>NC_135545.1:7384842-8584842 GCF_045843805.1 Urocitellus parryii
TTTATTTCGATCTCTTCTAGCTAACTTTTATGCCAAGAACCTCATTAATGAAACCATTGCGCTGGCCGCATGGTGGAATTGGTGCCCATGAGGGGGGCATTCTAGATTAGTTAGATTGAGTGGGAGCGTGCTATAAAGATAAGAATAAAAATAAAGATAAAGGAAGAGGTGACAATTTGGGTCACAAAAGTACCTGGAGATATTGAAGGAAAGAGACGTTAAATTTATTAAAATGGGAAATTCAACTTCTACGGATAAGGAAATGTATCTGACTATTTTAGACAGTATAATTAATCAGAAAGGAAAACAGATAAAGAAAACTCAGTTATTATAATTTTTAAAGATTGTAGGTGAATATGGTCCTTGGTTTTGTGAACAAGAATCTCCAGATTTACTTACTTGGGACAAATTAGGAAGGAAGTTACAAAAAGTCTGTCTTTCTAATGAACTACCTGGAGGCATAGAAAATATTCAGGAAACTTGGATGGCGCTAGAAGTTTGTCTTTTTGAATATATGGGCCAGAGTTCGTGGCCCCCTGAGGACCTCTTAAAAGGCATTCAAAGAGCTGTTAGGTCTATTCAAATGGAAAATCAGCCTGAGGCTAAGTTAATTCCCTTTCCCTTAAGCCGTTTAAAAACAAAGGCACTAGGGGCCAAGCCAAAGATTAAAAATGTGAATTTAAACTTGCAAGATCAGGCTAGCCCGCAAGGAGATTATAGAGAGCAACATCATAGAGGAGAAACCTCCGAAGTCCTAGAAAATTCCCCGGGCCGAGCAACAATACAGGGAATTCGAGGAGAGGTCGCACAGTGTGACGTCACTGGCGCCAACCAGGACAGCCCACGATCTTTACCAGAACAGAGATCGAAGACAGTTTTCTTAGGACCTTCAAACACTGAATTAAATCCTGAAACAGGGTCAGAACAAATCCCTACTGGGATTTTCGGGCCCTTCCTGATAATACTATAGGTTTAATTTTGGGACGTAATAATTTAAAGGGAGCCATTGAGGTGATACCTGGTGTGATAGATTCAAATTTTAAAGGACAATTAAATGTTACTGTAAGGTCCAATTATGCCCTAAGGCTCACTCCAAAAGATACATTTGCCCAATTAATATTATTGCCTTGTGACTCAGAAAGGCACCTGCTGGTAGATTCAGTTTCTAAACCACCGGACAGAGTATACTGGTCACAGTTAGTATGACAAGAACGCCCTTTACTAAAACTTAGAATTACTAATAAAAATTTCCTAGGAATAATAGACACAGGGGCTTATATCTCGGTATTATCTAGTAGGTTCTGGCCTAGGAACTGGCCTTTACATGTAGCCCCACGTTGGGCGCCAATTCCACCATGCGGCCAGCGCAATGGTTTCATTAATGAGGTTCTTGGCATAAAAGTTAGCTAGAAGAGATCGAAATAAACACACAGACTCAGTTACCTTATTTCTATTGCCAGGTCCGAGACGCTCCTCTGTCTCCTCGGACCTCTTATAGTGACAAAAGTAAAAAATGATAATCTGGTTTGGAACCTCACAGAAGCTGGAGTGTTTGGGGTTGGGACTGAATATCAAGAGAGCAAAGGGTGGGAGGCGTGCAGAGGAAAGACAAGTTCAAGGGGCAGGAGAGGCCTCCAGTGCCTACAGCTTCCAGCAGGCAGGTGCCACCAAGGACTGAACACAAGGCCTTGGGCTTAACAGGTGGGCAGGGACTCAACAGGTTAGAGAGGCTCAGCCCAGGACTCAGAATACGAGGTAGGTGAGGAGACAGTGGGCAAGAACATGGTGTGTTTTAAAGGTTGAAAACTCAGAAAGGAGGCAGGAAATCAGAGGCCCAGAGAGGGAAATATTTGTTTTTTTTTTCCGTCTGCTGTGACTACATACTTAGTGGCTTAAAATGACACAAACTTATTCTCCCACAGTTCTGGAGGTCAGAAACCCAAAATGGGCCTCCGTGGGCTAAAATAAAAATGTCTGCAGGGCCAGACACAGCAGCACACTTCGGTGATCCCAGCGACTCTGGAGGATGAGGCAGGAGGATTGCAAGGATTGCCAGCCTCAGCAATTTAGCAAGACTCCCAGCAACTTAGCAAGATCCTGTCTCAAACAAACAAAAATTTTAAAAAGGACTGGGGATATAGCTCAGTGGTGAAGCATTCCTGGGTTCAAGCTTCAGTATCTGCTATCCCCCAAAATGTGGCCAGGGCTGATTCCTTCTGGAGGCTCTGCGGGGAGTGTTAGTCTTCTGTCACTGTGACAACACCCAAGATCATCAATTCTTAAGGAGGGAAGGTTTATTTTGGCTCATGGTTTCAGTCTATGGTCACTTGACCTTGTTGCTTTGGGCCTGTGGTGACACAGGACATCATGGGTGGGAGCATAGGGCAGAAGCGACTCACCTCATGGAAGTCAGGAAGCAAAAAGAGAGGGGAGAGGCAGGGTCCTGATACCTCCTTCAAGGGCACACCCCAATGGCCTACCTTTCTCCCATTAGGCCCCACCCTTTAAAGGGCCCACCACTCTGGATAGCACCACAGACTGACAACTAAATCATGGATTTGTTTTCTTGCCTTCTCCAGCCTCTAGAAGCTGCCTATATTCTTGGCTCATGGTCCTCCTCACTCTGAGGAGTTCCGTTGTCACATCTCCTCCCACTGTTTATCCTCACCTCCCTCCATTAGAGACCCTTCAGATTCGATGGGGCTCACCAGGAGAATCCAGAATCATCTCCTCAACTCAAGACCTTTATGTCATCTGCAGAGTCCATTTTGCCCCTAAGGTCACACAGTCACAGGTTCTGCAGATTAGGATATGAAGACCACTGGGGAGCTATTATTCTGATACTCCAGAGGGAGTTTTAAATGTCTGCTTTATTGTAATTGTCTGTGGTGAAGCCAACACAGTCGTGGACCACTGCCACTGAAGAGAGTGGGCTAGATTCCCAAGGGGGATGCACCACACCAAGGGCCACAGAGGGAGCCCCAGGCAGGGCCAGAACCCAGGAAAACCTGAGCAAGAGCTTCCACTGCATCTCTGCAGGATGCACTGGTGGGCCGGGAGAGCAGGTGTAGGCTGGGCAAGTTTGGATAACTGCAGCAAGCTCTGGGGGAAGGCAGTGTCTTGATTTCTTCGGCACTTGGCCTTGGGATGACCAGGGCAGGGGAGCATGGGCCTGGAATGTAAGAGCCCCTGATAAAGGCGAGTGGGTGTGAGCTCTGAAATGGTTGGACTCACATGAAACAGGAGCACAGATGTTCTTGGACATACTTTGGGGACAGGACAGTCCAAGGGGAGAGTCATCATTTAAAAACCTGTGTTCAGGGGCCAGGGTGGGGTAGGTAGTTCAGTTGTAGAGCACTTGCCTGGCCTGTGCCACACCCTGGGTTTCATCCCCAGCACCCCAACAAAACAAAACACCAAACAGGTGGACTTCACTGTAAACAACAAAAGCAATGGATGCGGACAATCCCAGCTAGTCAGGAGGTTAAGGCAGGAGGATGGCAAGTTGGAGGCCATCCTGGGCAACTTAGAGACCCTGTCTCTAAATAAAATGAAAAGGGCTGGGGATGTAGCTCAGTGGTAGAGTGCTTGCTTTTGATTTTTTGGGGTGCTGGAGTCTCACATGTGTTAACCAAGCGCTCTACCATAAGGTTACACATTTAGCCCATCAATAATGGTGGAAACACATCAATAATGTCTATTTTAAGCCAAAAGATGCTGGTGGTTAGCCAGGCGCAGTAATATAGGCCTGTAATCCCAGCAGCTCAGGAGGCTGGGGCAGGAGGATTGAGTTCAAAGCCAGCCTCAGCAACTTATCGAGACCCTGTTTCTAAAAAAAATATTAAAAGGGGGGGAAAAAAAAAGAAAGATAACTGGCTCTTGCCTGTTTTAAACTAAAATAAAATGCATGGAACTACAATAAAATCAGGTGCTCCTACTAGACTTTTATTTAAATAATTTTAGGGCTGCGGATGTAGCTCGGTGGTACAGCCTTTGCCTAGCATGTTTGAGACTATTGAGTTCCATCTCCAACACCCAAACAAAACAAAAAACAGAATTTAATCTAAACAAATATTCTCTTTCTTTTTAATAGATCCCAATTTGGTTCCAGGATACTGCCCCCATTCCAGGTGAGGAGAATCACTACTTGTAGATGCCATCTTGGTGGACCCGAGGCATTCACTTGTGCCTCAGGGCCAATGGGACATAAGGAGAGAGGTGCCCGGAGCAGGAGCTTTAGGGACAGATTTCTCTCCCACTTACAATGCTCAGGACAGGAAGGGTGTGGCCCCTTCATTTGCCAGATGTTGGTACAGATATATGTGACATCAGAGCAGCTGCAGCTACTTTGGGGCCATGGGGGAGTTCCCCAATGGGGGATGGGAGAACCTGGTTCCCTGGCAACCCTGAGGCCTTCCTACCCTAGGACTTCTTTCATGGGGTAAGAGTGTGTATGTGTGTGTGTTTGCCTCTGTATTTTAATTTTTAAGCTCAGGTTTGTGTTTTCTCTCCTTGTGACTGAAGGGGTCCCTTGGGAAACCGGTAAACTTGATGCCAGGACTGTGTCTCTCCGGAATGACACCTGACTATGAAAGGAAGAGGACTGAGGCAGGTGACGTGCGGGGGCAATTTCAGAGGGAATGGTACCTACACATGGACAAAGAAGCATGTTTGTTCCACAGGGTGCACTGAAGGGTCTGGAACACAGCGCAGGCCAAGAAGCCCTGAGACGAGGACTGAAGGGTGGGCAGGGCCAACCTGCAGGGCCTCCCAGGTGAGGGTCCCAGCTAAGGGGCTGGGACCTGGTCCTGGGGTGGGCCAGCTCCAAATACCTCCCAGGGCAGCGTGGAGTGGGGCTGAGGGCCAAGAGGTCAGGGAGGAGGCTGGGGATGAGGTGGCTGGAAGCCAGGGTCCCAGGGAGAGTCCAGACTCTCAGTCCAGAGCTGACCAGCTATGCTGAGGGCCCTCCTGTCCCTCGGCATCCAGCCACACAGAGGACACTGAAGCATTGCTGGTTCCACCCAAAGTAGGACAAGGTCTTGAGGGACCAGCCAAGCTCCCAGAAACCAGAAGCAGCTGGGCCCAGAGTAGCAGGCAGGATTTCAGGCAGCTGTGGGGACACAGGAAGCCTGAGCAGCCTCAGCCACCATCTGGGAAGGCAGGCACAGAGCCAGTGCTCCTGGGAGCAAGCAGGGGCTTCCGCAAATTCAGCTGACCCAGTGGGTACCTGATTGGACACGTGAAGTGGTCTTGGGAAGGGACCCAAGGAAGCCCCAGGGAAGGGACAGGAAGAAAGAACCACAGACTCAGAAGCTAGGAAGCTGAGACCTGCAATATGGTAGATGTAGGGCCTGAGAAGCAATGCATGAAATGCCACCCTGCCCCCTCCTCCTGGAGGCCGTGTGAGCTGCTGACCCCGGAGAAGGCTGACTGAGACACTTCATCCAGCTGCTGTCAGCTGTCACGGTAGGAACTAGGAGGGCTGGAGCCCCTGAGGGATCATAGGTGCTGGGAATCCAGCTGGGGCACCTCGGGGGGCTGTTCAGGAATCTTCTTTTCAGAAGTATCAACATCCTTCTGGACACCAGCTGGAGCTGGGACAGGGACATCACCTGGAAATGGAGGAGGAACCCAGTCTTAACCCAGGAGTCCCAGCTCTCCTCCCTTAGGAGTCCAGGCCCAGGCCCTCCTCCCTGGGCCCAGGACTGCACCTGTGTCGGGGTGGAACTTGAGCTCTCCTTCGGGGTTGGCGGGGGGTGTGTTACGGGCCTCCTGCTCCTGCTTCCTTTGCTCCATGTGCAGAACGGCCTGCAGGAGGGTGACCACAAGGAGGTCATGACACTGGCATTCCAAGTTGCACAGGCCTCAGTCCCCAAACTGGGACTCCACGGCAACCTGTTACATGGTCTTGGGCTAGTCCCCTTTCCATGAGCCTCAGTTTTTCTCCATCACTGAGAGGTAGGCTTAATCCTCATTAAGAATCCAGTTCTCTTCTGTCATGGCTTGAGTCCTGCCTTGGGACAGCAAAGCCCTCGCTGAATCCTTCACTTCCCTCCCTGGCCTTTCCCCCTCTCACATTCCCACTGCCCTCATCTAACATGGCAGGCACAGTACAGCCAGGAAACAACTGCCCTTACTTAAGATGGCAGCTGAGGACTACCAGTAATTAACATGGTGAACACAGGCCTTCCCAGTCTCTGGGCACCCATGTGGACAAGGACAGGAGCCACCAAAGACCCAGAGGATGGGCCCAGCTTCCCTAGCCAGTCACCTGCTGCAACTCTCTCTTCTGGGCTTCCAGGCGGCCCTGAGACCGCCCTAGGGCCTCTGCCTCCTGGCTGAGGCGCTGGGCCTTGGCATTCAGCTCTGCCTCCCGGGCGGCCAGCTCCTCCTCGAAACGCCTCAGCTCTTCCTCTGTGTAGGCTGGGTGCATCTCCACTGTCTACAGGGCCCAAGACAAGGGCCATGAATGGGGGCAACTCCAGCCGTGGCCCACCCATGTTGGAGAGGGCTCTGCCCAAGGAGGTTTAGAGAAGGCTGGGAGGCGGTGGCCTTGCGCGTGGGCAAAAGAGACCTAGGCGGGGGTACAGGATGGGATAAAGGGCTAGGGAGAAGGGAGAACAGAGACCGAGAAATATGGGACACAGACCCAGAGAGAGGGGACAAAGACGCAGAGTATGAGAAGTAGCCAGTCCTTGAAAGAAAAGTTAGGACTGGGAAAACAAACTATTTAGGCTCCAGATTGTTCCCAATGTCCTTACCTCCCATCCCTCCCCAGTGTCCCCATACTCCTTCCTCTGTGTGGACGCAAGGAACTCCTCCAGGGTCACTAGCCGGTCTTGGTTCGTGTCCACCTGGGGAACCAGAACAGGGTAAGGGCCAAGAGCTGAGGCCACTGCCCTCCCGGGCCCATGTCCCTCCTCTCACATTCTTCATCACATGCTCCCGCATGCGCAGCCGCTCCTCCTCCATCTCCCGCATGTCGTCCTCCTCATTCTTCGGGTCATACACCTTCTCCAGCTGCAGAGTTGTGTGAGAATTGGGAAGTCATGAGAGGTCCAAGGTAACCCTCCTCCAGATACACCCAAACAACTTCAACTCCCAGCAGGCCTTGGGGCTCCCTGATACTCCTGGCAGCCTCTCATTGCCTTAGAGGCTGCTGGGAGTTGTAGTCTTCCCTTAACTCCCACCCAGGAGGACTGAAGGGGACCACAAGGAGCCCTGAGAGGACATGTGGCTGATGTGGATGTTCCCTCTGCCCACAGCTTTAGGACACTCACCTCCTTGGTGAACAGGGCCTCTAGCTCCTGCTCATCCAGGACACCATCACTGTTGATATCTGAGGGGGAGAAGACAGCGAGGTGTCTAGTGGGTGGAGAACAGGGTGGTCTGATTCCCAAGGGACAAACTGGTAAAGAAATTTGGGGCTCATGTGGGGTGTATTATCAGGGGACAGGTAATGAGGGGTCTCTGGCAGTGGAATGGTGGCCTGCAGGCTTCAGCACCCCTGCTGGCCCATTGCCAGGACGGCCCATTCCCTCACAACCAGGGTCCCAAGAATGGAGGCGAGTTGAGCTCACTATCACACGGGACTCTCTCTGGACCTAGCACCCAGTATTTCAGACATGGGTCAGCTCCTTTGTCCAGGATCCGGGGGGTACAGGGACCTCTGCCTCCCAGGGAACCGGACCAGTGCTGACTCCAGGTGCCAGGGGACTCACCCCGCTGCAGGGCTCAGGCTGCCACACTCTCTGTCTCCGCCTCTCCCTTTTCTGCTCACTCCTGATCATCAACCTGTTCCTGCCGAGGTGACCCAGAACCCTAATCTTGCAAATCCAATGGTTTTGTATTGTCCTTGACTCTTCCCTGGGTTTCCAGAATGTCCTTGAGTCCTTTCAGGCTGACCCAAGTCTCCGGCTCTTTTTTTTTTTTTGGTGGTGCTGGGGACTGAAGCCAGGACCTTGGGCATGTGAGTCAAGCTCTCTACCAACTGAGGAATGTCCCCAGCACATCCAGGTTACTTCTTTTGCTGACCTCTACATATCTGTGCACCCCAGGGCTATGGCTTGGGGGCCACTTCTTTACCTACACTGGATCTGTGCTACCTAATGTGGGAGTCACCAGCCACATGGGCTATTTAAATTTAAAATATTAAGATTTAATAAGGGTTGGGGATGTGGCTCAAGCGATAACGTGCTCGCCTGGCATGCGCGGGGCGCTGGGTTCAATCCTCAGCACCACATAAAATAAAAATAAAGATGTTATGTCCACCGAAAACTGAAAAATAAATATTAAAAAATTCTCTCTCTCTTTTCTTAAAAAAAGAAAAAAAAAGATTTAATAAGAGGGTTGTAGCTGTGGCTCAGTGGCAGAGCACTTGCCTAGCATGTGTGAGGCACTGGGTTTGATCCTCAGCACCACATAAAAATTTAAAAAATAAAATAAAATAAAGGTATTGTGTCCATCTACAACTAAAAATATCTTTTAAAAAATTTAATAAGATTTAGGGCTGGGGATACAGCTCAGTGGTAGAGCACCTCTGTGTTCAAGCCCCAGTACCTAAAAATAAAAGATTCAATAAGATTTAAACTTTAGTTTATCAGTCCCACTTGGTACATGGCAAGACTCAATAGCCGTAGGCGGCTGGTGGCTGTCATACTGGACAGGCAAACACAGGACATTTTCCATCACAGAGTTCTACTGGCCAGGACCTTCCCTAGATGGGCTCTTCTGGTTACTCAGATTTCAGAATCATCCAATAATGGCCTCCACTCTTGAATACACAACTGTCTACAATCCCTCTCCACCTGGATGTGTAACAGACATTCTAATTTAACCCGAGCACACCCACCTTCCCTAGCAATCACATCCTTTCGTCCCGTGTCTGGAAGGGAACTGGAAGGTTCCTCAAAGTTGCTTGGGACAAACACCTTGGAGCTACCCTTGACCCTCTAACAGCTAATCCAATCCTATCAGCTGACTTTCAAGGTGATTCCAGACTCTAAGCACTTCTCCCTACTTCCCATGTTCCAGCTGCCAGTATTTCACCCTCCTCACTGAACTCTTGACTTTGGCCCTTGTCCCTATAGTCTGAGCTCAACACAGTACCCAGGTGGATAATAAAATCCAAGTTCCTTTCCTTGCCACAGGGTCCCTGGTGGCTGCTACTGCCCCTGCAATCACTCTTCTTCATGCATTCTGCTCCCACAGCCTGGAAACCCACAAGTTCATTCTTCCTTATGTGCGCTTGCTTTTCCCCACCTAAAATGTTCTTCCCTCATACTAGTAGGAAATAGACCAGAGACCCTGTGCTTAATAGAATAAAAAGTAGGCCCAACTCTTCATCATGTCAGCTCAGGCCTGATTTCCTTAACAAGACTCCTACTAAAGTGCAAGAAATAAATTAAAGAATCAATAAATGTGATGGATTCAAGCTGAAAAGCTTCCTAGCAAAATAATAATAATAATAACATGAAGACAGAGCCTATAGAATAGGAGAAAATCTTTACTACATGCATATCAGATAGAGCAAAAATCTCCTATATGAAGAACTTAAAAAACTTTAACACCAAACAACAACAACAACAACAAATCAATAAATGGGGCTAAGGATCTGAGCAGACACTTCACAGAAAATACACAATAGATCAACAAATACGTGAAGAAATGTTCAAATCTCTGGCCATTAAAGAAATGCAAATCAAAACTATCCCTAAATTTCATCTCACTCTAGTCACAATGGCAATTATCAACAATACAAGCATCAATAAGTGTTGGCGAGGATGTGGGGGGAAAAGTACACTCATTCATTGCTGGTGGGACTGCAAATTGGTGCAACTACTCTGGAAAGCAGTGTGGAGATTCCTTAGAAAACCTGGAGTGGAACCACCATTTGACCTAGCTATCCCACTCCGCAGTCTATACCGAAAGGACTTAAAATCAGCATACTATCGGTGAAGGCGATCCCCCACTCACTGTCTTGACAGGGTCACAGTGAGAAAAAGTGCTGGCAAAGCCACGCTGGTTGGTGGGAAACCGAAACCATAAGACCCTTTTTTATGTAATTGGGACTTTTCATTTTCATGCTCATGTTCCTGACAGGAGGCATGAGTATGCTAAATGCCAAACAAATTAAATTTCAGATGGCTAGAACAGAACAGGTAGTTCATGCCTTGGAGGCTGTTCTACTACCCCTCAGCATATCAAGGACAAAGTAGAAGGCTGTTCTTCTATCTCAGCACATTGAGGACAAACCTGATAATGGACAATTATATCAACTAGAACCCAAGCCCATATTTCCGGCCTCTTAGAAAATCTGATCATTATTCTTATTTTACAAAGTTCACCACATGTAGTCTCATTCTTGATTGAGGAAAGTTATATTATACACTTAGGAAAGTTAAAACATATAAAGATATATTCTTCTCTTTTTATAAACCCTTTTTTACTTTACATAAGGATATATGATGAGCATAGTTAATATTGGTGGAAAGTGGATTGATGTTTAGAACTTACTTTCTATTGAGAAAGACTATAAAGACATGAGAACTAGTGCACCTTGTCTGAAGAACAAAGAAACTCTGAGAAAGCAGCTCAACCAGTTTTATGAGAATAAATTTAGGAATTAATTAAAATAGCTTTATAAGACAGTTTTAGAATAATGTTAGAAATATTATTTTATTTAGATTCTTAAGTTTAGAAATTCTTAAGTTTTTAGTTGTATGGGTTTCTGATATGTTTTAAGAATGATTATAAACTTTAGGATGTTTTAAGTATAAGATTTAAGGGGACTTTTTTAGATGGGAATTTTAGATTAGAAATAAAGTACAAGTGTACTTTAAACTTAAAGGTTAATGATGGGTTAGGAGACTTAGAGTCTGGTTATGTAGTTTGGCATTAGTTAATAAGAAAATAGCATATCTTGGGGAAAATAGTAAATCTTGGGAAAATCTGAAAAATGTAAATTAGTGACGTATTTTACTAATGATTCTGTACTTTTAATAATTAAATAACTAAAGGTCGTATCCTGGAAAAATGTAAATTAATGTTACATTTTTTTGTACCCCCAATCATGGTTAAGGAAATGTCATGTCTTGGCAAAGTTTTAAATTATATAATCAATGACATATTCTGAATCTATAATGATGAGAAACACTGTAATAAAAGATGACCCAGAGAAAGCTGCATTAGCGCTCTCTCTGGAGATTGCTCCAACGGAACGACTCCTGTCTCATCTTTTCGCCGACACCACTCATCCTTCAGGACTCCCTGGATCCCCCTAGGGCAGGACCCCAGCATACTATGGTGACCCGGCCACATCAATGTTTATAGCAGCTCAATTCACAACAGCTAAACTGTGGAACCAATCTAGATGTCCTTCAATAGAAGAATGGATAAAAAAACTGTGGTAGGTCTGGGGTTAAGGCTCAGCAGTAGAGCGCTTGCTCGCCTAGCCTGTGTGAGGCCCTGGGTTCCATCCTCAGCACCACATATAAATAAATAAAAAAAGGTATTGTGTCCAACTACAACTACAACTAAATGAATATTTTTAAAAAAGAAACTGTGGTATACATACACAGTGAAATGTTACTCAGCCTTAAAAAAGAATAAAATTATGGCATTTGCAGGTAAATGGATGGAACTGGAGAATATCATGCTAAGCAAAGCAAGCCAATCCCAGAAAACCAAAGACCAAATGTTTTCTCTGATAAATGGATGCCGATCCATAATGAGGTGGGAGGAAGAATGGAGGAACTCTGGATTGGACAGAGGATAGTAAGGGGAGGGTCGGGGGGTGTAGGGATGGGAAAGATGGTGGAATGAGAAGGACATTATTACCCTATGTACAGGTATGATTGCATGATCGGTGTGACTGCATCGTGTACCACCAGAGAAATGAAAAGTTGGGCTCCATTTGTGTAAAAAAGAAATAAAATGTTCTTTCTCCAAACAGCCACAAAGTGCAACTTCATGGAGGCTGCTGTTCAAAAGTGCTCTCTTGAGGGGCTGGGGATGTGGCTCAAGCGGTAGCGCGCTCGCCTGGCATGCGTGCGGCCCGGGTTCGATCCTCAGCACCACATACAAACAAAGATGTTGTGTCCGCCGAAAACTAAAAAATAAACATTAAAAAAATCCTCTCTTAAAAAAAAAAAAAAAAAAAAAAAGTGCTCTCTTGAGCTGGGCCACCCAATCCAGCAGCTACTAGTCACGTGGGGCAACCTCAATTGGTATCAAGTGCCATGAAAAAGTAAGTAAAATAAACCAGTCACAAAAAAGGCAAATTCGGGATGATTCTGGTCAGATGAGGAACCTAGAACATCAAAGAGACTCACAGAGACAGAGAGCAGGAGCCTGGCTGCCAGGGCTGGAGTGAGGGCTAAACAGGCCGCTGTTTGATGGGTACAGAATTTCAGCTTTGCCAGATGAAAAGATTCCCAGGAACTGGTTGCACAACAATGTAAATATACTTTATGCTACTGAACTGTATGTACATTTAAAAATGATTAACATGGTAAATTAGTATGGTGAAAAAAAAAATTTTTTTTGTCCTGGGGATTAAACCCAGGGATACTTCACCACTGAGCTACATCCCCAGCCCTTTTGATTTTTTTTACTTTGAGACAGGGTCTCAGTGAGTTGCCCAGGCTGGCTTTGTGATCATCCTGCCTCAGCCTCCTAAATCACTGGGATTACCAGTATGTTACCAGTATGTGCCACCATGCCTAGCCAAAAAAAAAAAAAAAAAAAAACCCTTTTCAAATAAAAAGATTTCATTTATCAAAACTGAAAAAAACAAAAATTCAGTCCTTCCATCAGTAGTCCGACTGCTCGGTAGCCACGTGGACTGCTGGCCAACATGCTCGACAGCACAGCTGTGGGTCTCCTAAGAAAGTTCTACTGGGATACTGCTCATTTCACCTGATACAAGTTATCTACAGAGGCTACTGAGGTCCCTTAACCCAGCTGTCTTCTCTCCATCTCCTGAGACTCTTGCAGAACTCATTTCAGTGATGCTGAGATACCTTTTCCTCTTGTGCATTTTATCATCCCTAAAGTTGAGATGTATCTTATGGACATTATTTCAGTTTAATTGGTCTCTGTAAAACCCTAGTGCCTCTCACTCAACTGTCATGAGTCACTCAAATACAGTGTGATCTGTCTGCCAAGTGGCTGTGATGGGAGGAACTCGTTCAGTGTTATCCACAGGGTCTTAACCAAGCGTGGTGCTCACCAGGGAGCCTAGTCAATATCTGCCACATGAAGAAACCAGGTCCTGCCAAGCTCTGCTGATGAGCTACAGCCTCTGGGGCAGGACCCAGGCACACCTGAGGGAGTCTGGCAACCCAGGCCCTGTGCTGCTGATCCGCCACAGAAATGTGACTCTCTAGGGTCTGGGGGCCTGGTTAGTAAGGAGCAGCCCAGCCTAGGTGACAGGACTCCCAGAGAGGATCAGGGCTTCTGGGCTGCTGGGGGAGGGCCACCCAGGCCTGGTCTGGGATGTTCCAAAATCGAGGCACAGCCCTTCCAGGGAAGATCCTCCCGCTAGCAAGAGGGAGGGCCAGGGCCTTTGGGTCAACCAGGGGGGATTAGTTCAGGCCTCTCAGGTCGGATGAAGCCCCACGGGAATGGGAGACCCCTCTTGGCATTCAGGCTGGGTCAGAGACTCCAGGTGCAGCCCGGGGCTGGGACACCCTCCCCACCTTACCATGCAGTATGAAGAAGGTCTTGGGGTTAAACCTGTTGGGGTCCAGTCCGTCCAGCTCCTCCCATACCTCCTTCAACTGGGCTTGGCTGCCCTGTGGAGGGGAGGGGACAGGAAGCAGCTCATGAGCAAGGACTCTGGGTGTCATGCATGTGTAAGAACTAGAGAACTCCTTACCCCACCCAATAAACACTCCCCTCAAGCAAAAAGCAAATCAGGAAAACTACAATTCCCAGCAGCCCCTAGGACGGCTGGACACAGGCTCAGGGCTCTGGGAGGTTATAGTCCTTCAAGGACTCCACAGCCCTGTGGTGCTCTGGGAGCCGCCTTACAGGCACGTTGACTTTGGGGTGCTCCCGGTGCCGCCGCTGCTGCTCTTCCAGCTTCCTCTCCGCCTCCTTCCGCTGTTCTTCACCCAGTGACTCCAGGTAGCGGCGCCTCTCATGTTCCTTGAGCATCTCGTAGCGTTTGAACTCCTCGTGATGGGCGGCGTCATACTGGGCAAGGTCCCGGGTGGCCTGTGCCAAGAGAAGGTGACTTACCTCTCACCAGAATCTAGCCTCCGAGGGACAGGCCCTTGCTGGGAACCTGGCCAGGAGCGGCTCCAACTTCCACCTGTGCCAAGACTCATGACCTGATCTCACTCTCTGGCTCTCGGCGGCTGCTCCTGCCCTAGAATGCACTCTGCTCTGTTTGTTCAGAAGAGAGTACACAGTTGTGCAACAGTAACTTTGATCTGCCTCTTTCTAGTCCTCTACCATCTTGAGTTCTTGGAGAAATAAGTGAGGCACAACATACTAGGTGGACCTGATACGGAAAGCAGTGTAGCTGGATGGTCAACACCAGGAGGTCTTTCATTACTCTGCCCAGGGTTCAAATTCAGGGTCTACTGTGTGATCAAATCTCACTAGCTATATCATTTTTTTTTTTTTAATCAGAGATTGAGCCACACAGGAGCACTTAACCACGGAACCCCCTCCCCAGCCCCTTTATTATTTTATTTTGAGAAAGGGTCTTACTAAGTTACTTGGGGCCTTGCTAAGTTGCTGAGGCTGGCTTTGAAATTGCAATCTTCCTGCCTCAGCCTCCTGAGCCTCTGGGATTACAGGCATGCACCACCGTGCCTGGCAAATTTGTGTTGTTTTAAGCCACCAAGTCTCATGACTTGTTGTTACAGTAGCTCCAAGAAACACCCTGTGAGACTCTATTGATGTCTAACCCACAGAACTCTAAGGGTCATGCAAAAGCCAGGTGTGGTGATGTACACCTCTGGCCCCAGATACTTGGAAGGTTGAGGTGAGGACTGCTTGAACCCAGGAGTTAAATATCAGCTTAGGCAACACACAGCCAGACTCCAGCTCTAAGGCAGGAGTGCGTATCTTGGTGAGACCCTGTCTCAAAATTAAAAAAACAAAAGGGGGGCTGGGATTGTGGCTCAGTGGTAGGGCACTCGCCTAGTACATGCAAGGTCCTGGGTTTGATCCTCAGCACCACATAAAAATAAATAAACAAAGATATTGTGTCCAACTACAACTAAAAAATAAATATTAAAAAAAGGTGGGGGCTGGGGTTATGGCTCAGTGGCAGAGTGCTTGCCTAGCACCTGTGGGGCGCTGGGTTCGATCCTCGCACCACATAAAAATAAACAAATAAAATAAAATAAAGGTATTGTATTTCAACTACAACTAAAAAAAAAATTAAAAAAAGAAAGAAAGAAAGAAAGATGGGGACTTGGGTTGTGGCTCAATGGTAGAGCACTCGCCTGGAATGTGTGAAGCATTGGGTTCAATTATTACCACCATAAATAAATAAATAAATGGACGTTAATTGACAAATATATATACATACATACAAATATATATATATATATAAAAGAAAGAAAAAAGAAGGTAATGAATCATGCTGTTTTAAACTACTAAGTTTGTGACCATTTGTTATAGCAGCAAGAGGAAACTAAACATAGCTACTGTGTGTGGACAGACTGCACAGAGGGATTCTCAACCTGGAGAGCTGTACCTCTAGGGGATAGTTGTTAATGTCAGGAAACATTTTAGCTTGTCACAACTAGGGGAGATCTATACGCATCTATTCAGAGGAGTCTAGGGCTGCTGCAAACAGCCTACAATGCTCAGGACAGGCCCCAACACACAGCTATAGGTGGTGGAGGGCAGAAGCAGAGATCCCCGTGAAAGAGCTTCTATGACTTGAGAAGGACGGGGGAGAGACAGTGGGACTAGAGAGAAGTGGACAGTTTCTGGAATGTTTCAGAAATAAGTGGAAAGAAATTTTTAAGGCAATTTGGGGGAGTATCTCAGTGGCACAGCATTTGCCTACTGTGTAAAGTCCTGAGTCTGAACCCAGCGCTGCAAAAAACACAATCCATGGATCAGTGAAATGTCTATTAATTATCCTTATGACCACTAGGTGGAGCACAAGAGGAACCAGAAAAGCCGGCCTGAGCCTGGCAGGTCCAGACAGAGGAGCAGGATCTCCCCGGGGAGAAGGTCCATGAGAGGGGAGCCCAGGGCGGGCCAGGCAGCCTCTTCCACTCCCAAGGCCTCTCCTTGGCCTTCCCCATAAGATAGGGCTGTGGACCTCACTTTTTAGGTGCAGACTCTTGGTTCCTATGGCCACTGTAACAGGGCACTGCTGCTCTTTTATTTGGTACTGGGCCTGGAACCCAGGGGCACTCTACCACTGAGCTACATGCCCAGCCCTTTTGATTTCTTGCAAAGTTGCCCAGACCAGCCTCAACCTTGCAATCCTCCTGCCTATGCCACCAGAGTCGCTGGGATTACATGAGAATGAGCGCCACCACGAATTGCCACAACTTAATGACTTAAAGTGATACAAACTGATCACTTTACCGGGGAGGCCAGGTGTGAAATTAGTTTCACTAGGTGGAAATGAAGGTGTTGGTGGGACAGGTTCCCTCTACAGATCCTGAGGGAGAATCCTCTTCACTTCTCCGGCTTCTAGAGCTGGTTCTGTGGCCTGTGGACCCTTCCCCATCGCAAAGCCAGTGCTGTGGCATCTGGTCCAGCTGTCCCTCTGCCCTTCTGTTTCTATTTTTTCTTTTTGTGGCACTAGGGATGGAACCCAGGGCCTCATGTGTGCCAGGCAAACTCTCCACCACTGAGCCACGCGGCGCCCAGCCCGGCCTTCGGTTTCTGTGATCGGATCTGCCTCTGCTTCCTGAGGCCCACCTGGGTGACGCAGGATCAGGGCCTCATCTCAAGGTCCTTCATTATTCACACCTTCCAAAGTCCCTTTGGCCATGTCAGGTAAAAGTCACAGGTTCTGGGCTTAGGACATGGACATCTTGGGAGGGCACCGTTGGGCCCGCCATGAGATCACAGAGAGGACAGCCCCTACCCCAAACCACACAGGAAGGACAAGGCCAGGGGGCAGTAGAGTGAGGCCCGAGGGAGGCGAAGCCCACCCTGCCTCCACCTGCCGCTCTCCTGTGTGGACCTGGGGAGGGCGTCTGGAGACCAGCACCCTGCCAGCTTCCCGCGTGCCCTTCAGCTCGGCCCCTCCGTACCGTCTGGATCAGCAGCTCCAGGTCTCGGGCCTCGAACGTGTGCTGGTTCTGCGGGTCCAGGTGTTCAAACTGCTTCAGGAGATTCAGGTGATCCACCTGCACATCTGGATGAAGGAAGATTCAAAACAACCCATGGATTCAGGTGAGGTGGCACACGCCCGTCATCCCAGCTACGTGCAAGCAGGGCTGAGGCAGGAGGATCTGGAGTCCAAAGCCAGCCTCAGCAAAAGCAAGGTGCTAAGCAACTCAGTGAGACCTTGTCTCTAATAAAAAACACAAAGGGCTGGGAAGGTGGCTCAGTGGTCAAGAGCCCCTGAGTTCAATCCCTGGTACCAAAAAAAAAAAAAAAAAAAAAAAGGGTTGGGGATGTGGCTCAGTCCATGAGGTCCTGGGGTAAGTCCCTCGTATAGCAAAAAACAAAAAATAAAACAAACAGGACATCTTTTCTTTCAGAAACCCCATCTTTGGCCAGGCGTGCTCTAAGGGAAGTGACAGTGCAGAGAACAAAGGACCATCAACTGGGCCTAGGGCCATCAGGGTGGGCATCCTGGAGGAGGTGATCCCATCACTGAGTCTGATGCTTAAAATGACACTATGACAATAACTATGATAATAACTGACATGTACAGAGTGCTGACCACCTGCCAGGCCCTGCTCTACGCACATAAACTATGTAAGTCACTGACTTTTCACGACAAACTGATGAGGAGGGTTCTAGGTTTAACACCATTTTATAGATGTGAAAACTGAGGCCCAGAGAGAGGATGTGACTGCGGACACAGCAGGAAACAGTCAATCTGTCCCTGGGCATACATCCAGCCTAGAAAGACGAAGAGCAGGTGACCGTGGAATGACCACATGACCAGAGAGGACACTAACAAATGAGGGGAGGTTCTTCTGAGCAGGGCAGCCAGGGCATGTTGGTGATGGGGCTGAAGTAACATTCCCAATGAGTCCAAAGCTCAGCCATGCAAAGAGTTCTAAGGAAGCATGTCACGGGGAGGGGGCTGAACAGGCAAAGGTCCTAAGGTGAGAAAATCCCATCACTCCATCATTTACCAAAGATGCTGGTGCAAGAAAGGCTGGCAGGGGGCCACGTCAATGGGGGTGGGAGGGGGGGCTGGGGCGGGCCTGGCCCCCCAGCAGGATTTGGACCAGGAACTTGAGTCCCGGGAACTTGGGGAGCCTCCGTGCTGGGATACCTGTGACATCTGTGACCTTACACGTCAAACGGCCTCAGACTGTTACCCTCCCTCAAATGGGGAGTACTCCCGGATCATCAGCAGGAGCGCTAAACCCACGGCTCCTCTGAGAGCCCCCTAGAAGGCGATGCGCGGCTGGCTCTGCGATGGCGGAAGGGGCAGTGGCCAAGAAGTGCAACCCTGGAAGCTGCAAAGGGCAAGGGGGTCCCCTGAGAGCCCCCAGGGCCTTGCTCAACCTCAACCCCCGTCCAGGGAGACCGGTTTCCAGCTTCTCGTCTCCAGGATGGTAAGACAAGGCCCTGTCTCAAAGTAAAAAAATAAAAAGGGCTGCTTCAAGCCCCCACGTGCTATGGTCTGGACATCTCTGTCCCCACATTCATAAGCTGAAACTCCCAGTGAGGGTGTTGAGGAGGGGCCTCGAGGGCTATGTCCTCATGAGTGCACACATGAGCCTGGGGAGCCTGGTGGCCCTTCTGCTACGTCAGGGACACAGCAGTGCCACCTGTGAGGAATGAGCCCTCCGCAGACGTCGTCGGGCTGTGGGTGCCTTGATCTTGGACTTCCCAGCCCCCGGCTCTGTGAGAAATAAATTGACACATGAAAGAAAGCCGTGGTACTCCCCCGAGTGGTCAGAGGCATCTAATGCCTGTTAGCTGGCTCCCAGGGGCCACTCTGTGGAAATCAGGGCCCAGGGAACCAGCCCCAGGAGGAGAGGACGGCAGCCGGACCCAGGGCAGCAATGGAGAAGAGGAAGGGGCAGATTTGGGCTTTTTTTCCTTTTGGCCCTGGGATTGAACCCAGGGGTGCTCTCCCACTGAGCCACGTCCCCAGCCCTTTTTATTTTTTACTTTGAAAACAGGGCCTTGCTGAGTTGCTGAGGCTGGCCTCAAACCTGCAAACCCCCTGCCTCACTGCGATTACAGGCCTGCGCCGCTGGACCAGCTCCAGATTTGGGACATTTTGAGTCGTGCTTAAAGGAACAACAACAATAAGAAAAAAATGCACAGCACCACTACAACGCTTGGCACACAGCAAAGCTGGCAGCAGCCAACACACAGGACAGATTTCTCTTCTTAGAGATAAGGGACCTCTGAATTTACCGGAGACTGAAACTGCAACCCTTAAGCAGCAGGCCAGACGGACGGTAGGAACGGCACCACCACAGGCTCCAGACCATGCCCGTCCGTCTGTTCACCTTACAGACCCCGAGCCCAGCCCAGGACCGGCCCACAGGAGGGCTCAGCACCTTTGGTCCATAGGTAGAAGGAGTCGGATGATGGACAGCAAAGCAAAGCCTCCCGTCTACCCGGCATCCCCGTCAATGGCCAGGGTCCCCGAGCTGCGCCATCAGCACCTCACAGGGTGTCAGGAGATGAAAGGAGAAGCTGCAGGGGAACCTCAGTAAAGGTGGCACCTTCCTACACCAAGGAAGCACTGGGATGAGACCTGCCCCGGGAGACACCAGAACATGTCACAAAGCCACGGGGAGGAAGACAGAATGGTTCATGTGGCCAAAAGGAACAAGCACCTCCATCATCTCTCCATCAGCTGGTGAGGGGCCAAACGAAATATCCAGAAAACCAACATTATCCAACCCTAAATAGGGATGGGACCACGCAGGTGATGCTGCTGCAGAGGGACAGAAGCCGATACAAAAAGCCACATAGGTACAACTTTACTCAGTGCCTCCTGTCCCCAAACACCCGCTCCCTTGTCAGACTGGACAGAGTCCAGAAGAGGCGAATCCTCAGAGGCAGGAAGCCAGGGAGCAGCCGTCAGGGGAGAGGAGGGAGGTGGAGCTCAAGGAACTGGGTGATGAAAATATTCCAAAAGTGACTGGCGATTGTTGCCACATACTCGGGAATAATTGCATGGCACGTGCGTCCTATTTCAACAGAGGAATTTAAAAAGAAAGAGCACGGGGCTGGGGCTGGGGCTAAGTGGAAGAGCGCTTGCCTAGTATATGTAAAGCCCTGGGTTCGATTCCAGGCACCACATTAAAAATAAATAAATGAAATAAAGGTATAGTGTCCATCCTCAACTAAAAAGTATTAAAGTAAGAAAGAAAAGAGCGAGCGCGGTCCAGGCACATACTGCAGCAAACCCCGTGTGGCATCGGGACACAGGAGGGGATCTTGGAATCTAAGCTGGCCCAGTGCGTTAAGAAATTATTGTTATTATTTTTAAAAAGCTGAATAAATAAACTGAAATACAGCCCCAGTCCTTCTGCCATGTAAGGACCCAGTAAAAAGCGCCACCTATGAAGCCAGGGGCGGCTCCCACCTGACCTCAGATCTGCTGCCGCCTCGAGCTCAGACTTCTCAGCCTCCAGAATGGGGAGCATCAAGTTATTCCACTTGTTAAAGGTATGTGTGTTCCCAGAGGCTCCGGAGGCTGAGGCAGGAGGATCGAGAATTCAAAGCCAGCCTCAGCAGAAGGGAGTGCTAAGCAGCTCAGCGAGACCTGTCTCTAAATAAAATGCAAAATAGGGCTGGGGATGGGGCTCAGTGGTCGAGTGCCCGAGTTCAATCCCTAGTACCACCACCCGCCCGCCCCCGCTGCAAAAAAAAAATGTGTGTGTGTGTGTGTTAGTCTCTGATATACACACTAAGAAATTAGAATCTTTCTAGGGGGGAGGACAAAGAAATAAACTAGTATGACTGGGGTGCAGCTCAGCGGTCGGGTGCTTGCCTAGCCCGCGCAAAGCCCTGGTTCCATCCCCAGAATCACAGAACGCATTAAATGACCACGATTTTAAAAAAAAAAAAGAATAATAAAATTGTGAAATGGAAAACAAATGAAGGGCTGTTAGCGTGAATCATGCCAGGGAGGAAGCACATTTCACAGAGGGGGTGAGGCCCCCCAGCCACCTGCCCGCCTGTGCTCACTGGTCTCCTGCTCTGCATCCATCTTGGCTTTGAGCAGCATCCGCAGCCGTGACACCTCCTGTCGCTTGAGCTCATCCAGCTTGGTGCGGACGTGGTGGCTGACGAAGTCCAGCTCTCGGCTCAGCTTCCCACTCTGCCAGGAGGGACACAGTCAGGCTGGGTGCCCAGAGACAGCGCAATGGACAGCCTCGTCCTCTGCTCTCTCTAGGGTCTAACCCTAACCGTCCCTGGTCACAGCTGGTCCCCAGAGCCCAGGGGACCAGGTCCCAGCCTTTCAGCCTGACATGAGGCCCTCACTACCTCTGAGACCGCAGCTCCCATCGCATATTAAACCATGTTTGGTTCCAGGAGCACTAACTGGGCATGGGCACCCACATTCACAAGGCTACTCTCCACCATAGGACCTTTGCACATGCCATCCCTGCTGCTGGGATACTCCTCCATCACCCCTACCTAAGCCTAACCAGATCCTCTCTGTCACTGTCCTTCAAAACCCAAGCACATGGCACCTCTCTCAGCTAAGGGTCCCCACGCTGTGCTGAGTACAGTGCTTCTCTGGGCTACCGCTGTCATCAAACTTGATCCTCAGCATCAGAGACGACCCTGCCCCTCTTTTGCTCACAGGACTCCGCAGTGCTCCCCATGACACTCAAGGCCCCAAAGTCTCCTGTCTAAGTCAGTCCCAAGGAGCCAACAGCATGGGGCTGGGGATGTGGCTCAAGCGGTAGCGCGCTCGCCTGGCATGCGTGCGGCCCGGGTTCGATCCTCAGCACCACGTACAAACAAAGATCTTGTGTCCGCCAAAAAACTAAAAAAAAATAAATAAATTCTCTCTCTCTCTCTCCCCCTCCCACTCCTCTCTCTTAAAAAAAAAAAAAAAAAAAAAAAAAAAAGGAGCCAACAGCAAATAGCTCAAGGCATATCTGAAACCACATCCGAAATTCCACACCACAGACATTCCCACTGGGACTCAACTTTACTCAGGGCCTCCTGTCCCCAAACACCCGCTCCCTTGTCAGCCTGGACAGAGTCCGTTTGGAGCTTCCCCAGGCCCTCTGTGATTGATCAGTCCCCTTGAGTCTCCAGTAGCGTACCTTGTGACTCATGTCCACAGCTGTTGCAGACACTGCAGGACAAGGTGACCACAGCAGCCCTCATAGCTACAGCAATCCGTTGTGCCTGCTATGTCCACCCTCTAACCCAAACCACAGCCCCACTTACAGATGTACAAACTGAGGCAACATGCCCAAGGCCCCTCAGATGGAAGGCCAGTTTCCAGCCTAATGACCGAATTGGAGTCAGGTCCCACAGGACCAGGAGTCCAGGAACGTGAGTTCAAATCCCAGCCCTGATGCAACCCCGCCCCCCCACACACACACACTGTGAGGCAGCACACCCTTCTCCCGGATCTCAAAACTGGGGCCGAGCTGGGCACCAGTGTGCATGCCTCAGGAGGCTGAGGCAGGAGGATGGTCAGTTCAAAACCAGCCTCAGCAGTTTAGTGAGGTCCTAAGCAACTCAGGAGACCCTGTCTCTAAATAAAATATGAAAAAGGACTGGGATGTGGCTCAGTGGTGAAGTGCTCCTGGGTTCAATCCCTGGTGCCGATAAACAAACAAGCAGATAAATAAACAACAACGAAATCCAAAAAAATTGGGGCCAAAATCACTGCCACCACAATGACGACTGGCATTTATGGCCAGGTCAGTACTTGTGGGGCTATCGCTGATTTACGTGGACTTTGCTCCTGCAGGGAAACTGTCGCGTAAGCCTGGCCATTTCCACAGAGGGAAACCAAGACAGAGATGTGGCCATCTGCCTGGGACAAGAAAAGGTGGGGTAGAGGTTGAACCTGGAAGAGAACCATTCAAGAACGTGACTGACTGGCCACTCTGACGTTACTTGGACTCAGGTGGCTTCCTGGGTCTGTTTCCTGGGGCTGGGCACTGGAAGGGCTGGGCTGAGTGATTGTCCCACATTAGGGTCCAACTGGATGGGGACAGAGGCAGTTCCGGGAGAGCCTGGAGGCTTCCGGGAGGACCAGGGCCCCTTCCCAATCTGCCTCAGTCCTTGGGACCCCTCCTGGGCCAAGGTGTCGGGACAACTCTGGGCTGAACACGTTCCAACGTGCGCTGGAATTGTGGGAGCTGGGACGGGGTCAGGCAGCTCCATCTTCCCACAGGGAACTTCTTGGGGCGGCCGCCTGGGGTGGGCTAGGGAGGGGCTGCTGTGGCGCTGGGCTCACCAGTCCAGGGGTGAACAAGCACTGCTACCAGGGCCTCAGTGTCCCCCTCTGGGAAATGGGGACAGACACGGCTCCTTTGGAGGCTGAAGAAGAGCATGGGCAAGAGAACCCAGCACCTCCGTTCTTGACTCCTTCCTCTGTAGAAGGCACCACGCTCAGCACTCCAAGGAGCCAACCCCAGGGGCACCTGCCCCTCTACGTCTCTCCTCCTCTCCCAGATAATCTGGCACCTCGAGGTGGCTTCCATCATTAGCCCCATTTTATAAGTGAAAAAACCGAGGGACAGGAAAGTGAGGTCCCGTACCGGGTCAGTGGTAGAGACAAGACTGGGGGGCTGCCCATCGACCGCCGGCTTCCTCACACATTCCAGGGGTTCCCAGACCCTTCCCAGCTATGGTCCATGAGAAGCACCCCCTTTCTCCTTGAGTTTCACTGCCCAGAACCTGGGCAGAGC
Organism: Urocitellus parryii; assembly: GCF_045843805.1. Lineage (NCBI taxonomy): Eukaryota > Metazoa > Chordata > Mammalia > Rodentia > Sciuridae > Urocitellus > Urocitellus parryii. The sequence goes on from NC_135545.1 coordinate 7,408,878, forward strand.
TGGAGCCCCACGGCCCCTGTGGGGCCCAGTGCTGCTCTACGAGCACAGACCCCTCGCCTCGTACCTTGATGTCCTCCGCATTGGCGGCCTGCAGCTTCTCCCGGAAGTGCCCATCTGTCTCTAGCACGTTGATGACCTCCTGTAGGTACCGATGGTAGTAGAGGCCCGTGTCCTGAGACAACAAGGTCAGCCATATCAGCCCAGTCTCTCCCCTCCCTGGTTCCTCCCCACAGACAGGAACTCAGCCCCACTCCAGAGTGGCCGCTGGGCATCCCAGGGACCTGCCACACAGAGCATGAGGTGGACTTCACAGAATAAGGGCTCCGGGGCCAGCAGACCTGGGTTCCAACCCTCACCAGGTATGTAACCACAGGCCAGCTGCGTGACCCACTGGGCCACAGTCTTCACTCTTCCCAGGTCTGCAGTGGAGATGAATGGAAGTCATTCAGATGTGCACCCAGCCCAGCGGCAGCCTACAGAGCGGGTGTCTACAGGGATGTATCTTTGTTGCAAAGCAATGAAACGTGCTATCGTTCATTCACCCACACCTTCATTCACTGATTCATTCATTCATTCATCCACTCACTCTTCAACAAGCGCTGACAGAGCCCTACCATGGGCCAGGCACTGGTCTAGGAGGGATGGCAAGTGACAAGACAGAGATTGCTGGCCTCCTGTCTTACCCCTGAGCCTCACTCTTTCTATTTATAAAAGGAACAATATAGTCTTCCCTCAGTATGGATGGTAGATTGGTTCCAGAACCCCAATACATATCAAACTCCACAATGCTCAAGTCCCTTACGTAAAAGGACAATTTGCATATGACCTACATGTACCTTCTTGTACCCACTATTTATGTATTTATTTTGCGGTGTGGGGGTGGAACCCAGGGGCTCATGCATAGAGGCCGCTCTACCACTCTGCTACATCCTCAGCCCACATTACTGAGGTATTAGCCTCTATTCTATTAGCCTTGGAATAAAAAAATAAATTCTCAGCTGGGTTCAGTGGTGCACACCCATAATCCCATCTAGATGGAGGCAGGAGGATCACAAGTTCAAACCCATTCTGGGCAACTGGTCTCAAAATAAACAACAGAAAGTGTTGGAATGTAGTTCAGTGGTAGAGCAGCCCTGGGTTCAATCCTCAAAAAAGGTTCAATCCTTTAAAAAAAAAGAAGAAAAAGAAGAAATTCTCTACCATGGTCCACAAGATGCCACATGATCTGACCCTTGTGCCAGCCCACGGGTCTCCAGGTCCCTCAAAGCACTCTGCTCCCTCCCACCACACAGACTTTGCCCAGGCTGTTCCCTCCCCCCCATTCACTTCCTTTCTTGCCCTTGATCTAGCATTCTTCCCTCCCCCCCTCACCTATCCTGCCCTCCCGGATCATCACTCTATCACCTGGGGCCCTGCCCTCTGTCTTCTTCTATCTCTCAGTGAGTGGGGCTGGTCCCTGAGGGCAGGGGTCTTAAATAGCTGGTTCTAGTGACCAGCAGCTTCTGGTTCAGAGAAGATGCTCAAGAGAATGAACAAAGAAAAAGGGACTCAAAGGTGTCCTTCTCTGTTTGCAAAGACTTCACAGAACAGAGGCCTAACATGCTGGGCAAGGACCTGCCACACAAGAGTGTGATGTGAACCATCCCAAGATGCAATGACCTGTCCATTCTCAGGCCACACAAATCAGGGTGTTGGATCTTTAAAGTTCCAACTCTCCTAAGAGCAAAGGTTTCATGCTTAGGAGAGTTCCAACTCTCCTAAGAGCAAAGGTTTCATCCTTGAAAAACACCCGTTGGAATTAATAAGCAGTTTATATATGCCCTTTTTAATTTAAACCACACCTCCATGAGCTCCACAAAATAAGAAAACCCCAGCTAATTAGTATGGTATTGCTCGTGGAGCTATTGAGAAATACACTTCTTTCTCCTCAACCCCCAAATTCCTTCTTCGGTGGGGAGAGACGCTGACATTTTACTTAAAATCCGACTTGATTTCCATATCTCTAAGTCAGGGACGCCCAGTTTTTCACCAAGTCATATCCCCAGGTACTGCAAAAATGGCAGGTAAATGACAAGCCACAACCGTGCGGCATGGAGTCTCTGGAGCATTCACCCAGCGGGCAGGGGTCACAGGGGCTGTGCAGGCGGGCGCGGGGATTGTTACCACAGCAAACCTCTGGCCAGAGAGCAGGGCAGGGCTACTCACCGGGCTCTCGGTCGCGGGGCTCTCCTTCTCGGGCACCCCCCGCTCCAGGGGCACCGCCAGCACGGCACGCAGCAGCAGCAGCAGCGACGGCAGGAGGAAGAGGACTCCGTGGGGCCAAGTGGGAGGCATGGCGGCAGGGTCTGTGGAAAGGGAAGAGGAGCGGAGAGGTGGATCATCAATGAACGTCCCAAGCCGGCCTCTTCCCCGGATCCGGGAACGCAACCCCAGGGCGCCGCCCCCACCTCCAAGAAGCAAGAGATTCCGCTTCGTTACAGTGACCCAGGATACCAGGCCTCTAGTCTTCCCTTCCTCCAACACCGGAGTCCGGGTCCTCAGTCCCGGGAGTCCCGGCTCCCGGCACCCGCTCCTCTGACTCAGCTCCAGGATCTTGACCTCCGCCTCCCCCAGCCTCCTCTTTTCCCAGGATCTACAAGTACCAGCACTCGGCCCACCGACCTCCAGGACTCAGTGTTCGGGCCCAGTGGCCCACACCCTCCCCAGCAGCCCAAGCTGGAAGCCCCGACCCTCACCTCTCTCCACCGCAGAGGGCGTTTTCCCGGGCCCGGACCTCCGGCGCGTTTCTGGTGATTTCCCTCCCAGGGCACGCCCACTTTCCAGCAGAAAACCCGCCCTAGGAGCTGGATTGGTCCACGCTAGCTCCGGACTCCGGCGCCCTCGTCTAGAGGCCCCACCCCTGGCCGAAGCCGCGCCCCTATTCTGGAAAGTCTCAGCTCCTTCCTTACAAGCTCCGCCTCTTAACGCAATATTTCCTGCCTCGTAGGCCACCCGAGCGAAGACCTAAAAAGAGAACTACAAATCCCGGCAGGGCCAGGAGGAAAAAAAAGACATATATATGAGTCTACTTCCGCCGATATCTTGGCCTCACGGGAATTGTAGTTTTCCCCATTTCTGTTCGCCCACAAGGACTTGCAAATTCTAGCTCAGAAGCAATTGCACAGTTTCCCTGACAAGTTTCTTACAAGTGAGCTCTGTAGAGCGAGACTGTGAAGCGGCCCCTCTGGGGCCCTTTAAGAAACAGCTGTAGGTCGTTCCAATTCAGAATGCCTGGAGCAGGGTTGCCTGGCAGCAGAGGTGACCCTGGGTCATTGCTTTGTTGAAAGTGGAGCACGGGGGACCAGGGACCAGGAGGGCAGGAACTAAGGCAGGGCTTAGTGAGAATCCCCCTCACTCTCATCCCTTTTTCTTACCCTGCCTACTTCCCAGAGACTCAGAGGTTAGATCCCCAACTCCTCCAGAGAGGGTCAGATAGGTTTAAAGTGTGGCCACAGGGGGTGAGCACTGAGGCCTAAATGGGAACAGCTCCCCAAGCAGGAGGGAGGAGTGGGTGTCTCCAGGTTCTCAGGAAGGTGGACTCTGAGGGTCTGGGACCACGGGAGGTCAGCTGTTTGGGCCCAGAGCCTTGATGTGTGGGTGCAGGAAAGACTTAAGTACCTGGGGAGAAAGAACTGGGTTTCTGAGTTCCTGATGTTGATAAAGCTGGAATCAGACTACTGGGTCTCAGTCAGGGATGCTGCAATTTGGGCTGTCTAGGTCCAGGAGAGAAATTAAGGTTTTGGATTAGGTGTTGGAGGGCAGCCTCCATTGGGATGTTAGATCTGGGGCCTGACTTTGTGTCTTGCTTCTCCAGAATGTCTCGGGAGAATGACACTTGGAAAAAAGAGTGAGTGGGGACACTAAACGGGCAGTGGTGGGGTGGAGGTGAAAGTGGAAACTTAAAGCTTGATTGTGCCCCCTATACATTCTCTCTCGCTCTCTCTCGCTCTCTTGCTCTCGTTCTCTCTCTCAGCTTGGCCTCATAACCATGTTTAGAGGCTCAGTACCATCAGTCTTGCAGGAAGGGGCTGGGGACTTGGACTCCTGGGTCCCAGAGGGAGGGAGCTACTGGTGAAGACTCATGGGTCTGAAATAGGAGGGACAGGAACCTGGACTCCAGGGTCCTGAGACAACAAGGGTCTGGGATCTCTACTCCTGGATTCTAGATGGTCCGGTTCTGGGAAAAGGATCTTCAGAACCGGTGGAGCAGTGCCAGGTTCTGCACCTTCTGTGACCTCACATGTGCTCAGAACCCAAGTTGGGGAGGGCAGGATAGAAGGGAAGAGCTCTTGGGCAAGGGAGGTGCCCTGCTTGCTGTCACCACAGGCCTATATTTCTCTCAGGACCCTGGGGGATGAACTTGCTGCTCTACGGCTTCAGAAGCTGGAACAGCAGGTACCAATGCCCGGGAATCTTGCCACCCCTACTCTTCCATCTTCCAAACTTCCTCAGAAGCCCCATGCCCAACACTTGCTGGGCCCAGGATCACAGTGGTCTCTCTGAATCTCAAGTTTAGAGACTTCTGGGTCCCTGATAATGTGCCCAGGCCTACAGAACCCTTTTCTCCAGGAAATGAGAAAATAAGAATTCAGGAAGCAAACCCTGTTGATGAAACTCCTCAAATTTCTAAGGACCAAGAATTCCAGAGGGCAGGATAACTTACTAGGTCTTGAGGGAGGAGGTGGTTGGATGCTAAGATTTTTGGATTCGAGGGAGGAGTTGAAGGGTTGAGGGCCTGGGCACCTGGCACCCAGTGGAGAAGGGGGTTCATGGATTCTCCCACTGGGCTTCGCTTGGTCCTGTCTTGCTCCCACGCACCCCCCTCTCATGTACCTGCAGTGGCAACTGTTTGAGAAGAAGCAACGACGGAAACGCCAGGAGCCCCTCATGGTTCAGGCCAATCCTGATGCTTCCATGAGGCACCGGCGACTGCGGTGGCGAGAGGAGCACTTCCTGAGTGACACCGGTAAGGAAAGGCTCCAAGGGCTCCGTGGGGGAGTTGGTCTAGAGGGATTTTTGAGACCTGGACGAGGCTTAATGGGGTCCAGGGGTAGGGCCTGGTAGAACCTCTGGACAAAGCTCAGGAGAGCTGAGAACTGGCCGGTGAGACCGAGTGGGCAGGGAGGGCGTGATGCACCTGCAGAGGGGGCCAAGAGAATCAGGTGATGGGGCTTAGTCTGGAGAGTATGGATGGAGGGCTTCCAGGCTTGTGTTATTTATTTATTTATTTAGCAGTACTGGAGAATGAACCCAGGGTTTCGCCCTTGCCAGGTACGCACTGTGCCACTGAAGGACCTCCACCCGGGATTTGGGTAGAGAGGAAGAGAAACTAACTGTGAGGGTCCGGCATAGGATTGTTTAGGCATGGAGTCCATGACAAATAAGTAGCCCAGCTGTGCTTTTGCTTGAGCCTTGGGATGAAGTTAGAGTTCTCACGCCCTCTTAAGGGTTGGGGTGATCAGCGAATGGCCCGATGTCTAGGGAGACCAGTTAGGATGTAAATCTTCACTAAGGCCCATTTTAATGGGCCTCCCTGCACCTTCTCCCAGGCATTGGGAACCCTTTTCTCCAAGAGAATATGCCAGAGGCCCATCTGCGTTTGAGTGCTCACAGTGCCCCAGTTACCAGGAACTGTGGTGGAGATGGCGTTGGCGAGCACAGGCCCCTGGTGTCACTGGCAGAAGCAGGTACCCTCAAGTCCTCAGGCCACCTCGACTCCAGAGCTCTGCTCTCTGACCAACCCAGGAGGCGGAGACCCCGAGCCCGGCTCTTCAGGATCTCAACCCCCACCTCCCTCACACCCAGGGATCCAGGTCCTAACCCTCCTCCTTCATCACCCAAGGATCCATCCCCAGCTCCTCCTTCCCCAAAAATATCTTCAGAAATCCTGCTCTCCAGTCTTCCTTCCTCCCTGTCTTTGTTCCCAGACAGTTCCGATCCAGAGCTGGAGGAAGTCTTCGTGGAAGATTTTCCTGAATCCCTTCCATCCTATAGAGAAAGGCTTCTGGGAACTTGTCGCAGGGGTTGGCTAGCCCCACGACAGCCTGGTAATTTTAAGAATATGTTTGTAAAGTCTGGCTTTCAGGTCCATGGGGCAAATCATCCCCTTTATTTGATAACATTTTTAATGAATAATGATGTCATTCACTTACGTCAAGTTTACAATTCCACGGGTTTTAGTATATTCAGAGTTGTGCAACCATCACTACAATTTTGGAACATATTCATGACCCCAAAACAAAACCCTATACCCCTTAGCAGTCACTCTTCTTTTATTTCCCCTAAGACAATCCCTAATCTACTTTTTTTTTTTTTTTTTTTTTTAGTGCTGGGGATTGAACCCAGGGCCTTGTGCATGGAAGGCAAGCACTCTGCCAACTGAGCTATATCCCCAGCCCCCTAATCTACTTTCTATCTCTTTAGATTTGCTTATTCTGGAGGTTTTTTATGAATAGAATAATATAATATATGGTCTTTTGTGTCTGGTTTCTTTAACTTAGCAAGTTTTTAAGTGTCATCCATGTGTAGTCCATTGTCAGACTTTTAATCCTTTTATTCTAATGGCAGCCAACAATTTCATTGACAGGATTTTCAATTAGCATCCCAACCTCTCCACTCCATCTTTTTTTTTTTTTGCATCAGGGATTGATCCGAGTGGTGCTTTTCCACTGAGCCATATCCTCAGCCCTTTTTAATACTTTATTTGAAGACAGGGTCTTGCTGAGTTGCTTAGAGCCTTGCTAAATTGCTGAGGCTGGTTTTGAACTCATGATCCTCCTGCCTCAGCCTCTTTAGCCACCAGGATTACAGGCGTATTCCACGATGCCCAGGTCGCCACCCCATTTTAATTCCTCCATCTCTCTGATGCTGTCTTTGATACAAGGGAAAGAGAGAACTCTGAGGTTGGGAGTGAAGCTCAGTGGTAGAGCCCTCATCTAGCATGCACAAGGCCCTAGGTTCCATTCCCAGCATTGGAGAGAAAGAGAACTCGAATTCATCCTTGTCTTTGGGACCAGGACAATCAGACACTCCTCAGCCTTTGTAAATCCCCAGGTACATAGAGAAGGAAGAGGCTGTGAGGGAGAAGGGTAGAGGCGGAGTGAGAAACCTGGAGTTCTGGCCTTCGCTAGCACTGATGACCTTGTCTTCCTGAGCTCAGTCTCTGGCTTCTTCTACCACCTAGGGGCCAGTTCAGAAGACCAGAGTGAACTCCAGGATGTCCAAGATGAATATGGGGCACCCAATCTGGCACAAACCCCTGGAATGGATGGTGACGGGGGACATGGAGGCTTGGCATTCTTCAAGGTGTGAGGAGGCGCAGCCTTTAAGGATTTAGGAAGAGGAGGTGGGGGATAGCCATCTGGGTAGGGTGGGGATAAAGTTCTGCTGTCCAATCAAAGGCCTTTTTCTCCCCTTTCCCTTGTGGACAGAACTATCCACAAGGCTGTTGTGATCAAGTTAGTGGAGGCTTTGTGTGTGCTAGAGAATTCTAGAGGATTTAAGTCAAACTGGATGATTTGACTTGATGTGGGCATGACTGTTAAAATGGAGCACCTGCAGATGGGCAGGTGGAGGGGGTGGGCAGCTCTGGCCTGTAATCTCAGCTACTCCAGAGGCTGAGGCAGAAGGGTCGCCAAGTTCTTGGCCAGCTTGGGCAACTTAGTGAGACCCTGTGGTGAAATACAAAAAATACAAAGGGCTCAGGATGTAGCTCAGTGGTAGAATGCAACTGGATTCAAGGTGGGCGGTGGTTGTGGGGAATGCAGCTGCCGCTGATGAAAAGGCACGGCCTGAGAGAGCGGAGCAGTGATACACAAGGGCCAGTAGGCACCACTTTGGGTGGCACAAATGCAGAAGATGCTTTCACTTGGTTAGATCCTGCCCATATTATGTGTCTAGGTAAGTATGGGTTTCAGCTGAATGGGCAGTGCTATCAAAAGGATTATTTTTTTTAAAATTTCATTTTATATATTTATTTATATGTGGTGCTGCTAGTGCCTCACATATGCTAGGCAAGCGGTCTACCACTGAGCTACATCCCAACCCCTCAAAAGGATTCTCCGATCAGAGTCAGTAGATGGAGTGGGCGTGGTAATGGGAAAAGCTAATAGAGTTAGCCAATCAACAGATGTTTAGGGTTTGGCTGGGTGGGCTGGCTGAGATGCTTGACCAAAAAGCAGAAGTCATGAGCTGGAGAGGGCGTAACCTTGAGCTGGACAGCCAATCAGCTCTTTGTCAAGGCTGGGCTCGACTCTCCCTCGATTTTGAATTTGGCTGGTGAGCCAGGGAGAAGACCTGGAAGAAGAGCAAGAGGAGTTGGAGTCTGCAGGGGCGAGCTCCGCAGCTGCCGCCAAGGAGGTGTCCGCGGTCCCGGAAAGCGTGAGCTGTACAGCCAGCTGCTTCGTGGAGGGCGGGGCTGGCTTGCTACCCCGTACCCCTGGCCTTCTGCTGGGAGAAGACTTGGAGACCTACGTCCTGCGGCCAGCGCAGCGGGGCCACATGGTGCAATGCTGCATCAGCCGCGACAAGCATGGCGCCGACAAGGGCTTGTTCCCCATTTACTTCCTCTACCTGGAGGCAGAGAACGGCCGGAAGGTGCGGTCCACCCCTTGGGGGGCCCTTTTGCCCCACAGGCAGGGTAGAAAGCCCTGCCTCCCATGGGCAGGTTCCCTCCTTTCTGAGCAAGATCAGGTCATCAGAAAGAAAGGACATGTCAACTCCCACCAAGCCCTGGCCTCCCAGCACCAAAATCCTTTCCTTACGGAGCACAGTAACATAGACGCTACCAATCCTATAACCAAGTCAGGCCCACTCCAGAGTTGGGCCTGCTTTTTCAAAATCAAACCATACTTTCTCAGGATCCGAAGGTTTATGGGTCCCTTCTTTGGGTTTACCCAATCCTGGGATAAACCCTTCCCCTTCATAGATTTCCCATTCTAGAGCCAAGACAGGCTCCTTTCAATCTAGTCCAGTGTGGCCAGTGTGGCCTCTTTTCCTTTGGCTACAATATTTCTCCCAGAATGAGCCTTTTTCCTTTCTTAGAGCCAAACCTGCTTTTCCTGGATGAAATGTCTTCCAGAGTCCTGTTCCAAGAGTCCTTCCCTATTCTCCAAAGCCAAGCCCTGCCTGAGCTCAGCCTCAGCCCAGTATCCACTGGCAAAGGAAAAGGAGGAGATATTAAGATGTAAAGCCCCCCTTCAGGACCTAGCTGATTGGTTTATTTCAATGAGAATCTCTCCCAGCAAGCTCATTACTCTCTCCTCTGCAACGAGACATGGCATTTCCTTGTCTTTGGACTCCTCTGTCTCTAGCCAGACACCAGAAATCCATTCTGATGGGTTCTCTTTTCATCCACAGCACTTCCTCCTGGCTGGGCGAAAAAGAAAAAGGAGCAAAACTTCTAATTATCTAATTTCCCTGGACCCTGAAGATCTGTCTCGGGATGGGGACAGCTTTGTTGGCAAAGTCAGGTGGGCAGAGCCCGAATGTATTGTGAAAACAAGGTGGTACAGAGCCTGGGAAGGGAAGGGGCCTACCCTTCCCAATAGGCCGTAGGGCACAAGTTCCACCTGCTTTAGGGCATGATGGGTTTATAGATTGGATTTTGTGTGTGTGTGTTTGTGTGTCATTTTTGTTTCTGTTGGTCGTGGGGGTTGAACCCAGGGGTACTTTACCACTGAACTACATCCCTAGTCCCCCTTTAGTTCTTGATGGGCCTTTATTTTATTCATTTATTTATATGTGGTGCTGAGAATCGAACACAGTGCCTCACACATGCAAGGCAAGTGCTCTACCACTGAGCCACAACCCTAGCCCCCCAGTCCCTTTTATTTTTATTGTTTTATTTTATTCTTGGTACGAGGGATTAAAGCCAGGGTTGCTTAACTACTAAGTTACATCCCAAAACTTTTTATTGTTTTGAGACAGGGTCTTTGCTAAGTTGCTTAAGGCCTTGCTAAGTTGTTGCTTGCAATCCTCCTGCCTCAGCCTCCCCAGTCAGTAGATTACAGGCATGCTCCACCACACTTAACTGAGTTTTGTAGTTCTTCAGGTTGTATATCCAGGTGTTTTGGAAAAGAAAAGCAAAAAGTTTTGAATAGTATGATGCACAGGCTAGTATTTAAGACAAATTCCTTCTTGAGAGGCCAGGGCTGGAACCCTTAAGTTTCTATGGGTAAAGAGATCTAGAATGTGTGAGATTTTGTATACCAGAGGGAAAAGGGTCCCTTCTTTTTTCAGTAGTGGAGATTGAACCCAGGGATGCTTTGCTGCATGCCCAGCCCTTTTTATTTTTTTATTTTGAGACAGAATCTCACTAAGTTGCTCAGGCTGGCCTCAAATTAGTGATCTTCCTGCTTTAGGCTTCCAAGTCACTAGGAAACAGGCATGCACCATTGCACCCAGCATGGAAGAGGGTTCCTCTAAAGGGCCAAAGCAGAAGGCTAAACACATGACTTACCAAAGGAAGAGAGGGCTTGGACCATGGATACAGGGAACATGATTCTTACCTAGAGGACTGATTTGGGAAAGTACTTACAGCCAAAGAGTAACAATTTTTTTTTTTTACTTTTATTCTGCCAACTGCCCTTTGGGAGCAGATCTAATGTATTGGGCACCAAGTTCATCATCTTTGACAATGGGACAAGTCCTGACCGGAAGCATTTGGTATCAAACACTGACCGGCTCAGAGAGGAGCTGGGAGTTGTATATTACGTGAGTGTGTATTTTCCTCCTGGAGAGGAAAGAAGAGAGGGAAAGAGGGAGGGGAGGAGACAGAGAATGAATTAATAAGGGGCGGGACAAGAGGGATGGGAAGAAGAAGCCAGGCTAACTGGAATGTAATACTCCCAGGAGACTAATGTTTTGGGATTCCGAGGGCCTCGGAAAATGACTGTGATCATCCCAGGAACCGACAGCCAGGGCAAAAGAATCAGCATCCAGCCACAAAAAGTGAGTCTTCAATGTCGGGAATCTTGGGACAGAGTCCTGTTCCAAGAGTCCTTCCTTATTCTCTGGGGGGCCATCTTTGCAGGTCAGGTGAAGCCTCTGGAGGACTTTGCCAGACATCTATCTGTCTCAAGGAGTAAAGACTAGAGATTCAAGAATTCTGGGTCGGGAAGAAAAAAGGTGGCTGGTGGTAAGTTAACAAACCATGCCCCCCTACTTTTCCTTCAAGGAACAAGAGTCGCTAATGAATTGCCTCCAACGGGGGTCCGGCCAGGGGCTGGTCCTGCTGCAAAACAAAACCCCATCCTGGAGCGACGAGAGCGGCGCCTACGTGCTCAATTTCCACGGTCGAGTCACTCGGGCTTCTGTCAAGAACTTCCAGATCGTGCACCCTGAAGACCGTGAGCTCCTGGGAAGGGCTTACCTGGGCCAGGGAGCATGGGAACTACTACTCCCATCAGCACTTGAGCGCCTTTTCGGCGGGGCTGACTCCTTGCCATTGCAAGGCCTGTTGGGAACTGTAGTTTACACCGCCCTCGGAGGGTTTTCCCATTTAATAAGCTTCTTAGGAGTCGTGATTCCTGAAGCTCTGAGGCTGGGACATGAGGGGGGTCTGGTTAAGGCTGAGTTTTTGACTTTCTCCTTAGCTGACTACCTGGTTCTTCAATTTGGCCGCGTGGCCCCAGATATGTTCACTATGGACTTCAGGTTCCCCCTTTGTCCGCTCCAAGCCTTCGCTATCTGCTTGTCCAGTTTCGATGGGAAGCTGGCATGTGAGTAACTCAATAAAATACCATCCCTTCACAATCTTCTGTGACTGTGAGTTTAGAGAAAGCATCCCAACATGCCTCCTCCTGCTTGTGTATGTGTGTGTGCGGGGTGGGGATTGAACCCAGAGCTGCTTTTTTATTTTTTTATTTTGAGACATGGCCTTGTTAAGTTACTGTGGCTGCCTTTGAACCTGCAATCCTCCTGCTTCAGCCTCCTGTGTAGCTGGGATTACAGGCGTGAGCCACCACCCCAGCACCAATACTTATTAGATACTGCCTGCCTGTTCCGTCCTGTGCTCTAGAGAGTGGGCTGTGTAGTAGCACCTATTCCGGCCAGGCTCACAGTCATCATGAGAGAAGGACCATAACCAAAAAAAGCAGAAGTTCAGAAAAGCTTATACAGCCGCAATCTGTTAGTTCAGAGCAGGGCAATTCTAAAAAAGTGCCACTCATACTACATGTGCAGAGTCAGGATAAACTAGCTAAGGGGCCTGGTGGGAACATTAGGCAGCAGGCAGAGCTCCCCAAAGGCCTTGAAGGTGGACTTGGGGGACTGAAAGCTTTAATTTGGCAAGAACCTAGGGATCCAGTAGACAGGGGGAAGGTAGAAGGCTGGACCTTTGGTCCACCCTTGTTTTAACTGGACAGATCCTGTGAGCTCAGAGAAGGGTTCTAAGCTGTTGATGTAAACTTGTTTGGGTAATTAAAAATATGAATAGTGAGCGTGAGCTCACTTTAACAACTGTGAAGGTTCCTACAATCCCGTACGACATGTAAAATCCCATAAAGTGTATAAAATTGTTAGATATGTTGTAGATAAGAAAACTGAAAAAAAAAAAGAAAACTGAGTCTTCGCACACAGGGCTTATAAATATGAAATCAGGCAATGGAAAGTTTTGAGGAACACAGTTGGAGAATGTAAAGGCCATAGAGAATTAATTGGACCTTAACACAACAGGGAGGCACAGATAACTGAAGCTTAACTTTTTCTTCTTTGGGATTGGTGAGTCAAGCCTCCAGCCCTCTTGGGGAGATGACTGCTCAAGTTTAAATAAATTTAGGCAGTTGCCAAAGAAAATCTACAAAACCCACCAGTCCTTCATACTTATCCCTCCAAATCAGGCACCCAGGAAGATACTGTCAGTACACACACAGAGACATTGCTCACTACAAATCAAAAAGCTTTATTCCTTAAATAAATCAACACTTTAAAAAAGTTAATAAATAACATGCAACCATTTGGTCTTAGCCACGCCTCCCATTGAGATTCAGGCTAAGACCTGGTGCTTCCAAAGAAGGGGTATGAGGGGGTGTGGCCATAGCCTGACTCAAGGGCGTGGCCTGAGCTGGAGCCTCGGAGGAGATCAAGGGGAAAGATAAGGTCTGGGTAGAGGCAGGTATGGGGGTAAGAGAACTGGGTGCATTCCCAAGGCGTGCCCAGGCTCTTGCCCGGGAGGCAGGGGTAAGGCAGGGACCTAGCTTTTCCTGGGCCTGGGCGATGCGGCGGGCAAAGCGACTCCGATCCCGAGCGAACTGTTCCCAGGGGCCCCGGCGGGCAGCCTGGGCTGGGCCTGCCCAGACAGCCAGGAAATGCACGGTGACCTTCTCAGAGAAGCGCACCTGAGGACAGAGAGACAAAGATACATACATGGAGACACAAGGTTCCAAACAGAATCAAGGAAAAATCAGTTGCACAAAAATGCTTGCTATTTGCCTAGTCACCTGCCTGTCAGACTTCCAAATGACTCACTGGAGAAAGATGGCGTTCTGGGGCTGCCTCCTCCTCCCACTGGGGCCCCAGCCTCTTACAGAGGATTGCAAGATGATGTGCATAGTCCTCCCAGAAGAGTTCCTATGCAATCTGCTGCAATGTACCTGGGACCCAGGAGTCCTGGCCTCCAGCCCTTCCCCACTAGACAAGAGTTCCAGCTCCTAGCCCTCTCCTCCCTCCAAATAAAAAAAGATCTGGGCCCTCAGCACCCACCTTTCTGGATTTTGGGGGAGTTTCAGGGTCTGGATCCTGGGTGAGGGTCTGTGACAACCTGAGTCGTCTTTGTAGCCTGAGGGGCAGCTTAGGAGCAGTCCAGGGAGGTGGTGGTTTCTCTCCAGGTACGTAGAAGGCCACTCTGAAGGGGCTGGTCTCGGAGTCTCCCCATTTCCCCTCAGCTTCCTCTTCCTCTGTCTCCTTTCCAGGTTGATATAGCCAGCCCCTGAGGTGGGCACTCTGGGCCTGAAGGGAGGGGTGCTGGCCCCAGGCAGCTGCTCCACAGTCCTCTCCTTTGTCCTCATTCTGCTCACACTCATCTTCCTCCTCTGTGTCCTCCCCAGGATGATACACCCAGGCCTTCAGGAGGGCACTGGTAGCGGGGGTGGGAGAGGAAGCCTCAGCTTCTTCCTCTTCCTCAGTTGATTCCCAGTCACTGTCCTCATCTTCCTCTGTGTCCTCCCCAGGACGGTACACCCAGGCCTTCAGGAGGGCACTGGTAGCGGGGGTGGGAGAGGAAGCCTCAGCTTCTTCCTCCTCCTCAGTTGATTCCCAGTCACTGTCCTCATCTTCCTCTGTGTCCTCCCCAGGATGATACACCCAGGCTTTCAAGAAGGCACTTGTAGGGAGGGTGGGAGAGGAAGCCTCAGTTTCTCCTTCCTCCTCAGCTGATCCTGAGTCACTCTTCTCCTGGTCCTCCGCATTCTCCCCTGGCTGACACACCCAGGCCCTCCTGGAGGCACTTGTAGAGGAAATGGAAGAAGGACCCTTGGCTCCTCCCTTCTCAGTTGCCCCTAAAGCACTGTCATCCTCCTCTTCCTTTTTCTTACTCGGTTGATTCTCCAAAGCCCCAAGCAGGTGCCTCTGGGCTGGAACCGAGGACCGCGGCTCTGGGTCAGCTTCTTTCCCAGGGGCTTCACAGGCCTTCCTGCCCTTCTCCCTAGGCCTCTCGCCTGGACAATATCCCCAAGCCCTGGAGCTGGAGCCCGCCAATGAGGGGGAAACGGAGGTCTTCCTGGCTTCGTTTTCTGTTCCTTTTTCCTCCGTGGCTTGATTCTCTTTCTCCTCTGGGCAGTACACACAAGTGCCAAGTTGGGATCCTGAAGACTCAGGGAAAGTGGAGGCAGTAGGAGCTTCTTTCTTGACATCGCTCCACTCCCAGTGTGATGAAGGATAAGAGAACTTGGCCACTCCCTCCTCTTCAGCTTTCTCCTCCCCAGGACTCTTATCAGAACCTTGCAGGGCTCTTATCTGCAGGCTGGGGGACAGGGGCTGGCCATCTGTAATTTCCCTTCCCTGCTCTCTGGGGACACTGCTTGCATCTTTCTTACTATTTTCTTCACTGCCTAAAAGTCCCCAAGCTTCAGGAGGGGAATTACTGGGCTTCAGGTCAAGGCAGGACTCCAGGTCTGCTTCTCCATTCTCTTGAGGTACTCCACTGTCTTCAGCTTCCCCTTGAGGATGCCTGGCCCAGGGACCATGGGAGATGGCCAAAGAAGCCTTCACTTCTCCCTGCAGGCCACCTTCTACCAGATTTTCTCCTGTTACTGCTTCTACCAGCCAGGGCTCTGAAGGTCCTGGGCCCCTCAGCCGGCTCCAGGCCCGGCTGAGGAAGCCCATCAGTGGGGACAGGAGGTAGGAGTAGTGGGCTTCCCTCCAGGGTGTGCTGTGATGGGGTACTTGGCCTGGAGCCATCTGTCCCAGATGAAAAAGGGGGAGAAGAAAAAGAAATAAGATTTAGAGGCCATTTAGGAAATGCATCAGGGCATGACCCTGAGTCATAGCAACAAAATAGCAACACAAATGAATAACAACATGAGAATCCGGGCCCAGGATTCCTTTCTCATCCCAGCTACACCCATCTCTGTTCCTTGCTTCCCTTCTCGACACCCAGCAGTCTGGGCCCCCAGCTCTCCTTCATTAGATCCAAGGGTCCAAACCCCTTTTCAGACCCAGAAGTCCCAGTCCCAAGAACAAAGATCTTTTTTCGAGCTTCCCTTGGGGACAAAGTCAGTCTCCAGTTCTCTTACTTTCCTGAGGATTGATAAATCACCTTCATCCCTTGGAGTCTCAGAATATTCTGAACCAGACTGGGGTTGGGGCTCAAGTGGTAGAGCACCTGCCTAGCATGCTGATCCTTAGCACCACATAAAAATAAAATAAAGATATTGTGTCCATCTAAAACTAAAAAATAAAATTTGAAAAAATATTCTGACCCTCAGATTATTCCTTCACTGGGGACTCAAGAATCTGACTCCCGCACCCCTTCTCCCTCAAGCTTAGAGGACTCCGGGCTCCTAACCCCTACCCCTGCCTAAATCCGGGCCTCCAGTCCACTCCTCCAGACCCGGGAGTCGGTTCCCCATCTGGACCCTCACCAGACTCATGAGACCAGGCAGCCAGGCCCTCCCTCCATACGAGGCTGGAGTCCAGGCCCCGAACCCTCCAGTCTCAGAACCAAAAGTCCATGGCTTTCCTCATTATTGGGGCCCCAGGCATTCCGATCCCTTACCGGCTAGGAGCGTCAGTGTCACCCAGGAGGCAGGAGCGCCGGCTCGGGCTGCCAGAAGCGATCGCAGGTTCGGACGGTTCGGACGGCTCGGAAGGCCAGCGCGTTCATCTCGCCCTCAGGCGTGGGGCTCGGGGACTCCAAGTATCACGG
The DNA here is from genome assembly GCF_045843805.1 of Urocitellus parryii. Taxonomy (NCBI): domain Eukaryota; kingdom Metazoa; phylum Chordata; class Mammalia; order Rodentia; family Sciuridae; genus Urocitellus; species Urocitellus parryii. The sequence goes on from NC_135545.1 coordinate 7,425,280, forward strand.
GCTGCCTCAAGCACTGTCGCGACAAACGGCTGCAGAATCGTGTGGCGTCTCGTTCGTAATCATCCGCAGGCCTGGGAACCGATCCAATTAGCTCTGGCGCAGCCTGCAATGCTTTTATAGACAGTCGCAGCCGACGTAGTGACATCACGAGAGGCGGGGTTTCGAAACGACAGCGCATTGGGTGGGAAGTGAAAAACAACAGGGACCTCTGGCGGAAATTCCAGGCTTTGTGACGTCACGTCGGCATTTCCAAGCATGGCCACGCCCCTGAACAAGCTATCTGTCAATCAAATAAATGCACGTTCCGCCTAAGCTGCAAGCAGGCGATCTGCCTCTGCTCCAGCACGTGCTTTCCCACCGCAATTTAACCTGCAGGTGTTAGTCTAGAGTTTCCCACCTTCACGTCTAGTCGAATTCCTCCACAGCCTGAGGAATTGGGGACAGGATAGTATTCCCAATTCACAGATGAGGAAACTGAGGGCTGGAAATGAAATCATTTGCTCAAGGTGATCACAGCAGAGTCCAGATTGACTGCAAATGGGAACAAGAATGTAAGCATCATGAAGGCAGGCAACTGTGCTTGGCTCACTGCTTTCTTCTCAGTGGCGACAACAGTGCCTGATACATTGAAAGTGCTCCACAAAGTATGGTGAATGGCTGCTACAGCAAGAGCTCAGGCTCCTTCCCTCACAACAGACAGAAGACGACTTTCTTGAGTTTCACTGCTGCAAACTTGGGCAAAAGCTCTGCTTAGGAAACTGAAATTCTACCTGGGTGGCACTCCTTGTGGGAGGGGGAGTTCTGCTACAAGTTCAAGGTTCAGGGTTCCAATCCCCAGCCCTCTTTCCTATCTGATCCATAACCTTTGTGTGTGTGTGTGTGTGTGTGTGCGCGCACAGACGTGTGAGCACGCACTAGGGATGGAACCCACCCAGGACCTTGCACATGTTAGGCCAATACTCTACCACTAAGCCACACTCCACCTCTAGTTTATATATATATATATATATATATATATATATATATATATATATATATATATTTTTTTTTTTTTTTTTAGGTACTGGGGATTGAAACACCCAGGAGTGCTTTATCACTGAGCTATGTTCCAAGCCCTTTTTATTTTATTTTATTTTTTTATAATGAGACAGAGTCTCCCTAAGTTGCCTCAACTGGCCTCTCAGCTTGCAATCCTCCTGCCTTAGACTCAAGTTGCTGATAGTATAGTCATATGCCACCACACCCAGCTGTTCTGGTCCACAGTCTTGCTTCTCAAAATGTGCCCAGAACCCATGTCTCCCTCCTGAAGGGGTTGTCCTCGATGAAGAACAGAATTCTCACCTGGATCTGAGGTAGAGGTTTGAAAGTGGCCGCTTGACCCTGCCCTAGCCAGAACCCAGGAATCGGGGACTTCCTCCTCTCTGGGGGAATGACCAGCCCAGACCCAGCCAATTCAAAACCCCTGGCTCATCAGAATTCAGGAGTTCTGACTCCTAACACATATTTTCAGGCACCTGGGAGTCTGGATTCCTACTGCAATTCTTCCAGGGTTTCAGGAATCTGAGCCCCCTCCCCTTGCAAGACCCAAGTCCTCTCCCTGAGGGTGCCAGTGGCTCCAGAGTACAACAAACCCACTAGGGTCCCTGAGGTTCAGGTCTCAGCTGCAAACATTTGAGGAGTCCACGCCACAACCCTTAGGAGACCTAGGAGTCCAGGGGGAGCAGCTCCTCCCCTCAGAAGTGGGGGCAGCTGAGCCAGGGGTCAGGCTGTGGTGGGGAGGCCAGAAGGGGCGGGGACAGCCAGGACTGGGAGGGGAGGCAGCAGCGTGGGCGGCTGGCAGAGGGAGGGAAAGACCAGCAGAGAGGAAAGAGAAACTGGGAGAGGGAGGAAGAGAGAAAGGAAGGAGGAGAACCCGATAGGGAAAGGGAGGAAACAGCAGACGTGGAGGGAGGGGAGAGAGAGAGAGAGAGAGAGAGAGAGAGAGAGAGAGAGAGAGAGAGAGGAAGAGAGTGAGAGGAAGACAGAAAGAGCGAGAAAGGGAAAGAGAGAGAAAAAATTTAGGAGGAAACAGAAAAAGATTTGGACAGAAACAGAAGGATTGTGGGGGAAACTGAAAGAGTCAGCGACTGGAGAATCAGACAGACAGAAGGTAAGACTGTGGGGAGGGTCTAAAAGACCTAGAGGTGTGAGAAGGAGAGAGGAAAAAGAGGGGTATCGATTGAGAGAGAACAAGACAGAAGACAAAGAGACAAAAAGAGTGGCAGCGACCAGGTAAGGAGAGAGAGGAGGTGGGAGACAGTGACTGGGTGCCCCTCGACTTCTCTGTCCTCTCCCCCTGTCACTGGGACCCCAAAGCCGGGTAAGTTTCCTGACTGGGCTGGGAGGGGCTGCCCGGTGCACATTCCTGGTACTGTGCACTGGGCTTGGGGAGCTGGTCCAGATGGTTTGGACTGGTGTAGGAGACAGGTAGCAGGAAGGAGGCAGGGAATGGGGTCCCTAAGCACAGAGAGGGTCACATTCCTGGCCAGAGCTCAGTGGGCAGAAATAAAGGAACCCCTATTCTCTGACTTGGGCTGCAGACAGCTGCCCCCTCCTCGCAGCTGCCAGTGCCGCCCACCTCTCTTGGCATTACTCTTGGTATGCAATCCCGGGCCATGGCCTCCCCCAGCCCCCCAATCTCAAAACAACAGGCTCTTTCTCCTCAGCCTCCTCCGACCGACCTCCAAGCCCCTGACCCTGTCTCTGTCCCTAGCTGGGTCAGCTGCCGAGACACAGCCCCTTTCTCTCTCTCCCCAAGTCTTTGATGGAGGAGGGGCGACCTCGGAGCAGCCTCAGCCTGGCCAGCAGCGCCTCTACCATCTCTTCCCGCAGCAGCTTGAGCACCCAGGTCTGAGCTTCCCAGTGGGGATGGGGAAGAAGGTGGGGATCTGGGCTGCCTGTCCCCTTTCCTAGCCCTGGGTTCTGTACCACCTTAGGGATTCCAGAGGTTAAGGACAAGGATCCTTAGCCATGGGGATGCGAGACCTGGAAAGGTCCTACATTGCCCACCAGCTGCAGCTGAGAATGTGAAGACACTTCCAACTCTTGTCCCCACCCCTCCTATTTTCCTAATTCTAAGCCAGAGAGCAATTTCACCATCCACCCCAGGCCCCACTAGGAACTGAGGTATAATAGCTACTCTTGATGAGGACTGGGGATTTCTACCCAATTTACCCATGACACCCAGTAAGGAAAGACCCTTCTCTGACAATAAGATCCCCTGGGGACACCCAAGATGCTCTCACTCCAAATAATGCCAGCCAGTGAGGACCCCATTTCCTTTTCCGTCTGCCATATCCAGTTTCCCATATTCAGAGCCCAGAGATTTGATCCTAGCCTTGGTCAGCACCACTTCCAGGGAGGGGTGCCCTGCAACAATCTGGCTATAAATGCTTGTGTATCAGGAAAGGTGACCCCCAACTGAGCAGACTGGAAGGATTTGGAGCCTCCTCTTTACCTTGAACTTCATTGCTGAGGGATGTCATTCTCTGACATCACAGCATTCTTCCACCTTTAATTCACCAGGGACTCAGCATGGAAATTCCTCCTGCTTATGGGGACCTCATAGTTAATAGTCCCAGTTCAGATCCCAAAGGTTCACATCCCTGACTCTGGTGGCCAAGGGCATGCTCTTCTTGACAGTGGGCCCTTGGTTCCCAAATTCCTGTGCCACAGCCTCTTCCCTCTTCCTTGCCTCTGAACACCTCCCTCCCATCAAGAGTGTCTCAATTCAGCACTATGAACACCCGCCAATTCTGACCTCCCAGCTTACCCCCTCCTTGAGCTGATTTCTGAGGGCAGTGGAGTGAGGCCCTAGGGTTGCCCATTTCATACCATTCTGAGACCTATTCATTCTGTCCCTCTTCTCTCCTTAGAAGCCCACTCGGGCAGTAAACAAGGTCCATGCCTTTGGGAAGAGGAACAATGCACTCAGAAGGGATCCCAACCTGCCCGTGCACATTCGGGGCTGGCTTCATAAACAGGTAGCATCAGTGTGTGAAGAAAAAAGGATACTGGGGGCTGTATACCTGGCTACAAAAGCAAATGATCAGGTTTCACCCCAGCTCTGCTGAATCAGGATCTGGGCTGGGACCCAGCAATCTGTGTTTTAACATTCTTTTCTGGTTCTCAGGTTTGAAACTCCCTGAAAACTAGTAAAGTAGGGTAAGGAAAATGAGCTTTATGCTAAGTGGGATGGTAAGTTGATTTTGAAAAGGGAACTCATATGATCTGGTTCAGAGTTTTACAAGATCATGCTGGAGTCTGTGGAATAGGTTGATGGGGAGAAGGGCCTGAGGTTGGAGCCCATGGAGTGGTTCAGGGAGAGGTGATGAGAAGACACAGTGCCACCTTCCTAGCCTCTCTGTCTTAGGCTTCAAAATAATTGGACCAAGTCTCTAAATATAAAGCCCCTGCCCCCATGAGATGAGGTATACCGTCTCATCCAAACCTCCCTAAAACTCCTCAATCCCCAACTGACAGATGAAAAAACGTGAAGGTCCTGGGGGAAAAGACTAGTGTAAAGGGATAATGTGAAACTGGGGGAGCTTAGAGTCCAACACAGATCCAGCTGTGTGAACACGGCCTCCAGCTCTCCATCTAAATCTATTACATTAAACTTGCATCTCTGTCCCTCCCCTCTCTTTGTGTCTCTGTCCCCTTCTCAGTTCTCTCTGAGTCTCTGTCTCTGTGGTCAGTGTCCACCTACTTTCTCCTTTCTCTCTACCCACGGCCTTTCTCCCATCTCTCTCCGCAGGATAGCGCCGGACTACGGCTTTGGAAACGTCGTTGGTTCGTCCTCTCCGGCCATTGCCTCTTCTATTACAAGGGTCAGTGCGCCAGCTGGAAGGCCCTTTCCCACCCGTGCTTCCCTCTAGCCCTTGGCCTCCTGACCCATGTGATCCTTGACTCTGGCCCTCTCATTGCAGACAGCCGTGAGGAGAGTGTCCTGGGCAGTGTGCTGCTCCCCAGCTACAGTATTAGGCCAGATGGGCCCGGAGCACCCCGAGGGCGGCGCTTCACCTTCACGGTGAGTCCGCCCATCCTCCATGATTACTAGTTGATAGGAACAGGAGGCATGGGGTTGGACATACACTGGAGCATCCTTACTGGACTTGAAAGGTCCTGCCCAGGGTCCCTGGCATCCTCCTTTTTTTGAGAGCCCGGGGGTCTGGGTTCCAAGCCTTCTCCTCCCACAGGCAGAGCATCCGGGCATGAGGACCTACGTCCTGGCGGCTGACACTTCAGAAGACTTGCGGGGCTGGCTGCGGGCCTTGGGCCGGGCCTCCCGCGCGGAGGGGGATGATTGGTGAGTGGAGGTCCAGCCTACATCCCTGTCTAATCATCCTCCATGGGCCTGCCCCATGAATGTCTAATCACTAGCCTTCCAGCTAAGGCTCCACCTTTCAGGCCCCGCCTCCAGGGAATTTAGGGTTCTTCCAATCAGCAAACGGCTTTTCTCCTAGTCTCCGCCCACAATCTTGCCACGCCCTGCCCCTCCCAGTTGACCCTCCAATCAGGGGATCTAGTAGACATCAGCTCCGCCCCACGAATTATCTGCACCTCTCTCTGATGGACTCCTTCGGAAGTCTCGGTTCTCTGAGGCTAACACCTAAACCATATCAGCGAAAAGACAAGGCCAGATATTTTTTAAATGTCAGGTTGTCTCTTAGGCCCTGACCCAGCCTGTCCCAACGCTTAGGCCGGACACGTGACTCCCTGGACCTGTTACCTGAATGGGCTCGGCGGCCCGGTACAGGTCACTTCTACTTTAGGGACCTCAGTTTCCTCACCTGCAAAAGGGGGGGACAATGGTTTATAGTGCACAATTCCTGTTTTGGGGTGGGTTGCTGTGAAAAGAGAATTGGGCTGTAATGAGGTTCAAAGAAGTAATGTTTCTTTCTGTGCCCACTCGCCAGTGGGCGACCCAGGACACCCGCAAGTCCCCAGCGTGGGGAGGGCCCTGGCGGTCCTGGGGGTCCCCCGGAGGTGAGCAGAGGGGAAGAGGGACGCATCTCAGAATCACCAGAGATGGCTCGGTTCTCTAGAGGTCATGGCCGACCTGGGCTGCTCAGTCCCAGCCCCACAGCCGACCTCCAGTCTGGACCCCGGATTCGGCGGACTAGGAGTCCCGAGTGAGTAGGACTGAGCTACGAGGGGGCGTGGCTTATTGGAAGGGCGGGGCCGGAACAGGTTAGGGGCGTGGCTTATCACTTGGTACTGGAGTGGCGGTGAGTTGCTGGGGTTCCTGGGAGTCACAACCTGTCGGGAAGAAGTTTTAAGGAGAAATTGTTCAGGATCTGCCCAATGCAGGAGGGTTGGACTCTAGAGGGAGCGTGAGACAGTGAGGGGCGATGACCTTGAGGCTGTCTTGAAGAGTGGGGCGGACAGGGGAGGGGGTGTGGGTCCAGTAGAGCGCTCCGGCATTCTCTCCCCCCACAGCCTGTTCACGCCCCTGTCTCGCCCGCCCTCCCCTCTGAGCCTTCCGCGTCCCCGCTCTGCTCCTGCGCGGCGACCCCCTCCCTCCTCGGGAGACGCAGCGCTCCCTGCCCGACCTCACACTCCCTTGAGTCGCATCCATGTCAGGCCTCCTCTGGATTGGGGCCCCCAGCGACAGACTCTATCACGTCCCCCCACTCCTCGCCGAGGACCCTCCTCCGACGCTGGCGGAGGAAAGCCCCCCAGGAGTCCCCAGCACTGGAGTCAAGAACCTAGACCACGGAGAGGAGAGGTGAGGGTTGGGGACTATAACTTCCATCAGGCCTCACAGCCCCTCCCGGACTCCAGGCCATGTCCCTTGGGTATAATGGGAATTGTACTCCATAATAGCAGGATCAAGCTGTGAGGAGGGAGAATGGACTCCCGTCTCCCATCATACCTCACAACGGTCCTTCCTCCTGATCTCAGGTCTTTGCTCCTTAAGTACCAGGGAGCTTGTAGTCCAGAATACTCTTCCAGGCCTGTAATCCCAGCGATTTGGGAAGCTGAGGCAGGAGGATCTCAAGTTTGAGGCCAGCCTCAGCAATTTAGTGAGGCTCTAAACAACTTAGGGAGATGCTGTCTCAAAAATAAAAAAAATAAATAAAAAAGGCTGGGGTTATAGCTCAGTGAAAAATTCTGGACATACCCTCTTGAATTTTGTTGCTAAGATATGCCACTTTTTTTTTTTCCATACTAGTGTTTGAACCCAGGGATGCTGTACCACTGAGCTACACCTCCAGCCTTTTCAGCCCCCCCCCATCTTTTTAGTTGTAGTTGAGCACAATACCCTTATTTATTTATTTATTTTTATGTGGTGCGGAGGATCAAACCCAGGACCTTGCACATGCTAGGTGAGCGTTCTGCTGCTCAGCCACAACCCCAGCCCAACCTTCCAGCCCCTTTTATTTTTATTTTAAAATAGGATCTTGATAAATTGCCCAGGCTGACCTGGGATTTTCAGTCCTTATGCCCCAGCCTGTGGAATCACTGGACTGACAAGGAGGTGCCCCCCAGCCTGACAGATATGGCAATTTCTAAACATCTCTATTTCAATATTCTTCCCAGGCCCCATCTGGCTCCTCCACCTATCTCCAGCTCCCCCCAAGACCCCCTGGAACCCGGGCCTCTATGGTTTTACTGGTAGGTATCTTGGGGCACCTGAATCTACCAGAGCCCTGTCCCTTGCCTTCTTTGCCATAAGGAATGTCACCTCCTGAAGCTGTAGCAAGCTGTGTGGGAAAACAACTGAATTTATTTTCTCACTGGTCTGGAGGCAGAAGCCTGGGAAGTCAAGGTGTCCAGCACATTCAGGGCCCTGTTTCCTCTTGCCTCTCTCCTGGCATCTCATGCTGCCCCAAACCCCTTCTGTTCTTGGACTACATCCTCCCAGTGTCTGCCTCCGTCATCATGTGGCTATCTTCCTGTGTGGTAGTCTGCGATTCTTTCTGAAGTTCTGGGGATTGTACCCAGGGCCTCCCCAGGCAAGGCAGGTGCTCTATCCCCAAGCTACATCTTTAGCCCTTGTCTGTGTCTATCTCCTTGTGTGAGGATACCAGACATCATTGGAACTTACATCAAAGAACAAAATTACAACAGTTTAGCCATCTTAGTGGCTTTATTTGTTTATTTATTCATTGGTACCAGGGATTGAACCCATGGGTACTTAACCACTGGGCCACATCCCCAGTCTTTTAAATTTTCTTTTTTGAGACAAGGTCTTATAAGTTGCTGAGGCCAGGCTTTAACTTGTGATTCTCCTGCGTAAGCCTCCGGAGTTGCTAGGATTACTGGCATGTGTCATTTCCCCAAGTCCATGACTTGGAATTTTAATGTGAGAGACTCCATTTTGGTTTCAGCCTCATCTCAGGGCCCAGTGGAGGAGCCTTGTTCAAAACAAAGGCCTCCTATAATTTTTATTCAACACTTACATCTGGAAACACCCTATTCACAAATAAGGTCACATTCTCAGGTTCCCAGGGTTAGGACTTGTACATATCTTTGGGTCCCCCACACCCTCTGCCCCTGGTACTGCAAATTAAACCCAGAGGTGCCCTACCACTGAGCTACATCCCCAGTCTTTTGGTGTTTTATTTATTTATTTATTTTTAAATTTTGAGACAGAGTCTCCCTGAGTTGTTAGAGCCTCACTAAGTTTCTGAGGCTGGCTTTGAATTCATGATCCTCCTGTCTCAGCCTCCTCAGCCCCTGGGATTCTTAGTCTTTTTTTTTTTTTTAAACTTTATTTCATTTACTTATTTTTATGTGGTGCTAAGGATCGAACTTAGTGTCTCACAGTGCTAGGCAAGCGCATTACCACTGAGCCTCAAATGCAGCCCCTCCCAGTCTTTAAAATTTTATATACATAGTTGGTTTTTTTTTTGTACCAGTTCAATAACTCAAGGGCATTCAACTACTGAGCCACATCCCAGCCCTATTTTGTATTTTATTTAGAGACAGGGTCTCACTGAGTTGCTTAGCACTTTGCTTTTCCTGAGGCTGGCTTTAACCTCTGCCTCAGCCTCCTGATCCTCTAGGATTACAGGCATGCACCACCCCATTAAGAATTTCTTAAGTAACAGGTCCAGGAAGAGCTGCGCAGATTTGAGGCACTGCTGTCCCCTTCTTTGCCCCAATAGCATAGATGACATCTTTTCTGCTAGCAAGACTGAGGTATTGGTGTGGGCATCGTGTCCAGTGGGGAGGACATTTAGCAGTCAAGCTGTAGTTGAGGCCAGCTCTCGTCTGGGTCTGGGTACAGCAGAGTCCCTAGCTCTGGAACCTTTGCAAAGCTTCTTGCAGACCATGAGCAGCCCTGCTCCTCGGCCAGGAATGAAGCCTGATGTCTGGTCTTCAGCTCTTCTGTGGCACTTGGGGCAGGGTTGGGGGGTGATTGAGGGCAGTAGCACAGCTCGGGGGCCCAAGCCTGTGCCTTATTGTGGCTTTGGGGGACAGACCCTAAAGTGAAATTTAGCAAAGTCAGGGTTCTGGGTTTTTGGGGTCTAGGAGTCACTCCCCAGCAACGAGGCACGTTGTGTCTGGATGCAGTTGCTCAGGAAGAGCATTCTGGAGTAACAGGCCCTGTTGAGATCGGAGTCCAAGTGCATTCCTGGCCCCCAGGAAGCCAGCTTTTGTGGAACCTTGGATCTAAGGATCCATTTTTTTGTCATTGACTCATGAAGCCACCTTTGTCATCTGTACATGGATTGTTGTCTGTTAATTCTGCCCCATTGGTCCATTTATTTGCTTTTGTGACAACCCCAAATCTCCATTTTCCTCATTAAAAAATATCTTTAGAGCCTTATCATATAGATCGCAACCCCAGGAAAGCCCATGTTCATTACTGGGTTTCTCAGAACTCCCAACTGGTATTTTTGTTGGGGTTATGCTGAATTTATAAATAGATTAGGGAGGACCCATCTTCTTCATAATAGTGAAGGTCACAGATAAGGGAGTGTTCATTCAGATAATCTGTTCATTCAGATAATCATCAGGATCTTTTATTCAAGTTTTAAAGTGTCCAGCAGAGAGATCCTGTGTCATCTCACTTAGGGTAATTTCTCAATTCTTGGTAGTTGTTTTTTTTTTTTTTTTTTTTTTTTTTTTTTTTTTTTTTTAAAGAGAGAGTGAGAGAGGAGAGAGAGAGAGAGAGAGAGAGAGAGAGAGAATTTTTAATATTTATTTTTTTTAGTTCTTGGCGGACACAACATCTTTGTTGGTATGTGGTGCTGAGGATCGAACCCGGGCCGCACGCATGCCAGGCGAGCGCGCTACCGCTGAGCCACACCTCCAGCCCTTGGTAGTTGTTTTTAAAAAGTCATTTTATTTATATAATTTTTTTATTGTGGGAAAAATGCAAATAAAATTGACCAATTCACTACTTTTGTTTATTTTGAATTTTAATTTTTTTTCAAAGTGCTGGAATTGAACCCAGGGGCAATTAATCACTAAGCCATATCCCCAGTCCTTTTTTATATTATATTTAGAGACAGGGTCTTGCTAAGGTGCTTAGGGCCTCACTAAGTTGGTGAGGCTGGCTTTGAACTCACAATCTTCCTGCCTCAGCCCTCTGAGCTGCTGGGATTGCCGGCATGCCCCACTGTGCCCAGCCACTCCTTTTTTAAAGTTGAACGATAGTCGATTGCATGTGTATATACACCACATTGTGTCTTCCAATTGGACACTTGGTTTGCTTCTCTCTTTTAGCTGTTATGAGTCATGTGAAATGAATCTAAGTGTGCAAATATCTCTTCAAGGTCCTGCTTTGAATTCTTCTGGTTATTTTATATTTATTAAATGATCCCTTATTTTGCTAGACACTTTGTACTTGCTGAGTTACAGCAAATGTTATGGGTTTTTTCAGCTTCGACTCATGTCCAGCAGCATTGCTGAGTTCTCTTTCTTTCCCAGTCACATCTCAATTCTCTTGGTTCCTTTGGGTAAATGAGCATTTCATCTGTAGATGATGAAGATTCTTTCTCCTTCCTCTCCTCACTTCTCCTTTTATTTCCCTTTCCTTTTCTGATAGCATCAGCCAGGATCTTTGATACTATGTTAAACTGTAGCACTACTAATGAGACCTTTGTTTTATTCTCAGTCATATAGAAAACATCTAAAATTTCTCTATTAAAAGACAAAAAATAGGGCTGGGGTTGTGGCTCAGAGGTAGAGCGCTTGCCTAGCATGCATGAGGCCCTGGGTTCAATCCTCAACATCACATAAAAATGAAAGTATTGTGACCATCTACAACTTAAAAAAAATAGCGCCTGTCTTCAAGGTGTCACTTGTAGTCTTGGGGTTGCATAGGAAAGGAACAAGGCAAGGTTGGGACAGTCTCTGTGAGCCAGTGGCCAGTGGTCTGCTTGAACATGATCTCAGCATCAGCATAGCTCATAGAGAGCTTTGTCAGAGATAAGAAAGTTTTGGGGGTTTAGTTTTGACTCTTATCACAAGATCTTTATCTACTAGACCTGGACTTGGTGGTGTCTCAGAGAAAGAAAAAAATCAGAAAGACAAGTTGGAGTTAGTTAGGTTGATAATGGGCCCTCCTTCAGATTTGGGGCAATGATTGAAGACTCTGAGGTGCCATTTTGGTTGTCTGGAATAGGTAGTTGACAGCCTGTTGATTATGATGTCTCTGTAAATCTTGGAAATATCCAAATTACTCTTACTTTGGTTATGTACAGAGTTCAAGTTGAAGGTAGTGAAAGGAGGCAGATGCAACATGGAGGCACAGATGCCAAGCTTTTATCCTGTTTTTGGTTACTTGTTGGTCTTTAGGCCCAAGTGAAGAATCAGTGCTTTTAGGAAAAACAGGCTTTAAGCTCCTGTTAAAAGATTTGCTAAAGCTTAGCAGCAAGCTAACAGAAGAGGGGTGTCTGTTGGTGGAGACACGTCTCGGCATGGGGTTGAGTTACATTAAGGACTTGCCTTTGACCCTTGACTTTTCTTCTTCTTAGCCAGGCCCCCCCCTGGACTCAAACTTCCACCAAAGCCTGGAGACAGATGTAAGTTCTCCTGATCCCACCCCTGCTGAGTTCCTTGAGTTATAAAGAGAATGTTCTAGATAGTTTGTGGAGCGGGAGAGGCAGACAGGACACATAAAGAGTCCCTTTTCTCTTTTTCCAGACTCTCTTGACCAAGTTGTGTGGGCAGGACCGGCTCCTGAGGAGGCTGCAGGAGGACATAGATCAGAGGCAGGAGGAGAAGGTGCCAGCGGAGCAGGGGCCTCTGGCTGGCCTCTTCAACTGCCCTTACCACTTTCTGACTGGGAGCCAGGATGCTGTTGGATGGCGAGGATTTGGGGGGATGCCTCTCACTCTGGGGCCAGGTGTGGCTTCCCAGGTCTGACCACCTTCCCCTCTCTACAGGAGCAGCTAGAGGCCGCCCTGGAGTTGACCCGGCAGCAGTTGGGTCAGGCAGGCAGGGAGGCTGTGGGCCCTGGGAAGGCCTGGGGTCGCCAGCGCCTGCTGCAGGACCGGCTGGTCAGTGTGAGAGCTGCCCTTTGTCACCTGACCCAGGTGAGCGTGGGGAAAGGGGTACTCCTCCCTCCCAGGAGGCCCAGAACTGTGCAGGAGGTTACCAGAGAATATGAGGGCTCACAGGCACATAATTCTTGAGAATTCCATCACCCCAACTTTAAACCAGTGATCTTGATCATTGTAAAGGGCAAAGGGCAAGCAGCCAGCAACAGAAGAACTTAATTTAGCAGCTTAAGGGGGTGAGTTTTTTTTTTTTTTTTTTAATGTTGGGGATTGAATCTGGAGTCTCCATCACAGGGCTGATTTTGATATAGTTTCCTGGCATTAGGTGACCTGCCTCCCACAGGGGTTTTGTGACCTTAGAAAAGCTATGAAATCCTCTGGACTTTAGTTACCTCCTATGTCAACTCTAGAATGATAAAAATATTATTTACTGGGCTGGGGACGTAGCTCAGTAGCAGAGCCCTTGTCTAGCCTTGTGAGGCCCTGGGTTCCATCCTCTGCACTTACTTCATAGAGTCATTGTGAGGATTACATTAACTTATGTAAATGAATGCACATTTAACACTTAGTAAAGTACCTGGTACTTGGCAAGCAATATTTAAGTGTTAGCCATAATTATTATTAGTTGTAAACAATAGAGAAACATTTTTAAATATTTAAATATCTCTAAAGTGGAGGCAAAAATAGTACTGCATCACAGGAATGAAAGGGGTGCATACTGAGCATGCTCTATACATGTTAGCCATTATTATTATTATTATTATTATTATTATTATTATTATTATTATTATTGGCTAGGAGTTTTCTGCTGCCCCATGAGCATAGGTGTTGTGGTCTTGACTGTCTCAGGAATTCATTAGATCTGTAGATTCCACCATGCTAAGAGAGTGCACTAGTAACTCAGGAATCCAGAAAACACTGGTTTTTGGTCTACACTAGCAGCTCATTGAAATTGCAGGATCCATATAGACTCTGGGGTTCCTGGTAGTCCAAGAGGTAAGGCCCATGGGGATTGTGGTCCTTATGACCTCTGAGCCCCCGGGGCCCAGGCCTCCGTTCCTCCTCCTCCTCAACTGGGGAAAATTGGGGAAAGATCTGGCGGGTGGGGATGCTAACCTTGTCTCTCCCTTTCTGGAACCTGAGGAGCGAGAGCGGGTTTGGGACACATACAGTGGTCTGGAGCAGGAACTGGGCACCTTAAGAGAGACCCTCGAATACCTGCTGCACCTTGGGTCCCCCCAGGTACCTCCCCTCCTACCCCCTATACACCACTCTCCCCTCCAAGATCTGCCGGAAACCCTTTCATCATTTAAGCACCGCCCCCCAACTCCATCCAGAGTCCAAGCCCCGCCCCAACCCTCCAGTCTAAGCCCCTTATTGTAGTTAAAACCGGTTTTCAGATTCGGATCCAGTCCCCTCTCTGGTTCTAAATCTCTCCTCTCCTGTGGAAGCCCCACCCCTCTGCCAAAACACCACCCTCAGCCCCGTCTCCCTCTGGCAAGTTCATGTCTGGCACCCTGCTTCTTGAATGTGGCGGTTAAATTTTTCCTATGGAGTTTCCAATTCTAAACCCAACCCCTTAATTTAAGCCCTGCTTCTAAAAATATAAGCCCCAATGCTTCGCCTCAGACTCATTTCTTTATTCTCTGACTATGCACTCAGCTATAATTCATACATTTTTAGTTAAAAACATCGACTTATTGTATTAAATGCGTTCTCATAGATTTGCTCCACCCTCTTCACGCTAAGCCCCTCCCATCTCATCCTAAAACCCGCCCCTCACCTCTTCTCCTGCCCACTGGAGTTAAATCGGGCTCAGCACCAGCAATATATAAAAGAACAATACATGACTTCCAAGCTGGATTTATTACAGGAATAGAAGGGTAGTTGAACCTTTGAAAATCACTCTGTATATTTTGCCACACTGAACAAAACAAAGGAGAAAAGCCACATGATCATCTTCATAAAATCTGGAAAATATTTATCAAAGTTCCCCCCCTACTCATAACAGAAGCTCTCACTAAAATAGGAACAGAAGGAAACTTATCTGATCTAATAAGAGACATGTATGTCGACCTGCATGGCCCACCCTGGGGAGGCAGAGGCAGGAGCATGCCAAATGCAAGGCCAGCCTTGGCAACTTAGTGAGACCTAAGCAATTTAGCAAGTCCCCTGCCTCAAAATAAAAAAGGCCTGGGGATATGGTTCAGTGGTAAAGTGCCCCTGGGTTCGATTCCCAGTATCAAAAAATAAACAGAGAGTGGCTGCTCCAGAGGCTGAGGCAGGAGGATCATGGTTCAAAGCCAGCCTCAGCAACTTAGCCAGGTGCAAAACAACTCAGTGAGACCCTGTCTCTAAATAAAATTCAAAAAAGGGCTGGGATGTGGCTCAGTGATTAAGTGCCTCTGAGTTCAATCCCTGGCACCAAAAAATAAATAAATAATGAACAAGAAAAATATAGTAAAAGAGTATTTTATTTTCAGATGATATGACTATAAATAGGTCACTAAAATAAAAGGTTAATGTGCAAAAATCATTGTCTTTTTATTTACTCATGCCAAACAATTATAAAAGGAATGTTGAAAATAGGAGTTCAAAATAACATGAAAAAATTGAATACCTAAGAATAAATCTAGTGAAAGATATGCAAGGCATCTACTTTGAAAACCACAAAACATAATTAAGAAAAAGCAAAGGCCTATAGAAATAGAGAGATTTACCATGTTCATGGATAGGAAAGACACTAGTATGAACATGTGGTGTCTCTTTCCCCAATGGGGATCTGCAATCCTGGTACAAATTTGGAAGGTTTCTCTGTGCAGATTGATAAGCTGGTCCTAAATTGTATCTGAAAGAACAGAAGGCCAGGAATAGCCAAGACAATCTCCAAGAACAAAGGCTCAAGGACCAACACAACTGTTACGTCAAGTCTGAGGATAAAGTAATAGTTAATAAGATGATTCATGTTGCATCACCACTAGATTAGAAAAATACACCAAAGGACTAGAATCAGGTGTTCAGAAACAGACTTCCATATATTTATGGCATCTATTCAGGATAGAAGCAGTACTGCAGAGCAGTACAGAAAGACAGTCCTCTCTATTAAATTGGATTTCCGTATGTCAAGAGCTTTGTAATGTTTTGAACAACCAATAATAAATTAAAAAAAAAACTGGATTTCCATACTGGGAGGAGGGACCTGATTGCATAAACATGGCCAAGCTGCTTTCACACCCTCACATTCCCATCAGCTGTAACCCTCCGTGCATTTTCCCAACTTGGACTAACTAATCCTTTCCATCCCCCAGGACAGAGCATCAGCTCAGCAGCAGCTGTGGATGGTAGAAGACACGCTGGCTGGTCTGGGTGGCCCTCAGAAACCACTCCCCCACGCTGAGCCTGACTCCCCATCCCCTGCACTCCAAGGCGAGGAGTCCTCAGAGAGGGAGGTGAGACTCCGCTTCTGTCTCCTATGTCCCTGGTCCAACCTGTTCCCCCAACCACCTCCTTTCTTCTCCCTTGGTCACTTAACCAACTTCAGGCAGATACCTTCAACTCTGAGAGCCCTTCTTTCCTTGTTTGTTATATAGATGCCCCTGGGTATCTGCAGGGTTAGTTCCAGGATCCCTTGTGGAGACCAAAATCTTTCAGTGCTCTAGCCCCTTATAGAAAACGATGTGGTATTTGCATATGATGTATGCACATCCTCCTACGTAGTTAAAACCATCTCCAGGTGACTTACAATATCTAAGACATATAAATGCTATGTGGATAGTTGCATATTGTGACAAAGCATTGCCACTGAGCCACATCCTCAGCCTTTTTTAAAAAATACTTTTTAGTTGTCAATGGACCTTTATTTTATTTATTTTTACATGGTGCTAAGAATCGAACCCAGTGCCTCACACATGCTAGGCAAGTGCTCTACCACGGAGCCACAATACCAGCCTATCCCCAGCCCTTTTATTTTTTATTTTGAAAGAGGGTTCATTAAGTTGCTGAGGCTGGCCTTGAACTTGCAATTCTCCTGTCTTAGCCTCCCAAGTGCCTGGGATTACAGGCATGAGGAAAGGCATTTGTTAAAAAGGATTTACTAGGGGCTGGGGATGTGGCTCAAGCGGTAGCGCGATCACCTGGCATGCGTGCGGCCCGGGTTCGATCCACAGCACCACATACCAACAAAGATGTTGTGTCCGCCGAGAACTAAAAAATAAATATTAAAAAAATTCTCTCTCTCTCTCTCTCTCTCTCTCTCTCACCTCTCTCTTAAAAAAAAAAAAAAAGGATTTACTAGGACTGAGGTTGAGGCTCAATGGTAGAGCACTTGCCTAGCAAGTGTAAGGCACTGGGTTCGATCCTCAGTACCACATAAAAATAAAAAAGCACTTACTAGACACCACTAATCTTAATCCTCAAGGTGGAGAGACTTGGCCCCCCCCCCCCAGAAGCCGGGACAATTATTGTCATAGCTGGGTTAGAGCGACTGACTTTCAGACCATGAATCCAGAAGACCTGGGTTCAGAACCCAACTTTACTCTCTTTGAGATACTGGGCACGGTGGCACACGCCTCTAATCCCAGCAGCTCAGGAGGCTGAGGCAGGAGGATTGCGAGTTCAAAGCTGGCCTCAGCAAAAATGAGGCACTAAGTGACTCAGTGAGACCCTGTCTTTTAATAAAATACAGAAAGGGGCTGGGGGTATGGCTCAGTGGTAGAGCGCTTGCCTAGCATGTGTGAGGTACTGGGTTCGATTCTCAGCATCACATATAAATAAATAAAGGTCCATTGACAACTTAAAAAATTACAAAAAAGGACTGGGGATGTAGCTCAGTGGTTGAGTGCCCCTGAATTCAATCCCAGTACCAAAAAAAATTAATAATAATGATGATGACAATAATAATTATTCTCCTTTTCTGATCCCTCCAGAGTTTGCCTGAGTCCTTGGAACTGAGCTCCCCTCGGTCCCCTGAGGCTGACTGGGGGCGGCCCCCTGGAGGTGACAGAGACCTTGCCAGCCCTCGCTCAGGTGAGCATCCTGCTGGAGTGGGAGTTTCCTTGTGTTCTAACCTCACCAAGTCCCTTGTCCTGCCAGGTCTTGGATCTCCGAGGGTCTCCCGGGCTTCTAGTCCTGAGGGTCGCCGTCCCACTTCTCCGCAACTGGGAACCAAGGTAGGCCATATATGGGCCCCCCTTAGGTCTGTCTTGTCACTCTATGATCTAACAACCACAGACTCCAAAATCCTGGGGAAACAGCTGGGAGAGGAGAATTCCAAAGCCACACTCAAAGCAGAAAGCACATGATTTATTCAGAGCATTGGAACCAAATTTGTCTCTAACACTCCTAAGCTGTGTGGCTTTAGGTCAGATTAAACTTCTCTGTGCCTCTATTTTTCATCTGTAAAATGAAGCTAATTGTAATTTCTACCACCTAGAGGATTAAAAGAGATGAATGACTCTAAAGGGCTGAAAATAGCAAGTTCTTTATTTATTCATCTGTTCATTCCTTCACCAAATATTTCTATATTTGCTGGGATGGAAACCAGGGTGTGTACATGTTTAGCAAAGGCTCTATCACTGAACACAGCCCATTCCCTCTGGTTTTGAGAACAAAAGAAACAGAGAGGTCAAGAAAGCATCATTAAATCCTGAGATTGTCCCAAAATAATCTTGACAATTCAGTTGCCAGAGTTCAGAGAAGCAACTCAAGTCCCATGGACTAGAAAGGGAAGAAGCTTGATGTGTCTGGGACGCCCCCTGCTGGGGCTTTGGGCTTCCACAGGGCAGGAGATGGAGCATATATGGGCCCCCCTTAGGTCTGCCTTGTAACCTATGAGAGGTGGGTGGGGGCTAGGCCACACAGGGCCTCAAAAGCCTTTGCTGGCTGGATGGGTCCACAGGAGGCTTGAGCAGGGGAGAGAGTGTCATCTCTGTTGTAGAAAGACCCCTCTAAGTGCTGTGGTGAACTCACTGGCAAAGGTCAGACCACAGGCCAGGAGGTCAGGAAGAAGAAGGAGGAGGCCCAAGGTTGGGGCACAGGGTACTTCTCCTCTCCCCAGGTCCCCACCACCCGGCCACGGATGAGTGCTCAGGAGCAGCTGGAGCGTATTCGCAGGAACCAGGAGTGTGGACGGCCTCTCCCACGCCCCACCTCCCCCCGGCTGCTCACTCTAGGGAGGACACTGTCCCCAGCCAGACGCCAGGCGGACCTGGAGCAAAAGGTGAGTGGCCTAGGTTAGGGGGTGAGGGGTAGGGTAGTAAAGAGACTTTTTTTTTTTTTTTGAGTACTAGGGATTGAACCCAGGGGCAATTTACCACTGAGCAATATCCCCAGCCCTTTTAAAATATTTTACTTAGAGATAGTGTCTCACTAAGTTGCTTAGGGCCTTGATAAATTGCTGAGGCTGGCTTTGAACTTGTGATCCTCCTGCCTCAGCCTTTTGAGCTGCTGGGATTACAGGCGTGCACCACCACATCCGGCCCATCGGATTTCATAACCTCTTCGTGCTTCCTCTACTTCAGCCTCAAAATGAGAAGTGGGGTTTCCAGGCCAGGAATCTAATGCCACAATTCCTTTCCAGTCTGTCCTAGGAGCTGCAAAATGGCTCAGAAGCTCAGGGTCCTGGAGTAGGTAAGGAACTAGAGGGTGGATGAAGGGAACGGGAAATCTGTTTGCAAAAGGGGAGGTGAGGAGCACTGTCATGAGAGTCTTCTGAGTACTGAATTGCAAGTGGCAAAACTTTTAGAGCCTCTTGAGTTTCTGGGGCATCTGAAACAAGACAGGAAGCCCTGGATACACAATGAGAACTGCAGTTTTAAGAAGTCTCTTGGCGGTATCAAACCCAATTCCTGTAAAATTGATTGGACTAAGCATCCCATAATACACCGGGGTTGTGTGGAAAGTTCTTTGGGGACATGGATTATGGACTGCAACTCCCAGAACAGGCGCCCCCACCATACCTGCTCCCCATCTTCTCTTTCGTCTAGTCCTAGGAACACTACCCCTTACTTGCCAACTTCCGAAGGCCACCGGGAGCGGGTCCTTAGCCTCTCCCAAGCCCTGGCCACTGAGGCGTCGCAGTGGCACAGGATGATGACAGGTGAGGGATGGCGGATCTGGACTCCTGGGTTTTAGGGAAGGGTGAGCTTGAGGCACGGACTCTTAGGCTCTGTGAGGAGAGGTGGGGGGGGCTCTGGGAATTCTTAGTCGTGGCAAAGAAAGAGCCGGGAAAGAATGGAAGTTCCAAATCCCAGGCAAGAGGGACCAGGATGAGGGCATTAGGGAAAGGGGAGAAGGAGGCTGGGGGGATGGCACCTGAAACAGCCTGAGGGTCAAACTCCCTGGTCCGAGAGAGGAGGGCTGTGGTGGGGACTCTGGGTTTGGGGGAGGAAAGCTGAGTCCTTGTCTCTTGGGTCTGAGAGAGGGGGGCTGAGTCCCAAAGTTTGCCATGCTCATCCCCCACGCAGCCTCTCCAGATGGAAATGTGGACTCCCGAGGAGAGCCTCTCCCCCCGGCGCCGCCGCCTCCTTCGGACCCCACACTCCAGGTGACCTCTCACCCAAGATGCTCTCCGATGGCTAATTCCGATTCCGCGGGATTCTCGCGCGGTGGTAGTGGGCGTGGTGGAGGCCCCGCCCACTGGGAGCCCACGTGGGACTCCGGGAACGCCCCTCCTGCCCAGACTCAAGAGGAGGGGGCGTGGCCACTGAGGGTCACGTTGCTCCAGTCCAGCTTCTGACCCGCTCAAATGCGACAGCCAATCGGAGAGTGGGGGCGTGGCCTTGAGGACCAGCGGGAGAGCTGGACTGCCTCGGGAACCTGGGGGCGTGACCTAGTCCCCACCTGGAAGGGGCGTGGCTTTACGGCCAACCTTTGATTTTCCCCAACAATGTCCAAATTTGCATTAAAACTTTGAACTTTTAGTCAATAGTTTCTCTCTGTCTGTCTGGGATTGTGACACCGGGCCGTCTGAGGAGCAGGGAGCAGGGAATGAATACATTGCGTCCTGGCTTAGGTGTGCAGCGGCTGAACCTCAGGAATACTGAATTTGGGGCTGGAGGGGCTGGGACCCTGATTCCCGGGTCTGAGGGAGGAGAGTTGGGCTGGGACAAATTCCTGGGTCTCTGGATTCCCTGGCAACGCCCCCCAGGGTCGGGCTTCCAAGATCTAGCCCCTATTTAGGGTTTGATCCCTTGGCCTCCCTGGACTTCAGAGGTGGAAAGTCACTCATTGAGTGACAGAGACTGACTGGCCGGGAATGGCTGCGGGAACGCGCTATGCGGGGAAGGTGGTGATTGTGACCGGGGGCGGGCGCGGCATCGGAGCTGGGATCGCAAGAGCCTTCGGTGAGTGAGGGTCTGGCTGCTCCGCACTTTGGGGTCTAAGAGAGTAGGGATGGAAAGAAAGAGGAAGATAACTGGGGGTGCAGGCGCAGTGGGAAGAAAAAACTCCGGTTTCTTATAAAAGTCAATTTGCAATTGGTAACGAAGGGTGCCCAAGGATGGCCAAGGACACGAATTTTTGGCAGTGTCTCCAAAAGCAGTTATTTCCCTTTTTCTGGATATGTTACTGTAGCTGCAAAGTGGTGATTCGGGGATATGTCTCTGGCAGGTTTGGGGCGTACTCTGGATCCCATAAATAAGGCCCTGGCAGCCCCAGCAGGCACCTAGAGGGGCAAAGGGGAATCTGTGTTAAGGCTCTGCCCTTTGTCCTCGGACATCATCGGGAGACCTGGGTCAAGAGTGGGGGGGCAGGGAGTGACCACGAGAGGGCAGCAGAGGCCCTGACCAAGGTCTGTAGGGCCCCAACCTGATCTCTTCTGTTCTCAGTGGACAGTGGGGCCCAAGTGGTTATCTGCGACAAGGATGGTGAGTGAGGGCCCCTCCGCCCTCCCCCCAGCCCTCCTCCCTCAGACCTCGGGGTCCAGGCCCCAGCCTCCTCCCTCAGACCCGGGCGTCCAGGCCCAGCTTCTCTCTCCCTGCAGTGTCAGGTGGCCAGGCCCTGGAGCAGCAGCTTCCGGGAGCCGTCTTTATCCCCTGTGATGTGACTCAGGAAGAAGACGTGAAGGTGAGAGCGTCCCTCTCTCTGGCCGTGTTCTCCTCCCTGGGTTTATGCTACTGTTCCCTCCATCTCTCCTGATCTGGCTAAATCCTTCTGGTCCCAAAGGTGTCAGCCCGGTGCTGTTTCCGGTCATGCCCGCATGTCACGTGGCTCCTGGATGCTCTTCTTTTATCTCCTGTCAAGCAGGCCTCCTGTGACATTTCCCCTCCCGTTTCTGGGTTCCACGCCTTTCCTTTAGTCAGTATCTCCCGGTATCAGCTCTCCGGGTCTCTCTCTGCCAACCCTCACCCCAGCTTCTCTGTCCCCCTCTATTTCTGTCTGGGTCTCTGGCCCCCTGCTGCCCCAGGTTTCTGCACTGACAGTTCAGTGCAGCTGTGACAAGCCTTGGTTTCTGGTCCC
Source organism: Urocitellus parryii (assembly GCF_045843805.1). Taxonomy (NCBI): domain Eukaryota; kingdom Metazoa; phylum Chordata; class Mammalia; order Rodentia; family Sciuridae; genus Urocitellus; species Urocitellus parryii. The sequence goes on from NC_135545.1 coordinate 7,447,236, forward strand.
CTGGCTTCCTGTCTCCTGTCTGTCATTTCTGGTAATCCTGGGCACCCCCTTGCTCTGGCTCCTGTCCCCTCAGGAGTGCACCTAGCTCCCTCCCCGCCTTGCTCTGGGGCCCTGGTCCCTCTGAGGGGGGCACCATAGCACTCATCACAGGACATGTCCTTCCTCCTCAGACCCTGATTTCCGAGACCATCCTGCGATTTGGCCATCTGGATTGTGTGGTCAACAATGCTGGCTACCGTGAGTTGCCAGGCGTAGGGCCCCTCTGCGCTGTTCTATCCACTTCCTGTCCCTTAGTTTCCCCTTTCCCCACCCCTGCTGTCCCCATCCCCCTTTCTGTCTTCTTGGACAGGACAGTTCAGCTATGGTACCCGCAGGCCTTGGCTTAAATCCTGGTTCTCTTCCTTCTCTACTGTGTCCCCAGTCCCGAGCCTCCCCCTGCCTCAGTTTCCAGATGTCTAGAATGGGAGTCATCACCGTTGTCCCACAGAGTGTTGGGATCCCTGGTGGAGGGAAACTGCTCAGCCCCATAATCCCTGGGACCACCTCAGGCATACAACTGGGACCTGGTAGCCTCACTTTGCTCGTGTCCACTGACCACCTGGCCGATGGTCCTGAGCTCTGCCAGTGACACTGGAGATTTTCTTCCTGGTGCACAGTTCCTGGCCTCCCTGCGGTGGCTTCCAAGGGAAATATCCTTCAGTTTAAGGACCATCCTTCCTGAGAATGCCCCTGGGTGGTAAACCAAGGCTCAGAGACTGCATCCTTTCTCCTGGGATTGCCCAGCGAGGCAATAGCAGAGGAGTTGCCCTTGCCAGGTGGATTCACCCTCTCTTGACTGTTTGTTCCTTCCTAGATTATTGTCAGGATTTGAAAAAAATATATATATCAGGTATTAGTTCCTCTATGTCCTTTGTCTGTTCAACAGATGTGTATTGAGCATCTGTGATCAGGCGCCACATCCCATCCTAGGGATCAGGGATTTAGTAGAGAACCAAGCGGAAAATGTCCCTGCACTCACCGAACTCACATCAGGAAGTAGGAAAAAAAAAGACCCGGACCAGCTCATTCTTTGTGGAATCTCAGTTGTGAGTTTGCCTACTTGCTAAAATGTATTTGGAACCCAAAATTGGTACTCACCGAACAGGCACGGTGTTGTTTGAATCTCTGTGGCTCACATTTCCCACGGAGATCAGACAGGCGGACTCCTCTGCCCACTGTCAATCAGCTGTCAACCGGAGAACCCTAGATGGAGGCAGAGTGTGGCTGGGCAGGTGGCTCCTGTTCTGGGGCTGGTTGGGCTGGTTTTGATCTTAACTCTGTCACCTTATTATGGAACACCCTCAGGAAAGTCCCCTAACACTTTGGAATCTTCTTTTCTGGTTGATAAAATAGAGTCTACCAGCACAAGTGGTTCTCGAGATTTAAGATTGTCGTCTGTGGTAGTTAATATCAGTGTACCGATCTGTAGGCTTGCACACATGGACATGTACGCAATGTTCTGTCATTATCTCTGTTAGCTCTTCAGGCTTCCTCCAGGAGCCGTGGGTGAATGTTCTCGAACCTAGGGTTTGTGATGATCCCTTAGAATACATCTGTCAAGAATAATGAGAATCTATTATATGACAGTGTGGTCAGGAATTAAAATAAAGCTGGCCAGATGTGGTGGTGCACACCTGTAATCCCAGTGACTCTGGAGGCTGAGGAAGGAAGATTGCAAATTGGAGACGGGCCTCAGCAACTTAGCAAGACCCTGTCTCAAAATGAAAACTAAAAAGGGCTGGGGATGTGGCTCAGGGGTAGAGTCCCTGGGTTCAATCCCCAGTATCACAAAAAATAAATAATACAATTAATTTTTTTTTTAAAGATATCCCACCCAGGTGCAGTGGCGACTTGGGAGGCTGAGGTAGGAGGATGACAAGGGATAACAAGTTCAAGACTAGCCTTAGCAATTTAGTGAGGCCCTAAGCAACTTAGTGAGACCCTCCCTGTCTTAAATAAAAAATTAAAAAGGGCTGGGGAGGTGGCTCAGTTTTAAAGCACCTCTGGGTTCAACCCCCACTAACAAAGTGAATAAATAAACAATCATTTAAAAATTCAAAGAGAAAGCCCACTGACCACCTGGCAGGCTAGTGGACAGGCTGTTTGGGGAGGCTTCTCACACGATGTTTGTCCAGGTCCCTGGGAGAAGTGAGGCGACCATGTGGCATCTGGGGAGTAAGAGTCAATATTGCCCTCTCTGGTCTGGTTTCCGTCTCTGTCCCTTGGTCCGTGTGTCTCCCGGGGCCTTGGAGCGTCCAGGGTCCCCTCTTTCCACTTCTTGTGGGTTCCTGCGGTTCTCACTTGGTGTCTTACCAGCTCCTGACTCTGAAGGTGGATTTTTCTTCCCTCTGCTACTGTGCCCGCTTCCTTCTGTTTGTTTAGCCAACACACTTATGGTGCTGCTTGTCAGGGACAAACACTGACTCATGAAATCTGTAGGCCCAAGAACGAGATGTCGTCCTCGTTCTGCAGATGAGGAAACTGAGGCACAGAGGGACCAGGGCTTGCCCACGGTCACCCAGCCGGGAGGTGGCAGGACTGAGATTCAAGGCCAGCCTTCTGCCGCCACAAGCTGCCTTCTCATAAACCCACAAGGCAGCCCTATCCCTTGTCCCCTTCCCTCCCCATCCCAGGTCCCCTCCCCATCCTCCCTGGCAGGGCTCATTCCTCCTCTCCCCGCAGACCCACCCCCGCAGTGGTTGGAGGAGACCTCAGCCCAGGGATTCCGGCAGCTTTTGGAGCTGAACCTTCTGGGGACTTACACCGTGACCAAGGTGAGCACTGGCCTGGCCATCAGACCCAGAGGCTCATTTTGTCCAAAAGCAAAATCTCTGATTTTTTATTTTGCTCTTCTTATTCCAAAAGGACTCTGTTCTTTGGGGAAAATGAATGGGTGCGAATCTCCATTTGTACGCAACTCAGCCTTCTTAGGAACCTTCCAGGACCTTCCAAGTAGCTGTGGGGGTAGTGGGAGGGGTGTTAAGAACACAGTGGGGGAACCAGGCGTAGTAGCAGCACAGGCCTGTAATCCTAGAGACTCAGGAGGCTGAAGCAGGAGGATCGCAAGTTCAAGGCCAGCTTCAGCAACTTAGCGAGACCCTGTCTCAAAATAAAAATTAAAAGGGCTGGGATGTGGCTCAGTGGTTAAGCACTCCTGGGTTCAGTCCTCGGCACCAAAAACAAACTTAAGACAAATATTTTGCATAAACAACCGAGTTTCTGGTTTCTGTTAAAAAGTTGGCAGAGCAGGTTAACTGGACCCGTGGGGGAGGGGCCCCGTGTGTTAAGTGCAGCCCAGCTGTCTGTGTCACACTAGACCCACCTCTCCCTATTGGGCTGCCTGACTCTGTCACCTGCGAGTGACGTGCACAGAAGCCTCACATGGGGTAAGGGTCTAGGTCTCAGGACCAACTAAGTTTCTGTTGCTTCCTACTTACACTATTGTACAAGCAATATACCTGTCTGTGCCTCAGTTTCTCATATATAAAATGGGGCTAATAACGGCCTGTAATCCAGACTTCTTCTGGGGATCAAATGAGATGAGGCATGGTGGCACACACCTATAATCCCAGCAACTCGGGAGGGTGAGACAGGACGATTGCAGTTTGGAGACCAGCCTCAGCAACTTGAGACCTGTCTCAAATGAAAACTAAAAAAAAAAAAAAAAGAACTGGGAATGTACCTCAATGGTAAAGCACCCCTGGGTTCAGTCCCTAGTCCTAATGATAATGATAATAATAATAATAATAAAATAAATCAGATACTCATTAAGTTAGAAGACACCTGGCATAGATTTACCCTCTGTAAGTTATTGTGGTTTATCATGAACCTTGTACCTTGTGGCCAACCCACTTCACTCTATGTGAGAACCATGAGACATGTTGGGCAAATGGAGCCTAGGGAAAGTAGAAGGGAAAAGGTAAGATCTGAGCTGATCTCTGTGGGTGGGAGAGAAGTGGAGAAGTAGGGCATAGGGTGTTTTACTTCCTGAGAAGAATGTGCAAAGGCCCTGGGGCAGGACCACTGGGTATATCTCAGGAGAAACCCCATTCTTTTTTTTTTTAAATTATTATTAACTTTGAAACAGGGTCACGCTAAGTTGTTAGGGCTTTGCTAAATTGCTGAGGCTGGCCTCAAATCCTCCTGCCTCAGCCTCTTGAGTCTCTAGGATTACAGGTATGCACCACCACTCCCTGTCTAGCCCCATTTTTTCTGTTTATCGACTATGTATCAGAGGGCTGGGGATTCAGGAGCATGCAGAGCGCTTGCCTAGCACGCATGAGGGTCCTGGGTTCAATCCCCAGCACTAAAAACAAACCAACGAGACTGAATGTTGGAGTGCTTGTCTGTCTTTCTTCCTGAATAACCAGTCTACTTTCCCTGAACTATCTGAGAGTAAGTTGGAGGCATGTTTTTGTCGCAGTGCTGGGGATTGAACTCAGGGCCTTGAGCACACGAGGCAGGAGTTCTCCCAGCCTGGTCTGTGCCCTTTTACCCCTAAGTACTTTGAAGTGAATCAAGAGTAATCTCTTATGCAATCACAGTAAGACTTTTCAAAATCAGGGTGCACATGCACCTCACAGTTATCCTTCACCTAAGAGGCAAAGAGAAAAGTGTTGTTTTAGTTTAGAAACAGATTTAACTTTATGTTAATTAAAAAAAAAATCCTTGGGGTGGAGGTACACATCTGTAACCCCAGCTACTTGTGAGGCTGGGACAAATCTGAGACCATCCTGGGCAACTTAGTGAGAAGAAATAAACAAAATGGGCTGGGGATGGGACGCAGTGGAGAGCACTCCTGGGCTGGACCCCCACTGCCTAAAAAAAAATAAAAAAAAAAATATGTGAGCACTTGTTGCTGCCATCGCCATCACCACTCAAGTCCCTTGGAAACTGTACTTTCTTACTTATTTTGTAGCACTGTCAAATGATCCAAGGGGCCCTCTGCCCCCGAACCACACCTCCAATTCTTTATTTTTTGAGACAGGACCTCACTAACTTTCTGAGGCCTGTCTCAAACTTGGGATCCTTCTGCCCCAGCCTCCTGAGCAGGGGGGATCACAGGCGTGGGCCTTGTGCCTGGCCCTTGTGCCTGGCCCTTGGGGACTCTTTATTTTATTTTTTTATATTTATTTTTTGTATTTGTAGTTGGACACAATACCTTTATTTATTTACTTTTATGTGGTGCTGAGGGTTGAACCCACGTGCAAGGTGAGCGCCCTATGGCTGAGCCCTAAACCCAGCCCCCCCCCCCTTGGGGACTCTTTAAAATGTGGATTCTGGGGCCCTGGCCAGGAATGGGTGTTGGGAGGGGCCTTGAACCAGAATCTGCGGTCCTTGGCCTCCCTGGGAGATATGCATATAAGCCCAAGGTTGGGATTCCCTGGGCTGGGAAGAAAGGAGGGCAGGACTAGGGATATTGAACGTGGCCAGGGAAGCAGGGAGGCCACAGGGATCCCCAGGAGGCCGCAAGTGAGTGATATACCTAGCCTAGTTATCTCATTAGATCAGAAGCCAGCTTGTCACAAGTTATGAAGGATTCATTTCTGTTTTCTGTAAAAATATCAGGATGTCTGTATGGCCTGGCCATTAGTTGATGTTGTAAAGCTGATTGGAATGCCTGCCCATGCCCTGAACTCACCCAGGTCCGGTTTTCCCTGACCATATAACAACCCTTTCCTAAACCTTAGTGACGCCTCATAAATTCTGGCCTTCCCTGGCCGGATAACGACCCTCTCTGAGTCTCTAAGATCTCCATAAATTCTGATGCCGGGGCCAGCAAAAATGTAAACTTGTGTTATGCTCCTCAGAGTGTTGTTATCTGTAACCCCCCCCCCTTTGTGTAACTTTTTGGGCTATAAAACTGGGCCACAAAGAAGCCTCGGGGCTGTCCTTGGCTCCCAGGATTTTGAGGGGTAATGCAGCCCGGCCGGTCGAAATAATAAGCTTGCTTTATTTTGATTTTAATTGGAGTCAGTGGTCTTTTCTTGCGTCCTGGTCTAACAGTGAGTACCCAGGTGTCACTGGAGACTCTGGGGCCGGGCTGGGCTCTGGGCCGGTTCCCATGATCCAACTCCTATGTGTTTACCCACCAACTCCTGACAGGCCAGACACAGTTCCAGGTGCTGTGGGCGCACCAGGGAGCAAAGTGCTGTCACCGCTGGCAGCCAGGCGTCCCCATGTAAACACGGGGAGTGTGGAAGGAGGTGGGTGAGGATCTGGGCAGGGGAGTCAGGGAACTGGTTGGGCCTGGGATCAGGCTGGGCGTCCAATGCCATGAAGATGGAGGGAGTGCCATTAACTGGGCCAGAGGGTGGAGGAGTGAGGACAGGTGTTGTGCCAAGGCCTGGCAGTGGGAGAACATAGGCTGGTGCTGTTGAGGGGCTTCGTGGAGCGAGGGGGAGTGAGGCAAGAAGGGGCAGGGCCGGGACAATCGTGCAGAGTCTTGCGGGCCATGCTGTGGGACCTGGTCTTTCATCTTGGAGCAGTAGGGAGCTATGGCAGGTGTTTGTACCAGGAAGTGCTGAGAGCTTATTATCACTCCTAGCAGCCCCTCACCCCTCGCTCAGTCTTGCATGAAGAACACATCAGAGGGCCAAGCGTGACGCAGGAAAACCCAAAACAGGAGAGAGTCACGTTTGTCCAAGTGAGACCCGTAGGCTTCAAGGTCCCTGTTCTGCTGGGGGCAGTGGCCCATGCCTATAATCCTAGCGGCTCAGGAGGCTGAGGCAGGAGGATTGTAAATTCAAACCAGCCTCAGTAACTTGGCAAGGCTCTAAGCAACTTAGTGAGACCCTATTTCAAAATAAAAATATAAAAAGGGCTGTGGGTGATGCTCAGTAGTTAAGCACCCCGGGTTCAATCTCCAGGACCAAAACCAAAACAAAACAAGGGGCTGGGGTTGTGGCTCAGTGGCAGAGTGCTTGCCTACCATGTGCCTACGAGGTACTGGGTTCGATTCTCAGCACCCCATATAAATGAATAAAACAAAGGTCCGTCAACAACTAAAAGCAAGTACCATGGAGGGGGCAGGCATTGGGGGACAAAGGGGAGACTCTTATTCAGGAGACACTGAGGTAGATGCCCAGGAGAGGGGTTCAGAAGCTCTAGACAGGGCTCTGAGGCAGATCTAGAAGATGCTGGCAGAAACCAGCAAGGTGCTTCTCCCAGTCTCTGCCACAACATTTAGGAGAACCAGGAGGGAGGGGGAAGCCAGCAACTCTGTAGCTACCTAGGGATACCAAGTGACCCTGAGAGACCTGGGGAGAAGGACACTGGCCAAGGAATGTGGGAGGGGGGAGAGCCGGAGTCTGGGACAAATATCTCTGAGCACCAGCTGTGGGCGTGCCCTGCGTTGGGAGGAGGTAATAGGCTGGGTCCCGTGCTCCCGGGCCTTGTTTGCAAGGTGAGGGTGTGGAGGAAGTTAACAGCAGGTCAGGTTCTAGGTGGGGCTGCCGAAGGAGCATGTCAAGGCCTGAGGGGGAGAGGGTGCAGGGGGTTCCCTGAGCTGGAGGGCAGAGAATGCCCCTCCCCGAAGCCCACACATATCATTCATGTTCAAATTATATTAGGGTTCCAATAGAGGTGTCAGAAAGTCTCCTTTGTTTATGGGGCTTGGCGCTTTACCTCTGAGTTACATTGCCAGCCTTTATTTATTATTATTTTTTTTAATTTGAGACAGGCCCTCATTAAATTGCTGAGGCTGGCCTCCAACCTGCGATCCTTCTGCCTCAACCTCCTAAGTCACCGGGATTACAGGCGTGTGCCACGATACCAGGCAACTGTGCCACCTTTCAGGCATGTGCCACTACACGGGGCAACTGTGCCATCTTGCAGGGTAGTTTTGGGGTTAAATGAGCTAAGTGGTGAGAAGATCTGAGAACAGGGCAGATATATACCAGATCTGTCCTTCTTTCCCTCCCTCCCTCCCTTCCTTCCTTCCTTCCTTCCTTCCTTCCTTCCTTCCTTCCTTCCTTCCTTCCAAAACATAGTATGTCAGAAACAGGCTTGGCAGGTCCCAGTTTTAAATAGGATGGTCAGGAAAGGCCTCACTGATAGGAGGCACTGGAACAGTGTTTGAAGGAGCTGAGCCGGTGTGATGACCCACCACTGCCCCAGTTTAGCATTGAAAGTGTGGACTGAGGCTGGGCCCAGTAGTGCATGCCTGAAATCCCAGAGGCTCAGGAGGCTGAGGCAGGAGGTTCACAAGTTCAAGGCTAGCCTTAGCAACATAGCGAGGCCCTAAGCAACTTAGTGAAACTCTGTCTCAAAATAAAATAAAATGGGCTGGGAATGTGGCTCAATGGTAAAGAGCCCCTGGGTTCAATTATTGGTACCCACCCACCCCCCAAGAAAAATGTGGACTGGACACCCCATGTTCCCAGAATCCCTTCAGTCCTGGGCTAACTGGGATGGTTAGTAAGGCAGAGAGAACAGCAAGTACAAAGGCCCTGAGGTTGAGATACACAAGATGCATTTGAAGATACAGTACTGAGAAATGGTGGAGGTTTGCAAGAGCTGGAGGGGTGAACCAAGAGGGAGTTTATTTAGATTCCCATTCTGAGAGCCTCCCGGGGGGTGCTGGCTTGTGTTCATGAATGTTTACAGGCAGGAACAGGCCCTGGCTGGCTGGCTCAGCTGCCCAAGGCAGGCAAGAGGAAGGATGGAATTTAAATGTATCCAAGGTCATGCGTAGAGAACCCACCACACTCACACACGTGCCAGGATGAGCGGAGGACCTCCAGGGAGCTGCTCAGGGGGAGTTGGCAGAAAGGGGTACATTTCAGGAAGGTCTCCCACTTCACATCTGACCACAGAGCTCTCTATAGGATTCAGAGAAACTGTCTCCCCTCCAGGGGTAAAAGCACTGCCTTCCATTTTTGCAAAACTTACAGCCTTCTGAATCTGTCTCCCATTTTCCTGATTTGATGTGGATGGCGGGTTGTGTAACATACAGAGACCCAGAGAGAGGGAGGCAGAGACCCAGCAGAAGAGACACAAAGAGAAGAGAAATCCCGTCCAGTCAAGGAGCATCTCCTCAGGGCTGAGACCCGAGACACTAGGGCCAAGCCCGAAAAGTGCCCCCAAGATCAACTAGGAGCACGGGGGAGACGGCCAGTGTGCCGGAGGCCAGCTTTCCTATGGCTCACCTTCAGCACACTGGGGGAGACCCCGAGACCTGGGGGCTGATTCTGCCTCCCGTTTCCCCAGCTCACCCTCCCCCACCTGAGGAAGACCCAAGGCAACGTCATCAACATCTCCAGTCTGGTCGGGGCCATTGGCCAGTCCCAGGCCGTTCCCTATGTGGCCACGAAGGTACCCCAGCCCTTGCCCCTTCCTTGCCCCCCACCCCACTTTCTGGGAGCCTCAGCTGTACACCCAGGATCTTAGGAGCAGCAGCCAGGACCACCTGCCACCCAACTCCCCGATTCAGCTCTGAGACACGACAACCTGTGATCAATGGCTCCTGGCGCTTTTCTCTCAAGAAATGGCATTTTAAGAGGCCTATGAGGAGGGGAAGTTGTCCTCGTTCTGATGCCCCTACTTGATGCCCCCTGGCTAGAAGGAGTGGCGGGAAGGGCCCCAACTTCTGGGACTGAACTTTCTCCCTGGCCTTTTCTACAGGGGGCAGTAACGGCCATGACCAAAGCCTTGGCCCTGGATGAGAGCCGATATGGCGTCCGAGTCAACTGGTGAGCCCCAAGCAGTAGGCTGCGAGTCTCCTGGGGGAACTGGGAAGACTGGGAGTGAGCCAAGAGGCAGCAGTTGGGACACACTTCTCTGATCCCCTCTCTCCCTTCCCCCAGTATCTCCCCAGGAAACATCTGGACCCCATTGTGGGAACAGTTGGCAGCCTTAACACCAGACTCCAGGGCCACAATCCAGGAGGGCACCTTGGCCCAGGTAGGAGTTGAGGACCAGATCCAGGTGGAATGGAGGAAACTTGGGGGTGTGGCCATCAGGTGGGGGCTCCCCTTGACCTCCTTTCTCCTCCTCTCTCCCCAGCCCCTGGGCCGCATGGGCCAGCCAGCTGAGGTGGGGGCCGCAGCCCTATTCCTGGCTTCTGAAGCCAGCTTCTGCACAGGCATTGAGCTCCTTGTGACTGGGGGTGCAGAGCTGGGGTATGGATGTAAGGCTGCTCCGGGCACCCCTGTGGACCTCCCCACTTGCCCTTCTTGATTGCCCACATTTTCACTGGAGCCTCCCTGCCCAGCATTTCCCACCCCGAACTCCAGCCTGTCCCATCTACCTCCCAGGTCCAGACCCCCCAGACTTTAACCCACCTAGGAATGCACCGGATCACCCCTTCTAGTCCCCCAAAGGCAATCTGCAGTCAGAAGGAGAACATGATTATATGTATTTCCTGCCCTTTATACAAATGTGAGCACACGAGGGTTACTGAGCCCACAAGTTGCCTCCACCCTGGAGGATGACAGTTCCCTGAGGGCCTTGAAGCAGGTGCCCCAGTGGCTCACGAATGCCAGGTAGAGCAGTTCACCTTCACCTGGGTGCTAATTAGAAGTCACACAGGGGAGAGTAAATTAAACGCTAATTAGGATATATAATGGAGAAGGAGAAGGCCTCTTTATTCTTTTTTTTATAATTTTTTTTTAATATTTATTTTTTAGTTTTCGGCGGACACAACATCTTTGTTTGTATGTGGTGCTGAGGATCGAACCCGGGCCGCACTCTTGCCAGGCGAGCGCGCTACCGCTTGAGCCACATCCCCAGCCCCGGCCTCTTTATTCTTGACCCTTGGGGAAAGTAGTTTTGGCCTCCTGGAATGTGGAGCAGAAAAGTGACTACCACGACAAGTCCTGAGGGAAGAGGAAGCGGGGTTGAGACATCGGGGTCAGAGGGAGAAGTTGCTAGGGCCAGGACTCCCGAGTTTTGGCTGAGGGAGGTCTCTTGGGGCGCGGCGCCCAGTAGCAGCTGCGCCCCGCAGGTGCGGGGGTGGGGCTGCAAAGCTGCTGCGGATTGGCCGCCGCGGGGGTGTGCGGCAGTCGCTGATTGGCTGCGGGGGTCCGGGCGCGGCCTGTGGGCGCCAACCCTACAGCCCCCGCCCGGATGGTGGGGGAGGAGGACCGGGGTGGAGAGAGGAAAAACAGCAACATCTGCAGGGGAGGGACCGTGGTTTGGTTCCTCTGTCCAGTAGCTGTTTGAGGTGGGGGTTGGGGGGACTGGGGCTAGGGACGGAATTTGGTGCCATTGTGGGGGGTACAACTTGGGGGGAAGTGTCCCAATATTATGGAGGTACATGGCTTAGGGACCGCGTTTTGAGGACTCAGCAGAGATGAGATTTCAGTGTTAGGGTAACGCGGATGCAGGGATTTAGGAGACCACTGATCACGAAAAGTTTGGGGCACACAGTGATGGGGGAGCACAGTCAAGAGGGTCACTGCCGCGGGTCTGAGTTGCTAGGGGGTCGGAGGGATCCTGAAGGACTACGATTGGCTAACTCTGCCTCTGGAGTCCTGAAGCTGGGGGATGCTCCTGGAGGGGTGTAACCAGGACACCCTGCGCCAGGGGCTCTTCTTTGAGAAGATGAGTGAGATGTAGGCATGTGTGCAGTTTTTCGGGCTTCACTGATTAAAGGGACTGGAAGGAGGCATGGCGAACTCTGTGTGCTTTTAGTTCAGAGTTACAAAGAACACACATATTTTCTCCTCGTTACGAAAAAGCCATATTCAAACAGGAAAGTATCCAGAGTGCAGAGGGAAGCTCCTTCTTCATCCTCCTCTGTCCCACTCAGCAGAGCCCTTTTCCAAAAGCCACATTTCTTTATGCCTCCGCTGACATTTACAGTGAGCTTTTCTTTTTTCACAAAGAGATCGCGTAACCGAGCTTTCTGCTCCTTGCTTTTGCCTTCTCTTACCTCGGGATGCTTGTCCTGTCCGGCTCTCCAGGAAAAACTCTATGAAAATACATTTTCAAAAATTACTGGGCATATGAAAACGGGGTGGGGGGGGGATGAGGGAGGAGTGCATTTCAGTTCCTGCCTCGTACAGCGCATGTACTCCGCAGCAGGGCCTGGCTCGCTAAGTGGGGAGGCCTGGCCCCAATTGGGGTGGCCCGCGGGCAGGCATCCTGCGGGAGGGGGCGTAAGAGGGGCGGGGCCGGAACGACTTTCTCTGGGGCCGCGCCCCGGGCGGGCGCAGTTACACGCCGCACGGATCATGGCCGCGCTCGCGCTGGGGCAGGTGGGTTCGCAACGCCAGCTGGGGGTCTGGGGAACCCGGGGGTGGGGCGCACTTCCGGGAGGATCATGGGCGCGCAAGCTTTCTCTCTCAGCCCCGCTTCTCTGGCCCTGAGATTCCGTGGCGGGGTGCGTAAGAAATGGGGTCCTTTGGACAGAACCCCTAGGGTTTAAAGGGCTGGGGGTCGGGGGCAGGTAATTGTGGGGAGGGGACCTGGGAGGTTGCCAGGGAACGTGGAGGAGGGGCCCGCCTTGGGGAGGCCCGGGACCAGGGTGGGGCGGAACCGTTGCGATTGGAATAACGTCTTGGGGAGTCTGGAGGGAGCTGCCCGCGGGGGGGGGGGGGGGCGCGGCGGGGATGGAGGCCCTGGACCTTAAGGAGTTGGGTGGGAGGAAGGCACGTCCTGTTTCTCGGAAGGAAAGGTCGGTAAGACAGATGGAGAAGGTTCATATGAAGTCTGCACCTGGTTAGAGATTGAGGCAGCTTCTCCCTGTCAAAGTGACAGGTCCTCCGGGCAAGAACCGGACGGTCTGTTCTTACCGATGATAAGAGGTCAAAGGGTTTCCAGAGCCTATGATGATAGAGAACAGAATTTCTTAGGAAGGAAACCACTGGGTCGATACAACCCTTGACAGCTGCAGCATAACCTTGGGAGAAATGTTTACTCTTAACTTTGCACCTGACTTTATCTAAGTTATCTTATCCCAGGATGATGAATAGCAGGGCAGATTTTTTTTTACTTTTCCCAGGTCTTAGTGACAGGGATAGTTAGTGTTGGGCAGACACTGTGGGACAGGCCTGGGATATGACAGGGGCACCCTGGGCACTGATGGTGACACAGCTGAGCTATGGTGGGACAGTGCTGGGGTCTGATGGGTGTAGTTTGGGGCCATGATGTGGAGAGTCCTATCATGGCACAGTACTGCCATAGTAGGTGAGTCCTAAACTCTAATGGGACATTCCTGCGCTCTAATGTCCTGTAATGGAGACAGTCTGGGGCTGAACCTGAGCTGTAATGGAGACAGTCTGGGGCTGAACCTGTGATGGGCACAGTCAGGGACTCCCTGGGAGGTCCTGGAGTGTGAAGTGGACAGTGACCTGCAGGGACTGGCCTAGACTGACATGGGAATAATTCTTGGATCTGAAAGATACAGCGGCTGGGTCTTGACAGGGACAATCCTGGAATACAGAGGGAGAAGATTTTGGCTTTGGAGGGCAGATATTCCTGAGCTGTGTTGAGACACTGCTTGGTTCTGGAGGGGGAAGTCCTGGGAAGTGACTGGAGCCATCTGGGGTTCCGATGTAGGGTCTTGGATGGTCTATAGGACAGCCCTGGGCTGGGATGCAGAGTGAGTCCTGGGCTACAAAGGCAAGTTCTTGATGTGATGGGGTCAGTCCTGGGCTGTGACAAGGACATTTTGGGGCTATGAGAGGAAAACTCCTGGTGTTTAATGATAAAACTCTTGGGCTCTGTCAAAGACAGATGTCCTGTGCTATAGGGGACACGGTGGAGGCTCAGTCATATTATAGAGCCTTTCTTGTGCACCTACCCCTACCCCTCTTCTTCATTTCGTTTTGGTACTGTGGGTTGAATCCAGGGGCAGTTAACCACTGAGCCATATCTCAGGGTTCCCCCCCACCCCGTTTTAAAATTTTGAGTTAGGGTCTCACTAAGTTGCTTAGGGCCTTGCTAAATTGCTGAGGCTGGCTTTTAACTTGGGATCCTCCTGCCTCAGCCTCCTGAGCCACTGGGATTACAGGAGTGCCCCGCCACCCCTGGCCCCCTTCTTTCTTGGCTCAGCCTCCATCCTTTACACTCCTGGTGTTTAATGCTGAAACTCTTGGGCTCTGTCAGAGAAGTCCATTTGCGCATTTCCTCTAGGCTCCACTCCATAGCTGGGGTCTGGGATGGCAGGGTGCCCTCCTCACCTTAGAGAAATGCCCTGGAGGAGGAAGGTAGCTTTACTCACTGTCACAGGTTTCTGGCACCATGCCCCGTGCCTTCTCTGCCCTGTGGGGGTGTGCTCTGTTTTTCTGCTTCTCCTGCCTCCAAACATCTCTGAGACAGTGTCTCTCCCTCTCCCTCTGCTCTCCTGCCACCCAAGGCTCCGAGGTCTCACTTTTGTCTGTTCCTCTCCTTTCCCTCACCTTGCCTCTTGGCTTCTCTGTATTCTGCTCTCAGTCACTTCCCTGGTTTCCTCCAGGCTTTGTTACTTTGCCTGAGTTCTGCTCTCCCTCTCCCTCTCCCTCTCCCTCTGTCTCTCTGTCTCTCATCTTGGTTTTTCTGTGATAGACACATTTTGGCAACTCGGCCTGGATGCCTGTTCTTTTCAGTTTGTTCTCCATTTCTGTTTCTTTTTCTCATTCTTCCACTTTCCTCTCTAAATCTCTTTTATTCATGTGTCCTGGCTTCCTCTGCTGTCTTGTCCTTGTACTGGCTGTCCTGTACTGTGTGTTTGCTCTCTCCATACTGTGGCTGTCCTGTTCTTTCCTGTGTGCAGAGCCTTGGCCACAGGACCAGGCAGGCTCCATGTTACACACAGAGGCCACGTGGGGGAGGGGAGGCACATACTGCAGTCAGCGATCATTCCAGAGGCCCTTGGGCCTACACCTCTAAAGCTGCATCTCAGGCTTCACTGCCCAGAGTCTGTGACACTGCATCCATAACCCTGTCTCCCCATAACTCACCTGCTGGCCAGTGATCCCTGCCATTCATATCCATTTTTGCCAGTTGGTGACAGCTCTCCTGGCTCATAGGGAGAGTGCAGGCTGCTCTGTGTCCTCAATCCTACAGCCCAGCTGTCTTCCTGCAGGGTTGGGGAAAGAAGCACTGTGAGTGGGAGATCCCCAGGGTGGGCCACCCTGCTAGTCCAACAGACCACTGTGCCCTGCTTTTCTCGGCGAGGGCGAGGTCCGTGAGGGAAGTATGCACCTGAGCATGGTCTGTTGATGATTTGGGTGGCCCCCAGGGTCCTGGTGCTGGCCCTCAGCCTCTGAGATCTGAAGGGCATTGGAGTCACTGCTGAGGTGACACCCATGGTGTGGGGTCAGGCGCTTCAGGTGATCTCGATCTAATACCCAGAAGTAATAAGCATTGAGACTCCTGGTTCTGAGGGTAAGGGCTGGGGGCCTGGATTCCTGAGTTCTCAGGGAACAGGGCCTATAGGTCCCTTGCTCACCTGACTCCTCTTGTGACTTGGGTCCCTTGGGAGGCCTCTGCTTACCTGCACACCTTCCGTCGTCCTCGCCTTGTCTGAGCTGGTCCTAGGCTGAGGTCAAAGTTTCCTGGGGTGGGAGGCGCCTGCTTTTGACTTTGCCCAGGGTGGAGGAGGGGGCCTGGAGCCCATTCAGCTCCCTCTAGGGATGGCCCTAGTAGGACTCGCTGGGAGCACTTGGCTAGAGCCAAATGCCCTGCTTGAATGCACAGGGACTGTGACAGGGACGCCAGAGGGTACTCCTAGGTGCAGGAAGTGACAAATGAAATACTGGGACCCTTGGGGCTGGGGATGTGGCTCAAGCGGTAGCGCGCTCGCCTGGCATGCGTGCAGCGCGGGTTCGATCCTAAGCACCACATACAAACAAAGATGTTGTGACCACCGAGAACTAAAAAATAAATATTAAAAAAGAAAAAAAGAAATACTGGGACCCTTGCTCTCTCCCACTGCTGGCACGTCACCTTCCTCACTTCTCTTTCTGTCCCAGATCTGGTCCCGGAAACTTCTCCCTGTCCCTTGGCTTCTGTGGGGTCTCAGAGGATGTGCCTCTACCAACTTCAAGGTGAAAGGAGGGACCAGAACACCAGGGTCTGAGGGAGGAGGCTGGGGCCTGGACTCTTGAGCCTCAGAGAGGGGGACAGGGGCTTGGACCCCTAAGTCTGAGGGAGGAGGGGATTGGCAGCTGGATCTGGGCATCTCCAAAGGTCTGCAGCCTGGAGGTGCAGGTGGGTGGCAGTGGTGTAGCACAACAGCCTGGGGAAAGATGAAACTACATTTCCCAGAGTCCACTGGGGCAGGCGCTCATGAAGAGAATTATAGCTTTTCAGCTGGACACCTGTGACCAGATTCCTGGACACCTGGGTGTCCCATCTTTTCTCAGGCTGCAGACTTGCAGCTGCAAATAACGAAGGAGCCACGAAAGAAGCCCAGCCCCAGTGACTCCCTGGTGTTTGGGAAGACGTTCACCGACCACATGCTGATGGTGGAATGGAACAGGAAGAAGGGCTGGGGCCAGCCCAGGATCCAGCCCTTCCAGAATCTCACTCTGCACCCAGCCTGCTCTGCCCTCCACTACTCCCTGCAGGTGGCGTGGCCACTGACCTCTGTCCCTGGTCCCGTGTGCATCCCCTCCTTGCTGTGCCCCTTGCCAGCTCCACCTCCCTGGGTTTGCTTTCCACAGGCTTTTTTCCACTCATCACCAGCTTTCCGGGGCCTCCTGCACTTCACACTGGGGTCCTGGTTCCCTCACTCAAAACTGCACCCTGGTTACAACCTGGTGTTACCTAGGCTCCGATGAGGCAGCGGGGGAGGCCAGGGTTTCTCTAGCCTAGCTTGAAGGAAAGTGGGGCCTTTCCTGGCAAAACCTAGGAGGCTTAGGGTGTCAGTGGGGAAGGGGCCAGTCAGTGGGAAAGGGGCCAGTCAATGCAAGGCCCAGACAGGAAGGGCCTGGCATAATAGGGAGGAATTATGGGATTGGAGTGTGTCAGAGGACACTAGGGGTGTTATCAAGGCCACCGGAGGAACTGAGGCACTGGACCTTGTCCAGGGGTGCTGGGAGCCATGGAGCAGCGGAGGTGCAGGCCCAACCTGGGTATAGTAGGACCTCCCTCTTGCTGTATAGACAGGAGTTGAGACTGGAGGCCAGGAGGTCAAGGATGGGTGATGATTCAGGTAGGAGAGGATAAGTAGGCGTGGAGATCTGAACTGGGGCCAGAGCTGTGGGAATTCTCCTATAGCAGCCCTAAGGAGCTTTCCGTTTTTTGCAGCAGCAGCATAGTATTCCATCCTAACAATGTTCTGCATTAGGCAGTCCCCTATTTTGGGGCACTTGGGTTGTTTCCAGCCTTGTCCTCTTATAAACACAGTTGCAATAAACAATGAAGTGCACCTGTCACTTCCTCTAAGTGCAGGTGTATCTCTCCACTTAATTTCTACAACTATTGGGTGAAAGTGCAGATACAGTCATAATTTTGAAAGGTATTGCCACATTGTCTGCTACCGAAGTTGTATCAGTTTCTACACTCACCAGCCAAGCCTGTTTCCCCAAACCTTAGACAAACCTTGTCCAACTTTTAGATCTTTTCCCGTCTCCCAAGTGGTTTTAAAGATTCTGTTATTTATTTATTTTTGCAGTACTGGGGATTGAACTCAGAGACTTGCACATGCTAACCATGCAGTCTACCATTGAGCTATACCCCAAATTCCAGGTGTTTTTTTTTTTTTTAATGGAATCAAATATAATCACTCTTTTATTTTTTGGCTTTGTGATTTTTCGAATTTAGAAAGACTGTCCCCAATTTAAGGTAGAAAGCAGTTAGCTTGTGTTTTCTTCTATAGCTTTTATGGTTTATTATGCATGTTTTTTTTCATTCAAAATTGCACTCTCTGGAATTTTGTCTGGTGTGAGGCAGGGGTTCAATTTCATTTGTTCCTCTGTGGGTGTTTGGTTGTCTGTCCCACTGTGAGTCAGCCCCCTCATACACCACTGCTCCCAGTCACAGCTCTGTTTTTTCTTACAGTGCTGGGGATTGAACCCTGGGGGTGCTCTACCACTGAGCCACAACCCAGCTCTTGTTACTTTTTATTTTGAGATAGGGTCTCACTAAGTTGCCAAGTCTGGCCTCAAACTTTGTATCTTCCTATCTGAGCCTGGGGTTCCAGGCGCGGGCCACTGCACCCCCCCATCCCCACCCCTCTTGACCCTTATTAGTTGTATTTCCCCCAAAAATATCCTGCTTATTTTTACTTCATTCATTTCATATTCATATTAATTAAATCCACAAAACCCAAGCTGTGCCAAGTGGGGTCCTGGATGCCAGGGGCTGTGGGGTCTCTGATGAACATGTCCGGTGCCCTAGGGCGCTCTCAGCCTAGGTGGACACTGAACAGGCACCCTACGGAGCCAGGGGCAGTGACCAGGCCCCTGGTGTGCGTGGGGGTGAGGCTACACCATGAAGGGTATGATACTTGCTTTTTCCTGGCTGTGTTTTGCCGTCTGTTTTTGTTTTTACTGGTGCTGGGGATGGAACCCGGGCCTTGTACCCGTAGGCGGGCACTCCACGCTGAGCCACCCCAGCCCTCGGAGGTGCCTAGGGCTGAACCCCATGACGTGAGCTGGAGGACATGGGTGAAGGGAGGGAGGACCAAGCCCCTGCAGACCCTGGGAGCAGGAGAAGGCCAAGGTGGCCACCTGTGGGGAGAGTGGGCAGGAGTTAGTCTAGGAGCCTGCAGGTGAGAGGCCAGGTCCAGGACCTCAGAGGCCACGGTGGGGACTTGAGCTTTCTCCTGAGAGTAGCATGGTGGGGGTGGGGATCAACTTTTTTTAAGCTAAAAAGAAAGTTTTTATGCGACATTCGAAACACAGAAGTAGGTAACAGGAGGCACATGCTTCATCTGTTAGCTCCTGTTGGCCCAGAACCTTGTCTCCGCTGGACTTACTTCCACTGTCTCCCACTTTGTGATGAGAAGCAAATCCCAGACAGTGGGTTATTCCATCCATAAATATTTCAGTATTTCTCTAAAATACCAGGGCTCTTTCCAAACGTTCACAGGTTTATCATGCCTGAAAAATATGAGCAGTAGTTGGAGGGGCTCCTGTGGGGGTTCTCTCTGGTTCCCTGTGGTCCGCAGTATCCACAGAAGTCCACTGCCACCTTAAGTCTACCTCTGTCTGTCTGCCTCTCCCCACCTCTGACTCCATCTCTGTGTTTGTGTCTTGGTCTGTCAGTCTCTTGCTGTCCCTCTGTCTGTGATGACCCAGGGGCTCTGAGCCTCCACACACCTGTCCCCACAGCTCTTTGAGGGCTTGAAGGCGTACAGAGGCCAGGACCAGCAGGTGCGCCTCTTCCGGCCCTGGCTCAACATGGACCGCATGCTGCGCACAGCCCTGCGCCTCTGCCTGCCGGTGAGCAGCCTGGCCTGCCTGTGGGGGGACGGGGAGGGCCAGAGCTGCGGGCCTCCTGACCCGTGTGGGGCCTGCCCAGAGTTTTGACAAGGTGGAGCTGCTGGAGTGCATCCGTCGGCTCATCGAGGTGGATAAGGCCTGGGTTCCCGGGGGCACCGGCACCAGCCTCTACGTGCGGCCCGTGCTCATAGGTACCGAGGTGAGCCCCCCTCAGGGCTGGGGACTCCTGGGGACCCCTGGGCTAGGGGAGGGAAAGGGGCTGGGCCTGGACTCCTGGTCTGAGAGAGGAGGCTGAGCGACTCCTGACCCTGAGGCTGCCCCTCTGCTCTCCCAGGACTCGCTGGGTGTCAACAGCGCCAGTCAAGCCCTCCTGTTTGTCATCCTCTGTCCTGTGGGCTCCTACTTTCCTGGAGACTCGGTGACCCCTGTCTCCCTCCTGGCCGACCCGACATTTATCCGGGCCTGGATGGGTGGCGTTGGTGACTACAAGGTGGGAGGGTAAGTAGCCCCTGCACCCCTAGAATGTACCATGCACTGGAGACCAGAGGCCAGGGTGCAGTGCCCGAATTTGGGGGTGTTTCTGGATGTCAGTTTTCTTCACTGTCCTGTTTTACATGTTGGGGCAGCTCTGCCCACGGACTGGGATATGATATCCACTCCGTGTGCGGGGCTCAGGGCTGATGGCAAACGTTGGGACAAGGATGAGAGCATCGCACAGATGGACAGATGAACTCAGAGATGGGAGGGCCTGCATGGAGGTCGGTGGGGAAGCCAGGCTGCTCCCCTGGAGACCTCCGGAGAGGAATCCGCGTCTGGCTCATTGGTCTCTCCTCCGGGATCACTTGTCCTTGCTCACCCATCTAGGCTGTGTTTCCCGAGCCTGGCTCCCATAGTCATGTGGACTTCCTGCGTCATCCTTTCTCCAATAGCCTGGCTCAGCAGGGCAGGGGAGAGTCGCTGGGGCCTCCTGAGTGAGGTGGAGGATGGTCACTGGTCACATCGGACAGAAAGTGACACTGGGGGTTCATTTGAGTTCCTTCAACACACATCTCATGAGGTCTCCTTAGACCAGGCCCTGTGCTGGCTGAAGCTGGGGACACAGATGAGTCAGAGCCAGCCTGTCCTCTGGGGCTTCTGGCTGGTGGAAACTCCAGGGTCCAGAGCCGCATGGGCTCTGATGGGGGTGACATAGGGCACTATGATCAGCTTCACAGATGAGGAGGAAGGATGTTTCTTGGGTTCAAAGGTAGTAAACAAAGCCAGTGCTACTGTGGGCACATGTAGTCCCAGCTGCTCAGGAGGCTGAGGCAGGAGGATCACTTGAGTCAAGGATTGGCGACGCAACAGAGGGAGACCCTTTCTCAAAAACAAAAGGTAGTCGGTATTTTCTAGTTGTGGGGCCACATGTGTGGGGGTGGAGGGGATAGACGGGGTCACAGTGAATGTCCAGGGAAGTGAACAAGATCAGTTTTTGTGAAAGGCTCAGAACACCAGGCGTGGGCTGGGATCGTGTCCTGGGGCAGTGGGGAGTCAGGAGTGGCTGGCTAGTAGGTGAAGGTTGAGGCCCAGTCTGAGTAACAGATAAAGGTGTTAAAACAGGGTGACACAGGGAGGAAGCCCAAAGAAGGCCAGAACCTCACATGGAGGTCTGGAAATACCTCTCGTAGGGTGTCACATGGGAAATGGTTATGGAGGACATTTGGGGATTTGGTTTGGTGAAAGGGTGAGGAAGATGGTCCCAGCAGAGCACACGGCCGTGCACTTGTGATCTGGAGAACAGGAAGAGGCAGGAATGGGCAGACGCAGCCCAGGTCTGGACACCAAGGGAATGGCTGGGGATTGTGTGCTGGGGGCACTGTGGCTGGGGAGGAGCAGGGTCAGCCCTGGTTGGCAACACTCTTCCAGGGCCACGGTGGGGGAAGGATGGGCGCCCCCTACCCAGTCCGACCAGGCGGCCTTCCACCAGGAATTACGGGCCCACCGTGTTACTGCAACAGGAGGCACAAAAGAAGGGCTGCGAGCAGGTCCTCTGGCTGTACGGGCCTGACCATCAGCTCACTGAGGTGGGCACCATGAACATCTTCATCTACTGGACCCATGAGGACGGGGGTGAGCCCACCATGACCCAGCCAACCCTGGATGGAATCCCTAGCAGGCTGCAAGGGCCAGGGATTCTGGGAGAGGGGGAGGCTCCTAGGAGGATGGGCAGTGCTGGAAGGTTGTGGTAATGCCCTGTCCCTCACACCTGTCCTAGTGCTAGAACTGGTGACCCCCCCACTGGATGGCATCATCCTGCCTGGAGTAGTCAGACAGAGTCTGCTGGACCTGGCTCAGACCTGGGTGAGGGCGGGTGGCGTACCTGTGAGGGGTCCCTGTGTGTTGGGGCTGGGGTAACATGTCATGTCTCGATCCCTTCACTTGGTCTGTCACCCTCCTTGGGCCTCTTTCTCACCACCCTGCAGCAGGGAATCCTCTGTGGACTCCTGTGTCTCTTCCCTTGCCCGCAGGGTGAGTTCCGGGTGGTGGAGCGCAAGATCACCATGAAGGAGTTGCTGCGGGCGCTGGAGGAGGGCCGGGTGCGGGAAGTCTTTGGCTCAGGCACCGCTTGCCAGGTCTGCCCTGTGCATCGAATTCTGTATAAAGACAAGGTGAGGTGCAACCACGCTGGGGGCGGGAGAGAAGGGGGAGCCTAGTGCTCATGGCACCTTCTTCCGCAGCACCTCCACATTCCCACCATGGAAAATGGGCCTGAGCTTATCCTCCGCTTCCAGAAGGAGCTGAAGGCGATTCAGGTGGGTTGGACTCACTGGGGAAATGGGCTAAATGTTTGTTCCCCAGAGAAGTTCATGTCCCTTGAGCATCTGGACTAGGAGCCCACCTCCCCCTCAACACTCCCAGGAATGATAGCGGTACCACCTCTTACCGGCCTCTGGATCAGAAGCCTCCTGGCTGAGTAGGTGGCCTGGACCACCACCTCTTGGGGCTGAGTAACGCTGTCCTGCAAGCTTCAGGAGCCCCAGGGTAACACTGTGGTGTGAGAAGCCCCCTTCCCATGAGTCCCTGTGGCCCCTGGGTCTCCTGGTGGGAGAACTCCCCTTTCCAGGAGCTTGTGGGACCAAGGCCTGCCCTCTAGCCACAGGATTCCCTGGAGCCCTAGGCTTTCCCTCTGGCCTAAGCAGTTTTCTTCTTCTGAGCTTCTGGCCCTTGGCCCCCTCTCTGGCCCAAGAATGCTTCCTCCCATAAGCCTCTGGGGCATTTCTGTTCTTCCGAGCCAAGAGAGCTTTCCGAGAACCTCTGGGCTCCTTTCCTTGACTCTCTACCTAGAACTGCTGGGTTTCCTGGCTGCCTTTCCTGAGGACTTGGGACTACTCTTCTGGCTCTACCAGGCTTTCTAAGTTGAAAACGACTTTTCCAAAATCCTTTCTGGGTCTTAAGTGACTCCTCTCTTTGCAGCTACTTCTCCTTTAAGCCTTTGTGTCATTGCCTTGATTTTCCCTCCCCGGGATTGTTGGTGGGCCTCCTGGGAGGTGGACTACATTTCCCATGAGGTTTCAGGGTACAGTTCCAAAGGCACTCTGCTTGGGACGCCCCAGGGCCTGCTGGGCGTTGCAGTGCGGCTCCCCCTCATGCTCCTCCGTTGTCCTTCAGTATGGAACAAAAGCCCACAAGTGGATGCTCCCAGTGTGACCTGGGCCGCGCCGACCCCTTCAGATCAGCTTCCAGCCCGGCCCCGCCTCCCGACCGCTGACTCCTGAAGTGCAATAAGAGGAGGCCCGGGGCCGACGCCTGGCTCCCTGACGCCCCCACGTGGTCGCTACACTCCCAAAGTCACACAGGCCAGAACCAGGCATTTTGGACCCTCGCTCCGCATCTTGGGCTCCAGGAATCAGGTACCCCTGGCTGCGGCGTGTCGTGGGGGTCAGGGAAGTGCCTTGGCCACGGCTCCACATCTTTCCGTTCTCAGGCCGGACCCGGTGCTGCCGTTGGTTATTTTTCTCTCTGTTCTTGCTGCAATTTTGAAATAAAATGCCAAAGAACAAGACATTGGGTGTCATCTTCAGTGACGCAGCTCTGGGATTCTTGGGGTCTTAAAACAGGAAACTGGTTCTCAGCCCATTTTCTTTTTATTCTTGTACTGAGGGTTGAACCCAGCAGCGTTTGAACACTGAGCTACGTCCCCAGCCCTTTTTCACTTTTTTTTTTTTTTTTTAGTTGTAGGTGGACACACAATATCTTTATTTATTTATTTATTTTATGTGGTGCTGAGGCTGGAACCCAGTGCCTCACATGTGCGGGCAAACGCTCTATCACTGAGCCACAGTCCCAGCCCTCCTTTTTTACTTTTTGATTTTGAGACAGGGTCTCACTAAGTTGCTTGGGGCCTTGCTAAGTTGCTGAGGCTGGCTTTGATGGTGAGGTCCTCCTGCCTCAGCCTCCCAGTTGCTGGGATTACAGGGCATGCTGGGATTCCACTGTACCTGCCTCAGCCCATTTTAATTTCAAGGACCCAATAATCCAGGCTCCAGTGTCGTGAGGGTTCCCCCAGTTAGGGAATGCTTTCCACTTCCTTACTGAGCAGCATCTTCTGGTCCTCATCTGGGCCTCCCCTTCCTCCCTGGCTTGGCAACAGCTCCATTGTTCACCCAGTCACTAGGCCAGAGCCATCAGGACTGTAGCCCTCTCAAAACCCATCCGTCCCCAAGCCCTAGTCCTTCTGCCCCCATCTGCTGTGTCCCTTCCTCTTTGTACCCTAGGCCCTGGCTCTGGCTCGAGCCTGTGTTCTTCCTGCACCCTGGTCCCAGCCTCTTCTCTGACCTCCTGGCCCCACGATATTTCTACACCGTGACTGTCCCTGCTGCTCAGGAGTCCCCAGTGCCCTCAGCCAATTCTGAGTGTGCCGCCGTGCGCTGGCTCTCTGCTGTGGAGGGAGATCATCCACACAGTCCCTGTTCTACCCCTGTGTGACTCTGCCCTCATCCTGGCCACCTCACACACGTACTTCACTCACTGCTGTGGGGTTTTGAAAGGAGAGTCGGAACCAGGATATCCCGTTGCCGATCTGTACTCAGAACCACGTGACCTTAGGCACGTCACTTTCTCTTTGATCCACATTGCTGGAGGGAGACTCTGTGGGACTACTTGGCACGTATGGTCTGTGGCCTGGCCAGCAGCCCTGGAGCTGGAGCTCCAACTTCTTAGGGCAGCTGCTGTCCCACGGTTACAGCCTCTCACTCCCTCTGCCAGCCATTGCTCAAGGGCAGTTAATGGGCCACAGGACCCAAGGGGAAATCTGGAGGCCCTAGAAGCTTTCTTCTTTTGATAAGAGAATCTGCAAGTGCTGGCTCTTCTTCCTTCCATCCTTTTTTTTTTTTTTTTTTTTTTTTGTTACTGGGGATTGAACCCAGCAGCACTTAACCACAGAGCCACATCCCTAGCCCTTTTTTTTTTTCCTTTTTTTCTTTTTTTAAATTTTGAGGCAAGGTCTCGCTAAATTGCTCACTAAATTGCTCAGGGCCTCTCTAAATAAATGAGGCTGGCCTTGAATTTAGGATCCTCTTGCATAGCCTCCCAAGCCCGGGCTTGGGATTACAGGCGTGGGCCACCATACCTGGCCCCTCCCTCCTTTGACTATTGATGGTTGGAACTGTTGCAGCCATTTTGTGCCCATGGAGTGTGGCTGCCCTCACTCTGAACATGGCAGAGCACTAAGGTGAGAAATTTCCAGTCCTCCTATGAAAACTCTGTTTCAAGATTCCTTTGTTTTGTTTTCAAAAAAATCAAAAGAAGACAAAAACCTGCTTAAGCCCCTTTTGTCATGTCATGTGTTCTTTGTGACTTGCAGTTTGATTGTGGGGTGATTTGCTGCTAAAGTCCCTGTGCTTTTTTGTATTTCTCTATGGCCTGAGCTGGTGGCCAACTGAAGATATAGGACAGATTTTTTTTTTTTTTTTTTTTTTTTTTTTGCGGGGGGTGGAGGTACTGGGGGATTGAACCCAGGGGCACTTAATCACTGAGCCACATCCCCAGTCCTATTCTGTATTTTATTTAAAGACAGAGTCTCGGTTGAAAAACACCCCGATTATGAAAGACCCCCGTTTCCCTGTCCAAGGAGAATCACACGAAACACTGGCTGCAAAAGCAAGAGGTTTAGGTTTATTGGGACACAGGCGCCTGCGGGTGCCCAGCAGAACCTCAGCCAGAGCTTTGGTGAACTAGCACACTGGGCTCGGGGATATAGAGATTTTTATAGGGTTTGGGACAGGCTTGGCGCGCGGGGAAGAAACAGGTTTCTTATTGGTTTGTTTAAATCTAGCATATAGGCCACCTAGGGGGTACAGGTCTGCATTCCAAACACCACAGGTCTGCATTCTATTCTTTCTGTTCCTGCTTATCTGTTCCTGTTTATTCATTCATGCCTCAGGATGTGGGTGCTCTGTCCTTTCTCAACCGGTTATATGGAAAGCACATCCGGTGCCTGAGCCTGTTTATGACAAGCCCGGTATCTTGATTTCATATCTTGGCCTTAGGTAACTGGGCTAACTGGGCTAGGGTCTTTCATTCCCCCCTTTTTCTTTATCATGGATAGAATCTTATATCCATTGTCCTGTGTTTTCCCTGAGTCATTCCCAGCATGGCCTCCATTTTAGATTTCACTCGATATTAGACCCCGATTTATCTAACTACACTGACTACCTAATTTTTAAATCTGGCTTCATTCCCCCCCCTAATTTGGGAACTCCTTACTGCTGTGAGGAAGGGGGACGAAGAGGATCTCTCTGGCTTCTTCAGGCTGAAAAGGGACGGTGTGGGGCAAGCAGTTTGGAGTCCCCCTTAAAAATATCGGGTCTATCGAGTGGTCCATGCTAAAAGTCCAATTGAGAAGTAATAGGCTGGTGGGCCATTGGAGTGATAGGTGGTCTATAAGAGAAACAAAAACTCATTAGTACTGGAACCAGATTGATGCAGCAAGAAATGCCACAGCACAGAAATATGCCAATGAGTATAATGGCCAAGACAAAGACTAACAATGTTTTCTATCAGGCAGTACCAGGAACTAGGAGTTAAGATACTGTTTCCACGACAATGTTGCTGAGGACATGGCTTCTATCTGAGCATGTAAATCTTTAAGGATATTTGTCACATTGCCAGAATTGTCAGGGATGTAAACACAACATTTAACATTTAGGGTTACAGTTGTCCTTCCCTTAAGATATAGTTTAATAATTTAATATCATCTGATCCTGCAAAATCCTTTTACTAGTATGACCTGTGTCTAATAGAGAAATCTTTAATTCTGCAAACATTAAGCCTACCTGCGTTGGTTAGAAATAAAGGCCTTAGACTAAAACTACTCTAGCAGTCCCTTTTGATAGTTATCAGGCATTCCTACCTAAGAGTCTCTTTTGCAGCCTCCAGTCTACTTATTTATGGAAGTTACATTTAACTATTATTATTATTTAAGATGTCCAGGGATAGCTGTGCTTTGGCTTTGACTGTCTTTGCTAAGTGTTTAAGATGAAGCAAGTCAAACTGACTTTGTTTCCATCTATTGGTAACAGTCAGCTGAATCTCTCCTGGGAGTCCTCGGGAACTTCACAGCAGCTTCTCAGTTCTGCCAGTGCCATTTGCGCTAGGATGGGTCCAGGCCTTGCTTGACCACGTAGCTTCCCTCAGAAGCATCAGGGATGTCTCCCTTTTCTGACGACCCTCCTCTTTACAGCAAATGCACTGATTGGCTTTCTGTCCTCCACTGGTCTCATTAATCTCCCTGATCAGGAGGTTATGTGTCCTAGAGTTGCAAAGCTCTTTGGAGAAGTCCCCTATCCCTGATTCAGACTGACTCAGAGGGCAAGAGCCAAATATTGGTTTTCTTGGCCCTTTAATTTAACTTTAATTTTAAAACTTAATCTTAAACATCTAGCAAACAAACTTCCACAGCCTTATACTAAGTACTGGGCTTTAGTACCTATCTCTCTATCCTGTAGGTGATAACTCCTTATCTTAAGTAACCCAGGTTGTGAGTTCTTAAAGCAGTACCTCTTTAAAACATTAACAGGCAATCCTTAGACCATCTAAAAGCAAACTACAAAACTAAACTAACTAGGATAAAAACATATTTAGTTTATGTAATAGCTACCTTGAATTCTGGCAGAGTTATACATTATAATCCCCTGTTTGAGGTCCTGGCAATTGTGACAAAAACCAACTTTTGGACACAACCTTAAATGCACTGAAATCTGGCCTACTTCTTTCATAGTCACTTTCACATGAGATGGGACATAGAGCCTTATCTCAAGTAAGGCAGGGCTCATCATAAGTCTTAAAAACTATAGTTCTGAAGCTGATCTTTGCTTTTTAGACATCTACATAAATTGTTGCTCAAATTTACATGAATATTAGCTAACACAATATAATATCATATCTAAAACATGAATTAAAGAAAGGCTGAAAACTTTTAACCTTTTGTAGAAAAGTAGCAAAGTACTTTTGTGTTTTACAATGAAACCTTTACCCAGATTAGGCTCTTATTGACTTAAAAATACATTTAAATTGTATCTCAAGTGTAGAAAGCAACATAGAACTTTACATATCTTACTGATACCAAGTCCAGTTATAGAACACAATTGATAAAGCTTTTACCTCACAGACTTGTATACCTGGAAGATATGAATACATTAATGGCACCATAATTACATTGATGATTTTATGTTAACCAAGTTTACCTTTTAAAGAAATAACATAGCACAATTCTCTAAAACAACAGCACTTGTTTAACCAGCTGTTTAATTTCTTTAAGATTACTTGCTCAAAAACTTATAACCAACTTGCATAGACCTTCTTTATCACTTACTTAAACCCTCTTAATTACTTAAACTCCTATCCAGAAACACACTTTCCCTCTATTAAATCCATACCTAGAACCTTCTAGTTTCTCTTTTTTTATCTGTTAACCTCCTTCTGTTCACATTTTGAAACAATACCTGTAAACCTTTGAATCTAAGCAGATTATTTCATAGACATCAACATTTTATTTGGGCCTTTTTGAACACCTAGAAAAACTTATAAGCTTAATTTTAAAGACATCTTTACTTTTATCTGTTTACCCAATTTAAATTGAACCATTTGACTCACGTGAATCAAAGATATTTGGATCCATTTTTTTTTTAATTTTTATGAGCGCTCCTCAATACCGACATACAACACGTAACACAAGTGTAACACATAACACAATGGTGAAGGCCTTGCAGCTTCCTCAGGTGAAATCTCATTGCAATGTTAAAAAAACTCCAGTTGATCAAAAATAGAACTTATCAGAAAAACATTAACTTGTCTGTAGGAACAAAATCATGAGCTCAAAGAAAAAAATTACAGAATCTAAAAAAAGCAAAAGTCCTAAAAAGATTAACCGGCCAGTAATTAGTAAATGCCATACAATTTACTTCTTGGTTTGGTCTAGTTTGAGTTCAGGTAAAAAGACACTTTTACTCTTTTTTTTTTTTTCCTTGGGCCTGAGCTCCAAGCTGCTTCTGTTTGCATATCAGCTTAAAGCCCTGGCTGAGGTCTGGAAGGGACTGGGAAAGCCAGAATTCTTGAGCCATAAGTCACAATTTATCTTCCTACACTAGAAAAATTTGCTCACACAAAACTGAAAATAGGATCTTTCTTGATAATATAAAAGCCACCATCAGAAGAAGTTCCTTCAGGATCATTAAGCTACTTTCTTTGTTCTGAAGTTCCTAAAGTAGTATTAAGTTACATTAAATCACCTGGAAAAAAATCCACACTACCATGTATATCTTGTAAGGGTCCGGCGGAGCGTTGGAGGGAGAGACCACACAAGAGACCAGCCTCATGCAATTACAGGGGGGAAGTTTTATTGAACCAGCATGCTGGGGCTCAAGGCTCACTCAGGAAGGGAGAGCAGCCCAGAGCCCAGAGCAGAGGTCAAGCAGAGCTTAAGTACACTTTTTGGAGAGGGGGGGGGGGCTTTGCATACATCAGAACAAATCATCTTTAGGCACGGGAAAATTGAACAACAACCCTGAGCCATGACTAGTGCATACATTGGCGGGAACAGATTGGACAGGAGTGATTGGTGCTCCTAAGTGGGGTACACATTTAAACTGATTGGTTTTGTGGCCTGGATGCCTATGTCTGAGCTATTTGGAGCCCTTAGCTAATAAACAACCAGGGAATCAATGGAAATATTTACTGGGCAGTTCAGGTATTGTTCTAACAGCTACAGAGATTACAGGTTCCGGGGGTAGCAGAGGAATTTTAACAATACCTGGCCTATTATTATTATTTTTAGCCCAAGCCTTTCAATTTAGAAGCTTTACAATGCCCAATCTTTTACACTTTAACTCAGACTCTTGCAGCTTAGAATCAGCTTAGAAATTTTACCTTTACAATCTAAAATTAAGCTTTGAAAATTCCCAAGACTGTTGCTAGTTAATGTCATTTCAATGAGCCAGACCAACGTTTTAATTCAACACTTTTTCCTAAATCTTATACACTGAGAGAAACAGATACCAAATCATAATTTACTATCCTTGCCTAGTGAAATCTCCTTAGGCTACCCAGTTCAAAAATTGATGAAAAAAAAAAATAAAACTGAATGATTAGGAGTTACTTGCCAACTTGGAAGTAGAGTTTTTTTAATTTTCTATCCTAAGTATTTAAGTTCTCTGGCATGAATTATCTGAAATCACAAACTAAACAGTTACTTAACCCTAACTTTTAACTGCAAGATTATGCAATGCTTCAAACTCATTTAGATACCAGATGAAACATCTTTTAGACACACATTTAGCCTAGATTATCCCCAAGAAACAATCTATAATAACCTTTAAAACAGACCAGATAAGAAAATATTTCTCCAGGTTTTGAACTTCCATTTAATTATGACTCCTATCAGTGGCACGTTAGATTTAGTGTGACTGACTTACTGCATTTAGGTGGAGTAATCCTTACAGTGAAGAGAAAAAAATGAGGAAATTTCCCCAAAGCCAAAAACGCTCTGGCAGCTGCTGGGAATTCCTCAATTTTCCCTTGCACTTACAGGATTGATTAGCTTCTCTAGTTTGGTTTGACCTTAGGCACTAGGCATATCTCTTAACCTTCCAGTAGAGTCAGTTTTTAATCTGCCTTAGGTCTTAAAGGGGGAGGTGTGGAGATAGACAGGACAACAGAAACAAAAACATAAAACACAGAATTCGCAGCGCGGCCACAGAATTCGCAGCGCGTTGTGGATTGCTACCTAGAAACTAAAGGCTCAGGTGGACCACGGATCTGTCAGCTACAAAACATTTTACCAAATACTTCACAAATTACTACAGGCAATCCACTCAGAGCCCAGAAAGGGGCTGGGGTCTCCCAACCATGGGGGATGGACCCGGAGGGTTATTGGTGGCTGGATCTACTTGTTCTTCTTCTTCCTCCGAGGAAACCTGGATGGAATCAGGAGCCGGTATGGGTTGGGGCTGATAGGATGGGGGTGGGGCTTTGGAAGGAGATCGTGGAGCAGGCTTAGGCGGAGAGAAAGGGGCGACCCAAAGGGGGGGGGTCAGAGGCCAAATTTTCCCAGGTAACGATGTAGGGTCAGAGTGTCCCTGAGGACCTTGGATGAAAACCTGGGACTTCACCTGTAATATAAGATCTAGGTTAGATGTACCTTCTTTTGGCCAACCCACATTGAGTGTTGGCCATTCTGCAGTACAAAGCGTTACCCATTTTTTCTTCTTGACTTCTACTGAAAGGTTATCTGCCCGATTCCGGACGTCTCGCCAATGATCGAGGGTGAGACTCAAAGGGGTCGTGATTGATTGCCCCATGCTAGTTTTAGATGAGGAGATAGAATACAGAGACAGAAACAATAACACAACAATCACAATAACACTACAATCAGACCGAATAGAAAGAGCGCTGCCAGATCAGATGGCTTCGGTGCTGCCCCACCGTTGCCTACAGATACAGATGGCTTCGGTGCTGCCCCACCGTTGCCTACAAATACAGATGGCTTAGGTGGAGCAGAAGCTCCACCTTTGCCTACAAAAATCCCTGGGACGTCTCCCGGGGTGGCAGGGGAGAAGTCTGAGTTCGTCAACTCCTTCTCAAGCTGCCCAGAATACAGAGCGACTATGTGTAATCGTACAGATGCAGCGCATAGAAACAAAGTATCAGCCAAGAGTTACAAACATTACAGACATAGAAGTGACACCAGACAACACGACAGACACGACATGAGCTGGCCAGCTTACCTCCCAGTGATGCTGGTGGTCCTCGGGCAGGGATCTGGACAGGGTGGGGGAGGGGAATCTCAGTGGGACCTCCAATGAAAAACACCCCGATTATGAAAGACCCCCGTTTCCCTGTCCAAGGAGAATCACACGAAACACTAGCTGCAAAAGCAAGAGGTTTAGGTTTATTGGGACACAGGCGCCTGCGGGTGCCCAGCAGAACCTCAGCCAGAGCTTTGGTGAACTGGCACACTGGGCTCGGGGATACAGAGATTTTTATAGGGTTTGGGACAGGCTTGGCGCGCGGGGAAGAAACAGGTTTCTTATTGGTTTGTTTAAATCTAGCACATAGGCCACCTAGGGGTACAGGTCTGCATTCCAAACACCACAGGTCTGCATTCTATTCTTTCTGTTCCTGCTTATCTGTTCCTGTTTATTCATTCATGCCTCAGGATGTGGGTGCTCTGTCCTTTCTCAACCGGTTATATGGAAAGCACATCCGGTGCCTGAGCCTGTTTATGACAAGCCCGGTATCTTGATTTCATATCTTGGCCTTAGGTAACTGGGCTAACTGGGCTAGGGTCTTTCAGGTGAGTTGCTAAGTACCTCCCTAAATTGCTGAGGCTGGCTTTGAACTCACGATCCTCCTGCCTCAGCCTTCCAAATTGCTGGGATTACAGATGTGTACCACCACGCCTGGTTTATAGGACAGAGTTTTAAACTAAAAGACCTGAAGAGGTTTGTCAGGAGAGGGTAAGTAGTCATCGTTATGAGATGAAGAGGGTCAGAGGCCCTCCTGGGGACACTGAGGATTGAGAGGGACAGCAGTGTTTTGAAAGATCAGTTTTAAAGATCACTGACTTGCAACAGCAACTAAGATTAAGAGCTGGGTGCAGGGGCCAGGCGTGTGTGTGTGTGTGTGTGTGTGTGTGTGTGTGTGTAATCCCAGCAGCTCAGGAGGCTGAGAAGCAGGAAGATCGAGAGTTCAAGGCCAGCCTCAGCAACCTAGCAAGGCACTTAGCAACTCAGTGAGACCCTGTCTCTAAATAAAATTCAAAATAGGGCTGGGGATGTGGCTCTGTGGTCGAGTGACCCTGAGTACAATCCCTGGTACCAAAAAAAGATTGATTAGGTAGGGAAATGTGAACATGCTCTAGGTTATTAATTAATAAATATTTTCTTAATTTTGGTTTTAGCTTTGAACTTAGTAAACATCGATAGATGTCATCTACATAAACTGAACCTCTCAAGGCTTCTCAATATTTTTAAGAGTATCAGGGGGTCTCAGGACCAAAATGTTTGAGAACTACTGTCTGTGAGCCCTGCCTGGCACACAGCAAGCTCATGTGTGGGTTAAATAATAGATTACACACGGCAGATCTGAGACTGCGGCGGTTCTTCTCAAAGGAACATTGTTTCTTGTTTTGCATTTGCAGACATTTAAAAAGGGTCCAGGTTTTTTCTGTGTGAGATGGACATTCTGGGAAGGTTGAGTGTTTGCTTGGCATTATTGCTTCATTTGTTCAATTTGCATTGTAAATGTGATTCTTAGAGTGAAGAATTATTGGGGTACACACATTCAAATTTCAGATAACCCTCTTACATTCTTACATTGCCTAATGGGACATGAAGGTTTTTTTTTTTCCATGGTAGATATTAAACCCAGGGGCTCTTAAACACTGAGCCACATTCCCAGCCTTTTCTTTTTCCTTTTTCCTTTTTTATTTTTATGTGGTGCTGAGGATCCAACCCAGTGCCTCACCAGTGCTAGGCAATCGCTCCATTTTATTTTTTTGTGCTGGGAATTAAACCCAGCAGCACTTAACCACTAAGTCACATCCCCAGCCCTTTTATTTTTTATTTAGAGACAAGGCCTTGCTAAGTTGCTGAGGCTGTCTTTGAACTTGCAATCCCCTAGCCTCAACTTCCCAAGTCATGGGGATTACAGACGGCACGTGCCCAGCCTCCCTCCCTCCCTCCTTCCATCTCTTTTTCTTTCTCTTTCTTTTTTGGTACTGGGATTGAACATGGGGCACTTTAACACAAAGCTGCGTCCCCAGTCCTATTTTTTTAAAAATGTTTTAAAATTAAATTTTGAAATAAGGTCTTGCTAAATTGCCGTAGCTGGCCTCAAACTCGCCGTTCTGCCACAATCTACCTGGTGCCTGGGACTACAGGCATGCACCAGCTTGGCCAGTGTTCAGGAGGCCCTATGAGGCCCTTGATCTGATCCCCAGCACTGTCTCTCCCCCTCAAAAAACTATTTTTCTGTAGTTGTCTCAGTGTCACTAATCATGTTTAACAGTCATGCCTTTTAGACATAAGTATTTTTATTGATTTCCAAAAAGAAACAACAACTTATAATGAATCAAAGAAATTTGAAGTAGTTTAACTATGAACACTGTCAGTTCAAAGGTAATGAACTGGTCAAGAAAAAACACCATTTATTTTATGTAGGAACATCCAGTACCTTAAAATATCAATCACTCTAATAAAAAGGACAATATATTTCCAGTGCCACAAAAAAAAGATAATATCTATGCATACCTTCTATGTTAGGAGAAAAAAAATGGGAGTAAGATAACATTGAATGACAGCAATGTGAATAAAGTTAACACTATTAAATTGTACGCTTAAAAATGGTTAAGATTGTAAATTTTCTGTTATGTGGTTTTGCTACAATTAAAAACTTCAAAAAATATTTTTAAATTGAGGGAAAGAAAAACCAATGGTTTAAATAAATCAGATAAGGAAACCTCAACTAAATCGTGCCACCACAGCCGGCGCTGGGGTCAGAAGCCGCTGCGGGGTGCCTGCAGTGCTATGTGGAGGCCAAGTGTTGGCACAAAGTCTCAGAATAGAGACGGGAAAGGCAGTTTTACAGTCCAAACACAGTTTCGGCAGTTTGCAGTGTGTCAGTGGTTAAAAACACCTTTATTCGGTCATAAAAATGTACCATCATCTCCAGGAATGTTTGGGAAGTTTGCCTTCAGGTGGTATTTAAGAAATCCTGGGCCTTTGGGAAAACCCCACAGCAAACTTCAGAGTGAAGCTGGGGCTGGGGCTGGGGCTCAGTGGTAGAGCGCTTGCCTAGCACTGGTGAGGCACTGGGTTCGATCCTCAGCACCACATTAGTAAATAAATAAATACCTAAATAAAGTTAAAAAAAAGGAATGAAGTTGGAGCCGGCACAGTGGTACATGCCTGTAATCCCCACAGGGGAGGCTGAGGCAGGAGGATTGTGAATTCAAAGCCTGCCTCAACTAAAGTGAGGTTCTAAGCAACTCAATGAGACCCTGTCTCTAAATAAAATACAAAGTAGTGGTTGAGTGCCCCTGAGTTCAATCCCCAGTAACAACAACAACAAAAAGAAGTTGGGCACTACCTCACACCAGGAGGGATTCATCTGGATGTGGCTACAGCCATCCTGGTGGTCACTACCATCCCTCCTGCCAGGTGACTCTGGCATGCCTTAGAGGGTAAACACAGTCATTAAGACACTCAGGTGAGCAGCGTCCCTATCTATGGCCGGGCGTGGTGGTGCGCCCCTGTAATCCCAGCTGTTTTGGAGGCTGAGGCAGGAGGATTGCGAGTTCAAAGCCAGCCTCAGCAATTTAGGGAGGCGCCAATATTAACTCAGCGAGTCTCTGTCTCTAAATAAAATAGATTGGCTCAGTGATTAAGTTCCTCTGGGTTCAATCCCCGGTACCTGCCCTCCCCCCAAAAAAAACCCCACAAAAAACAAAAACCCAACGTTCACATCATGTGTTCGCATTTGCGTGCAATTTTAAAAGTTTAATAAGAGTCCCTCCCTGAACCCTCACTAACTCCTGGCTGAGAATCCCTGTTCCAGCCGCCGGTGCCGTTCCTCAGATCGCGCCGCAGCTCCGGGACCCCTCCAGCCGGACTCTCCGCAGGACCCAGCAGGACCTCCGGGAAACTGGAGACTGGGAATTTGAGAACCGCACAGGAGCGCAGCCAATCGGTGGCTGGCCAGGTGACGTCACCAGTTGCTAGGCGAAGGCCTTGGCCTCCAGCTCCGACCATCTGCTGGTGCCACCCGCCCGCCCCTCCTTTGTGCAGCAGGACGCGAAGGCTGAGGCCAGGCCGGAGGCGCCGACTCCGAGGGGCCGGGTGCTTCCTGAATGCATGGCCGTGGCGCTGGACCCCGCCAGGAGGTCGCAGTTGTGGGTGGACTTGAACTCACCGCCTGCGGGGATAAAGGAATCAAGTAGGCGTCTCTGGCATGGAGCCAGTTTATGGCTGTATCTAGCAGTAGCATATGCTAATCAGCTGGATTAATCACTTCCCACCCACCACCCATGTACGGGAGAGGATTGTTTGCTTGTCCAAAACTTAGTCCTATCACTTGTTTTATTGTTGTTGTTTTAGTTGTTTAGTTTCTAGTGTGTGATGATGTCGTTGTTTTTCTGTTCTGGTGGGGGCGCACTGCCCTGGTTCCCATCCCCAGCACTGCAACAGTTAATCATTAAAATAAACTTAACCGGGGGTGGTGACGGTAATCCCAGCAGCTAGGGAGGCTGAGGCAGGAGGATCAAGTTGGAAGCCAGCCTCAGCAACTTAGCCAGACTGTAAGCAACCTGTCGAGACCCTGTCTCAAAATAAAAAAATATAAAGGGCTGAGGGTGTGGCTCAGTGGTTAAGTGCCCCTGGGTTCCATCCCTGGTACCAAAATAAATAAATAGTTTAAAAAATAAGCTTAAGCCTGGACAAACTTCAGAGGTACAGAAAGCTCAGGAGCCTTGTCCAGCTTCCCTTAATGTAAACATTGTACCTAACCTTGGCAGTTGTCAGAACCCCCCAGGGGACATCAGGTGATGCTGGTAACCTCAGGCTTGGTTTGGACTCTACCGGATTCTCTGCAGCAGGATCCACTCTAGGATGCCTCCTTGCATTTGTTGTCATGTGCCGCAAACTGCCAGGCCCCGGGCCGGCTGAGTCCCGCTCCTGCTGCCGAGCACTGCTTGCGGCACCCCTGCTGAGCGATTCCCTGCTGAGCTGTCAGTGCACGCGGGCTTGCAATCTTGCAACCCGGTTGGGCACAAAAACACAAGCCAGTCAAACTGAGACAAAGTTTTATTTAGAGAGAGGCCGTGTGCGTCCCCTAACAGGTGGGTCCGCCACGTGTGTGTTCTACCTGAGCCGGGGGGGTTTCCCCT
This sequence comes from Urocitellus parryii, assembly GCF_045843805.1. Taxonomy (NCBI): domain Eukaryota; kingdom Metazoa; phylum Chordata; class Mammalia; order Rodentia; family Sciuridae; genus Urocitellus; species Urocitellus parryii. The sequence continues at coordinate 7,484,010 of NC_135545.1, forward strand.
TCCCCCGGAACACCCTCCTACCATCCTTTCCCAACCAATGGGAACTCTCCCATTACAAGAGTGACATGAGTAACCTGAGTCCTGAAAATGGGCCCAGCTAGACAGCATGAGTCCAATTACCATATGAATGTGAATTGCTGGCTGGCAGTCATAAAATCCAAAGGTGCCTGTATCAATATTTTTGCTGTGGCTCCTAACATCTGCCCCCTTCTGTTTAAATAAACAACAGGCAAATGTGGCTAGGGACCGTGCCTGTTAGGTATGTCCAATTCACATATGGTTCTTACCCGTCATGGGAAAACTGACCTTATTGCGTCAGTCTCCTGGCTTAGGTTGATACCACTGTAACCGAATCATACCCGTCACTGACTACCGGTCCAGTATATAGCCATACCTGTGTAATAGGCCTATGCACCAGTGGGGGGGTGAGGTTCTTGCCTCACCTCTGTTGGCCCCCAAATTTAACCTTGGTGCCAGTGGGGGGGTGAGGTTCTTGCCTCACCTCTGTTGGCCCCCAAAATCAGACCATCACTAGCAGAAGGGAGAAAGACGCAGAATTGCCACGACACCAAGCCAATTGACGGCTCCTTTGGAAACACTGGTGACACATCGGCTAAGATATAGCACTACCAGTTCGCTGTATCAACAAATAGAGCACAATGCATACAGGTGATACATAGTCCAGGCAAGTTGTGTAAGCAGTTCAAAGTGGAGGAGTCTATCAATATGTCCATTTCCTCCCAAGGTAAATTAAGTCCTTGATTGAGCAGTTCAAATTGGAGGAGTCTATCAATATGTCCATTTCCTCCCAAAGTAAATTAAGTCCTTGATTGAGCAGTCTTATTGAGTTATTTTGATTGATGTATCAATTTATACAGTTTATAGTGATAGCTATCATAAAAGTTGTAGTTTGGTCTTAGTCTTCACCGGCACTGGGATGGAGATGGGAATTATGGCCATGTTGCTAAAGAGACATTATCCTGAACAGAATTATGAAATATAATGAAAAGGAAAGGTGAAAGTAAACAAACATATCTGTTAACCACCTTTAAAAACAAAATTTAATAACAGCTGTTTACCTAAAGTAAATTAAACCATATAAGTCACGTGACTAAATTTTTTTTTTTGAATACTTGTATCTATATATACATGAGCGCTCCTTATAAATGAAATATGGACATACACACATACAGACATACAACACAAAACAGCATACATAACATAGAACATATAAGACAATAGTAAATAAAGGCCTTGTAGCTATAGCTAGGTGAAATCTCCATTGCAATGTTTAAAAACTTTACAGTTAAAAAAAATAAATAAATAAAACACAGTCAAAAAAATAAAACTGATCAGAAAAACATTAACCTAGGTTTGTATGAGCTTAAAAAATAAGGTAAAATAAAATAAAATAAAATAGAACTTTATGATGTGGGAAAAATGCAAATAATAAAATAGATATTGAAAAAGGCACCGTGGTAAATCACTGTCGCAGATGCAAGAATAGCCAGGCTGGAACTCTGGATATCAGCTGTTATGGATTTGAGTCACATCATCTTCTTTTTCTGTAGAAATTGTTTTAGTTAATCTCTCTGGAATCCAAATTGGTTGCTGTTCCTCCTGTGGAAAAACACAGACGGAGCCCCGACTCCAGACTATTACTGGGTCCGGACCTTTCCATTGTCCTGTTAGAATATCTTTCCAAAGTACCTTAGGCTTATGTACATTTTTCGGATACATATGTCTTTCCGCAGCACTAAGTCCTGATGAATCCAAATTTAGAAAGTTTAGAGTAAAAAGGGTTATTTTAAGTTTATCTTTGGGGGATATATACCCCTTACTAATTCCCTCCCTTTGCTTTAATAAGTACATTTTTATAGTTTGATGAGCTCTTTCAACTATGCCTTGTCCCTGTGGGTTGTATGGGATTCCTGTTATATGAGTAATGCCAAATGATGAGCAAAATTGTTTAAAAGACTTGGAGATGTAACCAGGACCGTTATCGGTTTTTAACTGTTTAGGAACACCCACAGTGGCAAAATTTTGTAAGCAATGAGCTATAACATCTTTAGTTTTTTCTCCGGGATGAAGGGAGCCCATCAAAAATCCAGAAGAAGTATCAACTGTAACATGTAAATATTTTAATTTTCCAAATTCTGGCAAGTGTGTGACGTCCATCTGCCAAATATGGTTAGGTATCAGTCCTCTAGGATTGACTCCAAGATTAACTTGTGGTACAAAGGTCACACAATTTTGACATTGTTTTATTATTTGTCTAGCTTGTTCCTTAGTTATTTTAAAACGCTTTTGTAAAGTATTAGCATTGACATGGAACCTTTTATGAAAATTTATAGCTTCTTCTATTGTGGAGAAAATATGTATGTCAGGTGTAGATTTATCTGCTAGTTCATTACCCAAACTAAGGGCTCCAGGCAATCCTGTATGTGCTCTGATATGTCCTATAAAGAATGGATCCTTTCTATCCCAGATTAGACTTTGTATAGCAGAAAACAAAGAGAAAACAGTAGAAGAAGGAGAAATCCTACCAGCATCTTCAAGAGATACGATAGCATTAACTACATACTGACTATCAGAAAATAAATTAAATGTAGAATCTTTGAACATCATAAAAGCTTGCAATACTGCATTGAGCTCTACCTTTTGAGCTGATTGTTTGGGTACTAAAAATGTAAAAGTTTGATCAGGAGTAACTACTGCTGCTGTACCATTATTTGACCCATCAGTGAATATATTTGGAGCATTTATGATAGGGGTTTTTCTTGTCATTTTTGGAAAAACTACAGGATGCTTAGACCAAAAGGACAACAAAGGATTAGATGGCAAGTGATTATCAAATGCAACACTAGATTTACACATGATTATTGCCCAAGTATTTAACTCATTAGCTAACTCATCAATTTGATCCATAGTATATGGAGTAATAATTTTATTGGGAGAAATCCCAAACACTCCTTTTGCTGCTTTTATTCCTTTGAGTATTAATTGCCCTACAGCCTCAGGATATCTAGTAAGAATAGTATTAGGAGAATAAGATAAATGTATCCATAATAATGGACCTTCTTGCCAAAATACCCCTGTAGGAATATTTTTTGTCGGTAATACAATAAATAATAAAGGCAAACTTATATCAATTCTATCCAAATGCATATTTTCCATATATGTTTCAATGATTTTTAATGCCTTTCTAGCTTCAGGCGTTAACATGCGGGGTGAATTTGGATCTGATGGACCTTTTAAAATATCAAATAAAGGTCCTAATTCTCCTGTTGGTATGCCTAGATAAGGCCTTATCCAATTTATATCTCCCAATAACTTTTGAAAGTCATTAAGTGATTTGAGTTGATCTACTCGTATTTGAATTTTTGGTGGACGGACCATGGTTGAGGATAATAGAACTCCTAAATAATTAATTGGAAGATTTAATTGTACTTTATCTATTGCTATCTCTAGATTATAATTTTTTAATAAGTTTGTAAGCGTGGCATAACATTCTAGCAATGTGTTTTTATCTTTATGTGCCATTAACACATCATCCATATAGTGAAATATCTGTAGTTCAGGGTTTTGATTTCTAAGTGGCTGGATTGCTTTATCAACATAAATTTGGCACAAAGTTGGGCTGTTAGCCATCCCTTGAGGGAGTACTTTCCATTCATATCTCTGATCAGGACCTTCATGATTCAGTGCAGGGATAGTAAATGCAAAATGTGGACTATCCTCGGGGTGAATTGGAATTGAGAAGAAACAATCTTTAATATCTATAGCTAGAACATGCCACGTTTTTGGTAAAGCAGACAGTTGGGGAATCCCTGATTGAGCAGGTCCCATAATAACCATCTCATTATTAATGGCTCTTAAATCTTGTAATAATCTCCATTTACCAGATTTCTTTTTAATAACAAAAATGGGAGTATTATGGGGAGATACGGAAGGTTGTATATGTCCTTCCGCTAATTGCTGTTTGACCAGATCATGGGCTACTTGTATCTTTTCTTTAGTTAGGGGCCACTGAGGAACCCACACTGGTCTTTCTGATTTCCAAGTAATTTTGATTGTCTCAGTGGCCCTTTTTGAAAACCCAATCCATGTTTATCTATCTCTTGATCTACTTGAATTGGTGCTGTTATATCTTGTTCTTGATCTCTTAATCTCTTTTCTTTTTTAAAGCCTTGTTTTGCCCTAGTAGTGGGCGCGTTAGGATTGACGTTATTTGTTAATGTCAATCCTAATTGATCTAGGACGTCTCGTCCCCATAAATTTATGGGGAGATGGTCCAATACATAGGGCTGTATAGTTCCTTCACATCCTTCAGGATCCCTCCAATCTAATACCATTGCACTTCTATGGGGATTAGTTGCCACTCCTAGGCCTCTAAGCGTTTGGGTCGCTTGCTGTAATGGCCAATGTTTAGGCCATTCCTGGCGAGATATGATGCTGAGGTCAGCGCCTGTGTCCAGCAGTCCATTAAAATCATGCCCTTGAATATTTAATTTTAGCATAGGGCGAGAATCTAAATTTAAAGATAGCATAGCCCAATCTACACCTGTGGAGCCTAATCCCTTGGAACCTCTTTCTACATTACAACTGGAAAATTTATCATGTAGGCTTGGTATTATTAATAACTGTGCTATTCTATCTCCTGATGAAATTACTGATATACCTCTTGGAGAACTAGCTATGATTTTTATTTCACCCTCATAATCGGGATCAATTACCCCAGGACTTATCATAAGTCCTTTAAGTGTAGAAGAACTGCGTCCTAATAATAAGCCTACTGTTCCCTGGGGAAGAGGTCCTTTTACTCCTGTGGGAATGATTTGAACTCCCATCTCTGGAGTTAATACTGCTCTGGCAGAGGCACAGATGTCCAACCCTGCGCTCCCTCTAGTCTGTCTGATGAGGGATCTGATGGATAATGCGTCCTGGGCACCACCTTGATGGTGCTGCTGGGTTCCTCCATTGCCCCGTATATTTGTGGTTTTGGGCCCCGGGGCATTGGGCCCTCCAATTCGTTTTTTGACAACGGGGCCTGATGCCTTTCTCCACGATATCGTGGGTAGACACTTGGTCTTTGTCCATTTTTTGATAACGGAATACCCTCTATGGTGGTTTGAGAATGGCATTCATTAGCCCAATGTCTCCCTCTATGGCATCGTGGGCAAATACCCGGGATTCTACTCTTTTGATACCTAGCTTTGTTAAACCCTCCTCCTATGGGGCAATTTCTTTTAAAATGCCCTTCTTGATTGCAATTATAGCATGTTTTTGGCTTGGTACTTAAAGCCTGTTTTACTTCAGCTGCCATGACTTGTCCTTGTTCATTAATGTCTCTACATAATTTAATATATGTGTTTAAATCTTCCTGTTTCCACGGTCTAATGACCTCTTTGCAGCAACGATTTGCTTGATCGTAAGCCAGCTGTTTTATAAATGGCATTGCCTGTTCTGTATTTTCAAATGTCTCAGAGGCTGCTTCAATAAGTCTAGCTACAAAGTCAGCGTAGGGCTCATTAACTCCTTGTATTATCTTAGATAGTTGACCTTGAAAATCCCCTTGTCCCTTTAAAGTTTTCCATGCCTTAATTGCATTTATAGCGACCTGAGCGTATACGCCAGGATCATATCTGAGCTGTTGCATTTGCCCTTGAAACTCTTCTTTCCCCAGTAACATTTTTTGGTCTCGTTCAGGGTAACCTGCTTCTGCATTTCACCTAGCTGTCTCCTTGCAAAATTCCTCATTGGCAATTTTCCATAATAAATACTGTCCTCTATTTAGCACAGAATTACACACGTTAGCCCAATCTGCTGGTGTTAAGTTCCAGCTGGTAATAGATTCGACCATACTGACTGTGAAGGGAGCGGCCGGGCCGTAGGCTGCTACAGCTTCCTTTAATTGCTTTATTATTTTGAAATCTAAGGCACGGTAAACTCGTTCTCTTTCTTCTCCCTGCTCAACTACAGGGCATGCTAGTTTTTGGGGTCCCGCCTCAGGATTCCGTTCATCATCTATGGAGGCAGGTAAAGCTGTTGGTTGAACTATGCCCTCTGGTGGTGGAACGGAGTTAGTAGCAGCCTCCCTATCTGACGACCGTTTTTTCCCTGAGCTTGCCTTGTTCAAATTTTCTTCTATCTGACTAGCTTGAGAGACCTTTTGTTTTGCTTGACCTAATATGTTTTCTGCCATGGCTTGGACCTCTAACAATTTACTTAACAGTTTTTCGGTTTGTTTTTTACTAGATTCTAATCTACTATAAAGGTAACGTAACCCAATAAGATAGGATAGAAGAAAGCCAAAACAGAATGAAACAGAAACGGAGAGGAGGAAAATGATTATGTCAATTTTCTCTCTCTCAGGGCCGAATAACTTCAAACCTTGAGTTAACCATTTATCCCAACTCGTCTGAAAAAATTGTAAGGCTAGAGAGCCTGAAATAAGAGCAGAATAAATCAAAACAGAAATACCCATTCTGTCGCCTTTCCTTAGGGGCGAGCGATATTACTCACCTTTAAGTTTTGGGCGTTCCCAGTACAGGGCCACCAAAATGCCGCAAACTGCCCGGCCCCGGGCCGGCTGAGTCCCGCTCCTGCTGCCGAGCACTGCCTGCGGCACCCCTGCTGAGCGATTCCCTGCTGAGCTGTCAGTGCACGCGGGCTTGCAATCTTGCAACCCGGTTGGGCACAAAAACACAAGCCAGTCAAACTGAGACAAAGTTTTATTTAGAGAGAGGCCGTGTGCGTCCCCTAACAGGTGGGTCCGCCACGTGTGTGTTCTACCTGAGCCGGGGGGTTTCTCCTTCCCCCGGAACACCCTCCTACCATCCTTTCCCAACCAATGGGAACTCTCCCATTACAAGAGTGACATGAGTAACCTGAGTCCTGAAAATGGGCCCAGCTAGACAGCATGAGTCCAATTACCATATGAATGTGAATTGCTGGCTGGCAGTCATAAAATCCAAAGATGCCTGTATCAATATTTTTGCTGTGGCTCCTAACAGTCATGGGTCCTTCAAATTCTGAAATCTGTGACAGATTGTCCATCTTTCCTTATTTTATGACCTTGACAGACTTGAAGAATAGTGACCGGGTGTTTGGTTGTCCCCCACCACCTGACTGGGGATTAACCCAGGGGCACTTAACCACGGAGCCACATTCCCAGCCCTTTTAATTTTTTGTTGTTGTTGTTGTTTTGAGACAGGTAACTAGATGACTGGTAACAGGGGACTGTAAGCAACTAGTCTGGCTAAGTTGCTGAGGCTGGCTTTGAACTTGAAATCCTCCTGCCTCAGCCTTCAGAGCGACTAGGATTACAGGCCTGTGCCACATTGCCAGGCTCTGGTTGTCTTATTTTTGATTGGTTGGTTGTTTTTTGCTGGGGAATCAAACCTGGGGCTTTGCAAATGCTCTGCAAATGCTCTACCACTGGGCCACACCCCCAGCCCTGTTTAGGTATTTTGCCTTATCACTAGTCACACTAAGGTTTTCAGGAGGTGCTGGGGATCAAAGCCGGAATGTGGCAGGGCTGTAGCCCTGAGAGCCCAGACCTGGTGATATTACCTTGATTGTTTGCAGAGGTGGTGACATGGTCATTTTCTGGTGTTGGCACACCCACTCTTCAGTCAAGCATTAATCTAGGTGTTGCTGCAAAGCCATCTTATAGATGTAATTAAGATTTACAGGCAGTTAACTTTAAGTAAAGGAGATTATAAACCCGGTGGGCCAGATCTAACCAGTCTTTAAGATCTTTAAGAAGAGACTTTAAGATCAAAATGAGGGGTTCTCTGAGGAAGAGGAAATTCTGCCTGTGGAATTCGGCCAAACCCGAGGGAAAAGGCAGAAATTCGATCTAACTGTAGGTCTTTAGGTGCTTAAAACACAGTTTGGGGCAAAAATCCACCCCCCATAGGAATTGATGGCAATTTGGGAGTGGTCCAGGTGACCAGGACAACCCTGCTCTCCCAGCCCTCAGGCCACCCCTCCCTGGAGAGCAGGAGCAAGGCAGTGACGTTCACACCCGGGATCTGGTGACAGAGATGGCCTGGAGATGCACACCGCCACCCCCCACCTTTACAGATTTACAGGGTGAGTGGAGGAGATCTGGGGACCTCTATGGAAAGAGTTTGGTTTTTAAAATGACATCAGCTTAAATCATGATGAGAAATGCAAAACACAATGTATTTGGCAAGATCAGTGTACAGTCAGGGGCGGAGCCGGCAGGGTTGTCCACGCCCTGCACATTCAAGGAAGGGCTGGCCTTCAAGCCTCGGGTTGTCCCGTCTGATAAGTGTCTTGGGCTACCTGGGCCGTGCCAGATAGTCTCTGCTAAAACTGATTTACCTGGGGCTTCCAGCCAGGCTGTATCTGTGGGACCCCTGAGCATCTAAGGTCGGTGGCGGGGGCAGTTGGCCGTGCCTGCCTGACCAGACACAAACTCCTGGGTGGGCTTCCCTGGTCTGTGGTACTCACAGGTGGTTGCTGGGAGACAGAAACCGTCTGTGGGACTCCACTGGGACTGGACACTGGGAGCGCCCCCCTGGACTCTGCCACAATGCCTCTTCCCTTGGCTGATTTTGATCTGTGTCTTTTCACCATGATCAACTGAAGCTATGCATGTAACTCTTCTCTGAGTTCTGAGAGTCCTAAGGTACCGATGTAATGCCAGATTCGTGGGACCCCAATAGACCTCCAGGAGCCGAATCCAATGCAGTTTCACACAAGAGTCTTTATTGCAAGATGGATCCTGGACTCAACTGTTTCCAGTGCAGCAGTCCCAGGGATGAGTCCTGGTCCTTTGTTCAGTGAGATTTTATAGGTTTTGGGGGGATCCTCTATGCATCACAACATCACACAGCAAATCATTTCACACCTCGGGAAAGTCCAACAAGAACTCTTAACATTGATAGCACATTCACTGGCGGGAACAAGTTGGGTAGGGGTGATTGGCGAGTTCAAGAGGTGGATATATTTGAATTGATTGGTTTAGGCTCGAGGGGTGCAAGAGTGTATACACTAAACTGCAGGGTGGCCTAACCGTGTTATCAATCACTGAAACTACGGGGAGGGTCACCTGACACTTCAAATATGTTCCCTGTCTCCTGCTGATTGGTGGTTGCTAGGGGGTTGCTATGGAGCCTCACCCGACACTGCAGATCTCTGTTATCCTTTACAGACAAACAACTCAGCAGGGTGGGTGTGTGCTTTGGAGTGCTCTTTTTTCCAAGGATAAGGGTCATGCCCCCCCCCCTCTGGACAGGCCTTGAGGTAGAAGCTGGTTTCTCAAAAATGGAGTCACATCAGTTTCTTACCATCAGACCCGAGGATGGGAGGGACTGGGAACATCTGTGGAAGACTTGGTGACAAATATACGGACATCCCCTTGAATTAGAATAAGAAAAAGGGAGCACAGTATATTAAGGAAGATATTAAATATTGGTATGTATAAAATGAACAATGAGCCGGGCGTGGTGACGCATGCGTATAATCCCAGTGGCTCAGGAGGCTGAGGTAGGGGGTCACAAGTTCAAAGCCAGCCTCTGCAACGATGAGGCGCTAAGCAACCCAGTGAGACCCTGTCTCTAAATAAATACAAAATAGGGCTGGGGATGGGGCTCAGTGGTTGAGTGCCCCTGAGTTCAATCCCTGGGGGGAAGAGGAGGAGGAGGAGGAGGAGGAGGAGGAGAAGGAGGAGGAGGAGGGGAGGAGGAGGAGGAGGAGGAGGAGGAGAAGGAGGAGGAGAAGGAGGAGGGAGGAGGAGAGGAGGAGGAGGAGAAGGAGGAGGAGGAGGGGAGGAGGAGGAGGGGAGGAGGAGGAGGAGGAGGAGGAGGAGGAGGAGGGGGAGAAGGAGGAGGAGGGGAGGAGGAGGAGAAGGAGGAGGAGGGGAGGAGGAGGAGAAGGAGGAGGAGGAGGGGAGGAGGAGGAGAAGGAGGAGGAGGAGGGGAGGAGAAGGAGGAGGAGGAGGAGGAGAAGGAGGAGGAGGAGGGGAGGAGGAGGAGGAGGAGGAGGGGAGGAGGAGGAGAAGGAGGAGGAGGAGGGGAGGAGAAGGAGGAGGAGGAGGAGGAGGAGGAGGAGGAGAAGGAGGAGGAGGAGGGGAGGAGGAGGAGGAGGAGGAGGGGAGGAGGAGGAGAAGGAGGAGGAGGAGGGAGGAGAAGGAGGAGGAGGAGGAGGAGGAGGAGGAGGAGGAGGAGGAGGAGGAGGAGGAGATGTTTTTCAAAACTTATGGGCTGGGGCCACATCTTGAGCATGTACAAGGTCCTGGGCTCAGTTTCCCGCACCAAAAAGCAAAACTAAACTAATCAGACACCTGAGCTTACTTCTATAAATAAAACTTTAACAAACAGCCAAACTGGGTGGTACAGGCCTGTAATTCCTGCAACTCAGGGCATCGGAAGTTCAAAGCCAACCTGGGCAACTTAATGAGACCCTGCCTCAGAATAAAAGAAAAAGGGCTGTAAACCTGGCTCTGTGGCAGAGTGCCCCTGGGTTCATTTCTAGTACCACAACGAACAAATAAACCTTTAAAAAATTGTCTCAGGTAATGTCTCAGATAGGTACAGCATTTTTTTTTTTTTTGGTACTGGGGAATTAAGCCCTAAGGCTCTTAAACACTGAGCCACATCACATTTCGAAAATGTTATTTTCTAAATTTTGAAAATAGAAAATAAAGTTTTCTCATTTAAGTTGCTTAAAGCCTTGCTTAGTTGCTGAGGCTGCCCTCAAATTTGTGATCCTCCTACCTCAGACTCCCAAGTCACTGAGATTACAGGTGTGAACCACCGCGCAATTCTTAATATTGTTTCTAATGATCTCCTCAAATTCTTTATAATCATCATCATAAAGAAATTTTGCTTGCACATTCATATGAAAAACACATTCAAAACCTTTTCAACCAACAATTTATTGCTGTCCGACATTTGAAGTTATTATGGCACATCTTCTCTGGTTTCCATCCAGGGTTTCTGGCTCATAACCCTCTCCCCAACGCAGGAGAGCTGTGGAAACTCTGATCTTCCCCTACTATTCTGTCTTGGAGCTGGTCATAAAGAAATCCTCAGACCTACCCTGTCTTTCCCTGTCTTAGGACCTCCATTTCAGAAGGGTCCTGCTCCATAGCCCTGGAGGGAGGAATACTATACAGAAAGGAAAAGAGCAACTTGAATAGACAGGGCTGGCTGGGTCTGTTGGCAGTTGTGCCTTTGCAACCTCCAAAGGACAGGGTCCAGAGAGCTTCCAGGTAGCTGAATCAGTGGAGGTCCCTAGAGCATGGTGCACCTAGAGAGGAGGGCGTGGAAGCCCTTCTCCTCTACCTTGCCCAGAGTATCCATTCATCCTCATCTTCTGTAATAGCCTTTTATTTATGTATTTATCCCCCTCAGCACTGGTGATTAAACCCAGGGCCATTCTACCACAGAGATACATCCCCAGCCCTCTACATTTTTCATTTTGAGATACAGTCTCACTAAATTGCCAAGGCTGGCCTCAAACTTGTGATCCTCCTGTCTTAGCCTCCCGAGGTACTGGGATTACAGGTATGCACCGCTGCAACTGGCTTGTGATATCCTTTACGATAAACTGGGAAATATAAGTGAATGTCTCTAAGTTCTGTGAGCTGCTCTAGCAAATTAAACCCAAGGAGGGTGTTCTGGGAACCCTGGTTCACAGCCAGTCAGAAGCACAGGTAAACAACCCGTGGCTTGCAACTGGCATCTAAATTGTTGGGGTAGAGGGACTCTTGGGGACTGAGCCCTCAATCTGTGGGACCTGATGCCATTTCCAGGTCATCAGCATCATCACTGGATTGGACTAGAGGGTGCCCAGCTGGTGTCTGCCACTGCAGCTGTTTGCTTGCCAGTGGCGAGAAATCCCCACATCTTTTAGGGCTGGGGAAGCCTTCTGTGTTGCAGAGGACAGTCTGTTCTGATGCAGGAAGAGTCCCTAGTGCAGATACTTTTTAACAGATGGATTTGGGGTGCGCCACCCCTCATCAGGGAGATGCACTCTTCAGGAATTTTTATGGTGACTTAATCACGTCCGATTGATGATTAACTCCAGCCCTGGCTGCTTGTCACTGGCTCCTCGGGGTGAGGCTGATAGTTTTCCAGCTTCCAGTCATGGCCTGGTTCTTCTGGCGACCCATCCCCACCTGGGCGCTCACCTAGAGTCACCTCATTAGGACAAAAGACACTCATGCCACCCAGAAAACCCGAAGGGACTTAGAAACTCTGTATCAGAAAATGGGGTCAAAGATCAAATATTGCACCCCAAAATGCTCCTAGAACCCCATCAATCACCGAATTACAAGAGCCTCAGGAGCCACGTGCCAGGAGCTGGGGACAGAGACCAAATAGATGTATTTTTATTATGCCACGTTTCCCACGGAGGAATTGCCTTTCCCAGCACCCCCTGCGTGTAGCTGGGGTCATGGGAGGGGCTCTGGCCAAGGGAGCGGGGGCAGGAGCACTTTGCTCCAATTCTGGACTGACTCACGCAGTTTCGGTGTGCTCTGTCCCTTCCCCACCCAGTCACGTGTGGATGCCAGTGTAGTAGTTACCTATTGCTGTGTAACAAGTTAGCCCCCAATTCTTCCCAGCTTAAAAGAATCAGCATTCAAGGCTGAGGTGCACTTTAGTGGCAGAATGGTTGCTTGGCATGAGCAAGGCCCTAGGTTCCACCCCAGCACCGTGAGTCTGAAGGTTGGGAATCCAGAGCCTGGTGGCTGGTGGCTCTGGATCAGGGTTTGACTGAGTCTCAGTCACGCCCTGAGGCAGGGCTTCTGTCATCCCGAGGCTTGACTGGGGCTGGAGAACCCACCTCCCAGGTGCACACGGTTGACGGCTGGAGGCCTCAGTTCTTTGCTGGCTGTTGGCATCTCCACAGTCGCTGGGTCTAACTCAAGAGAGAAGGACCAGAGAGGGAGAGGGAAAGGGGGGCCTCAGAGAAGCCATCCCCCACTTCCACCAGAGGATGCTGCACCGTGAGCCCCAGGGCTGGGGATCCAGGAGGTCTGCCTTGGACTCAGCTGCCAAACCAGGGAGCCCTTGGAAGCTGCAGGTCAGGACAGCAGAGCTGCCATCAGCCTGGGCTCCTGTCCCCGTCTCTGTACTGATTGGACTTTACATAATGAGAAGGAAAAACCAAGTGTTCCACCCACTGAAATTTCTATTTACCAATCCCTGTGGTTCCCTTGGTGTGATTAGCACGGGGATCCACTGTCAGGGGACAGCACCTGCGATACTGAACATGCAGCACTTTGTGACCTCACTATGCCCACAGATGTGTTGATTAAAAATATGAATAAAGAGAACCTCATCAACCCCATATGCGAATAGGGTGGAAAGCTAATGCTCAATCCATTCCAGAGGGATCAAAGAGCTCAGGGACAAACAAGAAACCATAATAAAGTCAGTAAACACCAGAAAGTTCCGTCGTCAGCTGGGTCAGAGGAAGAGCAGATCAGCCACTTTGCTGCACCAGAAAGCAAGAATGGAGAAGCTGACCAGAACCCTCGGTGAAGCAGGAGTCCCCGAGTGCCACCCACACAGCCCCGTGGTCCTGTAGGAGCATGCGGCCTCATTGTGGGAAGCCATTTCTAACACGTGATTGGGTGACTCCCGTTAAGGGTCTGAGGCGCTTTGGCTGTGTCAAAGTTTTTCCCGACCCTTTCCTGATGAGAGAGCCCATCTGTGTGGGGGTGTGACTGACCACTGACCCCGGGGACCCAATCACTGACCCTGACCTTGGAGTGCAGCCCCCCCTCAACCTTCATTGGATGGAATTCTCCCCTGAATCTCTTGTTCCCCAATAAAAGGCTGGTCCCCAGCGTGTTCTCTCTCTCTCTCCTGCTAGCCCTGAGTAATCCTTGCTGCCCTGCTGGGCGGTTAGAGGAGGGAATCAGAGAGGGGAGCCGTCTCAGACCTAGCAATAGAAATAAGGTAACTGAGTCTGTGTGTTTTATTTCGATCTCTTCTAACTAACTTTATGCCTAGAACCTCATTAATGAAACCACTGCGCAGGCCGAATGGTAGATCTCGTGACAGCAGAGCCACCTGCGTTTGTATAGGCACAGCCCGGGGTGTTCACCTAGGGACAACACCTTCAGAACCCAGCCCTGGTGGCCGGTGACATGGCTGTATGAATGGATCCATGAGTCACTTGGAGATCTAAGGCGAGGAGTGGGATTCCCGCACAGTTTCAAAGTCTCCCCTCAAAGAAGTTCCTACTATTTACAGAAGGGAAAAGAGTAACTTGGCTGTGGGAAAGACTGGCAGATGCCACCAAATCCTGTGACCAAAGCAAACAGGAGTAATCAAAGAAATGGACAGCTCACTGGCAGGGAGGAGAGTACCACGTCACGTCAGTGCTTCTGCTGCCAAAGGACCCGGTCACGAGGCAGCTCACACACGCAGAGGACAGAGAGCCGCGGAGCCCAGGTGTCAAGGTCACGGAAGACAGGGGAGACTGAAACTGAAAGAGAGGAACGGCCCCTTCCCGACCTCCAAGGCACCCAACCCTCGTACCATCTGGTCGGCGTCCGCCACTCAGAGCCTCACTCGGACCCATAGCAAGACCTGGTCGCAGTCCTACGTTCCAGGTTCCAGGTAGTGACGGGTGGGGTCCCTTCCTGAGGTGATCAGCTGTGGTTTTGTAGGAGGGCGCCCTGTTTGTAGGAAGCACAGGGTCACGTAGGCTTTAGTGTGCCCACGCCCTTACTCCCCAGCAGTTCTGGGAAATCCGATCTCTTTCTTCTTTTTCTTTTTTGTACTGGGGAGTGAACCCAGGGGTGCTTAACCACTGAACCACACTCCCCAGCCCTTTTATTTATTTATTTATTTATTTATTTGTTTGTTTGTTTTGAGATAGGTCTTGCTAAATTGCTGAGGCTGGCCTTGAACTTGTGATCCTCCTGCCTCAGCCTCCCAAGTTGCTGGGATTAAAGGTGTGTGTCACTGTGCCCAGCTGAGAAGCAAAATTTCTGAATTTTTCAAATGTGATTATTTTAAAGTTAAGAAAAAATACTGGGGTTTTTTGTTTGTTTCTTTTTTTAAAAAAAATTATCATTACAGTCTTCATGTTAGCTGAGAAGATACTTTGAAATTTTAATGTTTATGAGAAGAAATCAGAAAACCAGATCATGTATTTGATCAAAAGTTTCATATTCAATCAATGTATTTCGATCAGCTGCTTGGTTTCGAACACTACTATGCTTATTGATTTTAGTTATGATAATGTATAAATAAAGATATCACCATAATTTTCTTAAAATATGGCACAAGTAATTTGAATTAAGAAAGGATATGCCTTAGTTCCTTCAGGCTGGCTTTCTTCCCATATTTTTGTTGGTACATTGTGATTACATAAATGGTGGGATTCCCTGTTGCATATTAGGACACGCACACAGCATACAACATCATTTGGCCAGTCTTCCCCCAAGCACTTCCCCCTTGCTCCCCTCCACGCCCCCTCTAGGTACTCATACGGAAAGAGCCCCAGCATAGAAATAAACAAGGGCAAAAAGGTGTTCTTTCTGATGTTTGGAATGATTTATGAGAGGAAATCACCATTTTCAAATCAAGTCTCTTTTAGACTTGAGACTTCAGAGACTCAGGAAGCTGAGACAGGAGGATCCCAAGTTCAAGGCCAGCTTGGCAGCTTAGTGAGAACTCTCTCTCAAAATAAAAAGACTGGTGGTGTTGCTCCTGGTAACCTGGCCCTGGGTTCAACCCCAATACTGCCAAAAAAAAAAAAAAAATCTCTTACTACTTCTTCTTCTTCTTTTTTTTCTTCGCTGTTGAAATGCAACTCCACAGCACTGAAGCCTTTTTCTGGAACTACCAATTACATTTTAGCCTCCAGGCTTGTTTAAAAGCATCACGGGAAAACAAGCAGCTCTTTCCAATATGAACAAGATAGAATTAATACGGAAATATTAATGGCACCTTAAAGAACATTATTGTGATAGGATGTTCAAAGCAAAGATGTGTTAGGGGAATTATAAAATCAAGTAGGGAAATAATTATTTACTTTGGGGGAAACTTGGACCAAGCCTCTTTTACTTCTTTAGACAATATTTCCTGCATCCTCTCTTCTTGGCTGTAGGCTCCAGTCCTCCTGTAATTCAAACCTGCTCCGAGGGAGGGCCCCCACGAGCTACACTCCCGCATTTGGAGAGGCCCAAACATACTTCTCCTTTCCGTTAGATTGTCTGCAGGCTGCTGTGAAGCTCGAGGCTCGCCCTTGGTTTCTTTTTGGTGGTGACCACGTCTGTCCACTGCCTTCTGGAAGGGGCCCGTCCTGTGTGAGATGTGAGGCTACAGGGTTTCCATTTCTCCTGGAAGAGGACCTGCACATTGCCAGGATGCCAAGGGTGTTTTCTTTATCTTCACAGTCTGTTGCCTTGAATAGGATGTGACTTGGTATTGCTCATTCTGTATCTACGTTCCCCTCCGGGTAGCCTTTTCCTTTTATTTGAAAAGCTCTATGTATGTACGTGCCTGCGTGCATGTGCCTGCGTGCATGTGCATGCGTGCATGTGCATGCGTGCATGTGCATGCATGCGTGTGTGTGTCTTTTTTTTTTTTTGCAGTGCTGGGGACAGAACCCAGGGCCTCACACATGCTAGGCAGGTGCTCTGCCACTGAGCCACATCCCCAACCCTTTTAATCTTTTAAAGCAAAGATGTGTTAAGGGAATTATAAATTCAAGTAGGGAAATACAAAACAAAACAAAACTGAAAAACCCCACAACCACACAGCGTCACCAGAACAAGAGGAGAATTGGGAAATCTGGCTTCTTCCCATGTATGATAGGAAATTTCTCGATTGTTTATCAGACTAGATCTCAGAACAAACAGTTGCTGAGTGATCCCATATCCCAGCCTATTAAAGTGTTATGACTCTCAAACAGGTTTTCCAGGCTGAACTATAAATACAAGGCACTCTGCCAGGCGCACGCCTAATCCCAGCCGCTTGGGAGGCTGAGGCAGGAGGACTGCAAGTTCAAAGCCAGCCTCAGCCACTTAGTGAGGCCCTGAGCAATTTAGGGTACACTGTGTCTCTAAATGAAAAATAAAAAGGGCTGGGGATATAGCTCAGTGGGCAGAGTGCCCCTGAGTTCAATCCCCAGGCAGGACCAGCAAACCAACCAACCAACCAACCAACCTACTACAGACAGTGTGACTCCACAGACGTTTATCCCTCACGGTTTTGGAGGCTGGGGAATCCAAGATCAAGGTAGTGGGAGATTCACTGCCTGATAAGGGACACTTCTGAGTTCACAGAGATGACAGCTTCTTATTGTGTTCTGACGTGGTGGAAGGGGCTGGGGGTGCTAAGGTCACTCTTCCCATCGGTGGGGACTCTACCCTCATGACTGACCCCCCTCTCCAAGGCTCCCCCTCCTAATGTCATCCCACTGAGGGTCAGGATTTCATCATAGGAATCTGCAGGGGACACAGGCCTTCATGACAGAACCTCAGGGCTCATGTTCCAGGTCTGGATTTCCAACCTCCAAACTTAGTCCAGTCTTACCTGGTGGAAGGAATGCAGCCTGTCAGTCATGACACCTGTCCTTTTATCACCGTTTGAATGGAAGGAAACAGATCCACTGGTCATTCCTGCACTAGTGGGAATATTACTTATCAGACTAGAGATCTGGGGTTGAGACGGGATTGGTGTTCTCCTTCTATTCAAGATGCTTAAGCGAATCTCATACCAGACTTGTAAAAATTCCACTGATTAAACTTGCAATCAATGTTCAAATGTTTGGAAAAATCTAAAATTGTGAAATCAGTGACTTGGCTATTTTTAGCTGTAGAAGTTTGGCAGTAAATGTTTAAAGGAAAGTTAATTGTTTAAAGATTAATTGATCATTAACAAGAATGCAAATAGTCGTGAATTTTTTTTATACATAAACAAAAGCTCATCAGACACCAGAAGATTTCATCATAATCTTTTCAATAAATGATGTTAGGAAAACCTGCTCAGGGCTGAGGGGAAGGGGAATTTGGAGCTGGTGTTTAACGGGGACAGAGTTTCTGTTTGGCAAGATGAAAAAATTCAGGAGATTGGTCACACAGCAGTATGGTCAGACTTAACACTATTGAACGGTACAGTCAGAAATGGTTAATATGCACCAGATAGATGCCTGAAATCCCAGCAACTCTTCGGGAGGATCACAAGGGAGGCCAGCCTCAGCAAACTAGTGAAGCCCTAAGAAATTTAGTGAGACCCTCTCTCAAAATAAAATAAAAAGGGCTAGGGATGTGGCTCAGGGGTAAATAACCCCTGGGTTCAACCCCCAGTACCAAGGGGGTGGGGAGATATGGTCATGAAAGTAAACTTTGGGTTATGAATATCTGTCATAAGTTAAAAAATGTTGCCATGTTGTTTTCCTTTGACAGTTCTAACATCTAAAGTTATCAGGGACAGGTGGCGCTGAGGCTGGGTGGCCCTGTGAGTCTGTGGTCATGTGCCATGTACCTGGGCTCCTGGGATATTTCAGGACACTGGCTTATGAGCTCATTCAAGTCATCTGTGGGATCACGAGTGAGAGATGGCTCCTCAGACGTGTCTTGCCTTCGCATTGGGCAGAGGCCTGGGGATGTGACAATCCCAGTTGTTACTCCATTTCTTTCCCCGTTTGGGGTCCACCTACCCATCTGATTTCAGACCCCAGTTCCACAGAAGGCTGGTCTTCCATGGAGAATGGTTTTTCTTTTCTCTAGAGCCCAAACAGAAACAGCAAAACCCCCTCAGTGTTTTTCTTCATGGGGGTTGGTTTCCCGTTGTTACGGCGAGATTGCAATAAATCACCGAGTCCATCTGAAAGCAGGAAACTTGATTCACCAGTTGGCGGTCTGCATCCAGCAGCTGGCGGGCTGAGGGGCAGGCTGCAAGTCTACACCCTTCGACCCCCTTCCCGGGGTTTGAATCCACTTTATAGAGTCCAAAACCATGGTAGTGCATAAGAGGCTGTTGCTATGATTGAAAAACCATAAACAAATGTCATGAAATCTAAAATCATAAGCAGAAAAGGGAGTGGGTCAAAATGTCCCTAGTTGAGTACAAGTTAAAGAATGGTAACTGGCCTGGAGCGGTGGTGCACGCCTGTAATCCCAGCGGCTCGGAATGTGGAGGCTCAGGAGTTCAAAGCCAGCCTCAGCAATGGCAAAGTGCTAAGCGACACACTGAGCCCCTGTCTATAAATAAAATACAAAATAGGGGCTGGGGATGGGGCTCAGTGGTTGAGGGCCCCTGAGTTCAATCCCTGGTGCCCACCCCCCCCCAAAAAAAAAAAAAAGAATGGTTACTAACATCTAGACTAATCTCTGACAGGGTTCATTGTCCAAGAAAAATGGAAACCAAAGAGAGAACAATTTTACATTGTATAAGAATTGCCATTTTGTGTTGCCAAACATGTTATGCTAAGCAACTGTTGATGGGCACAGAGGTGGGGCTTTCTATGGGAGAAGATTTCATACATGACCTGGAGTCTCAGGGCAAAATGGAGTCTCTTTGGTCATTGGCCATATAGCCTGGCCCATAACACTATTATTTTGGTAAAATTTTCATAACACAATATTTGCCATTTTAACTGTAGAGTTCAGTGGCCTCAAATCCGTGAGTATTGTGCAACCATCTCCACCATCCACGGGCAGCAAATTATCTTCATCTCAAACCAAAGCTTTTTTTTTTTTTTTTGTACTAGGGATTGAACCCAGGAGCCCTTAACCACTGACCAAATCCCCAGGCCTTTTTATATTTTATTTACAGACAGGGTCTCGCTATGTTGCTTAGGGCCTCCCTAAATTGCTGAGGGTAGCTTTGAACTTGTGTCTTCCTGCCTCAGCCTCTCGAGCTGCTGGGATTAGAGGTGTGGGCTACCATGCCTGGAGACATTGGCATTTTTGAAGAGTCCAGACCAGTTATTTTGCAGAAGGTCCCTCAATTGTAATTTGTTTGATGTTTCCTTGTTACTCGATTTCAGTTAGGCAGCATGGTTTTTGTTGATCTTCCTAATTCTGCTGCCACCCCCCAAACCCAGGTGAAGCCATGGGATAACAAAAGCAAAAGCTCACAAACCACATGTACAAAACCTACCCCTAGGGTTTGGCTATGGGTTGACCGTCCCAAAGATCCATGTGCCGGAAGCTTGGTCCCAGTGTGACAGAGTTGCGGGGGGTGGTGCTGGATCTTTATAAGTGAGACTCAGTGGAAGGCGAAAGGGTCATGGGTCACCACCCTTGGAAGGGGTTCATGCATTCTTGCAGGCCTAGGTTTGCCCTCCCGAAAGCAGATTGCTATAAAGCAAGGCCAACCTACAGGCTTGCCCCTTTGTGCTCACAGTTCTTTCCACGTCTTCGCCATGTTGTAATGAGCCAGAAGGGCCCTCACCAGGGGCTGAACAGATGCGGCAGCTCCATTTTGGATTTTCAGCCTCCAAAACTGTGAGCTCAATAAACCTCTTTCCTTACAAACTATCCAGCTTTAGGTATATTGTTCTAGCAACACAAAATGGACTAAGGCACCTACAAACCCTGCAATTTAAGTGGGTAGGGCCAAACCACTGGCAGTTAAAGGCAGAACAGCTGTGTAGAAAGAAAAGGGAATGAGCAACAGGGCTGTGGACACTGAAGGTTCTCCCAAGTCCTCCTGCCCAGACAGAGGCCGCCCTCAGGCACAGTACTAACAACAGCCTTCACCGCTTGCAGAACTCTGATCTGCAGTTAAGAGCCAGGGGCCTTGGCCAGGCTGGAAGATGCAGATGTGATCTGGGTCCTCAGGGATCTCCAAACACTGGATGAAGCACTTGTGGAAATGAATAGAAGCAAAACCCAAACAGATCTCGACAGGAACTCAGGGTGAAGGGCACAGAGGAGATGGACCTCAGCAGCCAATGTGAGAAACATGTGTGTGCTGAGAGGTTGTGGGACCAGAGAGAAGCCGTGAAGAGGGACCTTTATGAACGGTCACTGCTGTAAGGCAGTCATGGCCGCCCCCTCCCCGCTGAGGGTCTCTCCTGAGCAGATAGCCCGCTGCGTGGGAGCAGCGCGGGGCATGTAGCACTCTCTACTCACACTGGTGTAGGCTGGGTTAGGTAATGTCCCCCCCAAACCTCATGCTCCCCTGGAGCCTAAGAATGTGACCTTATTTGGAAAGAGGTTCTTTGCAGATGCAATGAAGTTAGATGAGGTCATACCAGAGTTAGGCTAGCCCTAAATCCTGTAAGACGAGTGTCTTTATAAAAAGAGAGAAGTTTAAACCCAGAGGCACACACCCGCAGCAGAGAAGGCTGTGTAAAGATAGAGTCAGATGCAAACAGATGCACCCACCCAGAATCCTGTGTGGGATCACTTATCTCTGCCCCCCAACCAACTGTTGAATCTGGGGCAGTCAGGTAACCTCTCTGTGCCTCAGTGTCTCATCTGGAAAATGGGTATCTAAGGAGAACTTGCTTCATAGGGCAGTTGTGGAGTTAAAAGACTGAACAGGGTTCAAGTGCACAGAATCCTGGCACATAATCAGTTCCAGCAAGGGGCATCTGTTTGGGCCCATCGCTCATAGAACACTCTCAGTCCAAATTTTGTCCAAATTGGAGAGTCTTTATTAGCCATCTGGCACTGCCCCTCAGCAAGGCACCTTCAGGGAGCCCACCTTGGTGTCTACAAGCCTTTAAAGATAAAAAACACCTCCCCTGGCATGGGGGTCTGCAATGGCACAAAGCAGTTCTTACAGAAGCTAAAATTAGTGATGGGTAAACTGCTACAGTGTAGCAAGTGTCTGTGGCCAGCACTGGGGACCTTTTCCTCAGGAGAAGGGGCCACATTTGTGGTTGTGCAGGGGTTGCAACAATTAAAGTTTCTTAATTGGGCTAACTGCCAACTCTAATCAACAAGGTTTCTTTTAAAAGGGAGTCATGTGGGCGGGGGATATAGCCCAGTTGGAAGAGTGCTTGCCTTGCATGCATAAGGCCCTGGGTTTGATCCTCAGCACCACAAAAAATAAATAGAATGGAAACTAAATAAAATGGAGTGACTTAGGCTAAGTTCTTCAGACACTGCTTCTAATCTATGACTATGCTAGCTTCATACTACTTGTCCTATAATTCTACCTTGTATTATTGCTTTATATCCTAGAGAGTGCTGACCAGCTAAGCTTGGCTATAACAGCACCCACTAGGGTCCTTCCCAGGCAGGTCTGTGGCGCTTCTCTGGGGTCCCCAGCTCAGGTCTCTCCAGAAGTAAAATGGCAATCTGCTTCCTCTCCTGCCTCTCTCCTCCGGCACCAAGACACATGACCCTCCCCGTTTAAGTAACTGGACCCATTGCCCACCTCCGTGATGGCCCTCAGGAGCCTGCTCAGACCCTCCCTCCATCGGCCAGCTGTGGGATCGCTCATCTCTGCCCCCAGACCCAGAGGCTGGGGGAGCTGCAGGGATGGGGCTTTCACGGGCAGCCTAATAATTAGGAGAGGGTCTGGAATTCACTGGGGAATTGTGGGGAGAGCCAGCCTGCTGAGGGGGAGGGCCCCTCAGAGACCAGGAGCAGGACAGGGGGATGGGAGGACAGGGAGGCTGAGGGAGGCAGGCAGAGATGGAGTCTGACAAGACAAGCAAAGCACGGGGCTGAGACTAACAGGCAGATAGGAGGAAGGACAGGCAGAGCCCACAGCTGAGATGCTGACCGTGGGAGGCTCAGAAGGTCTGGTGTTCTTTCCCATGAGCCCATCCTGAGCTCGTGCCATGAACGTCTTTGCAGGCAGAGGTTCTCAAATGCACAATGTGTCAGAACACAACAGGTGCCTGAGCCCAGCAACCGGGAGGTTTGGGATTTTTTAGTTAACGGATTAATTTTTTATATAATAATATACATAAATAATAGAACATAAAATTTACCATTTTAACTTAAAAATTAAAAAAAAAATTGGTACTGAGGATTGAAGCCTGGGGCGCTTAACCACTGAGCCACATCCCCGGCCCCCCTTTTTAAAAATATTATTTTTTACTTGTTGATATACTGCCGGGTTTCTGTTCTCTCGACTAAAAGGCTCAGGGGTCACTGTAGTTAAACTGGGCTGACTGGGCTACAGGAAATAACCACACAAGAGACACAAATACCTTTTTCTTTGGGGTCGCTGTGACGGCTCCTCTGACCTTAAGGGTCGGCAGAAAGAGAGAGAGCGAGAGCACATGCTGACCCCTTTTATTGAGGAGAAGCTATTCAAATGAGGCAAGGGGTCAGGTTTCAGTGGCTGAGTATCTTCATGATGTCCACTGTCAGCAGGTTGACTGACACCTGGGTAGGCCACACCCAAGGGCACAGTAAGAGGAGGGGACACACACAAGGCACTTCCATGGAAGATTCTGTCCTAAACAGGGAAGGGGTTATATTACAAAGGAGCAGGTGAGCATAGCTTCACCCATGGGGCTGTAGCAAGACACATCCATGCACCGACCCTCGAACCCAAGAAGGGTAGGGGAAGCTCTGCCACATTTCTGTGACTGAGCATCTCAGCACCCAGCCGGGGAGTGTGACTCAGTCACATGCAAGGTTTATCTCCCACAATAAATCTTTATTTTGTTTATTTATATGTGGTGCTGGGAATCAAACCCAGTGCCTCACACATGCCAGGCAAGTGCACTACCACTGAGCCACAGCCCCAGCCCCTCCTCTGCCCTTTAAAAAAAAAATTATTTAGTTACTGGTCTTTCTGAGTTGCTTACGGCCTCGCTAAGTTACTAAGGCTGGCTTTGAACTCGTGATCCTACTGCCTCAGCCTCCTGAGCCACAGGAATTACATGAGGGCACCACAGCACCCAGCCATTTTAACCATTTTAACATGTACAGTGTAGTGGCATTGGGTACACTCACCAGGTTGTCAACCATCACCTCTAGTTCTAGAACACTTTCATCCCCCTAAAAGGAAACCCCATAACAATTAGGCAGTCACTCCCTGTACTGCATTGAATTGTGTCCCCCAAACAATATATTTAAGTCCTTACCCAACGTACCTGAGGACGTGATCTTCTGTGGAAATAGGAACACTGGAGATGTCATCGAGGGACAGCAAGGCACTCTGGTTTAGGTTGAGCTCTAACCCAATGAGCGGCGTCCTCACTAGAAGAGGGAAATTTTGCTGGGCATAGTGGTGCTCACCTGGAATCCCAGCAACTTGAGAGGCTGAGACAGGAGGATTGCAAGTTCGAGGTCAGCCTCAGCCACTTAGTGAAGCCTTGTCTCAAAATAAAATAAAAGGGGCTGGGGATACAGCTCATCAGGAGAGTGTTTGCCAAGCATGCACAGGGCCCTGGGTTCCACCTCCCACTACTGCAATAAATAAAGGAAGAAGAAATTTTCATGCAGGCACAGGTGCGCACATGGAGGGAAGCCACGTGACATGGAGGCGTGGTTCATCTACATGCCAAGGAATGCCCAGGCTTGCAGGTACTACCAGAAGCTGCAAGAGGCCAGGAAGGATCTTCCCCTGGAGACTCCTGAGAAGGCACTGCCTGGCAGACACCTTGACTGGGGGTTTCTAATATCCAGAACCACGGAAGAACAGGTCTGTGTGGTTTAAGCTTGCAGTGCTGTGTGGCTTCTCTAGGAAAGTGACATTACCCTTTCCACGTCCCACTGCAACTGCAACTTCCATCTCTGAGTTCTCTATTCCCAGAATTATTATTATTATTATTATTTTATTTTAATTTTTTTTTGGTACTGGAGATTGAACCCAGGAGTGCTTAACCACTGAGCCCCATCCCCAGCCCTTTTTTTATATTTTATTTAGAGACAGGGTCTCTCTGAGTTGCTTAGGGCCTTCCTAAACTGCTGAGGCTGGCTTTGAACACATGATCCTCTGCCTCAACCTCTCCGAGCTGCTGGAATCTCAAGCGTGCACCACGGTGCCTGGCTCAGAATTTTTGATTCAGGAGGCCCAGCACCTGCATTTCTAAGACATTTCCAGGTGACAGTG
Organism: Urocitellus parryii; assembly: GCF_045843805.1. NCBI lineage: Eukaryota > Metazoa > Chordata > Mammalia > Rodentia > Sciuridae > Urocitellus > Urocitellus parryii. The sequence goes on from NC_135545.1 coordinate 7,508,993, forward strand.
ACCCACCCCAGGATCCCAGCCTTCCCAGGCCATTTCCTGTCAGTATCCACACGCGAGATCTTGCAGCGTGTTCGCTGCTGTGTCTCCCACCCATCACTGTGTCGTCTCATCCTGTAAAACCTGCTGGGAGTTGGCAGGAGTATGGGTCTCCGTCACACAGTCCCTTCCTCCAGTCCCTCCTCCTTGGCTTCTGGCCTCTGACCTCTGTTCTCCGAGCCTCCACCCAGACGTGGTGTGTGAGTGGGAAGGTGGCCGGGGTGGTGGCTAGTGCTTCTTCCAGGGTGACTCCAGGGTGACTTTCCTTTTCTAGTCAAGGTCAGGGGGCTCTTCTGGCGAGGAGCCTGCCCCTCATGTGAGGCACCTTGGGATCTGAGTCACTCCTTCCCGGGAGCCTTCACAGTTCTCTTTCCTTGATGGAGCCAGCCTCGTTCCATCAGAGGGGAAAGCTGCCTTTTCTACCGGACACTGACTTTCTTCTGGGTCCCACCTGAAACCCTCAGGGACTATTTGTCACTTGACAGCAAGATTTGTGTCGATTGAACCTCAGAGTTAGGGTCAAGAGCCCCAGACTGCAACTTCTATGAGGCTGGTCTGTCCGACACCTGGGACAGGCAGGGACGAGCTTGATCCTGAGAGCTGTAGTCTAACACCCTGGCCTCACACCCTCCCTGGCCTGGAAATGACGAAGAACATGAAGATCTACATGGTAGGAGGGGAGGAGACTAGACAAGCGTTTGCGGGATTGGATACTCTCCAAAGTCCTCAAGTGTCTGGGTGGACAGTTTCTGACCCTTTTCCTGAGACCTTGGACTCCCAGTCTCCAGCCCCTCCTCCCTCACACCACTGTGTCTAGGTTCCTATTCCCCTGTCCCTCTGGGACCCAGGTATCTAGATGTCCAGCTCGGCAATCCTTCAGGACTCCAGTGTTATCCTAGCAGCAAATGTATCCCCCCCCCCCCCCAAGATCCAGGAGCCTCTGCCCCACTCAGCTCTGAGGACAAAGAATCTCCCCATTCCTACTTCCAAGGAACTACATTTCCCATGAGGCTGTGGGGCTACAGTGTGGATTTTTTTAAGTCCCCCATTATTATGGTACCTCAGAGAATTATTAGTTCCATAATGTTAACAAGGATGGGGGCAGAGAATTATTAGTTCCATAATGTTAACAAGGATGGGGGCAGGGATGGATAAGAATTCCTGTCCTGTCAGAGAGTAGGAATAGTCCTGGAGACCCTTGGGATACCTTGCCAGAATAGAAAAATAAGGACCAATGGTAGACTGGGGCCTTAAGGCAACGGGGACAGACATGTGGACTGATCTCAGGGTCAACAGAGACCAGACACAGATCCCATCTCCTCTCTCAAACACACATACTCGTTAGATACTCCTCTCTCAGACTCTTTATTATCCCAAGATAGAAAAAAATAAAAAAATAAATAAGATAAATACCCCAATAAATAAGAGGAGACCCCAAAATGAAGGGCCCATGGCTTCAGGAAGCGTAACTGGGGCTTCGGCCCTGCAAAGGCCCCACCATGCTGAGTGGGTCGGAGGAGCCCACATCAGGGGGCTCAGGGACCAGGATCCCTGGCGGCTCCAGGGCTGCTGGGGGCAGGCCTGGCAGTGGAAGGAAGCGGGCTGGTCCTGGTGGCGCTGGGTCCCGGTACGGTGAGTTAGGGGGCAGGCGCACAGGGAGGCCGTGGGATTCTGACTGGTAAACATTGTACCCGTCCTCCAGAAGCTGCTCCCGGAAGCTGCAGGCCTCAGGGTCAAAGTGGAGCTGAGGGACAGAGAACAGGGTTCAGAGACCTAAGTCTGCTAGAACTCAGGAGTCCAGGCCCCAGCCCTCTTCCCTCAGACCCAGGGTCCAGACCCAGCCCTCTTCCCAGACCCAGAGGCTCAGGCCCCAGGTGTCCCGCCTCAGACCCAGGGACCCAGGGGTCCAGGTCCCCAGGCTCCTTTAGGAAACAGAACACTACAAGCAAATTCCTCCTTTACCCCAGGGCAGTCCTGCAGAGATCACCTCCCTGTTCTTACTTCACAGAGAACATTCTAGCCCGGTACCGGTCATGGCTTTCTAAGGCCAGGTAGGGGGTCTGGGTACTGCCTAAAGGTCATGTGAGCCACGGATTCCTGGAATGTCCCTCCCCATGTTCAGGATGAGCGAGGCATGCAGGAGCCGCATGGCCAGGAGCAGGGGTTATAGTTCTGAGACTCAGCCTCTCAGGCCATTCTGCCATTCACCCACGACATAAGGCCAGTGGTGACTGCCTGCGCCTCATTTTACAAACATTGGTAACAACTGTCTCAGCCTGCAGGGGTGGCAGTCAGGTTGTCAGTGTAGATAGCATGGGACGGAGGCCAGCTTGGGTCAAGTGTGCAAGAAAGGGTACCCAGATTGTGAAGATGATACCATGAAGGTTGGTACCCCAAAACAGAGACTGGGAAACTCACCGATCCATACAGCACTCCATCTGGCCTCTGGCACAGGAACCTGGATGTTTTGACCCCCAAGATTTGAATGACCCCAGGCTTCAAGGCTTTCAGCTCCAAGAGACCTGGGGGACAAAGTGGTGAGACCTTGGGAACTGCCTCTCCCGGGCCCCACAGCCTCCTCCCTGAGGAATCATCCACCCCACACTCACTTTCCGGGCTTTGATGGGCAGCCCCCACCACGGTGCCATCAGCCCTGATCTCCAGGTGGGCCTCAGTCTCCTGGGCATCATCTGTGTACAGGTACCGCTGCCGGACTTGGCCCCCAAATTGGAGGAGGGGGCTTGAGTCAGGGATGGGGTACGCCTGGCAGGCTCCCAGCACAAGGGCAGCCAGCACCAGGACCCACAGTCCCAGGGGCTCCAACTTGGCCTTGTCCCAGTCCATCAATGGTTCTTGTCCTCAGGCGGGGTCCAGAGTTCGGGGTCTGGAGTATGGGGTCCGAGGAGGTGAGCAGTCCTGAATCAATTCCAGATGTGCTTGTCCGGGACAGCAGATCGGCTGTGGCTCAGATCATCCAGGAGCTTGAGTCCTCCTACCTGTGGATCCCCAGCTGACAGGACACCCAGGACTCTTGGGATGGATGCAGAAGCTCCAGGATTTATACCCAGACAGACCCGCCCTCTTGCCCTCCCCACTCCGACACATGATATTTGACCCATTTGGCAGAAGCCAGAATTCCACCGTGGCCAGGGCAGTCTGGATGGATGATGCAATGAGGGGGGGGGTCCTTTGAGCTGGGGGCCTGGACCCTTGGGTCTGGGGGCTGAGGGAGATGAAGACCTGATCTACTGGGACTAGTTGGAAGGAGCCAAGGGCTTAGATTCCTGGTTTTGGGGAAGGAGGATCTTTGTGCTCAAACTTCTGGGTCTGAGGGAAGAGGTCTGGGAATTGGACCCCTGTTCGAGGGAGGAGGCTTGAGGCCAGGTCCCCTGGATCTGAAGGGTGAGTTCTGGGGCCTTGACCTCTGGGTCTCAGGGAGGAGGCCTGGGGCCCGGACCCTGGGTCTGAGGGAAGTGGGGTAAAGATCCTGGAAACTGCTTTCCATATAGATTTTTGTTGTTGTTGCACGCATGAAATTTACATCCCTTTTCAATTTCTAGGTTTCTGGGTATTGAAGGTCCGACCCTTTCCTTAACCATCAGGAAGCTGAGACCACGTGAAAGAAGTGTCCCTAGCAGGTGTCCTGGCTTGGAAACCTCACTCTAGGCCACGGATCAATTTCACCCTCTTCAACCCCTGCTCCGTGGCCTTTCCTGATGCAATCCTGGTGTTTCTTACACCAGAGCAGCTACTCGGGGCCCAGACGGGTGCTACCAAAATAGACTGGGGGAGGGGATGGTGAGAATCCGACCCTGGTAACCAGGTCCTGGAGGGAGAAGTGAGATCCAGAGGGGTTGAGTAACTTCCTGGAACCCCTAAAGTGCAGGGGCTGGATTCCTGGGTTGGAGGGAGGAGGGCCTGGGAGTCTTCAGTTTTAAGAAATAATAGTCAAATCTCTGGTGAGTCAAGTCAAACGCCTGTGTCTTTGAACAGGCTTCATGTGTAATGACAAGGGTCTGGGTGCTCAGGGCCAGGGCAGTGGGGCCTTGGATGGACCTTGGACAACAGAAACATAGAAACGGGTTCTGGTCGGCAGGAGCTCAGAGCCTTTGTCCCTGGCGCCAGGTGCAGGGCCTGGGTTGGAGGCCAGGGAGACGAGCCCTCTTTTCCCTGGATTTTCAGTTTGCAGGAAAGGTTGCCTTCGCGGAAAACCCGTCTAGAAAGCAGCAGTTGATCGCCAGGCCCTGGACTTCTCCAAAGGAGGAACTGGGGCGGGGGCTGTGCAATTTGAGTGTGGCTGGGGGTGAATCGGAATGGAGAACCACGGAAGGCTCCAGTCAGCTTCTGGCGGGAGGCCCTCACTCCAGGGCTGGAAGGGCGGGCAGAGGCTTTGCATTCCCTTGCGCTCCGGCGGCTGCTGGGCAAACAGGTTCTCCATCCCTTAGGGAGGGCGCGGCAGGGGCGGAGGATGTCCCCCCGACGGGACCAGGTGTGCGGGCCCTGCACAGCGGCTGGGGCGTGGCCGCGCTCGGTGCTCGCCGCGCGGGAAGCAGACCGTAAGCCCCGGCACGGTTGGGCGCTCGCCGGACAGGAACTCCCGGGTCGGCTTAGAGGCAGGGATCCAGTTCACGCAAGATGCGGCTGCTGCGCGGGCTCCGGCAGAATGCCGGGGGCCAGGGGCTGGGGCGCGGCGCTCACCTCGCCTGGTGAGAGGAGGGGCCGGGGCACCTCCCGAGCCCGCGGCGCCCAGGACCCGCGCCAGGTAAGGGGCGGGGCTCCTCCCGCCTGCTACCTGCCCGGCTCCGGAGGGAGGGCGGAGGCTGCGAGCCTTAGAAACTCGCTCCTCTCCTTTCTCCCCACCCCAGCCTCGCGGCCTGTCCCGGGAGGCGGCTTGGAGGGGAGGGTCGCGGGGAGGTCGAATGAGGGCTGCATGTTTTGGACTGCGCGCTGCGGCCACGCGGAGCCATCGGTAGACCTGTCACTGCGAGGACCTCAGGTTAGTGGACAGGGCGGATGCGGGAGCCCCAGAAACCTCGGGCCTTCAAGCCGCTCCTCCTTCGGACCTGGAGGCCACCCCCAACCTCTCACCACTGAGATCCCAGGAGTCTCCTCCTCACCTGCTTCTACAGGCACTAAGATCTCTCCCGAAGTCCACACCTCCAGCCACTGAGTTCCACTCCAACTGTCGCTTCCCATCACCTCAGTGGTGGAGAGGACCCTTCAAAGACTGCTACATCTGAGAAGGGAGTTTGTGATCCCCAGCGCCTTTTTATTGTATTATGTATTTATTTATTTTTGAAGCAGGGTCTCCCTAAGTTGCTGAGGCTGGCCTGGTAATTGGCATCCTCCTGCTTCAGCCTCCCAAGTCACCAGCACAGGAATGACAGATGTGCACCGCTGAGCCCACCATCCCCCCTGGAGATTCCAAGCGTCTCATCGCTCCAACCTCGGATCAGCACCCAGCCACTTCCTACCTAAGACCCAGAAGCCCACACTTTCAGCTTCCTCCTTGTCTGGGATCGGGAGTCCCTGACCCCAGGCCTCTCCTCCCTGACCTTCCTGGAGTTCACCTAAATTCACCTTTCCTCCTCTCCAGCCATGTGGGCCCCCAGCCGCCACCAGCTCTGCCTGGCCTTCCTGCTTGTCTGTGTCCTTTCAGCAATATCCTTTCTCCACTTCCTCCAAGACCTCTTTCAATATGGCCTCCGCCTGTCTGTCCTTTGTCCAGACAGCCATGTGCTGAGAGCCCCAGTGGCCATCATCTGCCTGGCTGACAAACAGCTCACCCAAAACACCTCCTCCTCTTGTCTTCAGAATGCTGACCCCGTCTCAGGAACCTGGACTATCCACCCAGATGGTCGGTTGGGTAACCAGATGGGGCAGTATGCGACACTGCTTGCCCTGGCCCAGCTCAACGGCCGCCGTGCCTTCATCTTGCCAGCCATGCATGCCACCCTGGCCCCAGTGTTCCGCATCACGCTACCCGTGCTGACATCCGAGGTAGACAGTCGGACACCGTGGCGGAAGTTGCAGCTGCATGACTGGATGTCAGAGGAGTATTTCTGCTTGAAGGATCCATTTCTGAAGCTGTCTGGTTTTCCCTGCTCTTGGACATTTTTCCATCACCTTCGGGAACAAATCCGCAGGGAATTCACCCTTCATGACCATCTTCGTGATGAGGCCCAGCACTTGCTGAGTCAGTTTCGTCTGGGCCACACTGGGGCCCGGCCTCGAACCTTCGTGGGTGTCCATGTGCGCCGTGGGGACTATCTGCAGGTGATGCCCCAGCGCTGGAAGGGTGTGGTGGGTGACCGTGTCTATCTCCAGCAGGCTATGGACTGGTTCCGGGCCCGGCATGAAGCCCCCATCTTTGTGGTCACCAGCAATGGCATGAAGTGGTGCTGGGAAAATATTGACATGTCTCGGGGTGATGTGGTCTTTGCTGGTGATGGGCAGGAGGGCTCACCAGGGAAGGACTTTGCCCTGCTCACTCAGTGCAACCACACTATCATGACCGTTGGCACCTTTGGCTTCTGGGCTGCCTACCTGGCTGGTGGAGACACTGTCTACCTTGCCAACTTCACCCTGCCAGACTCAGAGTTCCTGAAGGTCTTCAAGCCTGAGGCTGCCTTCCTGCCTGAGTGGGTGGGCATTAATGCAGACTTGTCTCCAGTGCAGACAGGAGCTGGGTCTTGGAAGCTAGGGAGACTTTTGGGACTAGTCTCATCAGGCTAGAGTCAGACAGACGTGTCTCCAGAGGCCTGGCAGCTTCTGGAGAAGTCAGGGGTGGTCCCAGAGCAGATGGTGCCCATGGCCAGAAAGATTCTAGTTGGCCAGAGGTGGAAAGAAGTAGGGGCTTCCTAGAGCGGCCTGAACACCTACAACCAGCAGAACATCTTTTCTGATGGCTGGCAGTGCCCAGTGAAGCTCATGGTGGCTCCAGAAGCCACAGTGCCCACCGGATCATCATTTCCATAGTATTTCTGCATGGCAGCCCCTGAGAACAGGGAACCCCCCCTTCTAGAGTCCACTGGGCTGGTCTTTTCTAGCAGAGGTGTTAAGGAACAAACTCATGGTTGATCTAGAGCAAGCCCTCATTAACTCTCCTTCAGAGTTTCTGGAGTGATTCAGAAGGGAGTTTTCCTAGGGAGGGCCAGGTTTAATGCTTTTGAAGAACAATGTGGGGACTGGGGTATAGGTTCCAGAATCCTACATAAGTATGGCAAAGAATATGATGAAGAAATTACCAGAAACACAACACCCTGCCACTTCCACAAAGATCAAGACCTGGGAGATTGCCTCTAGTGAGCCAGTGTCTTTTTGTGTGTGTACTGAGGATTGAACCCAGTTGAACCAAGGTGTGGCCCATGCTGGGGCAGTGGTGACCAGACCAAAGTCTGTCCAAACCATTGGCCCCTGAGGAAAGTCTCAAAGGATTATTTTTTTCATCCTTTTTTTTCTTAGAGTAGATATGGGAGAGTGGAGAGGAATAGCCATTGGGGAGGTGAGGCAACTTCTGCAGCAGAACTTTCTAGCAATCCAGGAAGACTTCTAATTTGGAAGGTCAAAACTTCCAAACACAAGATCTGGATCTATTATCTCTGGGATTTGGTCAAGCAAGTGTCTTCTTCTTAGCTAGGTTCTGAGTATCTGGGATTTGATATCTGAAATCCAACAAGTCTGCAGAAAGCCAGGGGATACTGTGTTCTTTGTTAACCCTGTCTGTCCCTGAAATCACAGAAGCACTAAATTACTTTTTTGTTTTTGATACCAGGGATTGAACTCAGAGGGCCATATCTCAGCTTTTTTTTTTTTTTTTTTTTTTCATTTATTTAGACACAAGATCTAACTGAGTTATTTAGGATCTCAATAAGTTACTGAGGCCTGCTTTGAACTTGCAATCCTCCTGCCTCAACCTCCTGAGCTGCTGAGATTACAGATGTGTCCATGCCCGACTAAATCTGTCTTTGTAGGTCTAGCATGAAAAGATCTGGAGATAAGTAGACCCCAGTCCCAAGTCAAAACCAAGTAAGAGCCAGAGAGTATAAGACTTTTGACCCATTTCAGGAGCCCTTGCTGCTTTTTGGGTGATGAAAATGGTTCCTCATACACACCCATATCTTGTCATCCCGCTCCAAGAATCCCAGCCTCTGGTCTTCTTAGGGCTTCAGGGTACCATTCCCAGCATAGCTGCCACAAGGAGAGTGGGAGGTATGAATTAAAAGTTCACATTCGCAGCCCTTGTCTCTGGATCTTTCGTGGCTCTGTGTGTGTGTGTGTGTGTGTGTGTGTGTGTGTGTGTAAAACACTGGAGAGAAAGTGGAAGCTCAGAGATTGCCACTATTCATTATAGTTTAGGTTATGCTACCTTCTCAGATCTAGCAGCCCTTTGCTACTGAAATTGTGTGAGTGTTCCTAGTGCCCTACATCATGAAGGAGAGTAAGCTTTTCGGGATTCCAAGTATCTGAGCGCTCGGTACCTTTCTCTAGCACCCTCGTTAGTGGCCCCCAGAACTCCCATCCTCCATCCTCCTATCCCATTAGGGCGTTCATCCCCCATAACCTGGGGAAAGAAGGTGGAAATCCAGTGAGCTGAGTATCATTATGGAACTACAATTCCCATAAAGCTTGGGGCGCCAGTCACACTAGAGAAAAAGACCCCAGCGCCTTCTGGGAGTTGTAGTCCTAGGCTAGAAACTCATCTGGGAGGCTGGCAGAGGCACCAAGCCAGAATCCTGGTCCCAAAGGTCAAGGAAGGGAAGACGCTGAGGGCCAGAAGCCTGGTCCTGGGCTCTGAAAGCCAGAGGACCCCGGACTTTTCTTCCGGGGATGCTGGAATGAAGTTTTCCGTAAGGCGAGCACCCTGTGACGTCATGGAGAAGTAGGCGGGTCTCCCTTTGTTGCAGCCCAATCAGAAGCAGAGTTGAGATTCTCCGCGGAGGCCCAAGTCCTAGGAAATATTTTTTGGAATTAGGATCTCGGAAGAGGACGTGACAGGAGTTCCTGGTGGAACCGGGAGCTCCCGTGACACATACCCCTTCCGAAAGCTGTCGACTTCACGCAGCCAAACTGTCCCTCACAAAACCTGAGTTACAGTCGTGGGAAATATTAAGGCAGAAGGACGCGGCACCGGTTCCTCACAGTCTGAATGGGATCCTGAGCGAATCCTGGGTTTGAGGGCACAGGTCAAGGATCAAGGTCGGAGAGGAGCTAGTTAGTTTAGGGCGCTTTGGGGCTCCGTTTCCTGAGAAGGTGCACCCTGAAAATAAGAGGTCGTAGCCTTGGGCAAGGGTGGACAGGAGGGACAGGAGGGTGGCTGGGAGTCTTGCATACATTCGTGGGGTCCCCGGGGTAAGGGATCTGGAGTGGACTTTGGTCTTGAGGGAGTTTTGAGAACCTGCGGGAGAGTCTGATATATTGAAGCTGGACATGGACTTTTCAGCTTGAGGTGCAACAGGGTTTGGGGGCTTGGGTGTGTCTGAGTGTTGATTGGCTTGAGGTTGGGAGTTCAGGACCACATTAATTGTGGGGGAGCTGTGGATCCCATGGATTGGCAGCTTGGAGAGTCTGTATGGGTTGGGGGTCCAGTGTTCTAGTTTGGATATCTAAAGATCTCTCAGGATGCAAAGCCCCTAAATTTGTGCTTTTCTGAATTGGGATTAAATTTCACACTTCTTAAGTCTTTGGATGAAGGATACGAAACTTCATCTGGAGATTTCCTGAAGCTTCTCCTTTCCCATTGGGGAGACTGTACATATGGAGTTCAATGGGTCCCCTAAGATGGGCTTTGGTTTCTCTCCATTTAGCGTCAGCTGCTGGTTTGGGGTCAGAGAACCCTCCTGGAATTTTCTCTACTGAGTGCTCTGGCTTCAATGGGGCCATGTTTTGCGCTCCCATTGGCTGCACTGGCCTGCTTCCTGCTTCCGGCGGGCTGCTGTGTCATATGTGACGCTCGTATTCTTGCGGCTCTAAAGTCCCTGGAGACGGATTACCTGCCTAAACTCATGGGTCCTGATGAAGTGAATAGCACGTATGCTATGATAGTGCGGACCGTGAAGGGATTCTCGGATCTACCATATACTAAGCAAACCTATATGGGGGCCATTGGTGAGGGCAAGGTGGAGCTGAACTCCTGGGTCCTGGGCCCTGGCTTAGGAGGGGCTGGGTCCAGGATTTCTAGGGCTAGGGGTGAAGGGCCTGAGTCAGGGTATCCTGAGTTCAGGAATGCAGAAGGCTTGCATGCAGAGCTAGCCAATATTGTTTCTCTCCCCCTTCTCTAGCAATTTTATGTAAAGAAACCACAACTCCCTGAAGGCAACTGTGTCCATGGTCTTTTAATTAGTCCTATTCTTGCCCAGTAGCCTCATAGGTACTGCAGCTTGTACTAGGGGACAAGACTATGAGACAGTAAAACTGGAATCGGGTTTTATATCCACCCATAGGTGAGAAAAGATATGAAACAGTGATCACGAGTTTCCTGAAGAATCTGAAAAACATCACAGAAAGTAAAACAAAAGGTTAATGACTGAAAGGCTGGGAAGGGGGGTCCTGGATTTCTCAGGAGAGCCATTGCTAGTGATGTCTACCCTGGGGATGTGATGCGTGGCTCTGGGGCTAACTGCCTAGTTCAAATTCTGGCTCTGCCACTTCCTACCCATGTGGCCCTGAGCGAGAAACTGGGCAGTTTCCTCAGCTCTACACTGGACAGCATCACAGTGCCCTCCTCCCTCAGCTCCTGGGAGGATGAGGTGGGTTGATACCTGTGCATCGCTTAGCCCAGTGACTGGCACTGTGTGAAGGGCTTGATTTCTGTAAAAAAAGGGGAATGCCCCTCCAGGTGGCACATTCCCTGTAGCCCCTGGTGCTCAGGAGGATTAAGGTAGGAGGATCATTTGAATCCAGGAGTTCCAGACTAGTCTGAGCAACATAGAGAGACTCCCTGTCAAAAGAAAAAAGGGAGGGAGTGCCATGCTCCATGACCAGAAACCCACTCCCCAAACCTGCCTTTCCCACAGGGAAGCAGAGCGTTGAGAACCTGAAAGAGATGTTGCGCCTCGAAAAGATAAACTTTGCATTCCACGCTTCTAAGTTTCAAAAAGAAGGTGAGAGAAATCAGGGCTCCTGGACCCTAGCCTCCCTACCCCCCATTTCCCAAAACCGACAGTCCCTCTTCCCCATCCTCTCCTCCTGCTGAACCCTCTGGGGGACTTCTTTCAGGTCCTTCTCTGGGAAATAAGAACCCTCAATTCAGCTGTCCCCGAACTCCCTCTCCCCTCCATTGAAAAGTCTGATTTGTTCCTTCCTCTTTCTTCTCCCTTCTGAGGCAGATTATTGTCCCAACAAATGTGGTGAGTGCAGACAACAGAAGCTATTCTTCTACCCTCATCCATGGCCCATGATACCCATCTTCCCCCCCTCCCCTTTTTGGATGCGCATTCGAAACATCTGAGAGGTTCCTTGGTTTCCAGTCATCTTTCTGCAGCTTGGATTTTGCGGGTAGCAGGTGTACTCCATTTGGACTCTTAACTGACCTTGGAGGGTTGATCTCCTAGGAACCTGGCCCAGTAGGGCCCTAGCCCTTCAGCCCTTTGCCTTGCCCTCTCTTTCAGACCCACCTCTTAGTGGGTGAACACAGCCTTGACCTTGCCCCTCCAGGCGTCATGTTTCAGACTTTGATCTGGTGCGACTACTGCAGTAAGCAGGTTCAACTTTGTAAGAAGAAGACCGAAGAATGTGGGGGTGAGAGCTGGACCCGCTGAGGGGTTGGTGGGAGAGGGATGGGGCCACAGGAGGGACAGTCCAGAGAGCTCAGAATGCAGACAGCAGACAGGGAAGGGCCTGGCCCAAACAGAGTGGAGACTGTTTGGGGAGGGTTATGACCTCAGAGGAAGCATCTCACAGTCATGCCCTGTCCTCAGATCGTGTTGAGGAGATCCATGAACACGAAGCTTTAAACTTGAACTGTTTTCTCGATTGGCACAAAGAAGCTGTTGGCCTCACGAACTACGTCTTTTACAGGGTGGGGCCCTCCAACTCCTGTAACCCTTAAACCCCAAGTCCCTCAGGTGGGTATGACCCCCTGGTCCCTGGATGCCCTGGCCTGCACCCAACCCTCGTGGCCTATTAGGTGAGGTCCCTCCTGACTCCCAGGCACCCCAAGCCCTTTTCATCTATGCCCTGGATTCCTGCTCCCGGCATTGAGTCCCCCAACCCCTAAATTCCCCAGGCCTCTGTGATATTCTTGAGCTTGGGTCTAGGTTTGGGAGAACAATTCAGAGACCGTGCTGTACAGCGGGAAGGATCCAGTCTTTAATAGGCCCTCCGCGTCTGTGAACGATAGTGGCAAGTACCGCTGTGAGCTGGGCACTGTTTACAACAGGCTTTCCACGATCATTCATTTTCTTGTCACAGGTAAGTATTGGGGTGCAGCTCCTGGCCCTGGATCCCATGTATGGGGGATGTAAATTTCGGTTAGGGTGTGCCTCAGGCCATGGAGGTATGGCTTCTCAGCTGTGCTGTGGCTTCTGGCTGCAGGGACAGGGTCCCTTGGCTTTTGTTTCTGCTGGAGGGCCTGGATACTGGGGCAGGCTTGCCCTCACTCGCTGCCCTCACTCATTGCCACTCCTCTGTCAGTGTTACCCCGTGACCTGGAGGGCTGGAAGCCAACGGGTGAATTCGCCCCGCCTAAGACGGAGGGGGGGAAGAAGGAAGTAACCCCGAGCCCAGAACCGGAGACCACGACTGCCAAGCACCAGGAGGTTAAGAGTATGCTGAAAGGGCGCATCTATGGCCTGCTTATCTGCTTACTTATAATCCTGATAGCAGCCATTATCTTCTGGTGAGTCACCCTGGAAGGAAGGCAGAGCTTAGAGGGAGAGGTGAGGCTTCATATTGTCCAAACTCAGCTTGCAGAGCCATTGAGTGACTTCTTGAAGGTAGGGGGAATTACAATTTGGTGGGGCTTCCTTAGGTGAGCCAGACTTTGATGACTGTCAGATTTGGTGGGGGACGCTAATGCAGGTGTCTCTCAACCACTGCCTAACTAACAAGACTCCATTATTTGCAATCCCCACCCTCTATCAGGCTAGTCACTCGGAAAAGGAAGAAAACTAAACCAAAGTCCTCACAGGCCAGCATTGATAGTAAAAGTTCTAGGATATCAAGGAAAGCGTCTTCAAAATTGCAGAAGAAATAAAGATTGGTCTTATCTAAGTATCTGTTTCACTCCTCTGGACAGATCCACATTTTGGGTTCCCTGAGAGGTCTGGAGAATTGGTTTTGCCTCAGGGAGGAGGGTCTGGAACCAGGGTCCCTTAGTCCCGCTGGAGGGGCCAACAGACTGTGACAGAAGAAGTTGCCAGAACTGGCAGCCCCCAGTCAAGAAACAGGGCAGGGCCTGCCCTTCCAAGACCCTCCCCAACCCCCAGCCTAGTCTTGTGGTAGGTCATCTCTTCCCCGTTCTTCCTGCCAGGTTTCCTCTCACCTTTTCCTGTCCCGAACCCAGAGCTGGGAGCTGGGACAGAGGCAAAGGCTTTACAAAAGCAGGAGTTAACAGAGGCCAACAGAGCCAGGCTCCCTGGGTGCCACCGGACAGGCAACTTGTTCAGAGCCAGGGACGCAGAGTGGTCACAGACATCTGTACTCGTGAATCCAGGGCCTACCTCTCTCTCCAGATTTACCTCCTCCCCATCCCCAGCCACCCAGCGCTGGCACTTGGCCTTCCCCATCTATGGCCATGCTATCTGGTGAACAAGAGAGGAGAGTAGAAATGCTGCTTTGGGAAGCTCTGCTACCTGCGGGCCTGTGGATCAGTTCACTCCCTGGAAGCAGCTGCCCAATGAGGTCTGCTCTGGCCCAGAGCTGCCTGTGGAGTGCATAGCCACCCAAGTGGGACACCTGCCCCTGCCCCACCTGCCTTCCATCTGCTCCTGTTTTGGGCCCAGCCCCATGCATTGCTTCTTGTGAGGGACCCCAAGATACCTGACTCTGGTTTTAGTCCTGAATGGGCAAGGGAGCCTGGGGCAAGCTTACCTGGGCCCAGGGCGGGAGAGGTGGGCTCAGGGCACTGGGATGGGCCACACAGAGCAGGCTTTGATCCGGCTTCCTTCCTCCTCTCCCTTCTCACCCTTTGGAAATGGCTTCCATGGAACTGGCCTTTATTTATTTGAACTCACTGTTTCTTGGACCTCTACTCACACCCATCTGGGTCCTCCCTGGGTCTATCTTTTCTGTCTCTGCTCCCTTCCCACTGCCCCCGACCCGGTATTTGTGTGCTTCCCTCCTCCTTGGCCCCCATCTCAGTGTCTGCTTGCTTTTCTGGGTGACTCTCCTGCGTCTCTGTTCATGGGTGGCTCCCAGGTCTTGTCTTCTGACACAGGGAGCCGCAACAGCGAGCCGCTGCCCCCACCCGGAATTGTGGAAGTGGGCCCACTGAAGGCCGTGGGGGGAGCCTCGGGGAGCCGCGCCCAACGCATCTCCCAGCTCTTCGGGGGCTCTGGGACAGGGACTCCGGAGGGCGAGCAGCAATGGGTCAGCAAGAAGATGCCAGAACTGGCAGCCCCCATTGATGTCAGGCGCCACAGCGCCCCCAGGGATCCTCAAGATCTTTGGCTCTGGTCTGGCGTCAGGTGCCAACTACAAGAGAAGGCGGGGCTGCAGCATCTGAGCGCTGGGCGGGACCTGCTGTTTCCCAGCGCCTACAGAGTGGAGCTGGGATTCCCGTGGGGCGTGGCCCGGCTGGTGGCAGTGGTTGGAGGTGTCCCAGAGTGTCTCTGGATGGAGTCAGGGCCCTTAGGAGGCATTCCGGGCTGCCTTGCAGGAGGCTGAATGTGTAGGTGGCCAAAGCAGTGGTAGCTCCCCAGCGGGGTGTCGGTGGTTCTGGCAGCTCAGCAGCCTGTGGGAAGCGCCAGAGCCTCGCGAATTCCCAGGGGTTCGGCCAGTGTTAGGGGGAAATCCAAGTTGGAGAGAACTAGGAGAGGAGGAACAGGCCAGGACAATGTGCTGGAGGCTGTGCAGAGCCCTGGGTGGGCCTGCGGGGCCAGGGCGGAGTCTGAGGAACTGAGTAGGCCTGAGCCTGAGGTGTTGGGCCTGGTGAGGTGTGGTGGCACCTGCTTGTGGGTCTGTGTGGCAGGAGGCAGCTCTGGGAACTAGGCTGAGGCGGTTCTTGAGGGTCAGGGCTTATGTGGGCAGAGCTTAGGAGGGAGAAGAACCTGTGTTTCTGGTGGCAGGCCTTGGATTAGGTGGCTTTAGGGGAAAGGAAGGGACTAGAGGAAGAGGCGTTTGTAGAGGTCAAGGAAGGTTTTGTTACATGGGGCCTGAAGCAGGAGGTGACCTCAAGGGTGGAACAGCACATGCCACATAGAGTCTGGCAGTGGTGGGGCCATGGGCACTGCGGGACAGGGCACTGGGAGTCCTCTAACTGCTGTTCTGTTCCTAAGTCAGCTGTGGACAGGGAAAGTGTTCTAGGGATGAAACTGATGGGCTTCATATTCAGGCTTGGATTTCAAACACTCCCACCCCCGATTTTTTTTTGTTGTTGTTACTGTGCATTGAACCCTGGGGGTGCTTAACCACTGAGCCACATTCCCAGTCCTTTTTAAATATTTTATTGAGAGACAGGTTCCTGCTGAGTTGCTTACACCTTTGCTAAGTTGCAGAGGCTTGCTTTGAACTTGTGATCCTTCTTCCTCAGCCTTCTGAGCCCTGGGATTACCTGGGCTCCAACCACTTTACCTGTCAATTTAAGCAAAACTGTAGATGAAGTTTCAGGACCTGGCACATAATGGACTTATTAATGAATATGATTATAATCATCATCTCTGTCTCCAAAAGTGTTCATTGAGCACATATTGTGGGAAATACAGCAAAGTCATTAACAGTTGAGAGTCCCACCTCATCAGGTCTCACAATCTTTAGTGGGAAACACATTGGTTTAACTCATTAAATTCAATTCCACTGGACACTTACTATGTGTCATTGCCTATTCTGGATCTAGAAGAAGCCCAGTTATCTCTTGTATTCATTTATCTACTTCAACCTGGACTGTTATGGAAGACTGTTCAAGATATTTTTTTTCGGGCTGGGGATGTGGCTCAAGCGGTAGCACATTCGCCTGGAATGCGTGCGGCCCGGGTTCGATCCTCAGCACCACATACCAACAAAGATGTGTCCGCCGAGAACTAAAAAATAAATATTAAAAATTCTCTCTCTCTCTCTCTCTCTCTCTCTCTCTCTCTCTCTCTCCTCCCTCACTCTCTCTTAAAAAAAAAAAAAAAAGATATTTTTTTTCTATCTCCATGAGGACAAGGTCATCTCTGTTATGCATGGCCTAGTAGTTCTGAGCTGAAAAAGGCAACATCAGTAGGAGATAAGTGGGAAGACTGTCTTAGGAACAGGAAACAGCATGTGCCAACAGCTCAGTGTGAGGATCCCACCTCACCCCTTTGGTGGACAATTCTTTCTTGGAGGATCTCAGCTCACTTTTTTCCCAGTCTTCTCCTGTTTCTAACTCCACAGGCACAGTCGCCCCCTGGTGGCAGCAACAGGAGAACCATATCTGGTCAGCGTCTGCAAGATGCCAAAGTGGCCAATACTCATCCTGAGTATGCATCCCAGGAATCCTCCTGTGTCCAAGGACAAGGGACACTAAGAAAACTTGTCCCTGGAGCACAGCATGTAGGAGCTGAGACTGCAGGGTCTGTGGAGCAGGAACATGAATATAGGCAGCAGGCACTTGGCTGATCCCAGGGGGAACTGATGGCCAAATAGTACCTGCAAATCCCCAGGGGATTTTGATCAGTTGACTCAGTGCCTCATTCAGGCGTCCAGCAATCTCCTTTACTTCCTGCTGTTCCAGGGCTACCAGGATGCCTAGGTTATTGCCATCTGAGATCCCTATGTCCCCCCTTGTCATTGGAGAGTGATAAACCTGTAGTTCTCAGAATTCCTCTGGTTGAGGTAGCCTCAGGTCCTCTGGTAGGCAAGAGCGCAGCAGGTTGCAGAGTGTGAGTGTGGAGGAGGCAGAGGGGAGATGGCTGACAAGATTACACTGGAGGCACAAACAGGACATGGTCCTGTCACTGAAAGTGGAGGGCAAGCTGTGTCTTTTCAAAGGAGAGTCCACTGCAGGAAGGAGACCCTGTTCAAGCATCCATTTCTAGAGGGAGAGTGACAGGAGAGTGTATGTGCTGGGGCAGGGATGTCCTTGACTGGTGTCTGGGGTCTTGATCTGGAGAAGCCTGAATTTCCTTGGTGGGGGAGTGGATGAACCCATTTGTAAAGGGTGATGGTATAGTGGGGGCATGGTGGTGCACACCTGTAATCCCAGTAGCTTGGGAGTCTGAGGAAAGAGGATCACAAGTTTGAGGCCAGCCTCCCCAATTTAACAAGGCCTTAAGCAATTTATCAAGACCCTATCAAAAATAAAAAATGAGGGGCTGGGGTTGTGGCTCAGTGGTAGAGCACTTGCGTTCCTGTGTGAGGAACTTGGTTGAATCCTCAGCGCCACATATAAATAAATGAATAAAATAAAGGTCCATTAACAATTAAAAATATATATATTTTTTTAAATGAAAAAGGGCAAGGGATGTGGCTCAGTGTTACAGTGTCTCTGGGTTCAAGCTCCCAACCATACACACACACACACACACACACACACACACACAAAAAGGTGAAGAATTACAATGGAGCAATTTGACCATTGTTGATGCAGGCAGGTGGAAGATCACTTCTATTTGGGTGACAATAGGAAAAGTTGAGTGTTAGGTTTATTTTAGAAAGGGAGCACACTGCTTCCATTTTACAGAATGGAGGGTTCTTGGGAATGCATCTCTTCAGGGAGTGGATGAAGCAGGAAGCTTCCTCTGAGGCAGAGCTCCTGGAGGCAGGTGTTTGAAAGTATGATTATTACAACAGCCACCTACGGAAATCTCTAGGTGTCCCCTGTAGGGAGGGGCATAGTGAGAACCTCTGTTGATGTTGTGGGTGTGTCTTCAGAATTCTCCTACATGTGAGTGGGGGAAATACAGGAATCCATTATTGGAGTCTGTTTCCTTGTCAAGGGATGGGAATCATCAAGAGGATGCACTGTAGAAAGGGTCATCTTGGAAGTGCACCTTCACAGTCTAGGCAATGGGAGACCCGTTGTTTAAGGGTTATTACCTTTGTTTAAGGCTTCTGCCCTTCACAACAGGGAACCCTCTCTTCTAGAGTCCACTGTCCTGGTCATTCTAGAAGAGGTGTTACTTCTGCCCTGGGTGTTCAGAACACTGAAGGAACTCATGGTTCATCTAGAGCAAGCCCTCATTAACTTTCCTTCAGAGTTTCTGGAGAAATTCTTGTTGGGGGTTTGCTCTAGGGAGGTCCATGTTTAATGTTTTTGAAGAACCCTGCAGGGACTGGAAGGTAGGATCCAGAATTCTGCATAGTTATGGCAAAGAATATGATGAACAAGCTACCAGAAGCTCAACGCTCCTCCACTGAAGAAAGATCAGGATTTTGAAGACTGCCTCTAGGTGGCCAGTGACTCCTTTGAGTGTGTACTGAGGATTGAACACAGTACCCCGGGGGGAGCTCATTCAGTGTGAATCAGCCTCTTCCTCTGCTCCCAGGCTCTGGAAATGCTGGGGCAGTTGTGAGCAGGACTAAAACTCTCCAACCCCTTATGCCTAGAGGAAAGTTTTGAAATACTTTTTTATTTTCATTCATTCTTTCTTTTCCTTCCTCCTAGAGAAGACAGTCTAAAACATGGGAGAGGTGAGAGGAATAGCCATTGGGGAAGTGTGGCAACTTCTGCAGCAGAACTTTCTAGCAATCCAGGGAGACTTCTAATTTGGAAGGTCAAAACTTCCAAACAGATCTATTATCTCTGGGATTAGGTCAAGCAAGTTTCTTCTTTAGCTGGGTTCTGAGTGTCTGGGGTTTGATATCTGGAATCCAACAAGTCTGCAGAAAGCCAGGAGATACTGTGTTCCTTATTAACCATTGTCTGTCCCTGAAAATCACAGAAGCACTAAATCTGTCTTTGTGTAGGCCTGGGATGAAAGGATTTAGAGATATCAAGACCCAAGCAGGAGCACAGGGTCTGGCCAGAGAGTATAAAACTCGACTTATTTCCAGAGAGCTTTTGCTGCTTTGGGGGTGATAAAAAAGCTTCCTCAAACACAGCCAAATCTAATCATTCCCCTCCAAGAATCCACACCTCTGGTCTAATTACAGTTTCAGGGTACCATTCCCAGCGAAGGTAAGACAGGGAGGAGAGTGGGAGGTATAAAATTCTACATTCCCAATGCTTGTATCTACAGCTTTCCTGGCAGTGTGTGTGCATAAAACAATGGAGGGAGATGGGATCTTGGAGTTTGTCATTACTCGTTATATTTTAGGTTATGCTTCCTACTTACACCTGGCAGCCCTTTCGCTGCTGAAACCCTGTGAGTTTCCCTGGAGCAGGAAGGAAAGCAAGGAGAGCGCTTTCGGGATTCCAAGGGTGGGAGCGCTCCATACCTTTCTCTAGCACCCCCATTAATGGCCTCAAGAACTCCCATCCCACTGAGACCTGGGCGTTCCTTCCTTAACCTGGGAGGAGACTGTGGAATTGAGATGAGGAAAGAGAATCATTACTGAACTTCAATCGCCATAAAGCTTGGGGCGCAGTCACAGTAGAGAAAAAGACCCCAGCGCCTCTGGCAGTGCCAGTCTTAGGCTGGAAACGGCCCCTTCCCTATCTTTGAGGCTGGCAGAGGTACCAAGCCAGAATCCAGGTCCCCAGGGCCCAGGAAGGGAGGACGCTGAGGGCCAGAAGCCCGGTCCTGGGCTCTGAAAGCCAGATCCTGAGGATGGACTTGGCTGGAGTGGATGCTGGAATGAAGGTGTCTGTAAAGGTCACCGTCCCTGTGACGTCATGGAGAGGTAGGCGGGTCTCCCCTGTGGAGGCCAATCAGAAGCAGAGTTGAGATTCTGGGCGTGGCCAAAGAAAGCCCTAGGAAGTACTTTTTCGGATTTGGCCCTCCAAAGGAGACGTGACTGGAGTTCCTGGTGGAACCGGGACCTCCCGTGACACATATCCCCTTGGGAAAGCTGTCGACTTCACGCAGCCAAACTGTCCCTCACAAAACCTGAGTTACAGTCGTGGGAAATATTAAGGCAGAAGGACGCGGCACCGGGTTCCTCACAGTCTGAATGGGATCCTGAGCGAATCCTGGGTTTGAGGGCACAAGTCAAGGATCAAGGTCGGAGAGGAGCTAGTTAGTTAGGGTGCCTCGCGTTTAGGGCGCTTTGGGGCTCCGTTTCCTGAGAAGGTGCACCCTGAAAATAAGAGGTCGTAGCCTTGGGCAAGGGTGGACAGGAGGGACAGGAGGGTGGCTGGGAGTCTTGCATACATTCGTGGGGTCCCCAGGGTAAGGGATCTGGAGTGGACTTTGGTCTTGAGGGAGTTTTGAGAACCTGCGGGAGAGTCTGATATATTGAAGCTGGACATGGACTTTTCAGCTTGAGGTGCAACAGGGTTTGGGGGCTTGGGTGTGTCTGAGTGTTGATTGGCTTGAGGTTGGGAGTTCAGGACCACATTAATTGTGGGGGAGCTGTGGATCCCATGGATTGGCAGCTTGGAGAGTCTGCATGGTTAGGGCGGACTTCGGTCCTTTCGTGGGGAATGTCTTTTTTTTTAAATGTCTGCTGATCTCACTGGGCCTGGTGGTATACCTCCGTAATCTGTGACCTCGGAGGATGAGGCAGGCGGATTGCTAGTTTAAAGCCAGCCTCAACAATTTAGTGAGGGTTTAAGAAACATAGCAAAACCCTGTCTCCAAAGTAAAAAAAATAAAAAGGGCTTGGGTGTGGATCAGTGGTTAAGTGTCCCTGGGTTCAATCTCTGGTACCTAAAAAAAAAAAAAAAAAAAAAAAATTGGTGATCTCTGAGGATGAATGAAGACCCTCAATTTGGGGTCCTCTGGATGGGGCATAAGTCACACAATTCTGAAGCAAATGATGAAGCATACAAGTCTTCATCCTATGGTGATTTCCTGAAGACCTGTTCCCATGGGGGAGATTGCACATGTGGGGTTCATGGGACCTTAAGATGGGCTTTGGCTTCTCTCTGTTTAGAGTCATCTACTCTGTCGGGCGTGAGAGGACCCTCCTGGTGTTTTCTCTACCGAGTGCTCAGGCTTCAATGGGGCCGTGTTTTGTGCTCCTGTTGGCTGCACTGGCCTGCTGCCTGATTCCAGCAAGCTGTTGTGTCACATGTGAGCCGTCAGTCATGGAAGCAGTAAAGTCCTTGGAGAAGGATTACTTGCCTGGACACTTGGAAGCCAAAGACCGTGGAAAAGTGATGGATATGATATACGATACTTTGAAAGATTTTCAGGACCGGCCATTCATCGAGGGTTCCTATGCAGGAATCATAGGTGAGGGGCAGGGCAGAGAGGGCCCATTCATCTTTGGTGCTTCTAAGAGGGATTGGGTCCAGGATTTCCAGGGCCAGTGATGAAAGGGGATGGGCCAGGTTCCCCTGATCTTGGGAATGGAGAAGGCAAGTTGCAGGTTCCAGGCCCTCCCAGAGCTAGCAAACACTGTTTTCCCACTTCCTTTCTAGCAATTGTCTGTAAGAAAACAGTTCCCAGAGGGAAACAGAATAGTGAGTTCTACAATTAGGTCTATCCTTGCACTGTGTTCCCATGGGCATGGTAGATACTATGAGGTAGTAGCCTTAGAGTGGAGTAAAGGTGGAATCTGGGGTTCTGTATCAACCCACAGATAAGAACTCATTGGAAGAGGTATCCAGGACTTTGCTGAAGGAGCTGAAACGCATCACAGACAGTAATGTAAAAGGTTAATGACTGAAGGGCTGGGAGGAGGGTCCTGGATTTCTCAGGAGAGCCATTGCTACTGATGTCTACCCTGGGGATGTGATGCGTGGCTCTAGGACTAACTGCCTAGTTCAAATTCTGGCTCTGCCACTTCCCATCCTTGTGGCCCTGAGCGAGAAACTGGGCAGTTTCCTCAGCTCTACACTGGACAGCATCACAGTGCCCTCCTCCCTCAGCTCCTGGGAGGATGAGGTGGGTTGATACCTGTGCATTGCTTAGCCCAGTGACTGGCACTGTGTGAAGGGCTTGATTTCTGTGCCCCTTCCTGAGAAGGCAGAAGATGGAATGTCAGCCCCTCCAGGTGGCACATTCCCTGTAGCCCCTGGTGCTCAGGAGGGCTGAGGCAGGAGGATCAGAGGGATCAGAAGTCCAGAGCAGCCTGAGCAACAGCTAGAGGCTGTTTCAATTGGGGAAAAAAAAAAAAAAAAAAGAATGCCTGCCTCCAAAGCCTGAAGACCCTATTGAGAACCCACCCACGCCTGGGGGAGGAGAGAACTGAGCACTACTCTGCTTTCTCCCAGGAGAGGACTTTATCAGAGAGCTCAACCACACACTGATCAAGGAAAAGGATGATTTTAACCTGCAAGCTCTTCATTTCCAGAAGGAGGGTGAGGAAAGATGGGAACCCTGGACCCGTCCAACTCCATCCCCTTTCTACCACCTGAGCCCCTCTCTCCAGCCCCCTGCATTTCCACATCCAGGCCCTTGGCTTCCTCAGTCCCCTCCTCCTGCTGACCCCTCAGGGGTCACCTCCCTCAGGCCCTTCCCCATAACCTCTACTCCTCCCCAGCCCCTCTCCCACCCTTCTTCATTTAAAAGTCTGACTCTTTTCTCCTTCTTTTCTCCCTTCTGAGGCAGCTTTATGTCCCAACAAATGTGGTGAGTGCAGACAGCAGAAGCTATTCTTCTACCCTCATCCATGGCCCATGATACCCACCCCTCCCCCTCCCCCTTTTGGATGCACATTCACAGCATCTGAGAGGTTCCTGGGTCTCCAACCACCTTTTTCTGGCTTGGATTTGCAGGTAGCAGGTGTATCCTATGTGGACTCTTCTTTATTTATTTATTTATTTTAGTTATAGGTGGATACAATACCTTGATTTTATTTGTTTATTTTGTATGTGGTGCCGGGGATCGAACCCAGTGCCTCACCCGTGCTAGTCAAGTGCTCTACCACTGACCCACAACCCCGGCCCCTATTTGGACTTTTTACTGACCTTGGAGGGATGACCTCCTAGGGGTTTGGCCCAGCAGGCCCCCAGCCCTTTAGCCCTTCCCCTTGACCTTTTTCAAACCCACCTCTTAGTGGGTGAATACAGCCTTGACCTTGCCCCTCCAGGCATCATGTTTCAGACTCTGATATGGTGCCAGCACTGTGAGCAAAAGATTCACACTTGCCGGAAGCCCATAAACTGTGGGGGTGAGTATGGGACCAGGCTGGAGGGGTAGGTGGGAGAGGGATGGAACCACAGGAGGGACAGTCCAGAGAGCTCAGAATGCAGACAGGAGGCAGGGAAGGGCCTGGCCCAAACCAAGCTGAGACTGTTTGGGGAGGGCAGTGACCCCAGAAGAACCATCTCACAGTCATGCCCCATCCTCAGATCACCATGTGGAGGTCCATCAATCGGAAGAACTGAACTTGGACTGTCTGCTCACTTGGCACCATATTTCTGAAGGCCTCACAGACTACAAATTTTACAGGGTGGGGCCCTCCAACTCCTGTAACCCTTAAACCCCAAGTCACTCAAGCTGGTATGAGCCCCTGGCCTACACCCAACCCTCATGGCCTAGTAGGTGAGGTCACTCCTGACTCTCAGGCACCCCAAGTCCTGCTTGATGATCCCCTGGATTCCTATCTTCCTGAGGCCCCGGGAGCTTCTCAGCCCTGTATTTCCCCAATTCCTGAAATCCCCATGCCTCTGTGATACTCTTGAGCTTGTATCTAGGTTTGGGAGAACAATTCTGAGACCTTGCTGTACAAGGGGAAGGAATCAACCCTGACAAAGCCAAGTGTGACTGAAGCGGATGAAGGCAAATATCGCTGTGAGCTGGACACAGTGATGTCAGGCCCATCTACCATCATTTCATATCATGTCACAGGTCAGTACCGGGGTGATAGAGCACTGGGGCCCTGGGTATTGTAAGAAGGAGGTACAGGAAGTATTCTCAGCTTTGGAAGCTTAACTTGAGATGGGGTTCTGCCTTCAGGCCTTGGAGGACTTGCTTCTGTTGTGGCCTCTCGTGGCAGGGATAGTGTTCCCTAGGAGGTTTCTACTGGAGGGCCTGGGTCTTGGGGCTGGCGCGCCTTCAGTCCTTCTCTGACTGCTGTTGGCCCTCCTATTATCAGTGCTGCCCCCTAAAATCCGCCATGAGAAACATAAAGAAAAGCTTGAAGACACTGAGGGGAGCCCGTTTGATGTGAACTCAGAAAGCCCCACAGAAAGTACAGCAGCGTCAGCACACCTGGAGCCCATCACATCCCTCCAGCGGTCGCAGGCCCAGAGTATGCTGCAAGGCCGCCTCTTTGGGCTGCTGATCTGCTTCTTAATACTTCTGGTAGCAGCCCTTCTTATCAGGTGAGTCGAGGGAGGAAGGCGGGACCTGGAGGGAGAGGCGGGGCTTCCTACTGCCCAATGCTGGAGCAGTTGGCAGAGCCACTGAGGTTTCCAGAGCACTGGTGGGAGTTACAGCGTGGGGGGCTTACCTAGGAGGGTCAGGCGTTGAGAGTTGTTTGAATAGGTCACCTCTGTGGGGCTGGGAGCTGGGGAGTGTGTCCCAACTGCTTCCTACCTAACAGGACTCCCTGATTTGCACCTCTCAACCTCCTTCAATCTCCCCTAGGCTAATTTACTGGCGAAGATCCAGACAGAAGTGCTCACAATCCAGCCTTGCAAATACAGCTTCTAAGACATCATCTGTTAAGACAACAAAGTCAGCGACCTCGAAGGGAGTTGAAAATACATCATCTAAAACATCAAGGACAACGACCTCAAAGTGAAAAAATAATTAAATACGTGTCTTGTTGTCTAAGTATTTGACTCACTCCTCTGGACTAATTAATACCTTATGTTCCCCCAGAGGACAGATCAGGAGATGGGCTCCTGCCTCAGGGAGGAGGGTGAGGAACATGGCACCACTGAGGTCTGGTGGAGGGGACAGCAGACTGTGATATAATTCCAGAACCAAGAAACAGGCCAGGGCCAGGCCTACCTAGATCTCCTGCCCCAAGCCTGGTTTTCTCAGGACACCCCCTCCCACCTCTTCCTGTTGGGTTTCCTCTTGCCTTTTAATGTCTGCCGCACAGTGCTGGGGGCTGGGTCAGAAGCACAGGCTTTTCTAAAGGGATCAGGAACTAACCCAGGACATCAGATCCAGGCCCTCTGCGTACTGCCCGACCTGCAACAGGTAAGAGCCAGGTAAGACTCCTGGGTCCCACTGCAGCCATCAGTCCTCCTGGGCCTGTAGTCCAGGGCCCATCCCTCTCCCCAGATGCCCCTCCATCTCCCAGATGTCTCTCTGCCTTATTCCCCTAACCCCAGCCCATTTGGGATGTATATCCACCTTCCCTTAGGGCCAGGCTATCTGGTGTATTGAGGGAGGGTGGAAGCACCCCACCCCCTTTGGAAAGCTCCCTCTCCTGTGTGCCTGTGGATCCATTCTCCCCACCAAGCCCTGGGCCACAGGCCCATCCTGCCTCTGTCATGTGAGTAGCCACAAAGTGGTCCACCTGCCCCTGGCCCACCTGCCTTCCATCTGTCCCTGGTTTGGGCTCAGCCCCATGCATTGCTCTCTTGTCAGGGACCCTGAGAGACCTGTCTCCTGGTCCAGTCCTGAATGGGCAAGGGAGCCTGGGCCATGAGAGCAGGAAGTCAGATACTGGTTTACCTGGGCTCATGGGGGGAGAGGTGGGCTTAGGCACTGGGATGGGCCATACAGGGCGGGCTTCATTCTGCTTCCTTCCTCCCCTCCCTTCTCACCTCTTGGTAATGGCTTCTGGGGACTGGCCTTTATTTATTTAAACTCTCTTTCCTGCTACGTCTACCCACCACCCATCCCTGGGTCTCTGTTTTTCCTTACTGTCTCTGCTCCCTTCTCACTCCTGTCCCTCTTTCTCTTGGGGTATTGGTGTCCTTCCCCCTTCCTGGGACCCCATCTCCATGTCTGCTTGTCTTTCTGGATGACTCTCTGCGATTCTGTTTGCAGAGGTGGATCCCCGGTCTTCATCTTCAGACCCGAGGAAACCCTGCAGCTAGCCACTGACTCACCCAGGCTGCAATTGGAACCTTGGCGAGTGGGCACCTTAAAGCAGGTTGGGGGAGTCAATGGGGGAGTAGCCTGGGAGAAGGCGGGGCTGCAGCATCTGAGTGCTGGGCGGGACCTGCGGTTTCCCAGCGCCTACAGAGTGGAGCTGGGATTCCCGTGGGGCGTGGCCCAGCTGGTGGCAGTGGTTGGAGGTGTCCCAGAGTGTCTCTGGATGGAGTCAGGGCCCTTAGGAGGCATTCCGGGCTGCCTTGCAGGAGGCTGAATGTGTAGGTGGCCAAAGCAGTGGTAGCTCCCCAGCGGGGTGTCGGTGGTTCTGGCAGCTCAGCAGCCTGTGGGAAGCGCCAGAGCCTCGTGAATTCCCAGGGGTTCGGCCAGTGTTAGGGGGAAATCCAAGTTGGAGAGAACTAGGAGAGGAGGAACAGGCCAGGACAATGTGCTGGAGGCTGTGCAGAGCTGTGGGTGGGCCTGCGGGGCCAGGGCGGAGTCTGAGGAACTGAGTAGGCCTGAGCCTGAGGTGTTGGGCCTGGTGAGGTGTGGTGGCACCTGCTTGTGGGTCTGTGTGGCAGGAGGCAGCTCTGGGAACTAGGCTGAGGTGGTTCTTGAGGGTCAGGGCCTTCGTGGGCAGAGCCTAGGAGGGAGAGGAACTTGTGTTTCTGGTGGCAGGCCTTGGATTAGGTGGCCTTAGGCTGGGTTGGCTGCCAACTGTAGGCACAGGGTAAAGCAAAGGGCTAGAGGAAGAGGTGTTCGTAGAGGCCAAGGAAGTTTTGTTACGTGGGACCTGAAGCAGGAGGCGGGGGTTGCACATGCCATGGGTTGACTGGAGACGCACAGCCCTGTGCACTGAGGGACAGGGCACTCAGCCTGTGATGGATGATCTCAGTTCTCTCTCTCTCCCTGGTCTTTCTACTCTCAGGCATTTTAATTCTCTCTGTAGGCACGGGCGCCACCTCATGGCGACCACAGAAGAATCGTTCCTGGTCCTGGGTTCTGATCAGGGCCCCCAGCTGGGTCTAGGTGCAAGGAACACTCGGAGAACTTGTCCTTACAGCGCAGTGTGTCAGAGCTGAGCCTGCAGGGTCGGAGGAGGCGGCAGCAGGCACTTAGCATGGCCCCAGGGGCAGCTGATACCCAAATAGTACCTGCAGACCCCGGGGATTTTGATCAGTTGACTCAGTGCCTCATCCAGGCCCCCAGCAATCGCCCCTACTTTCTACTGCCCCAGCTCTATCAGGATGCCCAGGTGAGCATCGCCTCCCCAACCACCCAGAGCCCTATGTCCCCTCTGTCATTGGAGAGTGATAAACCTGTAGTTCTCAGAATTCCTCTGGTTGAGGTAGCCTCAGGTCCTCTGGTAGGCAAGAGCGCAGCCAGGTTGCAGAGTGTGAGTGTGGAGGAGGCAGAGGGGAGATGGCTGACAAGATTACACTGGAGGCACAAACAGGGCATGGTCCTGTCACTGAAAGTAGAGGGCAAGCTGTGTCTTTTCAAAGGAGAGTCCACTGCAGGAAGGAGACCCCGTGCAGACATCATTTCTTGAGGGAGGGTGACAGGAGAGTGCATGTCCTGGGGCAGGGATGTCCTTGACTGGTGTCTGGGGTCTTGATCTAGAAAAGCCTGTATTTCTTTGGTGGGGGAGTGGATGAACCCATTTGTAAAAGGTGATGGTTTTCACTGGGACATTTGTCCACTGTGGATGCAGGCAGGGGGTGCTGGCACTTGTGTGCATTTACACATTTGGGTGACAATGGGAGAACTTGAACTTTAGATTTATTTTACTTTTGTATTTTTATTTTACTTTGTTACATTATAGTTTTATATATTGATGGAATTAGTTGGTACACATTCATTCATGCACACAGTCAGGTTTATTTTAGAAAGGCGACACACTGCTTCCATTTTTACAGAATGGAGACAAGAGCACCTTTTTAAGAAGGGTTCTTTGGAATGCATGTTTTCGGGGAGTGGATGAAGTAGGAAGCTGTCTCCTTGAGGCAGGTGTTTGAAAGCCTGTTTACTAGAAGAGCCACTATATGGAAATCTCTAGGAGGTGTCCCCTGTAGGGAGGGGCATAGTGAGAACCTCTGTTGATGACGTGGGTGTGTCATTGGAGTCCTCCTACAGGTGAGTGGGGGCAAATAGAGGAGTCCATTGTTGGAGTAGGTTTCCTTTTGAAGGGATGGGAAAAATCCACAAAATGCACTGTAGAAAGGGGTCACCTTAGAAATGCACCTTCAGGGGTCTAGGCAATGGAAGACCCTTTGTTTGGCTTGTGACCTTTGTTTAAGTCTTTTGAATGGCTGCCCCTCAGGAGAGGGAACCCTCCCTCTAGAGTCCACTCTGATGGTCTTTTCTCAAAGAGATGTTACTTCTGCCCTAGTGTTCAGAATATTGAAGGAATCCTTGGTTTATCTAGAGCAAGCACTCATTAACTCTCTTCCACAGTGACTTTTAAAACATCTGTTTCCTTTGGGATATTGAGAGAGGGGAAATATCTTAGTGAATTGGGAAATATCTGTAAGGCTCCATCTTCAGGGTAGAATAATGAGTAAAAGGGGGGGCCAGCATTGTGGAAATGGAGGAATGTTTCCTTGGAGAGCTTCATTCTTTGAGGATGATGGTAGGGGAGAGTCCATTTTAGTGGGGTGGTGGGTTGAACTTGGCAGCTCCAATTTCCTGTGCTGGATGTTATGGGAGAAGCTACTCTGTGGCTCTCTGGTTTCCCTGGCTGTTGGATTTTCTTCCAGCATCTGCAGGAAGTTCCCCCTCATGACAGCCTCCAGGAGGAGGCCCAGCATTTATTGGGTCAGCTCTGCATAAGGCTCCCTGGAACCCGACCTCACACATTTGTGGTTGTCGTTGTCTACCATGAAGACATCTGCAGGTGCTGGCCCAGTGCTAGAAGGGTGTGGTGAGTGACAGCGCTTATATTCAGCAGGCTATGGACTGGTTCTGGGCCTGGCATGAAGCCCCCATTTTTGTGTTCACCATCCATGGCATGAAGGTGCTGGGGAAATATTCCCCCTCCCATGGTGATGTGGCTCACGAGAGATAGCCTTGGTCCTTGCCATTCAGTATAACCACACTGTCAGGACCATTGGCACCTTTGGCTTCTGGGCTGCCTACCTGGCTGGTGGAGACACTGTCTACCTTGCCAACCTCACTCTGCCAGACTCAGAGTTCCTGAAGGTCTTCAAGCCTGAGGCTGCCTTCCTGCCTGAGTGGGTGGGCATTAATGCAGACTTGTCTCCAGTGCAGACAGGGGCTGGGCCTTGGAAGCCAGGGAGACTTTTGGGACTGGTCTCATCAGGCTAGAGTCAGACAGACGTGTCTCCAGAGGCCTGGCAGCTTCTGGAGAAGTCAGGGGTGGTCCCAGAGCAGGTGGTGCCCATGGCCAGAGAGATTCTAGTTGGCCAGAGGTGGAAAGAAGCAGGGGAGGGGCTTCCTGGAGCTGCCTGAACACCTACAACCAGCAGAACATCTTTTCTGATGGCTGGCAGTGCCCAGTGAAGCTCGTGGTGGCTCCAGAAGCCACAGTGCCCACCTGATCATCATATCCATAGTATTTCTGCATGGCAGCCCCTGAGAACAGGGAACCCCCCCCTTCTAGAGTCCACTCGGCTGGTCTTTTCTAGCAGAGGTGTTACTTCTGCCCTGGTGTTCAGAAGACTGAAGGACCTCGTGGTTGATCTAGAGCAGGCCCTCATTAGCTCTCCTTCAGGGTTCCTGGACTAATTCCCATTGGGGTTTGTTCTATGGAGAACCAGCTCTACTGTTCTTGAATATCCCTGCAGAGACTGGGGAATAAAGATCCAGAATTCTACGTTGTTCTGCAAAGAATGTGATGAAGGGACTACTGCCGTACTTAACACTCCCAGCACTGCCAGAATGACCGAGATTTGGGAAGCGACCTCTAGTGAACCATCGTCGGTTTTGAGTATGTACTGGGGATTGAATCCTGTTGAACCCTGGGTGATGCTAGGTGTCATTGAGTAACCTCCTCTGTTCACGTGCTATGGAAATGCTGGAGCCATTGTCACCACAGCCATGTCTGTTATTTCCTGAGGAAAGTCAAGATTCTTTTATTTTTTTTCCTCCCTCAAACAAACATGATAAAACATGGGACTTGGGAGAGGGATACCTATTAGGGAAGTATGACAAATTCTGCAGCAGAATCTTCTGGTGAGTCAGGGTGACTTCTAATTTGTAAGCTCAAAAATTCCCAACACAGGATGTGCATCTGTTATCTCTGGGATTAGGATCAAGGAAGTGTCCTGTTTTCCAGCTGGGATGCTGAGAATCTGGGTTTTAATGTCTGGCATCCAGCAAGTCTGCAGAGGGTATTTGTTCCTTGTCAACCTCTGTGGATCCCTGAACTCACAGGACTAAATTTGGTAGGTCTGGGATGAAAGGATCTGAAGATACCAAGACCTCTGAACCCATGTCAGACCCCAGCAGGAGCACAAGCTCTGGCCAGAGAGCACCAGTCTCTTAGATTCATTTCAGGAGCCCTTGTTGGTTTTTTGTGCCTTGAAAAGGGTTCAACAGACACAGCCAAATCTGATCATTCCCCCTCCAGGAATCTAGGCCTCTGGTCTTCTCAGGATTTCAGGGTACCAACCCAAGCAGCTACCAAGGGGAGGAGAGTGGGAGGTAGGAATTAAAATTCTACATTCCCAACCCTTGTCTCTGCAGCTGTGTCCTCTCTCTCTCTCTCTCTCTCTCTCTCCCTCTCCCCCTCCCTCCCTCCCTCCCTCCCTCCCTCCCTCCCTCTGTGTAAGATAAAACACTGAAGGGAAGATGGGAGCTCCCAGATTGTCTTTATTCATATTTTAGGTTTTGCTTCCTACTCAGATCTGACAGCCCTTTGGCTGCTGAAACCCTGTGAGTTTCCCTGGAGCAGGAAGGAAAGCAAGGAGAGCGCTTTCGGGATTCCAAGGGTGGGAGCGCTCCATACCTTTCTCTAGCACCCCCATTAATGGCCTCAAGAACTCCCGACCCACTGAGACCTGGGCGTTCCTTCCTTAACCTGGGAGGAGACTGTGGAATTGAGATGAGGAAAGAGAATCATTACTGAACTTCAATCGCCATAAAGCTTGGGGCGCAGTCACAGTAGAGAAAAAGACCCCAGCGCCTCTGGCAGTGCTAGTCTTAGGCTGGAAACGGCCCCTTCCCTATCTTTGAGGCTGGCAGAGGTACCAAGCCAGAATCCAGGTCCCCAGGGCCCAGGAAGGGAGGACGCTGAGGGCCAGAAGCCTGGTCCTGGGCTCTGAAAGCCAGATCCTGAGGATGGACTTCGC
The DNA here is from genome assembly GCF_045843805.1 of Urocitellus parryii. Taxonomy (NCBI): domain Eukaryota; kingdom Metazoa; phylum Chordata; class Mammalia; order Rodentia; family Sciuridae; genus Urocitellus; species Urocitellus parryii. The sequence continues at coordinate 7,540,452 of NC_135545.1, forward strand.
TAGGGTGGATGCTGGAATGAAGGTGTCTGTAAAGGTCACCGTCCCTGTGACGTCATGGAGAGGTAGGCGGGTCTCCCTTTGTTGTGGTCCAATCAGAAGCACAGTTGGGATTCTGGGCGTGGCCAAAGAAAGCCCTAGGAAGTATTTTCTCAGAATTGCGATCTCCAATGGGGACGTGACAGGAGTTCCTGGTGGAACCGGGACCTCCCGTGACACATATCCCCTTGGAAAAGCTGCCGACTTCACGCAGCCAAACTGTCCCTCACAAAACCTGAGTTACAGTCGTGGGAAATATTAAGGCAGAAGGACGCGGCACCGGTTCCTCACAGTCTGAATGGGATCCTGAGCGAATCCTGGGTTTGAGGGCACAAGTCAAGGATCAAGGTCGGAGAGGAGCTAGTTAGTTAGGGTGCCTCGCGTTTAGGGCGCTTTGGGGCTCCGTTTCCTGAGAAGGTGCACCCTGAAAATAAGAGGTCGTAGCCTTGGGCAAGGGTGGACAGGAGGGACAGGAGGGCAAGGGTGGCTGGGAGTCTTGCATACATTCGTGGGGTCCCCAGGGTAAGGGATCTGGAGTGGACTTTGGTCTTGAGGGAGTTTTGAGAACCTGCGGGAGAGTTCATTTGAGCTGGACAAGGACTTTTCAGCCTGAGTCTGCAACAGGGTTTGGGGCTTTGTGTATGTGAGGGTTGATACAGTCAAGGTTTGGAGTTGAGGATCACGTTAATTCGGGGGGGGTGGGAGCTGTGGATTCCATGGGTTGGGAGCTTGGAGAGTCTGCATGGGTTGGGGATCTTGGGTCCTGAGTGTAGGGAATGGTTGAGAGTGTTCCGATGTCTCAGGATGCAATGAAGACCCCCAATTTGGGGCTTTGTGGATTGGGGATTAATTTCACACTCTGAGTCATTTGATGAAGGACACATGTCTTCTTGGTTTGGAGATTTCCTGAACATCCTTCTTTCCTGTGGGGGAGACTGAGGATGTGAGGTCCTGGGGGGCATCTCTAAGACAGGCTTTGATTTCTCTCCATTTAGCACCACCTGCTCCTGACCTGGGTGAGAGGACCCTCCTGGTGTTTCCTCTACTGAGTGCTCTGGCTCAATGGGGCTGTGTTTTGCCCTCCCATTGGCTGCACTGGCCAGCTGCCTGCTTCCTGTGGACTGTTGTATCACATGTGACCCGACAGTCATAGCAGCAGTAAAGTCCTTGGAGACAGACTACCTGCCTGGACACTTGGATGACAAAGGTCACAAAAAAGTGATGGATATTGTACACAAAACTCTGAACGAATTCAAGGAACTGCCGATTAAAGAGGGTTCCTATATGGGAGCCGTAGGTGAGGCCAGGGCATGTTTGGTGCTTCCCATAAGAGGGTTTTGGTCAGGATTTCTAGGGCCAGAGATGAAAGGGGCTGGGCCAGGTTCTCCTGATCTACAGAAGTCTGTGATACAGATTCCAGGCCCTCCCAGAGCTAGCAAACACTGTTTTTCTACTTCCTATCTAGCAATTATCTGTAAGAAAACAATTCCCCGAGGGAAACAGAATAGTGAGTTCCATAATTAGGTCTATCCTTGCAGTGTGTTCCCATGGGCATGGTAGAAATTACAGGAGGCAGTAAAGTTGGAACATGGTGTTCTTTGTCTGCCCATAGATGAAAAAACAATAAAACACGCAGCCTCGAATTTCTTGAGGGAGCTGAAAGTCATCACAGACAGTGATGTAGAAGGTTAGTGTACCCAAGGGCTGGGGGGTCCTGAATCTCGGGGCAGCCATTGCTGTCAGTGACGACTCTTGGCTGGTATGATGCAGGACGCTGGAACCAGATTTCCTAGGTTCAAATTCTGGCTCTGCCACTTCCTACCCATGTGGCCCTGAGCAAGAAACTGGGCAGTTTCCTCAGCTCTACACTGGACAGCATCACAGTGCCCTCCTCCCTCAGCTCCTGGGAGGTTAGGTGGATTGATTCCTGTGCATTGCTTAGCCCAGTGACTGGCACTGTGTGAAGTACTTGATTTCTGTGCCCCTTCCTGAGAAGGCAGAAAGGGGAAGGCCAGCCCCCTCAGGTAGCGCCTGCCCCACAGTCTGTGGTGCTCAGGAGGGCTGAGACAGGAGGATCAGTTGGGATCAGAAGTCCAGACACACCAGCCTGAACGACAGCTAGAGGCTGTTTCAAAAAATAATAACAATAACAATGCCAACTCCATAGACAGAGGCCCCATGAGGACCTGCACCACCGAGAGAGGAACAGCTGAGCCACGCCCCACTCTTTTCCAGGGGAGGAATTCGTGAGGCAGTTGTACTGGATGTTGGACAAGGAAAAGGGGGATTTTATGCACGAGTCTGCTCAGTTCCTGAAGGAGGGTGAGGGAAGATGGGAACCCTGGGCCCGGCCTACCCTATCTCCCTTCCACCTTCTGAATCCCTCTTTGCAGCCCCCTGCATCTCCACATCCAGGCCTTGGCTTCCTCAGTCCCCTCCTCCTGCCTGCCCTTCAGGGGGAACTTCCCTCAGGCCCTTTCCCCAGGAAAGCAAGAACCCACGCCTCAGCTCCTCCCCAGCCCCTCTCCCACCCTTCTTCATGTAAAAGTCTGATTCTCTTCTCCCTCTTTTTCTTTCCGAGGCAGCTTTTTGTCCCAACAAATGTGGTGAGTGCAGACAGCAGAAGCTACTCTTCTACCCTCATCCATGGCCCATGATACCCACCCCTCCCTGCCCTCCCCTTTTTGGATGCGCATTCACAGCATCTGAGAGGTTCCTGGGTCTCCGGCCGCCATTCTCTGGCTTGGATTTGCAGGTAGCAGGTGTATTCCGTTTGGACCCTTTACTAACCTTGGAGGGATGACCTCCTAGGGATCTGGCCCAATAGCCCCCCAGCCCTTCAGTCCTTTTCCTTGCCCTCTCTTTCAGACCTACCTTAGTGGGTGAGTACAGCCTTGACCTTGCCCCTCCAGGCGTCATGTTGCAGACTCTGATATGGTGCCGGAACTGTGAGAAGGAGGTTCATACATGCCTGAAGACCAAGACCTGCGGGGGTGAGTATGGGACCCTGCTGGAGGGGTAGGTGGGAGAGGGATGGAACCACAGGAGGGACAGTCCAGAGAGCTCAGAATGCAGACAGGAGGCAGGGAAGGGCCTGGCCCAAATAGAGCTGAGACTGTTTGGGGAGGGCAGTGACCCCAGAAGAACCATCTCACAGTCATGCCCCATCCTCAGAGCGCCATGTGGAGGTCCATGAGATGGAAGACATGATCTTGGACTGTCTGCTCACTTGGCACCATATTTCTGAAGGCCTCACAGACTACAAATTTTACAGGGTGGGGCCCTCCAACTCCTGTAACCCTTAAACCCCAAGTCACTCAAGCTGGTATGAGCCCCTGGCCTACACCCAACCCTCATGGCCTAGTAGGTGAGGTCACTCCTGACTCTCAGGCACCCCAAGTCCTGCTTGATGATCCCCTGGATTCCTGTCTTCCTGAGGCCCCGGGAGCTTCTCAGCCCTGTATTTCCCCAATTCCTGAAATCCCCATGCCTCTGTGATACTCTTGAGCTTGTATCTAGGTTTGGGAGAACAATTCTGAGACCTTGCTGTACAAGGGGAAGGAATCAACCCTGACAAAGCCAAGGGTGACTGAAGCGGATGAAGGCAAATATCGCTGCCAGCTGGACACAGTGAAGTCGGGCCCAGCCACCATCATTTCATATCGTGTCACAGGTCAGTACTGGGGATAGAGAACTGGGGCCCTGGGTATTGTAAGAAGGAGGTATACTTAGCTTTGGAAGCTTAACTTCAGATGGGGTTCTGCCTCATCTCACGGCAGGGACAGGGTTCCCTGGGAATTTTCTACTGGTTGGTCTGGGTACTGGGATGGGCTGGCCATTATCCCTGCCCTGACCATTGACTGTGTCCCTTCTCTGTCAGTGATACCCCCAAATGCCCGTGAAGAGAAACCAGGTTCACACATTGTAACGGAGGAGGAGGCGGGGAATATTCCGGTTATCCCGGACCAGCCGGAGACCATCATCACGACCACAATCACCCACTCCTCCGACACTGAGACTAGGCTGCAGAACATCCTCTTCTGGCTGCTGATCTCCTTCTCTATATTCCTGATAGTAGCACTTATCCTCAGGCAAGTCACTGCAGAGAATGGCAGGGCTTCCTACTGCCCAATGCTGGAGCAGTTGGCAGAGCCACTGAGGTTTCCCGAGAGCTGGTGGGAATTACAGCGTGGGGGGCTTACCTAGGAGGGCCAGGCTTTGAGAGCTGTTTGAATAGGTCAGCTCTGTGGGGCTGGGAGTTGGGGAATGGGTCCCAACTGCTTTCTACTTAACACGGTTCCATGATTTGCAAATCTCAACCCATTCAATCTCCCTCAGGATAATTTACTGGCGACAATCAAAAGAGAAACCCAAGACCTCAGATGAGAGCCTTGAAAATACAGCTTCTTAGCCGGCAAAGACAATGGCCTCAAAAGAGAAAAATAATTAAATACGTGTCTTGTTATCTAAGTATTTGACTCAATCCTCTTGACTGAATAATACCTTATGTTCCCCCAGAGGACAGATCAGGAGATGGGCTCCTGCCTCAGGGAGGAGGGTGAGGAACATGGCACCACTGAGGTCTGGTGGAGGGGACAGCAGACTGTGATACAATTCCAGAACCAAGAAACAGGCCAGGGCCAGGCCTACCTAGATCTCCTGCCCCAGGCCTAGTTTTCTCAGGACACCCCCTCCCACCTCTTCCTGTTGGGTTTCCTCTTGCCTTTTAATGTCTGCCGCACAGTGCTGGGGGCTGGATCAGAGGCACAGGCTTTTCTAAAGGGATCAGGAACTAACCCAGGACATCAGAGCCAGGCCCTCTGGGTGCTGCCCGACCTGCAACAGGTAAGAGCCAGGTAAGACTCCTGGGTCCCACTGCAGCCATCAGTCCTCCTGGGCCTGTAGTCCAGGGCCCATCCCTCTCCCCAGATGCCCCTCCATCTCCCAGATGTCTCTCTGCCTCATTCCCCTAACTCCAGCCCATTTGGGATGTATATCCACCTTCCCTTAGGGCCAGGCTATCTGGTGTATTGAGGGAGGGTGGAAGCACCCCACCCCCTTTGGAAAGCTCCCTCTCCTGTGTGCCTGTGGATCCATCCTCCCCACCAAGCCCTGGGCCACAGGCCCATCCTGCCTCTGTCATGTGAGTAGCCACAAAGTGGTCCACCTGCCCCTGGCCCACCTGCCTTCCATCTGTCCCTGGTTTGGGCTCAGCCCCATGCATTGCTCTCTTGTCAGGGACCCTGAGAGACCTGTCTCCTGTTCCAGTCATGAATGGGCAAGGGAGCCTGGGTGATGAGAGCAGGAAGTCAGATACTGGTTTACCTGGGCCCATGGGGGGGGAGGTGGGCTTAGGCACTGGGGTGGGCCACACAGAGGTGGGCTTAGGCACTGAGGCCACACAGAGCCGGCTGTGATTGGCCTTCCTTCCTCCCCTCTTGCTCACCTCTTGGGAGTGGGGGATTGGCCTTTGTTTATTTGAATCTCTCTTTTCTGTGACTTCTACCCACCACCTATCTTGGTAGACCCTGGGTCATTGTCTATTCTTTCTTCTCTGCTCCCTTCTCTCTTGGTCCCTGTCTCTCTCTTTGGCCTTTGTGTGCTTCCCTCTTCCTGGGACCCCATCTTGGTGTCTGCTTGCCTTTCTGGATGACTCTCTTGTGTCTTGCTTCACTGGTGGCTCCCAGGTATTCCTCCTGTGACACCGCGAGCTGCAGTGTAGGATCAACTGTCCTGATGTGCAGGTGGTGGGCGTGTGGGCGTAGTGAATGCTGTATGGAGACCCTCGAGGAACCACACCAAGCCCATCTCTCAGCTCTTTCGTGGTTCGGGAACCGGGACCACCAAATCTGGGGGCGCTAGAGGACTGACGAGTCCCAGGGACGCGCAGCAGCGCTGGACGTCTTCATGCTGTGCAACGCGCTGGATCAACTAGCCAAGGCCAGAGTGGGCAGCAGCGAGTGGCGGCTGGAGCACCTGCCTGTGCTGGGCTACTCGGAGCGCCCACTGCTGGTGCAGGAGCTGTGGCGTGCTGCTTGGAGCAGGAAACCTTCGGGGGCTGCGGTCAGTGATGGTGAGCCAGTGCTTAGGGACTCCGGGCCTCCAGAGCCAAAAGGCGCTGGGAGGACCCTACTGGGAAGGGCTGAGGGCGTGGCTCTGGAGGGGCAGGCTCTGAGGGGTGGGCGGGGCCAAGGCGGGGTCTCAGACATAGGTGACTTTTGGGGTCTATCATGTATGTAAAAGGCTTAACACACGAGTTGTTATACAATTTGTGCTTAATTATGAATGGCGATTCTAATTATGTCTTTAAAGAGTTCGTTGATTACCTGTTGAGGGGCACACATTTGTTAGGGCCCTGGGAATATAACAGGGCCATTGCCAGGTGAATTTTCCACCTTCCCAAATATGATATTTATTTATTTATTTATTTATTTATTTATTTATTTTTTGTGCTGGGGATTGAGCCCAGGGCCTTTGTGCACATCGATTATTCATTAGTTTACTTCCCTTGGGCACCAAGTATGTGCCAGAGCCTGTGTTGGGGCCTGGAAAAGCCGCGTCCCACAGTACAGTTACTTCCTTCAATCTGGACTGTCGATGAAGGGCGTTTATTGGGAGATTGTTTCCATGTCCCACAGGATAGAGTCTTCTCTGTAATTCATCATCTAGAATAGTTCCTAGCAGATAGTGGGTGCTAAATTAAATAACATTAAAGGAATGGATTTTCAAAACTGCAGTGGGTAAAAGAACAAGGGTAGTTCCAGGCACAGTGGACAGCATCTTCGAAAGCCCAGGTGTGGTGGGCAACATCAGCTCTAGGTGGCCAGTTCTGTTTGGATGATCTCAGCTCCACCCACCCCTGATCTTTCCAATCTCACCCTGTTTTTTAACTGTCTCGGTAGGTACCTGTGCCCTTTTGTGGCAGCCAGAGAAGAACCGTTCCAGAGTTGCTCCTGGTGGGGAGGCGCTGACCAGTCCTGGTTCAGCTGGTTGCAGGGGCGAGGAGAGCTGGGAAAACTTGCCCTTCTGGCGCATCATGTCAGAGCTGAGCCTGCATGGGCCACGGAATGCAGGCAGGAGGCACTGAGCATGGCCTCAGGGGCAGCTGATTCCCCAGTAGATCCTGCAGACCCCGGATGTTGATCAGTTGACTCATCCAGGCCCCCAGCAATCACCCCTGCTATGGTGGGATTTGAACACAGACAGGGCACCGAGACATTCAACAGGAAGGAATTTATTTATTTGTGCCTGCAGAGACCCAGAGGATTGTTATCCAAAGGCTGAGTATGCAGGGATGCTGGCCTTATATACCTCTGGCAAGCTCTTTGTCTCCCATATAAGGTAATACACATTCTGATTGGGTATTTTTATGCTATAGAGTTGCAACAAAGTTGGAACAGCATCACACATAACTGAGTTACAACAGAGTCACCCCAGATTTACAGCAGAGCTGGCATGCACAGTAAATGTGACATGTTGCCTTTTCTTGGTTCTGGGAGGGCCCTTACCACATTCTCCCCTTTGATGCTCAGATCCCTTTAGGGTCAAAGGGCATCATCCTGACTTAAAGGCTTATATCTCTGTGACATCATAACACGTGCTGCCCAACCATACCTCCATGAGACTGGAGATAGAGTTCATAACCAGGGGTAATATGGCAGGGTAGGAGTCGGCAGGCTCCCAGCATTAAACCCACATCACTTGTAAGAGTTTTGAATCCCCCCAAAACTGAAAACCATCCTTCAAATAATTTCTTGTGATTCCAACCTTTTCAAGTCTGGACCAAGACATAAATGACCTTTTTTGTTGTTGTTGTTGTTTTAATCTGATTTCTACTCTGACCTTGCCCTCATCATCTATTTGTAGGTAATAGTTGCCCAGGTTAAATTTCCCACTCATCTCACCTTCAGAAGCAAGCAAGTAGTGTTTGATGCTAAACAATTCTGATGAATAGCATTGTGCACTTGAATATACCTTGCTTAGCCAGTAAATTGAGGGCTTGTGTCGCGTCTCATTAGTTATAATTTCAACAACAGCTGTTAGCCTAACGATGTGATTTCACATATACATGGGAGTTCAGTACCCGCAGGGCCCCTCTTCTGCCCAGGTGGCTGGACCAAAATAGTGAATTATCCACTCAGGGGGCCATTCGTCATCTTGCCAGTCGCCACTCTCTTTGGGCCCCTTGGTCTTCATATCCTGGGGCTCCCAACTACTCCCATCTTGCTAATGGAAGGAGGAAAAAGGAGGGGCAAATTGTCCCCGTACACCAGATCTGGACCAGAATTGGGGCACTTTAGCATAGGTGGCCCTTCCACGTAGCCAGTGTAGTTATCTGGGTAGTTATTTTACAGAGTTTTTGGCCCAGACATGGTAGAGACCCAACTGAGATGTTAAAACAGTTTTTCCTCTCAGGTAAGACAATATTTTCTAACAATTGAGGTTTTGAGGAACCAGACACCAGTGGTTGAAGAGGAGAGAATGATTCCACTATAGGGCTCATGGGGGTCTAGCTCTTGAGCCTCCCATGGCCACTGATACCCTGTATCGGTTTCTCTACACACATGGCAAGAAGACATGTTTAGAGATTGAACCCGAGCCTCTGCCAAGGTTAGGAATGGGTTTCTGTTTATGGCGAAGATAGGAGACAGGCTTTTCTCCGTTTCCTCATAAAAGGAATGAAAGATCTGGTGGGAGGAAGACTTCAGTGAAGTTGTAACCCCTTTGAAGTACCATCTGGTTCCAGGGCAGCACCTCCTCCAAACTATACATAGGCCACTTGGGTGGCCTGTTCTCCATGCTGAGTCTTCAGGGTCAACAATAGTGAAATTAACAAAATTATAGGCTTGCAATTTATAGCTGGTGTAGCAACACCCTTTTGAAGTTTGGGAGTTTTACTGTTACCACTCTGCCAGGTGGCCCATGTAACACAAGAGGGACCAAAAAACTCAGCATAATCATTACCCATGGACCCCACACACCATTTTCAGGCTGTTCACACTTACTGAGACCATAGGGCAGGTAACATCAAGTGCTCAAGTCTCATGACCTCCCATGCATCAAGGATACTGACACTGGTTGCTTTAGATTAGTCAACTGTGTAAATTAATGGACCTGTTTCTCGTCGCCTTCTGGTAAGCTTTGGACTTCCAGCCAATCCTCAGCTGGGGAATACTGCGGATTGAAACAAGTATATTGATCCCCCTGTTGGCAGATAGAATATGTGGTCTTGTTATACCTGCAGGTCCCCAAGACTGTTCCCTGGCAGGAAAAATAATAAAGTAAGTTGTGGCAACACCTTGGCCCGATTGAATCATGTGAAGGCCTGGGTCACAGGATGAAGAGCTTAAATCTAAAAATGGGAGCCAGATCAGATGCTTCCAAGGGCAACAAAATGCCCTATCAAAAGGGGGTGAAGAGTGTACAACCAGAGATATGAAAAATTGTGCTCTATAATTGTAATATGAATTGTAATATGAATTGTAATGCATTCTGTTGTCATATATAACATCAAAATTAAAAAAAATTTAAAGGGTGGGGTGAAAAAAATGCTAATAGAGACTTTTCAACCCAGTGTCAGTCAGTTGGCGCAGTCTCTGCTAATCCTACAGCAAAAATTAAGGCTAGGACTGTGACAACAGAGAGGGGTAAGGGGTGACGGTGCCCAAGCATTTTTGTGAGAAACTTATAGGAGATAAAAGTCCGTTTATCCTGGCAGGTGGTCTATCCCTCAAGCTTCTGCCGTGCACATATTAGTCAGCTTCCAGAGTGACTAAAGCAGGGATGTTGTCTTTGGGGTCTCTTGAGGGTGCAGCTTGCTTATTTTAGGTGGTAAACTTGCATGGGGGTGGCTTGGGGATGCATGCCCAGTTACATAAAGCTGGTTTCACTCTGCTGTGCTGAATCCAGGGGACCACCTTGGCCACCTTGATTGTAGGTAGGGGTGGGTAAAATTACAGTGAATTGTCCCCTCAAAAGAGGCTTTAGGGGTTGGACATTGTATTTCTTTACCCATACAGCATCTCCAAGTTTTAAGGGGTGGACATCTGTGGTCAGGCTCATGGGTAGCCATTCCCTAATCCAAAGGTGTCTAGGGATCAGGGTAAAGCCTACAGTCTGCATCTGCTGCCTCAGAGTAAAGTTGCACACTTTTTAGATCTTATATACCCTTTATAATGGGAGGAGGGCATTCATAAAGAATGGCATAAGGCTGGGCACTGTGGCACACACCTGTAATCTCAGCAGCTCAAGAAGCAGAGACAGGAAGATCATGAGTTCAAAGCCAGCCTCAGCAAAAGCAAGGTGCTAAGCAACTCAGTGAGACCCTGTCTCTAAATAAAATCAAAACATGGCTGGGGATGAGGCTCAGTGGTTGAGTGCCCCTGAATTCAGTCCCCCGTACTCCCCCCTCCACACACACAAGAATGAATGGCATAAGAAGAGGACCCTGTCTGTCTAGCAGGGTAGACTTAATTCTTAATAATTAGTAATACCTGGTCCCAGTGCAGCTGGGTTTCCTGACACAGTAGTAACTTTAGAGTTTGGTTCTTTCACTCCACCTTCCTGGAGCTCTGTGGACACCACACAGTGTGTAACTTCCGGGTGATCTTTAATTCCTCTGTCATCAATTACACCACCTTAGTCATGAATGCTGGCCCATGAATGGCTGTTTTGTTTATAAATCTCCCAGATATTCAAGACCAAGTTGGCCTAAATTGACCTTGTTCCTATTCTCAAGGGTCAGCTGAGATTCCTCAGGCGTTCACTCTTGGGAACTAGTGAGAAGCCTCTAGTTTCCTCTACCAGTTGTTCCATCTGCCAGGATGGGTCACCATCTTCCTGACCAAATGTGACTTCCCTTGGAAGTATTGGGGATATTTCCTTTTTCAGTAACCATCCTCTTTGCAGAATGTGCACTGGTTGGCTTCCTGTTCTCAAGGGTCCCTTTGATCCCCCTGATCAGGAGATCATGTGACCCTGAGTTGTAAAGCCCTTAGGAAAAAAACTCCCATTATTCCCTGGGCCATAGATGCCCTCAGAGGGCAAGAACCAAATATTGGCTGTTTTCCTTTAGCCCTTTAACTTTGTTTTGGCTTTAAACATCCAGCAGGCAGGTTTCATGAGTCTTGGATTGGGAGTACTAGATTTTAACTTAAAACTTTACAGTTATTTATCCCTTTCATTTAATTGGGGTCAGCATTAGTACTGGAAGAGCCAGCCTTATTATTTTGTCTGTCCCATGGTAATGGCTTATTTCAGAATTAACTCAGGTCCTGTTAGAAGGAATATTATTTCAGGACACAGGCAAAATTTATAAAGTTCCATAGGAACATACAAAGTGTCATTAACAAGACCAAAAACATTTAGTTTGTATAATAGCTTTGAACCAAGAAACATAATTTCTATAATAATAATATATCTAATAATAACATACCTTTGGTGTCTAGTTTGCCTTCACAAAGAACCAAAGATATGCCAACTCAATCACATATGAGACCTGTTACAAATTTTACTTTCTTTTAAAACTCTTATAATGTTACATGTCTTTTATAATTTCCCAAACCTTTACTTGGTTTTGTGTTCTATCCCCTGGTGATTTTGAGATCACAGTAATCTTCACAAAAATCTATCCTTTGAGCGGCTGGGATTGGGGCTCATCGGTAGAGCACTTGCCTCGCACATGCGAGGCCCTGGGTTTGATCCTCAGCACCACATAAAAAAAATACAGAAAATAAAGATGTTGGGTTCAACTACAATTTTAAAAATTTTTCCTTTGAACACAACTTTAAATGAGCTTAAGTGTACCCTACTTTGACTCCATCTTAACAAAGAGTGAGTAGGCTGAGAGATAGAGACATATCTCAGGTAAGATGAGGCTCTTGACAAATGACACACTACATCATCATCATCTGAAACATGAATCAAAACTTGAGATCTCTTAGCCATTTTTTTTGTGGAAAAGTAATAAAGTGGCAAAATGCTTCCATATTCCATGTTGCTAACCTTTAAACAAATTAGGCTTTCCTTGTTTCCTTCCAAAAAATACATTTAAATTTCCATCCCAGTGTGGAGAGTAACAAAATTTTATACATATCACTTTTTGGATGACAGGTTATTTTTTATCAAATTACAAAATATTAATGACATAAATAAGTCCCCAGCTAATAAATTTGTTATTTCTACATGAGTCTGAAAGGGACTGCCACTACAGACAACTTTAGTTTGGAGAATACCAGCTTGGTAAAGTTCTCTAAAAAAGACTTGTATAGTTGGAAGATATGAATACATCTAATATACAAATAAGTCGGTAACATCACAACTGCATTGATATCCTTATATTAACCAAGTATAACTTCTAAAGAAAATGTAGAACCCTTAGTGTAATGACCTAAAATATGAGTTGACTGTACAAACCTTAATTTCTTTAAAACTAGTTCCCCTAAATAATAAAACCTAAGAAGCACAGTAATCTTGAAAAATAAGAGCAGATAAATGGCTTAAGAAAACCTTGTTACTTTAACAGAGAATTAAATTCTGGTTTATATCAGTACATTAATATTTGACCTTAGGAAAAACCTCTAAATAACTTCAACTGATGGTACTCATTATAGCCAAATTAATCACAAGCTTCTTGAAATTCATTCTCAAACCTGTGCAACTTACTTAGACACACAATAACCTATTTACACATTTTTATCCAGAAACATTTTAAAATTTTGATATTAAAATATTTTTCTACACCTATAATTTTTTCCTTTTTTCTTCATTCTAGTTATACACGACAGAAGAATGCATTTTGACACTCATACATAGATGGAATATAACTTTTCATTCCCCTGGTTGTACATGATGTACACAAGTCGTGTAATCATATTCACAGTGGGTAATAATGTCCAATTCATTCTATCATTTATACCCCCATGCCCCCTCCTCTCCTTTCACTCTCCTCTGTTTAGTCCAAAATATTACTATTCTCCACCCACCCACCCCCATTGTGAATTGGTGTCCACATATCGGAGAAAACATTAGGCATTTGGTTCTTTGGTATTGACTTATTTCACTTAGCATAATATTCTCCAGTTCTACTCATTTACCAGCAAATGCCATAATTTCATTCTTTAAGGCTGAGTAATATCCCATTGTATTTTTACACTACAGTTTCTTTATCCACTTATCTATTGAAGGGCACCTAGGTTGGTCCCATAGCTATTGTGAATTGAGATGCAATAAACATTGATGTGGCTGTATCACTATAGAATGCTGATTTTAAGTCGTTTGGATATAAATCTAGGAGTGGGATGACTGGGTCAAATGGAGGTTCCATTCTAAGTTTTCTCTGTTAGGAGCCACAGCAAAAATATTGATACAGGCACCTTTGGATATTATTGACTGCCAGCCAGCAATTCACATTCATATGGTAATTGGACTCATGCTGTCCAGCTGGGCCCAATTTCAGGACTCAGGTTACTCATGTCACTCTTGTAATGGGAGAGTTCCCATTGGTTGGAATAGGATGGTAGGAGGGTGTTCCGGGGGAAGTGGAAACCCCCCCGGCTCAGGTAGACACACGTGTGGCGGACCCACCTGTTAGGGAACGCACACGGCCTCTCTCTAAATAAAACTTTGTCTCAGTTTGACTGGCTTGTGTTTTTGTGCCCAACCGGGTTGCAAGATTGCAAGCCCGCGTGCACTGACAGCTCAGCAGGGGATCGCTCAGCAGGGGTGCCGCAGGCAGTGCTCGGCAGCAGGAGCGGGACTCAGCCGGCCCGGGGCCGGGCAGTTTGCGGCATTTTGGTGGCCCTGTACTGGGAACGCCCAAAACTTAAAGGTGAGTAATATCGCTCGCCCCTAAGGAAAGGCGACAGAATGGGTATTTCTGTTTTGATTTATTCTGCTCTTATTTCAGGCTCTCTAGCCTTACAATTTTTCCAGACCAGTTGGGATAAATGGCTAGCTCAAGGTTTGAAGTTATTCGGCCCTGAGAGAGAGAAAATTGACATAATCATTTTCCTCCTCTCCGTTTCTGTTTCATTCTGTTTTGGCTTTCTTCTATCCTATCTTATTGGGTTACGTTACCTTTATAGTAGATTAGAATCTAGTAAAAAACAAACCGAAAAACTGTTAAGTAAATTGTTAGAGGTCCAGGCCATGGCAGAAAACATATTAGGTCAAGCAAAACAAAAGGTCTCTCAAGCTAGTCAGATAGAAGAAAATTTGAACAAGGCAAGCTCAGGGAAAAAACGGTCATCAGATAGGGAGGCTGCTACTAACTCCGTTCCACCACCAGAGGGCATAGTTCAACCAACAGCTTTACCTGCCTCCATAGATGATGAACGGAATCCTGAGGCAGGACCCCAAAAACTAGCATGCCCTGTAGTTGAGCAGGGAGAAGAAAAAGAACGAGTTTACCGTGCCTTAGATTTCAAAATAATAAAGCAATTAAAGGAAGCTGTAGCAGCCTACGGCCCGGCCGCTCCCTTCACAGTCAGTATGGTCGAATCTATTACCGGCTGGAATTTAACACCAGCAGATTGGGCTAACGTGTGTAATTCTGTGCTAAATAGAGGACAGTATTTATTATGGAAAATTGCCAATGAAGAATTTTGCAAGGAGACAGCTAGGCGAAATGCAGAAGCAGGTTACCCTGAACGAGACCTGAAGATGTTACTGGGAAAAGAAGATTTTCAAGAGCAGATGCATCAGCTCAGATATGATCCTGGCGTATACGCTCAGATCGCTATAAATGCAATTAAGGCATGGAAAACTTTGAAGGGACAAGGGGATTTTCAAGGTCAACTATCTAAGATAATACAAGGAGTTAATGAGCCCTACGCTGACTTTGTAGCTAGACTTATTGAAGCAGCCTCTGAGACATTTGAAAATACAGAACAGGCAATGCCATTTATAAAACAGCTGGCTTACGATCAAGCAAATCGTTGCTGCAAAGAGGTCATTAGACCGTGGAAACAGGAAGATTTAAACACATATATTAAATTATGTAGAGACATTAATGAACAAGGACAAGTCATGGCAGCTGAAGTAAAACAGGCTTTAAGTACCAAGCCAAAAACATGCTATAATTGCAATCAAGAAGGGCATTTTAAAAGAAATTGCCCCATAGGAGGAGGGTTTAACAAAGCTAGGTATCAAAAGAGTAGAATCCCGGGTATTTGCCCACGATGCCATAGAGGAAGACATTGGGCTAATGAATGCCATTCTCAAACCACCATAGAGGGTATTCCGTTATCAAAAAATGGACAAAGACCAAGTGTCTACCCACGATATCGTGGAGAAAGGCATCAGGCCCCGTTGTCAAAAAACGAATTGGAGGGCCCAATGCCCCGGGGCCCAAAACCACAAATATACGGGGCAATGGAGGAACCCAGCAGCACCATCAAGGTGGTGCCCAGGACGCATTATCCATCAGATCCCTCATCAGACAGACTAGAGGGAGCGCAGGGTTGGACATCTGTGCCTCTGCCAGAGCAGTATTAACTCCAGAGATGGGAGTTCAAATCATTCCCACAGGAGTAAAAGGACCTCTTCCCCAGGGAACAGTAGGCTTATTATTAGGACGCAGTTCTTCTACACTTAAAGGACTTATGATAAGTCCTGGGGTAATTGATCCCGATTATGAGGGTGAAATAAAAATCATAGCTAGTTCTCCAAGAGGTATATCAGTAATTTCATCAGGAGATAGAATAGCACAGTTATTAATAATACCAAGCCTACATGATAAATTTTCCAGTTGTAATGTAGAAAGAGGTTCCAAGGGATTAGGCTCCACAGGTGTAGATTGGGCTATGCTATCTTTAAATTTAGATTCTCGCCCTATGCTAAAATTAAATATTCAAGGGCATGATTTTAATGGACTGCTGGACACAGGCGCTGACCTCAGCATCATATCTCGCCAGGAATGGCCTAAGCATTGGCCATTACAGCAAGCGACCCAAACGCTTAGAGGCCTAGGAGTGGCAACTAATCCCCATAGAAGTGCAATGGTATTAGATTGGAGGGATCCTGAAGGATGTGAAGGAACTATACAGCCCTATGTATTGGACCATCTCCCCATAAATTTATGGGGACGAGACGTCCTAGATCAATTAGGATTGACATTAACAAATAACGTCAATCCTAACGCGCCCACTACTAGGGCAAAACAAGGCTTTAAAAAAGAAAAGAGATTAAGAGATCAAGAACAAGATATAACAGCACCAATTCAAGTAGATCAAGAGATAGATAAACATGGATTGGGTTTTCAAAAAGGGCCACTGAGACAATCAAAATTACTTGGAAATCAGAAAGACCAGTGTGGGTTCCTCAGTGGCCCCTAACTAAAGAAAAGATACAAGTAGCCCATGATCTGGTCAAACAGCAATTAGCGGAAGGACATATACAACCTTCCGTATCTCCCCATAATACTCCCATTTTTGTTATTAAAAAGAAATCTGGTAAATGGAGATTATTACAAGATTTAAGAGCCATTAATAATGAGATGGTTATTATGGGACCTGCTCAATCAGGGATTCCCCAACTGTCTGCTTTACCAAAAACGTGGCATGTTCTAGCTATAGATATTAAGGATTGTTTCTTCTCAATTCCAATTCACCCCGAGGATAGTCCACATTTTGCATTTACTATCCCTGCACTGAATCATGAAGGTCCTGATCAGAGATATGAATGGAAAGTACTCCCTCAAGGGATGGCTAACAGCCCAACTTTGTGCCAAATTTATGTTGATAAAGCAATCCAGCCACTTAGAAATCAAAACCCTGAACTACAGATATTTCACTATATGGATGATGTGTTAATGGCACATAAAGATAAAAACACATTGCTAGAATGTTATGCCACGCTTACAAACTTATTAAAAAATTATAATCTAGAAATAGCAATAGATAAAGTACAATTAAATCTTCCAATTAATTATTTAGGAGTTCTATTATCCTCAACCATGGTCCGTCCACCAAAAATTCAAATACGAGTAGATCAACTCAAATCACTTAATGACTTTCAAAAGTTATTGGGAGATATAAATTGGATAAGGCCTTATCTAGGCATACCAACAGGAGAATTAGGACCTTTATTTGATATTTTAAAAGGTCCATCAGATCCAAATTCACCCCGCATGTTAACGCCTGAAGCTAGAAAGGCATTAAAAATCATTGAAACATATATGGAAAATATGCATTTGGATAGAATTGATATAAGTTTGCCTTTATTATTTATTGTATTACCGACAAAAAATATTCCTACAGGGGTATTTTGGCAAGAAGGTCCATTATTATGGATACATTTATCTTATTCTCCTAATACTATTCTTACTAGATATCCTGAGGCTGTAGGGCAATTAATACTCAAAGGAATAAAAGCAGCAAAAGGAGTGTTTGGGATTTCTCCCAATAAAATTATTACTCCATATACTATGGATCAAATTGATGAGTTAGCTAATGAGTTAAATACTTGGGCAATAATCATGTGTAAATCTAGTGTTGCATTTGATAATCACTTGCCATCTAATCCTTTGTTGTCCTTTTGGTCTAAGCATCCTGTAGTTTTTCCAAAAATGACAAGAAAAACCCCTATCATAAATGCTCCAAATATATTCACTGATGGGTCAAATAATGGTACAGCAGCAGTAGTTACTCCTGATCAAACTTTTACATTTTTAGTACCCAAACAATCAGCTCAAAAGGTAGAGCTCAATGCAGTATTGCAAGCTTTTATGATGTTCAAAGATTCTACATTTAATTTATTTTCTGATAGTCAGTATGTAGTTAATGCTATCGTATCTCTTGAAGATGCTGGTAGGATTTCTCCTTCCTCTACTGTTTTCTCTTTGTTCTCTGCTATACAAAGTCTAATCTGGGATAGAAAGGATCCATTCTTTATAGGACATATCAGAGCACATACAGGATTGCCTGGAGCCCTTAGTTTGGGTAATGAACTAGCAGATAAATCTACACATGACATACATATTTTCTCCACAATAGAAGAAGCTATAAATTTTCATAAAAGGTTCCATGTCAATGCTAATACTTTACAAAAACGTTTTAAAATAACTAAAGAACAAGCCAGACATATAATAAAACAATGTCAAAATTGTGTGACATTTTTGCCACAAGTTAATCTTGGAGTCAATCCTAGAGGACTGATACCTAACCATATTTGGCAGATGGACGTCACACACTTGCCAGAATTTGGAAAATTAAAATATTTACATGTTACAGTTGATACTTCTTCTGGATTTTTGATGGGCTCCCTTCATCCCGGAGAAAAAACTAAAGATGTTATAGCTCATTGCTTACAAAATTTTGCCACTGTGGGTGTTCCTAAACAATTAAAAACCGATAACGGTCCTGGTTACATCTCCAAGTCTTTTAAACAATTTTGCTCATCATTTGGCATTACTCATATAACAGGAATCCCATACAACCCACAGGGACAAGGCATAGTTGAAAGAGCTCATCAAACTATAAAAATGTACTTATTAAAGCAAAGGGAGGGAATTAGTAAGGGGTATATATCCCCCAAAGATAAACTTAAAATAACCCTTTTTACTCTAAACTTTCTAAATTTGGATTCATCAGGACTTAGTGCTGCGGAAAGACATATGTATCCGAAAAATGTACATAAGCCTAAGGTACTTTGGAAAGATATTCTAACAGGACAATGGAAAGGTCCGGACCCAGTAATAGTCTGGAGTCGGGGCTCCGTCTGTGTTTTTCCACAGGAGGAACAGCAACCAATTTGGATTCCAGAGAGATTAACTAAAACAATTTCTACAGAAAAAGAAGATGATTTGACTCAAATCCATAACAGCTGATATCCAGAGTTCCAGCCTGGCTATTCTTGCATCTGCGACAGTGATTTACCACGGTGCCTTTTTCAATATCTATTTTATTATTTGCATTTTTCCCACATCATAAAGTTCTATTTTATTTTATTTTATTTTATTTTACCTTATTTTTTAAGCTCATACAAACCTAGGTTAATGTTTTTCTGATCAGTTTTATTTTTTTGACTGTGTTTTATTTATTTATTTATTTTTTTTTAACTGTAAAGTTTTTAAACATTGCAATGGAGATTTCACCTAGCTATAGCTACAAGGCCTTTATTTACTATTGTCTTATATGTTCTATGTTATGTATGCTGTTTTGTGTTGTATGTGTGTATGTCCATATTTCATTTATAAGGAGCGCTCATGTATATATAGATACAAGTATTCAAAAAAAAAAAAAAAATTTAGTCACGTGACTTATATGGTTTAATTTACTTTAGGTAAACAGCTGTTATTAAATTTTGTTTTTAAAGGTGGTTAACAGATATGTTTGTTTACTTTCACCTTTCCTTTTCATTATATTTCATAATTCTGTTCAGGATAATGTCTCTTTAGCAACATGGCCATAATTCCCATCTCCATCCCAGTGCCGGTGAAGACTAAGACCAAACTACAACTTTTATGATAGCTATCACTATAAACTGTATAAATTGATACATCAATCAAAATAACTCAATAAGACTGCTCAATCAAGGACTTAATTTACTTTGGGAGGAAATGGACATATTGATAGACTCCTCCAATTTGAACTGCTCAATCAAGGACTTAATTTACCTTGGGAGGAAATGGACATATTGATAGACTCCTCCACTTTGAACTGCTTACACAACTTGTCTGGACTATGTATCACCTGTATGCATTGTGTTCTATTTGTTGATACAGCGAACTGGTAGTGCTAAATATCTTAGCCGATGTGTCACCAGTGTTTCCATAGGAGCCTTCAATTGGCTTGGTGTCGTGGCAATTCTGCGTCTTTCTCCCTTCTGCTAGTGATGGTCTAAATTTGGGGGCCAACAGAGGTGAGGCAAGAACCTCACCCCCCCACTGGCACCAAGGTTAAATTTGGGGGCCAACAGAGGTGAGGCAAGAACCTCACCCCCCCACTGGTGCATAGGCCTATTACACAGGTATGGCTATATACTGGACCGGTAGTCAGTGACGGGTATGATTCGGTTACAGTGGTATCAACCTAAGCCAGGAGACTGACGCAATAAGGTCAGTTTTCCCATGACGGGTAAGAACCATATGTGAATTGGACATACCTAACAGGCACGGTCCCTAGCCACATTTGCCTGTTGTTTATTTAAACAGTAGGGGGCAGATGTTAGGAGCCACAGCAAAAATATTGATACAGGCACCTTTGGATATTATTGACTGCCAGCCAGCAATTCACATTCATATGGTAATTGGACTCATGCTGTCCAGCTGGGCCCAATTTCAGGACTCAGGTTACTCATGTCACTCTTGTAATGGGAGAGTTCCCATTGGTTGGAATAGGATGGTAGGAGGGTGTTCCGGGGGAAGTGGAAACCCCCCCGGCTCAGGTAGACACACGTGTGGCGGACCCACCTGTTAGGGAACGCACACGGCCTCTCTCTAAATAAAACTTTGTCTCAGTTTGACTGGCTTGTGTTTTTGTGCCCAACCGGGTTGCAAGATTGCAAGCCCGCGTGCACTGACAGCTCAGCAGGGGATCGCTCAGCAGGGGTGCCGCAGGCAGTGCTCGGCAGCAGGAGCGGGACTCAGCCGGCCCGGGGCCGGGCAGTTTGCGGCATTTCTCCATACTGCTTTCCATACTGGTTGCACCAATTATCAGTCTATACCTATAGTTTTTATGTCTCTTTCCTGGTTGCTGACCCTTTACATTATACTCTGAAACAATCCTTATGAAATTTTTGATTTTAGACAAATTATAATGTGAAATACCTTATGTTTGTGTTTTTACCGTACTTTAATTGAAATGCATTTGAGACTTTTTGTACTCTTTGTATATAGAAATATATCTTTTAGAGTATTAACTCTTAGTAACCATGATTTAGGGAAGACCCAGAAACAAACCAATCCTAAACTCTTTTTTCCCTTTACCAGTTTATAAGGACACAATAATAATATATATATCTTTTTCTTATGAAATTTAAGAAGTCAAGGGTACTTGAATTTATATTTAGCAGGTGATGTTTTAGCATTTTAACATTGCGAATTAAATGTCGTCTCCAACAAACTCTTTTAGTCCCATTTAGGTTCAATCTAATAAACTTATTTTTATTTTATTTTATTATTTATTTATTTATTTTAAAAAAATATTTATTTTTCAGTTATCACACCACCTTTGTGGACACAACATCTTTGTTCGTACGTGGTGCTGAGGATCGAACCCAGGCCGCACGCATGCCAGGCGAGCGTGCTACCGCTTGAGCCACATCCCCAGCCCCTAATAAACTTATTTTTAAATGTTAACTTCAGGTTATCCACAAAAACCAAGATATCAGACAAGTGTAACAGTAAAAGCCATATTTTTCCTGCTAAAGAAAAATCCTAGAAACAATAGACCATATTTTAAACATCATATAGAGACCAACATTCTATTAATTGCCTTACCACATAGAAAAACAGGTGGGTCAGGAAAGACATATATTTCCTTTTATTCATTTAACCAATTTAAATTGAATTTTTCATAAGTGTTTAAGTCCTATAAACTAAAAGGCATTTGCAGGGGCTGGGGATGTGGCTCAAGCGGTAGCGCGCTCGCCTGGCATGCGTGCGGCCTGGGTTCGATCCTCAGCACCACATACCAACAGCGTGGCTGTAAACACTCAAGTAAAGATCAGGAGGAACATCTTTACAGACCACGGTGCATGTTTGGACCAGATTCGAGTCAGTCCAGAAGTATAATTGCTGCCTCTGATTCCTGGACTAGTCCCCAAGAAATGCTGCTTTGCAGGGGAGTCAGAACACTGGGGCATTTGACAGGAAGCAGGGTTTCTTTTGTATCAGCGCAGACAGGGCAGATTATCATCCAAAAGCCAAGCCCCAAATGCAGGGAGGTGTTGCCTTATATACCTGTTGCAAACTCTTTTTCTCTCAGATCAGGGAACATATATTTTGATTGAGTATTCTCATGCTATACCGTGCAAAAAAGCTGGAACAGTATCATGCATAAATCATGCATGAGTTACATAGCGCCGACAGATTTACAGCAGAGTTGGCATGAAAGCTAAGTGTGACATATTGCCTTTTTTGTTCTGGGAGAGCCCCTATCACACTGTTACCTACTGCACCAGTGCTATCAGATGCCCAGGTGAGCATCCATTGCTTCCCCAACCACCCAGAGCCCTATGTCCCCCCTGTCATTGGAGAGTGATAAATCTATAGCTCTCAGAATTCCTCTGGTAAGCAACAGCGCAACCAGGTTGCAGAGGAGGAAATGGCGTGGTGAGTGTGGAGGAGGCAGAGGGGAGATGGCTGACAAGATTACACTGGAGGCACAAACAGGGCATGGTCCTGTCACTGAAAGTAGAGGGCAAGCTGTGTCTTTTCAAAGAAGAGTCCACTGCAGGAAGGAGACCCCGTGCAGACATCATTTCTTGAGGGAGGGCGACAGGAGAGTGCATGTCCTGGGGCAGGGACATCCTTGACTGGTGTCTGGGGTCTTGATCTAGAAAAGCCTGTATTTCTTTGGTGGGGGAGTGGATGAACCCATTTGTAAAAGGTGATGCTTTTCATTGGGACGTTTGTCCACTGTGGATGCAGGCAGGGGGTGCTGGCACTTGTGTGCATTTACACATTTGGGTGACAGTGGTGAACTTGAGTGTATTTTCATCTGTGCATTGAACATATCAGTGGCACTAGTACACATTCATTCATGCACACAGTCTTAGGTTTATTTTAGAAAGGTGACACACTGCTTCCATTTTTACAGAATGGAGACAAGAGCACCTTTTTAAGAAGGGTTCTTTGGAATGCATCTGTTTGGGGAGTGGATGAAGTAGGAAGCTGTCTCCTTGAGGCAGGTGTTTGAAAGCATGGTTACTAGAAGAGCCACTGTATGGAAATCTCTAGGAGGTGTCCCCTGTAGGGAGGGGCATAGTGAGAACCTCTGTTGATGACGTGGGTGTGTCTTTGGAGTCCTCCTACACGTGAGTGGGGGCAAATAGAGGAGTCTGTGGGAAGCATTTCTCACACGTGATTGGGCAACTCCCGGTTTGGGTCTGAGGCGCTCTGGCTAAACTGTGTCAGAGCTTTCCCCACCCTCTCCTGGTGCGAGAGCCTGTCCGTGTGGGGTGCGACTGACCACTGACCCTGGGGCCAATCACTGACCCTGACCTTGGAGTGCGCCCCCCCTCAGCCTTCATTGGATGGAATTCTCCCCTGAATTTCTTGTTCCCCAATAAAAGGCTACTCCCTGGTGTGCTCCCTCTCTCTCTCTCCTGCTAGCCCTGAGTAAGCCTTGCTGCCCTACCGGGTGGTTCGAGGTGGGAACCAGAGGGGGAGCCGTCTAGGACCTGGTCATGGAAAAAGGTAACTGAGTCTGTGTGTTTATTTTGAACTCACTAGTTAGCTTTTATGCCAAGAACCTCATTAATGAAACCAGTGTGCTGGTCGCATGGTGGAGGAGTCCACTGTTGGAGCAGGTTTCCTTGTCAAGGATGGGAATAATGGAGAGAAGGCACTCTAGAAAGGGGTCACCTAGGAAATGCGCCTTCATGAGTCCTAGCTAATGGAAGAACATTGGTTTCAGGGGGTCTTTTAAAAGGTCTCATTCCTTTGAGACATTGAGAATGACTATTAGTAGAAGGGGAAACATCCGTAAGGCTCCATCACTGGAGTGGAATAAAGAAAAAGTGAGGCCAGGGGTATGGAAATGGAGGAAGTTGGAGAGATCCATTATATGAGAATGAGGGAGGAAGACTGTCCATTTAGCATGGGGAGGGATGTCTTTGGAAAATTTGGAAGCACTCATTCCTTGGGCTGGATGATTTGGAAGAAGGTACTCTGTACCACTCTGGTTTCCCTGGCTGTTGGATTTTCTTCCCACAACCTTAGATCTGCAGGGAATTCCCCTGATGACTGCCTTCAGGAGGAGGACCTCGACTTACGGAGTCAGCCATGCCTGAGCCTTTCTGGGGCATGGTATCACACATTCGTGGGTGTCATCTGCAATAGGTACTATCTGCGATGATGGCCCTGTGCTGGAAGGGTGTGGTGAGCAACCACGCCTACCTTCAGCAGGCTATGGACTGGTTTGGGGCACAGCATGAAGGCCCCATCCCTGTGGTCAGCAGCAATGGCGTGAAGTGGTGCTGAGAAAACACTGACATCTCTCGGGGTGATGTGGCTCACCAGGGAAGGACTTGGCCCTGCTCACTCAGTGCAACCACACTACCGTGACCGTTGGCACCTTTGGCTTCTGGGCTGCCTACCTGGCTAGTGGAGACACTGCCTACTTTACCAACTTCACCCTGCCAGACTCAGAGTTCCTGAAGGTCTTCAAGCCTGAGGCTGCCTTCCTGCCTGAGTGGGTGGGCATTAATGCAGACTTGTCTCCAGTGCAGACAGGGGCTGGGCCTTGGAAGCCAGGGAGACTTTTGGGACTGGTCTCATCAGGCTAGAGTCAGACAGACATGTCTCCAGAGGCCTGGCAGCTTCTGGAGAAGTCAGGGGTGGTCCCAGAGCAGGTGGTGCCCATGGCCAGAGAGATTCTAGTTGGCCAGAGGTGGAAAGAAGTAGGGGAGGGGCTTCCTGGAGCTGCCTGAACACCTACAACCAGCAGAACATCTTTTCTGATGGCTGGCAGTGCCCAGTGAAGCTCGTGGTGGCTCCAGAAGCCACGGTGCCCACCTGATCATCATATCCATAGTATTTCTGCATGGCAGCCCCTGAGAACAGGGAACCCTTCCTTCTAGAGTCCACTCGGCTGGTCTTTCCTAGCAGAGGTGTTACTTCTGCCCTGTGTTCAGAAGACTGAAGGACCTCCTGGTTGATCTAGAGCAGGCCCTCATTAGCTCTCCTTCAGGGTTCCTGGACTAATTCCTACTGTGGGTTGTTCTAAGGGAGGGCCAGAAGAACCCTGCAGGGACTAGGGGACAGCACTTCAGAATTCTATTTAATTCTAGCAAAGAATATGATGAAGGGACTGTCATAGCTCAGCAACCAACCCCTGCCAGAAAGATCACGGTGTGGAGACTGCCTCGAGTGAGCAAGCTTCTGTTTGGAGTATGTACTGGGGATTGAGCTCAGATGAACCCTAGGGTTGGCTCATGCTAGGTGAGAACCAGCCTCTTCCTCTGCTCACAGGCTCTGGAAATGCTGGGGCAGTTATGAGTAGTTATGAGCCAAATCTGTGCACCACCTTGGACCTCAATGAAAGTCACAAAGGATTTTTCTTCCCTGTAGCAGAGACGAAAACATGGGAGATAGAAGAGGAATTGCTATTGGAGAATGCAGCAGCAACTTCTGTGGCAGAACCTTCCAGCAATCCAGGGAGACTTCTAATCTTCCAAACACAGGATCTGCATCTACTGTCTCTGGGATTAAGATAAAGTATTCTCTTCTCTAGCTGTGTCTGAGTATCTGAGTTCTGATTTCTGCAATCCAGCAAGTCTGCAGAAAGACGGTGAACCATGATGTGTCCCTGAACTCACAGAAGCACTAAATCTGGCTTCAGGTAGGTCTGGGATGAAAGGATCTGAGGATTCAGAGACCCCTTAATTCATGTCAAATCCAAGCAGGAGCACAGGGTCTGGCCAGAGTATGAGACTTTCGACTCAGATTTCAGGAACACTTGCTGCTTTTTGAAGGGTGAAAGAGTTTCTCTGACACAGCGAAATCTAATCACATCCATTCAAAAAAGTCCAGGCTGTAGTCTTCTCAGGTTTCAGGGTACCATTCCTAACATAGCTGACAAAGGAGGGTGGGAGGTATGAATTAAAGATGCACACCCTCAACCCTTGTCTCTGCACCTGTCTTGGCAGTGTGTGTGTGTGTGTGTGTGTGTGTGTGTGTGTGTGTGTGTTTAAAAACTGGAGATATTGATAAGATAGGAGCTTGAGATATGCTACCTAAGCAGATCGGACAGCTCTTCGCTGCTGAAAGTGTGAGAGTTGTTCCTGTGTTTCTGGTGCTCTGAATCGTGCAGAAATGTACAGAGAGAGAATTTCCAGAGCTCAATCGTCAGAGAGCTCAGTACCTGTCCTATCATCCTCATTGTGGCCATCATACCTTCCACACTCTTGTGATCTGGTGTTTCCTCACCCAGAGAAGGTGGTGAGCAAAAAGTATCCTTATCTGAGTGAGCAAAGAATATCATTATTGAACCTCAATTCCCATAAGGCTGCAGGCGCCAGTAACAGTAAAGAAAAAGACCTTAGCGCTTTCAGGAAGTACTAATCCTAGACTAGAAACGGTCCCTTCCCCATATCGAGGCTGTCACCCGCACCAAGCTGGAATCCAGGTCCCCAGGACAAGGAAGGGAGGAGGCTGAGGGCCAGAAGCCCGGTCCTGGGCTCTGAAAGTCAGCCCCTGAGGATGGACTTCTCTAGGGTGGATGCTGGAACGAAGGTCTCGATAAAACCACGCCCCTGTGACGTCATGTAGAAGTAGGCGGGTCTCCCTTTGTTGCGGCCCAATGAGAAGCAGATTCTGGGCGTGGCCAAAGAAAGCCCTAGGAAGTACTTTTTCGGATTTGGCCCTCCAAAGGAGACGTGACTGGAGTTCCTGGTGGAACCGGGACCTCCCGTGACACATATCCCCTTGGGAAAGCTGTCGACTTCACGCAGCCAAACTGTCCCTCACAAAACCTGAGTTACAGTCGTGGGAAATATTAAGGCAGAAGGACGCGGCACCGGGTTCCTCACAGTCTGAATGGGATCCTGAGCGAATCCTGGGTTTGAGGGCACAAGTCAAGGATCAAGGTCGGAGAGGAGCTAGTTAGTTAGGGTGCCTCGCGTTTAGGGCGCTTTGGGGCTCCGTTTCCTGAGAAGGTGCACCCTGAAAATAAGAGGTCGTAGCCTTGGGCAAGGGTGGACAGGAGGGACAGGAGGGTGGCTGGGAGTCTTGCATACATTCGTGGGGTCCCCGGGGTAAGGGATCTGGAGTGGACTTTGGTCTTGAGGGAGTTTTGAGAACCTGCGGGAGAGTTCATTTGAGCTGGACAAGGACTTTTCAGCCTGAGGTGCAACAGGGTTTGGGGCTTTGTGTATGTGAGGGTTGATACAGTCAAGGTTTGGAGTTGAGGATCACGTTAATTCGGGCGGGGGCGGGGAGCTGTGGATCCCATGGATTGGGAGCTTGGAGAGTCTGCACGGGTTGGGGATCTTGGGTCCTGAAGTGGGGAACGGTTGAGAGTGTTCTGATGTCTCAGGATGCAATGAAGACCCTCAATTTGGGGCTTTGTGGATTGGGGATTAATTTCACATGAGTCATTTGATGAAGAACATGTCTTCTTGGTTTGGAGATTTCCTGAACATCCTCCTTTCCCATGGGGGAGACTGAGGATGTGAGGTCCTGGGGGGCATCTCTAAGACAGGCTTTGATTTCTCTCCATTTAGCACCACCTGCTCCTGACCTGGGTGAGAGGACCCTCTCTGCATTTTCCTCTACTGAGTGCTCTGGCTCAATGGGGCTATGTTTTGCCCTCCCATTGGCTGCACTGGCCAGCTGCCTGCTTCCTGCAGGCTGTTGTATCACATGTGACCAGGCAGTTATGGGATCATTAAGGTTCTTGAAGGAGAATTACATACCTGGACACCTGGATGTCAAGAATCAAAAAAAAGTAATCGACAGAGTAAATGAGATCACAGAGGAATTCAAGAAGATAAAATTTAATAATGCTTCCTTTTTGGGGGCCATAGGTGAGGGCAAGACAGAGTTGCAGTCCTAGGGATTAGATGGGCAGGGTCCAGGATTGCAGGTGACAGGGGGTGGGGGGTGAAGGGGCTGAGTCCTGAACTTGGGAATGGATAGGCTGGGATGCAGATTCCAGAGATCCCGGCAGCTAGCAAATATTGTTTTTCTGCCCATTATCTATCAATTTTATGCAATAAAACAACTGAGCTAGCAAATAGTTTTTCTGCCCCTTATCTAGCAATTTTATGTAATAAAACAAACTCTGAAAGTAAGGGTGCAGTTGATTCCTTAACTAGTTCTAGGCTTGTTTGGCGGACTCATGGCTATTCTACTTTGTACAAAGAAAATCTAAGACAGCAAAGGTGGAACATGGGGTTCTATATCCACTCACAGATAACAGCACACTGGAAAAGGCATCTCGGAGTTTGCTGAAGGAGCTGAAACACATCACAGACAGTAATGTAAAAGGTTAATGCACCAAAGAGCTGGGAGGGGGGGTCCTGAATCTATTACTATCAGAGATGCCTCTCTACTGGTGTGATGCAGGATTTCCTAGGTTCAAATTCTGGTTCTGTCACTTCCTACCCATGTGGCCCTGAGCAAGAAACTGAGCAGTTTCTTCAGCTCTACACTGGACAGCATCACAGTGCCCTCCTCCCTCAGCTCCTGGGAGGATTAGATGGATTGATACCTGTGCATCGCTTAGCCCAGTGACTGGCACTATGTGAAGTACTTGATTTCTGTGCCCCTTCCTGAGAAGGCAGAAAGGGGAAGGCCAGCCCTCCAGGTAGCTCGAGCCCCATAGTCCACGGTGCTCTGAGGAAGGAGGATCCCTTGAATCCAGAAGACCCTGTCCCACCCCAGCAACAACCCAGTAGTGAAATGCCTGCCTAGGTAGACTGTGTCTGATCCTGCACCTGCTGCCTGGGGCAAGGAGAGCACTCAGCACCACCCTGCTTCCTCCCAGGGGACCAATTTGTGAGGGAGCTATACCAGATGTTGGAGAAGGAAAAGGCCAAATTTACCCAGTATGCTGCTGACTTTCAAAATAATGGTGAGGGAAGATGGCCCAATTCATCCTCCTTCCACCCCTTGAGCCCCTCTCTCCAGCCCCCTGCATCTCCATATCCTGGCCCTTGGCTTCCTCAGTCCCCAACTCCTGCTGACTCCTCAGGGAGGAGTTCTCAGGCCCTTCCCCTGGGAACACAAGAACCCGGACCTCAGCTCTTCCCCAGCCCCTCCCACCCTTCTTCATGTAAAAGTCTGATTCTTTTCTCCCTATCTTTTCTTTCTGAGGCAGATTATTGTCCCAACAAATGTGGTGAGTGCAGACAGCAGAAGCTATTCTTCTACCCTCATCCATGGCCCATGATACCCACCCCTCCCTGCCCTCCCCTTTTTGGATGCACATTCGCAGCATCTGAGTGGTTCCTAGGTCTCCAGCCACCTTTCTCTGGCTTGGATTTGCAGGTAGCAGGTGTATTCCGTTTGGACCCTTTACTAACCTTGGAGGGATGACCTCCTAGGGATCTGGCCCAATAGCCCCCCAGCCCTTCAGTCCTTTGCCTTGCCCTCTCTTTCAGACCTACCTTAGTGGATGAATACAGCCTTGACCTTGCCCCTTCAGGCCTGATGTTGCAGCGTCTGTTATGGTGCCCAGAATGTAGGATAGGAAATTACCATTGTTGGAAGTCCCTGGACTGTGGGGGTGAGTATGGGACCTGACTGGAGGGGTTGGTGGGAGAGGGATGGGGCCAGAGGAGAGACAGTTTAGAGAGCTCAGAATGCAGACTGCAGACAGGGAAGGGCCTGGCCCAAATAGAGCTGAGACTGTTTGGGGAGGGCAGTGACCCCAGAGGAAGCATCTCACAGTCATGCCCCATCATTAGAGCGCCTGGTGAAGGTCCATGAAAAGGAAAACCTGACCTTGAACTGTCTATTCGAGTGGCACCTTATTGCTCAAGAACTCACAGACTACAAATTCGAAAGGGTGAGGCCATTCCAACTCCTTTAACCCTTAAACCCCAAGTCCCTCAGGTGGGTATGAGCCCTTGGCCCCTGGATGCCCTGGCCTGCACCCAATCCTCATGGCCTATTAGGTGAGGTCACTGCTGACCCCCAGGCACCCCAATCCCTGCTCAATGATGCTCTGCACTCCTGTCTCCCTGCACTGAGGTCCCAAGTTCTCCTCAGCCCTCTATTCCCCCAATTCCTGACATTCCCCAGGACCCTGTGATGCCCTTAATTTTGCTTGTAGATTTGGGAGGATGGTTCTGAAACCTTGCTGTACCAGGGAAAGAACCCCATCTTCACCATTACCTCATTAACTCAAAAGAATACTGGCACCTACCGCTGTGAACTGGGTACAAAGACCACTGGCCCATCCACGATCATTCATTATCTCGTCACAGGTCAGTCCTGGGTGTTAGAGAAGTGGAGCATTCAGGGCCCAGGGTGTTGCGGGGCAGCTGCGGAGGCTTCCCTTCAGGTTGGGGTGAGGTTTCATGCCATGGAGGTGTGGCTTATTGCCTGGGTTATGGATTCTGTCAGCTGGGGCTAGGTTCCCTAGGGCGTTTCTCTAGACAGATTGGGTGTTGGGGAGGGCTTGCTTTCACTTCCTGCCAGGACAGCTCATTGCCCTCCTCTGTCAGTTTTGCCCCCAAATGCTACAGAGGAGACACCAACAACAAGCATCCTCTTTGGGAGTGAGACAGAGTCAGGGACACAGGGTGCAAATGTCACTGGTGAGACCAGTCCAGCCATCCCTGGTGGGACAGGCCCAGCTTCCCCAACGGTCCAGGGTGAGACGGGCCCAGGGGTTCAGGGTGAGACGGGCTCAGGGGTTCAGGGTGAGACAGCCCCACTCCAGGGTGAGACGGGCCCAACAGAACAGGGTGAGATGGGCCCAAACCAGGAAGATACGGGCTCAACAGAACAGGCCGAGACTGCCCCACTCCAGGATGGTATGGGGTCACTGGCCCAAGGTGAGACGGCCCCTCAAGTCCAGGGTGAGTCGGGCCCACTCCAGGGTGAGATGACATCTCCAGACCTGGTTGAGACGGCTCCAGTTGAGGCTGAGACAGCTCCACTTGAGGCTGAGACAGCCCCACTTCAGGGTGAGACAACCCAGCCGGCCCAGGGTGAGACGACCCAGCCGGCCCAGGGTGAGACGACCCAGCCGGCTGAGAGTGAGACGACCCAGTCGGCCCAGGGTGAGACAACTCAGCCGGCCGAGAGTGAGACGACCCAGCTGGCCCAGGGTGAGATGACCCAGCCGGCCCAGGGTGAGACGACCCAGCCATTCCAGGTGGAGACTGCCCCACTGCAGGGTGAGATGGCTCCAGGTGAAGGTGAGATGGCCTCCCAGTTCCAGGGTGAGACAAACCAGGTTGAAACAGCACCACTGGAGGAGGAGACAGCCCCGCCATTCCAGGAAGAGACTGCCCCACTTCAGGGTGAGATGGCTCCAGGTGAAGGTGAGGCGGCCTCCGAGGTCCAGGGTGAGGCAGCTCCACCAAACCAGGATGAAATGGCACCATTCGAAGAGGAGACAGAACCAGGCGAATTTGAAATGGGCCAACCACTCCAGAATGAGATGGCCCCAGGACAGGGTGAGATGACTCCCCCAGAACAGGTAGAGACTGCCCCACTGCAGGGTGAGATGACTCCCCCAGGCCAGGCTGAAACTGCCCAATTCCAAGGTGAGATGGCCACACCAGTCCAGGGTGAGACATCTGCAGCTCAGGGTGAGACTGCCTCACCAATCCAGGCCGGGATGGCCCAACTCCAGAATGAGGCAGCCCTCATCCAAGATGAGACAGCCCCATTCCTGGGAGAGACGGCCCCACTTGTAGGTGACATGGCTCCACTTGAGGAGACCTCAGTACGCCCGAATCCAGGAGAATTGGAGTCTTCGACCACGAACCAACAGCCTGAGCAGGCCAAGGGTGTGCAGCAAGGCCAAAACCTTGGGCTGATCATCGCTTTACCTCTACTCCTCATACTAGGCCTTATTCTTTGGTGAGTCACTGCAGAGAATGGCGGGACCTGGAGGGAGAGGTAGGGCTTCCTACTGCCCAATGCTGGAGCAGTTGGCAGAGCCACTGAGGTTTTCCTAGAGCTGGTGGGAATTACAGCGTGGGGGGCTTACCTAGGAGGGTCAGGCTTTGAGAGTTGTTTGAATAGGTCAGCTCTGTGGGGCTGGGAGTTGGGGAGTGGGTCCCAACTGCTTTCTACTTAACATGGTTCCATGATTTGCAAATCTCAACCCATTTAATTTCCCTCAGCCTGCTTTACTGGCGAAAATCGAAAGAGAAACAATCTTCATAGCTCAGCCTTTGAAAATTCAGCTTCCTAGCCGTCAAAGACAAGGGCCCTCAAAAGAGAAAAATAATTAAATACATGTCTTGTGGTCTAAGTATTTGATTCAATCCTCTTGACTGAATAATACCTTGGGTTCCCCCAGAGGACAGATCAGGAAATGGGCTCTTGCCTCAGGGAGGAGGGTGAGGAACATGGCACCACTGAGGTCTGGTGGAGGGGACAGCAGACTGTGATATAATTCCAGAACCAAGAAACAGGCCAGGGCCAGGCCTACCTAGATCTCCTGCCCCAGGCCTAGTTTTCTCAGGACACCCCCTCCCACCTCTTCCTGTTGGGTTTCCTCTTGCCTTTTAATGTCTGCCGCACAGTGCTGGAGGCTGGATCAGAGGCACAGGCTTTTCTAAAGGGATCAGGAACTAACCCAGGACATCAGAGCCAGGCCCTCTGGGTGCTGCCCGACCTGCAACAGGTAAGAGCCAGGTAAGACTCCTGGGTCCCACTGCAGCCATCAGTCCTCCTGGGCCTGTAGTCCAGGGCCCATCCCTCTCCCCAGATGCCCCTCCATCTCCCAGATGTCTCTCTGCCTCATTCCCCTAACCCCAGCCCATTTGGGATGTATATCCACCTTCCCTTAGGGCCAGGCTATCTGGTGTATTGAGGGAGGGTGGAAGCACCCCACCCCCTTTGGAAAGCTCCCTCTCCTGTGTGCCTGTGGATCCATCCTCCCCACCAAGCCCTGGGCCACAGGCCCATCCTGCCTCTGTCATGTGAGTAGCCACAAAGTGGTCCACCTGCCCCTGGCCCACCTGCCTTCCATCTGTCCCTGGTTTGGGCTCAGCCCCATGCATTGCTCTCTTGTCAGGGACCCTGAGAGACCTGTCTCCTGTTCCAGTCCTGAATGGGCAAGGGAGCCTGGGCCATGAGAGCAGGAAGTCAGATACTGGTTTACCTGGGCCCATGGGGGGAGAGGTGGGCTTAGGCACTGGTGTGGGCCACACTGCCCGTTGTGATTGGCCTTCCTTCCTCCCCTCCTTGCTCATCTCATGGAAATGGCTTTTGTGTGATTGGCCTTTGTTTATTTAATGAACTCTCTTTCCTTGGACCTTTACACACCACCCATCTTGGTCATCCCTGGATCTCTATCTTTCCTGTGTCTCTCTCTCTTGGGGTCTTTTTGTGCTTCTCACCTCCTCGCCCCAAATTCTGGAGTCTGCTTGCCCCTCTGGATGACTCTCCTGTGTATCTGTTCATAGGTGGCTCTCAGATCATCTTCTAACACTGGGAACTGCATCAGCGAGGCACTGCCACTACCCCCGCTGCACGTGGAACTGTGGCGAGTGGGCGCCGTGAAGGCAGAGTGGGGAGCTTCAGGGAACAGCGCCAAGCACATCTCTCAGCTCTAACAGTACTCAGGGACTAGGACAACAGGGACTGGGGTGGGGGCAGCGCTGGGCCAGAGTGAAGCTGCTGGAGCTGCAATGGGCGTGGAGCCCCCGGGCATCCTGCGCCACTGCGCCCCCGGGGAGTCCTAAAGATCTTTGGCAGGGGCTTGACGTCGAGTGCCAACTACAAGAGTATGCTGGCCACGGCGCGCTCCACAGCGCGGGAGCTGGCGGCTGGAGCGCTGGAGCGCTAGAGGCAGCGGCGTGGACGCCTTCGCGCTGTGCGACGCGCTGGGCTGACCAGCCACGGCCGGCATGAGCAGCGGCGAGTGGCAGGCGGAGCACCTGCGCGTGCTGGGCGACTCGGAGCGCCCACTGCTGGTGCAGGAGCGGTGGCGGGCGCGGCCCGGCTGGGCGCGGCGATTCGAGCTGCGCGGCCGCGAGGAGGCGCGCCGCCTGGAGCAGGAGGCCTTCGGGGCCGCGGACAGCGACGGTGAGCCAGCGCGCGGACCTGGGGGGCTGGACAGGGTTTGGGGCCGCTGGACAGGGTTTGGGGCCCCCGGGTCCCACAGAGCCTAAGAGGAGCAGCCAGTAAAGACCCGATTGGCGCGGGCTGTGGGCGTGGCTCTGGGGCAGCTCTGAGGGCGTGGGCGGGCCAAGCGAGGAGCGAGCTGTGAGGTGATTGGTGAAGGATCCGGTCGGGGCGGCCGGGGCGGGGACTTAGACTGGGAGAAGGCGGGGCTGCAGCATCTGAGCGCTGGGCGGGACCTGCTGTTTCCCAGCGCCTACAGAGTGGTGCTGGGATTCCCGTGGGGCGTGGCCCGGCTGGTGGCAGTGGTTGGAGGTGTCCCAGAGTGTCTCTGGATGGAGTCAGGGCCCTTAGGAGGCATTCCGGGCTGCCTTGCAGGAGGCTGAATGTGTAGGTGGCCAAAGCAGTGGTAGCTCCCCAGCGGGGTGTCGGTGGTTCTGGCAGCTCAGCAGCCTGTGGGAAGCGCCAGAGCCTCGCGAATTCCCAGGGGTTCGGCCAGTGTTAGGGGGAAATCCAAGTTGGAGAGAACTAGGAGAGGAGGAACAGGCCAGGACAATGTGCTGGAGGCTGTGCAGAGCTGTGGGTGGGCCTGCGGGGCCAGGGCGGAGTCTGAGGAACTGAGTAGGCCTGAGCCTGAGGTGTTGGGCCTGGTGAGGTGTGGTGGCACCTGCTTGTGGGTCTGTGTGGCAGGAGGCAGCTCTGGGAACTAGGCTGAGGCGGTTCTTGAGGGTCAGGGCCTATGTGGGCAGAGCCTAGGAGGGAGAAGAACCTGTGTTTTGGGGGGCGGGCCTTGGATTAGGTGGCCTTAGGCTGGGTTGGCTGCCAGTATGGGCACAGGGGAAAGGAAGGGACTAGAGGTAGAGGTCAAGGAAGGCTTTGTTACATGGGGCCTGAAGCAGCAGACAACCTCAAGGGTAAAATAGCATGTACCATAGGGATCCTGGCAGGTGTGCAGCCATGTTCACTGAGAGACAGGATGCTCAGGTCTTGTAGTCTCAGCCTCTCCCTCCCCTACCTGTCCCCCTCCTAATGGTGACCACAGAAGAACCGGGCCCAGGGGCAGTGGTGGGCAGTTCTACTAGTCCTGGGTCAGGATCAGGGGCCCCTATTGTGTCTCCTTCAAGGAGAGTTAGGAAAACTTTTCCTTATGGTGCCGCTTGTTGGAGCTGAGCCTTCAGGGTCATAGGAGGCGGCAGCAGATACACAAGCAGCAGGACCTTACCGTGCCCCCAGGGGCAGCTGATGCCCAAATAGTACCTGCAGACCCATGGGATTAGATTAGTTGACTCAGTGCCTCATCCAGGCCTCCAGCAATCGCCCCTACTTTCTACTGCTCCAGGGCTATCAGGATGCCCAGGTGAGCATCGCCTCCCCAACCACCCAGAGCCCTATGTCCCCTCTGTCATTGGAGAGTGATAAACCTGTAGTTCTCAGAATTCCTCTGGTTGAGGTAGCCTCAGGTCCTCTGGTAGGCAAGAGCACAGCCAGGTTGCAGAGTGTGAGTGTGGAGGAGGCAGAGGGGAGATGGCTGACAAGATTACACTGGAGGCACAAACAGGGCATGGTCCTGTCACTGAAAGTGGAGGGCAAGCTGTGTCTTTTCAAAGGAGAGTCCACTGCAGGAAGGAGACCCCGTGCAGACATCATTTCTTGAGGGAGGGTGACAGGAGAGTGCATGTCCTGGGGCAGGGACGTCCTTGACTGGTGTCTGGGGTCTTGACCTAGAAAAGCCTGTATTTCTTTGGTGGGGGAGTGGATGAACCCATTTGAAAAAGGTGATGGTTTTCATTGGGACGTTTGACCACTCTGGATGCAGGCAGGGGGTGCTGGCACTTGTGTGCATTTACACATTTGGGGGACAATGGGAGAACTTGAGTGTTAGGCTTATTTTATATGTATTTTTAATTTTTTTTTAGTTCTACGTGGACACAATAAATTTATTTGTTTATTTTTTAAAGAGAGAGTGAGAATTTTTTAATATTTATTTTTTAGTTTTCAGTGGACACAACATCTTTATTTTATTTTTATGTAATGCTGAGGATTGAACCCAGCGACCGGTGCATGCCAGGGGAGCCCACACCACTTGAGCCACATCCCCAGCCCTATTTGTTTATTTTTATTTGGTGCTAAGCATCACACATGCTAGTCTACCACTGAGCCATAACCTGAACCCCCTTATTGATGTATTTTTTTATTTTACTTTATTTTCAGTTTTCATTGGTCCATTATAGTTGTACATATGGGTGGGATTCGTTGTGACATATTCATACATGCATACGGTCTTAGGTTTATTTTAGAAAGGGGCACACTGCTTGCACTTTTACGTAATGGAGATGAAAGGATATTTTTGAGAAGGTCTCTGTTGATGTTCTGGTATAGTATGTTCTACTATACATGAGTGGGGGCCATAGAGGAGTCCATTTTTGGAGTAAGTTTCCTTGTCAAGGGATGGGAATAACCAAGAGAATATGTTGTAGAAAGGAGTCACCTAGGAAATGCACCTTCATGGGGCCTAGATAATGGCAGAACCTTTGTTTAAGGGTTTTTTTAAAAAGATCACATTCCTTTGGGATAAGAGAATATTAGTTGAAGGGAAATATATTTAAGGCTTCATCACTTAATATTATTCCATTATTATTAGAATAATGAACAAGGGTCCGAGATATGGAAATGGTAATTTCCTTTGAGAGGTTCATTCATTGAGGATATGGGTAAGGGGACGATCCATTACTGCAGGGACTGTCTGCATTATTTTTTAGTATAAATATTAATGTGGATGAATATATACATGAATAGCTTAAAGCTGTTCCCACTTTATTATTTAGAAAACACAGATAAGAGTTGGGGTTGTGGCTCAGTGGTAGAGCACTTGACTGGCATGTGTGAGGCACTGAGTTCAATTCTCAGCACCACATATAAATGAATAAATAAACTAAAAGTCCATCAACAACTTGAAAAATATTTAGAAAAAAATAGAAAACACAGATAAGCAGAAGCCTCTGTATTTAATCAAGTATGTTTCACATTTGGGCTTTGTATTAATGAAAGTGTAATAATCAACACTTTGTATTCAGTAAAGAGCCTATCAAAATATCATAGCTTTAATTTAATAGTAGTAGATTCGTTGTATTTATCCTAAAGATATCTTTCAGCATTAGCTAGCTTCAGGTGATCTATTACCTAGTTACAGCTGAGTCATCTGTTATAATGTCAGATGAGCAGATGGCATTGGTACATATGGATGAAGGACTTGGAATTTCACAACAGCTCTCCTTTAGTGTGGATTAGGGAAGGTGGTTCTCCCCATGGAAGCCGTCCTGGATCCAGCTCTCAGGGATAGGGAGAAACACTTCATTTTGTAGGCAGTGTATCCTGCACCCAACAAGGGAATTAGAACCTGTATCTTCCATCCTGTGAGGGGAGTAGGTCCCTGATTCCTTCACTGTCGGGAGCTGTCTTGATGCTCCAAGGCCCTGGTCAATTATTGCCCTCCCGCAGTAACTTGGGCTTTACCTCCACTCGGATATGAGGCTGGCTCCAGGAGTAGGCGTCACCTGGTGAGGTTGAGCTACACTCACCTGTTCCTTTGTAATCCTATCCCTTTGCCCTTTTTGGGATAGAATATTCCATGGAACCTCCCCTTGTGTGTCCCCTATATAAGAATAAAGAATTCCAGTAGCTTGCTCTCTTTCCAATGGACCCTTAACTTTGCAGAGTTGTCCCTGGATTATTTAAAAGATACTTCTGTGTGTTTTTGTGCTTTCTTTGCTGTTTTCTTAAGTTATTGGAATAGTCAGATTTTGTGAACCCAGCACTAGGTTGCCAGCTAGGATAGATGGCAATACTTTACCCCACAAGGGGAATAGATCCC
Source organism: Urocitellus parryii (assembly GCF_045843805.1). NCBI lineage: Eukaryota > Metazoa > Chordata > Mammalia > Rodentia > Sciuridae > Urocitellus > Urocitellus parryii. Next base: position 7,578,278 of record NC_135545.1, read on the forward strand.
CATGATCTGACCTTGTGAGGTGAGGAAAACCATTATACTCCACCTGCACTCAGGAGTTAATCCTATATCCTACATCTGATGAGTTCGCATTCCAGAACATTTCAGTTCAATCTACAAAGAATGAACTTGGAGAAGACATTGAAGAATGCTGCCTTTTCTAATCTGTGATTGGTATTCTTCTACTGCTTTTATTACTTCTGATGCCAGGAAGTTCCTAAACTAATATTGACCTCTTTACATATTTGTTCTCTTATATAAATGGCCACAAGTATATAAAGACTCGATGTGTCCTGTGTCACAGCAAAGACATTGCAGTATTCTTTACTAATTTGCTTATGAATATATAAATATGTAGATGGAAATATATTGATATTTTAGTATGGAGAGGAATGTTCTTGGAAGCACCAATTTCTTGGGCTGAGCGTTATGGGAGAAGCTACTCCACACATTTCTGGTTTCCCTAGCTGTTGGATTTGCTTCCAGCATCTGCAGGAATGGATATGCAGGGAATTCCCCCTCATGACCACCTCCAATATGGGGATAGCACTTTCCGGGCCAGCTCTGCCTACGCCTCACTGGAACCCAGCTTCACACATTAATGGGTGTCATCTGCCATGAAGACATCTGCAGGTGCTGGCCCAGTGCTGAAAGGGTTTGGTGGGTGACTGTACCTACCTCCAGCAGGCTATGGACTGGTTTGCGGCACAGCATGAAGGCCCCATCCCTGTGGTCAGCAGCAATGGCATGAAGTGGTGCTGGGAAAACAGTGACATCTCTCCGGGTGATGTGGCTCACCAGGGAAGGACTTGGCCCTGCTCACTCAGTGCAACCACACTATCGTGACCGTTGGCACCTTTGGCTTCTGGGCTGCCTACCTGGCTGGTGGAGACACTGTCTACCTTGCCAACTTCACCCTGCCAGACTCAGAGTTCCTGAAGGTCTTCAAGCCTGAGGCTGCCTTCCTGCCTGAGTGGGTGGGCATTAATGCAGACTTGTCTCCAGTGCAGACAGGGGCTGGGCCTTGGAAGCCAGGGAGACTTTTGGGACTGGTCTCATCAGGCTAGAGTCAGACAGACGTGTCTCCAGAGGCCTGGCAGCTTCTGGAGAAGTCAGGGGTGGTCCCAGAGCAGGTGGTGCCCATGGCCAGAGAGATTCTAGTTGGCCAGAGGTGGAAAGAAGCAGGGGAGGGGCTTCCTGGAGCTGCCTGAACACCTACAACCAGCAGAACATCTTTTCTGATGGCTGGCAGTGCCCAGTGAAGCTCGTGGTGGCTCCAGAAGCCACAGTGCCCACCTGATCATCATTTCCATAGTATTTCTGTGTGGCTGCCCCTGAGAACAGGGAACCCTTCCTTCTAGAGTCCACTCAGCTGGTCTTTTCTAGCAGAGGTGTTACTTCTGCCCTGGTGTTCAGAAGACTGAAGGACCTCCTGGTTGATCTAGAGCAGGCCCTCATTAGCTCTCCTTCAGGGTTCCTGGACTAATTCCCATTGGGGTTTGTTCTAAGGGAGGGCCAGAAGAACCCTGCAGGGACTAGGGGACAACACTTCAGAATTCTATTTAATTCTAGCAAAGAATATAATGAAGGGACTGTCATAGCTCAACAATCAGAAAGATCACGGTGTGGAGACTGCCTTGAGTGAGCAAGCTTCTGTTTGGAGTATGTACTGGGGATTGAGCTCAGATGAACCCTAGGGTTGGCTCATGCTAGGGGGGAACCAGCCTCTTCCTCTGCTCACAGGCTCTGGAAATGCTGGGGCAGTTATGAGTAGTTATGAGCCAAATCTGTGCACCACCTTGGACCTCAATGAAAGTCACAAAGGATTTTTTTTTTCCCCTGTAGCAGAGACAAAAACATGGGAGACAGAAGAGGAATAGCTATTGGAGAATGCAGCAGCAACTTTTGTGGCAGAACCTTGCAGCAATCCAGGGAGACTTCTAATCTTCCAAACACAAGATCTGCATCTACTGTCTCTGGGATTAAGATAAAGGAAGTATCCTCTTTCCTAGCTGCATTCTGAGTGTCTGAGGCCTGATTTCTGCAATCCATCACGTCTGCAGAAAGCCAAAGATTTTGTGCTTCTCGTGAACCATGATGTGTCCCTGAACTCACAGAAGCACTAAATCTGGCTTCAAGTAGGTCTGGGATGAAAGGATCTGAAGATACAGAGACCCCTGAATTCATGTTCAACCTAACCCAGGAGCACAGGGTCTGGCCAGAGGGTACGAGACTTTCAAATCAGATTTCAGGAGCTGCTTTTTGGATGGCAAAAAGAGTTCTTCAGATACAGCCATATCTAATCACATCCCCATCCAAAAAGTCCAGGCTCTAGTCTTCTCAGGGATTTTCTTTTTTCTTTTTAATATTTTGTTAGTTGTCAATGGACCTTTATTTATTTATTTATATGTGGTACTGAGGATCGAACCCAGTGCCTCACACATTCCAGACACGTTCCCTACCGCTGAGCCACAGCCTCAGCCCCCTTCTCAGGGATTTTCAAGGTACCATTACCAGTGTAGTTGCCACAAATGATAGAGTTGAAGGTATGAATTAAATGTCTATATTCCCCAACCCTTGTCTCTGCGGCTTCTTGGCAGTGTGTGTGTGTGTGTGTGTGTGTGTGTGTGTGTGTTTAAAACACTGGAGGAAAGATGGAAGCTCAGAGAGTTTCAATACTCAGGATATTCTGAGGCATGCTGCCTACTCATGATGTAGGACAGATGAGGCTAGACACCGGAGGAATTTTCGGGAAGGAGGTTTGTTTAGCCTGCAACTGTTCAGAGGGGCTAATGCCTAAAAATCTTTGTATCACGAGTCTGGAAATTCTTTTAGATTTGTCCTCAGTGGAGTGGTTACGTTACTCTTATATAGCAGTTACTCTTTGTCCCATATTCTTAGGCTTGACAGAGGTTTCACAAATTTTGTCTGCAAAACTGCCATTATTATAAGAGGAGGAAGCCTCAAACTATGTCGATCTCACTACATAACTCCTATGAATTCCTGTTGATGCTCTTTGTGAAAACCTTTCTGATAAGGGAAGCTTGATTACGGTGTGTATGTGTGTGGGGGCGTCCCCGGAGATGCTTACACGTTACAATTATAGTGCATGTGTGTGGGGGAGGGGTAACCTCCTCTGCGAGGAGCCACTCTGAATGACCCACACCTTCCATCCTGAAGCAAGAGGCTCTGACCAATCACTACATTTTGTGGTGACTTGGGCGTTGTCCCAGCCCAGGAAGTAGAAGGCATGTCTTACCTATACCTTTGTAATACTATCCCTTTGCCCTGTTTGGGATAGAATGTTCCATGGAAATGCCCTTTGTGTGTTCCCTTCTCTTGCTCTGCCTTTGGGTGTGGCCTTCTAGATGTCAGTCGACCTGCTGACAGCAGACATCAGGAAACTAGACTCAACCCCCTAAACTTGACCCCTTGCCTCATTTGAATGGCTTCTCCTGAATAAAAGGGTTCAGCACGCACCTGCTCTCTTTCTGTGGACCCTTAAGGTCAGAGGAGCCATCAAAGGACCCCAAAGAAAAAGGTATCTCTGTCTCTTGTGTGGTTATTTCCTGGAGCCCACTTCACCTGGAGTGACCCTGAGTATTTTAATCATGAGGAACGCCGACACTGCTCTATTTTCACTCAAAACAAGTATCTGTTCACTACTGAAATTGTGTGAGTTGTTCCTGTGTTTCTGGTGCTCTGAATCATGCAGAAATGTGACAGAGCCTTTGGGGAACCCAAGGGCAGGAGCTTCCATATTTTACTCTAGCACCCTCATTAGTGGGCCTCAGATCTTCCACGCCATTGAGATCTGGGTTTTCATTTCCCAGAGAAGATGGAATTAGAGTGAGCAAAGAGTATCATCATGACTTCAATTCCCATAAACCTGGGGGCGCCAGTCACAGAAGAGAAAAAGACCCCAGGGCTTTCGGGCAGTGCTAGTCCTAGGCTAGAAATGGCCGGTTCCCCACATCTGAGGCTGTCAGCGGCACCAAGCCGGAATCCGGGTCCCCAGGACCAAGGAAAGGAGGACACTGAAGGCCAGAAGCCTGATCCTGGGCTCTGAAAGCCACAGCCTGCGGATGCACTTCCCTAGGGTGGACACTGGAATAAAGGTCTAGGTAAAGGTCACGCCCCTGTGACGTCATGGAGAGGTAGGCGGGTCTCCTTTGTTGCGGCCCAATCAGAAGCAGAGTTGAGATTCTGGGCGGGGCCAAAGAGAGCCCTAGGAAGTACTTTTTTGGAGTTGCGATCTCCAAAGGGGACTTGCCAGGAATTCCTGGTGGAAACGGGACCTCCCGTGACACATACCAACTCCGAAAAGCTGCCGACTTCACGCAGCCAAACTGTCCCTCACAAAACCTGAGTTACAGTCGTGGGAAATATTAAGGCAGAAGGACGCGGCACCGGGTTCCTCACAGTCTGAATGGGATCCTGAGCGAATCCTGGGTTTGAGGGCACAAGTCAAGGATCAAGGTCGGAGAGGGGCTAGTGAGTTAGGGTGCCTCGCGTTTAGGGCGCTTTGGGGCTCCGTTTCCTGAGAAGGTGCACCCTGAAAATAAGAGGTCGTAGCCTTGGGCAAGGGTGGACAGGAGGGACAGGAGGGTGGCTGGGAGTCTTGCATACATTCGTGGGGTCCCCAGGGTAAGGGATCTGGAGTGGACTTTGGTCTTGAGGGAGTTTTGAGAACCTGCGGGAGAGTTCATTTGAGCTGGACAAGGACTTTTCAGCCTGAGGTGCAACAGGGTTTGGGGCTTTGTGTATGTGAGGGTTGATACAGTCAAGGTTTGGAGTTGATTATCACGTTAATTCGGGCGGGAGCAGGAGCTGTGGATCCCATGGATTGGGAGCTTGGAGAGTCTGCACGGGTTGGGGATCTTGGGTCCTGATGTGGGGAACAGTTGAGAGTGTTCTGATGTCTCAGGATGCAATGAAGACCCCCAATTTGGGGCTTTGTGGATTGGGGATTAATTTCACACTCTGAGTCATTTGATGAAGGACATGTCTTCTTGGTTTGGAGATTTCCTGAATATCCTCCTTTCCCATAGGGGAGACTGAGGATGTGAGGTCCTGGGGGGCATCTCTAAGACAGGCTTTGGTTTCTCTCCATTTAGCACCACCTGCTCCTGACCTGGGTGAGAGGACCCTCCTAGTGTTTCCTCTACTGAGTGCTCTGGCTCAATGGGGCTATGTTTTGCCCTCCCATTGGCTGCACTGGCCAGCTGCCTGCTTCCTGCGGACTGTTGTGTAATATGTGACCAGGCAGTCTTGACAGCACTAAAGTCCTTGAAAGAGAATTACCTACCTGAACACCTGGATATCAAGAGTCACAAAACAGTGATGGAAAGAGCAGAGCAGATCATAGTGGAATTCAAGGATCTTCCGATGAAGGATGGTTCCTTTTTGGGGGCCATAGGTGAGGGCAAGACAGAGTTGAAGTACTAGGGATTATATGGACAGGGTCCAGGATTGCAGGTGACAGGGGGTGGGGAGTGAAGGGGCTGAGTCCTGAACTTGGGAATGAAAAAGCTGGGATGCAGATTCCAGACCTCCTGACAGCTAGCAAATATTGTTTTTCTGCCCCTTATCTAGCAATTTTATGTAATAAAACAACAACTCTTTGAAAGTAAGGGTGCAGTTGGTTCCTTAACTAGTTCTAGGCTTGCTTGGCGGACTCATGGCTATCCTACTTTGTACAAAGGGAATGTAAGACAGCAAAGGTGGAACATGGGGTTCTATATCCACTCACAGATAACAGCACACTGGAAAAGGCATCTCGGAGTTTGCTGAAGGAGCTGAAACGCATCACAGACAGTAATGTAAAAGGTTAATGCACCGAAGAGCTGGGAGGGGGGGTCCTGAATCTATTACTATCAGAGATGCCTCTCTACTGGTGTGATGCAGGATTTCCTAGGTTCAAATTCTGGTTCTGTCACTTCCTACCCATGTGGCCCTGAGCAAGAAACTGAGCAGTTTCTTCAGCTCTACACTGGACAGCATCACAGTGCCCTCCTCCCTCAGCTCCTGGGAGGATTAGATGGATTGATACCTGTGCATTGCTTAGCCCAGTGACTGGCACTATGTGAAGTACTTGATTTCTGTGCCCCTTCCTGAGAAGGCAGAAAGGGGAAGGCCAGCCCTCCAGGTAGCTCGAGCCCCATAGTCCATGGTGCTCTGAGGAAGGAGGATCCCTTGAATCCAGAAGACCCTGTCCCACCCCAGCAACAACCCAGTAGTGAAATGCCTGCCTAGGTAGACTGTGTCTGATCCTGCACCTGCTGCCTGGGGCAAGGAGAGCACTCAGCACCACCCTGCTTCCTCCCAGGGGACCAATTTGTGAGGGAGCTATACCAGATGTTGGAGAAGGAAAAGGGCAAATTTGCCCAGTATGCTGCTCAGTTCCAGAAGAAAGGTGAGGGAAGATGGGAGTCCTGGCCTGACCTACTCCATTTCCCTTCTACCACTAGAGCCCCTCTCTCCAGCCCCCTGCATCTCCAGGCTTCCTCAGTCCCCTCCTCCTGTTGACCCCTGGTGGGGGTGGGGGGAGGGACTTCTCAGGCCCTTCCCCTGGGAACACAAGAACCCGGACCTCAGCTCTTCCCCAGCCCCTCCCACCCTTCTTCATGTAAAAGTCTGATTCTTTTCTCCCTATCTTTTCTTTCTGAGGCAGATTATTGTCCCAACAAATGTGGTGAGTGCAGACAGCAGAAGCTATTCTTCTACCCTCATCCATGGCCCATGATACCCACTACTCTCCCTCCCCCTTTTGGATGCACATTCGCAGCATCTGAGAGGTTCCTGGGTCTCCGGCCACCATTCTCTGACTTGGATTAGCAGGTGTATTCCGTTTGGACCCTTTACTAACCTTGGAGGGATGACCTCCTAGGGATCTGGCCCAATAGCCCCCCAGCCCTTCAGTCCTTTGCCTTGCCCTCTCTTTCAGACCTACCTTAGTGGGTGAATACAGCCTTGACCTTGCCCCTCCAGGCGTCATGATGCAGCGTCTATTATGGTGTCCAGATTGTAACTTGGGGGTTTATATTTGCTGGAAGTCCCTGGACTGTGGGCGTGAGTATGGGACCTGACTGGAGGGGTTGGTGGGAGAGGGATGGGGCCAGAGGAGAGACAGTCCAGAGAGCTCAGAATGCAGACTGCAGACAGGGAAGAGCCTGGTTCCAACCAAGATGAGACTGTTTGGGGAGGGCAGTGACCCCAGAGGAAGCATCTCACAGTCATGCCCCATCATTAGAGCGCCTGGTGAAGATCCATGAAAAGGAAAACCTGACCTTGAACTGTCTATTCGAATGGCATCCTCTTTCTGTAGGCCTCACAGACTACCAGTTTTACAGGGTGAGGCCCTTCCAACTCCTTTAACCCTTAAACCCCAAGTCCCTCAGGTGGGTATGAGCCCTTGGCCCCTGGATGCCCTGGCCTGCACCCAATCCTCATGGCCTATTAGGTGAGGTCACTGCTGACCCCCAAGCACCCCAATCCCTGCTCAATGATGCTCTGCACTCCTGTCTCCCTGCACTGAGGTCCCAAGTTCTCCTCAGCCCTCTATTCCCCCAATTCCTGACATTCCCCAGGACCCTGTGATGCCCTTGATCTTGCTTGTAGATTTCAGAGGATGGTTCTGAGAAGTTGCTGTATAAGGGAAAGAACCCCATGCTGACCATTCTTTCAGTGAATCCAGATAATTCTGGTTCCTACCGCTGTGAACTGGGTTCGGTGAGCTCTGGCCCAGCCACGATCATTCATTATCTCGTCACAGGTCAGTCTTGGGTGTTAGAGAAGTGGAGCATTCAGGGCCCAGGGTGTTGCGGGGCAGCTGCGGAGGCTTCCCTTCAGGTTGGGGTGAGGTTTCATGCCATGGAGGTGTGGCTTATTGCCTGGGTTATGGATTCTGTCAGCTGGGGCTAGGTTCCCTAGGGCATTTCTCTAGACAGTTTGGGTGTTGGGGAGGGCTTGCTTTTACTTCCTGCCAGGACAGCTCATTGCCCTCCTCTGTCAGTTTTGCCCCAAAATTCTACAGAGGAGTCATCAACAACAGACTTAGAGACTGGGGGTGAGACAGCCTCAGAATTCCAGTCTGAGACGGCCCCACTCCAAGCTGAGACGGCCCCACTGCAGGCTGAGATGGCCCCACTGCAGGCTGAGACGGCCCCACTGCAGGCTGAGACAGCCCCACTGCAGGCTGAGACGGCCCCACTGCAGGCTGAGACGGCCCCACTGCAGGCTGAGACGAGCTCATCAGTCCAGGGTGGGACGGGCACAACAGTCCAATCTACTATGGGCCCAACAGTCCAGGGTGAGACAGCCTCATTCCAAGGTGAGCCAGGCACAACAGTTCAGTCTATGACAGGCCCAACAGTCCAGGGCGAGATGGCCTCATCCCAAGGTGAGTCGGGCCCAACAGTCCAGGGTGAGACGGCCCCACTCCAAGGTGAGATGGGCACAACAGTCCAAAGTGAGGCATCCTCTCCGGTCCAGGGTGAGATTGTCCAGGGCGAGGTGGCCCCATCTGGCCTGGATGAGATGGCCCCACTGCCCGGTGAGACGGGCTCACCAGTCCAGGGTGAGATGACACCATTGCAGGGGGAAGCAGCCCCAGGAGAAGGTGAGGCGGCCCCAGGAGAAGGTGAGACGGCCCCAGGAGAAGGTGAGGCGGCCCCAGGAGAAGGTGAGGCGGCCCCAGGAGAAGGTGAGGCGGCCCCAGGAGAAGGTGAGGCGGCCCCAGGAGAAGGTGAGGCGGCCCCAGGTGAACATGTGACAGCACCACCTGGCCAGAATGTGACAGCCTCACTCCAGGATCTGATAGCCCCTGTCCCGGGTGAGACAGCCCAAGGTAAGACAGCCCTGCTTGAGGGTGAGACGGCCCCACTCCTGAGGGACATGGCCCCACTTGAGGAGACCTCAGTACCCCCAAATTCAGCAGGTTTGGAGTCATCATCCGAGACCTCCGAGCCATCACATGCCAAGAGTATGCTGCAGGGCCCTCTCTTTGGGCTACTGATCTGCTCCTCTATAGCCCTGATAGCAGCCCTGGGTGTCAGGTAAATTACCCACAGAGGACAAGTGGGCTTGGGTGAGGGACTAGGTTTCCTACTGCCCAGTACAGGAGCTGGTTAGGGAGCCCCTGCAAGTTTTCCTTTGCGGGTGGGGCTTCCATTGGGGGTAAGGCATACCCAGGAAGGTGAGGCTTTGACATTGCCAGAATAAGGACAGATTTGTGTGGGGGCTGAGACTGCCACCTACCTAACTCTGCTCCATTATTGGTATTCTGTAACCTCATTCAGGCGACTTTACTGAAGAACGGTGAAAGCTAAATCAAATGCTCAGCGTTGACAACCAATAGAGCTTCTAAGCACCCAAAGAAAAGGGCTTCAGACTTGGGGAAGAATTAAATACGTGTCTTATTGTCTAAGTATCTGACTCACTCCTCTGGACTGATGCATACTTTGGGTTCCCTGAGAGGCGAGAACTAGAGATTGGCTCCTGCCTCAGGGAGGAGGGTGTGGATCCTGGGACCCATGAGTTCTGGTGGAGGGGAACTACGGACTGTAATATAATTCCAGAATCAAGAAATAAGGCAGGGCCTACTCTCAGATCTCCTCCCCCAGGCCTGGTCTCCTCACAGGACGCCCCCTCCCAGCTCTTCCTGCCGGGTTTCCTTTTGCCTTTTCCTGTCCCCCACCCAGTGCCGGGAGCTGGGACATAGGCAAAGCCTTTTCAAAAGCAGAGGCATCGGGACCAAACAGCAGGCCGACAGACCCAGGCCCTCCGGGTGCTGCCGGACCTGCAAAAGGTGAGAGCCAGGGACCTAGGAGTTCCTCTGCGGCCATCTGTCCTCCTGGGCCTGGGATCCAGGGGCCCATTCCTCTCCTAGGTTCCCAACACCCCATGCCTACCATTCAGCCTGTTTGGGATTTGTGTCTTACCCACCTTCCCTTAGGGCCATGCTATCTGGTGAAAGGAAGGAGGGCGGAAGCCCCCGCTTTGGAAAGCTTCATCTCCCTGTGGGCCTGTGGATCAATTCCCCCCGGAAGCAGCTGGCCAAGCTGGGGCGGCGTTGGCCCAGCGCTGCCTCTGTCAAGTGAGTAGCCATGGAAGTGGGACACCTGCCCCTGCCCCATCTGCCTTCCTTCTGTCCCTGCTTTGGGCCCAGCTCCATGCATTGCTTCTTGAGAGGGACCCTGTGAGACCTGGCTTTGGTTTCAGTCCTGAATGGGCAAGGGAGCCTGGGGGATGAGAGCAGGAAGTTGGATACTGCCTTATCTGGGCCCATTGTGGGGAGAGGTGGGCTGAGGGCACTGAGTGGACCACACAGGCCCTGGGTTTGATTCACCTTCCTTCCTCATCTCCCTGATCACCTCTTGGAAATGGCTTCCAGGAGTCGCCTTTATTTATTTATTTGAACTCTCTCTTTCCTCTGACCTCTTCCCACCACCCATATCGGTCGTCCTTGGGTTTCTGTGTTTTCTGTCCTTCTCTGCTCCTTTCCTCTCTGGGTCTCTCTCTGCGTCTCTGTCTCTGTCTCTCTCTGTCTCTCTCTGTATTTGTATGCTTCCTTTCCCCCCCTCGGCTGCCATCTCCGTGTTTGCTTGCTTTTATGGGTGACTCTCCTGCGTCTCTGTTCACGGGTGGCTCCCAGGTCTTCGTCTTCCGACACGGGGAGCCGTAGCAGCGAGCCGCTGCCCCCGCCCCCGCCGCACGTGGAACTGCGGCGAGTGGGTGCGGTGAAAGCGGCGGGGGGAGCCTCGGGGAGCCGCGCCAAGCGCATCTCTCAGCTCTTCCGGGGTTCGGGGACCGGGACCACCGGATCTGGCGGCGCTGGAGGACCCGGGACTCCAGGGGGCGCGCAGCGCTGGGCCAGCGAGAAGAAGCTGCCAGAATTGGCAGCGGGCGTGGCCCCGGAACCTCCTTTGGCGTCCCGCGCCACTGCGCCCCCGGGGGTCCTAAAGATCTTTGGTGCGGGCTTGACGTCGGGTGCCAACTATAAGAGTGTGCTGGCCACGGCGCGCTCCACAGCGCGGGAGCTGGTGGCTGAAGCTCTGGAGCGCTATGGGCTGGCCAGCAGCCCCGGCAGCGGCCCTGGCGACAGCAGCGGCGTGGACGCCTTCGCGCTGTGCGACGCGCTGGGCCGACCAGCCACGGCCGGCATGAGCAGCGGCGAGTGGCAGGCGGAGCACCTGCGCGTGCTGGGCGACTCGGAGCGCCCACTGCTGGTGCAGGAGCTGTGGCGGGCGCGGCCCGGCTGGGCGCGGCGATTCGAGCTGCGCGGCCGCGAGGAGGCGCGCCGCCTGGAGCAGGAGGCCTTCGGGGCCGCGGACAGCGACGGTGAGCCAGCGCGCGGACCTGGGGGGCTGGACAGGGTTTGGGGCCGCTGGACAGGGTTTGGGGCCTCCGGGTCCCACAGAGCCTAAGAGGAGCAGCCAGTAAAGACCCGATTGGCGCGGGCTGTGGGCGTGGCTCTGGGGCAGCTCTGAGGGCGTGGGCGGGCCAAGCGAGGAGCGAGCTGTGAGGTGATTGGTGGAGGATCCGGTCGGGGCGGCCGGGGCGGGGACTTAGACTGGGAGAAGGCGGGGCTGCAGCATCTGAGCGCTGGGCGGGACCTGCTGTTTCCCAGCGCCTACAGAGTGGTGCTGGGATTCCCGTGGGGCGTGGCCCGGCGGGTGGCAGTGGTTGGAGGTGTCCCAGAGTGTCTCTGGATGGAGTCAGGGCCCTTAGGAGGCATTCCGGGCTGCCTTGCAGGAGGCTGAATGTGTAGGTGGCCAAAGCAGTGGTAGCTCCCCAGCGGGGTGTCGGTGGTTCTGGCAGCTCAGCAGCCTGTGGGAAGCGCCAGAGCCTCGCGAATTCCCAGGGGTTCGGCCAGTGTTAGGGGGAAATCCAAGTTGGAGAGAACTAGGAGAGGAGGAACAGGCCAGGACAATGTGCTGGAGGCTGTGCAGAGCTGTGGGTGGGCCTGCGGGGCCAGGGCGGAGTCTGAGGAACTGAGTAGGCCTGAGCCTGAGGTGTTGGGCCTGGTGAGGTGTGGTGGCACCTGCTTGTGGGTCTGTGTGGCAGGAGGCAGCTCTGGGAACTAGGCTGAGGCGGTTCTTGAGGGTCAGGGCCTATGTGGGCAGAGCCTAGGAGGGAGAGGGACCAGTGCCTCTAGGTGGGGTGAAGACTGGCAGCGGGCCTTGGATCCTTAGCCTTAGGCTCCCTTAACTGCCAAGTGTAGGCGCAGGGGAAAGAAAGGGGATAGAGGAAGAGGTGTTCAGAGAGGCCAAGGATGGTTATATGGATCCTGAAGCAGGAGGTGACCTCAAAGGTGAAATAGCACATGCCACAGGAAACCTGGCATGCGTGCTGCCATGTGCACCAAGGGACAAGGCACTCAGGGAGTGATAGATGATCTCAGGTCTCTCTCCCTGGTCTTTCTACTCTCAGGCACTGTACTCTCTCCCCGCAGGCACCGGCGCCCCCTCCTGGCGGCCACAGAAGAATCGCTCCCGTGCAGCTTCTGGTGGGGCCGCACTGGCCAGTCCTGGTCCTGGGTCTGGATCTGGGGTCCCCCCTGGATCTGGGGGCAAGGAACGCTCGGAGAACTTGTCCTTACGGCGCAGTGTGTCAGAGCTGAGCCTGCAGGGTCGGAGAAGGCGGCAGCAGGAACGCAGGCAGCAGGCACTTAGCATGGCCCCAGGGGCAGCTGATACCCAAATAGTACCTGCAGACCCCGGGGATTTTGATCAGTTGACTCAGTGCCTCATCCAGGCCCCCAGCAATCGCCCCTACTTTCTACTGCTCCAGGGCTATCAGGATGCCCAGGTGAGCATCGCCTCCCCAACCACCCAGAGCCCTATGTCCCCCCTGTCATTGGAGAGTGATAAACCTGTAGTTCTCAGAATTCCTCTGGTTGAGGTAGCCTCAGGTCCTCTGATAGGCAAAACCACAGCAGGTTGTAGAGAGTGAGTGTGGAGGAGGCAGAGGGGAGATGGCTGACAAGATTACACTGGAGGCACAAACAGGGCATGGTCCTGTCACTGAAAGTGGAGGGCAAGCTGTGTCTTTTCAAAGGAGAGTCCACTGCAGGAAGGAGACCCCGTGCAGACATCATTTCTTGAGGGAGGGTGACAGGAGAGTGCATGTCCTGGGGCAGGGACGTCCTTGACTGGTGTCTGGGGTCTTGATCTAGAAAAGCCTGTATTTCTTTGGTGGGGGGGTGGATGAACCCATTTGTAAAAGGTGATGGTTTTCACTGGGACGTTTGACCACTCTGGATGCAGGCAGGGGGTGCTGGCACTTGTGTGTATTTACACATTTGGGTGACAGTGTATCTGAGTGTATTTTCATCTGTTCATTGAACATATCAGTGGCACTAGTACACATTCATTCATGCACAGTCTTAGGTTTATTTTAGAAAGGTGACACACTGCTTCCATTTCTATAGAATGGAGACAAGAGCACCTTTTTAAGAAGGGTTCTTTGGAATGCATCTGTTTGGGGAGTGGATGAGGCAGGTGTTTGAAAACATGATTACCAGAAGAGCCACTGTATGGAAATCTCTAGGAGGTGTCCCCTGTAGGGAGGGGCATAGTAAGAACCTCTGTTGATGTTGTGGGTGTGTCTTTGGAGTCCTCCTACACGTGAGTGGGGGCAAATAGAGGAGTCCATTGTTGGAGCAGGTTTCCTTGTCAAGGGATGGGAATAATGGAGAGAAGGCACTGTAGAAAGGGGTCACCTAGGAAATGCGCCTTCATGAGTCCTAGCTAATGGAAGAACATTGGTTTCAGGGGGTCTTTTAAAAGATCTCATTCCTTTGGGAGGAAGGCTCCATCACTGGAGTGGAATAAAGAACAAGTGGGGCCAGGGGTGTGGAAATGGAGGAAGGTTGGAGTGGTCCATTCTTTGAGGACGGAGGTAGGGGGTAGTCCATTTTAGTCGGGGTGATGGATGTCCTTGGAAGCACTCATTCCTTGGGCTGGATGTTTTGGTAGAGTCCAGTTTAGGTGGGGAAGAATTCATTCAGAATTGTTGGGAAAATGAGAGTCCATTGGTGATTGATCACCTCTGAATCATCTGTTCTTTGAGGGAGTGACAAAGTTGGGGCTTTCTTCTGTAAGTATAGAGTTGTGGGGATGTGCATCATGGTAGCATCTCCCATAGAAAGCTCTTTCAAAAGGAAGTGGAGTGTTAGTCCTCTGGGTCCTGGTCGGTCTTGGAAGAAGTGTTCATTTATAGAGTAGGTGGGAAATGGGAGTATTGATGTTGGGATAGAGACTGTTTGGAAGTACCCATTGGGAAGGGAATTGGATTTGTTGTCTTTACTTTTTCTCTAGGACTTTGTGGTGTATGTCATGACAAGGGAGCAACACGTTTTTGGCAGAGGCGGGACCTCCTCATCCCGCTGCGGGTCCCCGGGCCCATACGTGGACACTTTCCTCAATGCCCCTGACATACTGCCACGCCACTGCACAGTTCGTGCGGGCCCTGAGCCCCCAGCCATGGTGCGCCCTTCCCGTGGAGCTCCGGTTATGCACAACGGGTGTCTTCTGCTGAGAGAGGCCGAGCTGCACCCAGGTGACCTGCTAGGGCTGGGCGAGCACTTCCTGTTCATGTACAAGGACCCCCGCACCGGGGGTTCTGGGCCGGCCAGACCCCCCTGGCTTCCTGCGCGTCCCGGGGCCACACCCCCAGGCCCCGGCTGGGCCTTCTCCTGCCGTTTGTGCGGCCGTGGTCTGCAAGAGCGTGGGGAGGCGCTGGCCGCTTACCTGGACGGCCGGGAGCCGGTCCTGCGTTTCCGACCTCGCGAGGAGGAAGCACTGCTGGGCGAGATCGTGCGGACCGCGGCCTCTGGAGCGGGAGACCTGCCACCGCTGGGGCCTGCCACGCTGCTGGCGCTCTGCGTGCAGCACTCGGCCCGAGAGCTGGAGCTGGGCCACCTACCGCGCCTGCTGGGCCGCCTCGCCAGGCTCATCAAGGAGGCCGTCTGGGTGAGCACCCCCAACCGCCATCCAGCCCCACCTGCA
Organism: Urocitellus parryii; assembly: GCF_045843805.1. Taxonomy (NCBI): domain Eukaryota; kingdom Metazoa; phylum Chordata; class Mammalia; order Rodentia; family Sciuridae; genus Urocitellus; species Urocitellus parryii. The sequence continues at coordinate 7,593,286 of NC_135545.1, forward strand.
GCCCCAGTCTACTCAGTTAGGGACAAGGGTGAGAAGAAAGTATGTTTCCCATGATGCCTCAGGAAGGGCTTGGGCGATTTAGTAAGTGGTCCCACTCTCTAAAGTTTTGGATTCATAGAAGAGGAGATAGTGCCTACCTGTGGAGCTGTGGGATCCTGGAATAAGTCATTCTGGGAAATAGGGCGGGGCCGAGAATTCGAAGAGACCCTTGTAAGAAGTTCGGTGGGCAGCCCACTGGGCTGGGACCTTGCAGCAGTTGCAAGAGAGACCATTATTGGAGGATAGGTTGGTTGGACCTACATATGGGAGCCCCAGAAAGAAGGGTAGAAGTAAGAGTAGAAGAAAGGTTCCATCCTATTGAACTGGAGGCTTGTTAGAGGGAGGGTGTATGGAGTTCTTTGGGGTTTTGAAGAAACAGAATTTGAGCAGAAGAGGCCCCAAGGGCAACAGACCACTCATTCATCACCACCGTCACCTCTTGTTACTTTTTAAAAAAACATGTATTTTTTTAATTGTTGGTAGAACTTTATTTTTATTTATATATATATATATGTGGGGCTGAGAATCAAACCCAGGGCCTCACACATGCCAGGCAAGTGCTCTGCCACTGAGCCACAATCCCAGCCCCTGCCTCTTGTTACCTTTTAAAAAGAGGGACTAGTGAGGAGGATCACGAGTTAGAGGACAACCTGGGCAACTTAGTGAGACCCTGTCTCAAAAAATAAGTAACAAGGGCTGGAGAGGTAACTCCGTGGCAGAATGCTTACCTGTGAGGCTTAGGGATTAGAGTACATCTGCAAAGTGGGGAGTCTCTGTCCTAAATAGGCTTCTAGAAAAACCAGGACATTAACTCAAGATATACCCTCTCTCCTGACCCTCTCCCCTAATTCTGATCTCACTGTTCTGCAGGAAAAAATTAAGGAAATTGGAGACCGTCAGCCAGAGAAGTAAGAGAAATTCCAAGCACAAAGATCCAGAGGGATGCAAGAGTTGGGATTTGCATCTAGTTGTGCATTTATTCCATACATGTCTTAGTGCAAGTTTCTGTTCCTCCTTGGGACTCAACATTTCTGGCTGTGAAATGGGGCATGGGCTTGGTCCTCAACTTAGACCCAAATCTTGAGGTTTGGACTATTATGGGGGTTGAGCAGGGATCACAGGTTCCTTGCCCTTTCCTCAGCCACCCTGAGGGGATCCCCGAAGTGCCCCTGACTCCAGAGGCTGTATCTGTGGAGCTGCGGCCACTCATGCTGTGGATGGCCAACACCACTGAGCTGCTGAGCTTTGTGCAGGAGAAGGTGCTGGAAATGGAGAAGGAGGCGGACCAGGAGGGTGAGCTCTTACCCAAGCTTAGGCTTTTCCAAGCCCTTCTTCCTGAATCTGGGGCCCTGGGCTCCTGGCTGCCAGCCTGTGGTTCTCCCTCTCACCCTTAGGTCTATCCTCAGACCCACAGCTCTGCAATGACTTGGAATTATGTGACGAGGCCATGGCCCTCCTGGATGAGGTCATCATGTGTACCTTCCAGCAGTCTGTTTACTACCTCACCAAGGTTGGCTTTGCCCCTACTTCCAATTTGACAACATCATTTTCTGATAAAACTTCATTGTGTTGCTCTGATGTCATTTCCTGGTTGGCTTAAAATTTCCTTCTCCTATGACATCACTTCCCATCTCATTCCAGTTCTTTGTTGCTGTGACATCACTTCCTGCCTTTCTGGCTTCTCTTCCTGTCTGCAATTATTGCCTCTTGACAGTCTGGCTTCATTACCTGGTTGTATAACCATTACATTTTCTCAAGCTCCCCCCTCCTTTTTTTTTTTTTTTGGTCTACTGATAAATTATAGACAGATAGATAGATAGACAGGCAGGGAGAGAGAAAGATAGTTCAAGTAGTGTTAGGTCCTGTCATTTAAACCAAAGATCTTTAATCAGATCTTATTTCCTGTGTTTGTTGATCTCACTTGCTGTAGCTCTGAACTCACTTCCACTTCTAATCTGGAGACCTTTTTCTCTCTCAGTGCTCTTCCTGCAGGGTCTGCCTCCCCCTAGCTCTGCTTCCCCCATCTCCTGCCATATCTTTGACCTTAATATTGCTTCTTGGACCTCTCAGGGATTTGGTTTACGCTGGGTCTGATTCCCTGTCTGTAAAAGGAGAAGGGAGTCTTTTGGGATAGGATAGGTAGCAGTTCCTTGAACAGCCGTAACTATGAAGCCCTTTCCTCTGAGGCTTCACTTCTTGCACATTCTTGCAGAGGGTGTTTTATTTCTGTATCTGACCTCATTTCCGGTCCTTGGCCTGGTCTCACTTTCTGCCAGCTAATTGCCACCTGACTCCTACTTCCTAACTCTCCATTCTTTTTCTTTCCTTCAGGAATTCTGGATAAAAGAAGGGGGCTCCTTTGTCCACTATTCTTTGTCCTTCTTGAGCTATCTACTGAGAACTACAAGTCCCAAAATGCATGAGAAGTGGTGTTAGAATAACCAAGAAACTTCTAGAAAGTCTTTCTTAAGACTTGACTTGTTCCAGGTTTAATAAATGTTAGAAGCCCATCTGTGAAGTAGGGATTTGCTCATGGAGTCCCTTCAGGTGTTGAATGCAGAGTGGGCTACAACTCCTAGAAGCCTTTAGAGCTGCCCATTATCTTCATGCTCTACCAACCTGAAGCTTCCAGGGAATGTGATCCAATCACTTCTTTTTGCCTGTTTCCTCAGACTCTTTATTCAACACTGCCTGCTCTCCTGGATAGCAACCCCTTCACAGCTAGTGCCGATCTGCCTGGGCCTGGTGCAGAGCTGGGGGCCATGCCTCCAGGGTTGAGACCTACACTGGGCGTGTTCCAGGCAGCCTTGGAATTGACCAGCCAGTGTGAGCTGCATCCAGATCTTGTGTCTCAGACTTTCGGCTACTTGTTTTTCTTCTCCAATGCATCCCTTCTCAACTCACTGATGGAACGAGGTGAGAGTTGGGTTGGGAGCCAGGAATGGGGAGGCTCTTTATTCCAGACCCATATCAAGCTAGACACACAGCACAGGCCACATGTCTGGATATTCTGGAGAACAGAGACACAGACCAAGCTCAAGGACAGGAATGGTCTGGGAAGCAGGCCACAGTCCACCCACATTTACTCCCATAACCTTCCCTCCTAGGTCAAGGCCGACCTTTCTATCAGTGGTCCCGAGCTGTCCAAATCCGAACCAACCTAGATCTTGTCTTGGACTGGCTTCAGGGGGCTGGGCTAGGTGACATTGCCACTGAGTTCTTCCGGAAACTCTCCATTGCTGTGAACCTGCTCTGTGTGCCCCGCACCTCCCTGCTTAAGGTAAACCTTGAACCCCTAACCTCTAACTCTTCAACCCCTCTCAGCCACCCTGTATATTCAGCTCACCCTCAGAGCTCCTGGAGACCCCTTTTCATTCCAAGACTCTGCTTAGATAGCTGGCAGCCAGCACCAACAATAACCACATTTGACTGTGTCTGAATCCCAGTGGAACTTTTTAAAAATAGTTTGCAGGGTCCCTCCTCAGCCATGCTGAGTCAGGAAGTTTGGTATGAGACCAGGGAATGTGCTGGTTAAAATATCCACTGAACAAAACCTTAATTCCAGTCACTGTGTTTCACAATTCTAGTTTAATACTGACAGCTCTGCATGAAAATGGGTTATTATTAGACAGTTCTTCAGATGAGGAAACTGAGAATCATGTAGAACAGGTCACTTGATTTCATTTTTTATCAAACACCGACAGTGCATTTAATAAGCCCCAGGCAGTGTTCCAAGTCACTTTCCAGTTGTCACATTGCATCTTCATAACAACCCTACATGGTTGTTTGACAGATAAGGAAACTGAGGCATAGTGATTTGTCAGAAGATCAGTAAGTAATCAAGCTGAGATCTTTGAACCCAGGCAATCTGGATAGAGTCTCTGATTTTAATCACACTAATGATTCTAATGCCAGCTAGGTCAAGTGCAAAATTTGCCAAACAGATACAATAATAGCCACAATGGAAAAATTAACCCCTCTGTACACATTGCCAGCTTTAATGATACAAGTGAATAGCAGTCTTGTTCCCCACCTTCTTCCTGTATCTTTATTTATTCTGAAACAAATCATATTTTTTAAAGTTTCTGAGAGCAACACCCTTCCCTACCATCCCCTCAGTGACAAGCGGTCTTCACAGTGCCCAGGACAAATGGCGTAGACTCCACTATGCACATACACTCCACTTATGGAGGCCCTTCCACGTGCCATTTCTCAGCTCCCCCATAATGACCATAGACTTCTCACCTGGTCCTCCCACCAGGCTTCATGGAGCAGCCTACGAACTGACCACTCCACCCTGACACCTGCTCAGCTCCACCATCTGCTTAGCCACTACCAGCTGGGTCCTGGCCGCGGGCCACCACCGGCCTGGGACCCTCCCCCAGCAGAGCAGGATGCTGTGGACACAGGTGAGAAAAATGGGGGTACAAACACTGGGGCTTTCAGCTTTGGGGCGTGGGGGTCCCTAGCCCCAGCGCTCTTCTGACCCAGGAGGCTGGTCCCAGCCCCCTTCTCACCAGCACTGGAGTTCAAGGTCCCAGCCCGTCTTTTCTCCCTCTGCAACCCCTCAGCCACCTCTCCTCGGAGTCTGTGCCCCTTAACCTTCAGGAGTCCCTAGGACTAAATTCCCAGCCTTCCTCGGGGATGTAGGAACCTGGCCACCCCCCTGCTGGTTGCCCACGCCACCATGGCCTTTGTGGTCTCAACTACAACCCCCACTGTGCTCCGGATCCCAGAGTCGCCTTTAAGCGGACCCTGCTCCTGCAGTTGCTGAGAGTTTTTCTTCGGGCGTAGTTCAGTCTCGGCTCTTCCTGGCACAGTCGCCTCACGCCCATTTTCAGACTCTAACCTATCTTCTTTGGCCTCAAAGGCGACATCTTCGAAAGCTTCTCCTCTCACCCGCCCCTCATCCTGCCCCTGGGCAGCTCACGCCTGCGCCTCACGGGCCCAGTGACAGACGACGCCCTGCACCGTGAACTGCGCAGGCTCCGTCGCCTCCTGTGGGATCTTGAGCAGCAGGAGTTGCCAGCAAATCACCGCCACGGACCTCCCGTAGCCTCGCCTCCCTGAAGACCAATAGCAAAGGAGCGCGCGAACCTTGAAAATTCTTGGGCTTCTACTCACGGGAGACCGACTGAAGGAAGAGCTTTCTGGGAGTTGTAGTTCCCGTCCCCGCGCGGAAAGCTGGGAGTTTGAATTTGGGGGTAGTAACAGGATGAGACTGGGGGGGGGGGAGCGGGGGCGGGAAATGGGTTTGGGATGTTAGTGCCAAGGAGCAATAAATGTATCTGTGACTTTAGCAATGCCTCTTTTTATTAAGATTCGGGGCCTTAGAGATGGTGATTTTTAAGGCCTCGGGGCCCTCGCCTGGAGCGTTGGGCTCCTGCCTAGTCGGAGGAGGTATTTATAGCCGCGGCCTCAGCGTGCCCTCTTGCATGTAATCCAACCCAGGAGCACTGGGGCCTCCCACACACCTCAGAACAGGGTCCGAAGTGTGCTCTGCAGGATATCAGGCCCTTGATCCTGCCACTGGGAACCAGCCGTCTCTCCCTCTCACCCCCAAAGTCCAAAGTTGCTTTCTCGTTCTTACCTAGGAATCTGGGTCCCCTTACCCCACTCTGAACCCGTCTGACTTTTAAGCACACCACCGAACCACACCTCTATCTCGGTTCCTAGCACTTCCTCCCGCAAACCCCCAACCCATTCCTTAGACCAGGGGTCCGGCCCTCGGGCTTGAACTTTCCCCTTCCCTAAACCTGACTCCCGCTGCTGTGTCAGGGGAAAAACAAAGCGACAGGTGGCACCTGCCGGCAGAGACGGGACACGACCACCTGCCACTGCTGCTCATTCGGCGCCCCTCTCCCGGCACCTGCTCCCGTCTGTCTGCCTGCGGCTGTCCCGCCCGACCTCACAGCCTCAGGACGACGAGGAGGAGCGAGCCCAGGAACCCCGCCCCAGACGCTGTCAGCGCCTGTCCCCGCCCTTTCTCAGAGTCCCAGGCGTAGCTCGCGTCTCCTCCGCCCACTCCTTGGGCTTCCAGCACGCACCAGAAAGGGGGTTCCAAGGCGGTCCCAGGCTGGTGGGGTGGAGCCTGCAGTCTCCAACCCAGACCGCCAGACTCCACCCGCCTTAGGGCACAGCTGCTCCGAGCCCACCTGGTGAGAAGCCCCTGGGGTGGAGGGAAGGACTCTCCTTAACTCTTCTGTCACTTTTCTGGTCCCCATCCCTTCCTTACAGACCCTGGTGGCTGACATCCTGACCCATTCCCTTCTCAGGTGCAAGTTGCAGGCACTCTTCAATTTCCCAGAAACCTTTCAGGACCCCTTTCCCCTGGATATTGAATTCTAGTCCCCTCAAGAGCATTGTGTGCCAGCCCTTAACCTCCTTCCCCTTCAAGGTTCAGGGGTCCAGGCCACTATCCCTTCTTCTCCTTCAAAGACCCAGGGGTCGAGTTTCCCAGTGCCCTCCTCCCTGGGACCCAGGTCCTCCCTCTACCAAGAGCTGGGAGTCAGGGCTCCCAGCCCCTCCTCCCTCACACCCAGGAGTTAGGGCCCCAGCCCCTCCTCCCTCAGACTCAGGAGTCCAGGCCCCAGCCCTCCTCCCTCTGACCTATGTGTCTGGGGCCCCAGCCCTTTTGCACATCCAGAAGTTAGGGCTACAGGCTGCTTCTATCCCTAACTACCTCAGAGCTTTTCTTAAGTCCACCCACAGGGTCAGCTTCCTGACCTCCACTTTGACCCTGCTCTCTCTCCAGTCCAGGTCCCCATCCCAGCCTTGGAAATGACCCTGGCAGCTTCCTCCCAGCGCTCCCAAATCATCCGCTCCAAGTTCCGATCTGGTGAGAGGCTTTTCCCTATGGGTTTGGGAAGGGGTCCTGGGCTCCTGGAAATGGGTCTACTCTGGGGTGGGAGAAGGTTGGAGGACCTGTGAGGCATGTATTTTCTGTGCAAAAGGTCAGTCAGCATAAAGGTGTCCATCAAAGGGGTCGAATTGAGGTAGGCCACTAAGTGTGCAAATGGCTAGGTCAGCAAAGAGGAGTGGGCAGCTAGAGGTGGGTGTGCAGATCAGGCACTGCAAAGAACAAGGCTTCAACTGAAATGTATGCACAGCAGACATGCGCACACAGTGGGGACTTTGGAGGACAGGGTGGGAGTTTGGTGAGGGGACAATGAGCTATCGAGCCTTGAAAGTGTCAAAAGCTGTGTTTTAGATTCCAGGGTAGGTGCAAGATATGCAATGCACAGAACTGGGGGTCAATTCCTGAGCAGGCAAAGGGCACCCAAGTGCAAGTGAGTGTGGTTACATGGCTGGGTGTACAAAGACACTAATAACGGGAGAGCAAAAATGTGCAAAAAGGCACACATGTGCAAAGAGCAGAATTGTGCAATGGGACAGCCTTGCTCCAAAATTAGTGGCCATGTCCTTAGGGTGCAAAAAAGAATGTCAATGTGGCTGGGTGGGTGCCAAGGCAGAGTGAGCCAAGGATGAAGTGTGTAGGTTACAAATACACGGAAATAGCATATGTAGATCTAGAGCCCAGAGATGCGTTTCAAGGGTGGGTGTGCAGACTACGGGATGACTGTGGGAAGGGCAAAAGGGGAGCCCAGAAAGAAGTTGGCGCTGCAGAATGGGGTTCATGGATAAAAGGAGGTGAGGTGCAAACGGGCTGGGCTGCCAAGATGGCGATTTTCCTGGGGGTGGCGTGGGCACTGACTCGTGAGGGGCAGGTGGAGCTGGGGTGGGGCTGCCTACTGCCTGCAGGCTGGCTGGCTCCTAGCCCTAGAGCAGCTTTGGCCCGAGGCACTGCGCTGGCAGGGAGCAGGCGGGAGGCCCGGGAAAGGGAGCGGGCTGCCTGCCCACCCGCCTGCAGGGGTGTGTAAGGGGGCTGGGCACTCCTGTCCTGCCAACAACTGCAACTCCCACCCGCCTGCCAAGCCAGGCTCCAGGACACTCCCTTCCCGCCTTCCTCCTCCCACCTCCCTCCTCCTTCCACAGTCCTCCAGCTTCGGATCCACAGACGGAATCAGGACCCGAGTAAGTGTGGGCCCTGAGTGGGAGGGGATGGTGGCCCCGTTTCCCTGGGACATCCTGGAGTACAGCTATGCAAGGTCCCTCACTGGTTCCTGTAGCTTGGTTCCTATACCCCACCCAGGATACACTGAAATTCCATCCTGTCCTTTCCCAAGGATCCAGGAATCCAGGTCCTTGGTCATCCCACCCCTGGGAGCTCTGCTTCCTGCTCTCCAGTTTTCCCACCCCAACAGATGCATGATTCCAGATGCTCTTTGGAGGAGACAGGCTTCCCAGACTCCACTCCACATTCCGTACACATAAGAATGTCAGACTGTGGCTCTCAGCTTCTCCATCTCCCCAAGAACCAGGAGTGCAGGCCCTCATCCCTGTCTCAGCAAAACCCCAGACATCTGTGATCCTCAGCTAACACACCCCTTGGTGACAGAGCTTGCTGCCTTCTTGAGAATGTGAAAATCTGGGCCCCTAGATCCAGGAGTCCAGGCATCCAGCTGCCAGGGCTTGTCCTCCCACACCCCAGGGAGGCTGGGTCCTCCTTTCCCACAGCTTTGCTCCTCCTTGCTGGCTAAATGCCTCCAGGCCACTCAGGTCTTTCACTATCTCTCCAGCCTCAGATTCAGATCCGTGGATCTCAGCCTCAGGCCCAGCTCTGGCCCCAGCTTTGCCCTTGGTCCCTGCCTCTTTCCTCTTCAGCCCTGGCGTCTTGCTCCCTGAGACGGAATATTGTCCTTGGAGGTCCCCAAAGAAGGTGAGTCTTGACTAGAGTGAGAGGAAGTCCCTCTGAGTCTAGCCTTGGTCCTCCTTGCCACTGCCCCATCCTCTTTGGTGACTGCCAACCCCACTGTGCAGTGGGCTCTGGGGCAGAAAGGCAGGAACTGAGCTGAAGCATGGGACATCACACTTGCTGTTTTAGGAGTCTTCCAAGACCTCCCAACGCTGGAGCGAGTCCAAGCCCAGGGGAAACTTAACATACCACCAGTACATGCCCCCGGAGCCGAGACAAGGGTCCAGGGCAGACCCCCAAGTTGAGAGGTCAGCCCTGGGTCCCCAGGGGCCACCTCTGTGGGAAGGGACAAACTCACAGCAGCTACATCCTAGGTATGACCCTCATTTCTCTTCTCTGGGGACCCAGAAATTCAGATCCCATCATCCTGCCTCAAATCCGCTGCTCATGACAGGGTCCAGTCCGGAGCCCCTCCTCCCCCAGGACCCAACTCTCCAGCTTCCAGTCCTTCTCCTTTCAGACTCACACCCCCAGTTCCTCCTCTCCCACGTACAGAAATCTAGCCCCATGTACTTGCTTCCTCAGAGACCCAGAATTCTGGGCTGTCACTTTCCTACATTTTCTAGAGCCCCTGTTTATGAGGACCTTAATATGCCTTTTCTCTCTCTGTCCCTTCTAAACTGTTCCTCCCTCACGACCATCGCCAGAATGAAGCCCACTCCCCTCACTCCCTTCCAACCAGGAGTCCCCAGCCCTTCTCCCCCTCCACACAAGTTGGAACTTCAGACTCTTAAACTGGAGGAGCTGACGGTGAGTTTGGGGGACAACTTTCCAGGTGTGTGTCCTTTCTTTCGGTGGGATTAACCGCAGCCTCTGCCCCAAGGAAATCCAGGAGTCTGGGTCCCCAGTTTCATCTTTTGGAGGGTTCCAGGTCTTTCCTATCTCGTTTCCCAAATGTCCTCCCCACTCCCGGCCTGCAGCCCGAACACGCCCAGCACCGACTCTCCCCGCCCCCTCCCCAGGTCTCAGAGCTCCGGCAGCAGCTGCGCCTGCGGGGCCTCCCGGTGTCCGGGACCAAGTCGATGCTCCTGGAGCGCATGCGCGGCGGCGCCCCGCCCCGCGAGCGGCAGAAGCCGCGGCGGGAGGACGGTGCGGCGGGTGCTCCCTGGCCACGCCTCAGGCCCAAGGCCCTGGGAACCTCCCGGCGGCAGGGCACGGTGAGGGCGGCACTATGAGAGTGTGGGCCAGTGACGAGAAGACAAAACAGATGGGGCGGAGGGTCGAAAACTCAGGAACCAATGAAGTTGTGGGGAGAGACTTGGCCCAGCCGAGAAAGCCCGGCGCAAGGGGGCGTGGCTAAGAGCAACTGGGGGGGGTAGAATCTTCAGGGAGGAGGAGCCAATGAAAGGACAGGGGGCGAGGCCAAAGGCGTGGTCCAGGAGTGAAGGGCCGGACCTGAGGGTGGAGCCACGGATTGCGAGTGGGTGGGGTTGCGCGTGGTGGGCGTGGCTTAGGGAACTACCTCTTCGTGGTTGTAGACCAAGTCGAATCCGGCGTCTCACAAGCCACCTCCTCCACGAGCGGCCGAGAGCCTAGTGACTGCTCCGGCTCCGCCTCCGCCGCCTCCTCCTCCTCCTCCTCCTCCGCCTCCGCCTCCGGCTACAGCCCTAACACCTTCCTCAGCGCCCCTGACGCTGGAGGAGGAGCTGCAGGAAGCCATCCGGAGGGCGCAGGTGAGAGGGTGCCCGGTCAAGTGGGCCAGGGATAGTGGGTCTCCGCTCAGGTTCTGAGTGGGATGCCAGATTCACGCCGCGTCTGTTCGTCCACAGCTGCTTCCAAATCGGGGCATTGATGACATCCTGGAGGACCAGATCGAGCCTGATGGTAAGAGCCTAACTCCTAAGTTTGGGGGAGAAGGGGCCTGAGGTTCTACACTCCTGGGTCCGAGGAAAGAATGGGCTGAGGAACAGAACCGGATCCATGACTTCCTAAGCTCACACTCCATTCCTTCCCCCGCAGACCCGCTGCCCCCCATTCCTCTGGATTTTCCTGGCTCCTTCGACGTGCTGTCCCCCTCCCCGGACTCTGAAGGCCTCTCGTCTGTCTTCTCCTCTTCACTCCCAACCCCCACGAACTCCCCATCCACCTCTCCCAGAGGCCCCACGGATTCCTTGGACTGGTTAGAGGCCCTGAGTGGGGGTCCTCCACTGGGCTCTGGCCCTCCAGCCCCCAGCATCTTCTCTGCTGACTTATCTGACTCCAGTGGCACCCGGCTCTGGGACCTGCTGGAGGACCCGTGGTGATGGGTTCTGGAGTTTTTCAGGGACCCAGAACTGGTGGGGGTGAAGATGGCAGAGAGACTCCGGGAGGGGAAATGGAACAACTAGTAGAGCCCCTCCCACCACAGACACCCAATCCCAATCTGGCCCCTAACTGCTGCTGACATGCCGAATGCCTGGACTTTGCCTTCCTATGGGCCTTACCCCCTCGATGGTTGTGTGGTTGGGGATGGAGGTTCATTTGCTGCTGCCCAAGGCAAACAAGCTGCTTTCTGCTTCCTTTTGAGACCTCATGGATGTTCTTAATGCCCATTTCCTCACATATACATACAGATGGATGCCTGTTGTGTGGCGAAGCTGAAGGGGGATATGCTGTTGGATGCAGGAAAGGGGCAGGGAAGAGTAGGGAGGGACAAGAGGGTAGCCAGACCCCTGGGTTCCAGTTGGATCAGAAGTGTTGTGTCTGAAGTCAGCTTCTGTTGGAGGCACAGAGACAAGATGTCCACACCAGTGATTTAAGAAATGCTTTCCAGGAGAGATACTGAGGGACTGGAGAAAGACAGACTAGAGGAAGAAAAGGAGCCAGAGTGTGCCCTCAGGTGAAGTCTCAGCTTCAGCCTCTTCCCCTGGGGAGTTCTGGAGCATAAATTCAGCTACAGACTTTTCCACCTTGGGGTGCGTGGAACCAGGCCTTTGAATCTCCCTGTCTGGGCTTTCTATTGCTAAAACCATAAATCAGTAACCATCCGAAATCACTCACGATTTCATGGATTCACTGGACTCCATGGGATATTCCTTCAACTCTGCATGATTATAGCCAGGGCTGGAGTCGTCTTGGGGCCCAGCTGGGCAGGGGCACCTAAGATGGCACTCTCTGGTGCCTTGACAGAGGTAGCCAGAAGGGCCATGGGGACTTCGGGACTCTCATTCACCATGGAGCATCAGCATTCTCCCTTTCCGTGGGGTAGCTTGGGACTCTGGAAGAGCAAGCATTCCAAGGGGAGATTGCAGAATATTCCAGTCTCTTGAAACAGGTACAGTTTCACTCTACTACATTAATGACAGGTACAATCTCACATCTGCTACGTTAAAGGAAGTCAGGTCAGTTCAGGCTGAATATGGTGGGGGGCTAGACAGGGATATCAGGGGCATGGCCATAGGGAGCCATATTTGGAGACCTGTCACTGTACCATCTCCAGTAGTCATGGGTCAGGGGTCACAGGAGGGAGTAAGGAAGGGAAGACTTTCCCAGGTACTTTCAGCCCAAAGGCAGTCCTGGGAAGAGAGCCATGGGGTATGCCTCCAGCAGGAGTGTGTTAAAATATAGTTTATTATTTCAGAGGTGGTGAGGCAACAGGTGAAAACTGCATCACCATTCATTCAAAAGACAGTTTGTTATAGTCCCATGTCCCAAAAGAAAGGGACACTGGACACCATGCAGGACCCCAGGGGATGCCTAGAGCTGGTCTAGAGAGCAGGAGAGGAGGGGACAACAGACAAGAGCCTTCACTGTGAATTCCCCGGGAGCAAAGGAAGGGCAAGGTACTCAGGCTTAGGATTGTCCAGTTTGAATCATTTCAGTGGACTTTGGGGCATAAAGGCTGTAAGCAAAAATAACCAACTGGGGACAGACCTCGATGGATTAATGACGCTTTTATTAAGCCACAGAGGAATGAATTTTGGAGGAGAAAATGGCAGCATGCTACAACAGGGGTCTGAGTTTTATAGGGTTCAGCAGACACAGGTCATGGGTGAGTTGGTTTGGCAGGCTCACTTAGAGGAAGGCAGGAGGGCAGGTAGGGCAGTTCCTGGGGCCTATTGTACTGGGGTCCTTTTGTGTTCTCCCCATTTTCCCTTCCTGCCTTCTCTCCAGTTAAGGCTCAGGATTCTAAATGACAAAGGATCCAATTTACCACAGCCATCTCTCTGCACTCTCAGCAGGAAGGCAGGTGAGGGGACAGCTGCAGATAGGGGACCTGCCCTGGGGTGGTGGGCAGGTGGGTGTAAGAGTCCCTTAAAGGAGGTGGGGGGACATGGGTTCTGGGTTGGCTGGTTGCTTAGGGAAGGTGCTAACAGGGGTGTCTTTTACTATCTAGCAATTGGTGGCCCTAGGAGGGATGGTTGCTCCAGAGTCACAGCAGCTGAAAATAAAAAAGGCACAATTAAGGGCTGGGGGTTGGGCGGGAAAGATGGTAAGAGTCTGAGAGGACCTGGGCGAGCCACCAATAGTTCTTTCCACTGCAGGGGAAAGAACAGCAGATCAGGGACATGTGATGTGGCTTGGAGCCACCGACAGGGTTCCCTAATGTCTGTACCTACAGCCCAGGGTGGACTAGTGTGCATTAGACTGCCACAAATGCCACCTGAGGTGCGGGGCGGGCCAACCCATAGCAAACAGCTTCAGTAGCTGCTGATCTGTTCCAGACCCTCCATGTGCAAGAGCTCTGGGGGCATCAGGGATCCGCGATGAAGGGAAGCGAATAGACATGTGGACTTGGCCTGGGCAGAGGCACTTTTCCATGTCTCCAAGCCAGATAGCATTCGTCATCTTCCCTTTGCAGAGATTGCTGAAGACAGAGGAGGGGTGAGATGGGCCCTGGGCCCACAGATGGGAGGAACTGCCCAGGGATCTGACTGGAGAGCCCACAGCCTGTGCTTTTAGAGTGGGAAACGAGCACGTCAGCCTCCCCTGTGGCGAGTGTGGCTGTGGCCCCCCGGAAAGACAGCCTGGAGCCATGAGGCATTTTTACTGAGCCTTGAAGGATGGGGAGTTGGGCGGAGGAACCACCTGGGAACAGCATCTTTGCTGAAGGAAGAGAGCGGGTCAAGTCCTGCAGGTGCGGGGGCCTCTGGCCACTGGGGGCAGGTGGAGAAATCAGGGTGGCTGGCTCAGCTGGCCATGTGGGCGGGGAGGGAGGGCCAGCCGTGCAGGCTCGCACTGAGAGTACACTGGGGCCTCCTGGGAGTACACAGGATGACCGAGGGATTCTCCAGAAGGTGGAGTGGGCTTGAGTCCAGCACTCCCTGCCACCACCCGTGATCCCACATTTCAGTCCCTTCCTCTGGCCCTGAGGAGAGCCAGGGCTGGACCTGTGGGATGTCCATGGGGAGTCCTATCGCGATGGACAAAGGTGCGACTTATGCAGTCAAGGGGGAGAAATAAAGAAAGTCCACACGCTTCTGCCCTTTTCAGTGCTTTACTCACTCAAATCACTCAATACAGTTTCACTCTGTAGGTTCTTAATCAAGAAAATGATAATCCTTAATGCTGGGCACTGCAATAGACAGAGTCAATTCACAGCAATCAATTCTAGATTAGTTCTAAGCACTGCAAACACACTTAATCATGACAGGCTCAGGACAGACATTCCCTCTGCTTGCTAAGTTCAGGTGTCATCAGATCAGAAGTCCCAGGCCTGAGGCTTTAAGTCCAGCAGATGCCCACCACTCAGACTGCGGTGATCCGGTCAGGAACCAAGGCCGGCTTCTCCTGGGTGGAGCTGACGGGCAGCTGAGGAGGCGGTCCTAGGGAGAAGTTGTGGCTCTCACCAGGGTCAAGATGTGGCTGTAGGGTTTGAAAGCGGTGAGGACCATGCAGAGGATCAGGGAAACAATGACAAGCGATGGGATGTCAGTCCAGGTCCTCATCAGGAGTGATGTGCATCCAGCTGTGTGCATCAGTGTTGGCTGGCTGAATGTCTGTTCATTTGCTCTATTATTTATACTAAATTTTGGGGCTTTTGACCCCCCCCTTTCAATCCTCATCAGCTACCACTGGGTTTCTCAGTGACATCATTTACCCAGGGGTTAAAACATCTGGCCTGGTGTCCCCACTCTGATTTTTTCACCTTTCCCTGCCAGAGGCTTCACCCCGAGTTTGTCAGGGTGGGAGGGGTGACTTGTTTGTGCCTCAGGCCCTACTGGAGGGCTCCCTTAGGTGTGCCTGGTGAGACTGCAGGTTTCAAGCTGCAGTTTTAAAATGCAGTTGCCTGGGCTCAGACCTCAGGCCATCCTCACAAACACCAAGCAACATCTTCTGCCACACTCCTGCCACCCCCTGACCTCAATAGAAGGTGGGTGTTTCTATCTGGAGCTTGTAAAGGAACAAGAATGTGTTTGCCAAATTACCAGAATTACCAACTTAACTTACACTTCCCAAGAGGACGCGGCCACATGGACTGTCCTTTCCTCTTCCTTCTCTCTCCTTTTCTCCCTCTCCTCTCTGTATTGCTAAACACACGCCTCTCCATTTCTTCTGTCCACAGACTCCTGTTCAGTGTTTTATGTCCACCTTATTTCTTCTCTCCGCTCGCCGGTGTGGTGCTTTTGTACAAACTGAGAAGGCTCCTCTTCTGGATGGACTAACTAGGAATAAAGGGAGCTGTTGGGGAGCATACAGTCCCAGGGACACAGCCTGGTGAGTAGACCATAGCACTACTTAAGTCCCACTTGCCCCTTTGACCAGATGTTTTGTGCAGTGAAAAATCTGTGTGACAGCTCAGGGCATCCCTGTTGTTTACTCTATAGCCATTCTCCATTTCTTTCTTGGCAATGACACCCCAGGTCTCTGCAGATTGCCATGTCCTTCTCAAGAGCTTGTTAGCTCCTCAGCTGTAGGATCTGAGGCTGAACACACTGTTGTATTACCATTAGATTGGCCTCATAATGGGCCACATATGCATGTGACACAAATCTTGCCCAAAAGATTGAGGAGTAAGTTGCTAGCAGGCTTAGGAACATACTATGGTTTTAACATGATTTTGAGGGTGTCCCCTAAGTTTTCATGACTTGGGATGATGGTCCTCTGATGATGTGAGAGGTGGTGCACCTTTAAGAGGTGGAGCATAGTGGGAGGTCCTTAGGTCATTAGAAGCACTGACCCCGCCAAGGATTGATGGAGTTCTTAGGGGACCTGGAGTGAGTTCTTGCAAAAAAAGGTTATTACAGAGAGAACAATATGGCACTCCCCCTGCTCTGGCTTCCTGTTTGGCCGTATGATTGCTGCCTCCCACCTGCCCCTCTGTCCCTGTGGTGCCATCTGCCATCAGATCTTCACTAGACCTTTATCAAGTTATCCAGCCTCAGGTATTTCTTTATGGTAATGGAAAATGAACTCAGAGAGAGTTCCCTCCCTCTTCAAAAGGGATCCATGATGAGCTCTTTTATTTGGGGGCGTGGTGTAGTACCAGGGATTGAACTCAGGGCCACTGAACCACATCCCAGCCCTATTTTGCATTTTATTTAGAGACAGGGTCTCACTGAGTTGCTTAGTGCCTCGTTTTTGCTGAGGCTGGCTTTGAACTCGTGATCCTCCTGCCTCAGCCTCTCGAGCTGCTGGTATTACAGGTGGGCGCCACTGTGCCCAGCATGATCTCTTTTTGCTGTCTCTGGATGAGGTTGTTTGTGTGACACCCATATATATGGCAGCTTTTTTGGGGGGAGAGGTGCAGCATGAGGCAACTGGGCTAAGAAGAGACAGTGACAGCTGAGGTCACCGACAATGCTGTTGAGCTGACAGTTAACCAGCACTGGGCTGTGTCCCTCTGGACAATTTTGCCAGACTACAGATATGTTCTTTGGACACATTCGTTGGGAAATCCCTCGCAGCCCAAGGCATCCTCACTGGAGGGGAAAGGGTCCTGTGCTTGTAACATTGTGTTCCTTTTGCCTTGGAACTGATCTTGGGGGAGCCAGAAGAGGAGAAGGGTCAGGCTGGCCACGAGGGGCTAGCCTTAGTGCTTGAGTAGCGGGGACAGGTCTGCAGCGATCCCCGTCCACTCTGGCAGGAAGGCCGCCTCTGGCTTGAAGACTTTGAGGAAGGGCGAGTCTGGGAGGGTGTAGTTGGCCAGGTAGATGGTCTCTCCGCCGGCCAGGTAGGCGGCCCAGATCCCGAAGGTCCCGATGGTCATGATGGTGTGGTTGCACTGTGTGAGCAGCGCAAAGTCCTTAGCGGGGGAGCCCTCAAGGCCGTTGCCGGCGAACACCACGTCGCCACGG
Source organism: Urocitellus parryii (assembly GCF_045843805.1). Taxonomy (NCBI): domain Eukaryota; kingdom Metazoa; phylum Chordata; class Mammalia; order Rodentia; family Sciuridae; genus Urocitellus; species Urocitellus parryii. The sequence goes on from NC_135545.1 coordinate 7,610,356, forward strand.
GAGGCATCGATGTTCTGCCGGCACCAGGCCATGCCGTTGCTGGTGACCACGAAGACGGGGGACCTGAAGCGCTCTCGGAACCGCCGCATGGCCTGTTCCAGGTAGCCCCTGTCGGCCAGCACGCCCTTCCACACCTGCGGCATGACACGAATGTAGTCCCCCCGGCGCACGTGCACCCCCACGAAGGTGCTGGGCCGGCTCCCGTTCACCCGCAGACCCCTGAGGAACCGCTGGGCCTCCTGGCGCACGTGCTCGTGCAGGCTGAACTCCCGCAGGATCTCCTGGCGCAGGTGGTGGTAGAAGGTCCAGGAGCAGGGGTAGCCCGTGAGGCGGACGTAGCGCCCCGGGATGTGGCGGTACTGCTCCTCCATCCAGTCGTTGAGGTGGTAGTTCCGCCACGGGACGCTGCGGGCCGTGGCGCTGGGCAGGACGGGCAGCGTGATCCTGAAGATGGGGGCCAGCGTGCTGTGCATCTGCGCGGGGATGTAGGCGGGCCGCCCATTGAGCTGGGCGAGGGCGTACAGCGTGGCGTACTGGCCCATCTGGTTCCCCAGGCGGCCTACTGCGTTGATGGTCCACATGCCCTGGAGCTGCTGGGCTGTGGGCCTCTCTCGCATGGGTTGCGGCGCTGGTGTCTGCACCTCCCCTGGGGGTTGAAGCCTCGCCAGTCGCTGCTGGAGGTGAAAGATGGCAGAAGCCACAAAGACAAAGAGGACAACGTGTGCCATGGGAAAGGAGAAGGGCCCCGGGGTGCTGGCCATAGCTGTAGGAAAGGGAAAGCGGCACGTTAGCTCCTGATGCAGGCACAAGAGTGTGGCTGCGCAGCCGGGTGCACAGGCACTGGGGGGGCTGTGTGGCTTTAGGCTGTGTTTGTGACCCGAGTGCACAGCGGGGCGAGTGCAGGCAGGTGTGACTGTCCGGTGTGTGCGTGTGATGGTTTGGATATGAGGGGTCCCCACAAGGCTCCTGTGTCGATGCAGGAAGTGAAAGGACTAATTACCAGAGCTGCAGCCTAATCAGCGGATTAATCTAGGGATGGGTTAATAACTGGACTGGATCACTGCCTGGTGACTGTAGGCAGATGGAGCACGACTAAAGGAAGTGGGTCACTAGGGACATGACTTGGGATTATATATTTTGGCCCTGACTCAGCCTCCTGTCCCTCTCTGCTTCCTAGTGGCTTTCTTGGCTAGGCCCCTCTGCCATGATGCTCTGCCTCCCTCAGGCCCAGAATGATGTAGTCGCCTCACCACAAACTGAACCTCTGAAACCATAAGCCAAATGAACTTTTCCTCGTCTTTTTTTTTTGGGGGGGGGCGTACTAGGGAGTGAACTCAGGGGCACTTGATGCAGAGTCATATCCCCAGCCCTATTTTGTATTTTATTTAGAATCAGGGTCCTATTGAGTTGCTTAGTACCTCACTTTTGCTGAGTCTGGCTTTGACTCGTAATCTCCCTGCCTCAGCCTCGTGAGCCGCTGGGATTACAGGTGTGTGCCACCGTGCCTGGCAAACCTTTCCTCTTCTAAGTTCTCCTTTTCAGGTATTTTGGTGATGAAAACCTAACATAATGTGTTTGGGCAGGTGTGTATGTATATACATGCATTTATCCATGGATGTGTGTATACAGTTGGATATCATGCATTGCATATATGTGCTTACGGGTATCTGTACATTGTGTACACATACAGATGTGTGTGAAATTCTGTGCATATGAAGAAACGCAAGTACATTGCGGGGCATAGATGTACATCTACTGTGTATGTACGTGGGTGAGTGTGCATACAGGTGTATGTAGTGTATAGGTGGTCGTGAACATGGCACAAGTGGATGAGGGTGTGTATGTATGGGTATACAGTGGTGCTCCACTTACCATGGGGTCACATCCCAATAAGCCCACTGTAAGTTAAAAATATCATAATACAAAAACACAGTGAAAGTTGGGCGTGATGGCACACACCTCTAATCCCAGTGGCTCAGGAGGTCAAGGTGGGAGGATTGCCAGTTAGAGGCCAGCCTCAGCAACTTAGCAAGACTGTTTCTCAAAATAAAAAATTGAAAGGACTGGGGCTGTGGCTTAGTGATAAAGTACCCTGGGTTCAATCCCCAGTACAAAAAAAAAGCACAGAGTACCCCTAACCCACCACACATCACAGCTGAGCAGCACAGTACATTCTGGAGTACTGGCTGATCACCACCATGATGGCGTGGCTGGCTGGAGCTGTGGCTCACTGCTGCTGCCCAGGATCAAGATATCTGCCTGGGAAAAGAACAAAATTCAAAATTCAAGTATGGCTTCTGCTGAATATGTCTGACTCTTGCACCTTTGTAAAGTCAAAAATTTTAAGTGTGGGCTGGGGCTGGGGCTCAGTGGTAGAGAGCTTGCCTAGCATGTGTGAGGCACTGGGTTCAAATCTCAGCACCACATATCAATAAATAAAGGTCCATTGACAACTAAAAAAAATATCTTTAAAAATTTTAAGTGAAACAGATGTAAGTCGTCTGTGCACTGTGTGTGTCTATTTGTATATTTGAAGGTGGGTGCTGATAGACTGCGTGTGTGCGGTCGGCGTCTGTAAATGGTGAGCACAGGTATACGTGCCTACAGTTCACTGGGGATCTAGTTTCTAGAGATGTCCATCTTTTGCACGCCCTTCCTATGTCCACCTCAGGAGATTGAACTTCTTGACGTCCCCTCCATCCCTGTCACAGCCAGTTGAACTGGAGGTGGACACGTGACCCCACGCTGGCCTCTCCACTCATTGGCCCTGGCTACGAATTGTAGGCTGGCTTTCTTTAAAAGTGAGTTGAGCCAATCAAATTCTCTCTCTTGGGTATTTTTACTAAAAGACCCTGAAGACAGTTGGCCAATGATATTGAGAGAAGGAATAGGGTGCGGAGCGGCTGAGTTGGGGAAGTTACAGGCTCCAAGGGGGCGCCAGGAACTGCAAGATGCCCGAACAGCAAAACCTCAGTGCCAGCCAAGAAACCCCAACACCGCCTTGTATTTGAGTACAGATATGTTTTTTGTTTTTTTCTTTTCGTTTCTATTCTTTTCTCTTTTTTTAAAACTTTCTTTCGTTCTTCTCTCCCTTCTTTCTTTCTGTGGTATTGGGGATTGAACCTAGGGGCACTCTTCCACTGAGCCACAGCCCCAGTCCTTCTTATTTTTCAATTTTTGAGACAAGATCTTGCTAAGTGGCTTACGCTGGCCTTGAACTTGCAGTCCTCCTGTCTCAGCCTCCCAAAGCCCTGGGATCACAGGCCTGCACCACAGTGTGCAGCTCGCCTGTTCTTTTCAGCTCTGGTTGCAACAGAAGTGACTTCCAAGAGTGGGGTGGTTCCATAGGAGTGCCTTCGGTCACTGGGACCCACTGTAGTATCATTGGAGGTGGAAGGCAGTGAGGGCTCCTATTCTGGGGTGGAAAACTCGAGCCAGCGTCTGTAGGGTGAAGCACTTATGAAGCTGTGGCCTGAGATGCCCTGAGATAAGTCACAGCCCCCCAGAGGATGAGGCTTGGCCGACGTGGTTGCGGAGCAGGAGTAGAGCAGCTGTAAGAAGCGTGATGATTCTGGTCCCATTATGTGACTAGAAGCCAGTTGACAAAAGCAGCTGGTCATCAAGCACCGTCACTGTTGACACATTTTTATAGCTCATGGTTCCACCTATGAATGATTGATGGGTTTCTGCAGTCAGCGGAAACACCCTTGGTGCTGTGTAGTCACAAAGCCAGGTGTGGTTACTAATTGGTGAAGATTGGGTTTTGAGTAATGGGAACGGGGACATCTGGGAGGAGTCAGTGGCGCCAGGGCCTCCAGCTCCGAGTCCTCCAGGGGCCTTGCCACCTCCTCTCACCTCTGGCTCCTCCCCAGTACATGGGAGTTCCAGTCCCTCCAAAGACTCTTCCTCATCAGCAAGCTTTAATGGCAGCATTTCCTGGAGACTCGCACAGAGGTAGGTGGAGACGGAAGGCTCCTGCGGACTTGGCTGTGGCCTGCCTTCCTGATCAGAGCACTAAGCCACAGGGCCATGAGAGGACTCCAGAGCCGACACAAGCAGGTTGTGACCGGATTGAAACCGCCAAGCTGCCGGATGGACACAGATGTGGTCTTCAGGCCTAGTCCAGCTAATAAAAGTCGGCAGAGAAGCTAACGTTGCTGTATCCCTGCTTCTGATTTACAAGTTCCCCAGAACCTCAGAGCCCACTAAGGTCACATAAGTGAACCCAGAATCACCCTCGGCCTTGTCAGCCAGCTACCTAGATTTGAACTGAGCCCAGCTCAGTCTGGGCCCTTGGGGTCATTCCCAAGTGTTGGGCCCAACCAGACCCTTGGGTGGTACAGTTCTCTCCAACTCCCTTTGGCTTGAATGAAAGGAACTGGGGAGGTCCATTTCTAACTCAGCTCATGCTCCCGAGATCCTCAATCTTATTATAAACCTCATCACCCGGGCTGGGGATGTGGCTCAAGCGGCAGGGCACTCGCCTGGCATGCGTGCAGCGCGGGTTCGATCCTCAGCACCACATACAAACAAAGATGTTGTGTCCGCCGAGAACTAAAAAATAAATATTAAAAAAAAAAAATCTCTCTCTCTCCTCTCTCACTCTCTCTTTAAAAAAAAAAAAAAAAAAAAAAAAAAAAAAAAAAAAAAAACCTCATCACCCGCCAGTGACAAGGTAATTGTCAAGTGCTAGAGAAGTTTCCTTCCTCATTGCTACAGAACCAATCCTCCCTCCACTTGCCCAAACAGAATGCGTCTCACGTGGTAACTCAGAGACCACACACCGCACACCACAGTGGACGTGGCTGCTGATTTCAGGCTGTCACCCTCATGAGCTGTGTGACTCAGGGAAGGTGACATGACTTCTCTGAGGGTTAAAACAGTGTGTAGCATAGACACGCTACTATTGCCCCCAGAGCAACGGGTGCTGCTATGTGCAGGCTCTAGGTTAAGACCAGGGGTTCCCACTCTGTGGATGGGACCTACTGAGTGTGGGCAAGTTTTCAGCATTTAGACACAGATCACAGTGGGAGGAGTCACACATGAGTGAGAGGGAAACACCCAGAGAAGGAGTCAGGCTTATTTGGAGGTTGGGGATTCGGAGACCAGCTAAGGTACCCCATACCTTTGAATACAATACTTTGATTTTATTTGTTCATTTTTATGTGGTGCCAGGGATTGAACCCAGTGCCTCATGCCTGCTAGGCAAGCACTCTACCAGTGAGCCACCACCCCGGCCCCACACCTGGGAATACAGATTTGGTGGGTGGAGCTAACTCTGGGGAGCCTCCCTCTGGAAAGTGGGAAGTGGACCGAGATGTCTGTGATTCTGCCCACCACGGTTCATGTGGGATTTTCCTTGCTTTTCTTCATGGCACTGAAGAAATGGAGTAGAGCATATGTGCAACGGGCCATCAAGGGGTGGGCTGTAGGAAGACGGGACACGTTTGCCACCCAACCCCAAACCTTGTTCCAGTCTATTATGGGTTGGATTGTGTCCCTCCAAAAAGGATATGCTGCAGTGTTAACCCCTGTACCTCAGGATGTGACTTTTTTTGGAGATAGGGTATTGACAGAAATGACCAAGTTAAAAATGAGGTCACCAGTTCAACTGGTGTCCTTGGAAAAAAATCAGGTACAGCCTATATGACATGGGCCCACGGGTGGCCCATCCATGGCCTGTCCGTGATGTGTGGGAGTGGGGGGCTGGCTCCGAGAGTGAGGACCAGGTAGAGCGTCTCCCTTGGGAATTTGGAATTAGAAACACAGAGTGGCCAGTGGATGGTGGGCCTGGGTCCATTAGGGCCCAGCTACTGCAGCCACCGTAAGCCACATTCAAACTACAGTGGGAATGGACAGAGCAATTTATCCCTGAGAGTAGTTTGGCCTTCCCAAAAAGAGAGACGGGCAGGCTGCTGGCCCCTGGCTGAGCGCTGGCTCCCATTCCCCGAGCTGGGCTGCTCCTGTCCAGACCCTCAGGGGACCAGAGGCCCTGCCCCTGGCTGGGTGGAGAGACCCTCTGGGCACCAGAGGAGCCGAGGAAGCAGGAGGACAGGAAGGAGCCCAGGGGAGCAGCCCCCTGCCATGTCCCTTCTTCTGGGTGTTTCTGTTTTTTTAAGTGGACAGTGTGTGCCCCAAGGTCAGGGAGCAGATGTGGCTCTAGGTTTGCCAAGTACAGGGCACAGGTCATCCAGGGTCACCCGGGAACCCAGGAAATGCTGTGGACGGTAGAGGAGAGGAAAGGGAAGGGGGGATGAGCCGCAGGCAGCCAGTCTGTCCCACTGTCCCGCACGCCCCTTTGAAGGGGAGGACCCGGTCCTCTGCAGCCACATTTCCACATAGGGACAGTGGAGGCCCAGGCTGGCCCCTGGCTGGCAGCACCCGGGCCCTGAGGCGTTTCTGGTGAACACAGCCCAGCTGAACCTACAGACCCGTTTCCGCCTTCTCTCCTCTCAGGCCCCAGCCTTGCCACAAGATGGAGATTTGAGGCAGGAAGTTCTCCCCTGTCTCCTCGAAGCCATTTTCCTGCCCGTGTGTCTTCCAAGGTTTTAGTGGAGCAAGGGGTGAGTGGCAAAGCCATTCCCTCTGGTGACACCACTTCAGGCCCTGCTGCCTGCCCTGCTCCACCTCCAGGTCCCCTCCCCAGTCCAGGCCCTTCGACCTCCCCAGGTGGCAGCTCCCTGCAAACACACCCCCTGAAGGAAGGACGTGCCCTCACTGGAGGATGCTGCCCAGGGAGCGCCTGCAGGACCTGGGGGTCGCTGTCCCAGCTGGCGTCTGTCTGGCCCCACCTGGTTTCCCCCTCTCTGCCTGGGTCTCAGCGACATCCCCCCATCTCCCCATCCTGTCTGTCTGTCCGTCTGCATTCTCGTCCTTCTGTTTTCTTTTCCCTCTTGGTCTCCATTTCTGGGCACCGAGTAGGGAGGATGCTTTGCTTCCCAGTCGTGCCGGCATCTGGGCTCCTGGACTGAGAACCTGCAGCCCCGCTGCCGCCAACAGAAGGACAGGGAGGCTTCAGAGGCTGCCCAGGGAGGAGGGGTGAGGGTCCCAGAGCAAACCCAGGGTCTTAGAGAGGCAGCGGGCTTGACGTGTGAGTCTCTGATTAGCCGAGTGACCTTGACCGAGGGCCTTTACCTGTGCTTCAGGGTCCTGGTCCATAATAATTCCTCCAGGGCTGCGTGGATCGGTATTGATGCACACTGCAGCGAAATGTCTTATTGCACGGGTGCTCCTGGCATGGGGGGCAGGGCTGACACCCCAAACTCACACTTACGTCGGCCTCGGACCCAGTGTCCGGCTGTGTATCTTACTGAGTTTTTGTTTGTATTTTATTTTATTTTATTTTTTGTACTGGGATTTAAACCAATGGCACTTTACCCCTGACCACATCCCCAGCCCTTTTTATTTTATTTTTGAGACAGGGTCTCGTTAAGTTGCTGAGGCTGGCCTTGAACTTGGATCTTCTGCCTCAGCCTCCCAATTGCTGGGATTACAGGAGTGTGCCACAGCCCCCGACTTTCTTTACTGAGTTTTAACAACTCTATGTTATCATGCCCACTTTATGGCAAAGAAAACCTAGCCCAGGGCCCCGTGGCTAAGGGAGGATCTTGGGGGAGCATGGCAGAAGGCCTGAATCTGTAGAGGGGCATTGGGGAGGGTGTTCAGATGACAGGAGATGGGAAAAGCAGCAGTTTGTCACCAGTGGGGAAATCCTGGATGCTAGATTCTAGCCAACAGCTAGAGTCAGCAGCTGGGCTGCTGCTGACAAATGGGAGGAGTTTGGGTTTTCCCCGAGCTAGTTCTCTGAGGTCAGGAAGTTCATCCTGCTATCCACCCTCAGTTCCCACAGCTGTATCCCACACGTCAGTCCGGGCTGTAGGTGTAAAGGAGAGAATAGAGGTCAGGTCTGTCCCTTCCTCCATCTGGGTCTCCGGGGCCTTCCTTTAGGGGCTGCAGTAGGATGCCAGAAACGGGCCCCAACTTTGAAGGAGGAACCAGGCTCCAGTCCCCTCAGAGAAGTGGAGCCTCCAGTATTAGCCAAGTCTTTCTTTTGAATTCGGTCTCCTCCACTTCTTTCTGTCCCAGGCCTGGCCTCACCCTCTCCCTTTTGGACTCGGCCTTCTCTCCCCTTCCCTGGACTCCACTCTGTTCCCCCCATGCAGAGTTGGCTTGCCTCTCCCCAGCTAGCAGCCTTCCGTGGCTCCCTGTCCCCCTCAAGAGCAAAATCCCAGCCTCTGATCTGGCCCTGGCCCCTGGACCTTGTCACCGTCATCCCCAGGTGAGCTCATCCCTCCCAGCTGCGGCTCCCCCTCTCTGTCCTGCTCCCGGGGCCTGGGCCTGTTGGGCACCAAGTCATGACTCCAGGAGGAGACTGGAGCTGAGTGGAACTGTCACTCTGATATCCCCAACTTCGTCTCCAGCCTTGAACAGAACGGGTGCCTCCAGGTGGGATTAGGGACTGAGCGAAGGCCCAAGCCCCTCCCTGGGCAGTGGCAGGTCAAGGGAGTGGGGTGGCAACTGTGGGGTCTCTGAGGACCCCGGGTCTTGTGCCAAGGTCCTGCCATCCCCTCAGAGCTGGGACAGGAAGATCTGGTTACCCTGAGCCATGTCCTGGCCTCCTGCCCGCACACTCATCCCTAGTTCAGTTCCTGGAAACTGGGACAGGACGGGACGGGACAGGGGAGGGAGCAGCTGGCCTGGGAGGCGGGGAGCGAGGGCCTGGAGGCCAAGGGCCCGGGGCTGGGGACTGGGAGGGGGTCTTGGCTGCCAAGGGGTGGACTCCTCTCCTGGAGGTCGGGCGGGTGCATCCCAAAGGGGATCAGAGGCCATGGCATGAACCTGGGAGGCCGGGTCTCTGCTTCCCCAAGGCCCGGGTTCAAGTCTGCTCTGGGCTCTCTGCCCTGGTGTGTGCGTGTGGTCTGCGGGTGGGAGGCGCTCTCCTCACCTGCTCTCACCTGGTCTGGCTGCAGGGAGCGGGTGACAGGTGCCTCTGTAGCCGGCTCTGTGGCAGCTCAGTAGTCCTCCAGGTCGCCTCTTCATTCAGGCCAAATAACTTTCCGGAGCCTTCCTGCACTAGTGGCCAGAAAGCCCCACCCAGGGTGCACCTGGCTCCCCAGAGCAGGTGTGGCTGGTTGCGGGAGGGAGGTGAGCCGGGAGCCTGAGTCTGCGGGGTGCGGGCCAGGAAGGCGTGGAGGAGTGGAGGAGTCCAGGCCACGCTCCTCCAGCCCAGTGCTCTCCGAGAACTGGAAGAGAGCAACGCCACACACACAGCACCAACCCTTCAATCTTCCTGACAATTCCACAGGGCAACCAAAGCACAGAGACCTAAGGTAACTTGCCCAAGGTCACACAGTAGAAGCTGGGATTTGAAACGAGGGGGCTAGGTCTTGGAAAACCCCTGGCAAGTGGAGACTCTTCTCAGTCTCCCTGATTTTAAAAACTACTCCCGGGAAATCACCATTCAGCATCCACAGTGACATCCAGAAACAGGAACTGCGGTATCACTGTCTACGGCCGCCAAAGTCAGGTGCAAGATTAATGAGGACGGTTACTGGGGAGGGGTGAGGCTCTGCCAGAGGCCCCCACAGTCCTAACACCGAATGAGGGACCGTGGCCACTCTGGGCCCCCAAGTGAAGCAGGAGGTTCATGGATCAGCTATGAATCTCTTAAAGGAAAAAGGGGGGGGGGAGCTGAAATCAAATCAAGCTTCCTGCTGTACCCATCGAGTTTCAGAAAACAAGAATCCAGTGTCAACGGACACCGCGAGGATGAGTCGCCATCCAGAACGGGGGCCGCCACAGGGCAAATGGCCTGGGCTCCCAGGGAGCTGCTGCCATGGGAAAAGAAACAGGCAGCTGCGCCGAGTGGGCAGGGACACGCCCCCGCGACTGTCCCCTCTCCACGCCTGCTGTGGGGTTAATGTCACCTGATGTATCACCTGACAACCAATGGGACGACTGAAAGCCTCCCTCAGTTTCCCAAAATGCCCTGGGGACAGCACCCTCTGCCTCCGGGATGAGGATGCTGTCCCTACCCTTGCTGGCCTGGTAGTCCAGCCAGCTCTCTGGAGAAAAAGAGCATTTCTGTCACTCCCCAGTTCACTGTGTCCTCAGATGTGCCGCCATGACACGTTTCATGCATTCGGTGGGTGTTTGATCAAGCTGTGTGCTGCGTTCCGCTGGGGACAGGGGTAGGGCACCTCTGACTTCAAGGAAGTAGTTCCCATCCTGTTCTGCTTCCTGTTGTCCCTTCTGTTGAGAGGGAGGGAGGGTAGGGGTGGGGGACAGGGAGAGAGCAGGTGGGGGCTTGTCACCGCCTGCTTTAGAACTTGCAGCCCTGAAGGAATTCCGTCAGTTCAATTTGTGCAATTAATATGGCCTCTCATGACTTTGCAGAGGTCCACCTGCCACCTGGCCTGAAAGGAATGAAGTGCTGACCCGTGTCCCATGTGGATGAACCCCGGAAACGAGACAAGTGGACGAAGCCAAGAGTTTCAGTCAGATTTTCCGTCGCCGTGACTAAAAGGCCTGACAAGAATGGTTTTAAGGAGGAAGAGTTTATTTGGGGCTCCTGGCGTCAGAGGTCTGGGTGGACGGCTGGCTCCATTGCTCTGAGCCCACAGTGAGACAGGACGTCATGGCAGACGAGTGTAGTGGAGGGAGGCAGTTCAGGACATGGCCACCAGGAAGGGGTGAGAAGAGAAAGGGAGAGTGTGCCCCTAGAGACCCACCTGCCCGCGGCCACCACCCAGTGAGTCCACTCAAGTGGACAGATGCACTGGACAGGTTAGGCATCTCAACTTTATCATCTCACCTCTGAACTTCCTTGCATTGCCTCCCGCATGAGCTTTTGGGGGACACCTCATATCTAAACCATAACACCAGACCAAAGCGCTTGCAGTCTCTACGGATCTGCCCTGTGGACATGTCTGGCCAGGCACTGTTCTAATGCTTAGGGAGGCACCGTCCCTGCCCCAAATCACGGGCTGATGAGCGTGGGAGCCTGGGGTGGCCGGGAGGATTAACCTCGGCCTGGCACACCAGCTGCCGCCGCCAGCTCGGTGAGTGGACTAAGGAGATTTACCCTCCCGGTGATGAGGAGGGGCCTCAAGGGTCATGAGGCCTGTGGTGAGCGTGTGCCCGGCATGCACAAGGCCCTGGGCTCCACCCCAGCACCAAGGAAAAGAAAAAGGAGGAAAAAATTCTTGTGATAAGTCTGAAAATCTCGTGAGCGTCCTGCTGAGTTTTGGGAGGAAACGCAGCCGGTGAACCCCGCCTCCCCAGCTCTTCCAGTTCCAGTTCCAGCTGAACTCAAGGTCAGGGTGAAGGGGGCCAGAGGGAGATGTACACCAGAGTCCACTTCCGGTTGGGGTCTACCCCTGGAATGAGCCGTGGCCCTTAGACCCCGGCTGGGTTGGTTCAGTTCTCTCTACCACCTTAGTGGGTGGGCTCTTGAGATTCTCAGCTACTCAGACTTCAGAAGCAGGGGTTCTGCTGCTAGGTCACTCGGGGCCACAGCCGCGTAGCTCCTGGCAGCTTCCCAGGTCCATTCTCTGCTTGACTCCCTAACAGAACCCAGGCCTGGGGCCAAGGCCAAGGGAAAATTTAGTCTCTCACCTGTGTCTCTATGTGCGGAGCTGAGGATGGAGCCCAGGCCTCACAGTGCACCAGCCCTCTGGGGGGTCTCCACGTTCAGCTGGCAGACAGGACACTATCCACTCCCCAGGGCTCCTGTACAACAGGGCCACACAAACTGGGTGCCTGGGAACAGCAGGAAGCATTCCTCATACAGTTCTTGATGCCAGAAGTCCACCTCTGCCCCTGTCAACCTGTGGCATTTGCCCCTTTGTGTGTCTGGGTGGCCCCTGGTCCTAATGGACCAAGGCCCCTCTACTTCAGCATGACCTTGTCTCGACTACTACATCGGCAATGACCCTATTTCCAATTTAGGTCACACTGTCTGAGGTACTGGAGGTTAGGACTCCAACACAGGAATGTCGGGGTGGGGTGCACAGTTCAGCCCGCGACCCGCACGTACTGTGGGTTCAGTGCCATCTGAGGAGCTGGGTGTGGTGGCTTGGGGAACCTACGTGGTGCCTATCCTGCTGGCTTCCTTCCTGCCCCTCTGCCGAGGGACAGGAGTGGTTTTTTGGCACTGGCCAGCTTCTGCTTTGGAACTAACAAATGAGGTGAGGAGCTCAGTAAATATTTGTCAAATGAATAAATGCAACTTATGATTGGCAGTTTGCCATTCTACTGGGCTTTTATAAAAGAGAAGCTGTGGCCGTCCTCATCCAAGCAACACCCAACATGCGGGGAACAGAGTGGGGCCCTTCGTGTCCAGATCACACAGAGCTGAGTGCCACATGACAAGTGACATGCCCAGCCCACAGTAGCCAGCATGGGGCCTGCTCTGTCCCACTCCCTCCTGGCAGAGGCCCTCAGAAAGGGACCAAGACAAGGAGGCTGCATACGGGGCTCCCAGATCTTCATCCACATCACCCCCAGGATGCCGAGGAAAGACCAGAGCAGGGAAGTGGCACTTGACACCCTGCCCCAGAATGTCCCCAGCTCCATTTGTGTCAAGGTGAGTCTGCGTGTGTCTGCATCGTTCTCAGTGAGCCAACACAGATCCCCAGTGATTTCAGTGTCCCAGTGGGAATGTCAACGTGGGAATTTTGTGAGATCAGGATCCACGTAGAAGGAACACTCAGACTGGGCCACCCGGGCTGAGCTCCACAGTATGGTGTCAGCAGCACGGGTAAGATCGCGGGCCAGCGAGGCAGCACAGCTCCAGAGGGCCAGTGACCTGGGAGACCAAATAACCTGACCTTATTGTCCCTCCTTGCCCCACTTCTGGACAGGACTCCGCTAACCCAACACAACAGGTGGCCATAGGGCCACAGGTGCCATCGATTGACCTCTAGGAATGCAGCAAGGTGGAGGAGGTGGAGGAGTCAGCAGGGGGTGGCACATGGGTGTCTACTTGGGGGGGAATCTGGGCACAGCCCTCACCCAGGGGTCAGGACCCCAGATTCCTGTTCCCTCCTGCTGGAGTCTCTCCACAAGGTGATGTGAGGAAGATCCTGGTTGCTGAGGGCCAGTCCTGAGAGGATGAAGGGAAAAGGGAAGGGGACCCTAGGGAACCAGCTAGGAATCACAGAAGACCACCATATGGCTGGATTGTGTCCCCACAAAATCTCAAGCCCCAGCCCCCAGAACCTTAGCATAGGGTCATGGGATGTAATTAAATGAGGTTGCTACGGTGGGCTCTGATCCAGCCTGGTGTCCCCATAAGAAACCAGATGAGGACAGACACCCACAGGGCAGATCATGTGAAGACCCAGCAGGAGACACGTGAAGACAACACAGGCGAGGAGGGAGGCCTGAACAGATCCTGCCTTGGGCCTGGTAGGAGCTGCCCTGCTTGCCCTCCACCTGGACTTCTGTCCGCCATGACTGTAAGACAATCGGTATCTGTGGCTTGAGCCGGGGTGTGCTGAATCACCAAGCTCCAGGACCCCACCTCCACTTGGGGGATACAGGCCCTGGTGCAGTCCCCTCCCACGTGGAGGCGGAGCTGCTGTCTGGAGTGATAGATGGGGCAGGGGTGACAGTGCGTCCTCCGAGGCTAGGTCACCAAGGCCTCTGCAGCTTCCTGGCTCTGGAGGAACTGGCTGCACATTGCAAGGACACTCAAGTGGCTGGCAGAGGTCATGTCCAGGACCAGCACCAACCCTCCAGCCACGGGAGCAGATCCCCGGCCCAGCTAACACTGGAGGGCCATCTCCTGGCTGCCCGACACAGCCTCGCAGCTCGGCCCCCCAGAGACCGCGAGAGAGAGCAAATGTTGTCCGTGTCTTAAGCACCAGGTCTCAGGGTGCTTTGCCACGTGGCAGGGGAGAGCTGGCAGAGACCTGCCGTGCCCAAGCCACTTTATAGCCAACGCCACACCTGACCACCCTGTCAAGGACGGAAGGAAGGAGCCAGGCCCAAGACGACTCTGAGAAGGCACATTAGCACTCCATGGGGAAGAGGGGTTGGGCTCTGGAAGTGAGCCCAAGAATGGCGAGTCAAACAGCAGGAGCCCTGGAGACGGTGTCATGCAGGAAAGAGAGTGACAGAGAGGGTCCCTAAACCAGGGCACCTACACCTGGTAGGAATTTTAAGTGAATTCAAATGATTTTGTTATGATTTTTAAAATACCCATAAAGGAGCATTACACCAATAACATTCTGGTATCTCCATGTTTTAAAATACACTGAACTTATGTACAACTATAATGCACCAATATAAATGTGGGAAAAAAGTAAAAATAAAATTCCTATTAAAAACAACAACAACACTGAATACAGGAAAACCAGCTGTGTAGCCACCTAACCCCACTTCTGTCTGTGCTATGGTTGGAATGTCCTCACCAAGACTCTGGGTGGCAAGTTACTCCTCATTGTGAGGGAGGAGAGTGGGGAAGTCAAGCTAGCTATGAGCCTGGGGGTGGGACCTTTGGAAGGCAACTGAGGTAAGAGGTCACAGGACAAAGGGCCAATCCCAGGGGACCGTGGCTTCACAAAAGGGCATACCTGAGCCAGGACCTTCAGTCCTGCCATGTCATGACCCAGCTGCAAGCAGTTGCCAGCACCATATTATGGGTCTTCGGGCCTCAAGAACCTGCCTTCTTTATAATCTTCCCACTCTGTGACCCTTAGTTACAGCAATGGAAGACAGGCCTGGGCAGGCCACGCTGGGATTGCTCAGAGTGGCAGTGAGGTCCCAGGGGCTTAGGCAGAGCAGGGGTGAGGCGTCTGTTGCCAGTCACCGTATCTGCAGGCAGCTGCTGAGATGGCCGTGGTCTAGTCTCCATAGCCCTTTAGGGTCAGGCTGTCACCCATGACAATGTGCACCCCGAGTCTTTGTGGCCGGGGCTGCCAAGGTGAGGCATTCTCGCCCTGGATTGGCCGCCCTGCAAGGGAACAGCCTCCCCACTGAGGACACCTCCAAGACCCAGTACTGCATCCTGCCATCCCTCGCATTCTGTCATGGGAAGGCCCATGGATGCAAAGCCTTGAGTTCCTGGAGCTCCAGGGCAGGAATGGCCTCCACGGAACCCCCTAGGATCTGATATGGAACATGGGGACTCTATGCTACCAGTGCTGCAACAAAGTAAGGTTCTGTGTGAGAGCGCTCCAGGCACTCATCAGGCCACATACCTGGCGAGTGGGTATGATCCACTGGCCCTCAGCAACCAGGACCTTCCCATACCCACACATCCCACGAGTCATAAGCAAGAGCCCTACACGAACTTGTGGATTCTCATGTGTTACTGCTAAGTTCTGCCTGCGTTCATCTTCAAGGTGCCACACTAAGGCACAGAAAGATGAAGACATTTGTCCAAGGTCACTCAGTATGAAGTGGAAAAGGCAAATTCAAATACCACCTGAACTCCACATTCTGAATTGCAATCCCCCCCACAACACACCCCAGAGGCCCAGGACAGGGAGGGGTAAGCAGGTCTAGAGGCTGCTCTGCTGGGCCTGTCTGAGGTCCGCAGCAATGCCCACCCATTCTGGCAGGAAAGCCGCCTGTGGCTTAAAGACCATATGGAACGGGGAGTTGGGCAGGGTGAAGTTGGCCAGGTAGACAGTGTCCCCACCTGTGAGATAGGCGGCCCAGATCCCGAAGGTGCCCACGGTGATGATGCTGTGGTTGCACTGTGTGAGCAGCGCAAAGTCCTTGGCGGGGGAGCCTTGAAGGCCATTGCCAGCAAACACCACGTCTCCAGGAGAGCTGTCGATGCTCTGCCGGCACCAGGCCATGTCGTCACTGGTGACCACGAAGACGGGGGAACGGTAGCGGGCTCGGAACCAGTCCAGGGCCTGCTGCAGGTAGCCTCTGTCGGCCAGCACGCCCTTCCACACCTGCGGCATGACACGAATGTAGTCCCCCCGGCGCACGTGCACTCCCACAAAGGTCATCCGCCAGGCCTGCGTGGCCTGCAGGGCCTGGAGGAACCGCTGGGCCTCCTGGCGCACGTGCTCGTGCAGGCTGAACTCCTGCAGGATCTCCTGGCGCAGGTGGTGGTAGAAGGTCCAGGAGCAGGGGTAGCCCGTGAGGCGGACGTAGCGCCCCGGGATGTGGCGGTACTGCTCCTCCATCCAGTCGTTGAGGTGGTAGTTCTGCCACGGGATGCTGCGGGCCGTGGCGCTGTGCAGGACGGGCAGCGTGATCCTGAAGATGGGAGCCAGCGTGCTGTGCATCTGCGCAGGGACGTAGGCGGGCCGCCCATTGAGCTTAGCGAGGGCGTACAGCGTGGCGTACTGGCCCATCTGGTTCCCCAGGCGGCCTTTGGAGTTGATAGTGAACATGCCCTCCTGGGGGTGGTGTCTGGGGACCACAACCACCTGGGCTGAATATGCCCAGGGGGCAGGTACCAGAGCCAGGCGCCGGTGGCAGTGGAAGATGGTGGACACCACAAAGACAACAAAAAGGAAGTAGAAGGTGGAGAGGGACGGGCAGGTGGCTCCAAACCCTTTGGCTGCAGGGAGAGAGAGGACAAGAGTCAGGAGGGGCGAGTGGGGTGCAAGCCACGCTCACTGCTTCCAGTTCAGGATCCCCAGGCGTTGGCAGTCTGAAGTGCCATGCACGCAGGCCTGACAGCACAAATAGGGCGTCCTCCCGCAAGTGCAGGCCCCGCCCAGGCCCTTACCAGCATCACACCTGACCGGCCAAGTTCCTGTACCTCTTAAGCTTTTCTCACCTATTAGGGTGAGTAGGTCCACCATTTGGAAACACTTATACCCAGCCGTATTCTACCTGCAGTTGCAGCTAGTTCTATGGTCCGACCTGACAGCACTACCTCATGGAGTTGCATGAGAATTAAATGTGATACAGTGGTTCTCTCCTTTCATTTTACACAGATTTGACTACTCAAGGTCAAATGTGGTCTGAAAATACTGAATGGGAAATTCCAGAAATAAGCAATTCAGCTGGACAAGGTGGCACACACTGCTAATCCCTGCGACTTGGAAGGCTGAGGCAGGAGGGTCTCAAGTTCAAAGCCGGACTCTGCAACTTTGCAAGGTCCTGTCTCAAAATAAAAAATAAGAAGGAATGGGGATGTGGCTCCATGGATAAGCACCCCTGGGTTCAATCCCTGGCATTAAAAAAAAAAGCAATTTATAAACTTTAGATTTCATGATGAACCTTTCACCTTCCCACTCTGCCAAGTTGTTCCCTCTGTCCTGCGTGTTCACACTGAGAAGCTCCCCACCTGTCAGTCACCAGGGACTGTCTGTCAGCATCCCAGCACCTGTGTTCAAGTCACACTTATTTCACTACATAATGGCTCCGAAGTGCAAGAACAGTGGTGCCGACAGTTCAGATACGCCAAAGAGAAGCCACAGAAGGCTTCCTTTAAGGGAACAAGTGTAAGTAAGTACAATAAGGCAGCTAATAGGTAGAGACAGGTCACATTCTCCTCTTGTGTCAGTGTACTGTTATAACTGTCCTACTTGTTAGCTATGGCTGCTCATCTCTTACTGTGCCCAATTTAGAAAACTCAAGCTTCATCACAGGCATCTATGTACATGCAAAAAAAACAGTATATTTAGGGTTGGGCACACCTGTGGTTTCAGCATCCACTGGGGAACTGGGAATGTAGCCCGCTCCCTGGTCCTGCCAGCCAGAGGACTTCTGTGCCTTTGTAATGTACTTCAGTGCAAGCACACAGAAAAACTCGTACATGTTGTAAAATAAATACTTCCAGACAACAGTGCTAAAGGCAGAGAAGCAAACAGAACCAAGGAGACGAATCCTTGCTCCACCACCTTAGCGCAGCGTGTCCCAGTGGTTGAGCAGAGGCAGTTCACTGGCAGGCTCGGCCCCCTGCTGGCCAGCAGCCCTGAGTGCAGCTAGGTTCTGACCTCCCGGGCCTCAGTCTCCTCCTTATATAACATGGGACTAGCCAAGGCACCCACAATGCTAAGTGCCAAGTGTTTCCTGTTGCTGTTAGCAGGTGTGAGGGTTTTGAGCTGCCTGAACAGTCCTGATCCCACTGAATCTGGATAGGCTCCTGCCTGCCTCACCCAGTCAAATGTGGTAAAAGTACCACAGTGCTGGTTTCTGGCCCAGGACCCAAGGGACTAGCAACTGCCACCTCCTTCCTCCAGAATATAGTTAGCTTTTAAATGTAGATTTGCAGGGCTGGGGATGGAGCTCAAGCGGTAACGCGCTCACCTGGCATGCGTGCGGCCCGGGTTCAATCCTCAGCACCACATACAAACAAAGATGTTGTGTCCGCCAAAAACTAAAAAAAAATAAATAAATATTAAAATTCTCTCTCTCTTAAAAAATAAATAAATGTAGATTTGCAGTAAGCAACCCTCTTCTTTTTTTGGTAACCACTTTACTGAGATGTAATCACATACATTTAAAGTGTATAATTTTGTTTACAGCAGTTCAATTCACAGTAGCTAAACTGTGGAACCAACTTAGGTGCCCTTCAACAGATAAATGCATAAAGAAACTGTGGTACATATACACAATGGAATATTACTCAGCCTTAATGAAGAATGAAATAATGGCATTTGCAGGTAAATGGATTGAGCTGGAGAGTATCTTTTTTTAAAATATTTATTTATTTTTTTACGTATAGATGGACACAACACAATGCCTTTATTTTTATGTGGTGCTGAGGATTGAACCCGGGTCCCGCCCATGCTAGGCGAGCGCTCCACCATTAAGCCACAATCCCAGCCCCTGGAGAGTATCTTGCTAAGGGAATAAGCCAATCCCAAAGAACCAAAGGCCAATATGTGAATGTTGATCCATAATGTTGCCAACATGTGAGATGTGAAATGTTGATCCATAATTGGAGGGTGGGGCAAATGAAGAATGGAGAAACTTTGGATTGGGAAGAGGGAGTGAGGGGAGGGGAGGGGGTATGGGGGGGGAGATGGTAGAATGAAATGAACATTATTACCCCATTACTCTATATACAAATGGTATGACTCTGCATCATGTACAACCAGAGAAACGAAGTTGTGCTCCATTTGTATAAAATGAGTTGAAATGCATTCTGCTGTCATGTACAACTAATTAGAATAGTAATAAAATAAAGTGTATAATTTTGCTTTATACAGTAGTGCATGCCTATAATCCCAGCTTTTCTGGAGACTGAGGCAGGAGGATTGCAAGTTAGAGACCAGCCTCAGCAACTTAGCAAAACCCATCTCACAGTAAAAATTAAAAAGGCTGGGGTAGAGCATCCTGGGTTCAATCCCCAGTACTATCCCCCCCCCCAAAAAAAGTGCACAATTTCACAGCTTTCAGTATATTTTCTAACTTTTAAAATACCTACATCAAGGGCTGGGGATGTGGCTCAAGCATGCGCGGGGCGCTGGGTTCCATCCTCAGCACCACATAAAAATAAAGATGTTGTGTCCATCAAAAAACTAAAATTGCTAGCAAATCAAAAAAAAACTTTGTTAAAAAAAAATATCTACATCATCCCCAAAAGAAACCCTACACCTTTAACCACCTCACTTCCACCCTCCTGCCTTCCCCTCCAACTAAGGTCCTTTGGATTTTCTCTTTTCCTGTCTCTGTGGATTTGCCGATTCTGGGCTTCGTGTAACGAAAGCGAAGGCCACGCGTGGTCTGTGTCTGGAGTCCTCCACTTGGTGCCCTCGAGCTCTGCAGGCCCACCCAGGTGGCCTGTGTCAGTGCTTCACTGCTCTGTGGTGGCTAAGAACGTGTCGGCTCTGGGGGCCCCATCTTGCCTGGTCATCCTCAGCTGGTGGGCACTCCGGTCGCTGTCCCGTATGTCCATGAGGCTCCTGTGTGAGCTCTGCGAGTGTGGTCTTCATGTCCCTCAGGTATCTGCCTGGCAGTGGCACTGCTGGGCCACCGAGTCACTGTGGTCAGTCATTTGGCCTTCAGGTCGGTCCTGCCCTGGCTCCACTAGACTTGACTGGGCTCTGTGACCGTGGCTCCCTGTCCCTCTGAAGGAATAGATGACCTCTCTCCAGGGCTCCCACCCAGTCTTCACTCCCAGCTCCACTTTTTCTCTCCCCTCATTCACTCTTCTGACCAGCTCTGGAGTTCCTCAGGATGCCTCCGTTCTCATCCTCCTATATGCAAGGGCGCCTTCCTTTATTAGTCTGAGCCCTTTGGGAAATCTGAACATTGTTGGCTCTCTTTGAATGCCTCAAGTTTAATATGGCTCCCCAAAGAGGTCAGTAAGCTCTTATAAGAGACATGACTCCTTCTTCCCTGTACACACACACACACACACACAGAGAGAGAGAGAGAGAGAGAGAGAGAGAGAGAGAGGCACAAGAAATGCTTTGTTGGCTGCTTCAGATTCCAAAAAGCAAGTTAAATCTGAGCCCCTCTTCTCTGAGCTGATGAAAATTCCGTCCCATCTGTTTCTTTTTTTTTTTAAATAGGATCCTTGTCTTATTTTATTTTTTTTTAGAGAGAGAGACAGAGAGAGAGAATTTTAATATTTATTTTTTAGTTTTCGGCAGACACAACATCTTTGTTGGTATGTGGTGCTGAGGATCGAACCCGGGCCGCACGCATGCCAGGCGAGCGCGCTACCGCTTGAGCCACATCCCATCTGTTTCTATACCACCCGCCCAACTCAAGGTTCTTCCACTGAGAGAAGCTAATGCTGCTGCAGCCAGGCCCCAGGTGAGTCCCAGGCTGGCACCAGCAGAGCGGGGACCAGAGCCTGGGCCAATTGGGAGGAGACACTGACTCAGGACCAGAGTGCATCCTCCAGGGCCACCTCATGGTGTGTGGCCAGAGTAGCCCCATGGCCTCATGCTCAGAAAGGCTCCCTGGTGGAGTCTGACATCCTGCTGCTGCATCTTGAAGTTCTTTGTAAATGCTGGTCAGGCACCAAGTGGACGACATGCTGCTGGGGCCCTCCAACCCCGTTGCTTGCCCTGAGGGGGCCCTCTGAGCACCATCTACTGGGATCTCCTGCGCTCCCCCTCATGGCTGTTTGTCAGTCTCAACAACCAGGACACCCCCACAGACACTAGCCTGCTGTCCTGCTCCCTATGTCAGTGGAGGGTGGCAGAGACCCACCTGAGCCATTTGGTGCCAACACCTGCCCTGAACTGACTGCACCTATTTGCAGACGTCCCTCTTCTGAGCTCAACACTAATACCATAGCTGATAACAAGACAACCCAGATCCACTGCGGGTGTCACACAGGGCGTGGTCTGGACACTCGCAGCAGGGCCCAGGGGGTGAAGGTCCCAAAGGGAGCACCCCAGTCTTCCAGCTCGGGGATGTTTCCTGGGCTCTGGAGGCTTCTAGACCACCCCCCCTCCTCCCACCTTGCAGGAGCCTTCAGGGCTTCTAATGGCCTGGGGCACTGCGGCTATTAAGAACAAAGGAGGAAGGAGGAGGCCCACAGGGAGGAGAGCTTAGGGACCTCTTGTCCTACAAGGAAAACCAAGGTGGCCTGAGCCTCCGGAGTCTCTACAGCAGGACTCCCTGTGCACCAGCACTTCCAGGGCTACAGGGCTCCTGTCCCAGCACTCAGAGGGGCTGCCCTTGCCTCCTTCAGACCTCAACCCAAATGTTCCCTTGTTGTCCCACTGAAACCTATAGGACCCCCACCACCCCAGCAACCACCCCCTGCTTGCTGGCTTCTCCCCTCACCCCACCCCTCTCCCTTGATGGAACCCAGAGGCTGGGGGACTCTACCACTGAGCCACATACCCAGCCCTTTTTATTTTGAAACAGGGTCTCATTAGGTTGCCCAGACGGGCCTCCAACACTCCCTCTCTTGCCTCAGCTTCCAGAGTCGCTGGGATCACAGGTGTCCTTGCCAGGCCCGGTCCCCTGGCCTGCCTTTGCTCTGAAGCACTTGATACCCTCTAGGAGTTTATAGGAAGAAAGTGCTCAAAAGAAAGTGCCTTTTGTCTCTAGGTGGCCTCTCGAGGGCCAGCGCCCGGAGGTACTGTTCACTGCCCGTCCTGCTGTCATGCAGCAGGAGGAGCGTGCTCAGGACTCCTTGATCAGCTAGTCATGACTCTTGCAATATGCCACACTGTCTCTCACACATCCCTTGCCCAGGTTCCACAAGGCCCCCTCTGACGCGGTCTCTTGGCCCCAATTGGATATGGATTTTTCTTGAAGCTAACCCCTCCTCACAGTTTTAGGAATTAACACCCATCTTTTAAATCTGATGTCCCTGCCCTTGCTCCTCCTGGATTATGTACCTGAGGGTCACCCAGAACCAGAATCATAGTTGCACCCCACCCCAGAGCAGCATGGGGCAGGGAGTACCCTGATCCCTGTCAGGCACAGCCCCGCTGAGCCACAACAAATGCCAGGGTCCTCAAGGCCAAGGAGCAGCCAACGCTGAACACCATCCTGGGACTGGAGGCCTCTGCTTTCCCCAGAGGGAAGCTAGAAAACTTTACTTTTCTAGTCACCACCATTCACATGGGCGATTCAACATTTGCACAAGAATCTAAAAACAAAAGCGGCTGGGGATCAAGGCCCCCTGTTGCTGGGGTGCCTTTGAACCCTGCCCCCGGTGCTCCCCACTTTCTCCCAGGCCCCAGAACCCACAGGCCTGAGGTGCTCTGCTTCTCCACTGCTCTCCCCGCCCTCCCACCCCAGGCATTGAGTTCTTTGAGTTTCCCTGCAGCTGACCTGATCCTTCCAAGAACAGATTTTTAGGACTTGAAAGCAACTGACCTCAACGCTTTGTTAGCCCACAGCCGACACCAGGTTCCTGCGAGGATGAGGAGGGGTGGCTGGGGTCAGCAGAATTCCCCATGGCCAATGCCCCACCTCAGCATGAACAGCCCATAGGTCAGCCCTCCCAAATTGCAGCCGTGGCGCCACACAGCTGAGCCACGCCCTGGGGAGTTGGTAGGCTGGGGCAAGTGGGAGTGGACCCAGGACCCCAGCCACCCATCCTACCTGCCTGGAGCCTCCTCCGCCCACCTGCCTGGGGCCGCCCAGCTGTGGGCCCACCAGGGGCAGCGGTTCTCTGGTCCCACATGGTCTCCGGTAGTGTGGCTGGCAGGGGTCCCTATGGGGAGAGTGTGGCTGTGGTTGGCGAGGGGACTAGGGCGGCGGGGGTGGGGGAGGTGGTGTAGGATTCTGCGGGCTCTGCTCAAAGCTCCCGCCCAGAACCCCCACGAGCCTGGCCTGAGCACAGCTACTCGTCACTCCTTCCTGAGAGCCCACCGCGGCCAGCCGAGCTCCTGCAAAGGCAGCGCAGTGGGGACCGACTACAGGACGCTCTTCTAGTTGCAGGTTTGGCTGACTACAGGGCTTGAGGCTGGGATGGGTTCCCACAAAGGGAGGGAAGCCTGGGTCCCCATAGACCCCACTACCCAAGCCAGGCAGCTGCTGGTCTTCTGGGATCCCATTGGACCTACCTGCTCTTGAAGGGTGGGGTGGGCTACAGGCCCCGAGGGGTAAATGTGGGGATGTGATAGCAGGCACCACGCAGGCAGGGGCTGGTTTCTGTGTCCCAGGAGCACCGGGGTACCCACACCCTGGTTCCCCAGGTGCTAAGGGCCAGAAGGCAGGACTCCCTGAACCACCTAGCAAGGGGGATGTTCTCACACGGGGTGAGAAGGGGGTGAGGGTTCCTTAACAAGGCTGGGGCCCAGGGGCCCAGTGAACTGCCACGAGAGCAAAATGGCGCCAGGCTCACTGGGGACAGTGTCGGTAGTCCGGGGCAGGGGAGGCAGGTCCGCATGGCAACAGCAGTGTGGACTGTGCAGCTTCCCACCAAGGGTGCCCCAGAGACCCCAGCCCAGGTGCCAGCTTGAGTGTGGATTCAGAGCCAGGCAGGAACCCAAGAAAGATCCCTACTCCAAGTGGGCTGCTCCCCGGGCCCTGGTGTTCGGGAGAGAAGGGAGGGGCCAGTTGAGGGCTGAGTCCTTCCCAGCTCCTGCCTTGCCCTGGGGTCTGTCTGGATTTCTGCTCCCCGAGGGGGATCTGGCATCTGGCACCCTCCTCTCCCACCCTCCTGCTTGTCTCTGCTCCCTCATTACCCACCACCCCCAACATCTGCTCCCCCATCTGCTCCAGGGACCTGAGGACGGGTGGAGAGTGTGGGGACTCTGATTCCTGGGCCCCGCTAAGGCCTAGAGTGGCTGGTGGGATGAGATGATCAGAAAGTACCAGAAATCTAACCTCAGAATCCCACTCCAGGTACTCCAGGGAACCCAAGCATTTGCCTTCCCAGCCCCACAGGATTATGCAGACCCAATTTTCAGCCCCAGAGAGATCCTGGCTGCCACCCACCCCTAGGCCACCATCCTGCCCTTTGCACTGGGGTGGCTGAGAAAGGGTTAAGGAGCTGGGGGTGGGTGGCAGGGAGGCCTGTGTTTGGTGATAATCCCCTCCGTGCCCAGGGTGTGGAGAACAAGGTTAGGGCCCCACATGGGAAAGGGCCTCCCTCTGATCCCTGTGGGCTGGGGCCTCAGCCGGCTTCAGATCCCCCCACCCTGCTGCTTCTGATCCCTGCAGGGGGGTGGGGCACCTCCAGCTCTGCCCACCCCCACCCCAGGCCTGTGGTCTGTCTGCTGTCCATGGCTGTCCCAGAGTGTCACCTGCTTGCCCCTTTGGCCCCCAGGATCTCCCACCTTCCTGTGAACTCTGGGTGCCCAGCCCTGTCCTGTCTCTGCCTCCCACGTCTGGACCTTCCCGTGGGTCTCTTCACCCATCTCTCTGTCTCTGCTTCTGTCTTTTCTCTGTTTCTTTGTCTCTGAGTCCTCCTCTCTCTCTCTCTCTGCTTTCCCCAGCCCTGTTCCCCGTGTCTCTCTGGGTTTCCGCATCTGTGGCCTCTGCTGGTCCACCCCTCACCCACTCCCCAGAGGCCCTGCTCTTTCGACACTGACGGATAACTCTGGGGTGTTAAGCTACGGATTAGTTCAGGCAAAATTCTCGATTTTGCTTGCGTTCTTTCCCCTCTGGGTTATGTAAACAGTGATTCTCCCCAGATGGAACTATTTTCCTCGCTTCAAAGCAGTCGGGGAGGGGATTTGGGTAGGGCTGGGGTGGAATGCTGGGGTTCCCCAGGGCACCTTGGGGAGCAGGGTGGAGACTGATGGCTGAGGTCCCACCCAGCCACCTCTCCTCCTAGGTGCTGGCTCTACTGGGATCATGCCCGTGACCTTTGCCCTCTTGTTCCTCCTAAGCCGGGCAACCTCGGACCCATGCTATGATCCAGGGGGACGCCCTCGCTTCTGCCTTCCACCAGTGACCCAGCTGACAGGTGGCATAGCAGCCTCCTGCCCCCAGTCCTGTACCCTTTCCCCAGGGACTAGTCCTGGCCCTGGGGCCACCTGCAATGGCAGTCTGACCCTGGATTTGGATGGCCCCTTCCTCCTGACGTCTGTCAGTCTGCGCTTCTGCACCCCAGGACCCCCAGCCCTAGTTCTGTCTGCGGCCTGGGCTGCAGGGGGTCCCTGGAGGCCTCTGTGGCGCAGACCTGCCTGGCCTGGGGCTTTGGGGGGTCCTGAGAGGGTCATCTTTCGCTCCCCACCAGGCCCTAAGGCCAGGGTGGTGGCCAGCCACCTCCGTGTGGAGTTTGGAGGCCGAGCAGGGCTGGCAGCAGCTGGCGTGAGAGGCCGCTGCCAGTGCCATGGCCACGCGGCCCGCTGTGCTGCCCGCGCCCGGCCTCCGCGCTGCCGCTGCCGCCACCACACCACCGGCCCAGGGTGCGAGAGCTGCCGCCCATCCCACCGAGACTGGCCCTGGAGGCCTGCCACGCCCCGGCACCCCCACCCCTGCCTGCGTGAGTCCTGGGGCCCCCTTGCAACTTGTTGGTCCTGTGTCCCCAAGGGCACAGGATGCTATCATCCGTCCCTGGCTGGGTGCAGGTGCTCAGGTAGCAGACTGGGCAGAGGGACATTTCCTGACTCCAGCCAACCTCACAACAATCACGAAACGTGCCAGCTCGGCGCGGCATCAAGCCCATTTCTAGATGAGCAGGCAAGGCTGGAGGCTGGGAGTCCTTTGCACAAAGACACACAGCTACCATGAGTGGCAGAACCAGGACCCGAGCTCAGGATGTCCAGGGCCTCAGCTCCCGCTTGCCAAACTCCCACTGGGTGCTGTCACCTGAGTGCTCTAGGGTGGCAGACAGAAGCCCAGTCTCGCAGCTCAGATTGCCTGGGTGTGAAACCCAGCCCCTCTGCTTACCAGCTGAGTGACCTCGGGCAAGTGACTTAACATCTCTGTTTCACTTCCTTCCCTCCCCTGAAAAGTGGGAATAGTAACAGTGCTTCCTTAAGGTGGAAGTGGAAATCCAGTGAACTGACACACAAAAGCCTCCAGAGCAGAGTCCAGTCCACACCTGGCAGAAGGAAAGCTTCCTGAGCACCTGCCATGTTACCATTCCCTGGCAAAGGAAGGAGAGCCCCAAGGGGACAGACAGGTCACTTGACTTCAAGTCTGAGTGCCAGCAAGGAGCAGGGCTGAGACCCTTCACAGGGAGTCACACCTTCCTAGAAGCTACCACACACTGGGCCACCAGCCAATAATTACCCCCAGCTTCTCCTTGATGCCCATTCCCTTCAGGTGCTCCCAGGCTGCAGCTTCTAAGGTCAAGGCCCCTCCTCAGAGACCTGGTCAGCTCTTCCCACCCCACTGTGACCCTGGGTAGAGCCCAGTCCTCTACCTCCATGCGTGGGACATACTGTACCAGCAGATCATCCTAGTGGCCTCAGCTCCCAACCCTCTTCTGCCCCTACTAGAGACTTCCCTGGGGGCCAGGAGGCCACCATGTTCCAGTTCTCTGCTCCCCACTGCACTAGGGCCTCCATCTGGCAGCCCCACCGGGCCTCTGGAGCAGCCAAGTCTGACCTGCTCCATCAGCCCTCCTCAGGGAAGTGAGCAAGGGAGACTCACATGTCCTGAGGGTGGGACAGGCTTCATTCTGGGCCCGGGAGCTGGGAGGTTGTCCCTCCGAATGGCCACTCAGGCTGGGTAGGGCATTGCCCTCCAAACTTGGGTGAGAGATTGACAGCACTGTGGTGTGGGGTGGGTGGACAGGTGAGGCTAACTCCTGGGGCTGAGCAGCAGCTTTACAGACATGGCATGCAGACTCCCACTCCCCAGGTCCGAGTTTCCCAGGTGGCGGGGTGCAAGGTGAAGTGATCCCCTCAAGTCAGATAATCTGAGTGGCACTGACACCTCTCATGTACCCCCAAACCCTGGGAGTCAGAGGTGGAGATCCCCACTAGACAGGGAGCAAACCAAGGCTCAGAGCAAGTCGTTTCTCAGAGAACACACAGCCAGCTCTGCACTACGGCTCCTGGACTCCCAGGCACCTGACAGAGCAGGCCCCTCAACCCCCTTAAACCCAGGTAACTTCAAGGATGGTCTAGGCACCTCCTGCCTCAACAGCGCACTCTGGGGCGCTCACCAGAAATACAGATCTTTAGCCCAGCAGCTGCTCAGAGAGTGGGCCCTGGATTTATATTGTTTTCTTAAAATGGGGCCCTGGTAATTCCTAAAGCAGTAAGGCTTAAGGGCTACTGCCTTCAAAAACCTGATAAATGCCACCAGCAAAATAGACTGTCCTCAGATGAGCCACATGGAAGCACCCGAGTGTGGTTGCTAAGAACACAGCCTCTGAAGCCAGGATGCCTGGGTTCAAATCCTGCCTCTGACTACCACCCAGCTGTGCTACCTTGGGGCAGTGACTTCACCTCTCTGTGTCTGTTTTCCTATCTGCAAATTGGGGATGATGATAGTGGTAGCTTCACAGCCCTTTGGGGATGAAATACATCAATCACTTAGCACCTGGCATCTGACATGCGGAAGCACTCATCAGCAAGTACTTGCTCTGTGCCAGCCCCGAGTTAAGCACTTTCTATCTGCTTTATCTCACGTAAGCCTCATGAAATAAACACTACAAATGCCATTCTGCAGCCGAGGAAACCAAGCTCTGGAACACAATCAGAGGCAGACAGCGTCTGAGCTCACTGCCCACCCAGAGCTGCCCTTCCTCTTTTAGCACCACAGTTTCACAGTGCCACTCAGGAAGTCCCCAGGTCCCCTCCTGCTCACCCACTTCTGGACCAATATCCCATTTTAGAATGAGAATGAAGATGCTCTGGGACCCAGGCTCACCCAGAAGTTCCAGGCTGCGTCTTTTACACCATACCCTCACTTTTTTCCTTTCCTGAGGGCAGGGCAGTGGGGAGAGGGCTGGAAACAGAGAGCCCGGCCCTCATGTGCCCTCCCCCACTCGCTCTAGCCTGCTCCTGCAACCAGCATGCTCGACGCTGCCGGTTCAACTCTGAGCTGTTCAGGCTGTCTGGTGGCCGGAGTGGGGGTGTCTGTGAACGGTGCCGCCACCACACAGCTGGGCGACACTGCCACTACTGCCAGCCAGGGTTCTGGAGGGATCCCAGCCAGCCTATCACCAGCCGAAAGGCCTGCAGGGGTGAGTGTGGCCAGGCCCAGAGGGCAAGGATGCAGGGCCTGGACTCCTGGGTCTGAGGGAGGAAGGGCTGGGACCTGGATTCCTGGGTCTTGGGGAGGAGGGGCATGCAGATTTGGTAAGGAGCATCTGGGTCCCAGGTACCCCATGTCCCCAGTTCCTTTCCACATGTAGCCTGCCAGTGCCACCCCATTGGGGCAACAGGAGGCACCTGCAACCAGACCAGTGGGCAGTGCTCCTGCAAATTAGGGGTCACAGGCCTGACGTGCAGTCGCTGTGGTCCTGGCTACCAGCAGAGCCGCTCCCCTCGGATGCCCTGCCAGCGTGAGTCCTGAGGGGCAGGGCCACAAGTCCTGAGTAGGGAGGGGAGGAGACAGTCCAGATCTCAGTGGATGAATGTGGTGGGACAAGTGACCTTAAGAAATGGGAACCAGGGGTTGGAGACTAAACTCTGAGCCTCAGGGATACAGTCCTGAAATTCCAGATTCTTTAGTCTTAGGGAGAAGGGGTTAGGGTCCTGAACTTCTGGTCCTGAAAGAAGAAGGGGTAGGGGTCCAGACTCCTGGGTCCTGGGAGAAGAGAGCAAGAGATCCTTGCAATCCTTGGGGAGCGTGGCTAAGAGGTTAAATTAAATTTCTCCTTTGGTCTCCCAGGAATTCCAGAAGCAACAACCATCTTTGCTACTACACCTGGTGCTTCCAGCTCTGGTAAGGCAGGCTGGCACAGAGATCCCCAGGCAGTAAGAGGGGTCAGGGATGGACTGATTGGGACCCAGAGTCACCAGGGGTGTGGGCACCCTGGCTGTCAATCAAGGAGGACTGGAGGATGGGTGGTGCAGAAGGCTGTGGCCCAGGTCTCAGAAGCCTGACCCTCCCCAGACCCTCAGTGTCAAAACTACTGCAATATTTCGGATACCAGAGTACACATGAGCCTTCAGAGATACTGCCAGCAGGACTATGGTGAGTGCTGGGGGGAAAGGGGGCCATGGCTGTCCAGATGACCTGACGACTGCCTTCAGGCAGCACCCTCTCTGGCCTTCAATTTCCTCATCTTAAATGCAAGGGGAACTGAATTCTAAGGCCCTTCCCAATCCAGGATCTGATGGGACATGAATGGGGGGAGGAACAGTGAGGAAGGGGTCTTCACTACCTTCTTGTATCTCCTCTTCTCCTGGATTCTTGGGCTTGCAGAGTTTCACCCGCCTCTTCAGCCCAACATCTCTGAGGGACAGAAGGCAAGAGGAACTGGTTGAGTGAAAGGGCCCCTGCTCTGTTCTGCCTATCTCAGACCCCTTCCCTTTCTCTTCAGGGTTCCAGATAGCTAAGCCTTTGCTGGGTCCCCACAAAAGCCCACCTCTTGGTTCACTAATCTATTAGCCCACACTAGTCCCAAGACGCTGGGGCTGATGACCTCAGGTAACAGCTCACAGACATGCAGGAGTTCAGCTCAGCCCACAAATCCAGAACAACCCCTTCTATCTCCCCCCCGTATAGAGGATCCAGGATTCCTCCACCCTCAAGATCATGCTCTGGTCACTAGTGTCCTAGGCCTGAAGAAGTTTGTGATGGGTTCACCTGGGCCTTTTCCTCCCCTCTTACAGGGATCTCCTGCCCCACAGACCCAGCCCTCAACACTGTCCGACCTCATACTCGCCCAAATTACAACTAATGTGATCTCAACCCTCAGATTTCAGGGACTAACTTCACCCTTTTATCTACTCAAATTCATCCCAGAGTCCTTCCCCTGGCAACACCCCTCTTGCACAAGGGCTTCTCTCCTGATACCTTCTAAACCTACTGCATTAAATACCCTAGAACTGCTGCTTTGTCCCGAGCCCCACCTACTGTAGGTGTCCCCATCCACTCTCCCTTCAATATAAGTCCTAGATCTGCTGCCTCTAATATGACCCCCAAAGCCTGACCCAACACACCCCAGGCTCCCAGCCAGGATCCTTTCCCTATCTGGCCTCCCCTTTGTTGGGCAGCACACAGCCTCGCCCTTCCCAACCTTAATCTTGGAATCCACCTTGTAAATCCTAACCCCGCTCCCTTCTAATCTCTCCCCGGCTCCTGGACTGTGTCTCCTGGGGCAGGCCTGACCCTCACTACCCAGGGCCACTTCCAGTCCTCTCACCTTTAAGGGGTCAAGGTCTCTCTCCCATGATCCAGGAAGGCCACCCCCGCCCCGGGCCCACCCGACCAGGCTGATCCCACTGCACCACCCACGCCTGACACCTCCCTCCCCGCAGTTCTGCACGCTCAGGTGCTGGCGTTGGAGACGGCCGGCCCTGCATGGCGACGGCTGGCAGTGCGGGTGCTGGCCGTGTACAAGCAGCGGGCGCGGCCTGTGCAACGGGGCGGCCAGGACGTCTGGGTGCCCGGCGCCGACCTGGCCTGCGGCTGCCTGCGCCTACAACCCGGCACCGACTACCTGCTGCTGGGCAGCGCGGCTGGAAACCCGGACCCCGAGCGCCTCGTCCTAGATCGCTACGGCCTCGCACTGCCCTGGAGGCCGCCCTGGGCCCGGCCGCTGAGGCGGCGACAGCAGGAGGAGCGTGCAGGGGGCTGCCGCGGCCTGGAAACTCCCTCACCCAACCCTAGGCCTTAACACTAACCAGGGCGCGCGAGGCGTCGACGCCCAGCAATGCGGAACCTGCCACGCAGCCTTCCTCAGCCGCGCGCGTCCTGAGAGAACCAATCAGAAGCCACGGAGCGCCTTACGTCACCGGCACGCGCCAGCAACGCGCAGGCGCAGGAGATTTTTCACCAGAAGGCGCCTGAGCCGGATTTTGGTCCCGTGGCCCTTCGTTTGACTTGTGACACACGCAGTTAATTACCCACAATAAAGTCTCAAATCTTGAGGAATTTCGTCCTCAGAGCCCAGATCTGTACTGGGAGAGTTTCTAGGGGCAAATGAAGATGGTCTTGAGGAATCTGCCCAGCTGAAGTTTTCCCCGGGCTCCCTGAGACAAAGTGGCCAATCCCCTGAAAGAACTCCTGTGGCATCACCGGGTGCTTAAGGACAGGCCCAAAGAGGGGCGTGTCTGGAAAAGGCGGGAAATTTAACTTCCTTAAAAGGGACCATGGTTCCCAATTTCCAGAAAGTTCCAGATTTAGTAATTTTTCATTTCTGAGGGACCTCTGGAAAGTCTCTGAGGAAGGAATAAGGGGACTTTGAGTGAATGTCTGAAGAAGGTTCTGATGGGTTCACCTGGGCTTCAAGTGCAGCCTGTACCCTTTCCTGAGAGCTGCAGAGTAGTAGGACATCACTCGGTGCCAAGCAGAATTCTATCCCTGCCCAACAGTGGGGCACCTACAGGCCACAGGGGTGGGGCCAGAAAGGCAGGAAGCAAAGTACTAAGGGATGGAAGGTTGTCATGGCCTAGCCCCTTCCCTGACACTCAGACCTCTGTCCCTGCACTCACAAGCAGGCTCTTCAAATTTGAGTGACCTTTTCTACAGAGTCACTGAGGAGGTACTTGGAGGGAGTCTTAGGGATTTGAACCTGGAAAATAACATTTTTCATCCATGAGACAAAAATGAGGCTCTCAGCAAATGGGAAGTAGGACAGGTCATGTCACACGGTGCTAGGCTGCTAGTCCTCCAGGGAACCTGGGTTTGCTCCTGGTGATGCTAGAAGAAATAGCCTCCAGGGGATAACTATTTGAGTTCCAAGCCACCAATGAAAATCCCCTTTGGGGGGACCTCACCTTTGGCTTCCAGTTAGACCCAGGATGGGGGTATCTCTGAAGCTGAAGTCTTAGGGAGATATTATAAGAAAAGTTTCAGGAAAACTGTATAAATCCCTTCTGTTTGCCCTTTTCATTGTCTTTAGAAGCCAATTCAATTGGGAATTCACCCACCATTCCATGTTCAGTTCCAAACCCACCAGCAAGTCCCATCCGCTCCTTCAAGATCCATGTCCAGAATTCAACCATTTTTACCACCTCCATTGCTACCACCTTGGTTCAAGCCAACATCACTGCTCCCTCACAGCTACCCCTTAGAGTCTTCTTCATGCAGAAGCAGGATGACCACTTTAAAATGCGAATCCAGAAGAATCTCTCTGCATAGCAGTCGGATCGTATCACTCGTATGCCCAACAATCAAATCCAAAGTCCTTGCCTGCCTTATAAGGCCCTATACGATCTACCCCTGCCATGTCACTGACTTCACCTCCTCCAACTCTTCCTCATTCAGGCCACTGCAGCCACACTGTCCCCCTTCCTGTTCCTGTAGAAACCAAACACACTCTGCCCCGGGGCCTGTGCACTTTTCTCTCTTCCTGAGACACACTTCCTCAGTAACAGCAAGCTGCTTCCACAGTCTTCCATTAATCAGGTTACCTGACGGCTTCGCATAATGAAAGTTTATTTCTTGCTCATGTACATGTCCAATGTCGGTTGGCAAGGAGTGGTTTTTCAGTCACTCAGGGACCCAGATGAGAGTCATGCACCATGGTGTGTCATCAGTTGCATCCTGTGGTACCCCCACCCCCACATCATGTGGCAACCAGAGGAAGCACTGAATTGACCCACAGGAGCACTAAGTGCTTTGGCCTGGGAACATTTTCCACTCTTCCACTCACAGCCCAGCGATCAAGATTACTTGCGTGGGGGCTGGGGATGTGGCTCAAGCGGTAGCGCGCTCACCTGGCATGCATGCGGCCCGGGTTTGATCCTCAGCACCACATACCAACAAAGATGTTGTGTCCGCCGAAAAATAAATAATAATAATAAATTCTCTCTTCTCTCTCTCTCTCTTAAAAAAAAAAATTACTTGTGTGGGTCCCTCAATTGCCTGAAGGTGGGAAGTGAACTTCTCTTATGTGCCCAGAAAGGGACAAGTGGTGGGCTTATTTTTTATTGCTGTCATACAAATTACAAATTGAACAGCTGAAACAACACAAATTTCTTCATCTAACAGTCCTACAAATTTGAAGTCCCACGCGGGTTTCACTGGGCTGAAATCAAGGCATTGTCAAGGCTGTATTCTGTAGTCAACAAATATATGAAAAAATGTTCAACATCACTAGCAATTAGAGAAATGAAAATTAAAACTACACTGAGATTCCATCTCACTCCAGTCAGAGTGACAATTATCAAGAATACAAGTAACAAAGCTGGGGATTTAACTCAGTTGGTAGAGTACTTGCCTCGCATGCACAAGGCCCTGGGTTCAATCCCCTGCCCCCCCCCAAAGAAAAAAATACAAGTAACGATAAATGTTGGCAAGGATGTGGGGGGAAGGTGCCTTCATACATTGCTGGTGGGGTTGCAAATTGATGCAATCACTCTATAAAGCAGTTTGGAGACTCCTTAGAAAACTTGAAATAGAACCACTATATAACCCAGTTTCCCA
This sequence comes from Urocitellus parryii, assembly GCF_045843805.1. NCBI lineage: Eukaryota > Metazoa > Chordata > Mammalia > Rodentia > Sciuridae > Urocitellus > Urocitellus parryii. The sequence goes on from NC_135545.1 coordinate 7,644,157, forward strand.
CTCCCTGGTATACCCAAAGGACTTAAAATTCCGAGTACTATAGTGATGTGGCCACATCGATAGTCATAGCAGCTCAATGCACAATAGATAGGCTATGGAACAAATCTAGGTGCCCTTCAACAGATGAATGTATAAAGAAAATGTAGTATATATACACAATGGAATATTACTCAGCCATACAAGAAAAATGAAATTATGGCATTTGTCAGTAAATGGATGGAACTGGAAACTATCGTGTTAGTGAAACAGGCAATCCCCAGAAAGCCAAAGGCTAGGTGTTCTCTCTGATATGTGGATGCTGACTCAGTAGAAGGGAGGAGTGGAGGTTCACTAGACTGAATGTGGGGGGGGAATGGGAAAAACTGCAGAATGAACTGGACATCACTTTCCTATGTTCATATATGAATTCACGACCAGGGTAACTCCACATCATGTACAACCACAAGAATGGGAAGTTATACTCCACATATTCATGATACGTCAAAATATACCTTACTGTCATGTATAACTAAAACAATAAATTAAGAAATGCTTAAGAAAACCCCCCCCCCAAACCCTGCATTCTGGATCTTCTGGTGGGAATCTGCTGCCTTTCCATTCCCAGCTTCTACAGCCACCCACATTCCTTGGCTGGTGGCCCCTTCCTCCATCTTCAAAGCCAGCGTGAAGAGTTGAGTTCTTTTCACACTTCAAATTTCTTCTACCTCTTCTTCCTGTCTCATGTCTTTTTTTTTTTAATTCTATTTTTTTTTTAAGTTATCGGTGGACACAACATCTTTGTTGGTATGTGGTGCTGAGGATCGAACCCGGGCCGCACGCATGCCAGGCGAGCGCGCTACCGCTTGAGCCCCATCCCCAGCCCCTCATGTCATTTTTTTTTTTTTTTTACCACAAGTAGGAAAGATTCTCTGCTTTTAAGGACCCAAGTAGTTAGAAAAGACACATCCAGATAATCCAGAATAATCTCTCCCATCTCAAGTGTCTTAACTTTAATCACATCTGCAAAGCACCTTCTGCCATGTAAGCTGAAATATATTTATCTGTTTACTGTTTGTGTTGTCATTGTTCCACTGTAACATGGGCACCATGGGAACAGGGATTCTAATTTGGTCATGGATGTATCTCCGTACCTAGAGAATTAGCTAACATAATAGGTGTGCGATAAATATTTGTTGAATGGATAAATCAATGAATGGTCTAATCTGTAACCCAACCAAATCTGACATGGTTCTTCATATTGTCTGTATCATTAGTGTTCCTAATAATCCCTAAATAACAGTGATTCAAATAAAATGAAGTTCATTTCTTTCCCTTTAGTACCGGGTGTTGAACCCAGGGCCTCCCACATGCAAAGTAAGTGCTCCACCACTGAGCTAGATCCCCAGTCCTGTTTCCCTCTTGAATAATAGAAATCTGGAGATAGTCCAGGAACCAGGACTCTTCCATTTTTCCTTCTCATCGTCCTTAGAACAGTCCTAATCCCCCTGGTCCAGATGGAAACTAGTGCCGGCTATTGCCTATATATCCAGGCAGCCAGATGAAGGAAGGGTGGGAATATAGCCTTTAATACTGGACTCAACTGCATAGGGTGTTTTTGTATCAAGGGAAAAGATATTTAGAATAATTCTCTGTCCCTGCACTAATACCAGACCTTTGACCAATCAGAAGCCAGAGTGTGCTCTGACATCATGAGATGCCGGCAGAGCAGCCATGTAGCATATCTTGGAAAAGTGGCTAAGATTGGAGAGAGGTAATACCTGGCCATGGCTTTCCATCCCACCTCCTGATCCCTGACCTCAGATGTGTGTCTGTTTTGTTTGCTGCTGTAACTCCAGCCCCTGGGACATAATAGGTACTTAATAAATATTTGTGGAATAATTAGGGCCTGTTATCCTCAGGATACAAATGAAGAAACTGAGGCTCCTGGGGGGCTCCACATTGAGGTGTGTGTGGGTGGAATTCAAACCCAGGTGTGCTTGGATTTAGCTAGGACGCTAACTACCTCTTCGAGACAGAAAAACTGAAGCTCAGACAGGTGAGAAGATTCAACAGTGGTCACACCCTACGGGGCCATCAAGAGCTGCACCGTCCCAGGCAGTAGCCAGCAGCCACACTGAGCTCCGTGAGTGTAAATGAATCGAAATGGAGTAAAATTACAAATTCAGTTTCTCAGTCGCATTAGATGCGTTTCAAGTGGCTGCATCCTGACCGCCCCGGTGCAGATCATTTCTACCCTCACAGGAAGTCCTGCTGGACAGAGCCGTGTGTTTGGAACCAGATGGCCCGGGGCCAAATCCCAGCACTGCTACTCCCAGTCCCTCAAGGCTCTCCTCTGTTAAATGGGGAGGATCAAAATAATAGGGCGCATTCAGGGGATGAAGTGAGTTAATCCACAGGCTGGGGTTAGGACAGCAGTAAGGCCAGAGTCAGAGCCTTCTGAATGTGACTTTGTTGCTTTTGTGTAAACATGCAGAGCCCCACCTTCCCCCGGGAAAGGAGAGGACCCCCAGATGGAGAGGATTTTGCTGGGCTCCCAGAGGCAGTGGGAGGTGAGGGCAGGGAGAGAGGGCTGAGGAGGTCCAGAGGGGCTGTGGGAACCACCAGGCCTGGAGAGTCCTGGCCCTGCCACCTCCCACCCAGGAGCCCAGGAGGTAGGGGATGAAAGTGTAGAGCAGGCAGAGCCCCATATGTTCCTTATGACCCAAACTTTGTTCCCAGCGCCCGAGACGAATAGGCGTGAAATGCACATCTGGGACCACCTCCGGCCTGGCCGTTCCTCCCGCTCTGGGCACTGAGCCCGGATTGTCTATTCACTGTAATGGAGGTAACACAGGTGGCTTCCAGAGCGTGGAGGAGGCCCCTGGCCATCTCATGGCATTGCCAGATGGCCTCCTGGGGAGGGACTCCTGAAGGGTAGAGAAGTTTGCCCTGCAGAGAAGTGGGGTCAGAGACCCCGACAGAGGAAACAGTTTGTGAAAAGGTCCAGCGGCCAGAGGGCCTGGCATGGTAAAAGAGAGACGGGGCTGGGGCATGGGGGTGGCCAGGACATGCAGGGTCTCTAAGACCAGGAGGAAAGCCTGGACTTTTTCTCCTGGGGAAGGATTTGATCAGGAAAAACTGAGGGGTGGGGGCTTTGTCCGAGGGTGATGGGGAGCCACCATAGAGGCAGAGTCAAGTCTGGGTGTAAAAGACCCTCTGGGATGTGTGGGAGTGGGCTGGAGGGGGAGAGCTTAGAGGGAGCCTGGGGGTGGGAGGCAATGAGTTCTGAGCCACCACGAGTTCTGAGCCCTGGCTGGGATTATGGGGACAGGAAGAGTCAGCAGGAGTGATGAGTTGAATACGGCCCCAGTTGATCATGGGACAGAAAGATATTCTCAGAGAGTTGTGAGAAGGAAAAAGAGAAGTTAACTGTCACCAACACACCAGGAAGCTTTTCTCTTAACCCCTGCAGAAAAGTCCTTTCTTTGCCTCACTGTGAAGGCCACACCCCTCCCTGATTTGATCCTCTCACTTCTTCATTAGCTCAACAGAGTCCCCCCGCCCGCTCCCACCAAGTGGGGCTCACACAGGCTAAACACAGGCTCCACCGCTGAACTGCACCCCCAGCTCCCTCAAAATGTTCTTTTAAAGTCTCCCGGGAAATACTGGCACTGAGACTAGCCGGAGTACAGGTAGGGAGAGCCCTGGGGACATTGTACATGGTGTGGTGTGTGATCCCAGAGGCAACAGCACTAGGCACCACAGGAGCCTGCAGAAGAGGCCCCTGGGAGGTCAGACAGGAGGTCCTCTGGGAGCACTACAGGAAATCCAGGTGTCTCTCCGGCAGCCAGAAGGGCAGAATCCCTGGGGAGAGACATCACTGAGCGCGATTTCATTCCATCAGGCCTGACTTGTGTCCTGAGGACCCTGTCCACAGGCCCTGTGTGCGGTCATGCTGAGGACCAGAGGTGGGTCAGGCCTGGGTTCTGAAGGAAGGACACACAGGGACACAGGCCCTGTCTAGTGACATCTGGGCTTTCATGGAGACAGCACAAGACATTGTGAACCTCCTCAGGGCTCAGGGAGGGCTTCCTGGAGGAGGAGAGCTGAGCAATCCAGGGAGAGCCCGCTCTCCCCATAACATCTGTCTGTCTGTCCCTCCCTCTGCGTACCTCTCTTCCTTCATTGTCTCAGCCTCTGACCAGTTCCGCTCTTTCCCCACCCCCAGGTGTGGGGAGCCACTCTGAAGGATTCCTGCCTTCCATCCTGGAGCAGAGAGGCTTTGATTGGTCACTACATCTCTTAGTGACCTGGACATTGCCCTGTCCAGGAAGTTGAGGGCATGTCGCCCCATGGTCCCTTGGGTCGATTTACACTCACCTGTCCTTTGTAACCCTGCCCCTCTAGCCTTTTTTGGATGGAACTTTCTAAGAATAAGGTTCCCCCCCAATAATAGCCCACTTCCAAATTCTCTCTCTCTCTCTCTCTCTCTCCAGCCTCTCGTGACTTTCTCCTGCTCTCCCATTTGGGGAGCCTGAGGCTGAGAGCGGAGAAGATGTCCTGAAGCTTATTTAAAGGTAAAGTGTGTGTCTGTGTTTTATTTGGTGTCCCTGGAAATTCACACGAGTGACCTGAAGTTCAGCTGCCCACACGGGCTGGGGGCAGCAACCAGGGTTTGGCTGCTGTAAAAAAACCACTAAATCACTAGGCGTGGTGGTGCACACCTGTAATCCCAGTGGCTTGGGAGGCTGAGGCAGGAGGATCACAGGCTCAAAGCCAGCCTCAGCAACTTACTGAAGCCCTAAGTCTCAAAATAAAAAGGGCTGGAGATGCGGCTCAGTGGTTCAATCCCTGCTTAAAAAAAAAAAAAAAAATCACTCACTGTGCAGCTTAAAACAATGGAAATGTATTGTCTCACAGTTCTGGAGGTTAGAAGTCCAAAGTCAAGTGTTGGCAGAGCTGTATTCCTTCCAAAGGCTCTAGGGGAGGATCACTCCTTGGCTCTTTCAGCTCTGGTGGCTCCCAGCGTTCCCTGGTGACACTTTGCTCCAACCCCCGCCTGTCCTCACTAGCCTTCTCTGTCTGCAGTCTCCCTGTCTTTCCCTTTAAGAGCAGTTGTCATTGGACTTAGGATCCACACAGGTAATGCAGGGTGATCTCATCTCAAGACCCTTTTGCCAAAAAATGTCCCATTCGCAGGTCCAGGGTGGGCGTGTCTTGTTTCGGCAGGGAAGCAGGCCACCACTTCGACCCACAACGTCCCGGGTGCGTCATTTTCCTCTGGGAACCTCAGTTTTCTCTCTCTCCAGCGGGGCCAACACTCACTACCACACCACGGAGCAGCTTTCAGGGCTGAAGGAAGCCTAGGAGTGTGAGGCTGCCCCAGGACTAGGAAACTCCATCTGCGGGATACTTTTTACTGGATACTTTTCCATCACAGCTGGGTCTTTCTAATTTTTTTTTTTTTTAATTTTTGAAGTACTGGGGATTGAACCCAGAAGTGCTGTCCCACTGAGCTACATTCCCAGCCCCTTTTTTTAAAATCTTATTTTGAGACAGGATCTCTCTAAGTTGCCCAAGCTGGCCTCAAATTTGCCATCCTCCTGCCTCAGCCTTCTAAGTCATGACTATAGGCAGGTGTCACAGAGCCCAGCACAGATGGGCCTTCCTGCCCATCTTTTCCCATCGGTTTCCCCATGTCCGTCGGGCGGGGAGTACCGAGGATTGAACTCAGGGGCACTGAACCACTGAACCACATCCCCAGCCCTATTGTGTTTTTTATTTAGAGACAGGGTCTGACTGAGTGGCTCAGCACCTCTGGTCCAATATTCTTTTCTTTTCTTTTGTGGTGCTGGGGATTGAACCCAGGGCCTTGTGCATGCAAGGCAGGCACTCTACTAACTGAGCTATATTCCCAGCCCCTGGCCCAACATTCTTGACTATGTAGCCCTGTATATCCTGAGACTTGGTTTGCTCATCTGTAAAATGGGACAGTAACAGGCTTTCCCTCTTGGATGGCTGTGAGGATTACATGGGTAAGTGCACGGGAAGTACGTGAGACCTGGGCTGGGGTGGACTGGGTGCTTCCCTATGTAAAGGTAAAATTTCTAAGCTGCAAAAGCTTGAGTTAAAGTGTAAGAGACTAGGGCATTGTAAAGCTTCTAGATTACAAGGCCTGGGCTAAAAAGTAAAAGACAATTGTTACAATTGTAAAAGTGTATTGTTACAATTCCTCTACTATCCCCGGAACCTGTAATCTCTGTAAAGTTGTTAGGAGAATGCGGGAACTGCCTAGTAAATATCTCCATTGATTCCCTGGTTGTTTAATAGCTAAGGGCTCTAGGTAGCATGGCACGTAAGCATGTAGGCCCCAGAACCAATCAGTTTAAATGTGTACCCCACTTAGAAGTGACCAATCACCCCTGCCCAAATTGTTCCCGCCAATGAATGTGCTAATCATGTCTCAGAATTGTTGTTCAATTTCCCCGCGCCTCATGATGATTTGTTCTGATGTATGCAAAGCCCACCGCTCTCTCCAAAAAGTGTACTTAAGCTCCGCCTGACCTCTGCTCTGGGCTCTGGGCTGCTCTCCCTTCTTGAGTGTGCACAGAGCCCCAGTGCGCTGGAACGGATCCCCCAATAAATTTCCCCCCTGCAATTGCATGAAGTAAGTCTCTTGTGTGGTCTCTCCCTCCGACGCTCCACTGCACCCCAACACCTATGGAAGGTTTTATCACAGTTACTGCTGAGTATTCATGGCTTCTCCTCTTTCCCTGTCTCTGGCTCCCTCTGTCTCTCTGTTTTCCTGAGTGCCTCACTCCAAGTCCTAAGGAGTGTCTTTCAGTCTGTCTGCTGCTCTCTCCACCTGAAGTTGATTCTAAAATAAGTCCAACACATTCTCTTTTTGTACCAGGGATTGAACCCAGAGGCATTTAAGCACTGAGCCACATCCCCAGCCCCTTCTTATTTGGAGACAGGGTCTTGCTAAGTTGCTTAGGGTCTCGCTCAATTGCTGAGGCTGGCTTTGAACTTGCAATCCTTCTGCATCAGCTTCCCAAGCAGCTGGGATTACAGGGCCATGCACACTCTCAAATACTCCTCCCTTCACAGTGGGCGAGGGGGAGCCTCATTTCCTTCCCCTCCACCATGGCTAGACTAAGTGACTCATTTCCCGTGAATTGAATAAAAGGAATGTGACTTCAGGAGACCAGGTCATAAAGGCCTCAGATGACTGCAGTCATGGCCAACAGCTTACCTGAACCCTCCTGAGAGAACAAGAGCCCCTTGTCAGCCATTCCCCGATGTCTAGCCCTTCAATTTGAGAAAATAAATGTCTGTCATTTTAAGTCACTACATGTTTGGATCATTTGTTATGCAGCAATGGATAACTAATACATATTTTCTTTCTTGGATGCTTTCTTTGTGTCAATCTCCATGTATGACATCTCTGTGACTCTTTCCATCTTTAGTTTCCAATTTGCTATGTCTGAGTGCCTCTGTCTCTGGTTCCTTCCCAGTGTCTCTCTTTAAATTGGTTGGTCTGTCTCAGGGCCTCTCTCCCTCTATCTGGGTCTCTATCTCTGTCTTGGTGTCGCTCTGTGTCTCTCTTTTTCTGCATGATCAGCTCTATTTATAGCTAAGTGTGTGTGTGTCTGACTCCAGGTTTCCTACCGTGTGTGTGTGTGTGTGTGTGTGTGTGTGTGTGTGTGTTCCTCTCCCCGCCTGGATTGCTGTGTCTCTTTTTAATGTTTGGTGTCCCTCTCTGCTTCTATCCTGAAGTATCTGAGTCTGTTTCATCTTTCTCTGCCTCTGCACCTGTCTCTCTCCCTCCCTTCTCTAACCCGATGTATGTCTCTCTCTGTCTCTGGGTCTTTCTGCTTCTACCTTTGATTCTCCTGCCGGTCTCTGTATCTCTACCAGTATCTACCTCTGTCATGTCCTCTGTGTGCGCTCGCCTGTCTTTCTCTCCTTCTCCCTCCCTCCCTCCCTCCGGCCTGGCATCTTGCTCTCGCTTCTGGAACCGGCTTCTCCCTCCGCCACGTCCCTCCCTGCCCCAGCCTCCACACTGGCCGCTCTTCACCTCAAGCTCTCGCCTCTGCCCTCCCGGCTCCACCCCCCCCCCCCCCCCCGCCTCTGTCCCTCGCCAGGTCTCTGCCTCCCTCTCCCGGCCAGCGGCCCTCACCGCACCGAGTATCCCAGGGGATCCCCGGCGGTTAAGGCAGCCCCAGGCGTAGGACCGAGGCCGAGCGGGGGACGTGGGCGCCCGGGCGTCCGGCCTGGGTCCCCGCGATCTGCGGGACCCCGCTCCTCCGCCGCCCGCGCGCTGAGCGCGGAGACTCCAGGCTCCACCTTAAGCGCCTCCCTCCCTTTCTGCAGAGGACCCAACGGCCAGCTCCCGGCCCCAGGTGTCCGGGCCACCCCGCCCCCGGGGCCCGCGCGGCTGGGAGCTGGCACCAGCCTCAGCGACCCGCATCTTGCCCCTGGCGCACCCCCCAGCCCGGGGCTGTGATATCGCCCCTCCCCAACAAGATAAATAAATAAATAACACCCGGAGAGAGAAGGGAGGGAGGAGGAGGAGGGAGGAAGGGCCGAGTGAAGAGAAACGGAGGAACAGAGAGAAGAGGCAGGAGAGGAGGAGGCGGGGAGGGAGCGCGAAGCTGGAGACCGACCGAGAGGGGAGCGGGAGGAGGTGAGGAAGGCGAGAAGAGAAGCGAGAGGCAGCAGCGGAGAGGGAGAGGGAGGAGGCGAGGAGCAGGATGCAGACGAGGAGTTAGGAGGCTTGGGGGAGCTTGATGAAAGAAACGGAGAGGGGGTGTGGATTCGAAACCAAGAGGGAACCCCGGGGCCGGCAGAGGCAGACAGGAGGATCAGGAGGTAGAGGGAGAGTGGAGGGCTGGGGGCCGGGAGGAGCGCTGAGAAAGCCGAGGAGCGGGCCAGGGGTGCAAGTCCCTGGCATTTGGGGAGCGAGGCTCCCAGTGGGGAGGAAGGCTGAAGTCCTGGAGGAACAAATCTCCGACAGGGGAGGGTGTCGCTGAGGGGGGGCAGGGCAGCGGGAAGGGGTCGCTCCGAGGCCTCCCGGGGATGGGGGGTGCAGCTCGTCTGAGCGCCCCGCGAGCGCTGGTACTCTGGGCTGCAATGGGGGCGGCAGGTAAGACCTGGGGGTCCGGGCAGGAGCCCCTCGGGGAGGGGTGGGGTGGGGTGCCCAGGAGAGGGATTCAGGCTCCTCTCTTCCCAGCGCACCTCGGACCAGCACCTGACCCTGAGGACTGGTGGAGCTACAAGGATAATCTCCAGGGAAACTTCGTGCCAGGTGCAGCCAGGGCGGGGGACCCAAGAGTCCGCCCCCTTCCCCCAGGCCCCTCTTTCTTCAGACTCAGGAGTCTGAGTCCCCAGCCCTCTCCTCCCCCCAGAGCCTGGAATCCCTGCCCCCTCCTCCCTCCCTAAGGAGCGAGGCCCAGCCTCTGAACCCCAGCGGCTCACCAAGGGACATTATACATGCGCATTTCAAGTAGTGAGTGGGAGTGAGTGGAAGCCAAGAAAGTGTGGGGGTGGAGAGGACGTGTGTGTTCGCTGGGAGAGACAGTGCCTGGCTCCTGCTGAGAAAGAGAGGCTGGGTGGCCGCTTCCCCGACTCGTCTGGTCCTCCGGCGCAACTCCTCTCCCCACTACATTCACTGTCCAGCTGTGGGACAAGGGAGACTGAGAGAACTACAACTCCCATGGGGCTCTGAGGCAGGCAGGCGGGCAGTGGACGAGTAGGTTGCAGCCTTGAGGCCGGCTGGGAATTGTAGTTCCTTCCACAATGACTACATTAAGATGGGTTGGATCAAGGAGAGGCTTGGAGGTGTTGGGAGTGGGGTGGGGGGTTAGGAAACTATCCCAATATTCTTCTAGAACACAGGATTCTGGATTTCAGTACACTTCTCCCTCAAACCCTGGGGTCCAGGCTCCAGCCTCCTCCCTCAGACCCAAGGATCCAGAGCTGGGCCCACTCAACAGATCCCAGCATGACTCCCAGCTCCTATTTCCAACTCCATTTCCTCCTGTTCCCACTTTTGTCCCCAGGGCCTCCCTTCTGGGGCCTGGTGAACGCAGCCTGGAGTTTGTGTGCCGTGGGGAAGCGGCAGAGCCCCGTGGATGTGGAGTTGAAGAGGGTCCTTTATGATCCCTTTCTGCCCCCGCTGAGGCTCAGCACTGGGGGAGAGAAGGTAAGGGGCCTGAAGGGAGGAATTATGGGATTCCCTGGGGGGGGATGTGAGTGGAGGTCAGGGAAGGGGCTGCTGAGGTGGGCTGTCGGCATTGGGGAAGAAGGAGTACTCGCTGCCTGGAGAGAGGCTCTTTGCACTCTAAACAGGTCACCTGTTCTTCCCTTCCCAAACATGGCTCCTAGTCTTCTCATCTTGGCAAAAGCAATGAAAAACAGAAAGTTTCCTGTATAAGGCAGTTTTTTGTTTGTTTGTTTGTTTGGGTTTTTTTTGTTGTTGTTGTTGTTTTTGTTTTTTGGTTTTTTTTTTTTTGGTACTGGGGCTTGAATTCAGGGGCACTCGAACACTGAGCCACATCCCCATCCCTTTTTTGTATTTTATTTAGAGACAGGGTCTCACTGCTAGAGCCTCGACGCTGGTGCTGGCTTTGAACTCGCAATCCTCCTGTCTCAGCCTCCCAAGCCACTGGGATTACAGGTGTGCACCACCGTGCCCGGCTTGTATCAGGCAGTTTTAAAAGCTTGACAAGCCCTCTAATCCCATGCAATAAGTGCTATTATTATCATTTTATGGATGTAGAGACTGAGGCACAGAGAGGTTTGGTTACTTGCCTGGGGTCACATAATCAGAGTACCAGCACTGGTATTCAAATCAGGCAGTGTGGTTCCAGCACGGACTCCAGTTTGCACTAGCATTTCTTTTAAGTGCCACAACCATGTTTCACTTAGTTGTGGCAGTCAAAAGACTCAGAGTCACCTTCCCCATGCCACCCCCTCCCTCATTTTCATTTCCAATCTAGTTTTCCCAGCCTCACTGGTACATATTCAGATCTCTTCACTTCTGGCCCCTCCACTCCCAACCAGGCCACATCATCTCCCACCCGATGGTGCCACCTCCTCTTCACCTGCCTACCTCTCTGATTCCTGCAATCCGTTCTCCGCTCCACCACTAAGGATGTTCAAAACACCAGCAGATCCCATCAAGCTCCTATTAGGATAAGATAAGTTGTAACAGCAAACACTTACACAGCACTTACTATGTCTGGCATTCTGCCAAATATACTCAGTTTATTTAAATAAAAAAAGAGGGAGCTGAGAATATAGCTCAGTTGGTAGAGTGCTTGCCTTGCATGCACAAGGCCCTGGGTTCGATCCCCAGCATGATCCCTAGCACCAAAAAAACAAAACAAACAAAACAAATAAATAAAAAAGGAAAGTTCCCCATCATTGCCTGCAATGCCCATGTACTGGTGATCTGCTCCCATTACCACTCTCCTCTGTTCACTGGGTTCCATTAAAACAGGGCACCACAGGGCCTTCACACTCTCTCTTCCCTCTTCCTGGACTGCCCTTCTTTCTGCTCTTTCACAAGGAACCCCTGCTTATCCTTCAGGTTTTCATTCATATGTCATCTCCCCAGAGAAGCCTTTCCTGACTCCTCCCTCAATCTAAGCTGGGTTCCCATTACACTTTCTTGAGCTCCTAGTTCCTCCAGCATGATCACAGGATGCAATTAAGTAGTAGCAATTAATTACTTACTTATGTGAGTCACTATTTGTTGTCTCTCATGTCTAGTTGCTCATTGCTCTATTCTTCACAGCTCAATAAATACTTGTTAATTAAATGAATTCACCAATATTGAGCACTTATCCTGGGCCAGCATGGAGCCTGGAAATGGGTTGGTGCTCACACTACATTCAATGATTAAATGGTTGTCGGAGCTGGACACGGTGGTGCATGCCTGTAATCCCAGCAGCTCAGGAGACTGAGACAGGAGGATCATGAGTTCAAAACTAGCCTCAGCAACTTAACGAGGTCCTAAGCAACTCAGTGAGACCCTGTCTCTAAATAAAAGATAAAAAGGGGGGGCTGGGATATGGCTCAGTGGTTAAGTGCCCCTGAGTTCAATCCTAGGTTCAAAAAAAAAAAAAAAAAGGTTGTGGGACCCAGTAAATGTAGGTGTGGGAAATGTCCCTCTGACAGCTTGTTCCTCTCCCACAGCTCCGGGGAACCCTGTACAATACTGGCCGCCATGTCTCCTTCCTGCCTGCACCCCGGCCTGTAGTCAATGTGTCTGGGGGTCCCCTCCTTTATAGCCACCGACTCAGCGAACTGAGACTCCTGTTTGGAGCTCGAGACGGAGCAGGTTCTGAACACCAGATCAACCATCAGGGCTTCTCTGCTGAGGTGGTGGCCACTGACCTGAACTCTTACCTGTGACCCTCCACCCCACGTCAACTGGATTCCTCTCTCCTCTCCCATCCTCCTCCACAAACACTGTCCCACACCCTAAGCCCAACCCCAAAGCCAGAGACCTGGAGTCATCCTCTCCTCCCCTTCTACTGGGGGACCCCCACTCTCTGTGTCCCCCCCAGGTGCAGCTAATTCACTTCAATCAGGAACTCTATGGGAATCTCAGTGCAGCCTCCAGGGGGCCCAATGGCCTGGCCATTCTCAGTCTCTTTGTCAATGTAAGTGGAGGCAAGATGGGCACCTGGAAACCCAGGAAGAGGGAGCTGGAGGCCCAGACTCCTGTGTCCTGGGAGTGGAGGATTTGGGGGGAGTTGGTGGCTTGGGCTTCTGGGTTCCTGCCTCCTCACGTTCTATCCCAACACAGGTGGCGGGTAGCTCAAATCCATTCCTCAGTCGCCTCCTCAACCGGGACACCATCACCCGCATCTCCTACAAGAGTACGTCCCTGGTGTGTTGGGGGACAACACATGTGAGCCTGGGGGGTGCTGTTCAAGAGGGGCACCCCTCTTTATTCTGGCCTGATATTCCCACAGATGATGCCTACTTTCTTCAAGACCTGAGCCTGGAGCTCCTGTTCCCGGAATCCTTTGGCTTCATCACCTACCAGGGATCTCTCAGCACCCCACCCTGCTCTGAGACTGTCACCTGGATCCTCATTGACCGGGCCCTCAATATTACCTCCCTACAGGTGACCCTCTGTCTGCACCCTCCCCTGCTCCCCAGGTCTGGGTACTCCATTTACTGTCTAGGTATCCCCCAACCCCCCTTTCCCTCCCTCTCCTCCTTGGCTGGTAACTCAAGGAAGTATGAGGGTTAGCTCATCCTTGTGGGTGGATCTGGCTGAGCACAGGCCCCGCCCACCAGCTCCATTCACTGCAGCTTTCCCACCCTCCCTCCTTGGCAGATGCACTCCCTGAGACTCCTGAGCCAGAATCCTCCATCCCAGATCTTCCAGAGCCTCAGCGGTAATGGCCGGCCCCTGCAGCCTTTGGCCCACAGGGCCTTGAGGGGCAACAGGGACCCCCGGCACCCTGAGAGGCGCTGCAGAGGCCCCAACTACCGCCTGCATGGTATGATTCAGTTTATGCCCACTTCACGTCTTGGTCCAAACCGCTCTGTGTCTCCCAGTAGTTCCTCAATATGATACAGCCCCACCCCCATTTGCTGCTTCTGTGTGGTCTAACCTGAGATCTCCTCTCCCTCCTTCCCCCCATATGTCCATGTGGTACAGTCCACCTCCCTGCCATAGACTATTGCTGGTCCATGATTTGTCTTTCCTCTTCATCGCTTTGCAACTTGGCATTTAACCCGGCCCCTCTGGCTTCCTTGTGGTACAAGTACCATAGGTACTATTACTGGGATTTTCCAAAATGGTGCGGTCCAGATCCCCTTCCTGTTTCTGTGTGGTACTACCCTAAGCTGTTCAAGCCTGACAGCCTCCCCCCTTACTGAGAATCAACGTGGTACGATCCTTTTCCCTGCCCGCTGTATCCCCATGGTTTAACCCAGTGATCTAGTGGTCGCTTCTTTGGATTCCCAACGTGGTACAATACAGAGCCCTAGACCTCCTTCACGTAGTTCAGCCTAATGCCGATCTGGATTTCACCTTCCTGATGCCTCTCTATGGTTTGATCCCAGATCTGAGCATTTTCCCCAGCTTCTCAACCTGGTACATTCCGGTTCCCCCTTCTCAACCTTCCTGTGGTAGAGTCCTGCTCAGCCCAGCAAACGCCCCCTGTATGCCCCCTGCACCGCCCATCCTAAACCATCACCCCCAACCAGTGTCCTCTCTTGCAGTGGATGGTGCCCCCCATGGTCGCTGAGATTCCCCATCGAAGATTGCGTCCGACCGTCCCAAACCTCCCTAAGAGGGGAGGCAAGTTACCCCAAAACAAATCTATTAAAGGGACAGAATACTTCCTGTTTCTCAGTGGTCTGATTGTAAGCCGCGGTGAGGGAAATAATGGATATTAAAGAACTACGGTCTTCATCCCAAAACCAATCTGCCTCTGCCTAAGCCTCTGTTATTTGTTGTTTTGGTTTTCTGCTTCTCAAAAAAATTATTTGGACAAACGGCTCCTTTAAGAGGCACCTCTCCTCCCCCACCCCCATCAGGCAGCACGCGCAGAGCCATGTGCTTCCCCCTTCCGCCTGCCTCATTGGCCCGAACTGGGTCACGGTCCCGCCCCTAGCGCCACCTCTCATTGGGCAAATGTAGGTCAGTGTCCCGCCTTCTTCCGAAAGGCAAGGCAACTTCACGCGCTCAGCCCCTCACGCGCCCTCCTGGGCTTTGGAGGATCCGCGGGCTCCATTGGCTGGGCGCCTCAAGGGATCGAGACACGATTGGCCGGTGCTTACAGCCGGAGGGAGGCACGCGGCTGGGGTGCATGGCCAAAGAGGCGGGAGGGGCAGGACGGGGCAGGGCTAGTGCGGGCGGGGGCCCGGAGGAGGGGCGCGCGCCGTGGCGTCGGGTGTTTTGGTTTGGATTTTTTTTTCCACGAAAGAAGTTTGCCTTGGCCACGCCTCAAGGCGGCCGCCTCCTCCTGCCCCCTCCTCCGCCCCTCGGCGCACACCTCTGGTGCAGATTGCAAAGCGCTTTCCGTTGCGAGAGCTGCAAATTTTGCAAAAGCTAGGCTCGCCCACCTTGTAAGAAGGAGCGCCTGTGTCCCTGGTATCCTCAATTGCAAGAGCTGGTCGCCTGATTTGGTCACCGGCTCATCCAGACTGTATGATCTCCCGGGACCCTCTTGAGTTGCACGTTTCTGCACCAAGGACCGTAATTCCCCTTCGCTCCTAGGATTTGCAGCGTTCTGGATACTGGAGGCTTGCAAGCTACGCTCGCCCAACCTTGGGCAGACACTCGCCCGAACCACAGGAGTGTGCCGGAGGCAGGCCAGTCCTTCGCCTCTCCATGAGCCCATGAACCTGGGGGCAGGTGCCCGGAGATGGCGCGGCCTCTGAGCGACAGGACCCCGGCCCCCCTGCTGCTGGGGGGCCCGGCGGGGGTGCCCCCTGGCGGGGGCGCGCTGCTTGGGCTTCGGAGCCTTCTGCAGGGGACCAGCAAGCCCAAAGAGCCGGCCAGCTGTGAGTTCTAGCCCCCCGTCCCTTAGGGACTAAGTGCTGGGGGAGGGGGGATGGCTTATAGTAGACACCTTCTATGTGCTGGGTGTCCATATTTCCCACTCTCTAATCAATTACTCAGATGTTCAAGCCTCTAGATCCTCATCGTCCAGGACTCAAAAGTGCAAGCTTTCAATCTGTCCATCGGAGGACCCAGGAATCTAGGTCCCCAGACTCTCCAATTTGGCCTGGGTGTCTGGACCCATGGGGTCCAGAGAGAAGGGGGTGTGTGTTGGATGCTCACACGGTGGTGACACGGGCTTGGGCGGGGCCTCACGGGGTCACATGGAATGTAGGGATGAGGAATGTGCCTGAGGAATAGAGCCCCCTTCCTGCCCCTTATGGATTGTGGGGGAAGGGAGAAAGGGGTACACTGCGCAGGGGATGGGGGAATTTCAGAGGAATTACAAAGCTGTCATTTTTTTCTCTCACCTGCCCAACCCTCCACCTACCCTGGACCTGGCCCCCCTCTTTCTGAACTTACGTCCCTCTTTGCTGAATCGCTGTCTTTCTGTTTCTCTATCCTTTCTCGGGCCTCTGTGTATCTTTCTGGGTCCCTACCCACCCCCGTTCTTTCCCTTTCGGTCTCTCTCCTCCTTTGTATCTCTGTCCTCTCCTCTCTCTGGGTTTTTGCCCTCTTTCTCCTGTATCTTTCCTTCAACTCTTGTCTCTCTTTGGATCTCTGCCGTGTGGGTCTCCCATAAACTCCCTCTTTCTGACTTGGGGGTCCCTTCCCACCTCTTTCTCCACCCACCTCTATCCCGCTCCGTGTTTCCCTGACCCGCAGGTCTCCTGAAGGAAAAGGAGCGCAAGGCGGCTCCGCCCGCAACTACCGTCCCAGGGCCCGGCCTGGAGACTGCGGGCCCGGTAGATGCCCCAGCTGGGTCGACAGGGGGCGGCGGGTCCCCGCGGGGGCGGCCGGCGGCGGCGGTGCCTGGCCCGGGTCTGTTGGCGCCGCTGCTGTGGGAGCGCACGCTGCCTTTCGGGGACGTGGAGTACGTGGACCTGGACGCCTTCCTGCTGGAGCACGGGCTCCCGCCCAGCCCGCCGCCCCCGGGTGGCCCGTCGCCGGCGCCGTCGCCCGCGCGCACGCCCGCACCTTCCCCGGGGCCGGGGTCCTGCGGCTCGGCCTCCCCTCGCTCTTCGCCTGGGCACGCCCCCGCCCGGGCTGCCTTGGGGGCCGCCGGCGGCCACCGCGCAGGTGCGGCTAAAGGGGCGGGGCTCGGGCCCCCAGGGGGCGGGGCCGTGCGGCGCTCTGAGCTGGGGCTGTGGTCCCGAACACTGTGTCCTCTTGTGGAGAAGGGCTCAGATTCTATGCCTCTTAATGGGACAGGAACTGAGTGTCCTGGGTCCGTAGGGAAGGAAGGACTTAGGACCCTAAGTTCCAGGAAGACTTTCCAACAATTTTTGGGGATTTTTCTGTGGGACTTGGTGACAAAGGGCCCGGATATTCCGTGGCACCGGGACCAGAAGCCCAGAAGTTATTTATTGGGGAAATGTAGAGTGACTCCAGTTTCTTGGTCTAGGATAGGAAAGCCTAGACCGCTAAAATGCGAGAAGGCGAGACCTGGGCACAGATTTCTGTTCCCCTGCACATAGAGACCCTACTCTCCTGGGTCCCCCCATTGGGGATGCTGCAGCCCGGGACTTCAGGGTCCTGCAGAGAGGGTGTAGGTCGGGGATACTGGTTCTGGGTCCCCCTGTGGAGCTCCATATATTCCTGGGAGAGAGGAGCCTGGTCTCAGACTCATGGCCACTCCAGTGGCAAGGGGCTCGGGAGCCTGGGGACCGGGCGGGTGGTCCGATGCTCCCCAGATCAGGGGGATCTGGCGCCTTCCGAAAAAACAAAAGGAGAAGTGAACCCCTTCGAGCACAGTGAGGTCCCCAGGCGGAGAGTACAGTTCTGGGATTCCCAGGTACTTGTGCCCCTGGTCCGACCTCCAAGCACAACCTGGGTACTCCAGTTCCCAGCGGCACATTCCCTCGCCACGTGAGACTTCCCTCCCTGCTCCTAGCTTTCGCGCACGCGCTGTCACGCGCGAGGGGGCGGGGCCCGGGAACGTGAGGGCGCTGGTGGCGGGGGTTGGGGTGGGGAGCAAGAGGGAAGCAGGCGGCAGCACGTGACTCGGCCCTGAACCTGTGTCCTCAGTTGGCCCCTGCTTGCTCGCGCTTAAAGGCGCAGGCTCCTCCTTCTCGAACCAACCTTCTGGAACCTCAGAGTCGCTTCCTGTTCTCATACCTAATCCTGCGGAAGCTAACTTGAGGTCCTTTTTTTCTGAACAGCCTGGAGTCTAAGCTTTGGTCAGGGATTCAGTAAGTAGGATTCAGGCTGGACTGTAGAAAGGCTTTTAGCCTTCTTTACCTGACTGGTGTTACTTAGGGTCATGTATGACTGGGCCTCACGTTCCCTGTTTGTAAAATCAGAGTTGATTCCATGATGTCTGAGCATGTTTGTGACCCGGGAAGCTCTAAATTTTATATTAACATGGACATGATGCCTGGTAGGCAAACTTTGTGATAGATCCAGAAGCGCCTTCCCTGTGATGGGCAAGATACCTGAGCAGGGGATAACTTCTGAGAATCCACTCCCCAAAATAAATACACATTCAAGTGACATGCTTTTTCCCCCAAGGGCTGACCTCTCGGGACACACCCAGTCCTGTGGACCCAGACACGGTGGAGGTGCTGATGACCTTTGAACCAGACCCAGCTGATCTTGCCCTGTCAAGCATTCCAGGCCATGAGACCTTTGACCCCCGGAGACACCGTTTCTCAGAGGAGGAACTTAAGCCCCAGCCAATCATGAAGAAGGCAAGGAAAATTCAGGTGCCAGAAGAGCAGAAGGTGAGCACTACCAGATGTGGGATACAGCTTGACTTGGGACAAGCCCACAGCCAGGGATGGTCCTGTCCAAGCTGGCCTGAGCTTCTCACTGGAATGTGCTCTTGGGCTGTCCAGGCTGCAAAGATGAGTTCACTTTGAGCAGAGAGCATAATGGGGAAGGCATTTGGGCTTGAGACTTATGAAGACAGCATCATTATGGGGTACAGAGTCATACAAGACAGCTGTACTTGTTCTGGTTGTGTGGACTTGGAGGTTCTCTGGTCGCTTGGACCCAGAGCCCTCGATGGGGCATGGTTCAAGTTCCAGGAGGCCCATTTGCCAAGAACAGCCTTCCTTAGCACATCAACCTGTCTCTCCTGAGCAGCCAGCCAGGCTGGGGCTGAATCTTTGATCCAATTAGGGGCATCCTTCACAGCAATTGCATCTGTCTAGGACATAGATGCTGCCAGCCTTTGCAGTTCTTATTCCCTGGGACTGATGTTCTCATCGGTGAGGGGCCTGAGGTGCCCTTAGTAACCAGGGCCACCTTCTGATTTGCGGTGATTTGGATTTGGACTGCCTCTTTCTAGCACTGCTTTGCCACTGATGGGTTCTCTGCTATCAAGAGGTGCGTATGCATCTCTCACAAGGCTTTGCCGGGACCTTGGGTGAGAAACCATCACTAGGGATGGGCCTAGAAGCCCAATCAAGACCAGTGTGTTTTTCTTGCTTCAGGTCCCTGTTGCTAGGGACTAGATGTGCCCTAGCAAGCAGGAACTAGGTTTTAATTAAATGGGAGCTGAGGGAAGCATCTCCTTGAGCTAGAAAGCCTTGTTACTAAAGAGTGGTTCTCCTTAGCAACCAGATTCCAGGACTGGAGGACCCTGGGTATAATCCTCTGGGGAAGTCTCAGGATAGGCCCCTTTGTTAAGGGGCCTATCAACCAGATCCTGTTGGGGAAGAGGCAGCTGCCTGGCAATTCAAGGTCAGCAGGTCAGAGACTACCCACAATCATTTGGATCATTTAGATCTCAACACTCTTTGCTGAGGAGGGATGAAGTTGCCTTGGCAACCAGGTCAAAAGCGGCCTAGCTCTGGAAGGATTTTATGAGACACTAAACCCCATCCACCCTGGGTTGGGGTGGGGGACTTTCTTTAGTAACCAGGATCTGGAAAAAAATGATGTATAGGCCAGTGCTCTTCACTGGGATAAGACCTCATACCCCTGAAGCCCTGTTCCTGTTCCCTGTTGCTAGAGAACAATAATCCATAGCAACCAGGACCTAACTGCAGGCCTTTGACAAATGGGGAGGGGTGGGATGTGTTTTCCACAGTGGAGACCTGGAACCCGGTTGCTTGAGGGTAGGAGTTTATTTCATACCTTAGCCTGTTAGGGGCCTGGTCTTCTTAGCAACCTGGGCCCAGGAGGGCAGACACCCCTGCCCCCAGCAGAGACTGGGTGTGGGTTAGGCTCCTCCGCTGAGCAAGAAGCAGCCCTGGGGCAGGGTTGTCTTAGTAGCTGCTCCTCCCTTGTTATCTTGCTGGGTCTCAGTGCCCTTCCACCCCTCCACTCCCAGGACGAGAAGTATTGGAGCCGACGGTACAAGAACAATGAGGCAGCCAAGCGGTCTCGAGATGCCCGGCGGCTGAAGGAAAACCAGATTTCGGTGCGGGCGGCCTTCCTGGAGAAGGAGAACGCCCTGCTGCGCCAGGAGGTGGTGTCTGTCCGTCAGGAGCTGTCCCACTACCGCGCGGTGCTGTCCCGCTACCAGGCCCAGCATGGGGCCCTGTGAGGCTGCCCCCACCCCCATCTGGCAGAGCCCTCTTTCTTGCTCAGACTCGCGCCCTCTTCCCTCCCCGCCCTGTGGCCCACGGGCTGGCCGGCTGGGTGCCCCAGGGACCGTGACGATGCAGATAAATACATTTATATTTTTAAGAAAAAGCGAGCCTCCCCCCTCCCTCGCGGGGGCGGGGAGGGTCCTGTGTGTGCCCCGGGCACGTCGGGGACCCCATCCTCCCACCGCCTCCGTTAACACGATCCTGAATAAATCTTGAGAACCCCAGAGCCAGCTGTTGTGGGGACAAGGCAGCCATCTGGCCCCGGCTCCAGACCAGCAGGTCACACTGGCCTCGGTCGGTGGGCAGGCCCACCCGGGCTGCCGTCCATAATAGAGCTGCATTAAGGGCCTAGTCTGGGCCGTCAGATGAAGGAAGGGCGAAGGTCTAGAGGAATGAAGCGGCTGCCTTTATTGCATAGACCTTTTCAATTGCTTTTTAAATTGGGGACGGGGACGCACAAGACACAGAACGGAGGAAATGAATTCCCCGCCCCCACCGGCGGGGGAGAGGAGGAGCATTAGTGCAAATCTGAACGACGGCCCTGGGGAACCTGCCCCTCCCGGGCTGATTGGCCAGTTAAGTGGAGGCACCGGAGTGGATAGGGCGAGAACCGGGCCCTGACTGGCCGATGAACTAAGGCCTTTCCCAGCTCCTACATTCCAGGTCCCGTCATTGGGCGACGCTTAAGGTAGTCTCTGCCCTCAGTCGCCCTGGCCTTCAGCGAGCCGGAGGCGAGGGTCGTAACTGAGCCCCGCCGGCAGCAGTCCGAGCCCAGGCGCCACGTCCCACCCTCATTGGTCAGGCACTATCCTCGGGACGGCCCTGGGACTCGGGCCACCCTCCAGCAGCAGTTCTGGTTCCCCGGAGGCGGGCACGATCCTGAGGCGGGATTAATCTCGCAGTTGGGAGCCCCGTCCCAACTCGGCAGTCAGGCCACACCTTCTACCTAAGGCCCCACCCCTGGCGGGCTCCGAGCTAGATTAGGTTCAGGGCTCCTGCCCCGCGCAGCCAGGAGGCCCAGTGAGCAGAGTACCGAGGCCCGGATGCACCTGCGCCTGCAGCGGCCCGTACTCTACAAGTTCCCCGTCCACTGTGAGCAGGCCGCGAGGCGTGAGTGGCTCGAGGCGGAAGGCACGGGCCGCAGCGTATCCTAGCTGCGGACAGCCCAGGCTGAAGTGGCTACCACGCTCCATGGCCAAGAAAAGGCGCAGTAGCGCCGCCCGTGATATGCCGCTCCGCACCCAGCATAGGTGCACCAGGCCGTCATCAAAGCGTGCATGTGGAGCTGCCACCAGGTCAGCGCTCAGGTGGCTGGGAGAGATGGCCAATATAAGCACAAAGTCTCCCTCCAACGTCACCCAGTCTGGGGGCAGTGGGCTGCCCAAGGGAGGCAGCAAGTGGTCCTGTGGCCCCCAGGTAGAGGTCGCTGGGGCACCAGGGGTGGGAGGGGGGAGGCCAGAGGAGGCTGGCATTTCAGGGGGCCCTTCTGTGATGGGTGAGAGCGAAGCTACCTTGGGAGAGCTGGGGGGTGAGGGCAGCAGCGGGTCTGGGGACAGTGGAGCATCCCCAGCCCCACCCCAGTCACCCACCAGCTCTGGGCCTCCACCATTGAGAGACAGTACAGGCAGAGGCTCAGGTGAGCCAGGGGAGACCAGGGCAGGCTGGGGCAGGGGCAGGGGCAGGTCAGACACTGAGCGATGCAAGGGGGAGTGGGCCATGGGTGGCGCTGGTTCTGGGGTCAGCGTCAGCTCTGACTTGGCTCGGGGAAGGCTGTGGGCAGGCGTGGGCGAAGCTGGCTCCACAGAGGCAGGGAGGTAGGAGAGCCGTCCTCGATAGGTGTGCAGTGTGGCGAGCCCCAGCACTGTGCCCAGTGTGAAGCGGGCACTGCCCAGGGCCCTGAAGCGCTCGCTCTGGATGTCCACGTCCGACACGAAGCCCCAGGCCACAGACAGGAAGGAGAAACAGCGGGAACCTGAGGCCAGTGTCACAGACAGCAGGTCCAGTGGGTGGCCACCACCGCGGCAGAGCAGCAGTGAGCAGTTGAGCAGCAGGTCTAGGCCCAGGGCCGGCTCAAACCTTCACAGCCAGAGAGGGGAGAAGAGCACCATGGGAAAGAGGAAAGGCAGCAGCACAGGGCAGAGGGAAGGGCAGAGAAGCCAGGGCCCTGAGCCCACCGCAGCCTCATGGCCACCTCCTGACATCTGATAAGTGTCCAGAGAATGCCTCCCCTGTGCCAGGCAGTTGTAGCTACTAGGAATACTGCTGGGAACAAGCTGGCTGAACTGTCTGGAGGGGACATGGGCACCACAGCCAGGCTGACCTGCTTTACAGGGGGTTTGGCTGAGGGGGAGACTCGGGTTCCCAGAATCTCCAGAAAGGCTCCCCCCACCCTCATATTGCCTCAGCCTCCCCAGCAGGCGTGGCCAACCTACCCCCCAAGCTGGTTCACTGCCCCGGCCAGAGCATTTCCGGAGCCGCAGGGGAGGATCCCGACAGGCATCTTCACGGCCTCCTCCCAGTCAGGGCGGTCTAGGAGCCCGTTCAACACCTAGAGGGGGAGAGACCAGCTGCCTGGGTCCTGGTCTCCTGTAGCCCCCCAAGGCTCAGAGTTAGGGTGCTCCCCCTTTACCTCAAAGAGCAGCCCATCTCCCGAGAGGGTGACGATGCCATCCCACTCACTCAGGCTCAGCCCTTGGACTAGCTCCCGGGCATGGTTCTGACGTTCTAATGAGGAAAACCAAGAGGTTAGGTGGGCTGTCTCCTCCCCCAGAGCCCAGGAGTCCTAGCCACCAGCCCCCATCTCCCACCCTGGGGCTCCCTTACCTGTCTGTATGAGGTTGAAGGACAGCCCAGCTTCAGAGATCATGGGCAGCACGTGGTTCTTACACCACTGCCAGGCCAGACCCCGCCCCCCGAAGGGATTAACCAATAGGAGCAACCGGGGTGGCCGTGGCAGAAGCTCAGGGGTGATCTCTGCAGAGAGAGGGTAGGGTCTACAGAGGCCAGACACCCAGCCCCCTCAGTCAGGAAACAGTTCCTTCAAACCCCCGCATTGGGATGGTGGGGGCTGGCACCTGGGAGCTTTCTCCTCTCATCCTCACCTGGCCAGACCCAAGTATGCAGCCCCACCCCCTCTCCCAGGTGCTGAGACAAAGGGCTTGGGTGTGAAACCAAGTGCCCTTTGGACACATATGTGGGAGGACAAAGGAGCTGAGATCCCAGAACACCTGTTACCCAGCATCAGATTACTCCACAGGCCCCACCCCCAGGGGCCCCAGGCAGCCAGCAGGACCTGGAGGCCCACAGAAAACTCACTAGATGGGGAACCCTGGAGAACCCTGGGGGGCAGAACTCTGCTGAAAATCTCTGACCCTCCACAGGCTGGATTAGATGCCACCTCTAGGCGCCTCGGATGCCTCAGGGGACTTGTGTTGGCACCTGTACACTCATGGTGGTGACTGTTCATGTCTCAGTCTGCTGCTCTCACCAGCCCAGGAGCTTCTGATTCATCTGTGGTCAAGACCCACAGGAGGGGGAGAGGACAGAGACAGAATCTAGCCAGAGAACAGGGGACATCGCTCATGTCCCTCTGCCAGTGTTGCTCCCTTGGTAGCCCATCCCTGTCTCTCACTCTTCCCATAAAGACCCAGAGACACCACAGAGGGAGATTAGGACAGTGGCTGCCCAGCGCCTCACCCCCGTCCCCAGGCAGTGGTAATCCTCGAAGTAGACACATGAGGGCAGTAGCCCAGCGCTGGGCTTCAGCACGGTTCTCCTCATAAGTGGCTGCACCATCTGCCCGAAAGGTGCGGCTGGCTCTTCGCCGGCCCCCACGCCGGCCCCGAGGGTAGGTGTAGATGCAGAAGTAGGCCGCTGTGTCCGAGGGGCTGCGGCTCCTCAGGGTGCAGCAGCCTGAGACCTCAGCCAGTGGGACCAGGCCACCCCGGGGCCGGGCTTCAGGCTTCGGGCGCAGCCGCTGTATGTGCAGGGCCTGTGATGTGAGGGTGAGGGCATATCTCGGGCCACGGGCTGGGTAGGAGCCAAACTCGCCATGTAGGAGTGGGGTACTGGCAGCCAGTGGTGGTGGTGGAGGGGCCATAGCCTCGGCCCTGTCCAGGGAGTTCTTAGGCCCGTGTCCCCAGCTCCAAGTCAGCTCCTGCTTTGGCCTCTGTGGGGAGGGAGGGGGGGGCAAGGGTCAGAGTCCAGGACCCCCTTGTGGGAGGGGTAGGGCCTGTGGGTAGGAGGAGACAATGAAGGGCAGTGGCAGGTGGGAGAGGAGTATCAGAGACAGACAGGTACAAGACAGCGTGGAGAGACAGAACACAGGGCAAAGATCAGTTGGGCAGGAAGGCCAACATCCTGAAAGGCTGGGGGACCCAGGCACACAAACATTCCTTTATTTATTCCCCAAATAATTACTCAGAACCTCAAAGTGCCAGTTATGGAGCTAGGCCCAGCAAATACAGCAGGGAACAAAACAGACAAAAATTCCCACCTTCACGGGGTTTATATTTTAATCAGAAGACAAAACAAGATCAAACAGTAAAATTATAGTGCATTGGATGATAATAAGAAAACTAAGGCGCAGAGGGGGGCTTGGACGGAGGAGATACATGCAGAAATCAACGTGTAAAGGCAGAGAAAGGCACACCCCCACACAACCAAGCACATTGAGTCATCTCCAGGTGGAGAGTGATCTCAGACATAAAGAAAAAGAGGGACAAACTCTGAAAACCAGGGAAACACAGAGAGAGACAAAGAGTTACAATGAGATGAAACCAAGACTGATGACAGATGCTTGGAGATTAAGAGTCTCTCACCCCAAGGGGAAAGGCAGCAGGCATTTAGAAGGGGGGTGGGCAAACATGAGAGGCAGTGGGCAGGATATGACCAGGGGGTCAGAGCAGAGCCACATGCAAGCCACAGAAGGGACAGGGGTGGACAACTTGTCTTCCAGCACTGACCTGGGTGTCTGGCCACCTGCTCTCCAGGGAGAGGGTAGGAGCCAGGACTGAGGTCCCTTCCCCTGTCCTCTGCCCAGCTTCTGCCTCCCATCTTCTCCTTCCTGCTCACCTTTGTTCTCCATTGTCCCGCCCAGCCACCTGCCTACACTGCTTCTCGCCTTCCCAAGCTTACAGCAGTCCCAGACACACCCCAGTCTGTGGACTCGTCCTCAGAAACCACCTCTGCCCCCTGCCCAGGGCGGCCCCCTGAGGCCCAGGGTGTCTGCCCCACCCCCAAACCTGCAATGGCCCTCTATTGGAGCCTCAGATCAGCTCGAGCAGAGCCCTGCAGGTCCTCCACTCCTGGGCCTGGGTCTCCACCCTGAGGCTCCCCGTCCGTAGGCCTACGTCTTCCTGGGCCCCTCGGTTCCCGGCCCTCATCCCTACTCGGCTAGCGGACCCGGTCCCAGGCCTGGGCTTCCAACCCTGGATCCCTCAGGGGCAGTCCTGGTTTTCCACTTCCATCTCCCACCCGAGCACCCCGGTCCCGGTCAGCGTGTAGGTTCCTCTCGGTTTACCGGTTCCCCAGACTCGGGTCCCTGCCCCGACCCCGCACCCTCCTCACACGCCGGGTCCTCCAGCAGCCAGCCCCTCAAGTCTGCACAACCGCCCCCCATCAGACCTAGGGGTGGGGGGAGGGTGTGCACGCGCTCGACCAATGGCCGCGCGGCCGGCCCCAGGCGCTCCAATGAGAGCGCACGGGGGCGGGACCAGCGGGCTGGCGAGCGGGGCGCAGGAGCCGGCCGCCCGCGAGCGCGAGAGCTGGGCGGGGCGTCGCGCTCCGCCGGGCCGGGCGCCATCGTAGGTGAGGGCGCGCGCGCAGCCGAGGTGACTTCGCGGCCTCTCCGGCAGTGCCGCCGACGCCTTCTTTGTTGAAGGCAAGTAGACCGTCCCAGGCGTTGAGTTTACAAAAGAAAAGGGGCGTGGAGAGGAAGCCGTTAGCTGGAGAGAGACCGTGACCCTAACACTGGCAACCGGAGTCCAAAGACGTGCGAGTTCCAGACACCTAGACGCAAGCAAGGCAGAGCCCGGGAGGCGGGGTCGAGGGAGCTGGGAGGAAGGGAGAGAGGTTTGCTTCAGACAGTTACATTCAAGACAGGCATAGAGAAAAGCAGGCAGACAGACAGACAGACAGAAAAGACGGTGGGATTGAGAATGTGCAAAGTGAGGGCACAGAACTCCCAGCCAAAGACAGGTGGAGACAGACTCTTCTGAAATGAAGACCAGAGAACAGAGGCTCCTTATTTCACAAATTGTTTACTTTGGACTCCAACCAGAGTGGAGGCAGCAGGGGATAAACATCTGCCCAGGAAATGACCCAGTCACATGGCAAGACAGACACAAAGAGAGAGACCTTTAGGTCAGGGGTGAGGAAGGGGAAGAATGCTGGAAACCCAGAGGCTCCTGGGCTGAGACCAAGAGAGACAGGGGCCAAGGACATGTTAAATCCACAGAGCAAGGCCAGGAGGTGTCAAGAGACCTAGCATAAGACAGAAACGCAGAAAGACATATGCTGAATGAGACCCGGGACAAAACTTTCTATAAAGAGACAAGTGGAGGAGTAAGTTCATTTATTGCTAAACAAATGTACCTCACACCACAGTAGCAACAGTCCCAGATGATGCGTGCTGCAGTGACGTAATGAGGGACAGAGATGAGGGACAGAGACGGAAGATCGAGAGATAGGAAGATGCAGCACTGAGCTCTGAACCCGGGGAGAAAAAAGCAGATGCTGACTAGTTTGAGGTTAAGACCGGGAGGTCACATCACACACACACAGAAAAAGGGAAGATGTGGAAGGAGGAAGAAAAAAAGGGTGCCTCCAGCCCACAGTCTGGGAAGCCTCTGATTGCTCAGCGTCAGCTGCCCTGTCTGGGAAATGGGGAGGAAGCTACTTACACCTGCTCGGAGGGAAAGCAGAGCTCACTGATGGGGGGGTCCGCAGTAAATGATCTTGGCTTTCAGCTGGACACTTACCTGGTTCTGCTGCTCCTCTGGTTAAAGGTGTCCATTCATCTGCTGCCCCTCTGCTCTGTTACATCAACAGCACCCTGGCCCTGGGTCTGAGGCCATAGGAGGGTGGTCTGGGCAAGGAGTCAGGCCTCACTGTCCAGGCTTGGCCTCGGGCTCTGAGGAGGAGAAGAGAGTGGGTCGGAGCATCCAGCAGAATGCAAGAGGCCCTGCCAGGCTCAGTGGGTCAGAGACCGTCAGCTTTGTCACTGCCCCAACCAGTGGGTCAGGTTGTATCTGACAAGTGCTAATAACAGGAGGAAAGACTAATTTCTATTGAGCACTTATGTATTTAAGTACTTTTATTTACTTATGTAATTCTGGTAAACACCCTGTATGCCAGACTTCTTATCGTTCCTATTTTTCTCAATAAGGGGAGTGCAGCACAGTGACTTGCCCAAGGGCATACCATTAATAAGTAGCAGAGCCAGAATTTGAATATGGTCACACCCCGGCAAGTCCCGTTTTGCCATCTTTCTACATCTGAACTTATCTGGGGTCTCCACCCCCTCATCTTTCCCTTCCCATCCGCTGGGTCTCCATCCCTCTATCCTCATCCCAATCCATGGGGGCTCCATTCTTTATCCTCTCTAATCTCCCCCTCTCTAGGTCACTCCTGTCTCTCTCAGAAGCTTGTCACCTATTTCTTTTCCACTCAACCCTTCAAGGCGAGCCTTAGTGCGCCTTCTCTACACACCAGTACCTTGTACATCCCTCACACCGAAACCGCTGGACCAGCTGAACCTCTCTGGTTGAGAAAAGCAGACCCTCCGTGATGGGAAAGCTGAGGAAGGGTCAGGGGGAGATCGGAAGGCGGAAATATAAGGTGCCACAGGTTGAGCTGCAGCAAGAAGATCTCGGGTTAGATATCTAGTAGGACTTCCCGAGCTTCGGCTGCGCTACAAGTTCAGCGCGAGATAGATAGGGCGGCCGCGAATCTAAGGAAACGCCGGAAGCGTAGGGTGAGAGTTTTCTCCAGGCCCAGACTAGACCCGCCAGCCCCGCCTCCTCACCTCCAATACTCGGCCCGCCAGGTCCTCCGGGAGCCACAGAGAGGCTCTCGGCGTCAGGCCAGAGCGTCACCGCGCGATGCCTCCTCCTAGGTCCACGCATCTCTCTCACTCTCGGGTCTCTTTTTTCCGGAAGAATATCGAGAACAGCGACCGGGTAGGGCCAGAGAGGCCCCCGACGTGCTGGCCCTTCTCTCCTCAACGTCGTGCTTGTTTCTCTTTGGTTGTTCCTCCGCCCTCTTCAGTTTTTGTCCTTTACGCCAGCCTTCCGAAATACCATAGAGAAGACCGGTCCCTGGTAGAGCGTCGTGTCGCTCCCGTGTGACGCCACCAGGACGCTGCGCGCTGGAGGCTTTCCCCGCCCACCTCGGCCTTGCTCTTTCTTTCCGGACTAGGCCGAGCTCTAGGCGCCATCATGGTGAGTGAGCCTTGCGACGTCCAAGGCCTGCCTATCCGCTGCCATCCTCGGCGGTCTTGGGGTGGGGGCTTGCGGGAGGGGTGCCGTGGGTGCCCGAAGGAGGCAACTTTTGAGGCTGGGGGGCTGTTCTGATGTCCTGGAGACCGGGAATGGGTTAAGAGTCCCGTGGTCCTGTGTTACTGCCCCCATTGCAGTGATGATCAAAATGAGGTGCTGGGCGGCTGAGCGGTGGACCGACGCCCCAAGCCAGGGAATGGCAGAGCCAGGAATCGGTCCTAGGTAGCTGCGTCGTAGCCACTTTTAACCGCTTGCCTTTGCCGCCCTTGCCTGGACCTGTCACTCCCCAGTCTGGAAACTTGGGTTCGGGGGCAGTCGAGAATCTCATGCGTGGGACCCGGGTCCGGACGGGCCTCAGATTGAGTCTCAGTCCTCTACCCACCTTGTGCTCGTGCTTTCCGGCCTGCGCCCCAGTATCTTTTCTTTTTTCTTTGGGGACATAGTAGTGTTGCGTTGGAGATGAGGGAGTTGGGAAGAAGTCAGTCACTAGTCACTGGCCGTGCACATCACGGGGTCGTGCACAGAGGAAGTGCTGATGCTTAGTTACTAACGATCACACAGTCCGAGAAGGGCAGGTAGGGATGCATTGGGAAATTTGGGCTTTCCCTAGATTCTTGGGTCTAAAGTGGGAGTAAACTACTTCGGAGAGTTGTTAGAGGGAGATAACTGCTTTTGCGGTCCTTATTTATCTATGAAGTAAAGGTTCACCGCCGTTATTACTTAGAGCTTGCCACTGGCTTATTTTTTATTATCCTCCCGGTAAGGGAGTCCATTGTTTGGTTTTTGTTTTGCTTTGGGGAGGGGGTATACTGGAGAACCCAGGGGCTCTCTGCCACTGAGCTACATTCCCCACCCTGTTTATTTTCAGTGTCTCTCTGTTGCCCATGCTGGCCTCAAAATTGCCAGCCTGCTGTCTCAGCTGGGATTTCAGGCATATGTTATGTCCTTCCAAAGATACAGCTTGTAACGACTTAAAATTTTGGGTGGCTACTGTACTAAGATCCGTAGAGGTTCTGTGGTCTTCATTCAGATGGTGCCCACCTTACAGAGAGGGCTCAGAACTGACATGGATTTGAGCTCTTGTCCCCAGAGCCTGGGTCCCTGCTCAGTCTGGAAAATAAGTAACAACTGAGGCTGTCTATGAAGTGAGTAGAGGATCAGATTCAGAACTGGAACCATGGCTTCCCCTTACCCCTATAGGGAGTCGACATACGCCATAACAAGGACCGAAAGGTTCGGCGCAAGGAGCCCAAGAGCCAGGACATCTACCTAAGGCTGTTGGTCAAGGTGAGGTTGGGTCTGAGATCCTTGGGCAGGGCTACCCCAGGTCTGGATTGAGTATATCTTGGAATGGGGAGGGGATGTTCTGTGTCCCTGGCCAGGAAGGGGTGGGGTGGGGGAGTCGCCCTTGCCTGGACCTGTCACTCCCCAATCTGGAAATTTGAGTTCTGAGACAGTCGAGAATCTTGAGGGTTGGGGAGCCTTTTTACCCTGAATCATTTGTTCCTTCACTTGAAAGTGGGGGGTGCTGCTGCTGGCTACACCACATTCTCACTGTCTTCCCGATCCTCTACAGTTGTACAGGTTTCTGGCTAGACGAACCAATTCTACCTTCAACCAAGTGGTACTGAAGAGGTTGTTCATGAGTCGCACCAACAGGCCACCTCTCTCCCTCTCCCGGATGGTGAGTGTCTGGGCCAGGGGCTGGCTCTGGAGGGGGTGCTGGAGCATCCCCTGAGTCCAGGCAGCCAGCAGTGGTTGCCCAGCTCTGAACCTCAGTCAAAATCAAGTGTCTGTGGACAGCTGGCCCAGCGTCTTAGCCTTACTTTCACCTCGCCACGGGAGGGTTGTAGTGGCTTCATGGGGTTGTCTGAGCTTTCAAGTTTCATGTATCTCTGGGGGTCGGGGTTTAGTGGTAGAATGCTTGCCTAGCATGCCAGGTCCTAGGTTTCGTCCCTAGCACACACCTTCACCAGGTGAGATGTCTCTGTTTGGACTTTTTCTTCTGTTCTAGTTGGGAGGTGAGGTATGGGCAGGTTAGTCCATTTGGAGGGCACAGCCATCCGGGTCCTTGGGATGCCTGAAGTGGGGGATGGGATTTAAACACCAGAACAACTTTTCGTATTCCTCTCAAGATCCGGAAGATGAAGCTTCCTGGCCGAGAAAACAAAACAGCTGTGGTCGTGGGGACCATAACAGATGATGTTCGTGTTCAGGAGGTGCCCAAACTGAAGGTGAGTGGAGCTTGGGGCTCTGGCTCAGGAAACTGCTCTCAGACCTGACCCAATTTCTTGCTCTGTTGTATGCCACCTCTGTCACTCTTGTGGGTGGGACCAGCACCACACTTGTCCTGGTGGCCTTTAGGATAGGATGGAGTGGTCGTCTGTGGTGGAAGTCCTCGGCAAGCCCCTCTGGGCTCCGCTGTAGACTGCTGGCTGCTGGTTCTGGGGTGAGCCTGGGCTCAAGTCTGAATTTTTTTTCTTTTGCCGCTTTTGTCATTTGCATACCACATCCTTAAATCATGCTTTCCTCAGTTTCCTTATTCCTCCAAAATACATGAGACGTGGTCTGGAGGTTCTGAGAGGTTAAGGGTTTGGGGCTGGGGCTCTGGTGGAGCACTTGCTGGCACAGGTGAGGCACTGAGTTCCATCCCCAGCACCACATTTAAAAAAAAAAGCAGCTGTCAATCCAGGAAGCTCCTGGTGGTGGTACCAGCAGCCACACTGGGCCGGGGCAGTGGATGCAGTCCCTAGGTCTCCCTACAGGAGATTTGAGCCCCTCCCTCCTGTTTTCCCCAGGTGTGCGCACTGCGGGTGACCAGCCGAGCCCGTACCCGAATCCTCAAGGCTGGGGGCAAGATCCTCACCTTTGACCAACTGGCCCTGGACTCCCCCAAGGGCCGTGGCACGGTCCTGCTGTCTGGTAAGTGGTGCCTGCTGGCACCTGTCGGGGTTTGGTGAGGTGCACTGGCCTTCACCCTCCTGGGTCTGGGAGGTCAGACACGCCCAGGCCTGCACCTCATGGTCTTCAAGCCCTGTGCAGGCCAAAGGCACAGTGGCTCTTACCTGTCCCTGCCTGATTCCTTCTTCCTCTCCCCAGGTCCTCGCAAGGGCCGAGAGGTGTACCGGCATTTTGGCAAGGCTCCTGGGACCCCACACAGCCACACCAAGTGAGTATCAGGGTCCCTGCAGGTCTGGCTTCGCTGCCTTTTAGCTGCCCTCCCTTTGCTCAGCCTGCAGTTCCCTGGGTTAGGTGCAGGCTGACCAGGCCACAGGCCTCAGTGGGGGCATCTTCTGGGGAGCTGGGGCTTACATTTCACTCCCTCGCTGTGGGGCTCAGGCCGGGACCCTGGTGCAGGCTCTTCCTCTTGGCTCCCTGTGCAGCACAGCGGGAGGCTTCACCTGACCCTGTCTCTTCTTTCCACAGACCCTATGTCCGCTCCAAGGGCAGGAAATTCGAGCGTGCCAGAGGTCGGAGGGCCAGCCGTGGGTACAAAAACTAACCCCAGATTTACTGTTAATAAAGAGGCTTTGAATTTGATGGCCTTCTTGTGTTATTAATGGGGAGCAGAGTGGGGACCAGCCGAAGGCACCTGTGAGTGGGAATGCATCTGGTCTGGGGACTTGCCGCTGGGTCCTCCAAGAAGACCAGCCTCCAGGAGGAGCCCTTCCTCTCTGCCTTCCTGGCACATGCGCAGAGTACCTTACTGGGCCAGTTGGACCTTCTACCCACTGGAATCAGCCCCCACTCCTTCCCAGGTGTCTTGTTTTCCTGTTTCCTCCTAGAATTAGCCATGCTGCCTCCCCTAGGATCTCCCTGGCACTAGGGGGTGGGGCTGCAGTGTGGGGGTTGGGAGCAGGTGAGGTGTTGCCCTCTCTCCTGGTAACCGGAAGCCTGAGTGGCAGCTGGCCAGTCGCTGCCAAGTGCCCCTGTGTGGTCCCTCCCTGTGTTTACACAAGGGGCTGGGTTCCCAGGTCCCAGGTTAAAGCCTGACAAAGGCCCGGAAGAAGAGGAGTGAAAAGGAGGTCTCCAGCCCTGATACTGGCTCTCTGAGAAGGCAAGAAGAAGGGGGTAGACTCTGGTTGAACAAGGCCAGCTTTACTCGTCCTCTGCAGGAGCCCTTGCTGTGGTCTAAAGCAAAGCTGTCCCAGGGACTGAAAGGTGGGGCAGCTGGTTTGTAGAATCCTGGGAGAATGGGAAGGGAGACAGGATAGAGCTTGGGCCCTGTCCAGGAAGAAGTGAGTGGTGAGCTGGTCAGGCTGAGGCAGAAGTCCATGCAGGGGTCAGTTTGGGTAGGTCTTGGCATCAGG
Source organism: Urocitellus parryii (assembly GCF_045843805.1). Classification (NCBI taxonomy): domain Eukaryota; kingdom Metazoa; phylum Chordata; class Mammalia; order Rodentia; family Sciuridae; genus Urocitellus; species Urocitellus parryii. The sequence continues at coordinate 7,677,182 of NC_135545.1, forward strand.
AGGGTGGGGCCAAGGCACAAGCGGCAGCAGCCAGCCTGAGAAGCTATGTCTGGCTAGTCTGCTTTCCTAGGTGCGTTGTCAAGATCATGGGCAGGTGTCCGAGTGTCTCAGCCCTAACTGCAGCAGCCTCAGGGGCTGGGGTATGAGGGTCCAGGAAGTAGGGTGTCCCCCATTGTAGGGAAGAGATTGGCCAGTTCCCCAGGGGAAGGAGCAGTGCGTCGGCTTGGGGCTGAGGCGCATTTCTCCAGGGCTGGGAGGCGTCCAGGATGGTGAGCCAGTGAGCACTGGTGAGCCAGCCGACTGATGGACCAGAGCGGCCCGTCCAGGCAGAGAGACTGGACAGGGGACAGCTGGGAGCTCCACCAGCTGACAGGTATCCTCAGTCAAGCTACCGGTGTCTGTCAAGCAGCCAGGTGGTCAGCTAGACATGCTATTGGCCAGATTCACACTTGCAACCCACTGTGCCATTGGTTAGTGAGATTGGGTGGGTGGTCGGGCACAGGCGGACAACCTGTTTCCTGGAAATGGTCAGGCAGTTAGCCAGACCTTCAACCAGGGCAGCCGGGTGGTCAGTCTGACAAGGTGGAGACATCTTGTGGCTGGCAGGCTGGCGGTCGTGTGGTCCAGCAGAGAGGCTAGCTGATGGCCTGATGCCAGGTGGCCACCCAGACTGTTAGTAGCTGGTTGGAGGTCAGAGAAGACCACAGGGGCACAGTGTTGGCAGGTACTTCTCAGCAGCCTGAGTCGTCAGTAGCCAGTTCACTGGACAGTCCGATTGTGGGGACTGTGAGCCAGTGACAGCACAGGGAGCTGTGGACATTTGCGGGGCTGCCCTGGAGGCCTCAGGTGCCCTCAGAGTCTGTCAGGAGACCCCAGATGGTCAATCCTCCAAAGACGGCCAGACCCTCGGGGACGCAGACACTCACGCCCGTCCCGCCCACCTGGCCCCATGGCAGCCTCCCAGCTGGCAGCCCTGGAAGAAGAGGAACTAGGGGCCGGGGTGAGGTCCCCTGGCTTCTTGTATTCTGAGGGCCAGCGGCTGGCGCTGGAAGCCCTGCTGAGCAAGGGGGCAGAGGCCTTCCAGGCCTGTGTACAACAGGAGGGGCTGCGGCCCTTCCTGAGCGGGGACGAGGTCCAGGGCTTGGCTGCGGCTGCTGAAGACTGGACAGTAGCCAGGCAAGAGCCCGGCGGGGCAGCAGAAAGAGCCACCACCACCGAAGGGGACGGGGGTAGTCTGACCTACTGGCCTGGCCAGTCAGAGGAACCAGCGCCCGTGCTGCGACTCGGCTGGCCAGAGGACACTTCCTGGAAGGGCATCACCCGAGCACAGCTGTACACACAGCCCCCTGGCGAGGGCCACCCGCCTCTCAAGGAGCTGGTGCGCCAGGAAATCCAAGCTGCCCACAAGGTGAGCACCCCAGGGCCCCGGGCCGTTCCTCAGACCTGGACACCTTCACATGCCATTTCCAGGATTGGGCCCTGGCAGGACGCGCATGTCTAAATCCCCAGGACCGCATCCCTAGAGCCCAGGAGGCCCACCCTGGGCCTCATCCTTATGACAGAGATCTGATGTGGGCAGCAGCGGGGGGCGGGGGGTCCCTGCTCTTTCCCTTTAGACAGCCATGAGCCTCAAACCAAATTATGACTGTCCCTCCATCCCAGTCGTGCATCCTATCTCCCACCACCGAGCCAGCAGCTTCCCACCCCCAGCCCCTGGGAAGGCCCAGCGTCTCCCCTGCAGCCCCAGAAAGCCCATTCGCCAGAGGTAGTCTCTGAGTGACTCAGGAGGCTGAGGCTGGAGGATGCTTTTTAGTGGGCATGGTCTTCCTCTGAGGTGGGGACCATTATGACCATTGAAGATATGGGGAAACTGAGGCATGGGCCTGTCAGTGGCTGAGTGGGGACTGGAACCCAGGCCACCGGACTGGAGAGTCAGGGTTTGTCACCACCTTGTTCTGTGTTAAGATCTGGTCATCAGCTGGGGTTCCCAAAGCACACCTTAGTGGCCCAGCAAGTCAGCCCTCCTGCCCCCAGCACCCAGGCCATCCCAGAGGACCCAGGGCCCACTTACCCACGGTGCCCTCCAAGGGCGCCCAGCCACTGACCCAGTGGACATTTGGGCACCGTAGTGCCACGGTTCAAGGGCTCTTCATGGTTGTAGACACGTATTTTCATTTTTTTTTCTCAGCGGTGCTGGGGATTGAACCCAGGGGTGCTAACCACTGAGCCCCATCCCAGCCCTTTTTATATTTTATTTAGAGACGGGGTCTCGCTGAGTTGCTTAGGGCCTTGCTACATTGCTGAGGCTGGCTTTGAACTCATGGTTCCCCTGAGCCAGTGGGATTACGGGCATGCACCACCACACCTGGTTCAACTCCCAGCCCTTTTTATTTTTATTTTGAGTCAGGGTCTTTTTCTTTTCTTTTTCTTTTCTTTTTTTTTTTTTTGAGGGGGTGGGTACCGGGGATTGAACTCAGGAGCACTTGGCCACTGAGCCCCATCCCCAGCCCTATTTGTATTTTAGAGACAGGGTCTCACGGAGTTGCTTAGTGCCTTCCTTTTGCTGAGACTGGCCTTGAACTTGCCATCCTCCAGCCTCAGCCTCCTGAGTCACAGGTGCGTGCTACGCAGCGACTTGTGATTTTTGATGGACGTTTTCTAGACTGTGGGGGCTGGGCTCTTAGGAAGGCCTGCCTGTTTCTTGTTCGTGTCCAGAGGACTCCCCTTCAGCCCCTTGAGTATCCCAGGTAGTCCAGGCCCTTAACCCCAGGCTCCAGAGCATCTTACCCCCTAGTCCCCTGATGTCAGCCCCCACCCTGAGAGGCCCCCAAATCCCAGACTCCACCCACATGTCCATATGGTCTCTCCCTGTGCCCAGCTGGTGGCTGTGGTCATGGACGTCCTCACTGACCCAGACCTGCTCTCGGACTTGGTCGACGCCGCCTTGCGCCGCTGGGTGCCCGTCTACCTGCTCCTGGACGGCCAGCAGCTGCCTGCCTTCCTGGTGCTGGCCCAGCAGCTGGGGGTGAACCCCTGGGCCACAGAGGTAGGGGCTGGGCCACAGGGACCTGGGCAGCCCCATTCCGCGGCTCTGGGGCAGCACAGAAAGACTTTTCCACGGGGTCCTGGGTCCCTGAGATAGATGCCAGCTGAGGATCTCCCGAGACCTAGTGCCCAAGACACGAGGGACAGCGGAGGTGACATTCCTGGGGGTCCTGGGCCACGGAGGGGTATCCCCAAGCAACTCCTGAAGCTCTATACTAGTGGCTCTGGGGACACCTGAACAGCTTCTAAGGGTCAGGGGCCACCAGGTAGAAACAGCCTTGAGAGACCCCAGCCCGTGGAGTGGGCCTGAGCAAGGGCGTCCCCCCCCCCCCCCCCGACCCCACAGAACCTGGACGTCCGCATCGTGCGGGGATGCACTTTCCAGAGCCGCTGTCGACGGCAGGTGAGCGGCAACGTGCGAGAGAAATTCGTGCTCCTCGACGGTGACAGGGTCATCTCAGGATCCTACAGGTACGGCTTCTCAGCGTCCTGTACCCAGCTCTCCTGCAGATGACTTCCCCTTCCTGGGTCTCTCTATGCTCATCTGTAAAATGGGCCCAAACACCCTTCCCAGAAGAGGAGGTGTGAGCTCAGGGGGTTGGAGCCAGACCTGCTTGAGTACTGGTTCTGGCCCTGCTGCTGGCCTCGTTAGTTAGCCTTGGGGAAGTCTTTCTTTGGCCTTTGTAGTTCCTAATCTGGAAAACTGGGACATGGACCCTGGAGCTAGATGACCTGGATTCAGTACTAGCTGTGCAATGTTGGGCAATTTGATTCACCTCTCTGTGCCTCATTTCCCCCCTGTCTCCAGACATGAGATGAAATGGTTAGTGCCTTTAGAACAAGATCTCGACACAGACACCACTCACATTTTAGGCTGCGTCTTTGTTATGGGGGTTCTGCCAGGTGCACTAGAGGGTGCCGTGCTGTGTCCCCCGCCTGGACCTAGCGGGTGTTGGTCGCCACCCCCCTACACCCACACCAGTTATAACCACCAAAAACTTCTCCAGAAAGTGCCACATGCCCTGGGGACATAGAAATGGCTTGCTGAGGATCACGGTGCAGGACAGTGGTTTTCGGCCTGCTGTGCACCAGAGTCACTCGGGGGACTTGAAACACAGCTTCCTGCCCACCCCCTTCACCGGCCTGGGACAGGGCCCCGCGGTGCCTTTCTGGCAATTTCCCAGGTGTGGCTGCTGCTGCTCCTCGGGACACACGCTTTTAAGAACGGTGCCTGGCTCGTAACAGAAGGAGTTCTCCATCAGTGTCAGCTGTCATTTATTTTTACGATGATTTTTTTTTTTTAGTCATATTTCATAGACTCTAAGGTGCCACCAAGGGAAAGAAGTCTCCTGATTGAAATGCAAAAATACACACATCTTAGAACCGATGAAATACAGTCGTGCAGTCAAGCTCACAGGCCACCGGCCGGCACCACCGAGTCAGGCCCCGGGTGCTCCTCCCGGCCCTGGGCTGCGGGGTCGGCCCTCGAATGGATGGAGCCGGGGCCACAAGCGGTCGTCGAGGGCCTCTGGCCATTTAATGGGGGGAAGGGGGAAAGGTGGGGCATCTGGGAGACCGGTCCCGGGCCCTGCCCTCCCAGAGGGCTACGGCAAATGTGGCAGAAGTAGCAAGCCCACCAGCAGGCCCGCCGCGGCCCCCACCGTCGTGCTGCCTGTGTGGCCGGGGCTGGCGTTGCACAGGTGGCCGTAGCAGCAGGTGGTGGTGAGGCTGTAGGTGAGGCCCATGTAGCTGACCGGCTCCTCCCGGCCGCAGCTGGTGGAGCGCACGCAGCCCTTGTTGATGACGGGGCCCACGCCCTGCGCCACCCCGTGGCCTGTGAAGCAGTCCTCGTCATCCCCGCAGCGCATGTGGGTGCCAGGGCACTTGGTGGAGTCAGTCAGCTCACAGAAGATGCAGTCCTTGGCCCCCGTGGTGCCCGGCGGCACAGCCATCATCAGAAGCAGCAGCCAGCCGAGGACCATGGTGGCCTGGCGGCGGGGACGGCACCCAAGCCAGGCCGGGGGCTTCCTGGGCGTCCGGGAATTGCTGAATGAATGACCTCCTGGGACTCCTACCCACAGGACTTCTGCCCCTTGTCCTGGCCACTGGGAGCGTCAGGTCCTGATGCTCTGTGTCCCTCTCAGGAAGCTCTTGAGGCCTCGGGGCGGAGACAGGCCAGCGCCAGGGCCCGACAAGTCTTTGTGAAGTGGAATGCGGTGACCTCACAGACCCCTCAGGGTTCCCACTGACCGCTCTGGGGTGAGGTCATAGGTGGGGGCAGGTGGCACAATGTGCAAGGTGGCCCAACCTGCCGACCTTCAATGGAGCGAGGACAGTCACCTCGCCCAGGTGAGGACGCCTGAGCAGCGCCCACGATGCTGGCCACGGCTCGTCCACTGTGTGTGCTGCGCCCCCCGAGGGTCTGACTTCACATCTCCCACGGCAACCCCACTTCCAGGTGGGCAAGAGTGACACACCCAGGAGTCCCTGAGCCGGGGTCGGAGCCCGGGTCTCGCTTCATTCCCAGGAGGCCGGGAGACAGGAGGAGTCTGCCGGGCATGTGCTGCGCCAAGACTGCAGCCAAGAATTTACGAACACACCCCGCGGGGACAGGGGACGAGAGCACCCACCACCACACGGCTCTCAGGCTCTCCGCGCTGGCCACAGGCAGGGACAGGAACCCATGTCCCCGCTGGAGTCTGCCTGTACTTGGGCTTCATGTTACAGAGGAAGGAGCTGAGGCAGGCAGGGGGCAGGAGACCCAGGGCCGGCAAACAGCAAGTGCTTAATGAATGCACTCTTTCTGGGAAGCAGCTGAGTTTAAGACAAGCCTGTGGGAGCCGGGAAGCTCACCCCGACTCTCTCCAGCTGAAGTGCTCCTGGCTGGGGCCAGGCAGAGCCCAGGTGTGAGCTCCAGTCTGACTCCAAAGGACAGTGTCTTGACTCATGTGGTCCTCACGTCTGTCCCTCCGTCCTGTACCTCTGTTGTCCCCCTTCTACAGAGGGGGAAACTGAGGTGCTAGAGGCCAGGACCTGTCTGAGGTCACCCCACCTGCCTGGGGACCCGGGAGGGGACTGGTGATGGGAACCAGGCTTCACAGAGACCTGACCCCTGATTCTGGTCCCCCAGCTTCACGTGGAGTGACGCCCGCCTGCACCGCGGTCTGGTGACTCTGATGACCGGAGAGATCGTCGACGCTTTCAGTCGTGAGTTCCGGACACTGTATGCAGCCTCGTGGCCACTCCCACCCATGCCCGCCCAGGGCCCCCTCGTCAGCGTCGCGGGAGACGGGCAGCCGGCCCGCAGCCCACACCGTGTGGCTCACCGCTGCCCTGTAGCCCCCGTGTCACGGCTGCCACCCAATGGGCCACTGGCCCACCGCCTGGCTGCCTGCCGCATCCTCGAGGGGGACAGGCAGGAGTCCCCTGCCCCACCAGGGCCCGCTCTCAGTGACATCCTAAGAAGCGTGCAGCGTGCCCGGACTGGCAGTGGCCCCCCGACTCGGCCCAGCCGCTCCCTGTGGGACCTGAGCCGCCTGTCCCAGATGTCAGGCTCCAGTGACGGTGACAATGAGGTAAGACCTGGTGGCTGCTGCCGGAGGACAGAGGTGACACCAGAGGCCCAGGAAGGGGAAGGCAGCACCCCCAGGGGTGGGCTGGGTTCCGGGGTCCTACTCTGAACCCCAGAACAGGAAGTGTTTTCCAGGGCCAGGGCCAACCGCACGCCCAGCACCGGGGAGGTACGAAGAGCGAGCTGCTGGCCTCGATGTGCAGCTGCGGGGCCCATTCATGAGCCTCCTCCATGTGTTGGGGGGCAAGCTCTGGGTAGCAGGGGGCAGAAAAGACCCCTGAGCCTTGGGTACCACGAGCTTCCCTGAACCCCAGGGTCCCATCTAGGGGGTGGGCTGAGCAGTTGAGCTCCTTCCAGGTCTGGGGGAAATGGAATTCATGTTTTATTGATTTCATTGCATTCTCGCCCCGGGCCGGGGAGGTCACACTGCTGTCATGCTGATTGTTACCAAGGGGAAAGTGGAGGCTCAGATTAAGTAACTCGCCCCAGGTTGGAATAACCATCCTTCAGATAACCAACCTGCTTTGTCACCTCGCCATGCCCAGCACTTTCACAAGACTGGCTACATTTAATCTACCCACTTCACAGAGGGGGAAACCAAGGCCCAGAGCCCTGGCTGCCTCCCGGGTGGGCTTTTCAGTGGTCCGCTTCCTGGATCTGAGAGTCACAAGGCTGTAGGGGGAGAGGATTATGGGAGCCCAAGGGATTGTTCCTCCTGCTGCTCAGACAATGAGGTTCCAAGGAACCAGTTGGACCTCACTGGAGGACCCTGCTCAGGTGACTTTTTCCTCTGAGTCTCAGTCTCCTCAGCCACAAAGTGAGCTGCTGGGGGGGTCAGAGCAGCACCACGGAGGGGAGACAGGCAGACACGCCTATGGCGCAGCCCCTCTGAGCTGGACCCCAGCCTCAGTCTCCCCATCTGCTAAATGGGAGCCAGAGGCTTCTCCCCGGGGAGAGACACCCCAGGACTGGCTCCCTCCTCCCAGTCAGCGACTTCCTGGAGCTGGAGGAGGAGAAGGGGGCTAGGCAGGGGCAAGGTTCTCACCTCCACCTCCACCTCGTCCCCTGCCACCCTGACCCTGCATCACCTCCCTTAGCAAATATTTGTCCCCCCCTCCCCAGGCAGCTGCCAGCTGCTTCCAGTTCCTCCCACCTGCAAAGCCACAGGAGGGATGTGGCTCCTTGCCCCCTCGGGTCTGGGGGTGCCAGACCTCCCTCCACCCTACCTGCTTCCCTGACATCTCCCCCACCTCCCTCCCTCCCTCTTCCTCCTTCCTCTCCTCACCCCCATCTTCCTCCAGCTCCCCTGCTTCCTCTCCTCCTCCTCCTCCTCCTCCCTCCGTCTCCCCCATCTAACCTTCCCCTGCATCCCCTCCACCTCTCCCCACCTCTCTCCTCCCCTCCTCCCTCCCTGGCTCTGGGCCCCAGAAGCCTCCTCCCCGTCTCCTCCTCTCACCTCCTCTTTTTCCTTCCACAGCTCAAAAAGTCCCGGGGCTCCAAGGACACTCCTGCCAAGGCCCTGATGAGGCAGCGGGGCACTGGAGGGGGCCCGTGGGGTGAGGTGGACACCCGCCCTCTGGCCTGGTCCCAGCCCTGGGGTGGCCCCCTGCCCCTGATCCCTGCCCGCCGCCACCTTCGCTATCTGTCCCCAACCCAAAGGAGGTTTGGTGATGAGGCTGCATCCAAGCTCCCGGAATCCAGAGGTTTCCCGCAGCCAGACTGGGCCTCCCGCTCAGGACTTGGAGGGCGACCCTGACAGGAGCCCAGACAAATGTGCCCTCTCAGAGACCCCTGCCTGATGCCGTGCCTCAGACAAGGCCTCTGGCCTCAGGCCCGGGCAGTGGAAGGAGCCCAGTCCGGCCCTAGGCCTCAGTTCGCGGTCAGGGAAGTCGCAGGAGGCCTCCATTGCTGTGGACCCCGGGACCCGTTCAGCCAGGAACGACTCTCCCCAAGAGGTGGCTGAGCAGCCCCATGGAATTCTGTGGGACATGCCTGAGGAGTCCCTGGACAAAAGGCCATGCTTCCCCACCCCCCCCCGCCCCCGCCCCCGCCCCCAGAAGCTGTGAGTAAGCGGAGGGGGGAGAGGAGAGAGCCGGGGAGCCTCAGGGGAACAGGGGCTGAAGGTCCTGGTCACAGCTGCCCAGGGGTCTGGTGGGGGCTGGGCTGGCGCTGGGCGTTCGGGGAGCACGGAGCGGTGGATCCTCTAGGTCCCCATGACTTTTGCTCAGAATAAAACTCCTTCGTGCCCCAAACTTCTATTTCTGTAGCCAGGCCCCCAGCCCCAGAGCGCAGCGCGGCCCGGAGAAGCTGTGCCCAGCCCGGGCCTCGGTAGCATCTTTGCCTCCGAGAGGGGCTCCTGAGTCACCAACCTCATTGGCGGGACAGATGGGACCCAAGGCCCCGGTGGAACGCAGCCTGGGCGCCAGGTGCGGGGTCCCCACCGCCGCCCCAGCGCCCTCGCGCGCCCCCTGCCGCCCTCGCGCGCATCAAGGAGCCGGGCTGGAGCGACGTGTTTATTCGGGGTCACGGGTGGGCGGGATCCGAGGCCTGGACCGGGCGGGGATCGGGCTCGGGCTCGGGCTCAGTCTCCGGCTGGGGCTGGGGCTGGGGCTCGGGGTCCGGGCTGGTCTCCTCGGGGGCCTCGTCCCAGGGAAAGGCCTGCACTCCGCGCATCTGCTCCCGGTACACGCGGTCGAAAGCCTCGCTCTGCGCCACCGTGAAGTGGTTCTTCCAGTCCCCGCAGACCCCTGGAGGGGACGGAGGGAGGCATTCCAGCATCTTCCTTCACAGCACCCTCCACCTCCCCAGCGACCTGTCACCCCCTTTACCTAGGAGGGGGGACTCCTACATGGTCTGTCACCTACAGGACTCTGAATCCCACCTCCTCCCCCCCCCTGGCACCCCACTTTGCCCCTTGACCCTTTGCCTAGCACATCTCTTACAGTCTGGGGGTCGCCTCCTCTGTCCTGTCCCTAACTCTTGTTGCTGGGTGATGACTGGGCCCCTCCCCTGAGGAATCCTGGCAGCCCCAGGGCTCCACCACCGCCTGAGCCTCAGGTTTCCTATGTGGTCATGGGTGATCAGCCGGGCACTGGAATCCCGGGGCCCATGTCATTCCCTTCACAGTAGCTTGTAGAGAGGCCACCGGTCTCCCTGTAGCCCGGCCCTATCCGGCCCCCGGGTGCCTCCACCCCAACCCTTGGATCTGTGAATATGTAACTCTGCATGTCAACGGGAACTTGGAAGAAGTGGTGAAGGGTCCTGAGTCGGGAGATGGTTCTAGATTATCTGGGTGAGCCCAATGTCACCACAAGGAATGCTTTCTCTCCCCCCTTGTACTGGGAATTGATCCCAGGGGCACTTTACCCCAAAGCTGCAGCCCCAGCCCTCTATTTTTAAATTTTGAGACAAGATCTCTATAAATTGCTTAGAGCCTCACTAAATTGCTGAGACTGGCCTCAAATTTACGATCCTCTAGCACCGGCCGTTGGAATCATCACGGGCGTGTGCAGCACAAGGGGCCTTAAATGAGGGAGGCGGGAGGACCGAGGGTGCTCGGCTGCTGGCTTTGAAAATGCAGGAGGAGGCCAGATGCTGGGATGTAGGTTAGTGAGAAACCAAAAAGATTTTCCTGTGAAGTCTTCAGAAGATTTCTGGTCTTTCTGGCCTGATGTTACCCAGGCAGACTGATTTTGGATCTCTGACCCCCAGAAGTGTAAGCTGAGGACAGGTGTGTGCTGTTTGTGGCCTGGGTCAGTTGGTTAGAGCAGGACTCACTGCTTCTACCCCTGCTCTGTAATCCGACACTGGGGTATTTCTTCTTAAGGCCAAGGAGGATTTGTGGGCCCTTGGCCTGGTTGGCAGCCTGGATCGGTGCCCATGGGGTCCTGTTCCCTGGAGAGGAGAGGGAGACTCAGAGGGCAGAGACTCGTGGGCCAGGCTCTATTCTGAGCTCTGTGAGCAAAGTCAATCCTGGGTTCTTAGTGACCCTGTTCACCCCTATGCTCCAGCTGGGAAAACTGAGGCCCAGAGAGGCTAAGGAACTGGCCCAAATCACACAGCGATCTGATGGCCTGGTGGGGCCTGAATCCCGGAGCCCAGAGCTCCCTCACCTTTCCGGAGGAAGGCCCCTTGGCGGTGGTCCAGCAGGCTGGTGGGCAGCAGCGTGTAGTTGGACATGGAATTGGCCTTCATGGCACCGAAGGTCGAGTGTGCCACCACAGAGCCCAGGGCCTCCTCGTCCAGCGGCCGGCCCAGGAACTCACAGATGCGCTGCACGGAGCCTTGGAGGTCCTGGGAGCAGCGGAGAGTGAGTGGGGAGGGGTCAGCAGCGGGCTGGATGCCAGGTCCTGGCCCTGGGTGGCCGGGTGCCTCTTGTCCCTGTCTATTTTCCCACCTCTGTCCAAGGCGAGGCCAAGGGGTTGGGCCTCGCAGTTTTTGGAAGGTTCTGAGTGGGGGCTGGGTGCACCTGAGGTCACAGCGGGTCAGAAGTCAGCTCAGGGCCTTTTGGAGCCCATCCTCCCTCGGGTCAGAAGCAGGCAGCACCTGGTCAGCACCTGCTGGGCCCCCTCGGGAGCGCCCTCTGTGTCCCAGCCACAGGGCTAGACTCCCAGGCCTGGCCACACCCCGCCGTCCCCCTCACCCTACACCCCTGTCATCAGCTTGTCCCTCCTGCCCTCTGCCTCTGCTGTCCTGCCCCAGCCTCCTCCCAAGGCCTCCCACCCTGTCCTTCCAGAACTTTCCCTCCTATACTTTCCTCCCTCCAGACCTGGCACTGGGCTGTCAGAATGTCCTCTGTCATCGATGCTTTCTGAATATCACCTTCCTTGGGACAGTGATCATTGAAATCACTGCAGAACGAGCACCTAGTGTATACACCAAGCTCTGGTCCAAACCCCTGATGTGCATTTTCTGATCCTGTTATCAGCTTGGCAAGTATCATCTGGTTGGTAAATGAAGGCTCAGAGAGGAGAAGACACTTGTCTAAGGCCACACAGCCAGGGAGAAGCTCAGACTCATGTCTGAAGCTCACAGGCCCCTCTGCCACACTGCCTTCCGTGATACTCAGCGCCCTGCGCGGCCCGCCTCCAGGTGGCTCTGCGGCTGGACTGCCCTGCTCGTCCAGGTCACCTCTGTTCCTGACCCTCCATGCCTCTGTCTGCTGGAACCACTGCTGGGTCCCAGGAGTTCCAACCCCAGGAGCTCTGTTAGGCTCTCTGGCTTTTGGTTTGGAGAACAAAGCTTGATGGAAAGGGTCCACCCACCCGGGGACAATGTGCTCACAGTGGCCGCCTCTTCCACCCTCCCCTGTTCCATCCAAAGACATTTACCCGGATGGAAAAAAGAAATGACCGTGGGAGCCTGGGGGAGGGCTGTGCGCCCCCGGAGAGGAGGGGGTTGGCCGCGTGGGGCGACCACGGGAAGCTGCATCAGGCAGGTAGCCTGGCTTGTCCCTGCTGTGGGGGGTTAAGTGCCGTCACCTTGGGACTCAGCACCCAGTGGCAGACACTCGCTCTGTTTCCCGGCCAGGTCTGCCCTCTCCACCGCGGTCCACGCGGTGCTCACGAGGCTGGACCTGGCCAGTGGTCACAGTGCCCGGTGCCAGAATCCCCGAGCCCCAGCATTTTAAGGGTGAGACTTCTGGGCCCCAACACGTTTCTGCTCCTGCTGCTGCTGCCGGCTTGGGTGCTGGGATGGAGCCAGGGAGCTGCGCCCCTCGGCCCCCAGCCCCAGCCCTGCCCGAGCTGAGAGTTTCAAGGGGACTTCAACTTTGTGGGACACCAGAGTCCAGACCCTTAGCAGGAAGGAGTGGACCGGGAGCATGTGGAGCGTGCACCCGGGAAAGCGCAGGCTGGGGCAGGGACCTGGAGCGGAACAGGCCGGGGGCTCAGGAGGCCGAGGCAGGAGGATGGCGAGTTCAAAGCCAGCCTCAGCAACTCAACGTAGGGAGACCCATTCTAAGAATAAAATAATTTGAAAAAGGGACGGGGATGTGGCTCAGTGGTAGAGTACCCCGGGTTCCGTCCCCAGTGTCAGAGAAAAAGAAAAAAGAAAAGAAAAAAGGAAGCTTGGATGGTTGGGCTTGTTGGCTGTGGATTGTTCTGGAAGCCCAGCATCTGTCCGACAGCTGGCCAGGGCCATAGCCACCACCCTGCCTGGCCCCTGGGAGCCACCCCTGAGTGCACCAGGCCAGGCGCCCCTTGACCTGTGCCTGCCCCAGGGCCCTCGGAGGGGTCCAGCTGGGATCCCAGTGTGTCCCCCAGGCTGCTCCTCCACTGTGTCCTCTGCCGGTCCTCAGGCTCCACACAGCTCCCCTTGATCTCAGTAGCCCTCTCCCCCCTGCTCAGAGACAGGTGCAGTCCTCCCAGCGGCTCCACCTTCCACCCTCTCTTTTCCTATTTCGCTTTGTCTTCTGCAGGGATCTCTTGCTCTCCTGTTCTATGTTTTTTTTTATCGGGGTGCAGGGGCAGATACTGGGGATTGAATTGAACTCAGGGGCACTCGACCACTGAGCCACCCCCCAGCCCTTTTTTGTATTTTATTTAGAGACAGGGTCTCCCTGAGTTGCTTAGAGCCTTGATGTTGCTGAGGCTGGTTTTGAACTCGAGATTCTCCTGCCTCAGCCTCCTGAACCACTGGGGTAACAGGTGTGAGCCACTGTGCCCAGACTCTTTGTTTTCCTAAGAACCCATCAAGGAAAAGAAGCAACCTCAGGGCCTTTGCACTGGCTATTCCCCTGCCTGGGACACTATTCCCCCTCCACGTCTCCATGGCTCTCTGTCTCTCTCTCCTCCTTGAGACCTTGGCTTGGTGTCGTCACCTTTGCCTCAGGGCCTCCCCTTGACTGCCCTGTTGTGAGTTGCTCAGGGTCTCTGTTCTTCATCCCCTGGTGCACTGGGGCACAGTGGGGAGGGTAGAGGGCCGGCGAGGCAGAGGTGGGGACTCACCCGCTGCAACTCCTCGTAGGTGAGGAGCAGGAAGTTCTCTCTGCCCTGCATCCGAATCCAGCCCTTAATGTGGTCGAACCAGGAGCCGAACTGCACTGGGGGCAGAGGGGCAGGGGTGAGGGTGGGCAGCAGCTGCTTGGGGTCCCAAAGGTACCAACTCCACCTCAGCACGCGGCACCCCCCACACACACCGCCAGAGTGGACACCCTCCTGCCTCTGCCAAGTTCACTGCAGCTGCCTCTAGCCCACTCCTCCCCAGCTCCCCACCGTGGGCGGCCCTTGACCATCTGCCTGTGTCCCTCCTCTGTCTGTCCGTCCCTCCGTCTCCTTGCCTCCCGCTCTGCCTCACTTCCTGGCCTCTCCCCCACTCTGTAGGGTCCCTTTCTTGCTTATCCTCTTCCGTCTGGGTCCCCTGCTCCGCCCGGGGCTCACCTTCGCCCTTGAGGAAGTTCTCCAGGAACTGGTCGGGCGTGCCCGGGTCCTTCAGCTGCCTGGCGATCTTGGAGTAATGGTAGAAGGAGACCACCACGTCCCGGGGGTTCCTGCTTAGGTAGATCACCTGCAGGCGGACGGCCAGGACAGGGACAGACGTCACACAAAGGTAGAACCCCAGACCCAAGGCTGCTGCCCGCCAGCCCCTCGTGTGACCCTGCGGCAGGAAGGATGCGGGCAGACTCCCCAGGAGATGAGAGCGCTCCTTCCAACCAGGGACAGGGAGGAGCTGTTTCTGGGCCAGCTGGAGGGACCGTTTGGCCTCAGGGAAAAGAGGTGGAGAGAGAAGGTGCGGGATTCAGGACGGGGGCGCTCAGGGCAGGGGCATGGGCCAGGAGACAAAGCTGGCCCCCTTTTCCGTTCCCCTGGCCGCCCCTTCCTTGGCCTTCCAGCCTCCACTGGACCCTCTTTCTACCCCGGAGCCCTGCTCTCCTGGCTTACAGCCCCGTTGGCTCGAGGGACCCCAGCCCAGAGCCGCCTGGGCTGGCGTCTGAAGCCTGACAACCTGCTGCTCTTTTTTTTTGAGACTGGAGATTAACTCAGGGTCACTTGACCTCTGAGCCACATCCCGGCCCTTTTTAGTATTTTATTTAGAATCCACAGAGGCGCTCAGGGACTGACACAGGCATCAGGGGTGGGTGCCAAGAAAGAAATCCCAGGTCCCCTAGATGGAGACCAGCGTGACTTCTGATGTCAGGTGGGTGCGTCCCAGGACACCTGCCTGGCCCTGTGTAGTAGACGGTTCACTTTGCCCAAAGAAAGATCTGGAACTGGCCAGGAAGGCCTTGGAATTTCTTGATTAATAAGGATCTTTGCCTGCGCGGGGCCTCGGGCCTCAGGCCGCACCAGAAGTCTGTGCTGACCCTGGGATTTGTGTCCGGGGCCACGCGGTATCAGCCCGATCCCTGCAGGGTCTGGAGACGGAGGCCGGCCAGGTGACATCCAGGGGACCAACACCCCATCAAAGCCTGGACCGGAGGCTCAGGAGAGCTCCCGGGTGGGCGACACTGTGGGGTGTCGTCACACACCGTGGCTGGGGGGAATGAATGCCGTCCACACGACCCTGCTCTGTATCTGCAGCTTGCACAGCCATGAGCACGCTGACGGAACATTCAGGAAAGGGCCCGTTGGTTCTAGACGTGGGCAGGCTTTTCCCTCGTTATTCCCTAAGTGGCACAGTAGGACGATGGCTGTCTGTCATAGATGATTTAAAGTGCCCAGGTCATGTGCAAACGCAATGCCCTTCTATATAAAGGGACTTGGGCAGCTGCAGATTTGGTAGCCGCACAGGGGCTGGAACCAAGGCTCAGGGAGGCTGAGGGAGGATGGGACAGAGGGGTCCCACACGGACGTGTCAGATCGGCGCACCTCCTTGCCCCTGGCAGTCCCCGCCTGGACCAGGGTGGCCCAGCAGAGCCCACCTCCCTCCTGGCCCAGCAGGGGGCAGTATCATCACACTCAGCTGTCACCTTGACTCATCTGTCAGCACCGCCTGGCCCTTCCCTCCTCCAACACACCTCCAGCCCAGTCCCTTTCCGTCACCTCAAGGCCACCACCCTGGTCCAGTTGTCACCTCCCACCAGCACCAGAACCACCAGGGCTGCTTCCTCTCTGCCTCCCTGCTTCTGCCCTAGCCCTGACGGTGTCCCCCACCTGGCCGCCAGGGGGCGCCAGCCAGCCCAGGCCTGACCACCACCCTCCTAAATCCTCAGGGGGCTCTCATGGCCCTGCCCCCTGGTCCCTCTGCCCCTCATCCACTTGTTTCCAGCCACCCCCCCCCCCACACACACACACACAGGGCCTTTGTGCCCGCTCTCCCCTGTCTGTTTACTACTGTGCCAGGTCAGGGCCACACGCACAGTAGGTGCTCAGCACACAGGTGCTGAACGGATCTGCCGATCCTGCTCCCTCTTCCTGCCCTCCTCCCCTCCCACGCCCCCCACCTTGGCCTTGGTGCTGAAGAAGGCCTTGGGAAAGAGCTGGATGGGGAGGTGGGAGCTCAGCAGGCGGGGGCTGGTCTGGTCCTGGAGGGTGAAGGCGCTGATGATGGTCTCACACCAGGGCGCGCGCTCCCAGATGGGCACCGAGCGGATCCAGGAGGGGTCCCCGTTCTTCAGGATCAAGCTGAGGATCTCGATCATCCAAGTGGTGCCTGTTGGGAGAGACGGGCAGCGCCGTCAGGGGTGGGACACGGTCAGGGCCATGGCCACAAGGTCGACGGAGTGCTCCGCCACCGTGGGAAGAGCCGGGTTGAGCGGCCTCATCTTCAGAGCAGGAAATTCGGCCTCAAAAGAAACAAAGCCACTGGTTCCAGGTGGTGGGGCTGGGCAGCGCCATGTGGCACAGATGGCCTCTGGCTGCCCAGTCCTGGTCCACTTTCCTGCTGGGACTGTATTTTCTGGTCTCTGTGTGGGGCCATATGACTGTCTGTCTGGCCAGGACTGTCTGTCTGGCCAGGCGGCCACCTCTGCAGCCATTTCCAGGCCTGGCCCCCAAACACCAACTCTCTGCCGGCTGGTCACAGAGACTCCAGGGATGGCAGGCGCCAGATGGCCACGGCAGCGTGGATTTCCCTCCCCCCATCCACCCAACGGCTCTGGGGTTTGCGAGAACAAGAAATAAATTATGGGGTTCAGCCACTGACATACCTAGGCTTTGGTGGCAGAGCAGCAAACCCCCCTTTAAGCTGGAATTGAGTCCATGGTGCCTGGGTATCCGATCTGCTTATTCCGCTGCCTTGTTGTGAGCCCCAGGACCCTAGGTATAGGCAGCCCCCCATCAGTGGGGTGCAGATGGGCTCAGAGGGCAGAAGAGCACAGCAGAGCGATGAACAATTATACTCCTGCCCACAACAGCCTATGATTAGGGTTCCACTGACTCGGATTCCAACCACCACCCCTGCGACCATCATCTGCATGTGGTCTGCTGCTTCTCCAAGCGCCTGGCGGTGATGTTGGAGCTGGACCCTGGGAACCCCTCGCCCTCCCTGCTGGCTGGGCCCGGCTTTGCCAGTAGAGGGCGCTGGAGGAACGCAGCAGCCACCCACGGGCCTCACCGGCTCCTCTCGAGGATCTTGTGGATTCACAGATCTGATCTTGTGGATCTTGTGGTCACCAGCCATCAGCCCTGTGGCGGACACCCAGTGACACTTGTCTCCTCCCCCCCCAGGAAATGTCAGCTCTGGTGAAAGTCGAATCTTAGCTGGGGGAGGGGGAGTCCCTCTTCCAGATTCCCTGGGGCTTAGTCCTGCCCTGGAACCAGTGGCTTGCTGCGGTTAGCTGCTCCTGAGTCCTTCTGAGTCTCTAGCCTATTGTAGTGGAAGCCCCTGCTACAGGCTGCTAAGTCTCCCTCTGAATAATGCAAACCACCGAACCATTTTAAGGTTAGCTGTACAGTGGCGTGAAGTAAAATCACATCCCTGGGCAACCCTTAGGCCACCCACCGCCACAGCGGTCATGTGCAGAATGGAAACTCTGGACTCTCAGCCCACGTCCACCTCCCACGGTCCCTCACCCCCTGGCACCCACCCTGGAATGTGCCTCTGTGAGTGGACCCATGTGTCTGGCTTCTTGGCACAGCGTCTGATGGTTCATGTGAGTTAATGACATGTACCAGGATTTTCCTCTTCTTTAAAGGCTGAATGAGGGACTCGGTCTTTGGTGGACATTGGGTTGTTTCCACTTTCTGGTCATTCTGAATGATGTGGCCGTGAACATCGTCAGGCCAATATCTACTTGAGTCCCTGCCCTCTGATTTTTTTTGTTTTTGAGTATATATCAAAAAGTGACCTTGTGGGCTATATGATAATTCTATGTTTAATTTTTCTTTTTAGGAAGCACCAGAGCGTTTTCCATAGTGGCTGTACCATTTTACCCTCCCACTCACAGTGCACCAGGCTCCAACCAATTTTTCCCCATCCTTGCCAATACTTCTTAATTTCTAAAAAGCCACCCCAATGGCCCTTAAATCCTTCTTTGCATTAAGCCTCTCCTGTCCAAATGACTGGGTGGTTTCAGTCTCCTGTCTGCGGCTGACTGATGCACCCGTGTGAGGTGGTTTAGTTGATGCCAAGTGTCTTCACAGTTCATTTTCCCCTCCTGGTGATAGTATCAGAATATTTAAGGTTCATTGAGCACTCTGGCATTCACCCAGAAACTACAGCCCCCAGAATCCTTTGCAGCTGGGCGTGGTCACGTGACTAAGCTGTGGCCTATGAGCCGTGAGTAGAGGTGACAGCACTTTCTGGGCCCTGCCTTTAAGAGGAGCTGCTTGTCCTCCATACCCTTTCCCCTTTTGTCTTCCCTTTTCCCTTTGCCGACAGGACTCTGGAAGTGGTGTTGCCAAAGAGGACGACACCATTTTAGAAGCCACGAAGCTAGAAGGGCATTCTCAGTCTTTCTGACTTCTTAGAATGGAGTTACTTGCCTGCTCAAATGTCCACCTAGCTGAACTGTTATCGGGGAGAAAATCCTGGTTATTTCTTGGGGTCTCTTTGTTACAGCAGCTTAACGTATACCCTAGCTGATACACATAAGTCCTGTTGTCATTATAGGGGAAAATAAAGAAACTGGAGATGGGAAAAGTAAGGCCTTAGAGACGTTCTAGAACTTTCCCACATTTTCTAAGGTAGGAATAACCAAGGGACAAGTGTTTCATCATGGAGTGTTGCTGTGACCTTAAAGCACCAAAAAAGATCCAAGCCTCCACCCGTGATCCCGATGACTGTGGTCCACCACATTGAAACCACAATCAGCCAGGCACAGTGGTGGTGGAGCCTGTCTTTCCTCCTAGCTAGCTGCTCAGGAGGCTGAGGCAGGAGGATCCCTTGAGCCCAGGAGTTCCAGGCCAGCCTGGGTAACAGAGTGAGCCCTTGTCTTAAAATACAAAGAAACAAAAACCCCGTGATCATGATCATAACGATGAGCCATGAATCCAAAGAGATCCTAAATTAGGAAGTCAACCAGAGAAAGCAAAACTTGATACATAATTTTAAAGATATGCATAGAAAGATTATGATGAAAGTAAAAAGAACAACTGGGGAACATATTTATAATTCAGTCTCCACGAAGAATTAAGTCCACTAATATATAAAGAGCTCCTATAAAACAATGAAAGACCAAGAGTTCAATTGAGGGGGGGGCGGGTACCAGAGATCATTCTAGAAAAGGAAATATGAATAGTTTTAAAAAAAACAAAACTATAACGTGCTCAGGCTGGGGTGTGGCTTAGTGGTAGAGTACCTCTGGGTTCAATCCCCAGTACCAAATAAACAAATAAAAGGAAAAGATTAAAAAGTACAAAAAAAAATTACTGTTTATCCTTAAGCAAATGGTTAAACAAGAATGATTGTATGTCCGTGTTGTGAAATACTGCGGAACTGTTAAAGAAAAAAAAAACAAAAAAACAGCTGGGGTCGGGCATGACGTAATCCCAGCAACTTGGGAGGCCGAGGCAGGAAGATTGCAAGTCTGAGGCCAACCTCCACAACTTTGAGAAAACCATCTCAAAGAATTTTTTTTTTTTTAAAGAGGGTGGGCTGGGAGTGTATTGTGGTTGTAGAGCACTTGCCCAGCATGTGTGAGGCCCTGGGTCCACCCCCAGCACTATCTCAAAAGGAAGAGTGAGTGTGATGCTATCTACAGGTGACAGGACTGAGGAGAAGTCAATGCGTTTTAAATCTCTATATAAAACCACACAGAATGTCTGGACCTCATACACCAATAAAGAACCTCGATCTCTACCTGATACCACGGATAACATCCAGCTCCAAGTGGATCACAGATTTAAATGTGCAATTTAAACCCGTAAAGTTTCTAGAAGAAGAAACAGAAGACATGTCTTTGTGGTCATGGGTTAAACACAGATTTCTTAGCTACGACAGAAGCAGATCCGTCAAAGGACAAAGTGACAAATTGGATCTCATCCAGATGAAGAATCTCTGCTCTTACGCTCTGAGGAGAGAGCGCTCAGGCAGCCGCGGCCAGGAGGAGGCTTCCAGACGCGGATCTGATCGAGGGTTCCCCCAAGGACTGTAAAAGAAATGTCTAGGAACTCCACGATGAGAAAACAAACAGCCCACTAAGAGGAGGAGAGACTGGAACAGACCCTGTGCCTCCGAGGACAGAGGACGGCCAGACAGCGCTGACGTCATCGAACATCAGTCGGCACCTAGCAAACCGCTGGAAACCCCTGGTGGCGGTGAGCCGGCAGGATGCAGGGCAGGGGACCCGGTGCCATTGCTGGCAGCAGGCAAAGTGGCAAAGCCCCTGGGGAGAACCGTCCGCTGTTTTTTGGGGGGTTATTTTGGTAGCAGGGATTGAACCCAGGGGCGCCTAGCCACCGAGCCACATCCCCAGCCTTTTTCTCTGTTTTACTTTGGGACAGAGGCTCACTGAGTCCTTAGGGCCTGGCAAGGGGCACCCGGCAGCCTGGGGGCCACAGAGCCAGCAATCGCACACCTGAGTATTTACCCAAGATAAGTGGGAACTATTCCATCACAGACCTGTCCACAGAGCTTCCTAGAAGCTGTCTCCTACTCACCCTGGAGGAACTGACCCCAGACAGGCCGTGGCCTGTCCCTACAGCCCGTAACCCACGGCCTCAGCACCACTCTGACAACCCAAAGTGCATCATGGGGAGTGGAATAAGTCTGTCCTTCGTCTCAAAAGCTGCATGCCACGTGACTCCATCTAGGTGACATTTAAGAAAGGGCCAGACCATAGGGTACCAGGTGATCACTGGTTGCCAGGGGGTAGGGTGGAGGGAGGAGTTAATGACCAAAGGCTACAGGGGATGTGGGCAGTTGGGTGTATTCTTCTGTATCTTTTTTTTTTTTTTTTGGTGGGGGGGGACCCAGGGTGCTTAATCACTGAGCCACATCCCCAACCCTTTAAATTTTTTATTTTGAGACAGGATCTAGCTAAGTTGCTGAGGGCCTCGCTAAGTTGCTGAGGCTGGCCTTGAACTTGCCATCCTCCTGCCTCCGCCTCCCGAGCTGCTGGGATTGCAGGCATGGGCCACCGGGCCAGCCTCTGTGGTTGTGCTGATAGTTGTATGAAGGTTGGGTCCGTCCAGTCTCAGAACTCCACAGAACTGAAAACCACGTCCACATGGATCTGCGTGCAGATGACCAGGGGGCGTCATCCACAGCAGCCAGAATGGAAAGGACCGATCGCCCCTCAGCTGATGGGTATCCACTCACAACGTGGCCTGCGCCCACCATGGAGTGTCAGTGACATGAGAGGGGGACGAAGCTCCTGTGGATGTCACGACGTGAGTGACAGAAGCCAGGCACCAGAGCTACTCATGGCAGGAGTCCTTACACAGGGAACGCCTGGAGCAGGCCAGTCCTGGAGATGGGGAGTGGACTCTGGGTGCTGGGCCTGGGGCAGGGCGGGCGCCTCGGGAGGCCCAGGATTGGACTGCGGGGTGGAGGCTCAGCTCTGTGACTGCCAAAGCCCGGGCGGTGTGCGCTCAGCGGGCGAGTCGCATGGAGAGTGGACTATATTTCAGAACTGCTCCACGCGCACGCCCAGACCCCGGGCTGGGGCCGCGGTGGCAGCCCGGTGGTGAGCGCGTCCTGGGTTTGAGCAGGGCGCTTTGTGCAAGGCCCTGGTTTCAGCCCTGGAACCACAATCAGAAAAAAAGGAAGTGACATGGGAAGGGGAGGGGGCTTTATGTTTAAAAGGGTGAAGTTACATCATGAAAATCCTCAAAGTTTTCTGAAAATAGTAGTCAACCCTGTCAGTTTAGAGACTCAGACTCGAGCACCGCTCCAGGAAAACGGAACTGTGCTTGCTGGCGCACACCTGTGACCCCAGAGGCTCGCGAGGCTGGGGCAGGAGGATTTCAAGTTCAAGGCTAGCCTCAGCAATTTAGCCAGGCCCTATCTCAAAATCAAACCACATAAAAGGCCGGGATTTTTGGCTTATTGGTAAAGCACCTCTGAGCTCAATCCCCAGTATCAAAAAGACAGACAGACAAAGTGGAGAAACCAGAGACTAATCAATAATTTTTTTTTTTTTTTTTTTTTTAATGAGCCAGGGGTGGCGGCGCACGCCTGTAATCCCAGAGGCTCGGGAGGCTGAGGCAGGAGGATCAAAAGTTCAAGGCCAGCCTCAACGACTCAGTGAGACCCTGAAATAAAATATAAAACAAGGCTGGGGATGTGGCTTACTGGATTCAGTCCCTGGTACCCCCCCCCCAAAAAAAAAAAGATGCAGTAGTTGGTAGTAATAAATGCTATGAAGGTCAAGGTCCAGAGGGAGCCTGATTTCAGCAGGGGAGAAGCCTGCCCCGGGGAGGGAGCCCGCCTGTGGTGTCTGGGAAGGCTGCTTCCGCAGGAGGCTGGAAGTGCAGAGGCCAGATTCATCCAGGTGGCTCTTTCCCTGTCCCCTCCTGGGGGACCCGGTATCCTAGGTCCCTTCCCGCCTGCTCTCCTGGCCCCGCCCCAGCCCCACGGGTACCTGACTTGGGGTAGGTGATGATGAAGATGTCGTCGTCGCGCACATTGGAGGTGTTCTCGGCTTGGCTGATGCTCTCCGGGGAGTAGAGGCCCACGGGGAAGAGGATGCCCTTGTATCTGAAGTATTCGCCCGAGACCGGCTGGCTGTGGGAGGAGAGGGAGATGGCGGTCACCAGGCAGAGCGGCAGCCCTCTGGTGTCCTGACTAGTATCACTCCCACGGTATGAGTGAAGAGAGCCGGGCACAGAGAAGGAGTGTGGCTTGCTCAAAGCCACACAGCGGGCAGGACACAGAGTGCTCGACACAGCCTGCAGAGTGGGGCGGAGGCTTCCCGAGGCAGGCGCCCTGCCCGCCCCTGCTCCAGCTCAACAGGCACAACGTGAGAGTAAAGAGACCTGTGCTGCTTTCCCAGCCTCCCAGGCGACAGGTTCCAGCAGCCAAAGGGGCCCAAAGGAGAAGTTTTAAGGGCAACTGGTCAGTCCCCAGTCCGGTCCGCCTGGACCTCCCCCAGGGTGTCTGAGCCTGGGGAGAGGGACGGTGACGGGGCTGGGGAAGGCGCGGCTGAGCAGGGCTCTCCCTCCTCTGTGCCCAGGTGTGGAGCTTCTTGACGGTGGGTGAGGGACAGGAAGGCGGGGGACACAGCTAGGTCACCACACGCCTCGTGCCAGGACCTGAGCCCGTGGTGGGAAGTGGGTTCAGCCACCGTCTGTGACTTTTCTGGGATATTGATGGGAATCTGTTGGCTTCCCAAAGGAAGTACTTCCCTGTGATTTCTTTTCTCATTTGCAGTGAACATTCCACCCACCTAAAGATGCAGTCACAGGAAGCAATTCTGATTTATTTTTTCAGGGGGTGCTCTCGACATGGACTAGGATTCAGGCCCCACAAACCCAGGACTGGCCCAGTCTTCCCACCACACTGTTTCCTCCAATGCATCTCCCTCTACAGCACACGCAGGATGATATACTGAACCTTAAGAATTCACGTGTGTAAATAGATGAGAGTATTCCCCCTGATCTGTAGGCAGCAGTCTGCAGGGGGCTTCCAAGACCCCCGCTGCCTGAAACTTCAGACAGTACCCACATCTGCACACAAGAATGGCTGTACAGCAGCAGGTGATCTGATAGTAACGGGCAGGCGCCATATACAGAGTGGAAACACTGGACAAAAAGATGATGCATGTCTCAGGCGGGATGGATCAGGACCGCGAGAAATTTCATCATGGTGCAGAGAAGGGTGTGTATAACTTAAAACGTATGCACTGTTACATCTGGAACCTTCCATTTACTGTGTTTGGACCAAAGTGGATCAAGGGTAACTAAAACCAGAGACGGTGGGGCAGCCCAGAAGGGGCACCACAGCACATTGTCTGTGAATCTTACCTCAGAGCAGACTTTGAGGTAAAGAGGGCTTGGTTCTGCGGCACAGACGAGACTCAGGAACGTAATGCCACACCAGGGCACAACACCCCGGACTCCACACTGCAGGGGTCCAACCACAAAAAATTCAGAACGGGGCAAAGGCCATCTATGGGCGGTGGAGGCTGGAGGGCGGCGCTCCTTGGGGGGGACAGGGAACAGGCGGCTGGGGGCCCCTCCACCCACGTTGCAAATTCACTGCGCCGTGGGCTGAGCCTTGCTGACACGAGCCCCCTGTGAGGTTCCCTTTGGAGAAGTATTCCGCGAGCGGAGAGTGGAAGAGATACCGGGGAGGAAGCTCCTTCTGCTCCAGTGGAAAGGGGCTGACGGTGACTCGGCCCCAGTGGGGTCCAAGCGCTGGTTTGCGGGGCCCTCTCTGCTCGCCCCTCCTCACGGGTCCAGCTGCTGGACGAGCAAACCAAGGCGCCTGGGGGCTCCCGCCTTCCTGCCCCAGGCCTCGGAGGCTCAGCGGCTCCACCAGAGGGAAGGGCCTGCTGGGACCTGGCACCAGGCAGGGTCACAGGAGGCCTCGCGGGGGCCCGGGGTGCCCAGCTCAGCCAGGGTTTCCAAACGGCAGTGTCTGAGGGGCTCGGGAAGGGGGGGGGCGAGCTTTGCTGGCGGAAGGCTGAGGGATGGGGGTGGGCTGGTCACCCCCAGGGTCAGGGCCCGGGTGTCAACGTGGTTCTGGAGCTGGATCCTGCAGGCTGAGCCTCCGGGTTTGCCGTTTTCTAACTGAGCTGCGGCCAGATGCTCAAACAAACAAACAAAAATCTCCCCGTGCCTCAGTTTCCCCACAGCTACAGCAGGGGTAAGAGAAGGAGCCAAGCGTATGGGTGGGTGGCATTCACCCCAGTGCAGACTGTGTGGGTCTGAACTCCATCTCCCGCCAGCTGTGTGGCTTTGAGCAAGTCACCTAACCTCTCTGTGCCTGTTTTTTTTTCATTCATATGACGGAAATAACAATCGTGGTCACCTCACAGGGTCGTTGCAAGCCCGTGAAAGGCTTCAGACCGGACCTGGCATGGACAAAGCACAGCGTCAAAGTTTCCTAAATTAAAAAAAATAAGGATGGCAGGAGGGAGCACAAATGGTTAGAATAAGGCCTGACTCCTGGCTTGCCTTCAGGAAGCGGTCATTATTTGTCCCTGATGTCATCAGTCAGCCCGCAGGTTGAGCGTGGGGAGCGGAGCAGTGGTGTCACCAGTGGCCAGGCGGAGAGAGCCGCGGGGGTGGGGCCAAGCCGTGGTTCCCAGGCAGATGGGCAGCCAAGCGCCTGGCCCAGGCCCGGCTCGACAACTGGAGTCTCAGTTTCCCCGAGGACGACGGTGACCTCTGCTGTCAGGTCCCACTAGAGGATCCTACCTGAGGATCTAGGCGGCTGGTGTTGAGCCCTGAGCTCCTGATCACACTAGGCAACGAGGCTCTGGGGGCCTGTCTCAGCCTTTGGTCTCACCGGGGCTCGGCCGGGGCCGTCTCCTGCCCACCTGCAGGAGGGGAAAACTCAGGGCCACCAGGCCTTCAGGACCCCGAAACTGAACAGGTCACTGCATTGGTACAAGGTGCCCTACCCCCCACTTCCGTATGAGCCACAGCCCCCTGGATTCCAGGGGGCACCCACAGGGCCAGGCCGGGACTTGGCCAGGTTGGAATGGATGAATGGAGGGGCTCCCGGGGGCAGGCGAAGGGGCCCGGGGGCTCTGACATCCCTGTCTGTCCCTGTGGCTCTCAGCCCTGGGTGTGTGGGCGGGGAAGGGCTCCCCAAACTCAGGCCACGGCGTCCACACCTCTCCACCGCGCCTACCTGCCGAGCTCAGGCAACCGGCACCTGAGTCAATAATTGTCCTGGCACCCATGGGGTGAAACTGGGCTGTCTGCACGGGTTTCCGTGCCACAGAGGAGCAGAGATGCAGGTTCAGGGAGGGCTAGCAATCAGCCAACGCCACCCAGCAAGACCCGAGCAGAGCTGGGCACAGTGGCGCACTGTGATCCCAGGGGCTAGGGAGGCCCAGGCAGAAGGACTGCCAGTGCAAGGCCAGCCTCAGCACCTAGGTGAGAACCTGGCTCAAAATAAATCAAAAAGGGTCAGCAGAGCCAGGCAGGGGTCCTGGCTGCTGGGGAGGCCAAGGCAGGAGGCTCACTTGAGCCCAGGAGTCTCCCCGTTTCCGCCCCAGACCCCCAGTCAATTCTCTCCACGTGGCAGCCAGAGGTTCTGGTTAGAACCTGCGTCCTCCCCGCAAACTCTCCTGAGTCTCCATGTCACTCAAACAGAAGCAGTTGCCTCTGTTCCGCTGGCTGCCCTGTCGCCAGCTCACGGCTGCAGCCACACCTCCCCGTTCATCCCACACTTCAAGCACAGGCCGGCCACAGGGCCTTTGCACTCGTTGTCCCCTTTTCCTTCCGTTCACCCCGCTAGTTTTAAGCCTTTGCTCTGCTGTTGCCCCTGTCCACGAGGCTCCCTGACCACCCTGACTGCAGTGGCACCCACGCGTGGCTTTCGGAGGAGACCCAGATCCAGACTTTTTCTTTGGATTTTGAAGTATTTGCATCTGCACTGTAACGAGAGCTGTTGGGAGGGGATCCAAGCCTACACACAAAATTCGAAATTCCCCTGGGTCACGGGCACCTTTGTGTGCATAGCCGGGAGGTCATTGTGTGCAATGATTTGGACTTGGTGGGGGGGGTGGAATTTTCCACTGTGGCTTGGTACAGATGCTCAGGGAGCTCTGGCCCTTGGAGCATTTATTCTCTGAACAGAGACAGCGACGCGGTGCCTAGGCAGCCCCCTGCCCACTTCCCTGCCCGCGGCCGCACCAGCCCAGGGCTTGCTAAGCACTCGTTTTCCTCGGGGTCGGCCTTCTCGGCCCACAGAGCCCCGCCCAGAGGAGGCTGTTGAAGGAATCAGAGATGCTGCCCGCACCTGCGCCCACCGCCTGCGAGACCGAAACGCCTCTCTTCTCTCAGCCTCTCTGTTCGTGGCTAACGTCACACAGCAGCAGAGAGCAGACCGGGACTGGAGCCCCAGCGTGTGTCCCCAAATGCACACCCTAAACAGCTTCGTGCCAGGGGTGTCTGCCTGGGCCTCTTCCCGGGCTCCTCCTGGGCACTCCTCCGGGCAGGGGCAGGGGCTGGTTAGGGGCAGCAGCCCGTCTGTCCTCAGTCCCCCTGGCCAGCAGTCCCGGCCTGGCGTCACCTGCGCGGTTGCCTCTGTTCCGCACTTTACATCACAGATATTTATAGACGCAGTCAAATATCCCAGTAGGAGCAAGGCTTTCAGAGCCGTTTCTGCCTCCTGGGGCTTGACCCAAGACAACAGGAAACCTGTTCCCACTTTCACCCGCTCCTGGCCACCAGGACGCGGGGGAGCCCCGAGTGGGACCATGGACACCCAGAGGCACCGCCGTTCCGCAGCGCCCCCCAGCGGCGGAGGGGAGACCGCAGGCGCCCTTCCTCACCTTGACTGTGGCCCCACAGGCCCCGCGCCCTGGTCCCCAGACCCCGGGTGGGTTCCATTGCCTGGTGACAGGGACTTGGCTGAGGCATCGCGCCAGGGATCTTGGGATGGGGAGGCGACCCTGGGCTATGGGGTGGGGTGCTCATGGTCCTCACCAGGAGAGCAGATGGGAAGCCCGGAGTCGGAGGCCAGAGGTGGCGGCTGGCCCTGTGGAGGAGGGAGCGGCCTCCAGCCGAGGCCGGGAACAGCTGGCCTCTGGAGGCCGGGATCCTCCCTGGAGCCTCGCAGGGACAGCCCTGGTGGCACATGGATTCCGGCCCGGGAAATCCTCCTGGACTTGACCTCCAGGCCGGTGAGAAGGCCCTGGGACGTGGTCAGCCATTTGGTTTTGGGGAAATTCTCACAACAGCATCAGGAAACAGATAAACCAGGGAACTCAGAGACACAACCGCGCGCGAGCGGGCAGGGGACCGTCCTCGTCTGTGGGGGGGCCCCCACGGGAAGGGTCTCTCCCCAAAGGGCAGCTGGGGGGCATGGCCTGGGGCAACCGAACAGTTCTGGCCCCTGGCTCTGGTCAAGTCCATACTTGAATTAAAACAATAAAAACAAGACACTTTCCCCCCAAATTCCATTTTTTTTTTTCAAATTAATTATTGTAATTTTTTGTACTAGGGATCGAACCCAGAAGGCTTAACCCCTGAGCCACATGCCCAGACCTTTTTTTATATATTTCATTTAGAGACAGGGTCTCACTGAGTGGCTTAGGGCTTTGCAAAATTGCTGAGGCTGGCTCTGAACTTGAGATCCTCCTCCTCAGCCTCCTGAGCCGCTGTCCCCAGCCCAAAGGTTGACTTGATTGTGTGAACATCATGATTTTTTAATTACCATTTGTGAGCCTGGGGATGGAGCCCAGGGGTACTCTATCACTGACCTTCAGCCCCAGTCTTAATTTTTTATCTTGAGACAGGACCTTGCGAAGTTGCCAAGGCTGGTCTCAAACTGTTGATCCTCCTGCCTTAACCTCCAGAGTCACTGGGAGGACAGGCATGTGGCACCGCCACGCCTGGCCTGTGTAATTACACGTTTCAGAGCCTCGTTCGCATAAATACTTAACACTCATTATTACCATGAAACGTCTGGCAGGCCAGCGTCCCTCCTGGCCGCCCAGGGATGTACCCACGAGCCACCCCCCACCTGCATGACCGCCCCACCAGCCATGGGGCAATCTCACGCCCTCTCTGGTTTCATTTGGAGAAGGAGGTGTCACGGGGGTGGGGAGTGACACAGGGGCCTCTGTTCCAGGGACCTCCCAGTCTAGTGCCCCAAGAGAGCTTCAGGCCTTTCTGTCTGCCACGGAGGCAAATCCATTTGCTCATCTCACAAATATTTCTCAGGCTGTCGTCGCCGTGTGGACACAGTGGCACTAGGCAAGGGCCAGAACAATAGATGGAAGCCCCTGCCGGAGGTCACCCGTAATGATTTAGAGTGGTCCCTGGAAGGTGACAGCCCTGGGGGCCGTGGAGCCTTCAGAGCCCCTGAGCTTGCAATTTCAGATACGTGGAGTCAGGGAGGCCCGTCTGAGGAGGCCAGGTTTGGGTGAAGACCTGAAGGGGGTACCGGGGGCACCTCTGGGATGTGGGGGCCTGTGTGAGGCTGGGGCTGGGACCAAGATCCTGGGGGCGGCCCCAGGGCCTCTTGGGCGGTCCTGCTGACTCACGCCCGTGGCCAGCTCGCCTGTCCCTGGGGAGGCTGCCAGGGCTCCCAGCCCAAGCGGCATCCAGACACCAGCTGCCAGAATAGACCGTGCAGCCTCCTGCCGCCCTGCCGCTGCCCTGCTGTTCTCCTGGCCAGGGGTGCCCTTCCACCTCCCCATGGGCTGGCCAGTGTCCCCAGCTCCACCTCAACAGGATGACTCATGCTTTGGGAAAAAAACCCTCTCAGCTGAGCGAGCCGGGCATCACCTCTTTGGGTCACTGAGCAGCATGGAAATAAGGCAGCCCTCTTCAGGGTGGGGTCCTCTGGGACCACCTGGGATAAAGCAGGGATCCCCAGCCCAGGTCGGTGCTTTCCCATCTCAGCATCTCCGTCTGCTGACAATGGTTTTAACACTTAGTGACTATTTTCTTTGTGTGTTAGTTTTTTTTGGAGGGGGCGGATGGAACCCAGAGTCTCACACATACCAGGCAAGTGTTCTGTCGCTGAGCTACATCCCCAGCTCTTTTCAAACTTTCATTTGAGGCAAGTTGCCCAGGCTGGCCTGGAACTTGCAATCCTCCTGCCTCAGCCTCTCAAGCCGCTGGGTCGACAGGCATGCACCTCAGCGCCCGGCATCTATGACCTTGTTTAAGTCTAAGTTCCCTAGTAGGCGCTGGGAGGGAGCAGAGAGTCCCCGTCTACTGAGCTCCACCTGGAAGGACCAGCCTGTGAAGGGCAGGTCTTGCTGCAGAATAACCAGCAAAAGATGACCTCCCAGGAAGGCACGGGAGACACAGATGCCCTTGAGGAAGTGCTAAGAGAAACAGATACCAAGAGGATGACTGCAACATTGTTTCAAGAGGAACCAAAAGCAAGAATGCAGTGGGTAGAGAAACCAAGGTCCCTGACATCCAGCCCTTCACAAGGAGTCGCTGCATCTGGACATAATCATCAAAACTGGCGGACTTTAGATCTGTGCAGTTTATTGTATGTAAATGATTTCTGTAAAAGAAATTCATAAACAGCTGAATGTAAACCCAGCTGCTTAGGAGGCTGAGGCAGGAGGATCACAAGTTGGAGGGCAGCCTCAGCAACTTAGCAAGACCTTGTCTCAAAATTTAAAAAAATAAAATAAAAAGGGCCGGGGATGTGGTTCAGTGGGGGAGTGCTTGCCTAGCAGGCACAAGGCCCTGGGTTCCATCCCCAGCACCACAGAATAAAATAAAGAAAAGGTTATGAGGTGGCATTTATTTGGCAAGATATACACACAGAGATCTTTTCTGACCTGAAGCTTTAAAAGTGCTGCGGGGATAGATCTAGGTTTCCCCTAGAACCTCGGTCTGCTCTCCCTGCCTTGCTGCCCATCTTGAATGATTATTCATCCTGCACACAATGGCTGGAGTCTGCAGGCCGTCACCCTCCCCATCCTTGCCTGGTGGGACCAGAGGTGACTTGAAGTTGACGGAGCTTGGGCTCCTGACCCCCAAGACCAGGAGAGCCCGTGTGGGGCTGGGATGCAGAGGAACCTGTGGCTTCTCCCGCCTTAGCATGGATACCTGCGCACTCGTCCTTGTGTTTAGGAAATGTCATTAGGAAACGCATGCTTGCCCATATCTGTTGGCCAGCCAGGATTATGAATGTTACACGTACTTGTGACCATGGGGGATACTCAGCCTCCCTGAAGGCTGGGGGTGCAGCTCAGTGGTGGAGCACAGAGTTAGCGTATGTGGGGCCAGGTTCCAGCTGCAGCGCGCGCGCATGCGCGCACACACACACACACACACACACACACACACACACACACACACACACACTGGTCATCGCCCGCCAGCCAGGCAGGACCCCGATGGGGATTGTAACCTATGCATGATTGCACACATTCACACTTTCTGGCTCTGATTTCTTCCTCCTCCCCCTCCCCCTCCCCACATTAATTTGAAACCTACTCTGCAACTTGCTGATTTTTCAGTGAATCTATGATGACAATGTTTCCGATTCATCTGTAGCCCTCTCATTCTTTTTCCTATTTTAACCCTCCTCTCTCTCTCTCCCTCCCTCTCTCTCTCTCTCTTTTAAGGCCCAGGCTGGCCTTGAGCTCCTGGCCTCCAGTGAGGGATCCTCCTGCTTCAGGACCACAGGTGGGCGCTACCACATCCGGCCTCAGCTCATTCTCTGAAACCAGAACTGCCAGACGCCCCACTTCTCTTCTTTAAGAATCAGTTGCCTTTGGAGAACTCGCGTGGCAGTGGACTTTAGAAAGGCCGCGCCTTCTGTGATCCAACCCCTACCAGGGTGCTCAGCCAGCCCCCCAACCCCCCAGAGTCTGCTGTCCTGAGATTTTCTGTCCGAGGCCGGGTTTGCCTGGCCTGGACCCCCTAGACTGTCACCCCATGAGTGCACCCTTTGGCATGTGGGTTTTTCTGCTTGGCATAATGTTGACATTTTCCACGTCTGTGAATACAGTCACCTTTGACATCGTGGGGGTCAGTTTCAGGACCTCCGTGTGGCGTCCAAATCTGTGGGTGTCTGTTATAGAATACATTATAGGGTCGGCATGTCGCGGCCTCCCCTTACTTTAAGCCATCTCTAGATGACTCATGATACTTACTACACCGTCACACAATGCAAATAGCTGTTATATTGTATTATTTAATGACAAGGAAAAAAAAATCCATACTTTTTTTTTTTTTGGTACCAGTGCACCCAGGGGTGCTTAACCACTGAGCCCCATCCCCAGCCCTTTGTTATGTTTTATTTAGAGACAGGGTCTCACTGAGTTGCTGAGGGCCTCCCTAAGTTGCTGAGGCTGGCTTTGAACTCCTGATCCTCCTGCCTCAGCCTCCTGAGCCACTGGGGTTACAGGCCTGTGCCATTGCACCTGGCTTAAAAAACTTTTCTAAGGTCTCGGGGCTTAAATCTGTGATTGTGGTACCCGTGGATATGGAGGGGTGACTGAGTAAAATTTCACTCTGAGAACTGATGCCAGAGTGCCCTCCGTGTCCCCGTGCATGGCTGGGCTGTTTACTCCTAAAGCTGCGTCAACCATCCTTGTCTGTGTGAATCTACCTTCTCATTTCTCCTGGGCAAATAATTAGGGGCAGAATTTCTGGTGGTATCCAACAGTTCAGATTATGGCAACCATAAAATAAGTCCCTCCCCATACTGGAGATTGATCGAACCCAGGGGTGCCCTAGTACTGAGCTAAGCCTCCCGATCCCTTTTTTATATATTTCAGACAGGGTCTTGCTAAGTTGTTGAGGCTGGCCTCAAACTTGTGATCCTCCTGCCTCAACCTCCTGAGTTGCTGGAATTACAGGCGTGGGTCACCCCGCGGGGCACAGAAAGTAAGATCCCTTATTCTTTTTTTCTGTCAGCAAATTCTTCCCCTTTGAGAAATCTATAAGAATTTTAAGATGATTTTTATTTTTTTTTTTATTTTTTTTTTTTTAATATTTATTTTTTAGTTCTCGGCGGACACAACATCTTTGTTGGTATGTGGTGCTGAGGATCGAACCCGGGCCGCACGCATGCCAGGCGAGCGCGCTACCACTTGAGCCACATCCCCAGCCCCCTTAAGATGATTTTTAAAAGCACAGTTGAGATAAATCGCCCTGATGTATTACTTTTATAATTATAATAGAAAAAAATATCTAGCTAAAGAAATCAACCTGCATCTTCAAGTCCTCGGGGTTCTCTGGGCTGTGGCTGCTGGGCTGTGAGCTGGAGGACCCAGGCTTGGGTTTAAGAAAGCAGTTTTACCTCCGGGAGGGGGTCGGCTGCCCAGAGTGATGCCCCTGGTGGGATGCGGTTCTCAGGAATCCAGCCAAGGACTCACTTACAGGCCCATTTAAGAGAAAGGGAGACTAGCTGGGTGGAGGGCCCAGCCTGTAATCCCAACTACTTGGGAGGCAGAGGCAGGAGGATGGCAAGATTGAAGCCAGCCTCAGCCACTTAGAAAGACTCTATCTCAAAATCACACACACACACACACACACACACACACTCACACTCACACACACAGGGCTGGGGTGTAGCTCAGGGGTAGAGCACCCCTGGGTTCAAAACAAAACAAACAGAGAGAGACAGAGGGAGGGAGGAGAGAGAAGGCCGGGAACATGGAGGCTCTGAGGCTGGGCATCTCACCCACTTGGCTTCCAATTCCCAGGCTCTGTCCCTTGAAGCCTGGCGGTGGGTGTCCGGGTGTCCGTGCGGCTGTCAGGCCTCCTGCCCCGCCCAGCGGCCTCAGCCCAGGCCGTTCCGTTCTGGCGGAGGGCTCTGCCAGTCCCTGGAGCGCCATGCTCCACCACACCAGCCGCGGCCTAGCCTGGGGCTCTGCCTCCCCGTCCTTGGTCCTTCCTTCTCTGTGCACCCTCGCTCGGTCTCTCTCCCTGCCACCTTGCATCTATTAGGCGCCTACTGTGTGCCTCTCCTGCCCTTGGGGCGCACACAGCCTGCATCTGAGCCTCCGGGAGGACAGGGCTGCAGGGACAGCCGCCTGTGACTTGGTGAGCTGCTGACTTGAGTTCATTGCTACTGTTTCTCGGTGACACTGGGTTCAGATGCTGGGAGACCTTGGGCCCCGGCCGCATTTCCAGCCATGAGTGGCCAAGGGAGAGGATTTGAAATACCTTACTAATACTTTTTTAAAATCAATCACAAGTTGAAATTGGTCCACTTTGGATCTACTGGGTGAAGACATGATTCAAATTAATTTTACCCTTTTTCTGGTTTTGGTACCAGGGATTGAACCCAGGGGTGCTTAACCACTGAGCCCCATCCCCTCCGCCCTTTTTTTTTTTTTGCATTTTGTTTAGAGACAGGGTCTCACTGAGTTGCTTAGGGCCTTGCTAAGTGACTGAGGCTGGCCTTGAACTTGCCATCCTCCTGCCTCAGCCTCCCGACTTGCTGGGATCCCAGGTGTGTGCCGCCATGCCAGGCGATTTCACCCCTTTCTCTGACTCTCTTCTTAATGTGGCGACCAGGAAGTGTTTCCCCACGGGCCTTGCTCGGGGGTGTGTAGGGAGGATGCACAGTCTCATCAGCCCCCTGGGGAGCGACAAGTCTCCGGTGGAAAAACAGGGGCACCTCTCCCTGCAGTCTGCATCCCCAGCCGGTCCCTTCCTCTAGCAGGGGTGACCAAGGGGCCTGGGGATCATCCCAGGTGCACGATTCCCACCTGTCGACAGGAACACAGCGCAGGGCCACCTCAGGGGCCACGGCCGGGAAGGATGGATGAGCTCATCCCCCTCTGCCCTGGGAGCAGGGCCTGGCCCAGGAGAAGCCCTGGGGAAGGCTGTAGCTACTCTCAGTCTTCACCCTGTCCCCAGCCTCCTCCGCACCTGAGCTCCTGGCTCAGGAGGAGCCTCGGGGACTTGGAGAAGGAGAAAGGAGAAACCTCGCCTGCCCCGCCCGCAGGCACATCGCTGCTCAGTGGACATCAGTGGACAGCCACAGGGACGGGACAGGAGCTCAGAGGGCACCTCTCGAGGGTCTTGCGGCCGGGCCTGGCGGGTCCCCACTTTCCCTGACCGGTGTGAGAGCTGTCCACGGCTCCCTTGGGGCCTGTGGCCCAGACCTCTCTGCCAAACCAGGGTCTCCCTTCTCACCCCATGTGAATGTCCTCGACGGCCGGGGGCTCCCACTGTCCGTCCCCCGGGGCATCCCAGGAGGACAAACTGAGCTTCTCCCTTCTTTCCATCAGGTCCCGACAGTCCCCCCTTCTGACCTGGGCACCTGTCGGTGTCTCCACGGGACCTCTCCGGCCCTGACCCTGTCCAGAAGGGACGTGGGTACGAGAAAATGTCGCAACACGTGAAGTCCTCGCGGAACCTCCTGTCAGGACAGGGGCGGGGGCTGTTTCTTGGATCTTTCTCATACCCAAATCCCCATCCGGGGTGTGAGAAAGTCAGGTTTCCCTGGTTCAAACCTTGGCCACGCCCTGCTGTGTGACCTCGCAAGACCCAACCTCTCTGGGCTCGACTCTTAAAGGGGATAACAGTACTTAATCATTCACCTGGGTGAATCTCCGTCGGGCAAGTCATTGGAAGGATTAAAGGAGACAATACGGGTGCAGGGTAAGCAGGTCAAGGTGCTGGAGGGATCCGTGAACTCGGGGTTCAGCCCTCCCTCCCTCCCTCCTGCCTACTGCCTGCATCTTTTTCTTCTTAAAACTTAAATTCTGCACGTACGGCCCTCGACAGTCCTTCGGATACGCACAAGGTGCCCCGAACACGGCGAGTCTTGGGCATAGCAGACCTGTGACCCCAAACACTCCAAGCCAAGGGCCTTGCTGTGTATCCTGCAGCCCAGGTTCAATCTTGGGGGGTTTTGTAATCTCAAAACAATGTAGAGCCTGGCTCTTCTTGCTGAAAAATGGAATCTGTGTGTAGACAGAGAGCTTTTTCCCTTCACTTCAATTAAGAGACGCCTGTGTCTCTGCTGGACCCTGGTCCCCGGGGCCTCTTCTCCAGGGCTCAAGGCTGCCCCCCCCCTGCGCCCTCTGCCCTCTCTCTGCGGCACGCCCTCCCCCCCCTGTCACCCTGACTCACCCCACGTGGCGCAGCCTCCCCTCCCCTCCCCTCCATTCATTCGTTCCTGGAGAGCGTCCTCATGGATTCCCCACATTCCCTCCCTGTCCACCGACAGGCCATTCAGGGACGCAGCAGCGTGACCAGGGACTGTCCTGGGTACGTCCTCTCCCCTTCCTGGCAGAGAATTCCGAACTACCAGGGCTGCCTCTTTAGACCAGAGAAGCAGCTTGGCGAATGGAAGAGAGGGGCAGAGGTCACCAAGGACAAGGGAGGCTGTCCGCACAGAGGCCCAGAGTGGGTGACCACGGCCCGCTCGAGGGCACAGGGCCAGAGAGGGCGTCGACGCCAGGGAGTTGCCACGGGCATCCTGGGCACTGATGGCTGCTGCCACCGGCTGCTGGGGAGCCACGGAAGGACCTAGAGCAGGGACGCGGGGGACCTCCGCGGGTCTAGAGAAGATCCTCTCTGGGATCACGGGAGGCGCTGGGATGCGAAGAATGAGGCGGGGCCAGGGAGGCGCGGTCCCAGGGCCCAGGGGTGACAGCAGAGACGGGCTGGGTGGGGGTGAGGCCGGCACACCAGGACCTGCCAGGGGCTGGGAGGATGGGAGAGGCAGCTCTGGGGCCAGTGGAGGCGGGGAGGCTGGGGTGAGGCTCCAGGAGGAGATGACAAGGGCTGATGAGAGGGAGAGCCTGGGACCGGGGTGGGACTCGGGGACTGACTGGCAATGGTGGGGAGCACAGAGAAGAGGGGGGCAGTGGCAATGCTGGGGTCCTGCCCCAGGAACGGAGGGACCATCGGGAGGAGCAGCTGTTCTTGGAGAGCTGCTCAGTTCCGCTGGGACAGTGTCCATTAGGAAACGGCCCCAGAAGGGTGACTCGAGGCTCAGGAGGGGCATCCTTCCAGTTCCGGGGGGTCCCAGAAGCTCATGGAAGTGGGGGAAGGACACCACACAGGGGACCCTGGACACCCAGTCTGGGAGCAGATGCATTTATCCCCATGACTCAGATGAAGAAACTGAGGTTCAGAGAGGCCAAAAGACTGAATCGAGAAGGCCAGTCCGAGGACTTAGTGGCTGACTGGCTGCTGGGCAGTAGCAGAGATGAGGCTCCCAGGTGCTTGGGTGGGGGTTGGTCCTTCCCAGAGCTAGGGACCCTGGAGGCAAGCTGCTTTACCTCCCAGGGAAGACCTGGGCAAAAGCATGCTGAGAGTGCTGGAATCTTCTCAAGGAGAAGAAGGCCCAGAGACACTAGGAAGTGTGCCTAGGTCACAGAGCCACCAAGGTTCAACTGAATGGTATCTGGAGTCCTGAGCTCCAGGGAGCCTCCCCACACCCTGGTTCCTGGTAGAAACAGGAGAAGGGAAAGCTGGATGGAGTGAGGCAACTAGGGTGGGGACAGGGCTGGGCTGTCCCCTTCTTCACAGCCCAGGGTGGCTGGAGTGGCCCAAGAGGCCAGGAAAGTTTTGCCTGGCCACAGTGGAAGATCTCAGGTTGGAAGTCATCTCAGCCACTGGCTGTGTGACTTTAGACAGGCTGCCTAACCACTCTGAGCTTCCCTTTGCTCCTCTGAAAAGTGGAGCCAATAGGCGAGGTGTGGAGAGGGGGCTGGGAGAGGGAGAACCCTCTGGGTCCCACAGGCTGAGTTCAGATTGGCTTCTGGCCGGGTGACTTGGTCATCCCACTTCCCCTGTCACCTCCTCATCTGAGAAGCCAGCACTATCAGAGCGTCTGACTCATCCCCAGGAACAGAGGAGTCCCCAGCTCTTGGAGAGCTCCGAGGGCTCTGCCCTGTCCTCCTCCACCAGGGCACAGTCAGGGACTCAGCCCCCACCCTCCAGTCTCTGAAGCCACGTTCCGGGGGTCTCCCCTCCAGCAGAACAGGCGGCACCTTCCGAGTCCCCACGGAGAAAAACATCCCCATCACCTGGAGCCTTTCTTGGGGTGTCCTGGGACGCATGGGGCCCCCCAGCGCCCCAGCACCTGCTGCGGTGAAGTCCTGCATCAGGGACAGGACGCCCCGAGGACCCCTTTGACAGACAGAACCACTGAGGCGCCCAGCGCAGCCTGGCGCGGGGCCACCAGCCGGTGACTCAGCAAGGCCCGGGCCCCTCGCGGCCCTGGGGAGGGGCTGCGCCCTGGGGACCGCGACGCCCGAGCGAGTCCGGCTGCGCCTGAGCTTGCCGAGGCCGGCGGCCGCCCCAGGCGGTCCCGCGGGCAGGCCGGCCCCTGCCGGGGGCCTCACCTGGAGTCCGAGTCGTCGGCGTTGGACCACAGGCTCAGGATCCCGTCCTGGTCCATGGCGGGTGGCCGAGGGCGGGGAGGGGAGGACGCGCGAGCCGTGGCGGCGCAGGTGTGCGCGGTGGCAGCGTCTGCCGCTGCCCGCCGGAGCCCGCCAGGTGCCTACCTCGCCCGGCCCACGGGGAGGGGCGGCAGCCGGTTCTCCCAGCTGCTACCCACGCCTCCGACAGCGGGAGAGGCCAGGAGCCTCCCTTCCCGGGGGCGGGGAGGAGCGGCCACGGGCACGTCCTTGGCCCGCGCCCAGAGAGCGGGGATGGAGACCGGGGGTCAGCGCCCAGGCCACACCCCGGCCTTCCGGGCTGGCGGCTCTGGGCCTGTGACACCCACTTGGAAACTCGGTTCGGCCATCTGGAACCTGGAAGGGCCCCGTCCGTGCAGGGAGCGCGGCTGCCTCCTTCAGGAGCCCTCTGCGGAGCACCCTGGTGCCCTGGTCACCTGCCTGGGACCAGGGACCAGGGACCAGGTCAGCAGCACAGGCTGCTGTGGGGACTGCTCCAGGCCCAGGGTGTGGGAGGTGGGAGGCAGAAACTTCCAGAGACCAGGGGAAGAGAGACCTTCAGAGAGAACCAGAGACAGAGAGACCAAGAAGGGCCAGAGGTCCCCTGAGGGGTGAGAGACAGAGCCGTCGGGGACAGAGACACACAAATAGAGACACAGAAAGACCCCACACAGGCAGAGTCACCCAGAAAGACAGAGACAGGGAGCGACCCAGAGATGTCACAAGGGCCAGCAGCCACGGTTGTCCGGTTGTCGAGGGACTTTGGACGCCGAGTCCTGGACTGAACTCCAGCTGCAGCACTCCCCAGCCTTGGAGCCCGCAGCCCAGTCCTCTGGCCTCTGGGCCTTGGTTTTCCAAGTGGAATATTTCTTGGGTGGTGGCAGGAGCCTCTGGCACCCGGGAGCACAGCCAACCCAGGGCCCGTGGCTCTGTCTCCTGCCCCCTGGCCATCCCCGCGTTTGACCTCGCGCCCATCAAGTCTTGGAGTCTGGCCGTGAGGCCTGTCCCCACCAGAGGTGACTCTTGATTCAGCCCGAGGCCTAGGCCTGGCTGGTTCAGAACACTCCTGAGCAGGTCAGAAAGGACATCGCCGCCCCGTGGCCCTCTCCCACCCGAGGCGCGGACTTCCCAGAATGTGCTGCTGGAACTTTCCAGGAATCGCTCCTCTGTTTTTTTTGTTTTTTTTTTTTTCCTCCTGGAACTAGACATTGGACCCGGTGCTCCATCACGGAGCCACACTCCAGTCCTTTTCGTTTTCATTTTGAGACTCGGCCTCACTAACTAACTTCCAGCCTCGCACTCCTGATGACTCCTGCCTCAGCCTCCCGAGGAGCCAGCACCACGGGGGTGCCCCACTTTTCTGGACTTCTCCTTTTTTCTGACGTGGGTTGGAGAAATCTCGGTCAGATGACTAAACACGAGGGCAGCACCGTTGGAAGCTGCATTTACTGACCCATGCTTGTTGCATAGGTGAGGGGGATGGGAGATGTCAGATCTATAAAGATGCAGAAAAGGAACTCAGAGAGGTAGTGGGACCTGCCCAAGGTCACACAGCACTGACCATGTTCACACCGAGGGTAGGCAGAAGACACACGTCCTGGGGCGTCCCAGCCCCTCAGTTTTTCTGCCCAAAGACCCATCTCTGAAGTTCTGGACGGTGGGGAGTGCCCTGACCTGCATCAAGTTCACCTCCTGGTCCTGTGCTGTCACCCCAGTGTGAAGGGAGGACGCCCCTGTGGGCTGAGAGGCCCTGTTGGTGTCGGGAAGAGGCTGAGCAGAGCCCTGGCCACCCTCCTGTTTTACCTTCAGTGACCTGTCCCCAAGTCTCCCACAGTGCTTCAGGCACCGGAGCAGGAGGACAACTGTGCCTTGTCACCTGAGAGCCTCAGGGGAGGATCTGGGGGATGGAGAGGGAAACTTGGGGGTAGGGGGCAGCTCTGGGAGACGGGAGGGTCCAGGAAGACCCAGTGCAAGTTTAAGGGGGGGCTAAGGAGTCAGTGACAAGGAAGTGGCTGAACACAGAGGCCCAGAGACCCCAGAACAGTCCCACCTCGGGGCCTTTGCATTTGCTGTCCCCCTAAGACATCTAAGCGCTTCTCAGCCTCCTCCGTCTGCCTGGCCCGTGTCACCTCGCACAAGCTGTGCCACCAACCTCTACGTCCTTCCCGGTCACCCTCTGACTTCCTACATGTTTTGCTTACAGCTGACCACAGGAGGACGGGGCTCGTCCAGCGTCCAGCCCTAGTATCCCAGGGAAGCGCCTGGCATGTAGGAGGTGCTCATTAAATGCTTGTTGATGGGATGATTGAGTCGTCACAGGGAGACAGGGAGAGGTGACAGGAGAGGAGTCTGAGCA
Source organism: Urocitellus parryii (assembly GCF_045843805.1). Taxonomy (NCBI): domain Eukaryota; kingdom Metazoa; phylum Chordata; class Mammalia; order Rodentia; family Sciuridae; genus Urocitellus; species Urocitellus parryii. Next base: position 7,717,448 of record NC_135545.1, read on the forward strand.
CGTGCAGAAAACAGGGAGGGGGCCCGGGAGATGCAGAGCCCATGGGGACGGGTGGGGGCCGCGGGATGGAGACCCCGGCACCAGAGCCACACCTCAGCCAGTTAGGGGAGGGGGAGGGGCATTCCCGGAGACCACTGGCCCCACGGAAATGGATCCGGGGTTCCCCAACATCTGGGAGAAAAGAGGGTGAGGGTGGAAAGGAAGCGAGGAGCCGGCCCTCCTCCCAGCTGTCCACCCGCCACGGCTGGAGTGTGGTGGTTCCTCAAATTCATTCAGGCCTTTAATCCCCAAGGTCTTACTTGCTGGCACTGGGAGGGCGGGAGCCTAGGCCAACCCTGATGTTCAGAGGCGGGGCCTTTGGGGAGCGATTAGGTTAGATGAGGTCATCAAGGCGGATCCCCCACGAGTGAATCCTGGTGGCTTTGTAAGCAGCGGGAGGGAGACACACATTGATAGAGACGATGTCGTGCACTCCACCACGAGCTCCAGGGAGCCTCCCCAGAACCTGCAAAATGCTGTTTGGTCCTTGTACCTCGGGAACCATGAGCCACGTCTTTTTCTTTATACAACAGCCTGCCTCAGGTATTTTGTTATAGTAATAAAAACTGACAGTACATCTGCTCTCTATTCATCCATCATCCCTCAAACCAGTCATCCTCCTGTCCACCCATTCATCCATCCATCCATCCATCCCTCCAACCTGGAGATGCCGCTGATGGATCAATTGGAAAACAAGATACGAAGGAAACATGGCTTTGAGCTGAGCTGGCCAATGCGGTGGCTAGTTAGCACTAGAAATGTGGCTTATGTGACCAAGGAAGTGGACATTTTCAATTATATTTCCTGTTAAGTAATTTACATGTGACTTTAAGAGCAGAAAGGATGTAAAACACTTCCCCCTTGAAAGCACCAGGAATGCTCTGGTAACATTTGGTACATTCAGCTCAACTGCTGGAAACTGAGCACTGAGATGGAGACAAGATGCCTATGAAGCGTCTCGGAGTGTTCTTGATCTGATTCCATGTTGGAATGATGGACAGATCAGATTAAGTGAAATCTATTCCTAAAATGAACTTCACCCATTCTCTTTTGGGGGGGAGTGGGAAGTACTGGAGATTGAACCCAAGGGCACTTTACTCTGAGCCACATCCCCAGCCCTTTTTTATTTTTTTATTCTTGGAGTCAGGCTCTCGCTGAGTTGCTTAGGGCCTTGCTAAATTGCTTATGCTGGCCTTGAACTTGCGATCCTCCTGCCTCAGCCTCCGAGACACTGGGATTGCCAGCATGTGCAAGTTTTGTCCTGCCTGCTGGGGGCGGGTAGCTCAGTGTGCCGCCGGTGTTGGGCCTCTCCAGGAGGTGAGGAAGGGCTTCCCTGGGGAGCGGGTGCCCCAGGAGGGGAAACCAAGGACAGGAGGACACCGTGTCCAGCCAGTGCACCTGAGTGGAAATGGTGTTTGTGTGGAGGCTCGCTGGGCAAAGGCCAGAGAGGCCGGAGAGCGTCGGAGGTATCCTTCCAGCCAGAGAGGGGCCTCTGGGCAGGTGAGACTCTTTCTTCCTGGGTCACATACAGCCCATTTCTGGTTGCTAGCGGGTGGGGGCATCCAAGGATACTCACTGGGTCCCTGGGGACTCACAGGTAGCAAGAAGCAACCTGATGGGGATGGGCTGGGCCAGTAAGGACAAGCCCTCCTCCCCACTAAGCCTCCAGGGAGTCCAACGTGTCCTGTGATCTGCGGTGACCAAGCCCCCCCCTTCCCTGCCAGACCTCAGGGACTGGTTTTGAAAGGGGGCACTAGGGTAGGCAGCAGGGGTGGGCACCCTGCCTGGCCTCTCCTGGGGATCCCTCTGCGCCCCCCAACAGCCCTGGGATGTGCCATTTTGCTGTTGGAGCTCAGACGTGGGCAAAGGGAGGTCACTGGGTCATGAGTTCATGTTTCCAGAGAATGAGGCCATTGTCACCTCCAGAGCCCAACCTTTCCATTAAAAGCTAGTAATTGTCACAAATACCAGCAGCTTCGGCTGCCTCCAGGCTGGGCTCCCCAGAGGGGAGACTGGGGGCGGGCGCAGTGGAGTCAGGAAGGAGCCAGAACCAGCGACCAGAGTGGGGTGGGGACAGGGACCGCACAGGGGTGGTCTGAAGGTGGAGGGTCCGGGCCCTGAACCCCTGTGACCAGAGAGACCAGAATAGGACACTTCGACCCTGGGTCCGGGAAAGGGGGCGGGGGAGGGGGGTTGGGGTGGCAGCAGGCCCAGGTCCCCAGTCCTCCCAGGGCCACTTTGAGCAGGAAATGGAGTCCTGGGTCTGGGCGGGGTGGGCCCCTCGCCGGCTCCTCCCCAGCTCCCCTCTAATCAGTGGGTCCATCGCGGGGTGGCAGAAACCTCCGCTCCCCGCCCCGATTACTCCATCCCGCCGAGCCCCGCAGGGCCGATACCGCCGCCGCCCGCTCCCGGCCCCTGGTCCGGCGGGGACCTGGGGCGACCCACACCTGCTCCGGCGGGAGGCTGGGGACCGCGGCGGCCGGAGCACCGCGGAGACGGGTGGGGGGGGGGAGATGCCCAGGGCCTTGGGTGACCAGCTGCGTCGTCACCGCCCCCGGGCGGAGGGAGCAGAGGGGTGGAGAGGGCGCGGGACCCCGAGGGCCACGGGGCTGCAGGTGGGCGCCTCAGGCCGCGGCTGGACCCGGGGGAGGGAAGAGGGGCTCCTGGGCACGAGCGCGGCAGGTGCAGGCTGGGCGCTGGGCGGGGTCTGGAGGCCCCAGGTGCGCACAGGTGAGCACAGGTGCCGCTCGTCCCCCGCCTCCCGGGCCTCGTGGGTGCTCCCAGCGCCGTCCTCACTGTCCCTGGAGCCGTCTGCCAAATGCCAGGACCAGACAAACCCGCCGTGCCAGTTGAGCATCCCCAGCCCCCCCATCCTCTCCCTTCCCACAGTGACTCCAGGGAGGCCCTGCCCCAGGCAGTGAGGAGGTGGGTGGGAGGCCGCCCAAGTGGGAGAACAGGACACCCCACAGCTTCACAGCGGCCTCCTGGGGCTCAGCCCTGCTCCTGCCACCCACTCCCTGCCTTCAGGGGCCCACACTTCCTCCTTGGCCCTAGGTCCCCAGAAACCTGCTCCACCGAGCAGCCACCTGACCATTCCTGTTCCTTAGGATCCATTCATTCGGATCCATTCATTCTGGCAGCCTCCGCAGACCACGGGAACATGGGAGCTCCACCCTGGACACCGCAAGGATAATGTCCCTCCATGCCTGCGTCCTCATCTAGGAATCTGCAGACGTCATCGCCCCTGGCCAAAGGCGCTGCGCAGGAGGGACCGAGTTAGGGCCCTGGAGAAGGGGAGACGGTCCTGATTATCCAGGTCGGGGTTCATCGTCCTCCCAGGGGTGAAAGAGGGAGGCAGGAGGCGCAGAGCCAAGGAGAGGCCGAAAGATGCTGCTACTGGCTTTGAAGAGGGAGGAACGGCCCAGGACCAGGGCAGCTTCTGGAGGGTGGAAAGAGCCGGGAAAAAGATTCTCCCCGGGCCTCCTTCCAGCCCGACCCCACCTTGACTTTAGTAATAACCGCGTTGGACTCTGGCCTCCAGAACTGGAAGATAATCAATTCATGAGGTTTTTTTTGTTTTTTTGGTTTTTTTTTGGGGGGGGTGGTACTTGGGGTTGAATCCAGGGGCCCTTAACCACTGAGCCCTTTTTATTTTTTGTTTTGAGAAGGGGTCTCACTAAGTTGCTGAGGCTGGCTTCGAACTTGTGATCCTCCTGCCTCAGCCTCCTGAGTGACCAACATGTCTGGCTTTGTGCTGTTTTAAACCTCTGAATTTTTTATAGCAGCCACAGGAAACTTAACGCAGCAGTGAAGACAGATAACAAACCACTAGAAATCACACCAAATGCTGTGGAGTGACGAATGGTGTGAAAATGTGGAGGGCAGGTGGGGGGCTAGAATGTGGGCTAGGGGCTTTTTAGGCGGGCCCTCAGGGCAGGCCTCTCGGGGAGGTAACTGGAGGAGGGAAGGCCGCCAGGTGGGTGGATGGATACAGGGAAAGGGTGTTACAGATATCAAGAACAGACACCCAGCACTGGGGCTGGGGGATCTAAGTTCAAAACAATAAAACAAACATTAAGGAGATCAGTGCAAAGGCCCTGTGGCAAGAGGGCACCTGGTGTGATGAAGAACCATGAAGGAGGCACGTGAGGCCAGGGCTGAGTGCATGAGGGAGGGGCTGGGAGTCCATCCAGAGCTTCTGATTCAGTGAAGAAAAGACGCCCCCTTCCCAAATAAAATTTTCAAAAGTATCAGCCTACTATGAGGCGGCCCTCAGCATGGCTCTCCACCAGGGAGAGAAATAGGGCAGGAAACTCAACACAGCAGTGAAAGACGGCGGGGGGTGAGGGGCCTTGGGGGAGGTGCCATCTGGTCAATCTGTGAAGGAGGCATGATAGAACATTCTGGAAAGAGAGGCGCCAGGCCGAGGTTCTGAGGGTGGAAAGGCAGATGTGGGACCTGGCCCCTCCTCTGTGTCCCTGATATGGGCTCTCTGTCCCCGTGGAGGACAGAGAGGACACTGTCCCACACCCTGGGACACCCTGTCACACCACGGTATAGTCACAGTTTTATGGTGTTTGTCAAATACTCAGCACATAGTTGGTGCCTGGCCCTGTGCCCAGAGATCTGTACAGCCACTCATCGGGCCCTCGTGATGCCCTGATTAGGTTGTCCCCGTTTTACAGAGGAAGTGGAGGCGCTGACGTCCCTGGTCAGAGTCACGGCTGGTGCTGGGACCCGAGCCCATGAGTCCCCGCTCGCCAGCCCACAGCCGAAGGTGTGAATGCACCGGCCCTTGGTGAATACCTCGCCAACGTAGTTCTGGGTCACTGGTCCGTCCGGTGCTGTCCAATGTCTGCTCTTATTTAAAAAAAATTAATTATGGTTTCCCAGGCGCGGTGGCCCATGCCTGTCATCCCCGCAGCTCAGGAGGCTGAGGCAGGAGGATCGCTGCTTCAAAGCCAGCCTCAGCAACAGCGAGGCGCTAAGCAACGCAGTGAGACCCTGTCTCTAAAGAAAATACAAAGTTGGGCTGGGGATGTGGCTCAGTGGTCAAATGCCCCTGAGTTCAGTCCCCAGTATCTCCCCCCGAAAATAAAAATTAATTATGGTTTAATTAAATTAATTAATTATTGGTGGCGGGATGGATCCCTGGGCCTCACGCAGGCGAGGCGGGCGCTGTACCAGAGCCACACCCCAGCTCTGCGCAGCTTTTAAAAGCCAGCTCCAGAGGGCCTGGAGGGAGATCGGGGTCCCTTCCCAGGGTAAAGCCTGGCTCCCCCATGGGCTTGGGGTCTTAGAAAGCTGGGTACCCAGTCCCCTGACCACCAGGACCCCGGAGCTCTCAACAAATTGGGCAGAGTTCCCACGTAAGTGGTGGGGCCCAGACCGAACCGAGTCACTGGCCCCTCCCTCCCTCCCTCCTCCCCCTGCCCCCCGACCCTGGGGCCTTGGGCATCTCTAGAGAACGAGTGGTGGGGAGAGGAGATGGTCTGGCATCTGGGGCGGCTCCCAGGGGAGACTTCTCCAGCCCCCAGAGCCAGCGCCACCCTGGTCCAGACCCACCATCCAGGTATGGGAAACCTAGGGGGAGTGTCCCACTCAGTGACTCGACCAGGAAGGAGACAAGTCCATGAAGGACAATAAGCCAGCTTTTCAGCTCCTCCAACCAGGGACAACCAGAGGACCACACGGGTCCTGAACTCTCTCCCTCCCTCCTTCCTTTTTTCCTTCCTTCCTTTTCTTTCATTGGAATTGAAACCAGGGCTGCTTAACCACTGAGCCACATTCCAAGCCCTATGTATTTATTTATTTATTTATTTATTTTGAGACAGGGTCTCACCAAGTTGCTGAGGCTGGCCTCTAACTTGCAATCCTCCTGCCTTAGCCTCCAGAGTCGCTGGAACGATAAGCATGTACCACCGTGTCTGGCTCACTGTGTCCTTCTGCTGTGTAGTTACACCTCCCTAAAGCTGTAAATAAAGAAGGGAAAACAAGTCCCTGGGAGTGTGTGCTTTAAAAGATGAACCGTGTATTTTTAAAGGCTGAATTTTAATGTATGATTATATGTAAGTTGTACCACCATCAACCTGACTTTTAAAAAAGATAAGATGGATGGATTCATGCGCCACAAAACAAACAGAGAGGGACTGGAGAAAACTGTGGCTCTTCTGTTTGAATGTCTCCTGCGTGGATGCACGTACACTCACAGCGACAGAAGTGGTTCCCGACAGCTGTGGAGGCTGAAGTCCAGGGCGCAGGCACCCGCAGGTTGGGAGTCTGGGGCTCCTTCCTGGTTCGTGGTCACCTGTCTCCTGACTGTGCCCTTGGATGGAAGTGCTGAGACGTCTGTGCTGCAGGGTGGGGTGGAAAGGAAAACTCCAGATGCAATCAAAGTGGCCTGTGTTGGGACCCTGGGCAGCGGGGCTGGCTGTGTGCATTGGAGAACAAATTGGGGAGTCCTGGGAAGGAGCTGAGATCCTGCACTGAGGGCTTGTGGATCAGAGAGCCCCCGGTCTGTGGCTTCCAGAGTCCGGGATGAGTGATAGTCAGTCCCCATCAGGTGCAGCCAGCCTCCTTCAGGGGGAGTGGGGGTGGGGAGGGGTGTGTTGGACCCCAGGGTTAGCTGTGCTCCCAACTGCTGGTGTCAGGGCCCTGCCACCCCCCTCCCAGCCCTCCTCAGGAGGGTCAGTCCTGGAGTCAAGGGGAGCACCAACTCAGCCTTGCCTCAGTTTCCCCAGCCTCTGATCTGAGCCTCTGACACCCTAGAGTCCCTAAGAGATCATGTAGGATGTCTGGGATCTGCGTCCTCCTCCTCAGAGCTGAGTGAGGGGACCCTGGGACAAGACCAGGTCGCCCTCCAGAAATCGAGGGTTCACCTGAGGCAGACATGGGGACCCCGGTCAGACAAAAGGTTTCCTCAAAGGGTTTCCCGTGAAAGGGGTGCCAATGGCACATTTAGAAACCTCGAATTTCATTTTCACGATGCTCAGCCAGCCACACGCTCCCCCGGCTCGGGTTCAGCCCCACGTGCAAGGAACAGAGGCTCGGAACGGAGGCTGGAAACGGAGGCTGGAGGCGGAAACCCGACCCCTGGGAGAAAGGAGGGACAGGGGGTTTCCACACCTTGGAATCTCCCCAGTGACATCCTTGACCGTGAACCCAAGGCTGTTCGTTACAAACTTATTTATCAGAAGAACTTAACCCTACCTTAATGATTATAAGGTAATCATTAAACGAGGACACAGCTGTCCTGTCAGAGGGCGCTGGGAACAGAGGGAGTTCCAGGTAGATGGGGTGACAAAAGCCAGGTACAGTGCACTTCATAGAGGACGAAATGGTGGTGGTGCAATGGAGAAACACCGTGGGTTTATTTATCTTTCACTTGTTTATTTATTTTAATTGGGGATTGAACCCAGAGGCACTTAACCACTGAGCCATGTCCCCAGCCCTTTTTAAATGTTATTTAAAGACAGGGTCTCACTGAGTTGCTTAGGGCCTTGCTAAGTTCCCGGGGCTGGCTTTGAACTTGTGGTCCTCCGCCTCAGCCTCCCGAATAGCTGGGATTCGAGGCGTGCACCACCTAATAATAGCATCCTGACACATTTATTTCCAGGTGTGATCTTTGTAAAATCGTGTTGTTAGTGCATTGTTATTGTTCTACCAACTTCAGATAGGTACGAACATTTACACTGATGTGTGTGTGTGTGTGTGTGTGTGTGAGAGAGAGAGAGAGAGAGAGAGAGAGAGAAGAGAGGAGGAGGGAGACAGCAGGGAGGACATCATGTTCTATGTTGTCATTTTACATGATTCTACACACAGAAAGGATTCAGCGCCTTGCGGCTTCAAATCTTCAAAAACATGGCGCTTAGCCTACGGAGGCTTCTGCAGGGGACTCTAATTCAGCCCCCTGTTCCCTGCTGGTGGACATCCACTGTGTCCAGGCGCTCACTGGGATCAGCATGCTGAACCTGCGGACTTCCCTGCATTTGGATTCATCCATTTCTTTCCAGAACTGGAATCCCTGGCTGGTCAGAGGAGGTGGACGCTGTTCCGAAGACGGTTTTCCTTCTTTGCATTTTACCAAAATAATCACGCAATGTCCATCGCACCGTGTCAAGAGCCGGGAAGGTACAGATCAGAGGTAGACCCAGAAAGACCCGCGGCCACTCCGTCAGGGCTGGGTGCTGTAGACCCTTCCCGCACTTCCCAAGTCGCGGGTCAGTTTCTTCTGTATTTCTGGTGAGAGCAGAAACACACGGCCCTTCCACGTGCTGCTTGTCTTCGCTTTGTAGGTCGTGGAAAGATTTCCCCAGCCGGGTGAGGTGGCGCCGCCTCTGATCCCAGCTTCTCTGGAGGCTGAGGCCGGAGGATGGCGGGTTGGGAGCCAGTCTCAGCAACTTGACAAGGTGCTGTCTTCAGATAAAATACAGAAAGGGTTGGGGGTGTAGCTCATGATGGAGCAGCCCTGGGTCTAATCCCCAGACCAGAGAACAAAAGCCAACCCCCACACCGTCTCATGGCCAGTGACGGCAGGATGTTCACTAAGGTGGCTTCCTCGTTCACAAAGCCTGTCTTCTAGCACCTATCATCACAAGGACACGAAGCTGAGTAGGTAAGTAGTGAAGCTATTTCCCTTTTGTGTGTGTGTGGGGGGGGCATACCAGGGATTGAACCCAGGGGTGCTTAACCTCTGAGCCACATCCCCAGCTCTTTTTTATGTTTTAATTAGAGACAGGGTCTCACTGAGTTGCTGACGGCCTTGCTAAATCGCGGAGGCTGGCTCTGAACTTGAGCTCCTCCTGCCTCCGCCTCCCGGGCTGCTGGCTGGGATCACACACGTGCACCACGGTGCCCGGGTATTTCCAGTTGTTTTTTTTAATGCTTTAATGCAGTGGAGAAAATCTTTGTATGTCAATGAAGTGCATATCTTCTAGTCATCCCTCACCACAGAGTCCCAGAAATGGGACTTCTCGGTATGAATCCCAAGCCACTGACTAAAAAAGTTACAATATCGCCTGCTTGCAGGCCATCGGCACAGGTGGCATTGACGCTCATGTTTTAGGGGCTTTGCTCGGTGGCCAGTGAGGGATGCACCCTCCTTTTCATTTACACCTTCACCCGTGGAGTCCACAGGTCTTTACTGAGCACCTACTACCTGGCCAGCTCTGGACTAGGTGCTGGGGAGACGCAGGGGACAGCACCCGCACCAACTCCTCCCCTGGGAAAGGAAGCCTGCGTTCTAGCACCGGAGGGAGGAGGGGTGGGAGGTAAAGAGGGTCATGAAGAGGCCCTGGGAGGACTGGGGACGTGGCTCGGAGAAAGTGCACTTGCTTATCACGCTCAAGGCCTCTGGTTCCATGCCCAGCACTATGGGTGTCCAAACCCAAATAGAGGGGGGGAAAAAATGCCTTTTGCACAAGCTGGTGACCCACTGCAGTCCCACCTTGTGCCTTGTCTGTCCGTGTCTTTTGCCTGTTTTATGCTGACACAGCAGGTTTGCATCTTCCATATCCTTCCCACTTAGCACATCTATGGCAAGAGCAATAATAGTGTCCCTTATGGAACTTGAAGCTCTGACAACTACTAGGCTACACACTTCCCACTCGTGCTCTCCAGGGATTCTGCCTCCTGGTGTGTTAACTTCCACTTTGTAGATGCTGAAATCCAGGGTCAGAGAGATTGAGTAACTTGCTCAAAGTCACGCCGCCTTTGTGGCACAGCCAGGCTTCAAATGCAGACAGTCCAGGCCCTTGGCCACCAGGCTAGTCTGTTTCTAAAGACCCTGTGATGCTCTTTAGTTATCTCATTTGACAGTTTGATTTCCTGACAATAACATTTCGAGTTATTGGGCTGTGATGTATATACCTCTGAGAACACGTTTCCGAAGTGTACGGCTTGATGAATTAATAACAGGTCAACAGACCAATTACCCAGCTCTCAGGTTTATGTATTTTTTAAAGAAAGTACCTTCCTGGATGCTAATCCCAGGGGCCAGGATCCACACCTTCAACTTCCCAAGGTAATCATGACCTTGACTTCTCAAATCTGGTAGTCAGATTTTAACTAGCAACTTTGAATTCCAAGGGCTAATCCATCAACTGCCTTGTGAACCCAACTGTTGGGTATTAGCATGCGGACAGGACACTCTTTCTCCTCGATGCCAAAAAAACCCCCGAAATCTGCAACATTTTTATTCATTATAGTTTTTTATTAATCCTAGCACTCAGAGAACAGGAGGGTCTGGGTCTCACTTAAATTAACAGGAGGGGGCTGGGGCTGGGGCTCAGCAGCAGAGCGCTGGCCTAGCAAGTGCAAGGCGCTGGGTTCCATCCTCAGCACCCCATAAAAATAAATAAATTTATTAATTAACAGGAGATGTGCAAATGTTCCAGCCCAAAGTCAGAAGGTGGCATTGGGGTGACCAGGTGAATGGATAAAGGCAGCCAGGTCGCTGGCATCCCCCAGGGGCTGTGGAGCAGCCCTGGTCCGTGGGAACATTTCCCCCACAGCCCGGAAAGGTGAGCCAAGGCAGATGGCAACGGATGGACTGCAGCAGGTGGCCTTCCCCGTGGCCCCCAAGGGCCCCTGCTGCTCCATGGTCACATCTTGGTGGAATCTCCTCCCTTCTGAATCAGTTGGTCTATGGGATCAAAGCGGAGGCTTCCCGAGGCAGGACCATATTAGAGCTCAGGACTGGACCCAGGCTCTGGGGGGCACGGGCCTGGGGGCTCGCAGGCTGGGGCCAAGATGGGCCGCCCAAGCACTGTGCTGGCTGGGCCTCTGGCTCTTCGTGTCATCCACACGGTGCTGTTCCTCTTGTCCGATGGGTTTGCTGACATCTGGATGCCCGAGTGAACTCTGAAAAGGACTCCAGTGTTCTCGAGCCAAGAAGAAAGGATGGCGCAGCTGCAGAGTTTCACACCGACTGAGGGGCGCGCCTTTCCCTGTCCGTGTGCTTTTAACTCATTTGGGGAACTAGTCGATGAGCATGGAGCTCGGTCATAGCTAAGTCCTTAAAGCTAGATCCGAAGTTTCACCCTTAAACTGTGTGCAAACACCGGGCATCTGTCCGGGGGCTGGTGTGGAAGTGTTGGTGCTTGAAAGCTCAGCCGTATCCAGTATCCACCGAGCACACGGTGAGGTCTGATGTCGTGAGGTTGACCTGGGTGTCGTTGAGTCACGTGATGTGGTGAGGTGAGGTACTTGTGAATTCAAAAGTTACTCAGAAGTGAGAGAAGGAAGAGTGTTCTTAGATGGTACAGAGGCTACAACTGACACAAGCTGTACATAAAACAGAGTCCACAATGCCTTGCCTCTAAATATGCTTATTTTGTGTGTGTGTGTTTGTTGTTTGGTTTTGCACCAGGGATGGAACCCGGGCGCTTAACCGCTGAGTGACATCCCCAGCCCTTTTTATTTTTTATTTAGAGACAGTGCCTTGCTAAATTGCTTAGGGCCTCACTAAGTTACTAAGACCGGCTTCAAACTTATGATCCTCCTGCCTCAGGCTCCCAAGTTGCTGAGATTATGGGGTGCACCACCGCACCCGGCTGATGCTGAGTTTTGGTTTTTTTTTTTTTAGTTGTAGGTGGACACAGTACCTTTATTTTATTTTCATGTGGTGCTGAGGATCCAACCCAGAGCCCTCCACACGCGAGGTGAGCGCTCTACCACTGAGCCCCAGCCTCAGCATTTATGCTTAGTTTTTATGGTCTCCTCATGCCCTTTTTTTTTTGTTTAAGAGAGAGAGAGAATTTTAATATTTATTTTCTAGTTCTCGGCGGACACAACATCTTTGTTGGTATGTGGTGCTGAGGATCGAACCCGGGCCGCACGCATGCCAGGCGAGGCGCTGCCGCTTGAGCCCTATCCCCAGCCCGCTTCATGTCCTTTGATAGGGGGAACTGTGGTCAGCAGGGCGATGGTCACAAAGGAGGTAACATCTAGGGGCTAGGGCTGGGGCTCGGTGGCAGAGCACTTGCCCTGCAAATGTGAGGCACTGGGTTCCATCCTCAGCACCACACAAAAATAAATAAACAAAAAATAGAATTTTTTTTTAAGAGGTAACATCTGATGGCGGAAAGCCCCCCTGCACACCCCCTCCCCTGGACACTAACTACCCTGTCACTCCTTTTAAGCTCTTGAACGCCCTCAAATACGAGTGTGTTTCAAGCCCCCAAATTATGCCTGTGCCCCCAACGCTTGCTCTTCTAATACTCGTGACTTATGTAAATACTTCTGCAACTCAGTGTGGTGCTGCCTCGCCGTTGACCAGGCGTTATTTTAGACACAGCAGGGGGCCAAACCAGATTCTCACCTTTGAGGAGATTGCTTCCTCATAAAGTGTCTCCCTCCCTGTGAACAATCCAGGAACGTAAAATCCAGGGTCAGCCACATCCCCTGCCTTCCAAAAGAGCGCTCAGGGTCAGGGTCGGCTGGAGTTGCCCTTGGATGACTTCATTTGGCCTGGTGACTCTCAGTTATGCCTTCAGAGTGGTGTTGCTCTGCCTGAAGGTATGGCTGAAGCATCCAGAGGAACAAAACTGGGCTGGGGGCAGTGGCACATCTGTAATCCCAGAGGCTCCAGAGGCTGAGGCAGGAGGATGGCGAGTTCAAAGCCAGCCTCAGCAACAGCAAGGCACTAAGCAACTCAGTGAGACCCTGTCTCTAAATAAAATACAAAATAGGGCTGGGGACGTGGCTCAGTGGTTGAGTGGCCCTGAGTTCAATCCCTGGTACAAAAAAAAAAAAAAAAAAAGAAAGAAAGAAAGAAAGAAAAGAGGAACAAAATGGAATTTAATGGAGTTTTTTTTCTGATGCTTATGATTTTGTCTAAGAAACATTTACTTATAGTAAAAAAAAAGGGGGGGGGGATTTGACAGAAACGACAGTAAGTGACTCGAGAGTGTATGTCATAAAAGGCACGGCCGGTTCCGCCCGGGTCTCTAGGGTCACTTGCTCTGGGGAACCAGCCGCCTGGGCAGAGGACACCAGGACAGCCAACCCGTGGAGCGGCTCCACGCCCCAGCCACATGGACCCTGTGGGCCACCCAGCTCTGGTCTGTCCCTGAGACAGCAGGAGCCTCGGCCCACATCCAATGGCATCTGCACAGACCTTGACCCAGATCCGCGCAACTGAGCCACTGCCACATCCTGACCCTGAGCCACTGCCACATCCTGACCCGCGGGAGTGAGGGGATCCTTGAGCAAGGACTGCCTGGCGTTCGTTCGGGGCTGATCTGTCCTGCATCGATAAATCAGAAGCCAATACACAGATGTTTCCTGGTGTCTGTGTCTGTCCCCCCAGGCAACAGCTCTCTGAGGCTCTATCTCAGGGAACGACAGAATGTAGTCACAAAGGAGAAATCCAGGCCAGTAGAGAGAGCAGATCTAGAAGATGAGATCCCAGGGAGACCAGAGAGGCGGGTGGGGGTTTGGGAACAGGGAACCAGTGGGATGGGGCAAGGAGCCGAGATCTGGGGACATTGCTCTGGACGAAAGAAGTGTCATTATGCAAATTCCCCTGTCTAATTCCTGCTGGAGGGGAGAGAAGACAGCCTGCCACCTGGGCCGGGAGCCTGTGGCCCCCAAACCTACACCCAGCCAGTCTCCACCTGCCTGAGCTCCAGGAACCGCTGAGGTTGACAAGCTCCTCGGGTGGAGGCGCTGGACGTGGGTAAATGGGTTCAACTGTAGGTCTAAACTCAAATCAGGGGTTCTCTACTTATTTTTGCTCCCTGGTCCCCATGGTGGTCCCAAGAAACAGCCCTTCCCAATGGTATAGACCTCCAAGGCTTGGAACAGGCCCCCTGGGGATCTGAGCAGCCATGTGAAAGAACCACATGAGTCCCCACACCGTGATCAGATGTTAACTTGTTCAAAATCAACACCTGGGGCTACCATTATTTTCAAATGGAAAGACAATCCCAAAAGACGCTGGCTCAAAGGGCTAGGGTTGTGGCTCGGTGGTAGCGTGTTTGCCGAGCACACGTGAGGCACTGGGTTCCATCCTCAGCACCATGTAAAAATGAAATTAAGATTGTGTGTCCACCTACAACCAAAAAATAAATATCGGGATTCCACCTCTTGGGTCTCCTTCTTCCTCCAGGAGAAGTCTTTTCTTCTGTCCTTTAATAAACTTCTAATTTCTACTCTGAAAATAAATAAATAAATAAATATCAAATTTTTAAAAAAAGATGTTGGCTCAAAACCATTAGCTAATTTGTCTCAAAGGTTATCTCATTCTGGAATTCTCTCTCTGTAACTGTATATCCATTGCTCTCTCCCTTGATAAGTCTGCCATTCTTGGCTTCTCTCAATAATGTGTTAAACATTATCTCTGACACATGCTTACCATATATTTGCGTGAATCATATTTTTAACTACTTTTGGAAAATTATGTTTTGATAATTCTCTCTGAAAAATGTTTTTTAATTCATAGGATCATAAGGGTTGGGGGTGTGCCTAGGATAAGCAAGGACCTGGGTTCCATCCTCAGCACCTCACCCCACACAAATGTAGAATCATAGAAGAAGTCAACTGAAACTGTTGTCAAAATATTTAAAAGATATATATTATAATATATGTATTTTTGTGAGTGTGTGTGTAGTACTGGGGATGGAACCCAGGGGTATTCTACCACTGACCCACATTCCTAGCCTTTTTAAAAATTTTTTGAAACAATGTCTTCCTACATTGCTGAGGACCTTGCTAAATTGCTGAGGCTGGCTTCGAATTTGCAAACCCTCCTGGTTTAGCCTCCCCTGCCACTGTGCCCAACTCTATATACTTCTTTAGTAACATTAAATAACAAGATCTAGCAGACCTAATCACAGGTCTAGCAATTAGTAAGATCGTGGCAAAAAAGTAAATGATACTTCAAATATATGTAACAATCATGATATGACCTGGAAATAATCTGCACTTTGAATGGCTAGAGTAGTAGATTACAGAATAAACAAAATCACAAGGGTTTGCTAATGCTATTACAGCTTATCACCCACATTTGTGTAAGTTATTTGCCACTGTGTAACCAACCATCGAAATACTTTGTGGCCTAAGACAATGATAATCATTTATTTTGTTGTAGGAACTGCAATTCAGGTGGAGCTCATAGAGGATAGCTTATCTGTGATCCATGGGCAACACCTGAGGCAGCTCCTCTGTGAACTGGGGAACAACATTCAGGTTGGCTCACTCACAGGGCTGGCAAGATGGCACTGCTCCTCTCCACATGACTTCCCCAGGGATTCTTGGGCTTCCTCCCAGCATGGAGGCTCCATTCCCAGTGTTGCTGGCAGCTGTTGGTTAGTAGCTCAGCCAGGCTTGGGGGTGGGAACCTGGGTTCCTCACTATGTGGCTTCCTCAGGGATCTTGGGCTTCCTCAGAGCATGGAAGTGGAGCAGTAAGAGTGTTCATCCCAAGAGAACAAGACATTGTGTTTTTACCACCTAAAACCAGAACCGACATGGCAGGACTACTTCCACTGAATCCTGTTTGTCAAGGTATCTTGCAGGTTCAAGGTGCAGAGCTGTAAACTTCACCCCTCGATGGGGAAGTGGCTGGCTCTAGAAGAGCCAATGGAATAGGAGACAGTGTTGAGGTCATCTTTGAAAACTACAATCTGCCAGGCTGGGATGTAGTTCAGCGGTAAAGTGAACTACTTGCCTAGCAGTGAAAAAAAAAAAAAAAAACACAAATAAATAAAAATTTAAAAATCTGCCATAAACATGAAAAGGAATGCTAAATCTCCACTAAAGTGAAAAAAAAAATATTCCTTATCCAAGTTTATGGACTCCATGAATCCTGTCTCCAAACCTTTTGAGGGTCCCTGGACCTCCTATTAAAAGCTTCAGCCAGATGCAGCGGCACACGCTTGTAATCCCAGCAACCCGAGAAGCTCAGGCAGGAGGATCACAAGTTCAAGGCCATCCTCAGCAATTTAGCAAAGCTGCAGAAACTCAGTGGGACCCTGTCTTGAAATAAAAAATTAAAAGGGGGCCTGGGGTTGTGGCTCAGTGGTAGAGCACTCCTAGCATATGCCAGGTGCTGGGTTTGATCCTCAGCACCACAGAAAAATAAATAAATAAAATTAAGGTATTGTTTCCAACTACAAGTAAATATATATATATATATATATATATATATATATATATATATATATGGGGCTGGGCATGGTGGCACACACCTGTAACCCCAGTGGCTCAGGAGGCTGAGGCAGGAGGATCTCGAGTTCAAAGCCAGCCTCAGCAAAAGCGAGATGCTAAGCAACTCAGTGAGACCCTGTCTCTAAATAAAATGCAAAATAGGGCTGGGGATGGGGTTCAGTGGTCAAGTGCCCCTGAGTTCAATCCCCAATACCCCCCAAAATAAGAAAAACTAAAACCAAAAAGGGCTGAGGATGTGGCTTAGCAGGTACATGCCCCTGGGTTCAATCCCTGGTACCAAAACAAACAGAAAACTAAGAACCTTCACCCAGAATGAGGCAGTTCATTTCCTGAGCAGGTGTTTATTGAACTAGTGCCATGGTCTGAGTGTGGCCTGTCCCTCCCAAAACTCACGGTGAAGTCTGGTGGTCACTGTAGTGGTGGTGGGAGATGAGGCCTTGAGGTGACGCAGGTATTCCGAGGACTTGGTGCCTTTAATTACTTTCATTAATTAATTGAAGGCCTCCAGGTCACTGGGAGGGATTAATGTTGGAGTGGATTGGTTACCAGGAGAGCAGGCTAGAAAGGATCCGAGACAAGTCAATGAATGATAAAGGCACCTGCGTGGCGCAGGCCGACTTCAGACCCCAGGACAGGTCTGTGCCAGTGTCCCTCTCTAGCTAGATGACACCTGGCCCACAGAGCCGCCAGTCCTGCCCCTGGGTATCCACCCACGGGAACTGAAGTCAGCCTGAAGAGGCGTCTGCACCACCCGGTTCTCAGCAGCTCCATCCGCTTGGCCAAGACACAGAAGCACCCTAGCTGTCCCTCAGCAGATGAGGGACAAGGGAGGACATTCTATTAAGGAAAACAAGGCGGCACAGCCAGAGGAGCCCTGCATGACCTCACTCACGGTGCAACCTGAAAAAGGAAATCCAAAAAGTCGAGAGTGGGGTGAAGGTGTCGGTGGGGGCTGCAGGGAGGGGAGACGCTGGCCAATGCCACGGGAGTCCAAGGGGGGGGGCGGGAGGGACACCCTCTGATGTCCTGTGGCACAGGAGGGTGACTAGGCAAAAACAGTGGGTTGCACATTTCAAAAACCTAGCCGACAGGATTCTGAATGCTCTTTCCACAACGATAAATGGGTGGCGCACACCTGTGATCCCAGCAGCTCCGGAGATTGAGACAGGAGGATCATGAGTTCAAAGCCAGCCTCAGCAACTTAGTGAGACCCTGTCTCAAAATATTAAGGGCTGAGAATATGGCTCAGTGGTTAAGTGCCTCTGGGTTCAATTCCTGGTACCAACAACAAAGCAGAACAAAGTGACATTATGCCACATAAATATGTATAATTATTGTCAATTAAAAAGCTTAGAAAAAACAACAACCCAGTAACTAGAACTTGGCAACATCACTCTGGGATGCTAGCTTTGGGAATAGGTCTGAGTCCCAGCCCTGTCACTTCCTGGGCTTGTGACCTCCTGGCAAGGCTTGAACCTCTCCGAACCTCTGTGTTCTCTTCTTTAAAATGGGCTCCTGATCATATCTGCTCCTGAGGGTTGCTGTTGCCATAGAGCCTACTACTCTGCCCGACAGAAGTACTCAAAAGAATGCTGCAATAAATATGCACAATTTTTGTGTATTAATTTTTTAAAATTTAATATTTTTATGATGCTATTTTCTTTATTCTTTTTTTTTTTTGTACTGGGAATTGAACCCGTGGGCACTTAACCACTGAGCCACTTCCACAGTCGTTTTTATATTTTATTTAGAGACAGGGTCTCACTGGGTTGTTTAGATCCTCCCTAAGTTGCTGAGGCTGGCTTTGAACTTGCAATCCTCCTGCCTCAGCCTCCCAAGCTGCTGGGCTGACAGGCGTGGGCCACGGAGCCCAGCCCAAGCCCTGGCGCCGCTATTTTTTCTCATCACACTCAACATACCCTCCCCCTCTGACCTAGAATTCCCAGCTATTTCCCAAGAGAAGGAAGAGCTTTGGTCCACCTTAGACTTGTGCAAATGCTGGCAGCAGCTTTATTCAAAATCACCCCAAATTGAGAAAAACCCAAATGCTCGTCAGAGCACCTCCGCCCCGTTCAGTCCCCAGTGCCCCGTGCGCACATAAAATCAAGGCTCCTTATTGCACGTCATTCTATCTCAGTTAAAAGTGACATGAAATAGTGTTGTTCTGCCGCCTTCCTGTTGCTTCCCTCGGTCCCCACCCGCTGGCCTCTGGCGGAGTGAATGAATGGGGTCTGGCGCAGCCTGGCCTGGGGGACTCTCCCGCCCGCAGGCCCTGCACCCCGGGGCCTTCTTGCTAAAGGAGGGGGCTGCGCGGCCCGGCTCCGGCATCTGGACGTCTCCCCTGTGGATGCTCAGCTCCTCGGCTCGGGGCTCAGAACCTTCTGGCCACCTCACGGCTGCTCGCTGCGTGGCCATCTCCCGCGTCACTCCTGCGTGGCCCGCGGGTGCTGAGCCCCTTCTGGGCAGGGACTTGAGACGCAAGTGGGGGAGGACCCGGCGCGGCCAGCCACTGGAACAAAAAGCAAACGGGCCCAGGGGAGAGGGGACCGGGGTCACCGCGGCCACCCCGGGGCCAGGAGGGCTGCTAAGGAGACCCCGCGCAGCAGAGGCCAGCCTCCTACCGAGGACCACCCGCAGTGCCCAGGGGCTGGGCTGGTCTTCCTTGGCTCAGAGTGTGCGAGGGACGGAGGGGAGGGGCTGGAGGGCGTGGCCAAGGGCGAGGGGACCCCAGGTGGCGCCTAGGAGCCAGGGGCGTGGCTTTATGTGGCAGGAAGAGGACTGGGTTTTACTCCACTGGAGACCCGAGCCCAGAGCTGTGTGAGCCATTCAGGGATCCAGGGGCTTCCGCGGCTGCTGCGGCAGAGAGAGGACTATGGGGTGAGGGGTGAGGGACTGAGCCCAGAGAAGAGGCTACTGCAATGGTCCGAGCGAGCCATGACGACAGGAAGAGAGTGGTGCCAGGTGTCAGATTCAGGGAAGAAGTCTACATTCTGGTACTTGGGATTGAACCCAGGGGCGCTTTACCAGTGACACACAGCCCCAGCCGTTTTTAAAGATTTTATTTAGAGACAGGGTCTCACTGAGTCGCTTGGGACTTCCCTTCATGGCTGAGGCTGGCTTGGTCCTCCTGCCTCAGCCTCCCGAGCAGGTACCTGGCGAGATTCTGGGAATATCTGGGAGATGGAGCCGTTGTTTGGTTGGATGTGGGGCTGCGCCCAAAGTCAGGAGACAGCAAGGCCTGTGAGAACTGAGGCCCCCGGAGGCCATGGGAGGAACAGGTGGAAGTGTCCTCCATGTCCCAAGCTCTTGCACACCTCCGGGCCTTTGTGCACCCCCATCCGCTCCCCACCTCCAGTCTCAGCTTCAGCCCTCTCCGGTCATAGCCAGACCCCATCGTCACTGTCCCCAGAGTGCCCTGCAAGCCACCCTTGCTCAGCGCGACCCACTCCTAGACGGGTGGAATGTCCTCTTTCTTGAAATGGACGGTCAGAGTCCACCTGCCGGAAAAGTCACGCCAAGGGAACAGCTGGCGGGAGAGGAGGTGCCTCGGCCTTTAATGCGTCAGCAAATCTGTCCGCGGAAACGACTTCAGATCCTCTTCAGCCAACATTTACTGAGCGCCGGTTGACACTCCAGCAGGCACTGGGAGGAAGGCCGGGACCTGGCGGGACAGACCCCTACCCCCTGGTGCGCTAGTGGGGCCAGAACAACCAAGATTCAGGGTGTCAGGTGGCCGGGGCAGAGGAGTGGGATTCCAGGTGGAGGGTGGGCAGTGGGGGCAGGGGTTCACTGCGGAGGTGACATTTGAGCAGCAACCTAAGGGAGGTGAAGGAGCCGGGCACCTTGGCCCAGGCCTGTGATCCCAGCAGCTTGGGAGGCTGAGGCAGGAGGACTGCAAGTTCAAAGCCAGCCTCAGCAACTTATCAAGGCTCTCAGCAACTCAGCGAGACCCTGTCTGTAGATAAAATAGGGCTGGGGATGTGACACTGGTTAAGGGTTCCTGGTTCAGTTCTTGGTACCAAAATTTAAAAAAAAGAGGTGGGGATAACAGAGCAGCCAGGGCCCTGAGGGGTGGTTGTGCCGGTAAGTGGAGGAGCCTGGGGGAGGGCTGGTCTTGAACTCCCGGCTCAAGCTATGCTCTTGCCCCAGTCTGCTGAGGGCTGGGACCATGCTGAGCCACCTCCTGAGGGCTTCTCAGGTCCTGGAGAGGTGGCCGTCTCCAGGCTAATTCCTAGATGACAGAGGTCATCTTTGGTTTATCTACTGAATTGTGCAATCACCACTGCAGTGGACTTGAGGACATTTTCATTTTCATCCCAACCGGGCACAATGGCCAACACCTGTAATCCCAGTGACTCCGGAGGCTGGGGCAGGAGGATTGCAAGTTCAAGGCCAGCCTCACCTCAGAAACTTGGCTCAAAATAAAATGGAAAAGGGCTGGGGATGAAGCTCAACTGGGAGCGTGCCCCAGGTTCACTCCCCAGTGCTGGGGGGAAATTAAAAGAACATTTTCATGACCTTCAAACCCAGCCCCTATTCGGCCCCTGCCCCAGGCCTAGGCGTGGGGGGGTCTGCTTCCTGTCCCTGTGAACTGTTTCTTCTGGACCATGCTTCGTCCCCTTACATGGGTGATGGTGTCCCCTTGCCTGGACACAGGTTGTTTACCCTCTGGTCTGCTGGGGACATTGGCTCACAGGGTAACTCTGGCTCAGTCCTCTGGTGGCGTCACGGTTCCCACCAGCAGAGCGTGAGGGTCTGATCAGCATCCTCAGGCGAGTCTCTCCTCTCTCCAGGGCCAGCCAGGGCCAGCCACCGTGGCCCACCTCCTCCCTGGGCCATCTCAGCCGTCTCCTCCCACCACCTGCCTTTCCCTGAGCTCCAAGCAGAGCCCGGGCCAGCCCAGCGGGGCTCAAAGCTCCTCGGTGGGTGGCTGGGAACAAACCCAAACCCTCCGCATATTTGGCCTCCCGAGCCCCCTCTACGTGTGATGTCAAGTCTGGAATGTCCCTGCTTCCCTCCGGTTGGGACCAACACCACCCCTCCCCGCCTCCTCCCACTCCACTCTGGCTGTATCAAGGCCTTCGGCCTCAGGGCTGCCTGGGGTGGCCTCTGCCCAGCACTCTCTGACTCGTCCTCTTGCCTCTGTCCCCCACCCTCCGGTTTGAGCCTTACTGTCACCTTCCCAGAGAAGTGGGCCCTGATTCCTCCCCAGCTGAAGCCAGCCAAGTGTGAAGGGGCTTCTGTTCCTAAGCCCTGGGCTCATTCGTCTCCTCAGCAGGACTCACTGTTCCCAGGGCCCCGCATGCTGTTCCTTCTCCCCTGGCCGACTCCCCTGGGACCTCAGTTTCTTATCACTTTCAAACAGCACGTCGGTTTTTACTGTGGCC
Organism: Urocitellus parryii; assembly: GCF_045843805.1. Taxonomy (NCBI): domain Eukaryota; kingdom Metazoa; phylum Chordata; class Mammalia; order Rodentia; family Sciuridae; genus Urocitellus; species Urocitellus parryii. The sequence goes on from NC_135545.1 coordinate 7,739,043, forward strand.
TACAGCCCACAAGAAAGAAAAGAAACCGTGACCAAGACACGCATACGCAAGCAGCAGCTCTCAGACCTTTATACTCTTAAAAAATGGTTAACGACCCCGAGGGCTTTTATTGAACTGGGTTATGCCCACTGATATTTACCACATTAGAAACTGAAATTGATAGATCTTAAAAATATTTATTCACGGGCTGGGGATGTGGCTCAAGCGGTAGCGTGCTCGCCTGGCATGCGTGCGGCCCGGGTTCGATCCTCAGCACCACATACCAACAAAGATGTTGTGTCCGCCAAGAACTAAAAAATAAATATTAAAAATTCTCTCTCTCTCTCTCTCTCTCTCTCTCTCTCTCTCTCTCTCTCTCTCTCTCTCTCTCTCTCTCTCTCCCCTCTCTCTAAAAAAAAAAATATATATATATATATATTTATTCACTAATACGTCTAAAATAATGAACCCACGGTGAGTTAGCATATAAGCCAATTTTAATCAAAGTAATTGTTTTCCAAAAAAATCCAGGGCTCTGAGTGGCCTGATTAGTAAGTACCCTTTGCAAGTCTCCTTGGTGTGGCCTGGCCAGTGCCTCGGGCTGCTTCTGCACTCAGTGGGCCTCTCACTCCCCGGAGCCTCTCCGGGTCAGCAGAAGAACCACCAGGACCTCTCGGACCCCTGAAGGAGCCCCAGGGACTCTTAGGGGACCCCATACCATATTTTGAAGGCTGGTGACATAGAGGTCCCCAGTTTTGAAATCAATAAACTTCCAAAGAAAAAATAAATAAAAAGAGTTTTAGGGGCTGGGGCTGGGGCTGAGTGGCAGAGCACTTGCCTCGCACATGTGAGGCACTGGGTTCGATCCCCAGCTCCACAAAAAAAATGACCAAACAAAATAAAGAGAGTGTGTCCATTGATAACTAAAAACAAAATTTAAAAATATTTTTAAAAAGAGTTTTATTGTTAGCTTGGTGACAAAAGGTGGCCTGAAGAGACAGAGTCTCAACTCACTTAGACCCCCTGTGGGATCCTCCATTCTATCCCCACAGAAGCATCAGATGACAAGCCTGAGGTCCCGCCATACCCCTCACACCCAGGCTCTTCAGCACACGCAGCACACATGTCTATGACCTCATCAAACCAGAGAAGCCTCAAGTTCCAAGACACTGCCGCCCCCGCTACCCTGGCCCTGGGGTTTCAGATAAGGGACCTACCAGACGGAAAAGTCTAGCCCCTGGACATTTCCCCTACAGTGAGCTCGCACTCTGCCTGCTATGTTCTGCCTTATTCTTTATTTTTATTTATTTATCTGTTTTGGTACTGGGGATTGAGCCCAGGGGCACTTAACCACTGAACTACATTCCCAGTCCTTTAAAAAAATTGTTTTTGTAGTTATAGATGGACAGAATCCCTTATTTATTTATTTATTTATTTATTTATTTATTTATTTATTTATTATTGTTTATTTATTTTTATGTGGTGCTAAGGATCAAACCCAGTGCCTCACACATGCTAGGCAAGTGCTCTGCCACTGAGCTACAGCCCAGCCCCCCAACCCTTTGGGGTGTTAAAAAATTTGACAGAGGATCTTGCTAAGTTGTTGAGCCTCACTAAGTTGCTGAGGCTGGCCTTGAACTTGCGATCCTCCGGCCGTTGTTTCCGAAGTTGCTGGGATTACAGTCATGAACCACCATTCTATTTATTTAATAGTTTATTCTCTTTCTTTCTTTCTTTTAAAAATATTTTTAGTTGTTGATGGACCTTTATTTTATGTATTTATATGCTGAGAATTGTGCCTCACACATGTTAGGCAAGTGTTCTACCACTGAGCCCTAACTCTAGCCCTCTTTGTTTCTTTTTAATGTTGGTTGTGACTGAGGAACTTGATGTCACACTCCACTAGTGGCTCAGCTCTTTACAAAACTCCAGGGAAGGCCGGGCGTGGTAGAGCAGGCTGCTGTAATCCCAGGGACTCTGCAGGCAGGAGGAGTGCAAGTTCCAGGACATCGTGCACATCTTAATGAGACCCTCAGCAACATAATGAGACCCTGCCTCAAAAAAAGTAAAAATAAAAAGGGCCGAGGAGAAAACGCAGTAAAGTGCCTCTGGGTCCAATCCTCAGTACGAAATAAATAAATAAATTCAGGGACCTTCTGTGCCTCCCTTCTGCGACATCCCCTGCCTTGGGAGCGGTTGGCAAGCTAAGCCCTGATTTGCAATCATTTCACTCACAGCCGTGTTCTTTAAACCCTAGATATTTCCAGAAAAATAAAATAAAATAAAATAAAATAAAAAAGGACATGGTCTGACTTCTTCCCTGTGGCACCCCCTGGCTTTGGCACAGGCCTGGCTAGTCACATAGTAGGGCTTCCTCGGGGTTCCACGTTTGAGTGAATACGTGAACAAATAGTCCGCTGGGGATAAATTGAGACCGCAACTGCATATAGGCCACTCTACTGGCACACCGAAGGACTCAATGTTTCTGCCCACATCATTCTCAAAGGTCCAGGTGGCCGACCCCCGGACCTTGCAACCTCATCCAGACACTGCCTCATCCCGGGGAAAAGCTCAACCCAAGCCTCCCCTCTGGATGTGCGAGGACTACATTTCCCACGAGTCTCAGCGCTGGGACTACACCTTCCATCAGCCTTGGCTTCTGCCAGGTTCGTGCCCTTCAGCCACGGGGGCAGCCGATGGCACCTTCCCTGCCCCTCTCGCCCCCTAATTGCATTCCCCACCCCTGCCGCCAGGGCGGAGCACCCCCTCTCATGATGAGCCTGCCTCATTTTCTCCGGTGAGACTCCCCCAGAGGCAGCCCTTCCTGTCCCCGGTGTCCCCCGCCGAGGAGACTGTGCGCTGCGGGGTTGGTCACCGCCGTCCCGAGTGTGCTACGGCTGCGCGTTCGGTGCAAAGCCCGGGGCCCCCGCTCGAGGCTGGGGGGCTGGGTGAGCGCGCTGGGGAGGGGGTGTCCGGGTCGCCCACGCCGCGTGCTGCCGAGGCTGCGTCTGGGGCGCGCGGCTCCCGCCCAGCCGCACCGGAGGGGACGCGTCGCAGGTGCTCCCGGACGATGGAGACGTCCGCGCCGAGGGTGGGAGTCCGCGCTTCCGGGTGTGTCTGCAGCTCCGGGTGCCGTAGGGTGGGGTGGGACCCCGAGACGGCGGCCTGGCACGTGATGTGTGTGTGTCCTTGTCTGATGTGTCGGTGTCCCTGACGGACCGGGTTCCAGTCCCAGCTCTGCTATTCCCTGCTGTGTGCCCTGGGAAAGGTGACTGCTCCCTTTCTGTGCCTCAGTTTCCTCACCTGTACAAGGGGCATATGATAAAAGTACCCGTCTCCGAGGGCTGTTGTGAGGATTAAAAGGTAATACGTGTAAAGCGCTGAGAACAATGCCTGGCGCCAGTAAATACGCATAAGAATAAATAAATAAATTCAACTATGATTATGTATCTTTTGTATGAGGCAAATGTTTGTGGTCGTGTAATGTGTGTGTATATGTGCTGCGTGTGTCTGTGTGTCACGGTATGTGTAGTGCATTTCTAAATCTTTGTGTTATGTGTGCCTGTTTATTGCTGTGTGACTCTGGTGGGGTAGAGATTTTGTAACCTTATGTGAAATGTGTGTATATTTGTGACGTGTGTGACTCCCCCCCCCCCCCCGCCCCATTTAGGTGATATGTGTATCTTTTATCTATGCCTGATGTCCTTACCTGTGTGTTTATGAATAATGTGTGTGTGATATGCATCTGAATGTACTGGTGTGTCATGTAATTGTGTGTATTTTTGTGTATAGCTTTTGTATGCCTGAGCTGCATGTGCCCATGTGTGTCTGTGCATGTGATGTGTCTGTATGTATCCCTGGGAACGAAGTGTGTTTGTGAGCAATGTGCATATCTTATCTGTGCCTGTAGACAGGCATGCATTGTGTTTCTGTGTATTCATGTATGTGCTGTGCCTGTCTGTGCATGTCTCTGTTGTGTCCCTGTGCATTCCCGTATGTGATACATGTTTCTGTGTTCCCCAGTGCAAGCAATGTCTGTGTATATCTGTGCCGTGTGCATATATGTGATACTTGTGTCTGAGGGTGTTCTTTGTTGCCCATTGGTGTGTGGATATCTATGTTTGTGACTATGTGCCTCCCCGTGTCACTGTGGTGTCCTTGTGGATCTTTGTCTGAGGCACCTGTGTCTTCGGATTTGGAGCTTTACTTTGTCTGTGGTGTGTGTGTGTGTGTGTGTGTGTGTTTGTGATGCTTTGATGTTCCTGCGTGGCTGGGTGCATCTGTGCCAGGGGCTGGACTGCCTGTGTGTTCCCAGTGTGGCCTGTCCCTGCGTCTTTGTGTGTGACGTGTACGTGTCCCCGTCTGCTGATGGCTGTCCACCTTTGTATGTGATATACTTGTCTATGAGGATTTCTGCGACATGTGTCATTGTGTGTGGGCTGTGTGTGCTTGACATCTGCATCTCAGTGTGTAGCACACGTGTCCATGACAGTGGTGTGTCACAGTGGAGTCACGGCCAGGCACTGTGGACACTGCTCCCCCGCCCCAAGGGTCTACTGGTCCCTGTCTGTCCCCCCCCTCCCCTTTCTCCCCTCCCTCCCGGCAGCCAATGCTACCAGGAGCCAGTTGCCATGACAACGCTCCATCCTCCCTCCATCCTCCCTCCTCCCACCCTTCCTCTGACAGGCTCTCTGCTCCCCCAATCCCGGCTGTCCTCGGGGGCGGGGCCCTCAGTCTCGCCCCCCCATCCTACCCTCTCCCCCCCACCCCAGCAACCCGGCTCCCCAGCTCCTCTCCTCTGTCCGCCTCTCCATCCCTTCATCTGTCTGTCCCTTCAAAGAGGGGGAGGGGGGTACCTGAGTCAGTAAGCAACCCCTCCCTCCCCCGTCCTGCGTCTCCTGCCCCACTCCTGGGCTGGGGGGAGGCCAGGGTCGCGCGGGTCCCCATGGCTGGGGGCTGAGGGCCCGCCCCCCCTCCTCCCCAGCCGCCACCACCTCCACCTCCCTTCCATCCTCGACAAGATGCCTGCCCCTGGCGCCCTCATCCTCCTCGCGGCCGTCTCCGCCTCTGGCTGCCTGGCGTCCCCGGCCCATCCCGGTGAGTCTGTGCGGCCATCCGCCTGTCCAGCGGCCCCCACCCCCACCGCGGCCTCACTGCCTGCCCCGGGCCTGTCTGCGGGGCTCCGGCCGCATCACCTGTGCGCGTCTCTGCAGCCAAACTGGGCCTGGAACTGCCGCGGGGACGGTGTCTCTGTCAACAGGGCCTGGGGGAGGCAGGCTGGGGGCTGGGTGGGGAGGGGGGTCTGTTGGGCAACATGTGTGTATGTGTGCACGCATGTGTGTGTGCGGGTGTGTGCAGGGAGCTGGGAAGGACGGAGGCTCCGGGAGAATTGGGGCAGAGGGGACGAATACTATTTCGAAGGCGGACACAACACCGGAGGCTGTCTCTGGCTTTGGGGAGGACCCAGGTCTTGCGGAGTTCCCTTCTCGGGGGTTTGGTTTGGGGCTAGAGGACAAGTCTGTACTCCAAGCGTCCTTAAAAGAGACAGGTCTCAGCCCCCTTGACCGGGGCGGGGGTTGTTCAGAATGGGGCAAGAATCTTCCACCAGCCTGCAGTTGGGGCTCATCCTCTTCCTTCAATGGGGGCGGGGGGGGGGTGAAGCTGACCGTAGGAGCGTATTTTAAATTCTGAGCATTCCAGGCCTCACTACTACTACTGCTTCCCTGAGTCCTCACTGGAATTCGCTCAAGTATGGGGTGAGGGATTGCGGTCGGGGGTCCCAGCTTGGGGCGAGAGGAAAGACCCCACCCCCAGCTCAACCACCTGGGAAGGCCTCAAACTACAATTCCCACAATGCCCTGGGTCATCCGGCTCCTCTGCCAAGGGACCCTAGTTGCAGAGCATCGTGGGAGTTGTAGTCCAAGACTGGCCGGGACGGGAGGGGCTTGGAATCCAGGAGCAAGAGGCTGGAAGCCGGAACCCCAGCCCAGACCTGTGCCCACAGATGGATTCGCCCTGGGCCGGGCCCCTCTGGCTCCTCCCTACGCCGTGGTCCTCATTTCCTGCTCTGGCCTGCTGGCCTTCATCTTCCTCCTCCTCACCTGTCTGTGCTGCAAAAGGGGCGATGTCGGTTTCAAGGTGAGGTGCCTGAAGGGATCAACCTGGGGAGGAAGGCCCAAGCCAAGCCTTTCCCCTCAAGCCAGATGAGTGGTGGAGAAGGGGTAGAAGTCCAACAGCCCACCCTGGCCTGAAGTTATGGCAAGACCTGGAACCCTGGGATCTGGAAATTGGGCTGGGATGGAGGATGGTTAAGAGAAGCCGGGAGACATACTTAGGAGAATGATTATGGTGCATCTCTCAATCCTGCGTTCTCCTTCTCACCTCTCCTGGCTACAGGAGTTTGAGAACCCTGAAGGAGAGGACTGCTCTGGGGAGTACACTCCCCCAGCAGAGGAGACCTCCTCATCACAGTCGCTGCCTGATGTCTACATTCTCCCGCTGGCTGAGGTCTCCTTGCCAATGCCTGCCCCGCAGCCTTCACACTCAGGTACTGCTTCAGACCCAGACCAGGATCCCATGGTCCCAGAGGGCAGGGCCGAAGGCCCTGAGTGTCTTCCCTTCAGGGAAGCTAAGACTGGGAAGGCAGAGGTGAGAGCCCTAGGTTCTTGGAAGTAGCCTGTGGGGAGACAGATCATCCTGGTGGAAATCAGTGCTTACTCTAAAACCAGATTTGCAGATTCTTGTGGGGCACTGGATGGTGAGATCAGCCTAGATCTCAACCTCAGAGGCAGCCAATGAGAGGCTGCCATCAAGTCATTGGAGCTTGGGATGCCAATGAAAAGCCTGATTGGATGCTGGAATCTTGTGGGCAGCCAATGAGGAGGCTGAGATCCTGTTATGGAATGTTAGAAGCAGCCAATGAAAAGAGATTGGTGTCTGCTATGACCCCAGTCCCCACTAAGTGTTTGGGGGGCGGGGAGGTGGCACCTGGGAGAGAAGAGAGGCTCAGGGGCCTCCCCATCCTACTCCTTCCCCAGACATGACCACCCCTTTGAGTCTTAGCCGCCAGCACCTCAGCTACCTGCAAGAGATTGGGAGTGGCTGGTTTGGGAAGGTGAGTGGGGCTTGGGTGGGAGGTAGGGTGTCCATACAGTCTTAGCCTGGCCTCTGTTCTGTGTCCATCCCCCTGCTCTCACCACTTCTCATCTGCCTCTTGCCTCCCCACCCTTCACCCCCCAGCCTACCCATGCCCTTCCGTCCACCTCTCACCTGCATCCTCCTTCCCCATCGTCCACATCTGTCGGTCAGCGCCTCCCTCCTCACTCCATTGACCACTCTGCCTCACCACCTGGCTCTCCACGCGTCCGTCCGTCTGTCCATCCTTCCATCTATCCCTGCGTCCATCGGACCTTGGGCCCGTGAGTCTCTCACTCCGAATTGGGTAGGGGAGGGGGCGGTGGATATGAAGTGGGGGCTGGACAGGAGTGGGGAACTGGGAGCCGTGGAGAGGCGTGCAGCCGCTGACTCGCGGTGCCCCTGGCCAGGTGATCCTGGGAGAGCTCTTCTCTGACTACACCCCAGCCCAGGTGGTGGTGAAGGAGCTCCGAGCCAGCGCAGGGCCGCTGGAGCAGCGCAAGTTCATCTCGGAAGCTCAACCTTACAGGTAGGGGAGGCTTCTCAGGATGGGGTTCTGGGAGCCCAGACTCTAGGTTTGCCCCTCAGAGAGGTCACATTTAGGAGTGGTGTCGCGATGGCAAAAGGTGTGACTTATGCAGTTGAGGGGCAGAAATAAAGAATGTTCATGCACTTCTGCCCTTTTCAATGCTTTACTCAAATCACTCAATACAATTCCACTCTATAGATTCTTAATCAAGAAAATGACGACCTTAATGCTGGGCACTGCAACAGACATAGTCAATTCACAGCAATCAGTTCTAGATTAGTTCTACGCACTGCAAACAGCACCTCAGCTACCTGCAAGGCTCAGGACAGACATTCCCCCTGCATGCTAAGTTCAGGTGTCATCAGATCAGAAGTCCCAGGCCTTAGGCTTGAAGTCCAGCAGATGCCCACCACTCAGACTGCGGTGATCAGGTCGGGAACCAAGGCTGGCTTCTCCTGGGTGGAGCTGACGGCCAGCTGGGGAGGCGGTCATAGTCAAGAGGCTGCTGCAGAGTTTGAGAGCGGTGAGAACAACGCAGAGGATCAGGCAGATGAGAAGAGTGGGGTGTCAGCCCAGGTCCCCCTCAGGCTCTCAGGCTCATGTGCATCAGGGTCGGCTGGCTGAATGTCTCTTTGTTTGCTCCATCATTTATACTAAATTTGGGGGGCTTCTGACCACTCCTTCAATCCCTATCAGCTGCTACTGGATTTCTCAGTGACATCATTTGTCCTGAGGTTAAAGCATCTGGTCTGGTGGTCCCCACCCTGATTTTCTTGCCTTTCCCTCTTATCAGGGTGAGGGCAATGTGACAGTCACTTCACTCCGAGTTTGTCAGGGTGGGGAGAAGTGACTTGTTTGTGCCTGAGAGCTCTACTGGAGGGCCCCGTAGGTGTGCCTGGTGAGACTGCAAGTTTCAAACTGGAGTTTTAAAATGCAGTTGCTTAGGCTAAGGCCTAAGACCATCCTTACAAGCGGAAGGAACACAGTGTAGGGTCAAACTGGGTTCAGATCTCAGATCGACTTCTTTCTGGCTGTGCAACTCCGAAAACTTCCCTCCAAAGCCTCAGGTTTTTCCTTGGACAGAGCTGGGGATATGAAGTATGATGGAGGTCAGGAGAGCATTGAAGCTTAGCTAGAGGCCAACTCCTCCCCACTCTGAACCTCGGTATCTTCATCTGGCAAAGGAACCCAGGAACCCCTTATATCTTCATGAAGAGATCAGATGGGAAGACGTAAGATGACCTGTATTAAGTGCTGGGTACTTGACAGAGGTTCCCTTCCTAAGGCCCCTGCATGGGTAAGGAAGGACAGAGCCGGAATCACAGACCCCCAGCCCTGGGAAGGCCGCCATGTATCCACTGAGCAGCTCTGCCCTGCCCCCTTTTCCCCTGCTACTGTGAGGTCTGGGAAGAGAGACTCGGTGCCTCTCCTCTTTACCCCCCCCCCACTCTCAGGGCTCCTAGGATGAGGTCAGGGTAAACATTTGCCAGATAATTGTATTGTGAGGTACCAAGTTTCCTGTCACGGAAAGGGTGTGTGACAGAGATCACTTGGGAGGACAGCTGTAAAAGTGGGACTTACCCCGAGAGACACAGACCTTGGACTCTGGCTCTCCCTTGCTTCAAAACTGCTCATGATTGCCTGTTGCCCACAGGACAAGTCCCAGGCTTCCCTACAACCCCCAGGTCCTGCACAGTCTGAGCCTGTCCCCTTCCTGCCACTGTCCCCTTGCCCCAGCCACTCCCTCCTCTTTACCAAGCCTCCCCCACAGCAGCCCCTTTCCCAGCTGCAGGAACATGGCTCCTTGCTCATGCACTCCCGACTCTGAACCGGGGGCTCCCTTTCCCTTCTCAGCATCCTTCCCTCACTCCCCACAGGGACAGCCCTGGGGTGTCCCATCATGTCCACATAGTGAGTTTCTTTACTTGCTTATCACCCACCAGCCAAACGTGGCTGTTTACATTTAAGCTAAATACAATGAAATCAGATCGGAAGCTCACTTTCCCAGCCACACTCACCCCGTTTCAAGTGCTCTATGAACACTTTGTCACACGAGCCTTCAACTAATTGGAGAGAAGGCACTATTCTCTAAGGTGGAGGAGGTTACGGGACACAGAGCTGCTTTTAGAACACAGGTGGTGGATGGCTGGGGCTTGGCCTCTGGCCCCAACAGCACCAAGTGACCCTTGCCCCCCACCAGGCCTTGCCATGTTTGTACCCCTGGCAGGACCCGGCTGCTAGCCTGAAGTGCTTCACCCCCCCCCCCCGAGTTGCAGACCTCTGTGAAGGCCAAGTCCTTCACCAAGCACATTTTCATGGAGCACCTTATTGGTCTGTGACTGGGGTCACAGCTGTGAGCAAACTGCCCCCATGTTCTTGCCCTGGAAGAGCTTACCCCACCAAGTGGAGGAGACACAAAAATAAGAACTAAATTTTAAGAAGGAAATCAGAGAATAAGTGGCATGAGGAAATAAGACAGTATGTGACAGAGACAGGTTACTTTGGACGGGAGCATCTGAGAGCCAGGCTTGACCGGAGGTACCAGCCATGCACAGCACTGTGGGGAGTGTCCCAGGCAGAGGGAACAGTAGGTGCCAAGGTCGGGAGCCAGTGGCCCAGGAGCCACAGCTAGGACAGAGGGTGAAACACAGCCCAACGGGTTGAGATAAAATAAAAACAGCAGAAACAGCCGGGACCTTGCAGCGCAGACCAGCTCCCTGACCTGGTGAAATTCCTCTCCACAGCCAGATGAGGGAGCCCCATCTTATAGGTGAGACAAATGAAGGCAGGGACTGGTGACATGACTGGGCTGAGATGATACCCCTGGGAAAGTTGGAATTAGGATCAAACTGAGAGTGTGAGGGTGGAGGAGGGGCGCTGGCCCAGCATGGGGCAGGGCGGTGAGGCTCCCTGGGAGACCGCGGAGAAGCTGGGGCCCGCAGAGGACTTTGAGGAAGCGGGACGTTCTCCAGAATTCTTAAGTGCCAAGGCTAGGAGCCCAAGCAGGGTCTGCCACCAAGTTTGGGAAGATATACACTGGGTGAAGAGGGGACAGGCCAGCTCTAGAGACAGAGGACACCAAAGAGCAGGGCTCTCTCAAGGGCGCTGGGAAGCCACAAAGCACTGTGAGCAGGTGAATGGCAGGTCGGGGACAAACTGAAGGGGAGGGACTGGAGGCAGGCCTGGAGACAGAGAGGCCCAGGCAGGAGGGTAGAGGCAAGAGGAGGCTGGGAATGAGGAGGAATGGGTCACTTCGGGGTCTGGCTTGGGCACTGCAGGCCAGTGAGGGAGAGCAGAGGGACTCTGAGTGGGGAAATAGACCAAAGAGGTGTTCCACGGGCTGGGGATATACTCAGTTGGTAGAGTGTTCGCCTGGCATGCACAAAGTCCTGGGTTCGATCCCCAGCACCACAAAAGAAAAGAGGTTGACTAGGTTGGGTGCTGCGGGGGAGCTGCGGTGGGAGGGAGGGCAGCTCCTCACCCGCAGCCTCCCCCACAGGAGCCTGCAGCACCCCAACGTCCTCCAGTGCCTGGGCCTGTGTGTGGAGACGCTGCCCTTCCTGCTGATCATGGAGTTCTGTCAGCTGGTGAGGGTCGGGGTGGGGGCGAGACTCGGGAGCTAGAGGAGGGAGAGGTGGGGCAAACCGAGGACCCCTCCCCCCCACTCTGTATCACCATCCCCAGGCACCCGTGTGGCGGCGCCCCATTCTTGAGCTCGCTGTACGCATGCCTGCCCTGGAGCGGGGAAACTGAGGTCGAGGGGCCCACCAGCCTCCTCCTTCGCTTCAGTAGCTGCACTGTTTGTGTCCTGGAGGGGCTGCTGTGCTGACCTGTTCCTGTCTCCCTCTCAGGGGGACCTGAAGCGTTACCTCCGGGCCCAGCGACCCCCCGAGGGCCTGTCCCCAGAGCTGCCCCCTCGAGATCTGCGCACACTGCAGAGGATGGGCCTGGAGATCGCCCGCGGGCTGGCGCACCTGCACTCCCACAACTACGTGCACAGGTGGGCCACGGGGGAGGAGCTAAAGGAGGGAGGTGTCTTGAGTGACGGGCACCCGGGGAAAGCCCGGGAGGCACAGTAGAAAGGGGAGTTGGGGAAGAGAAGGGGCGGGGCCGAGGAGAATGGGGAGGAGGCAGGGGGATAAGGAGGAGAGGAAGAGCCAGGAGAGGAAAGAGGGTGGTCCAGGGGACGGAGGGGCCAGGAGAGGAGGGGAAGAGCCAAAGGGGGAGGAGCCAGGGAGGGGCGGGGGGAGCCAAAACAGGAGGAGTTAGGAGAGGGCGGGGCCAGCAGAGGAGGGGAGAGGCCCGGAGGGGAGGAACCAGGAGAGGAAAAGGAGGAGTTAGGGGAGAGGAGAGTTCAGAGGCAAAGCCACCTGGGCGAGGGAGTAAGGGGCGGAGTCAGAGGGAGAGTGGGCGTGGTCCTGCGCTCACTGGTCTCGCCCCGCCCCCAGCGACCTGGCCTTGCGCAACTGCCTGCTGACCTCCGACCTCACGGTGCGCATCGGAGATTATGGGCTGGCCCACAGCAACTACAAGGTGGGGACGGCCCTCTACCCTGGCGGGGGTGGGGGGCGGCTCTGGGGGTGCCTTGACCCTCCTGACCCTGTCCCGGCCCCTCCCCGCCAGGAGGACTACTACCTGACCCCCGAGCGCCTGTGGATCCCCCTGCGCTGGGCAGCGCCCGAGCTCCTCGGGGAGCTGCACGGGACCTTCATGGTGGTGGACCAGAGTCGAGAGAGCAACATCTGGTAAGGGGCCTGGCTTTGGAGGGCAGGGAAGATGGAAGATCACTGGATGCCTCCCCTGGGGGAGGACCCCTGAGGGGCAGGGCTGCGCTGAGCCCTCTGTGCCTTCTGCTCCCTACAGGTCCCTGGGGGTGACCCTGTGGGAGCTGTTTGAGTTTGGGGCACAGCCCTACCGCCACCTGTCAGACGAGGAGGTCCTCGCCTTTGTTGTCCGCCAGCAGCACGTCAAGCTAGCTCGCCCCAGGCTCAAGCTGCCCTATGCCGACTACTGGTGAGGACCAGGCCCTGACTCCAGGCCCCTAGCCTTGCCCATCCCACCCAGGATGGTCTCAGTCCCTCCACCTCCTCCACACACCACCTACAATCTCACTTGCTCCCAAGAACAGAGAAGTGACCTCCTCACCCCCCTCGAGCCAGCATCTGCCACTTGGAGTGGGCAAACTGAGGCAGGAGGTGGCAGAGCTGGGATTTGAACTGTGAATTCACTAAGACTCCTTCGTGCCCGATTCCAGACTCAGCCCAGATGGAGACAGTGTCTTGGCTCCTTCTTCCCATTGACTTCACTGTCCCTCACTCTCTGGGACCCTGACCCACCTGGAGGCTTCAGGCCCACTCTTGGGGTCTCCGTCCCTGTCTGGGGATCCCCCTGCTTACGCTTGCCTCTCTCTTTCCCTCCAGGTATGACATCCTGCAGTCCTGCTGGCGGCCACCTGCCCAGCGCCCCTCAGCCTCTGATCTCCAACTGCAGCTCACGTACCTGCTCTCTGAGCGCCCCCCCAGACCCCCACCTCCTCCACCCCCACCCCGAGATGGTCCCTTCCCCTGGCCCTGGCCGCCATCGCACAGTGCACCCCGCCCAGGGACCCTGTCCTCGCCGTTCCCCCTTCTGGATGGCTTCCCTGGGGCTGACCCTGATGATGTGCTCACGGTCACTGAGAGTAGCCGTGGCCTCAACCTTGAGTGCCTGTGGGAGAAGGCGAGGCGTGGGGCAGGCCGGGGTGGGGGGGCACCTCCCTGGCAGCCGGCGTCTGCACCCCCAGCCCCCCATGCCAACCCCTCCAACCCTTTCTATGAGGCACTGTCCACACCCAGTGTGCTGCCGGTCATCAGCGCCCGCAGCCCCTCGGTGAGCAGCGAGTACTACATCCGCCTGGAGGAGCATGGCTCCCCACCCGAGCCCCTCTTCCCCAACGACTGGGACCCCCTGGACCCAGGCGTGCCTGCCTCTCAGGCCCCTCAGGCCCCCTCCGAGGTGCCCCAGCTGGTGTCCGAGACCTGGGCGTCCCCCCTCTTCCCTGCGCCCCGGCCCTTCCCGGCCCAGTCCTCAGCATCAGGCAGTTTCCTGCTGAGTGGCTGGGACCCCGAGGGCCGGGGCGCTGGGGAGACCCTGGCCGGAGACCCTGCCGAGGTGCTGGGGGAGCGGGGCACCGCCCCATGGGCCGACGAGGAGGAGGAGGAGGAGGAGGGCAGCTCCCCCGGCGAAGACAGCAGCAGCCTCGGGGGTGGCCCCAGCCGCAGGGGCCCCCTGCCCTGCCCCCTGTGCAGCCGCGAGGGGGCCTGCTCCTGCCTGCCACTCGAGCGGGGAGACGCCGTGGCTGGCTGGGGGGGCCACCCTGCCCTTGGCTGTCCCCACCCCCCCGAGGACGACTCGTCCTTGCGGGCAGAGCGGGGTTCCCTGGCCGACCTGCCCCTGGCCCCCCCCACCTCAGCCCCCCCCGAGTTTCTGGACCCCCTCATGGGGGCCGCAGCACCCCAGTACCCCGGGCGGGGGCCACCTCCCGCTCCCCCCCCCCCACCGCCACCTCCCCGGGCCTCCACGGAACCGGCCCCGTCCCCCGACCCCCCGTCGGCCGTGGCCAGTCCAGGCTCAGGCCTGTCGTCTCCGGGCCCCAAGCCGGGGGACAGCGGCTACGAGACCGAGACCCCTTTTTCCCCCGAGGGAGCCTTCCCAGGTGGGGGGGCAGCCGAGGAGGAAGGGGTCCCTCGGCCGCGGGCTCCCCCCGAGCCACCCGACCCAGGAGCGCCCCGGCCACCCCCAGACCCGGGTCCCCACCCACCCCCAGGGAACCGGGAGAAGCCAACTTTCGTAGTTCAAGTGAGCACCGAGCAGCTACTGATGTCCCTGCGGGAGGATGTGACAAGGAACCTCCTAGGGGACAAGGGGGTGACATCCCGGGAGACAGGACCCAGGAAGGCGGGGAGAGGCCCCGGGAACAGAGAGAAAGTCCCAGGCCTGAACAGGGACCTGACAGTCCTGGGCGGCGGGAAGAAAGCCCCAAACCTGAGCCTCCCCGTGAACGGGGTGACAGTGTTGGAGAACGGGGACCAGAGAGCCCTGGGCATCGAGGAGAAGGCGGCGGAGAATGGGGGCCTGGAGTCCCCAGAGAGAGAAGAGAAAGTGCTGGAGAATGGGGACCTGACACCCCCAAGGAAGGAGGAGAAAGCCTTGGAGAATGGGGAGCTGAGGTCCCCAGAGGCCGGGGAGAAGCTGCTGGTGAATGGGGGACTGGTGTCCCCAAAGAGCGAGGAGATGGTGTCAGAGAATGGGAGCCTGAGCTTCCCCAGGAACACGGAGAGACCACCAGAGACTGGGCCTTGGAGAGCCCCAGGGCCCTGGGAGAAGACGCTCGAGAGTGGGGGTCCAGCCCCCACGATCGGGGAGCCAGCCCCAGAGACCTCACTGGAGAAAGCCCTCATACCCGGCGAGGTGGCCTTGCCCCAGAACGGCTTGGAGACAGCCCCTGGCCCCCTTGGCCCAGCCCCCAAGAGCGGGACACTGGAACCCGGGACGGAGAGGAGAGCCCACGAGACTGGGGGGGTGCAGAGAGCCCCCGGGGCTGGGAGGCTGGACCTCGGGAGTGGGGGCCAAGCCCCAGTGGGCATGGGGATGGCCCCCGGCGGCGGCCCCGGAAGCGGCGTGGACGCAAAGGCCGGATGGGTAGACAGCACGAGGCCACAGCCACTGCCACCGCCGCCACTGGAGGCCCAGCTGAGGAGGCCGGAGCCAGCGCCCCAGAGATCCAAGCCGGAGGTGGCCCCCGAGGGAGAACTCGGGGTCCCAGACAGCAGGGCCGCCGGAGACACGGCACCCAGCGGAGACGGGGACCCCCCCAAGCCCGAGAGGAAGGGCCCCGAGATGCCACGACTGTTCTTGGACTTGGGACCCCCTCAGGGGAACAGCGAGCAGATCAAAGGTGAGGGGTTTGTGGGGAGTCTGGGGGCCACTCCTTCCAGGGTGCGAGGTGCAGGGAGCTCCCGGTCAGGAGCGGCAGGCCCGGCTGGCTTGGTGAACGCAGACCCCGGAGCCGCTGCTGGGCTCAGATCCTGCTTGTTCCCTTGCCCGTGGCTGTCTTGGGCAAATGTCCAGACTGCGCTGCCCGCCTCACTGTGTGGTTGTAAGGGCTGAGCCAGGAGTGCACAGCACTCATCCAGTGTCGGGACTCAGTCCCAGCTGTCACTGCAGTCCAGTTAGACCAGGGGTCTCGAGGTCAGATGCCCACAAGGCCCCTTGCTTAGGGCAATGGCAAAGTGTGCTAGGGGACTGAAGAGGGGTTGGGAGCCAGTGCCTTGTCTCGAGGAGATGCCACCCCCAGGAAGCTTACCTGGGATGGCTCCAGCTGCTACTCTCCCCTTTTAAACTAGAGTGCTGGGGTTTTATTAATGATGCTGACCAATCTCAAAGGGGACAGTCAGCCTGCACACACACACACACACACACACACACACACACACACACACAGGCCCTGCTGCTGGCCTGTGATCTCTGATTTAAACTTGACAGTAGGCTAAGTTGTCTCTGGGCATACCAGGACCTAGGGGCACTGTGAGCTGAGGGCAGGGAACACCTGAGTGGTGAATGTTGATGGGACACAGGAAGCTTCTTGTCACATGGAGGGCTGTTAAAAGAAGATAAACAGGAAAGATAAGCAGCCCTATCTAGATGTGGACATAGGGACAGTCCCAGCCTCGGGGAGGCCAGATTGCTGATGTGGGAGTTCTAAGGGCCTGGCCTGTTGTACACTGGTGGTCCCCCAGCCACACTGAAGAAGGGTCACCTGTGGCTGCGTGGGCAAGGGTCTGGAGGGGGTAGCACACAGGCCTTTCCTTCTGCAAGGCCTGTGGTGTCACACACTGCCACCTCCTTGGGGTGGTTGTGAGCAGCATGAAAATGTTGGGGATTAGCAGCTGAGATTCCTCAGCGGATCTGGGTTGGGCTCAGTGGCTGGGTGAGGAGAAGCTGGAATTGGCTTCTTTTTCTCCACCAGTGAACTCTGTTCACCCTTCGAGACCCTACCCCAAATTCCCCTTCCCTGGGAAGGCTTCCTGGTTTCTAAAGGCTGTCACCTGTCCTTCCTCTGGGTACCCATGGCCCCTCAGAGTGCTCTCTCTGCAGCAGCCCTCCCCCAACCCCATCACCCTGAGATGGTTGGTCATGGAAGACCTCAGTGAGGTGACTTTGGGGCAGTTGTGAAGGAAGGAGGGAGTGAGCCAAGTGGACACCTGAAGGAAGGGTGTCCAGGTAGAGGGCATCAAGCGGACACTAGTCGGGCATGTTTAGAGAACTGCAAAAGATCAGTGAAAGGTAACGGAGAGTAGGAAGGTAACTGAGTCCACACCCATCCTTCTCCCACCCCATTCCCGGCCCACCTCTTATCCCCAGCAGTGCCCACCCTACCCCCACCCCAGGGCCTGGCACACAGTTCATCTTTGGAGGAATGAGTTACCCCTGTTCATTTGCTGGTGAGCAAACTCTGTTTGCTCAGAGAGGTGGACCTTCTTATTCAGGAAAACTGGCCAGGGAGCAAGTTAGGCTAAGTCTTCCCTCTCAGCAGACTGAGCCTGGGACGTCTTAGAACAAAGGGCTTAGAGAAGGGACTTGTAGACACCCCTCTTTGGCAATCAAGGGCCACAGGGGGGAGATACTTTGCTCACTGTCAAACAACAGGGAACATCATTCATTAATCCCACAAATACTGACTGAGTACTTCTATGTGCTCAGGGCCTGGGGATGTGCCACAAATGAGCCCAGCTCAAGGGTCTGTCCCGTGGCGAGGCAAACACTGACCACAATGCCACAGAAACATAGTTACATGCTGAGAAAATCTGTTGGGAGGGAGAGGGACCCAGGTATGGGACCCAGCAGGTGTTCCTGACCCAAAGCCCAGAGCTGGAGGAGGAGCAAGACTTGAGCTAGAAAAGGGATTTCCAGGCAGGTGGCCCTGCACCTACCATGGCTCAGAGGTGGAAAGAAGGGGGCGGGCATGTGGCTGGACTAAGAATGAATGCGACAGAGTGAGAGGTAAGCCGACCAGGCTCTCTAGCCTGCCTGGCCGTGGAGACAAGTTGGGGCTTTAGCCTCTGGGTTCTGGGGGGCCGTGGGGAGAGTAAGCAAAGGAGTGGGGTCGAGCTCTTTCTCACCCTGCGTGGAGCCAGCCTCGGTGCACCCCTTCAGTTCAGGGTGGAGGCGGAAGACCAAGGCCTGCACTATGCCCAGGGCTTACCCCCGGACACAGCTGGGTGGGAGGGCCTGCCTCAGTTTACCTAGGACAGGCGCTTACCTGCTCTCTCCCCTCGCAGCCAAGCTCTCGCGGCTCTCGCTGGCGCTACCGCCGCTCACGCTCACGCCGTTCCCGGGGCCGGGCCCGCGTCGGCCCCCGTGGGAGGGCGCGGACGTCGGGGCGGCTGGCGGGGAGGCCGGCGGGGCGGGGGCGCCGGGGCCGGCGGAGGACGGGGAGGACGAGGACGAGGACGAGGAGGAGGACGAGGAGGCGGGCGCGGCGGCGGGGCAGCGGGGCTCCGGGAGGACGCGGGCAGCCCCGGTGCCCGTCGTGGTGAGCAGCGCCGACGCGGACGCGGCCCGCCCGCTGCGGGGGCTGCTCAAGTCTCCGCGCGGGGCCGACGAGTCCGAGGACAGCGAGCTGGAGAGGAAACGCAAGATGGTCTCCTTCCACGGGGACGTGACCGTCTACCTCTTCGACCAGGTGGGTAACCTCAAAGGTCGCGGGTAGCCTGGGACCGGTCTGCAGCCTGGAGGGAGGCAGACCTCTGGTGGGGCGGTGCTGACCAGAGGGGGCGGGGCCTGAAGGGAGGCCCAGCCCCTGGGGCGGAGGCTGACCAGAGGGGCACGGCTTATAGGATTATAGTGTGGGGCGGAGCCTGGGGCTGGTCAAGGGATGGGGCAGGTCTAGAAAGGCAGGACGAGACCTAGCAATGGGGCGGGACTGTGAGGATGGGGCGGGATCTGAGCTGGGGGGTGGGGTCAGCCTGAAGGGAGGCCGAACCTCGACTGGGGCGGGGTTAGAAGTGGTGGACCAGCGAGGGTGGAATCTGGAAGGCGGCCTGGTCTAGAGAGGGTCGTGGTGGGCGTGACCTAGATGGGACAGGGTTCGAGGGGGCGGGGCCTGGAGGGTGGGAAGGTACCTGAGAGCCACTGGTCAGGGAATGAGGTGAGACTGGGAAAATGAGACGTGGGAAGGGGAAGGGGTTAAGGGGGTGGGCGAATTCTAGAGAGGGAGTTGGAACTGGACTGAGGGGGAGACCTGTGGTGTGGAGGGATATGGAGAGCTTAGAGAGGCCTGCAGAATGTGAGCGGATCTGGAAGAAAAGGGAAGAACTCGGTAGAGGAACCTGGAGAGGCTAAGCAGAAAGTATTGAGCAGATGGGGGCGTGGCCTAGGGGTGGGGACGGAGACTAGTGCAGTTTGGACTAGGCTGACTCAGGGTGGGGGGATCTTAACCAGGTGGGACTTAAGATTTGGGGTAGGATCAGGAATGGGAGGAACTAATGACTGGCTGGTCATAGAGAGATGGGTTGAGGATCTTGTTAAAAGGAACAGAGGGGGCTGGGACTGGGGCTCAGCGGCAGCGCACTTGCCTGGCATGTGTGAGGTACAGGGTTCGATTCTCAGCACCGCCTATAAGTAAGTAAAATAAAAGTCCATCAACAACTAAAAAAAATTTTTTTTTTTTTTAAATAAGAAGCCTGACTCTAATCCCAGTTGCTTGGGAGGCTGAGGCAGGAGCATTGCAAGTTCAAGGCTAGCCCAGCAACTTGGCGAGACCTGTCTCAAAAAAATTTTTTTTTTTTAATTTAAAAGGGTTGGGGATGTAGCTCACTTGTTCCTAGTTTAGAAGATAAAGAGGAAGGGCGTGGTGGTTGTGCTCATGGACTGAGGGCCTGTCTGGACAAACCTGGGTCAGGGCTGAGGTCATAAGATGAAAGAGAACGGAGTCAAGAGCTGGAGCCAGCCCACTTTTTTATCCCCCCAAAAAACATTGGAACTTGGAGGGCTGGGTTGGGGCCACTTCTGAAGGCGGGGCTTAGGGGCGGGACCTTCACCTCCCGGAGCTGGATGTGAACAGGGTGGGGTAGTTCTGGGGTACAAAAATTGGACGCCTGCGACCTAAATCTGGGAGCTAGGTGGGCCGGGGAAGATGGAGTGGGGCTCGCGGAGATGGTTTTGTGTTGGGGCAACGCGGGAAGCAGAGCCGTGAGAAGCAGGAGGGTTGTCCTGCGGAGGCTACTTAGATGTCCTGGGCGGGGCTTAGCTGTGGGCAGGGCTCGCGGGCAGGTAAGGAGCCTCGGGCAGACGGGGTCCCAGCAGCCTTTTCATGGAGTACGAGTCGGTGACAACTCGGGACACCTGAAGCCCCGGAAATGTCAGCGGGGCTGGTGGCTGGTTAGGGATGCGGTGGGTGGGATGTGACGATCTTGCCCTCTCGGGTGCCCTCCTCTGCCTCCTCAGGAGACGCCAACCAACGAGCTGAGCGTCCAGGGCCCCTCCGAGGGGGACACGGACCCGTCAACGCCCCCAGCGCCCCCGACGCCTCCCCACCCCGCCACCCCCGGAGATGGGTTTCCCAGCAACGACAGCGGCTTTGGTGAGGGGCGGGGCGCGGAGGGAGGAGGGGGGCGTGGAGCCAGGGAGGGGCGGGGCGTGGAGCCAGGGAGGGGCGGGGCGAGGGCCGGGAAGCGGGGAGACCCCGCGGAGTCTGAGGGCTGGCGGGCTCTCTCTTCCCCCAGGAGGCAGTTTCGAGTGGGCGGAGGATTTCCCCCTCCTCCCCCCACCAGGCCCCCCCCTGTGCTTCTCCCGCTTCTCCGTCTCGCCTGCGCTGGAGACCCCGGGGCCGCCCGCCCGGGCCCCCGACGCCCGGCCCGCAGGTACAGTGCTCCAGGCCCCGGCCTGCCCTCGGCGGTCTCTGTCCGCACGCTTCCCCGCACCTTGCTCTCCTTGCTCATCTCTGTCTCTTCCTTAGTCCCTCTCAGTCACCACGACACCCACTCAGCTGTGGGACGAGTCAGACAGTCCGGCAGACGGTCTTGGGCACTCACGCCCCCTCCCTGAGCCGGAGATTCCCTTTCTCTGAGGATCACTCACACACACACACACACTCTTGCCCATCTTTGCCCCACCTCTTGGCTCCAACTCCTGCCTGGCACCTGCTGGATCTGGATTCCACTCCGCTGGTGGAGGCATGTTGGTCAGGCAGCGAGCTCCACGCTGGGTAGTAAGGACTGCAGCAGAGAGGAGGTGGCCAGGGAGGCCCGCCGCAGTGATGGCAGCTGCTGCTGCAACTACAGCAAGCTGTCATATAGACCTCATTGTGCATGCGGCGTTTAACCCACGTAGTCCCATGGGGTCAATTCTATTCTTGTCCCCATTCTACAATAGGGGAAACTGAGGCACAGAAAGGAGTGAGGGTCTGGGATTCGAACCCCCATCGCTGGCCTGAGTCCACGCCTTCTCCAGTATGCATGATTTGTCAGGCTCTTTTCCTGGGCCATTTCACACATTCTATATCGCCCATTCTCAGACCGTCTTTGGAGAAGATGGGGCATCCTTAGTTGATAACTGCGGGAAGCCAAGGCTAGTGAGAGGGCACCGGCAAGTCTGGCTGGCAGGACGGATGCTGGACTGGTCTCTCTGCTGCCCTCTGCTGCCGATCCAGAGAACACTCCAGGATGCCCGTGGCCTGGTGTTCAAAAACAGCTGAGAATGTGCAAGATGAAACCGGGCCTTTTCAGAGAAGGTTCCATTACTGCTCTCCCAAATATTGCCCGAGTCCAAAAGTTGGCCCCACCATTTCTCAGCTCTAGAACTTAGGGCAAGTCACTTTCCCTCTCTGTGCTTTAGTTTCCTCATCTCTAGAATGCAGGTGATAATTAATAGCATCTCCTAAGGCAGTTGAGTGTGTTAAGCGGTTTGATCCTGTGTATGGAGCAGGAAGCCTGACTGTAGCAGTGGTCACTAACCGCCAGCTGTCATTGCCTTAACTAGGTGGACGTTCACTGAGTGCCCTGTGTGCGGGCTGTGTGGGCTGGGAGGACTCAGTGCTGACCAAGAACCTCAACACTGGCTGTGCACCCCAACACTGCCTCAGAGTCACAGAGAAAGCAAATGACAAGAGGAAAGGGCTTTGTCTTCCCAGTAGCTATGTCACTTGACCAGAGACTTGAAGGGCTGGTTGTCATTAACCGGGTGAAAGGGAAGGGGATAGCATGCTAGGGCCATGAGTCAGGGAACAGCTTGCAGAAAGGGCCAGAGGCAGCAGAGAGCTTGGCCGGTTCCTGGAACAGAAGGGAGGCCAGCATGGCTGAGGAGAGAGGGGCAGGGCAGACCACGGAGGCCTGCTGTGGACTGAGTCTGGGACCCCGTCCTGGGGATGCTAGGGAGCCATGGAAGGCTGTAGGGAGGGGAGGGCTGGGCCAGCATTGGGTATAGGAAAGACTCTGGGGCCAGGAGGAGTCCACAGATGGGAGAGAGTGGAAACTGGGTGGAGGGGAGAGGCTGGGGCAGGCATCCAGGAGAGGAGCTGGTGAGCGGGGACCACGGGGAGGAGGGGCAGGGCAGAATCAAGGGCAGAGCAGACAGGGCTGGGCTGACTCTTGTTTGCATTCGCAGGCCTCACCCCAAATGTCACTTCCTCCCTGATACCCCCATCTCAGGGCTCCCATGAGGAGAGGTGGGATAGGTCCAGGGCACAGGGACACCAGCCAAATGATGAGTCAGGGCTGAGGCCAGCAGGGCCAGTCAGCGAGGGTGACCTCACCTTTAGTCACTGGAAATCGAGACAGAGAGCCCAGTCGTGCAAAACCCCAAATCCCTGTACTCAGTTGACAGATATTCCCAGTGCAGCCTGGGCTGGGAAGCTGCTGAGCCCCGGGCCATGGCGGGGCCCACAGTGGGCACCCCCTCTGTGCTCAGTGCCACTCTGCCCACTTTGGCATTTCCTGGGTGCTGAGTGATGCCACACGCCTATGATCCCAGCAACTAGGCTGAGGCAGAAAAATCACAAGTTCAAAGCCAGCCTCAGTAACTTAGTGAGAACCTGTCTCAAGAAAGGGCTGGGGATATAATTCTGGTTAATTCCCCTGGGTTCGATTCCTAGTACCAAAGTAAAGGAGTGTGGGGCCATGTTTCCCATTTAAAGAAGAAAGCAGAGGCTCTGGGACAGGGAGCGCACAGTGGGAGTGAGTCCCAGGGAGGCCCCGGCGGTGGAGTGTGTGCTGCTGGCAGTAGCCCTTGGTGAGACCCTTCACGTGCCGGCCTTAGCTCTGTGGATCTGTGGGCCGGACGAGGCTTTTGTGTGGCTTGGAGTGACCAGAGGATTGGTATTGGGAAAGTCTGGCGGGAGGTTCCTGGGGAGAGACTTTTCCCTGGGGAAGGAGGGGACTTTTGATAGGCTGGTCTTCACTGGTCTTACTTCTGCTGTAGAGGGGCAAGGAGACAGAAAGTTCTTCCACAATGACTGGGATGGCCCTGGAGTGAGAAATGTGAAAAAAATTATTCAGAGGGAAGCAAGTGACCAATTACCCCAGCGGGTAACTACTTGACCCAAAATGGATGGGCAAGGCCTCTGAGGGGCACATTGTGTGAGGGCCTGAGCTACATGGGAAGAGCGTTCAGAGCAGCAGGGACAGCACAAGCAAAGGCCCTGGGGTCAAGGCTCTGCTTAGAACATCAGAAGAATAGCGAGGAGGCCAGTGTGTGGCACACAGGGGAAGTGGGGTAGTGAGGACAGAGGTGGGGACTCCCTCAGTTTTGTGTTCAATTTGAGTTGGAGGTCATGAGCCTGTCCTCCTGTAATTCCCTTTCTCTTTCCTCTCTCTCTATCCTCAGGCCCCGTGGAGAACTGATTCCCCAAAGACCTGACCCCCCTGCACCCCCAGAAGAGGGTTTGAGAGTAGAATCCTCTGTGGACGAGGGAGCCACTGCCACCGCGGCAGACGCCGACTCCGGGGAGGTCCCTGAGGTTGGGCCCTCCCCCTCCCCCACCATGTGCCAAACGGGAGGCCCCGGCCCCCCACCCCCCAGCCCTCCGGACGGCTCCCCTGACCCCCCAGACCCCCTCGGTGCCAAATGAGGCAGGAAGCCCCCATCCCTTCCTGGAGAGCCGCCTTTCTTGGAACTGAACTGAACTCTTTTGGGCCTGGCGCCCCTGGGCACAGCGAAGGTCTCACCTCGCCCACTCCCAGCCCCATGCAGGGGCCGCAGGCTTTGGGGACCTGGACCCCCCATCTCGCGCCTCCCTTCCCCTCCCCAGCCTGGCCCCTGGAGGGGCCTCTGGTTCCAACCTTCGCGTGGCATTTTCACATTATTTAAAAAAGATAAAAACAACTTTTTGGAGGAACGTGGAGCCTGTGTGTGCTTGGGAGGTGGACGTGGGGAGGAGGACACGTGGAGCCGGTGCTCTAGAGGACACCATCCTCGCGGCCCCCATCGGGCAGATGGGACACCGAAGCTCCCTGCAGCACCCAGGCCCATGCAGCAGAGGGGCCTCCTGTGCTTCTCTCCATCCTGCTGGAGTCTGGTGGGTGCCAGGCCCAACTTCGGCTGCAGCCTCACCTGATCCATCATTCAAGAAGCAGTGAGGAGTCAGCGAGGGTTGGGAGCCACATTTCCACCTTCCCCACCAGGTGGCCTGCAGCAGTGGCCAGAAGCTGCCCCAGGGCCAGGGCTGGGGGGGGAGCGGCTCAGAAATGACCTGCTGGCGCCCACACTGGACATGACCCAGATGACTTCCCAGATCACTGCTGCCTGTGCTGAAACAGAGTCACCTCCCTCCCCAGAGGCTCTGCCTCAGTTCATCCTTTTTTTCTTCTTTTAATTTTGAGACAGGGTCTCACTCGGTTGCCCAGGCTGGCCTTGAACTTTGGGTCCTCCTACCCCAGTCTCCAGAGTCCCTGGATTACAGGTGTGTGCCACCACACCTGGCCCAGTGTACCCATTTCTGCATGTGACTGTCCACTTCCCAGACACTCTTCTCCTGTCCAAGCACAGTTCCTGGGTTTTGGCCCAGTGCTCCCTGCCCGCCTGGTGTTTTCCCATCTCTCCATCCGGGTCCTGCGCAGCCTCCCACACACTCACTGTCTAATGCTGTTTGTTTCTTTGTCTGAGTTCCCGTCCCTGCCTTCCCCTCTCTGGGTCTCCCTGTCATCTCTCCCTGTGTCGATTATGTCTTTCTGTCTCCTTCCCTTCATTTCTCCTGTTTCTGCCTCCATCTCTGTCCGTTTCCCTGTGACTGGGGCTGTCTCTGCATCTCTGATCTCTTGGCCCCGGGCTGTCCCCGTCACCTTGAGACCAGGTTTACTAGCATATTGAAGGGAGGTAATTTGGATGAGGGAAGAGAGAAGGGGCAAGGGTGGGTGCCATAGACACTGGCTTAGGAATGAAGGTGGTGAAGGTATTGGGGTCAAATGAAAGAAAGTCCTGGGGCTTGGAGGATGGAGAGGATGAGGGTTTTTCCTCTTCCCCTAACTGCTACTGCCTGTGCCCGTATGGTGTTGCTGGGTGGGGGGGGCCTGTATGGCCTCAACTATGGAGGCCCCAGGGAGGAGGGCTGGGCCCTGGAGCCCTGGGTCTGAGGGAGGAGGGACATATTAGTTCACTAGAACTAACATAACAAGTATCTCAAAATTTGGTGGCTTAAACCACAGAAATTCATCATCTCACAGTTTTGGAGGCTAGAGGTCCAAGATCAATGCCAGAGGGTTGTTTACTTCTGAGGACTGTGATGAAGATCTGCAGCATAACTTTCCAAACCTGGCTCTTGGTGGTCACTAGACACTTTTGGGTTCTGTTTGTAAATACCTTCCTCTCCACATGACAGTGTGTCCTTTCATCTAAATTGCTCTTTTCTATAAGGACACCAGTCATATTGGATTAGGGCCCAAAGTAATGACTTCATCTTTAATTATATTTGCAATAACCCTGTGTCCAAATAAGATCACATTCTGAGATTCCAGGGGATATCAACTTAGAATTTTTGGAAGGTCACAATTCATCCTATAAAAAGGGGGGTTAGCAGTTTGGAGTCCTGAATGAGGAAGGAACTGGGACTCAGAGTCCTCAGTCCTTGGGAAAAGATGGATCTGGACAAAACTGAAGGACGGTTTTGGGCCTGGCTTGAATGTTGCTCAGGCATCTCCAGCTTAATTCAGTCAAATCTGATGTACTGACCGCCCCCACCTCCCAAAAAAAAAAAAATTCCCTTTGGACCCTCACAGCCAATGGTATTGCCATTCACTGATGACCAGCCTTCAAACGGTGCTGGTGGCTTGTCTTCCAAAACCTCTGTCCTGGTCCACTTTTCCACCTCCACAGCCACACTGGCTGGCACTTGGGAACCTCACTGCTTTTCTCTCACCTCCCTGTTGAACTCCAGATTATTCTCCGTGCAGCAGCCAGGGGGCCCTCCACAACCTCAATCACACTCCTGCCCAGGTCCTTGGGACAAGGGCCCACATGGCCAGCCCACACCTTCCCTCTGCCTTCCTCCCACACCTCTGCAGTCGCCAACTTCCAGACACATCTTCCTGCCATCAATCACCCCAGCAAGCCAATCCCCTGCGGACCTCTGCGCATTTTCTCCCATCTCTAGGGCCACCGATTCTCCACACAGTAGCACACGGTACCCATGGGTTCATGCTACAACAGGGGGCACCATGGATGACAGTGATGGGACCCTCTGTTTACTCAGGGACCTCATTTCTCAGGACATGCTTGGGTCGATATCCCCATTTCTCTGGAACCTTTGGAAGAACTTGGGGATTCCATTGAGCATCAGCTCCTAGGGTGGGATTATAAAACGGTCAGGGCTTTCCCCACCTCCACGAGAGCTGGAGACCAGACAGGTAACCCCACAGCAGGTAGCGCAGTGTGAGACGCAGCCTGGATCTCCGCCAGGGGCGGGCAGCACATAGCTCACTGGGAAGGGGCGGCCTTCTTGGGTAGCCTTGTAGTTACATCGCTCCAGAGCCCTTGGCGCTGGCGGGTGCCAGTAGCCAAGGGCGGGGCCGGGACCGACCAGAGATTCGGTATATTCCCCATCCAAGCACTCCACCATTGGGGGACCGGAGCTTCCAGCTCAGCGTACATTAGGAACTACAACTCCCAGCAGGCCCCGCGGCGGCAGCCTCGCTCCCAGGGGAAAACACGAGGGAGGGCCTGCGGGGAGTGGTAGTTTCCTACGCTAAGGAACACTCAGCTCCCTGGGCGGGTGTGGGCATGACAATGGAGTCTCCCGCCAGCCCACCAGTCTTGGGACCCGTGATAATTTCCATCGTTGGAGGTACACTTGTTCTTTGAGGTCTCACTTCCTGGGCCCCTGCCTTTTAAACACCACCCCATGGGATCAAACCATTCTATTTCTAACTGGCCCAACTATAGGGCAAGAAGGGGGCGATCCAAATCCTGGCTCCAGGCATCCAAAACAAGACCTTCACCTTCAGACCGTCACATTCCCAACACAGACGTTTGAACTGCATGTTGTCAGCCCTTTGACATTACGTGTCCTCCAAAGGAGGCTAAATGTCGTCGCAAAGCCTGGCTCAGTGCACAGCCCAGCAACAACGCCTCCCTCGCACACTTCAGCCGCCCTCCGCTTGCTGACCCAGGCCTCCTTGCAGTCATCCTGAGAGGTCTCTTAGTGTCCCTGGGCACTCCACATGGTTCCCAGCCCCCACAGGTATTTACTGCCCCTCAACCACAGGTCCTGTAGAAGCCATGAACCCTGGCTCTCGCCCCTAGATTTCTGCCCCCACCCACCTTGTAGACCCCATGGGGAGTGGAAGTGGAGGTCAACTCAGTCTAACAGCAAGAACTGCCTCTACGGGAAACCTCCCTTTGCTCCACCTATGAAAACTGGGGTGAAACCAGAAGTGACCCCCTCCAGGGTAGCTCCTTCCTAGGCGCTTGACTGGCTTGGTTCCTGGACCTTGTCAAGGTGGACGGGATGGAGCACCTAGCTCTGCCAACACCAAGAAATGAGGGGGTCTGCAGGCACGAGTGGTTAAATAATTAATAAGATTCCCAACAGCATGTTAATTACAAATAATGAGAGAGGAGCTAAAGGTGGTCAATTTTCCAGACAGGAAACCAGGATCCACAGCCCCAGGGCCCAGGGGTCCGGCCACCTGGGCGGGGCAGCTCTGAAATAAATAATGGATTTGGGGGCAGGGGGTCAGGGCTGCTCCTGCTTCTTCTTGACGGAAATCCGCTTCTTCCTTGCTGCCAGCATCTCATAGAAGGGGTCTACACTCACTGCGGCTCTGCAGAGGGGAGGGTCCCGGATGAGAGCCAAGTCCAGGCCCCAGCCTCCTCCCTCAGACCCAGGGGTCCAGGCCCCACCCTCCCTCAGACCCAGGGGTCCGGCCTCCA
Source organism: Urocitellus parryii (assembly GCF_045843805.1). NCBI lineage: Eukaryota > Metazoa > Chordata > Mammalia > Rodentia > Sciuridae > Urocitellus > Urocitellus parryii. The sequence continues at coordinate 7,767,085 of NC_135545.1, forward strand.
GTCCCCTTCCTCAGGAGTCAGCCCAGGCTCACTGGATGGACTTGATCCACTCATCCTTCTCCTCCTGTGTGGGCGCTGAGATCCGGTACACCATGTGGTTCCCTTCAACCACTCGGCCATCTGCCTCCGTTTTGCAGGCTTTGATGAGCTGCCCCTTGTTGTTGGGGATGTAAAGCTCAAAGCAATTCTGAGGAAATGCACGAGGACAGCAGGTAAGAGCCAGCCCTGGGGCCTCTACAGGCCCTTGTGCGAGCAGGAAGGGGCAGAGAGGGTCTCACCGGTTTCCGGGGGTCATCCACCTCACGGATGCTCAGGTTCTCCAGGGGGATGATTCCTCGGGGCTCCTTGTCCTGAACGAGCAAGTGAGACAAAACTCAGACCTGCAAACCTCCCCTGCAGCCCGCGCCTGCTCCCACTCCCCAGAGCCCAGCCGGGCCCTCACCGTTGTGTACTCAAAGTAGTAGAGACAGTTGTCCGTGAGGATGAACCAGCGCCGCTTCCAGGTCTTCACCCGGCCCCCTGAAAGGGAAGGGGCGGGAGGGGGCCTGGGCTCAACGGGGGACAGGGCCTCTGGGAGGGGGAGGGAGAGGCAGAGCAGGAGAGGCGGGGCCTAGGACAAAGCAGGCGGGAAGAAACAGACAAGCAGGGACAGGTGTGCTCGGGCCTAGGAACAGGTCCACACCCAGATCAGGCTCTGCCCTCTCTAGACCCATCGCCAGCTCAGGCCCAGCAGCCTCAGGGAAGGCACTGGGAGCTGAGGCCAGGCCACCCCCACCCCTCGTCTAGTGTGGGGGACAAGGACGGGCCATGTACCTACCTCCTGGGGCAGACAGCGAGAAAGCAGGCAGGACCAGGTGCAGGAGGAGGGAAGGCGGAAGGGTGGGATGCCCCCAAGAGCCGCGACAGAAATAGCAGGAAGGGAAGGGATGCGTAGGGGTGGGGCAGAGAGACAGACACAGGGAGAGGAACACGCAGAGGGAGACAGGGAGGGAGAGAGAGGAAGACAACCAGTTACATCCACATGGGAGAGGAACGGCCAGACTTCTCCCTCCCAGGGAGCCTGAGGGCTCTGAGCCCAGCATGGCAGCCACTGAGTACCCCCTCACCTCCCTGCTCAGCTCCAGCCCACCCAGGACATGTCTTTGGCCAATTTACCTCCATTGCCATGGTGACCACCCCCACTAGGAAGAATACAACTTCCCTGCTTGGCCTGATGGGGACCTGGGGTCTCAGCTTAGCCCTCAGCTCCAGCACAAACGTGCTGTGTGACCTTAAGGCACTCTCTTGCTCTCTCTGGACTCCCACCTGGAGATTCTGATGGGCACACACCATCCTGTAGCAAAATGGCCTACTTCTGAGCCCAGAAGGATGCACTACTGACAGTGACAAGGGCATCACAGAAAGTAATGACCACAGCACCAAACTGCAGCAGGGTACAGGGCAAAGCCTGTGCGAATTGCCCCAAGGGAACAGGTGTGCTCTGGACTAATGCCCAGCAGCTGTGGGCCATGGCTGAGCCTCAGTTTCCTCAACTGGAAAATGGAATGCCTGCTGCTGGGAGCAGCCGGGAGGGGCCAACCCCTGGAGGAGCTGCTGTCCTGCCTCTCTCTGGCAACGCAGGCAGGGCCGCACTCACTCTGGAGGAAACCAGGCCCCAGCCCAGTGGCCTGCCTCCCCTACAGGCAGCAGCGACCAACACTGGCTGCAAAGAGCGGTTTACATCTTTAGTGTTTGTCCTGCTGAGAGGTGAAGCCCTGGGTGGAGAGCACAGTTCCACATGGGGGGATGCGGAGGGAAGCCACAGCCACGGTCCCACCCCCCAGGAGGCGGGGCCCACTGTGATCCCTCCTCCTTCCCCTGGGGCGGCCATTCACAGCCTCTCCACCTCCAGCTCAAGTGCCAGCTGCTGGGTCCCAGGCACAGCTCCAAGCTGTGGCTCTCGACCTTGGCTTTGTTTGTAGGCACCTGGGGAGCTTTAGAAATGACTGACAGGCCCTCCTGCACCCCAAATCCCCACTTCAGGGTTTCCAAAGTGCTGAGGTGAATCTCACCCACAGCCAAGTTTAAGATGGCTCCAGCCAGGTGCAGTGGTACAGGCCTGTAACCCCTGTGGCTCTGGAGGCTGAGGCAGGAGGATAGAGAATTCACAGCCAGGCTCAGCAATTTAGTGAGGCATGAAGCTACTTATATAAAATATAAAAAGGGCTGGGGACATGGCTCAGTGGTTAAGCAAGCCCCTGAGTTCAATCCTGGGACCAATAAATAAATAAATAAATAAGTAAAGGAAGGAAGCAATGACTCCAGTCCTCACAATGGCCGTCTCTGGCCCCGATTTTGCTATTATCTACGTTTCTTTCTCTTTTTTTTTTGTATCTAGCATTTCAAGGAAGACTGAACCCCATCCCTCCCAGCTGAGGACTCGGGGTTCATATAAGCCAGTCCAGGTTGTTCCCTCTGGCCAGGCATCAATCGAACCAGACAGGAAGTCACCTGCGGACTCGGGACAGCATCCTCACTGTGTTAGCCCTCTTCTGCCTATGAGTGCTGTTCTGGGGACAGCAGGACACTGGGAACAGCCAGTGCCCCATTGATGATGAGGCCATCAGACTGTGAGCAAGGGAACAGGTTCCCAGGGGCAGCTGTGTCCTGAGGGACCACTTTTGTACCAGATGTGGGCTGAGCCGCTCCTGCTCACAGCATCCTCAGTGCTGAGACCAGACCTGGCTCAGAGAAGGGATCCACAGACACCGGTGGGGAAAAAGAGGGCCCAGAGTGTTTTCTACACAGCAGACCTGGCTGAGGGCCCCACGCACAGGAATCATCCTGTTTGCAGCCCCATTTTTCAAGTGTGGAAACTGAGGTTCAGAAGGGTCGAATCACTTGCCTCAGGTCACACAGTGGGCATGTGTGGAAGCTGAGTCCTGGGCTTGTGCCCAACAACTTCCCCCTGCAGAGGCAGCCAGCAGGGTCGGGAGGGGACGTACCCAGCTTCAGGAGCCAGCCCTCCCGGTCCGGGTTGAAGAAGGTGTGGGTCAGATCATTCCCATCATCCTCGGGAATCTTGAAGGGCTCATTCCGGATGCTGTCGTAGAGGTTCTGTGGGGTGAAGACTGGGTGAGCAATTCTGGGCACCGGGGCCCTGCTGGGGCTACTCAGGGCAGTGAGACCATGGGAGGTGACCCATCCTGGGAAGAAGAGGAACAAGCTGGGGAGGACAGTAAAGCAGAGGGCAGAGGAATTCAGGGAGGAAAGAAAAGAACTATGAGAACAGTCAGAAGAGCTTTGTAAGTTCTCAGAAAAACCGGCAAATAGAGAATGAGATGGCCGAGACCCTGGTGGAGCCAGAGAAGAGAAACTGGCACCGAACCAAGGGCTGGCCCCTGAGAGAGACAGGAGAAAGAGAGCATGGAAACAAGCCAGGTGGGATCACAGGACCTGTGGGAGGGGAGCAGGGCAGCAGGACGGGCCTGGGCAAGGGGCTGTCTGTGGCAGGAAGAGGGCTATGGGCAGGGAACAGTGGGACTGACCCTCAACAGCTCCTCTGGCAGGTCCCCGCCCTCATTGATGCCCCGATTCATGGCCACAAAACGCTCCAAGCCCGGCTTATCCCTGACGTTGGGGTTGTGAAGGCTGGTGTTCAGCATGATCACGGCAAAGGACAGCACATAGCACGTATCTGCAGACAGAACAGGGGTGACCACATTTTGCGGACCCAGGCCCCCTGCAAGGGATTTAGGGGCCAGCTTCCAACCCTCCTCCCCCAGACCCAGAGGCACAGAACCCAGCCCTCCTCCCCCAGGCCCAGAGGCACAGAACCCAGCCCTTGTCCCTCCAATCCACAGATCCAGCCACCTCCCAGGAGAATGGGCCCCACCTGTGGACTGGAAAACCCCCGGGTTGCACAGGCAGTATCGCTGAGCAAAGGCCTCCATCATCCGGTCAATTTTCTGGGCCTCTCCAGGGAGGCGAAAGCTCCACAGAAATTGCCTGGTTTAGGGAGGAGCCAGGATGGATGTCAGGGCTGAGAGAACACCCTCCTCATACTGCGTCTCTGTTAGGAACTGGCCAAAACGAAATCCAAATCTTCTGGTCTCAGTGGTTGGTTCAAGTATGGACACATGACCCAATCTGACAAATCATTGGCCTCGGGACTCCTGGTGGATCTATACAGCAATAGCCTTTCTTTCTGCAAAAGTTGCTAAACAGGCCTGGCAAAATTTAATTTGGGGTCTACAATATGTAATTCTAACACGAATTTTGGCAAACAAAACCAAGAGAGTGAGCTGACTCTCTCATACTCCACTTGGGTACCTGGATCCAGCTATGCCTGATGAAGGCCCTATACTTGGACTTCTGTGTTACAGGACTCAACCAATTCCTTGGTTTTGCTTGTTTGTTCTGAGTAGGGTTTGTAGCTCCCAACTAAGAAAGTCCTGATAGGTACATTCCTGCCCTTCCAACACCATCCCCTCACCTGAGGGCCTGCACCAGATTGAGATCGGTGAACTCATGCAGATCCACAAAAGCATGCAGCACTGCCAGGTTCAGCTCCTCCCTGGGTGGAGAGAGACACAGTCGCACACAGGAAAGGAGACAGAGGAAGTCAGAGTAGACGAGGACGGGGGCAAGGTGCAGAGGCAGCCACACCACGTCTTGTGCACAGCAGCTGCCCCTCTGAGGCGGGTGCAGCTTTCTTCCTGGCCCCATTCCCGGCCTGGACCCAGTGTGGGGAAGCTCAGAACACACTCCTGGAGGAATATGTGCCTTAGGGACCCAGGACGGTTAGATATTTCAACAGGTGAGAGAAATGCACTAAACAGGGCTGGGGATATGGCTCAAGCGGTAGCGCGCTCGCCTGGCATGCGTGCGGCCAGGGTTCGATCCTTAGCACCACATACAAAAAAGATGTTGTGTCCGCCGATAACTAAAAAATAAATATTAAAATTCTCTTCTCTCTCTCTCCCTCTCTCTTTAAAAAAAAAAAAAAAGAAATGCACTAAACAGGCAGTACATCTACTGTCACCTCTCTCAGATGTTCCCCATACTCCGCTGTGTCTAGACGCAGTCCGTCCCACTCCCCAGACATTCACAGACAATTCCCACACACCCAGGGGTCCATAAAACCCTATGATCCTAGACATCAACAGAGGGTCCTCAATACCTAATGACCCAGCCCATGCCCCCCAGGCCTCCAGACAGCCCTCACAACTCCTAGATGTCACAAGGGCCCTAGATCCCCAGAGAGCTGCCAGTGGTCCCCATACATGCCCACAAATAACCTCCCATTGTACAGTACTCAGGTTCACCACTGCCCCCAGACATAAATGGATGCCCCCCAATATCCACAAAGTCCCCACACCCCGACATGCTCTCAGCTCCCCCAGATCCAAGCCAGTTCATCCTGTCAGCCCAGGTGGAAGACGGGTGTACCAAGGGCCACCCTCATGGAGGCTGCAGAGCAGTTCCATCACTGAGCTGCCAGGGTGAGAGCAGCAGCCAGGCAGGTGGGTCACAGAGATGAGTCCCAGCAGGTGCCAAGCAGGTATCTCACCTTTCTCCCAGGTAGTCCCCAATAGCGGTCTTGTTCAGTCCCTCGCCCTTGTATAGGAAGCGGGCAATCTCTTCTGGTGTGTTCTGCAGGAGTTCGTTCTCTACCAAGAACTGGATACCCTGGTAGGTGGGGGTCAGGTCTCAGTGTGGAGGGCTAGAAAGCTCCTGTACCTCCCCATGAACCTCAGTGCCCCACCCTCAACAGGGTAGGACCTGGTCCACCTCTCCCACCTCCTGACCTGTTCCCCCTTTCCCTGCCTAGTTAATTCCAGCACCAAGAACAGGGTCTAGCAAGGAATAGGTGCTTAACAAATATTTGCTGGATGACTGAACAAACTCTACCTGCTTTCAGCAAGAATAAAGTAAGAAACTGTTAACAAATAGCAGTCCATTCAGACTGTGAACTCAAAGTCCCAGGCTGGATCAGAGTCTCTTTGGCTCTCTCTGAGCCATGAAGACCTCTCCACTACAACCACATTTCACTTTGGATTGTGGCTCCTATGTCTAGGTACCCGTACTGCAGTGTAGGACAGGGCCTGACTCTACTCTGGATCTCCAGCATTGCCTAGTACAGGGTCAGGCCTTCTGGAGGCCTCAGGAAATGTGTGTGGACAACTGAACATATGTCTTTGCTCCACCTGGTGAACACCTACTCAACTTTCACACCTGACTGAATGTCCCGTCCTCAGGGAAGCACTCCTGACACCACCAGGATCCTTCTTATGGGTGCACAGCAGCCTGGTATCTCCCTCTGCCATGCACTGACTCTCTCCTTTGGGCATGTCTCTTTGTTTATAATTCTTATCAGACTTAAGCCCCTCTTAAGATCATAAGTACATTAAAAAATACACATAAAAAGGGGAAGAAGACCTTCCAGGCAAGGGACACAACATACTCCAGGGTCAGGAGGCTGGAAGACTTGGTCGGTAGTCTCAGAACACATGGGCAGATATCTGAATCCAGGGATCAGGATCCAAGTCTGTCTACCTAGAGAAGACCTGTACCCATAGCATTCCTGGAACCTGGAGGTGCCAGAACCCAAAGCCTGGATGTCTACTGGCTGGTCCTAACCCTTTGACCCCAAGCACCTTCTTGGGGTCCATGTTGAATTTCTTCCTGCCCATTGCCATCTTCCGGTTCCGCTGCAAGGTCTTACTGCAGGGGCAGAGAGCGGGGTGGGGGTGGGGAGCCATGGGTCAATGCCTGGGTCTTCTGGCCCTGGCCAAGTCCCATGCTCCCATGTCCCCTGCCCCAGCCCTCACCTGCCCTCGTTGGCCTCCAGACCCTCCACCTCACTCATAGCTTCACTGAGCTCCTCCCGCAGGCGCTGGATTTCTACCAATAGCTCCTGTTTTCGCCTCCTGATGTTTTCCAGCTCCATCCGCTCCTCCGGAGTCAGGTCCGGGGGCTCTGTGGGCCAGGATCAGAGTTTGCAAATAAGTTCTGGGTCTAGAAGCCTAGATTCCTGCAATCTAGGGCTGGGGACCTGGATTCCTCTGTCCAGCATTGGAAGGGCTGGGCCAGGAGTCTAGGGGAGAAGGAACCCAGGCTCCTGAGTCTGAGGGAGAAGGGGGAGCCTGAGTGCTTCCGACTGGGGGAAGAAAAAGGATGCAAGTCAGAACTCATGGATCCATTACTTGGAAAGGGTCTGAAGCCTTGGTTTTCTGACTCCATTACTGGTGGGCTGGCTGGGGCTCTGGAGTGGAGACAGGCCTAGACGTCGGGACTCCAGAGTCCATGTAAAGTAACTATGGCAAGGGAAGCCGCTGTCAGCTTGTAAGAGTTGGGAAACCGGAATGGGGCATCGGAGGCCTTCGCCCCCGCCTTAGCGGGATCTCCGTCGCCCACAAGATTTTTCTCCACCCCCCACCCCACCAGCCCCTCTCCCCGCCCCAGGCAGGCAGTGGGTACTCCGGGCCGCTCCAGCGGGAATGGTTCCGCCCCGGCCTCGCCACCGCCGCTCCATCCCGCCCCCTCCCGCCGCCACCGGAAACAGGCTCAGCCCAAACAATGGCCTGGAACGCCCCGCTCGCGGGCCCCGCCGGAAGCCCGTCCCGCGCCGCACAAAAGCGAGGCGACGATGGGGCAGAAGGGCTTCACGCGTCGCGCGTCGGGAGGGGACTTTCGCCGCGGAACGTTCAGGAGGAAACGCTCGATCCGCTCGCAGCCGGCCCCGCCCCTCCTCGACCTACCATAGACGCCGTCCTCCATGGCGGCTAGGAAGGCCCGCGGGGAGTCCGGGGCAGTCCCGCCGGTCGGGCCTGGATCCGCGTTGGCCCGCGGGCTCGGGTGAGCCCGCTCAAACGCCCCGGGAGCCACCGCCGCCTCCTCAGCGCCAGTCCTCAGCGCTGAAAAGACTCTCCCTTCACTGCCCAACCGCCCGGCCAGTAGGGACCGCCCCTCGTTTTGACACCGTCCAATCCACGGCGGGTCCCCTCGTCTGCTCCGCCCCCGACGCTAACGGATCGTTCTCCAGGACCAATAAACGCACAAGAAGCAGATGTAGCAATGTCCGGGTGGAGGTAGACGGCCTGTGAGGCCAATCGGAATGAGGGCAGGGCGCCAGGTCCCGCCTCCGAAACAAAAGAAAGCTCTTGGCAGGCTTGTCCTCCAATGAGAAGCCTCAGAAAGGAGTTGCCAGGAGGTAGGGCTCTGTGGTGCAGAGATGACTGCGTCTGCGCTAGGACTCCGCACTAGGAGACTAGGTCAATTAGGCCCCGCCTCCCGCAATACGTTGTTAGGGGGCAGTACTTTGTTAGTCTTGTTGCCTGGGGCGGAGCCTCAACGGTGGGTTGTTCCCGTGAGCCACACCTCCTCACAGGCCACGCTTGCTTTTGACTGCAGCTGTTGCCATGCAACCGCTAGCCTTTCTTTTTGCCTGATTCTGCGGGTACTTCCCTCTCCTCTCAATCTCTTCTACAGTCTAAACTCCCTTTCCTTACCACCTCCTATGACCTCCCCATCCACCTCAGCCTCTTCAGAGTCAAGGGATGGTGAATTGACTTATTGTTTTTTCCAAATGCTGCTTTGCTATTTGGTAATTATCAGAGTGGCACAGTAGTGGAAGGCCAAATATAGTGAAAGCACGGGCTCCGCCTTCCCGGCGCCTTCCTCCCTCTCCCGTAAACTCCTCCCCTTAGCATCTCCCTCCTAAGACTCCTCTCTTCCTCGAGCGTCCTCCCTGACAAGTCCCCTTCCCTTAGCATCCTCCCACCTCTCTGATCTCTTCCCTTCCCTTGGTACCTCTCCAGCTCTCCTTATTTCTGGCCTATCCTTCACCCCTCCCCCGCCTGTCCTCACACTCTTCTTCCAAACTCCTCCTTCCTTCCAGAATCCGCCCACATCTGAGGCCCTTTGGGTTCTTCCCAGCCTCTTTGGGTTCCATGCAGGGAAAGCGGATGCAGGGTCCCAGTTGGGATGGGGAACATGAGTACTTTTGTAAAAGGGACTGAAATAGCGCCTAGGCCTCGTCCTCGTTTGTGGTCCCTGGGCTGCACAGGTGGGGATTCAGGGCCAGGATCTGGTTAAACTGTCGGATTAGACACGGAGCCTCCTAATCTCTTCACTGACCTTTATGAGTGGCTCTGGTCCTGCCCTCCCCAGTAGAGTCTCAGGCTGTGCGCCAGCCCTGCTCCCAGTCTCTCCTTCCAAACGGAACCACCCTCCTACTCCTTTACCCCTAACTTAACCTTCCTCCCCACCTATTTTCTATTGTTCCCCACTGGGTTTCCATTGTCCCCAGTCCCTGTCCCAGGCACTCTGTGCTGGGAGAGCAGCCAGCTAATTAATCCCATCCGGTCATTACCTAGGGATTCTGAAGGATAAAGAGAGTTGGGGAAGCCAGAAGTGGAGACCTGAGTTGCTGCAGCATTTGGGCAGGCTGAGGGCCAGTGACAGTGCCTGACCTGTCTGGAACAGGATTGGGAACATAGCCTTCTCTTGGCACTGCCTCCATCTGCGGCTGGCTCCCACCCTGTTGGGCATTTAGGTAAATGGCAGCATGGACAGAGGCCAGCCCCAAGGGCCCATGCCCTTGAAACACTCAAGACACACCCACCAGGGCTCCCAGGTCTTTAATCTGGGGACAGGTCTCCCCTAAAACACCCACTTTGCCCACAGTAGGAAGATCCCCAGTCCTCTGAGTGGCTTGAGGGAAGTGGGGCCTCTGGCCCTTAGCCACAGCTGCTTGCTGGCTCTGTGATTCAGACACTGAAGTTCAGAGCCAGCCTTTAAGATCATCTCCTATCCCAGCCGCCCTGGAAGGGCATGTGTTCCAGCACCAGAAGGAGTCAGAAAATCTCCAGAACCTACTCCCCTGTTCCATGAAGGAAAGAGTCATCCTGCTGGAAAGGCTCTTGGAGGACTTCAGGTTCCAATGCCCCATTTTCACAGATGGGGAAACTGAAGAAAAGAGGGATATGATTTTCCCAAAATCACACAATAAATTGGGATTTACAGGGAAACTTCCTGGATCCTTGAAAAGGATTCCATTCTAATTAACTTGGCCTCAATTTCTAACCTTGCCATAGAAACCAGGGGGAAACTAGATTGATATCTGTTGTTTATATTATTTATATATATATATATGTACATATATAATACACATATGTATAACATCTTTAAGAAACAGAGACACATCATTAGGTGTAGTATCCCAGAGTCTTGGACTTTCCCCTTCCCTTGACCACTAATTAGGCCTGCGACATCCAGGTCTCACCCAAACCCTCACCTGCTGGGAGATACCAGAAATGCTACTTAGCAAGTCCTGAGTCCTCTTCCTAGAAGTACCAGCAGTCTGTCTGGAGGTAATCAGAACCTCCAGGCTTTGGGGAAGGATACTCTGGATCCCCGGAACTGTAATTCCTTTTTGGCACTACAGAACCACAAGAAGTTAACTAGGATCATCGAGGTTCTCAACTATATTAGGCAATCTTGGACCAGCAAATGGCAAACATCTAGACCACCACTCCTTCCTTGACTCCGTGATCAACTGAGAGCCACAGAATCCCAACTCCTTTGGACATTCTAGAAGGGCACTTCAAACAGAAACAACATTTACAAGCAGTGCTTATCCCTCAGCTGAATGCTCTAAAACCAACGGTCTGGAGTTTTATAACACCAAGAACTCCCAGTCGGTCACTTTGGTCCTTCTAAAGCCACAGACTCATCATTGTTTCATGCATTCTAGACACATCACTCTGCATCTGGAGTAGTTCAACTCTCTAGGTCAACTTGTTCTAGAATCACCAGTTTTTGCCTCTATGGTCAACAGAGATTCACAGAACCTTAACTCCCAGGCTTTCTCGAATCATAGGGTCTTTTCTTGACATGAAGTTGCCTTCTTTTCCTTTGGTCAATGGAGATTGAGTACCTGGAGGATCCCGCAACCTTCCCTCCTGAGGTGATCCAGAAAAATGACTTGCTTCTCAGTTGGCTGAGTCAAGAAGCAGTAGTCTCTTGACTCTTAGGTCACCCCAGACCTACAGCTCTTGAACTGCCAACTTCCCAGAGGCAGTCTATCCCATTGACTTCTGACCCTGTTCAACAACTAGCCCAATCTTGTAGAGGACTCTAGAACCACCAGTCCTTGCCCTTTGGGTTCAGAATTTCTGGATCCTTCAGCTCTGGTAAGACTCAAGAATTGGGCTCATGAAGGGGTCCCTGGAGGGAACACATAAGCAGAGGAATTAAGGTCCGGTAGCATGTCTGTGGTGGGCCCACTAGACATGGCAGAACCTCACCAGCTAATGATTTAACCAGTAGGCCTGTTGGTCTTGGGAAACACGTGCCCACATCCCAGTAAGAGGGCCCAACCTCTCCACAGAAAGGGGGCACAGGTGGGGAAAGGGACATCAGCTTGTATCATGGGGGCAGGGTCAGTGCCAGGGTTGGTGTAAGAACTCGGGGGCTGGCAGCTCCATCTTCTGTCTCTTCCCCAGGCCCCTCCTTGGCCTCCTCTTCCTCCTCCTCCTCCTGGCAGCAGCTCAGAGCAAGTTCATTTTCATAACAAAATGCAGCCAGAGAGCCAGGGAAGCTAGACTTGGGGCTGTGGGAAGCCTGTTCTGCCCGTTCGTCCAGCTCCTTGGCGCTGCAGACAGGTGTCCCTGGGACCTCATAGGTGCGATGGAAGTGGCGATAGTCGACCTCATATTGGGAGCCACGCTGGAAGAGGACTGGCTCAAAACGATGGCCCCAGAGTAGCTCACCAGGGAGGTAAGATGAGCGACACTGTGTGGTCATGGCTGTGGCCTCAACCATGCCCTCGAGGATGACCACTAGCTCGAAGTCAGCCCGGGCCAGCTCGGCCCGTCCCAGCTCATACAGAGGACTAGCAGAGTCGATCTCATGCACGATGGTGATGGGGGACACGAGGAAGATGCGATCGGTGCCTCCGTCAAAGCCCACATCCACATCCTGGTGGTCCAGCGGGATGTACTCACCCTCCGGGGTCACTCGGGGCTGCAGGAAAAGGCAAGGAGCCAAAGACAGAGGGCAGGAGCAGGGAGACAGAGAGAAAAGAGCAAAGCCCAGCAGGGGCGAGAAACAGGGGGTGAACATGGATCCAGAGGGAGGGGGACGAAGCCTCAGAGGAGTCCAGAGACCCAGGGAGAGAAGGATGAGGGTTCAGAAAAAGGGGAGAGGAGACAGAGACCCAGAGTAAGAGAGGACAGACATTCAAAGAGGGAGGAGGACAGAGGAAGAGAAAGAGAGAAAGGGAGAGAGCGACAGTGGCAGAACAGAAATTAGCCAGACAGCCAAAACCAGAGACATCCAACCAGGGATTGGAGGAGGAGGAGAATAGAAAAAAATGGCTTCAATATGGGACCAGATAAAGATAAACCGCTATCACAGGAGAGGGATAGGACGATCTGGGTCCAACATTCTATATGCCACTGTTGCTTCGGGTAGCCCCCAGGCTGTCCTTATTACCAACTGTCCAACACCACTGTTGTGGGGTCAATACTGGTAATTTACCCATCTACCACTGGGTTCACACCACCTCCCCCGTCACGTCACTGTCCTACAGATTTCTGAAGAGGCAGTGTTCCTCCTGGTCATGAATCCTAGTGTCTCAAACTGCCAGGCAGGACACCCAGAAGGGAGGTGGGAACCTCTTTTCTTGCAACTACCTGAGAGCACCAGAGGCCTCTGGGAATTACAGTTCCCTTCAACATCTATCCCTGCTCTCACCCCAAGTCCAGCCTCAGTCCAGAATTCTTAAGTGTCTCTATGTGGGCTGGGCGCAATGGTGTACAGCTGTAATCCCAGTGACTGGGAAGGTGGCAGCAGGAGGATGGGAAGTTTGAAGATGGCCTCAGCAACTTAGTGAGATTGTTGAACTTTTAAAAAAAAGGTCTTGGGATGTAGCTCAGTGGTAAGTTGCCTCTGGGTTCAATCCCTAATACCATAGGGGAAAATATTAAGTATCCCTAGTGGGGCAAAGGCATAGTTTATGAGGAACAGGGATGTTTGAGCAACTTGACCACAATTCTGGAAAGACAAAGGCCCTGTGAGAAAGCTGCCACCCAGGGGCTGATGTGAGTGGTAACTGTCTTGTTGCAGATTCAAGAGCGCTTCCTGAGAATGTCCCCCAACTCCGCAGCTGTCAGTTGCAGGTAACCTGCATACCACTGCACAAACCCAGGGGACTTGCCCTAAGTCATAAACCACCCATGCTACTGTCTACTGGGAATTGTAACCTGAACCATGGAATCCCCACCACCCACAGAAAACAGATTTCTCCTCAGACCACTCCATCGGGGCATTTCCCCTGCCCCAAGGCTTCTGGGAACTGGAGTCCTGAGCCTGGATGCTCAGGGATAGACTTCCCACAGTTGGCCTGTCCTGAGCTCTTTTTTGGTGGTACCGGGGTTGACCCAAGGTTGCTCTACTACCGAGCTACCAGCCCTTTTGAAACAGGGTCTCTCAAGGTTGCCCAGATTGGCTTTGAACGGGGTCCTCCTGCCTCGGTCTCCGGAGTGTCTGGGATTACAGGCGTGTGCCCCTGACTTGGCTCTCCGGAAGCTCTTTGTCTCAGGTTCTGTCTGGTTTTCCTAGACCTTTAGGAAAAGCTATCACCACTGGGCATCACAGTCCCCGCCCCTGCAGGCCCTGGCATCCCTGTTCCTGGGACCTTGGACTCTGCAACCCCCAGGGCCCTCATCTTCCAGGGCGCACCTGCAGCAGCTGGGCCCGCACATGGGCTTCCACCAGGTGGCTGCGGCGCAGGTTGCCCACACGCCACATGAGGCAGAGGCGGTGGTCCCGAAGGGCCACCACAGCGTTCTCGCTGAAGACGAGGGTCTCGTTGCGCTTCTTGGGCTTGGCCATCTTGGCCATGACGGCACCCACGACAAACGCGTCGAGCACGCAGCCAGCGATGCACTGTAGCACCACGGCGGCCACAGCAGCCGGGCACTCCTCGGTGACGCTGCGCACGCCGTAGCCGATGGATGTCTGCGTTTCCAGAGCAAAGAGGAAGGCGGCCAGGAAGCTAGCCACCTGCGAGAAGCAGGGGGCCGGGGGCGGAGGGGCGGCCAGGTCACCATGCAGTGATGCGATGAGCCAGAAGGCCAGGCCGAAGAGCAGCCAGGAGCCCAGGAAGGAGCAGGAGAAGAACAGGCACATCCAGCGCCAGCGCACGTCCACGCACGTGGTGAACAGGTCGCTCAGGTAGCGCGCGCCCTGGCCGCCCAGGTTCACGAAGCGCACGTTGCAGTGCCCGTCCTTTTTGACGAAGCGGCCTCGGCGTGGGCCCACCGGGGACTGTGCCGGCGCCCACCCGTTGCCGCACAGCGCTGGCCCGGCCTCCTCTTCATCAGCTGCCCGGCTGTCCCCCGACTCCTGGACGCCTCTGAGGCGGCGCAGGGCCCTGGCCAGGCCCATTGGGCGGGGGGACCCCCTCCACTTGGCCTAGTGCGGGGCAGGCGTTCCGAATCTGCGGGGATAAGAAACAGGCAAGAACCGTCAGGGTGCCAGGAATCGGTGGGCTCGAGGGCCGGCATGCGCTCTGTTGGGCCTCCGAGGCCTCACTTGGCAAAGCAGAACGCAATGTCCATGTTTGACAAGTTCAGCAACAAAGATGACGGTGATGCTGTAGGTGATACTTGTGTGGTGACAACAGCAACAACCACAATTGTAGCAGACATTTATTCCATACTGAATTTATATAATTTTGTTATAAGAATCATACTAAAATTTATATGACTTAGACACTGTTGTAAGCACTTTATGTATATACTTAGCCCCACAGAAAACTTTTGAAGTAGATATTATGCCCATTTTACAGAGAGGAAACTGGGTACAGGAAGCTGAAATAACTTGCCCATAATCTCACCAAAGTGAGCTGGGATTTGAATGCAGCAGACTAGCTCCCCAGTCTGCACCCCTCAGAGGCTGAGCTCTATTCTCAGCATGAAGAGATGAGCTGGGCTCTGAGGTCAGCTGTTGCTCAAAAACAGTCTTGGAAAGCACAAGCAACAAAGGGAAAAATAGATACATGAGAAACTTGTGCTTTAAAGAACACTTCAAGAAAGTGAAACAAACCAATGGGAGAAAATAGTTGCAAATCATGTATCTGCTTTAAAATGTCCAGCACTGAGTTGCAATATTTGCAGAGACAAATTATCCAATATAAAAGTGGGCAAAGGATCTGTATAATTTCTCCAATGATATATGAATGCCAAAAAGCACAGGGAAAGTTACTTAGCCATTAGAGAAGCACAAATTACCACAGCAAATAATCCTATTGATTCAGGCAGGAGGAGACTGAGGCAGGAGGATCATAACTTCCAAACCTGCCTCAGCAACTCAGGGAGACCCTAAGCAACTCAGTGAGACCCTGTCTCTCAAATTGCAAAAAAAAAAAAAAAAGAGCTAGAATATGGCTCAAGGTAAAGCACCCCTGGGTTCAATCCCCAGTACCAAAACAAAACACAAACCCCCCACAATAAAGCCAGGAATGTAATTAACCCAGTGGGAAAATGTGTGCTTCACATTCTTGAGACCCTGGGTTCAATCCTCAGCATTAAAAAATAAAAATAAAAAAGTAAGTAGAAACAGCTTCCCACACAATGAGATACTCCATAAACCTAAGATGGTTATTAAAAACACTAAAATAAAATAACAAGTGTTGGTGAGAATGTAGACAAACTGTCACCCTCATACGCTGCTGGTGGGAATGTCAAGTTGTGCAGCTCCTGTGGAAACCCGTCTGGCAGATCCTTAAGTGACTGAACAAAGAGTTACGTTGTGACCCAACAATGCCACTCCTAGGTATCTGTGTACCCAAGAAAAATGAAAACAAATGTTCACACAAAAGCTTGCACACAAATGCTCCTAGTAGCACCATTCATAAAAGCATCTCATGAATGGATTAAAAACGTGGTATGTTCCTCCAAAGAACAGTACTTGACAATAAAAAGAAATGAGATACATGCAACAATAAGGATGAACCTTGAGAACATTCTGAGAGGAGCCAACTGCCAAGGCCATGTATGGCCTCCATTTATAGTCAGCCCTCTGTAACCACGGCTTCTGCATCCACGAATTCAATCAAAATTAGATAGAATATATCAGGAAAAACATTTCCTCTGTACTGAATACATACAGGCAAAAATTTTCTCTTCCTTGTCATTATTCTCTACGCAATACCACATAACATTGTGAACCTAGAGATGATTTTAAGTACCCGGGAGGATGTGTGCAGGTTGTATGCAGATAGTACACCATTTTATACAAGGCACTTGGGCATCTGAGGACGATGGTATCAGAGGGAATCCTGGAACAAATCCCGTGGATGCCGAGGATGGCTGTATTTAAGATGTCCAAAACAGACAAGGCTATAAATTAATAAAGCACACTGAGGGGCTGGGGTTGTGGCTCAGTGGTAAACAACTTGCCTGGTACACGTGGGGCACTGGGTTGGATTATCAGCACCACATTGAAAAATATAATAAAATAAAGGTATTGTGTTCATCTACAACAAAAATAAATAAATAAATAAATAGATAATAGGTGCCTCATTCTGGGGAAATGGGAGATTATGACATGACAGAGGACATGGGATTTCTTTGGGGGTGATGAAAATATTCTAAAAATTACTTAGGGGTGACAGCTGTGCACCTGTGAATCTACTAAGCACACCACACAAGTGTGGGGCAAGGTGTGGCATGTGAGTCACATACCAGTGGAGCTGTTCCCACATGAACAGACTAGTGCGGCTATGACTTTCTGATCTGGGGCAAATCTCTCTGGGTTTGTCGAGTTCATTGTAAAATAGAGAAATTAGGACTTCATCCGCCAGGAAGTACCTCCCCCATCCTAAAGATCCAAGGCCTGATACCGGGTCAGTTGCTGACCCCTCATGTACCTCAAATCCCTGGCTTCTTTTCTCAAGTTCTTCGTCTGTGGAATGGACTCTCAGCTGAAAGGAAGAGGGGTCTAAAGACCTAGGACTTTTGAAAAGTCAGCTGCACGTCAGCCCCAGCTCTCTCCTCCAGGAAATGAAGGGAATCCCCACAGCCCAGCAGGGCAGAGGGCAGGAGAGGCGGGCTGAGCACAGGCAGGCATACCTCATACCCTTCAGCAACTGCAAGGTTAACTAGTAGCTGGTGTGGCTGGGACAAGGGCTACCAGGGGCTAAACAATTCCTACACATTTCCACAAACATTTATCCAGCACCCCTGTACCAAGCTGTAGGCCAAAAGGGCCAGTCTCTGGGGATCCCCATGGGTGTCTTAGCCTGGGACACTCCATCTGAGGACTGTCTGTTTGCTAGCAAGATCCCCCTGCCTCCCAGAGCTCTGCATGGCCTCATTAGGACATCACGTCCCCCTCCTCCTGGCCTCCAGGATCCACTTGGTCAGCCAGAGTGGATGGGGCTGGGCTGCCTCCAGTGCCCACAATGTGTCCCAACCTGTCGCCGCCTCAGCATCAGAGACTGATCTCCTGGAAAGGGGAAGCAGACTCACAGAGTTGCCTAAAACGCAGATCTGCAGGGTCCACGACACGCCATGCCATCTCCATGTGCAGCGATCTCAAGCCCAGAAAATCCTCCCTGCACTAGTCCCCCTCCGGCTTTTTTTTTTTTTTTTTGACTCCTTGTCTCAGGTCCCTCTGCCAGAAAGGGGCCAAAATCTAGATTCCCACCCAGGCCTCTGAAGTGCCCAAGTCCCAGCCACACACCATGGCCAGCTTCCTGGGCACTTACAAGGGATGTCTACAGCCCGCCCACTGACAGCCCCCATGGCTCACCTTGACTGCTCAGGATGCTGGGAGGTCAAGTTCATTATCTCATTTCACAGCCAAGGAGCAGAGTTAGTGAGGACCAAGGCTCTGCTGGGCCACAGGCTGCAGGGGTGGGAAGCTGCTTTGGGTCCTGAGTCTTTCTGCCCAAGAGTCTGTTCTTCAATCCTGTGATGCCACCTCACCCTGTGGGGCAGATCTGACTATGTCCATCTCACAGGGACGCTGGGGACCTTCACCTCCAGGGGGCCCTGTCTGCAGCCAACATGGCCCAGCTCCCAGGATGGTGAATGCGACTCAGGCTCAGGACACCACGTTCCCCTCCTCCCCCTGCAAAGGCAGGATGGGAGAAAGAAATCCTGAGCCCAAAGCTCCCCCCCCAATCCTCCACCTGACCCACGAGAGCAGCTTAATGTTTCCATATAAAGGAGACAGGGCTTAAGGTGCTTCAACTTCGTGTCAAAGTCACTGTTTAATCTGGGGCTAAGAGGCCCCGCCCTTGGGTACTAGCTTGTCCCCCACAAATGTACACACACCTTCAGCCTTCCCCTGAAACCAAGGAGTCTCCCCCCATTTCCCCCAACGAATGGGGTCTGGACAGCAAGTTGACGAGCAGAGACTGACAGCAAGGAGTGTGGGGCTGAGGGCAGACAGAGCAGCAGAATCAGAGCCGGGCAGGAAAGAGCATTGAGAAGGAGCCCTGAGACAGACCGACCCAGACAAGGTGCAGAAACTCAAAGAGGGGGCTGAGTCGGAGAGGGACAGAGAGAGGGTCAAAGACCCAAAGGGAGCAGGGACAGAAAGAGGCAGGCAGACAACAGCAATTGGGGAAAAGAGTATGGAGATCGTGTCTTAAGAAACAGAGAGAGATGGGCAAGGAGGGGCTGCCTGACAGGACGGAGTGGTGAGAAGGCAGGAACCAAGGGTGGACTGTAGGGTGGGGAGGTTCTCCCGGGCTGGAGCACCCTTGAGATGGTGGGGAGGCATGGGGCGTGGGGGAGGGGTGGGGGTGTTGGCTCTCAGGCCCAACCTTGCATGAAGGCACATACCTGGGAAGGCGGCCCACCCCCATGCCCTGTGCTGGGGGCTCCTCTGCCTGGGCTGAGGGGCTGCGGTCTGTTCTCAGCCTCCAGGGCCTGAGCTGGGCACCCAACCTGAGTCCACAGCAGATCAGAGGACTGGGTAGAGGGGGCGGGAGCGAGGCCAGCTCAGAGCTGCAGAGGGGGGGCCAGGGAGGCTGGCCAGGCAGGGTAGCTGGGCTGCAGCCCAGGCAGGCTGGAAAGGAGACGGTAGCCAAGAATGGGTGGGGGGCAGGGAGGCAGCAGTTGGAGCAAGGAGACATGGAAAGATGGGGAGGGAGTACAGCAGTTTAGGGAACACAAAGAAGTAATGAGGTGAAGGAGACAGAAGTGGTGGCTTCCTTGCCCCCCTCCTCCCAGCATGAAGCTATAGTAAGTGGCAAAGCATTTATAAGACACTTTCACCCATCCAGAGTGAGTTGCAGATTAATAAAACTCAGGGGAAGCAGAACTGAACAGCACCCAGGGGGTGAGGGTAGGACTGCAGGGAGCAGTGTCATCCTACGGCCTCCTCCAGCAGCTGCTGGGCGGGAGGACCAGCACAGCAGCCTAGGAAAACTGGGTGCCACCTTTGGCCTCTCCAGCCACTTCAGTCTCCTCACAGGGATGGGGCTAGAAGGACCAATTTCTCAACAGCACTTCAGTCCTCATTTGGGTCTTTTATTGCCTCTTTGATCTTCCTCCCCCAACAGTACCAGCCCTCAGCTCAGGGAGGAGAGGGCTCCCTACAGACCCCCTCACTGGAAATTCCTGGCCAAACCCAGCTGGCTAGAAGACAAGGTGAAGACAAGGTACAGAACCAAATTCCACCAGAGGAGCCCATACCTCAAAGTTGGTCCAGCCAAGGTAAAGCCCTTGAAGTCCCTGGGGGAGACCAATAGTCAAAACTAGGTCCTGGGGCAGAGGTCAAAGGGTCAAGCCAGGTGACAAAGCCGACAAGAATTCCATATTCAAGCCATAGTTGGCTAATCAAGTGCTCTGATTGGTGGAGGTCTTTGCTGGAATCATCTTTGGTGGCATGGCTTCACAGAGCCAGGGTCAAACCAAGTCCTTCAAGGGAGCAGAATCCATCTTTTCTGCTCCATGGGCCAGTTAAACTAAGCCCTTCTTTTGGGAGGCTACTCAAGAGACCTGAATGAACCCCTTCCAGGCAAACCAACTTCAGCTTCAGTTCCCAGGTAAAAGGCAGGGCTGGAAGCCGTGGGGTTGCCTCAGACGCTGATGGTGCGGAATACGGTGAAGCCAGACAGAGCGGTGCTGACCAGGACCCCCGGGCACTGCGGGTGCCAGTGCAGCTCCTTCAGGTCTGTCTCACCCTGGTGTACGAACAGCAGCTGCTGCGGGAGGGACGCCAGCCCAGGGTCAGCCTCCACGTCGCCTGCCTCAGGGTCCCGCTCCACAGCCAGGTCCCACTGTGTGATCTGGTTGTCTGCACCTGAGGCTGCGAAGACCCCGCTGTCCTGGGGGTGCCACTCAACAGAGGTCACAGGGGCCACATGCTGCTTGAAAGTGGCCACTGGGGAGCCAGACTGCAAGAAAAGATGGGAGTCAAGGGCTTTGAACACTTCAGCCTGAGCATCAGAGTTCACACATGGTGTTTACCCTTAAGCCCCAAGCCCACAAAAGGTAGATGGCACAAAGGACAGCAGCAGTCCCAGGGGCTGTGGCTTCATCTGCAAAGCATTTCTCAGCTCTGGGATACCAGAGCACTGCCCCTGCCCACCCCTCGACTGCCTCATTTCCCCTTCCCATAAAGGAGGGGTGTTTCCTAGTGCTGTCCTCACTGGTCAAGGCCAAGGCCTCAATAGGGCAGTAGCACAGCTCTCCAAAGCTCCAGGCAGTCATCAAAGGATGACAGCACCTGTGTTGGGCAGAGGTGCTGCTGGAACGGGCATCTCACTAGCTGGGACTGGTCCATTAATGGCTCTGGGCCTGCTGGCCTGGAAGCTTCCCTAGAGTGATTCTACAGAGTTGATTAAGTTGAAGGGGAAAAAGAATTACGATGTGGTGGTGCAGGAAGGACAGACAGGTGACGCCCTGGCTCCATCTAGAGGGACATCAGATGCTGCGGTTTCTCCTGCCTAGGGGGCCTCTTAGATCTACAAAGTCAACGTTTAGCTGTGACATCACTTCTGCTCCTGTCCTTTCATTGCCCGGTTTCCTCTCCTGCAATGAGTGAGGCGGACCCCAATGCTGTAAAATCTACTAAAACACAACCCACAACTCCTGAAAGCCAGCCTTGGGAACTTGGTGAGACTGTGTCTCTAAGTAAAAAATAAAATAAAAAGATGGGCTGGGGATGTGGCTCAGTGGTTAAGCGCTGCTGGGTTCAATCTGGTACATCCTGCCCCCGCCAAAAGAGGCTGGACTGGACTATTTTAGGAGGGAAAAACCTACAGATCCTGGTGATTTCTGGGAAAATACCTTGAACTGCCGCAGGTCCCAGACCTTGAGGGCCCCATCATCCCCACCACTGAGCAGAAAGGGCTCCCGGCGACTCCAGCTGATGACGTTGACATCCCCATCATGGGCACTGGCTGTGGTGAGCATGCAGGCCTTGCCAGGGGCAGCCCGGATGTCCCAAATGCGAATGGAGGCATCAGCGGAGCAGGAGGCAAACACCTGAACAAGTAGAATAATTCTGAGTGCTCAGATGTACCTCCAACCCTTCCTGAAGACAGGAACTCATCTACCAGCTACTGTCTTTCCATACGCCCCTGATTAGGGCTTAGCCTACAAACAGAATCTCTCAGACCCCAGTTCAGTCCCCTCCTCCCACGGACTCCAGGTCCCTATCCTGCCCCATATCATCCCAGGCATCTAAGCCCCCAAGTCCTCCCTCACCGTATCCTCAGTTGGGGACCACTGCAGGTCCTCCACGGAGCGTGTGTGGCCCACAAATGGCCGCTGGTCCACATGCCAGGAACCACCATCTGAAGGTGTCCAGAGGTGAATATTCTTCTGACAGTCACCAGTCAGCAAGCGACCTGGGGGAGTCAGGAAACTACCTCACCCCACCTGTCCACAGCTCCCTGCCCTCATTGGAGTCTAACTACCCCCTCCTGCTGTGGACCTTGTTCCCTCACACCTCCCCAAACCATGTGAAAACCCCAGGACTCACCAGGTACCCGGGAAGACCAGTCCAGGGCAAAGCCCTCACCCATGTGGCCAGCAAAGGTAAAGATAGGCTTCACTCGGGCCTGCTCATCCCGGAGGAAGACTGCCATGGCCTGGGGGTCATCTACTACCTGCAGAAGCCGCCGCAGTGCAAACACCTCCACCTGGCCCTTCTCTGACCACACTCCAGCCACAGGTTCTTCACCCAGCCACGATACCTTCGGGAGAGGGGTGCATGAAATAGAGAATAGGAGGCTCAGGGTGGAACCACAAGCTCCCAGCAGCCCTGAGATTCAGAACTAGAGTTCCCCAGATACCCCAGGGTTGGCACTACTAACTCCCCAAAACCTTTGTGGGAAAGAGATCACAACCTGCAAGACCAGTTTGTAACTGGATCAACTCCCCAGACTATAGCAGAGGTAGGTAGTGTGGGTGAGAGCACAAAGCTCTGAGACGCCTGGGAATTGTGGCTGGCTAACTCCCGCCCGCTTTAGGAGCGCGATCAGACTCTGCTGGGGCCACAATGGACCAAACTAGGCTGATGCTGCCACCGTGAGGCACCATGGCCAGCTCCAGCTGAGGCTTCCGCTCTTCTTCATCTTCCCAATGCTGAGGGATCACAGGGGTCAGTCCTCAGATCATTTTGACCCTGTGTGTTTGCTCACTGGGAGATATCATCCAGCCTCAAGGCTTCCAGCACCCCCTAACCCTGACCTCTTTCCTCTTCCACCAGCTGCAGCCTATTCCCCCAAGTGCTCTCCATCTCAAGCCCAAAGCTTCAGGACTCCTGGTTTCTTCTTTCTCATATCCAATACTCATACTGGCTACACTAAAAAAGCACACTCCCAACCTGTTCTCTTGACCTCTATTGTTGACACTCACTCTCTAGTGATTTCATCTTTCCCTTGAATTACTCTAACAGCTTTCTCTAGCCCTCAACCTTTAGACTCTACAGCAGTCAGAGGGAGCCTTTTAAAACAAATGTGAGATTCTGTCATTCTCTGCTCTAAGCCTCCAATGGTTTCCAATTTTTCCCAAGTAGAAGCCTAAGTCCTCTTTTTCTTTTTTTTTTTTTTAATCATTTGGGTGGTACTAGGGATTGAATCCAGGCCTGCTCTACCAGAGCTATACTTCTAGCCCTTGTTATTTTGAGAAAGAGCCTCACTAAGTTGCCAAGGCTGACTTCAAACCATCCTTCTATCTTACCCTCCAGAGTTACTGGGATTACAGGTATGTGCCCCTGTGCCCAGCCTGAAATCCAAGTCCTATTAATGGCCTAAACCATCTTTATCCTCTGTGCCCCTCCTCCAGATCTTGCAACCATCTCCCAACCACTCTATTCCAGATATCCTGGTCTCCCCAGCTTCCCTTGAAAGCTATCAAACATGACAAAACCAAGTCCTTTTGCACCTGATTTCCAGCACCCCCTAACCCTGACCTCTTTCCTCTTCCACCAACTGCAGCCTACTCCCTCAAGTGCTCTCCATCCCAGGCCCAAAGCTTCAGGACTCCTGGCTTCTTCTTTCTCATATCCAATACTCATGCTGGCTACACTAAAAAAGCACACTCCCAACCTGTTCTCTAGGCCTCTCCTGCTGACACTCTACTGCAAATTTTGCTTGCAAATCTGTTGTAACAGACATCATGGGCTCACTCCTTTACTTCCTGGGGGTCTATTCAAAGGGTACCTGCTCATTAAATACTCTTAATTATGCTCTTTAAAATAGCAACGCTACACCAGAAACACTACCCCCCTTATCCTGCTTAACTGAAATTCTTCTCCACAAAACTTAGCACCTTATGACAAACTACACAGGTATCAACTTCTTCTTATTCCTTTCCCCACTGGCATATAAGTTCACAGGGCCAGAGATGCTCAACATTTATGGGTTGAGGGAGGTGGGAGGGAAGAAGTTGCAAAAGGTGTTTAACATTGTTAGAGTGTACTAGAAAACTTCAGCTTACCCATTAAAAAAAAAAAAAAAAAAAAAAAAAACTCAACATTTAGGATAGTACCTGAAGCATAGCATAGTGTACTATCTCATTTTATTTGTGCACCTATTTGATCACAAGATTTTTAACGGTGAAGCAAACAAACTTCTAAATCCCAAAACCACATCTCGGTAATCACTTAACAAAAAATATCACACATTAAAAACAGATGCTCTTCCAGGGCACTATACATTATTTCATTTTATCCTCACATCAGTTCAATAGGCTAAATTTTATAATTCTTACCATTTTACATATAAGGAAAGCAAAAGATACAATAAATAATACCATAATATAAAACAGTACCTAGCACATGACAATTACAAAGTCACATGCCAAGTACTTTTCTAAAAGTTGAAGGGCATGAGGAGGTGCCCAAAAAATCTGTGCACATGGTGGGGTTTGACATCCTCAGAGAACGCAAAGTAGATTACTGGGACTATCCTTACCCGAACTCGGTTGATGCCACCATAGTGAGGTACCATGGCCAGCTCCAGCTGAGGCTTCCGCTCTTCTTCATCCTCTTCATCCTCTTCATCTTCCTCCTCATCATCATCACTGTCCTCTGAGGATGGGGATTTAGTCCCATGCAGATTGTGCATTCGAAGTATCATCAGTCTGGAGGAGGTATGGGATGAGTCAGGCAGTCAATATCAAGATGTTAGTGAATGTCAAGAATTACAGCAAAGGGCTGGAAGCCTGTCATGCCAGCAGGGAGGGTGAGGCAGGGGGATCATGAATTGAAAGCCAGTCTCAGCAATTCAGTGAAACCCTGTCTCTAAATAAGATGAAGAAAAAAAAAAAAAAGGCTGGGATGTGGCTCAGTGGTTAAGTGCCTCTGGGTTCAATTCCTGGTACAAAAACAAACAAAAAAACAAAACAAAGAGGGCAAAAAGGAAGCTGGAAACTCAAGACTCTTGGGTCCCAGTGAGGCAGAAACCCTAACTCCTTGGTCCTGAGGAAGGAAGCTGTATGTGGAAGCTCAGACCCTTGCTCCCAGGAAAGAAAGCCACGGATCTCACTCACCTGTTGCTCTGGGAAGTCTCCGCCTGGGTCCCCGCACACAGGTAAAGTGTAAGAGGAAGCTCTGTCCGGTTGTCTCCCAGGTGATCTCGCACTATGTCGAAGCTGAGACAGGGGGCACCTGGGGATAGAAGGAAAGAGGATTTAGGATAGGACAATCTCAGCCTCCACCTTCCTCAGGGACCAACCATCTCCTGTGTGACATAACCTCTCCTAAACCCAGCTTACTTTCTTTTTTTTTTTTTGGTACCAGGGATTGAACTCAAGAGCAAATAGGCTGGGGATGTGGCTCATCCCCAGCCTATTTTTGTATTTTATTTAGAGACAGGGTCTCATTGAGTTGTTTAGCGCTGTTGCTGACGCTGGCTTCGAATTGGCGGTCTTCCTGTCTCAGCCTCCCGACCAGCTTTCTTTTTCTGGGCATCTATTCTAGGTTTTTTTTTTTTTTTTTTTTTTTTTTTTGGTGGTGCTGAAGTTCGAACCTGGAGACCTGTGCATGCAAGGCAAGCACTCTACCAAATGAGCTATCTCCCCAGCCCCCTTTTTTAAAAAAATATTTTTATTAGTTGTTGATGAATTATTTTACTTATTTGTATGTGGAGCTGAGAATCGAACCTATGGCGTCACACATACTAGGCAAGCGTTCTACCGCTGAGCCACAACCCCAGCCCCAGTTTAATGCTCAGGAACAGTCCCTTCCTCAAGACGCAGGAGTCCGAGCCCTCAGTCCTACCAGTCTGTGCACGGTGGTACAGCACATAAGCCTCCTCATCCATGACCAGCTCCTCTCCTTCGCGCAGCGGCGGTCCCCGGCCGGGCAGGTAGACCTGGGGCGGTCCCTCAGTACCTGCGTCCCGGGATTCGGCCTCCATGGGTTCCCCAGTCTCACACGTGCGACGCCTTCCCTTGCGCGCAGCCATCTTCCACCCTTCTCGCGGCCGTCGCGAGGTAAGAGCGTCACTTCCGGGTCTCGCTTCCTACCTTCTAAGATCCGCCCACTGCGCGGTTGCCCTGGAAACCTCGCGGACCACCAATTAGAGGGAGCGGAGCCTTGAGAGACCCATAACTAACACGCAGAGTCCGAGCCCCAGGAGAGGACTCCGCTGCTAAGGAAAAACTGAGTTCCGCGTGACCTAGGGCGCCTTTCCCGTGGCGATGGCAAAGGCTCGTGGGAGTTGTAGTTTTACAGGAGGCCGCCCCCCAACCCCCATTTACTAGAGTTCCGAACCCGCCTCCATCTTCCACCTTTCATTCCCAGGGCTGTCTTTCCACTTAATTAATTATTCATCTATGCAAACTCGAGCACTTACTGGCAGGGTGACTGAGTTTCTGCTCCCTGAGGACCCATAAAGCCGGTTTCTTCTTCTCTCCCCGTTATGATGGCTGTAATTTATTTCAAAAGTCTCTAGTGTAGACAGGCTGGATATTATGTGTAAGTTAGTCGGTTAAATCTACCCTCTAGGGACAGTCAATTGCCTAACCAGGCGTTTACACTGCAGCTCTGGTCAGCGAGCACTTACTCAGAAAGTCCACCCTCTGGAGGCAGCTATTACAAATGCGTTGGCTCTCTTTATCGCCTATCGGTACCAGCAGTTTGGTTAATTGGCGTAATGAAATGTTAGAAATAGATTCTCATTGGTGAGATTAACAGCATACAAGGGTGGGGATTGGCTGGGATGTGATAAGACTCTCCGTGCTTGCCTGAGCAGGGCATTATGAATCTAGCAAGCCTTGTTGCTTGTGGCCATAGGAAATGGGACCCTGAGTTTGATCCTGAAATGTTTCTCTATACCGGATTTTTCTCACCACTCTTTTGAGGGCTCTCTCTGCCCTGGCCCACTCTCGACCTCTTTCTCCTCAGTTCTTTTCCCACCTCCTTTTCCTGGGTTTTTCTCCACGTCCCTTCAGAGTCTGTTCTGATTCTGTCTCCCCTTCCCCTGTGGGACATTTCTCAGTTTGTTTTCTCCAGAGAAGTTAAGGGGGACTAAGGGACAGATACAGAGCTCAGGCTTGGACTGAGGTGGCATAAAAACATGGTTTATTCCAAACACTGCGATGTGGAACAGGAGCGTGGAAGGAAGGTTGGTGGTGAAGTGTGAAGATCCTCCCCTCCACAACCCAGCCCCAGACCCTGCTGGAGATCTGGGAAGAGGAGGCTTTGGTGGGGGGTCTGCTGGGTCATCACTGAAGGATCACAAGGGTTGGGTTTAGAGAGGATGTGGTTGGTGACACTTGGAGTGGTAGGGAGATGGGAAGGGTGGAAGTTTGGGCTTGAGGGGGTTTGGGATCACTGAGGGACAGGGGAAGGTGGGGCTTCCGTTGGAAACAGGTCGTAGGTCAAAGTAGGGAAAAAGCCAACGAGAATGGAAAACAAGGAGGGGTGGGGTGTCAAGGTTTGACATCAAGGGTCACAGTCTGGTTGGGGCACAGTCTGGGGTTCGGGTCACAGTCTGGGGTCGGATGACCATTTTAGGTGTCGGAAGTCACAGTCTGGGGTCAGGGGTTTCTGTGTGGCGGGGCCAAGGTCTGGGGTCACAGTTTGGCGAACGCGTCTCACAGTTTTGAGTCCCGATGGATGAAAGGTTAAAAACGGGCTTCCCCGGAGGCGTGGCTGGGCCGGGGAGCTGCACAGTGATGTGGGGACCACGGCCCCGGGCGTGGGGGCGGGGCGCGGGCGTGGAGTGACCCCCCCACCTCCCGCCCCATCTGGTGACATTAAAAAGCCCTTGTCGGGTTTTAAAAAAAGTCGGGTGGGCTCCATGACCCCCCGCCCCCTCCCGCTCCCTGGCTCTCAGGCTGGGTGAGATCTGGGCAACCAAATCCCCTCTGGCTCGTGGTTCCCCCAATGCAAGGGGGCGCTACTCCAGGCGGGGTACGGTCAGTTCCATTCCTTCCTTCCCAACCCACGCGGGTCCTGTCTCTTGAGCGCGCCCCCTCGGGCCGTGGCCTGCGCTGACCGAGGGGGCAGTGGGGCCCCCTGGGCCGCGTCATACTTCGGACTCTAGGCTGGAGAAGTGCGCCGAGCCCCTGCGGGTGCCCAGATCCCCGCCCCGGTGTCTCCGGTGAGGCGCGGCGGGCAGCGGTGGCCCCCAGTGCGCGGCGTGCGGGCACCGGCGCGCGTGGCGGGAGGGCCCCGTGAGCCTACGCGCGGGGGCCGCGCGGGGACAGGAACTGAGGTCCTCGAGTGAGCGCGAGGTGGGCCCGGGTGGAGGGAGGTCCCAGCCCCCCGCGGTGCGCCGGTGCCGATGGTGGTGTGGCGCGGGGGCTGGCGCTCGGTGAGAGGCCCGCGGGCGGTGAGGGTGCGGCCGCGGGCATCCGCAGCGGGCCCGGCGCCTTGGCGGGGGCCCAGCGGCCCAAGGCGGAGGTGGCGGCGCCCACCAACCGCCGTCCAGGCCGTCGTGCGAGCAGCTGAGATGGCGCGGCGGAGGCAGCAGCTCCAGGCTGGCGCAGTGGCGACAGTGCCAGGCAGCTGGACCGCTGCGTGGGGGCAGGTAGTCCCAGCTGCCGGCGCGCCAGCCCCCAAGCTTGTCGACCGACCAGTAGCGGCCGGGTGGCGGCCCCAGACGTTCGGCGTAGGGATAAGGGAAGTCGGCAAACCACCACGGCTCCAAGCCGCCCAGCGATGCGCCGCCCAGGCTCTCCGAGTCCTCCGAGTCCGACGGCGACGGCTCGAGGTCTAGGTAAGGGCAGGGGGGCGGCGCGGCGCGACACGGGGGCGGTGCGGCTGGGGCCCCGCCCGCCGCACCCCCAGCTCCCCCGGTGCCGCCCGCCCCAGGCCCCAGCAGGGGCTGGCTCTCGGGGTCGGAACGCGGCCAGCGCGCCGGCGCCGGCGGGCTCTCGTCCTCGAAGGCCAGGCGACAGAGCGGTGGCCCGACGCCGGTGGCCGCGGCTGCGGGGGGCGCGGGCGGCGACGGGAAGCCAGGGAAGGAGCCCGCGGGTGGCTCGGCCGGGTCCTTGTCGCGCACGATGGCAAAGTAGGAGGGCGGTGGCTTCTGTGGGGGCTGCGCAGCGGGAGGGGACATCGGGCGCCCGGCCGCACCCCGGGGCGCGGAGCGCGCCTCGCTCAAGCCTAGGCCCTGTGGTTCGATGGGGCCGTAGTAACGGTGGAAGCCGTCGGCCAGGCCCACACCTCCCGGCGGCCCTGCGCCCTTGGCCCGGCGCCAGCGGTCCACGGCAGCGCGCTCTCGGGGCACGAATGGCGCGGGGCCCGGAGCCGGCCGCGCAGTGGGGTACGCGGGGCTGGGCAGAGGCTGAGGAGGCGGAGGGGGCTTGGCTGGCGGAGGAGCGGCCTCGGCGCTGCAGCAGCTGTACATGCCCTGTGTGGCGGGTGAGAGAATGGGGTCAGCGCAGGATGCAAGGACATCTGCCCTCCCTTGGGGGTGCTTCCCTCCTCTCCAGGCCTCCGCCTGGGACCCTTCCACTACCGTTAGTCCCTGCCTCTTTCTCCCCACATCTACGCCTGCGTCACCACGTTCTTCCCTTCCTTCCTCAACTCTGCCGCTACCTCCCTGTCTCTGCGGGTCTCCTCCCGCTACATACCCTGGAGAAGGCCAACAGGAAGTCCATGCGGTGGGTGGGCCCCAGACAGTGCCTCAGGCGCCAGTAGACCAGGTGTTCCCAGGCGAAGACCAGCAGGGAGAGGCCCATGGCCACTAGGAGCATGTAGAAGACACCCGCCATGTTGTCGATGTCCAGCTTACTGCTCATCACCTCGATTTTGTCATTGTGGCAGATCCCAGAGAGCCACAGCCTCTCCAGCATCTCGATCTCATCTGGGGAAGGTGGGGTCAGAGGTCACCTGCTATGAACACCCTCTCAGGATCCTCCCCCCTCTGTTATGGGAGTCCACGCCCCCCAGCCCTTCATCTAGCAGACCCTGGTGTCAAGGTCCCCAATCTCTCCTTCCCCAGGTCCCAGGGGTCCCATTTTCCCGCCTCCCATGTGAAAATGGAAGTCCCTGCAGGCAGCCCCACCATCCCCCAGGAACTGCAGCAGTGCCAGGTCGATGGGCCGTTTCCAGCGGGAGCCCTTGTGCAGGGCGATGCCATAGCCTGTGGTGGCGAAGACCTTGCCGGAGCCTATGGTGACAAGCTTGCAGCCCTCATCCTTGCGGGCCATGTAGTTGAGCACTGCTGCATCATAAATGAAAGCGTCCAGCTTCCTGAGGACAGGGGGCATGAAGGCAGCGTGAGTCCCATTCCTTTGCCATCATGACCCAGCCCAGAAGCTCTCTCACCCCTAACCACCAGTCCCTCCAAATCTTAACGACCTGGAGCTCTTGAGCAAAGACAAAGCTCTCTTGTGCTTTAGTTTCAACCTCTGTAAAATGGGCATAATTGCAATATCTCCAGTCCAGAGTTTTTGCAAAGGCTGGATGATGCTTGATGCAAAGGAGGGGCTGGAGAAATGTTAACTGTGACATTTGATGAAATAATGAACTGTTTTTAATTTTCACTGTAGCCCTCCAGAGAAAATCCTATATATATATATTTTTAAGTAGAAAACCTATTTTTCAAAATGGTTCTAGGGGCTGGGGGTGTAGATCAGGAATAGAGTACTTGTCTAACATGAGTGAGGCCCTGAATTCAACCCCTAGTACCCCTAGTATTTTACAATAAAATAAAATGAATAAGAATTTTAAAATACATAAATAAAAGGGTCCTGCACTTTAAAGAGGAGGATTGAGGCTTCAAAGAGAGAATGATAATAATAATGTGAATGACTGCTTATGTTGCACATAGACTACACCAGGCATGATCTATCTAACCTGGAAATCCGGCTAATCCTCACAACATCCCTATGAGATAGAAACTATGATGTCCATTTGTTTTCAGATGAGGAAACACAGGCCCAGAAACATACCTTAACATACTTGGGTCCTCCCCCCAGGCCCTATTTTCTAAAACTTGGGGGGATGAGAAGCAGGGGTATGGGATTGGTTCTCATGGATGAGACACTGTGGCCCACACCAAGCATCACTCTTCCACAACTGTGGCCAGTCTGTACTAATCTCCATGATTACTGTACTCATCTCAACCTCTCCCAGGAGACTGAAGCCCCAGGGAGCAGGATCCCAGTTGGTCTCATTCCCACATGGCCAGGGCACAGTTCCTGACACATACAAGGCAGCTGATAAATATCATCAGAATAAATGAATGAGTGAATAAATGAGTCCAGGCCAGGGAACACTTTGTAACAATTCTGTGATATCAGATAAATGTTTATGATCTGTCCAATGAAGGCATCCAGGATGTATTAACACAAAACTAGCCCTGGAATTCCATTTAGAATATGACCTCATATTTATTTATTTTTTAATGACAGGCAGTGGGGTGAAATTCTGGTCATTTCCTCTGCAGACACCAGACAAGTCCTGAGAGGGAGGTACCTGTCTGTCTAGCCTAGCATTGTCCAAAAGAACTGTCTGCCGTTTTGGGATATTCCAGTGTGACTGCCCGACAGGGCAGCCACTAGCCACATATACCTCTTCAGCACCTGAAGTGTGACCAGTGGGATGAAAAGATGGAATTTTAAGTTTATTTAATTTAAAATGAAACAGTGTTGGAGAGTGCCAGGGCCCGGGGAGTACAAGGTAGGCAATGACACAAGCCTGGAGCATGGGTTGCAGAGAAAGGAAAGGGTCTTCCAGGGAAGAATGCTTAACCTTGACTTTTGAATTGCTAGCCTGTTTTTTCTGTTTTCAGTGGTGCTGGGGGTTGAACCTGGGGCCTCTGAGTACACACACACACACACACACACACACATACACACAGACACACAGTTAGGCAGGCTTTCTACCAGAACCCTTAGCCTATCAGCTGGTGTAAATCCCTGTGACCAAAAACTCAGAAAAGCTCTGACCGCACACTAACATGGTCACACATAAATGCCTGAAGTGTGTGGGAATGAGGAAAAAAGGCTGAATTAGTCCATGCCCCTGACCCGGACAGCGGAGACAGACTGGGAGCAGCTGCCCCAAATTGAATGGACAGAGCAGAAGCAGAGTTGGGGTGGAGCAAAGAACACAGAGTTTGAGAATTAGCAGGGTCTCGGGGAGAGCAGTCACTGTCCAGTCCCGAGGCTGGAGAGTGGGGTCTGGGTTAGTTTTCTGTAGATCCAAAAGGGCAGGAGATCCCTGCTGGCATCAGAAATGGACCTGCAGGCAAGAAAAATACCGCCACTGCCTGTGGGCGCTTTTGCCTTGCAGGGAAACTATAATTTCTCTCTAGGTTTCTCTTTGTTTAGGAAAATGCCCTTGGGGGCGAAAGGTGAATTGCACTCCACTTTTGAGTGGGAAGAATTTGGAGTTTCCAGAGTCAGCCTGAAGAGGAGGAAGGGAGGGGCTATGGACTAGAATGAGATGGAAGGAGATCGTCAAGGGTCCTTAAGGAAATGGGGGCAGAGGGAGAGCCTGAAGAGCATTTAGAGAAAACTAAAAGTTAAGGCTTTCAGTGGTGGAAATAACTGAGGGAATTTTAGGAAGGTGGAATCAAATGATGTTCACTTGTTTTTTTTTTTTTTGCTTTGGGGATGGAACTCAGGACCTTGAACATGCCAGGCACGCACTCCACCACTGAGCTGCACCTCAGCCCAGCATTCATTTTAAATTGTTTGCTCAGTTGTTCTGGGATCTAGTGCCTAGCTCCTACCACCTCCCAAACCTAAATCGGTATTAAAACTCAGCTATTTGCCAGGTGTGGTGGTGGCATGCCTGCATCCCAGTGACTCAGGAGGCTGAAGCAGGAGGATTGCAAATTTGAGGCCAGCCTCAGCAATTTAGAGAGGCCCTAAGCAACTTGTCTCAAAAAATAATCTCTGGGGATGTGGCTCCGTGGTTAAGTGCCCCTGGATTCAATCCCCAGCACCAAAAAACTAACCCTCAGCTGTTTCCTACAGCTTTGGTTGGGGTACAAGTTTGGAGAAAAATAAAAATTCCCTGCCTCTCTCTTCTTCAGTGTTTATTTCCACTCTGTCATCTTCGATCTAGTGCCTGTCCCTCCTCAGCTCACCACCCTCCCCTGACTCCACTTTACCCAGTATGACTTGAGTTATTTGGGCTTCAAGGCCCAGGCCATTGGACATCTCCTCACCCCTCCTTACCTCTCTGCCCCCATGCCCCTCCATTGCTTTGGGGGAGGCACACTGGTCTTCCTGCTGCTTGAGGGCCTTAGCACGGGCTGTTCCCTCTGCTGGAACATTCTTCTCCCAGATAGCCACTGCCTCAACCCCTCACTCCTTCAAAGGTCTGTTCAAAAGACACCTTCTCAAGCCCCTTACCTAATACTGCAGCCTGTAGCCCCCTCCCAGGTCTTGCAAACGCTTTCACCCTGCCCTGACTTGGTGATAAGAACTTACCCCTATGCCTCAGAACACACCAGCCAACGTTTTTATCTGTTCACTGTACTGCCTGTCTCTCTCCACTGGATTTTCATCCCATGAGGGCAGAGACTTTGCCTTTCTGGTTTAAAACTGCATCCACAGGGTCTAGAACAGCATCTGGTATACATGAAGTACTTAATAAAGACTGGCTGAGTAAGCTGGGCATGGTGTGCTGTCAGTCCCAGCTACGGGAGACTGGCAGAAGGATCTCTTGAGCCCAGGAATTTGAGGCCAGCCTGGGCAACAGAGAGATCCTGTCTCAAGGAAAAAAAAAAAAAAAGTGGCTGAGTGAATGAATTCAGGCTGGATGGTGGGCTGGGCCCTGGAGCAGAGAGGTAAGACCTCATTCCATGGAAAAGTGGCCAAGAGGAGTCCTCCTCAGAAAAAAGCAAGAGGAAAACAAGAGACACTTTCAAGGAGTGTACAGGGAAGGTGTGTGTGTGTGTGTGTGTGTGTGTGTGTGTGTGTGTGTGTGTGTCTATGTGTGTGTATTTGTGTCTTTCCTATTTTAAAAGAAATAAAAATAATGCCTGCTTTAGGGAAAGGGGACTTGAGGTTTGTGCAGCTCCTTTGTGAGTGGAAAACTGAACGTGGCTCATGGATGGGCCCCGGGACAGGCTGGGTGCTTTATTTCCTGGTAGGAGATGCACATCCTTCCTCTCTTGTGAGGTCACGCGCCCTCCCTTGTGCCTCGCTGGGAGGGTGGCACTTTCCAGTGCTGTCCACTGGGGTAACCACTTGCCACATCTGGCTATTTACATCAGAATTTTAATTAAAAATCACATTCCTTCGTCACACCAAGCACATTCAATAGCTGGGGACTGCCCCTGGGGCTGCACAAGTCTAGAACCTTCCCATGGTTGCAGAAATGTTCTGTCTATTGGAGATACCTGCCTGTCACTGGAGTCTGCTGGGGCACACACGTGCCTGTCTCCTAGTCTGGAATGAAAGCTCCAGGGACTTTGATCTGTTCACTGCTATGCCCCAGCACTCTGGCTTAAGAAGACCTTAATAAATATTTACTGGGTGCATGAATGAATGCCTTTTAACTTCCATGTCATTACGGGTTATCTTGTCAAGGAGATCATGGCTTATTATTTTCTTCTTTGTTCCTCTCTATATTAAAAAATATATATATCCCAAGGGCCGGGGTTGTGGCTCAGTGGTAGAGCACTTGCCTAGCATGTATGAGGCACTGGGTTCAATTCTCAGCACTGCATATAAATGAATAAAATAAAGTCCACCGACAACAAAGAATATACCAAAAACTACGTGTGTGTGTGTGTGTGTGTGTGTGTGTGTGTATCCCAAGAAAAGATAACAAAAAAATCCCCCAAAAAACACCATCATTGGAATTCCAGGAAAAATATGGTTTAGATCACCCTACAGTAAAGTTCAGCAACCCTGCTCAGCACTCATAAGCTTACCACTTCCAGAATTCTAGACCTCCATTCCCAAATGGGAACAGATACAGAGGATTACTGGACATCAGATAAAGATACAAAATGGATAAATGGGGGAGGGGGAAGGAGCTTTGGTGGAAACAGTGAAGATGAGAAAATATCTTAAAAGTAAAAAACTATAATGTCAGAAAAATAAGATACTACAACTTTGAACCATGATAGGATTCTGTAAAATAGCATAATATGAAATTCACAAAATACTATAAAAGTCCAGAGACCAAAAAAAGAGTTGTTAAAAATTAATAATATACTTGACTGAGGATGTTGCTTAGCAGTAGAGTGCTTGCCTAGTATGTGTGAGGCCCTGGGTTCAATCCTTAAGCCCCACCACAAAAT
This sequence comes from Urocitellus parryii, assembly GCF_045843805.1. Taxonomy (NCBI): domain Eukaryota; kingdom Metazoa; phylum Chordata; class Mammalia; order Rodentia; family Sciuridae; genus Urocitellus; species Urocitellus parryii. The sequence continues at coordinate 7,802,270 of NC_135545.1, forward strand.
ATGTGTGTGTGTGTGTGTGTGTGTGTGTGTGTGTGTTGTATGAAATAGTAGAAATGAAAAGCTTAATAAAAGGGTGAAAGAAAAATGAAAATCTTGCAGGAAGTATCAGAGAAAAATAAGACAAAGGATAAAAGAAATGGACAGTCTGAGAAGTTTAATATCAAATTAATATGAACCAAAAAAAAAAAAAAGAACAGGGAAATGAATGAGAAGGGAGAAACCGTTCATAAAAGAATTCAAGAAAGGGCTGGGGATGTGGCTCAACTGATGGTGAGCTCGCCTGGAGTGCGTGGGGCCTGGGTTCGATCCCCAGCACCACATACCAACAGGGATGTTGTGTCCGCCGAGAACTAAAAAATAAATATTAAAAATTCTCTCTCTCTCTCTCTTTCTCTCTCTCTCTCTATCTTTAAAAAAAAATTTAAAAAAAAAAGAATTCAAGAAAAACAAATTTCCTCAAAACAAATGGCATGAGAATACAACTGAAATGCAAACAGATCAAGGCATGTTGTTAATAAATGTCAGTATCTGAGGACAAGGGAAAGAACGAACAGACCATACACAAAGGCTTGGAAGTCTGAATAATTTGGGGTTCCTCTCCAGTAATACTGGACAGTAGAACATAATGGAGTCATACTTCCAAATCCTTAGAGGAAATGATCTCTACTGCAGAATTCTATACCCAGCCAGGCTGTCTATTCAGTATGAGGACAAAGACTTTTCTGATATGCAATATCTCCAAAAATATTTCTCCTATATGCCTTTTGTCTGGATGTTTAAAAGCACAAGGGAGCAAAACCCAGGTAAAGTAACAATCTGTGATTCCACAGAATCCAAACTGGGAGCAGGCTAGAAGGCCAAGAGAGACCTCTTTAGTAAAAGGAAATTAAGAGAGCATTTGATGCTTCTGAACATAAAAAGAGATTCAGGTAGTTAACAGAGAATTTGGGTTTGAATTAATTAAGCACAAAGAAAACTCAGCCACTAAGCAACTGAAGGGGAAAAAAAAAAGACAATTATTAACTCCAGAAAAAAAAAAAATCAAAGAATTGTGTAGGAGAGGAATGTAATCATGGTTTACTACTTGTGGCAGCTGGGAGAGCATTTACATAGTCATAACATGTAAACACTGAATATTCATCTAGTCAGAATCACAATGTGGGAGGCTGGAAGGATTTAAATAAGAGCATGAGTATGTGCCTTCCATAGTGAGAAGTGGATGGAAAATGCCTAAAACTGAAAAAAAATCTAGAGGTAGCAGTACAAAACTGGTATTTAGAGAAATAGCAAAATGTTACAATGAAAAAGGTGAAAGCAAATTCTTCCAGGTGGGGGACATGGGAGGTAAGCAGATGGGGGCCTGTTGTTTTTCATTTCAAAAAATCTTATATTTTACTTTCTAAACTGTGTGGATGGACAACTGATAAAAATAGAACTAAAAATTAGAAAAAATGTAAAAGGGATACTGGGGGGAAAAAAAGAACTCAGCAGAAGCAGGAAATCAGAGCAAGAGGTGACAATGAGAAACACAGGGGTGTCCTTTGTGAATTGGGAGGGGGCAGGGGAGCAGCTCTGGGTTTCTCACTGTGTACACAAGGCAGTGCAGCCCAGAGGCTGGGAGCCTGGGCTGCAGAAGCAGCTTAGGGTTCAAGTCCTAGTCCTGGTGATTAGCAGCCGTGGGAATCTTGCTGTGCTTGTTTCTAATAATATTAACCTAAAATGGTCATGAAAGAGGCAATCAAATTAAAATGAGGGGCTGGGGTTGTGGCTCAGAGGAAGAGCACTTGCCTAGCATGTGTGAGGCACTGGGTTCGATCCTCACCACCACATAAAAATAAAATAAAGGTATTGTGTCCACACACAACAAAAAAAATGTTCAAAAATTATTTTTAATTTAAAAAAGATTAAAATGAGGTCACAGGGTGGGCCCTAAATCAATAAGACTGGTGTCCTGATAAAAAGGGGAAGTTTGGACACAGAAGCACTTAAAAGGAAAATAATCTGAAGAGACAGAGAGGACACAGCCACCTGTGAGCCAAGGAGAGAGAGGCTTGGAGGGATCCTTCCCTCCCAACCCCCCACGATACCAGGATTTCCAGCCTCCAGAATGACAGGCCAAAAAATATGCCATCACAGTAGCCCCAGCAAACTAATCATGAGCTAAAATGAGTTAGAGCAGACTTGGAATATAATAAACACTATAGTAAATTAAAAAGACAGTGGGAATGAGACCAAGCGTTGGCAAGGATGTGGAACAGGTGGAACACTTGTACTGCCCATGAGAGTGTGAGCTGCCACAAGCACTCTGGAAAACACCTGGCAGAATCCATCACAGCTGAGCATGTCCCTCCCTTGACCCAGCTGATCCATCGATGGGAGCAACCCCCCCACACCCACAAAAAAAATGAAGGTATACATCCTCCCAATACTTACTATAGTAACCTGTTCATAATGGCCAAACTCTAGAAATGACCTAAATGTCCTCTAACAGCAGAATGGAAGAATTTGTGGTATATTCACTTAAGGGTATACACAATGGCACACACAGAAAAAAGCCAGCGACCAGGTAACAATGTTGAGAAAAACACACAAAAGACATTATGTACCCTGTTTGATTCTGTTAAGATGATGTTCAAGCCAGGCGCAGTGGTGTGCCTGAAATCCCAGTGGCTTGGGAGGCTGAGACAGGAAGATCAAGAGTTCAAAGCCAGCTTCAGCAACTCAGTGAGACCCTATCTCTGGTAAAATATAAAATACAAAAAGGGCCTGGGGGTGGGGGGGCTCCGTGGTTGAGTGCCCAGTTCTGGTACTGGTTCAATTCCCAGTAAGAAAGGAAGGAAGGAAGGAGGGAGGGAGGGAGGGAGGGAAGGAAGGAAGGGCAAAGGAGAGCTTTTCCGGGAGCTGGAAAGATTTCCATACCTTCCTCTGGTCCCATGGGTGCATGTGCATGTATAAACAATCAATGGGTGGTCCACTTTTTTGTAGTTTGCTCTTCCTCACTGTATGTATACTATATCTCAATTTTAAAAAAGGATGATGATAATCTATAAAAAGACATGGAATGAGGTCTCCAAGCTATTTTTACTCAGTAAAAGCCGGGAATGTGGTTGACATTTGTATGGGGACAGGGGCATACAGGTATCCTTGGCTCTCCAAAGTCAGAGAGGGGGACAGATTCATTTTGTGAGATGGGCAGTTTCCCTGGCTAGTCACTTTCTCACTCTTGCTACCCAAAACTCAGGAACCAAGTGGATTTGGAAAGTGGGGTCTGAATTCTTGCTCCCTAAGGCCAAAGACAAAGTGTGAGGTGTCCCTGTGGATGAGAGGAGGCTGTTTGTAACCAAGCCTCCCCCTGGCAGGTGCTTAGTGAGGTCAGGGTGGCTCCGTGAGCAGAGCTGGGAAAAACAGTCTCGGCTTTGCCCAAGAGAGGATCTGGGATTCCCAGGAGCCTTCCTGGAGGGAGGAGCTGGGGAAGGAAACGGTAGAAGTGGGAAGCAGGGAGATGAGCAATGAGTCAGCGCTGGCTGGGGAGAATACTCTGGGGGGTGAGTAAGGAAGTGAAAAAGTCTCCCAGGGGCCAGGGGTGGTCAGATGCCTTTTATGTCTTCTGTTTGTGATGACCACTATGACACTTTTCATTTAGGTAATGCAGACCTGGGCTGTCTGCTGCGGTGACCTCACACTGCTCGTGGCTCTGAGCACTTGAGACGGGAGGTTCTGGACTGGTGGGTGCTGTGGGTATGAAATGCACACTGCATTTCAAAGACTGCATGTGGGAAAAGCTTGGGTAAAAGGTCTCAACCATGTTGCATTGATTATGTGTCCAAGTAATATACTGGACATATTGGGACAAGTAAAATATATTATGAAAATTAATTTCACCTGCTTCTTTTTCTGTCTCTTAATGTGGCCACTGGGAAACAGCACTACCCGAGGCTCGTGGCATATCTATTGGCCAGTGCGGGCAGAGCTTGGCCAGTCTTCAGGCCCCTCCCCGTCTCCCCACCACACACAGTGGAGGCCTTCTGGGTTCCAGTTCTGGTTCATAGACTCTGAACTTGGGATGACACACTAGGACCAGTCAGATGGTCCAAGGAAGTGAATTAAATCAGCAAAGAGGAGCTTAAAGCCAGGGTGAACCCGAGAAACCCAGGAACTTACAGAATTCCCAGAAGCGGGCTCTGAAGACAATGTTACATAGGTCCTGAGGAGCTTGGAAAAACTTTGGATGAAATCTGAGGTTGGGGAAGGAAAAGGAAGGAAAGAGGAAGAAGTACAAGTAAGAGAAACAGCAAGAGAGAGTGGGGGGGAGATGAGAAGAGGAAGGAAAATAAAGAGAAAAAAACAATTCTAAATGGGTACTGTCCAACAGGACAGCCACAGACCAGATGGAGCTATTGAGCACCTGCACTATGGCAAGTCCAAGTTGAAGTGGGCCTTGAGCATAAAATACATACTGAACGCACCCCCCCCCCGCCAACATCATCTCAATGTTCATATCAATTGCACGTTGAAATGATAACATTTTGAAAATACTGGAGTAAATAAAATATATTATGAAAATTACGGGCTGGGGCTGTGGCTCAGCGGCAGTGCACTTGCCTGGCACGTGTGAGGCACTGGGTTCAATTCTCAGCACCACATATAAATAAATACAATAAAAGTCTATCAACAACTAAAAACATATTTCAAAAATATTATGAAAATTAATATCATCTATTTCTTTCAGTGTGTTTCCAAGAAAATTTTAAATTGCAAACCGCTCCTCAGCTCTGTTCTAGAAAAAAGAATGGAAGGAAACAACACAGACATTAAGAAGGAAAGAGCGATTTTCACTTTAACCACAAGCAAGGGCAACCAAAGGAATCATTTAGTGAGAGGGGAAAAGAGAAATTTAAGAAGGGAAACTTGGTTCCCAGGCATCCGAACTGAAGGCTAAGAGCCCTGGACAGAAACAAACGTGTTCTCGATGCACCCCTCCATCCTTCTGTTCACTAGGTTTGGAAACAGAAGAAAAGGCAGAAACCAGCGTAGGGAGAGTGTTCTGGAAGGAAAGCCAGGCTTTTCCCCGCAGCCGGTGGCCGCACACCTGGGAGAACCTGCCCTGAGGTGGGAAGGGCAACGGGACAACCACGTGACCAGGTCCACCCTGGGTGTTGCTGATTGGGCCTGATGTGGGCACCTGACCCTAGCTGGACCAATCAGATCCTTCCTAGTGGGAACGTGAAATTGAACTGGTTTCCCAGAGCCGCTTGACCCCGGCGAGGGATCCTTGACCCATTTTATGGTGGCAAAAGTTAATGTTCAGGACCTGAATTGTGTGCTCCAGGGTCGGCAGCAAGTAAGGGGGATAGCTCTTTCAAACCCAGGACTACCTGGTTCTGAAACCACTGCGGTTAGGTGTCCCCAGGATCCTGCGGGACTCCCGGGCCTTGCAGGAGCGCTGAACCGGGAAGGTGAAGGAATGCGGTCTCCAGGGAGAAAGGAAGCCGCTGGGAGCACCAGGGAAGCAAGCACAGCTGCGGAGGAAGATGGCCAGAGAGAAAGTTCCTGTGACCAGAGGCTCAACGCTGAGGCACTTTAGAGGCCTTGGGTTTTAGACATCTGTGGGTTTGCAGCCTACCCCACTCCAGCAGAAGCTTCAAGTCTACGGGAGGCAGGCATCTGGCAGAGCGCCTGACACATCAGAGGCTCTCCACGAGTACTTGGCGAATGAATGGATGGATGCACTATGGAAAAAAACTTTTTCCTCATTCTGTGCTGTGTTTTGATACCTGATTCCTTACACTATACTTCCCTGAGAATTTGGGGAAAGGGGGGTGATGTTCTGGGTTCTCTTTTTTTTCTCCACATATGGGGGGGATTGAACCCAGACGTTTTTATTTTATTTTGAGTCAGTCTCACTAAGTTGCTTAGAGCCTCCCTTAGTCGCTGAGCAGGCCTCAGACTTGTGATCCTCTTGCCTCAGTCTTTTGAGTTGCTGGGATTACTGGTGGGTGCCTCTGCACCTGGCCTGGGTTCCTTTTTTGAAGACTTCCCCTGGGGGCGGTGCCCACCCAGGATCCACACCTCACTTCAAGAATATGCCCTGGGAAGGTGTGGTAGATGGAATGGTGCCCCCCACAAAGGTATCCACTCTCTAGTACCTGGAACCTCTGAATATATTATTTCACATGGCAAGACACTTCGAAGATCGAGCAGTGAAGGATCCTGAGGTAGGGAGCTTATCCTGCACCATAGGGGTGGCCCAGGCAGTCATGTGGGACCTTAGAAGAGGAGGGCAAGAGGGTTGGTCAGAGGAGGAGATGAGCTGATGCAAAAGGAGGTCAGAATGATTTGGGGCCATGGGCCAAGAGTGCAGGCAGCCAGGAAAGGCAGGGACTACGATGCAGTGGAAAGACAGTGAGTCAGGTTCTCTCCTGCGACCCTGAGAGACTTTCTTTTTTCTTCTTCTTTGACAATCAAACTGGGGATGGAAACCAGGGGGTGCACCACAACTCGGCCTTTTTATTATAAATTTTGAGATAGCCTCACTAAGTTGCCCAGGCTGGCTTCGCACTTGTGATCCTCCTGCCTTGGCCTCCCTAGGATTACAGATGAGCACCACTGCACCAGCTGATCCGGGCTTAACTTGAACTTAGTAGCTTTTCTGATGGTTAAGAAGGCCAGGCAGGAGGCCTCAATACCAGCTTGATTCACAAGGTTTAAATAGTTACATATGGATCCAGTCTCCATTGTACTCTTGACCAGGCCCTAGAAAGGTTTGCAGTGCATCTCCCAAAGCCTTAGTAACAAAGAAAAGTCTGTCCCCAACAACATCTTGTCAACGGACCTTCAAGAGGGAAGGACAAGAAGAAAGGGATGCCCTAAAGGGCTGAAGTGGGGCTGCAGGTGTGATGAAGAGAAGCCTGGAGAGAAAGCGCTGGGCTGGGTACAGCTCAGCTGGCAGAGTGCTGGACTCACATGCACAAGGCCATGGGTTCAAACCCCAGCATCCCCCCCCCCCCGGGAACTAAAGAGGCTTGCAGGTTTGCACAGAGCAGACAGGCAGAGTTTAGGAGCCAAGAACCCATGTGACTCCCAGAAATTGAGAGAAAGGTTGAGAAGAAAAGAGCAAGAGAGAACTTGCTTGGTGGCAAAACGCAAACTCCACACAGGCTGGGTTCATGTCTCCATTTCTGACCTCCTCCCTCCACCATTTTCTACAAGAGAGGCTGGGTGGCTAACACAGTTAACTTCCCAGCTTCCCTGGCAGCAAGCAATGGCCATCTGATAGGTTCTGGGAAATAGCCAGAAGTCCTTGTGATCAGCTTCCCCAACATAAAAGCAAAGCCTACCCAGAAGCAAAACCTCCTGTCTTTCACCTTTTCTCTTCCTTGCCTGGAACTAGGTAGGATGGCCCCATGTAGGGGCAGCAGCCTTCTTGAGACCATGAGACAATCAAAAAGAGCATGAAGGTCTATGCTGCAAGCTTGGGAGAACAAAAAAAGAGGAAGAGTTCAGCCTGTTGGCCGTCTCTTTGAGCTACCCTGCTGCCCTGGTAGCAGGAGAAAGAAACCTCTGTCTGTTTCGAAACTCCTGACCAAGGCTTGGGTTATGGCTCAGTGGCAGAGCCACATAAAAAGAAGTAGATAATATAAAGGTCCATGGACAACTAAAACATTTATTAAAAAAAAAGAAAAACGAAAAGAAAACTCGTGACCCATCTGGGAAGCTCCTTATTTTGCTGTTGTCTATTGTGATCCAGGAACTGTACCTGGCGCAGAGTTAGTCTCTTTATTAAGTTCTAAATGAATGGCTGCCTTCTCTGCTGAAGACTGGTTCCAAGACCACCTGAGCTTTGTGCTGAGCCGCCCCTTTTACTTAACATGCATTGCCTGGTTCCTTTTCTTGCAGCCCCAATTCTAATCAAGACAGAAGGGTAACAAAGATCCAGTCAGGACCGGCTACCTGAGGGGTGAGCAGAGGATGGGCCTCAGGGAAGATTCTAGATGCCATGATGGTTTCCCCACTTACTTAGGGTCCCCTCTGTCCATTTTCCACACGGGAGCAGACAATTTAGAGACAAATCAGATCTTGTCCTTCCCTATTCAAATTCAGGTCCACCCTGATTGCCCCCTTCCCTCCTTCAGCATTCTGCTCAAATGCCACCTCCTCTGAGAAGCCCTCCCTGAACATCAGGTCAAACTATTCCCACCCAGCCATGCTGCACCCTTCCCTTCTGAAAGCATCTCGATGCACCCCCTCCATTCTTCTGTTTGCTTATTTAATGTTCGTTTCCTACCTCTAGATGTTAAGCCCCCTGAGGGCAGGAATTGCTGCTCACTGACTGGCATAGGTGGGGTAAGAAAATAAATGCCTGCTATGAGGGCTCAGTGGCTATGCCTGTGATCCCAGTGACTTGGGAGGCTGAGGCAGGAGGATGGCAAATTCAAGGCCAGCTTCAGCAATTTAGGGAGGCCCTGTTTCAAAATAAAAAATAAAAAGGACTGGGGATATAGTTTGACGGCAGAGCACCCCTGGGTTCAAACTCTAAAAATTTTTTAACAATGCATATTGAAAGGCTAAATACTTAAGGGATAGGGACAGGGACAGGGACAAGTTGCTGTTCTCTCAGCTCTTTTTATTCTTTTTTTTTTTAGTAGTACTGGAGATTGAACCCAGGGCCTCGCCCATGCTGCCAAGTGCTCTAACCCTGAGCTGTATCCCTAGCCCTTTTTATTATTTATTTTTTTGAGACAGGCTTCGCTAAGTCGCCTAGGCTGGCCTGGAACCTGCATTCCTCTGGCGTCCTCCCAAGGAGCTGGGACTGGATGGGTGACGTCACACCTGGACGGCACTCAGCTTTGTTGTGCTTGTGGGCTGTAATTCAGGGACTGAATTTAACTGTATCATGTGGGAAACTGATGTAAAGATGACTAAAAATAACAACCCAAGTATTGCTTCTGTTGTTCAGATCTAATGATGATGATAACAATGATGGTATCAGCAAACACCTATAGGATGCGGGACAGGGTTCTGCATGGATTAACTAATTTACAATGACCTAATGGTCGTCATAATGGGGATGCTCTTGTTATCTGTATTTTACAGAGGAGGAAACAGGTTCAGAGAGGTTGAATAAGTTGCCCAAGATCACAGAGTCAAAGAAAGGGTAGAACCAAGATTTGAGTCCCAGGAGTTGGGTCCTAGAATCCATAATACTGCATTTCTGAAAACATCCCAGGAACCCTCCTAGAAGAGGGAGTCCATGGAGCCCTCCAAGACCTCTGCCCTCCAAGTTGGCCCACCCAGTCTGACTGATGAGTGAGCCCTGACCCCAGGCATCTCTGAGCATTCCCAGCCCCGCTCCCTGCCCCAGCCCCAGTCTGAGCTGACCCTGCCTTGAGCTGCGTGAGTGCTTCTTCCACGCGGGGCTGGTTGTAGCGCACCATGTAGCTGTGCATGTCGGGATAGTTGCTGCGGATATTCTTCTCTGTGGACCCGTTAGGCACGGTCCCAAATTTCAAGGGTGGGTACTGCTCCTGTGGCCGCTGGAACTGGGGCAGAATGCAGAGTTATTAGGATGCCCCCTACCCAGGGACATCCCCAACCCAAGTGCCCCATTCTGGGGGACACCTGCCAATTGGCAAATACCCCAGTCTCAGAAGCGTTTTTCAGATTTGCTCACCACAGCAGGTAACACGGTCTCAGTCCTGTCCAGCAAGCATGGCTGCAGACAGGTAAACTGAGGCCACTGGCCACAGAGTTTGAGAAGCTAGAAGCTTCTAGAGGTCCCTGATGTGCCAGGCATTAACCCTTAACTTGCTGGATCAGGGGTAGTCCCAGTGCTGGGGCTGAGGGCAGTTGCTATTTACCAATCTATTCAGAAAATTTTCACTCTTTTAACAACAGATGTAGCCAGATGGGTGTGGGCTGGCTCAATGGCAGGTGTGTTTATGACTAAAAGTTTCATAAAACCATATTCCCCTTTGCGACATAAGGTAGAGTCAACACATTCTCCTATGCTATTCTAGTCCATTCCGCTGGGGGAAAATGCTTAGAGTTGATTTATCAACCTTCTAATAGGTCATGACACCGGTTAACCACCTTGGTCTTAAAGTGTGCCCTGCAGACTGCCTGTCCCGGTCACACTGTGGCTACAGTGAGGTAAGTGCAGCATCAAGAGACCATTTGGAGTGAATTGACAAAATAATTTTTGTCTATTGAGTCTAATACATAAAAATCTGGGGTTAACTTTAGAATGTCTTGGTTTTATTTATTTTCATTTTATTTATTTATTTATTTATTTTTGGTACCAGGGATTTGAACCTAGGGGCGCTTAACCATTGAGCCATGTCCCCAGCCCTTTTTTATATTTTATTTAGAGACAGGGTCTCACTGAGTTGCTTAGGACCTTGCTAAGTTGCTGAGGCTGGCTTTGAACTGTCTATCCTCTGGCCTCAGCCTCCCGAGTGCCACTGTGCCTAGCTAGAATGTCTGGGTTTTAAATTTTATTTTACTTTCCTAGTAATCCGTTGCTATTGTATTTTACAAAAGCATTGCCTCCGATGGATTAGAAGTTTCAAAACCTAGTCCTTCACTATAGTCTGAGAGATGCTCTGCTCTGGAAAATTCCATTCGGTGCTGCTGCCCCTAGAACACTGGGGGACAGACACCCTCCCCAGGAAGACTTAAATAGTCCATTGAACAGACATGTCCTTTCTCCTTCCAAAACATCCCATTCTGAAATTCTCCTTGGGAAGAGATTTCCCTGGGACTCCCCACTGCTGTGCCAACTCTGCCCTCCAACCCAGCCCTCCAACCCAACGGCTCCCTTCTGCACCCACACACCTTGCGGTCACTGAGTCCAGACACAGTGTCCACGTATTCTTCCTGGATCATGAAGGCGGCCAGGTTGGCTGTGTAGCTGGCGAGGAAGATGACGGCGAAGAAGGCCCACACCAGCACCATGATTTTGCTGGTGGTTCCCCGGGGGTTTTCCACGGGCACCGAGTTATTGAACACCAGGGCCCAGAGCAGCCAGATGGATTTCCCAATGGTGAAGGTTGAGCCACCAGGGCCTGCAGGGCACCAGGACAGGCTCATGGACCCCAAGTCCCTTCTGCTCAGTGAGGGAGCATAAAAAACCTACAAGCCCCCAGGGCCTTGGGCATGCCCCCCAAGACCTTGTTCCACCCCATGGGCTGCTGGGAAACTTACTGCATGCATTTAAGGCAGGTAGGGTAATGGAGGGAGGGGACTCACGCTTGCCCGTGGCCAGGCTGCGGTTGTAGCCTACGGGACTGAGGTACTCAAAGATGAAAACGGTGACAGCGACCACAGTGAGGCACATGACGAACATCATCACCCACACAGCGGGGCTGTAGGGCTCTGGGGACAAGGGAGGTGTGGTCATGGCTCTGTCAGGCAAAGGACTGTGGGGACCACAGACATGTGCACATGTTCCCTTCCATTCTGTTCCTCAGGCGAGGTGCACTGCTCACACTGAGCGCTGGAGGCGGGTGCCCCTCAAACAGCCATCACAACCCCTCCTAGATGCTGCCTGAGCCCAGACCCGCCTCCGCTCACCCTCCAGGCCATTTATCATGTCCCACGCTATGCCCAGGCCAGCTCCAGCCTTCCCATTTGGGGAGTCCCACACCAAACAGTCCCCCTTTGCCATGGCCTGCCCTCCCTTCCTCCCTCCCCTCCTCCTGCCACAGCCTGAAGCACAGCCTGCTCCTGCTCCTGCCCTGATGTCACTCCTGTCCTCTCCCTTCTCACGCCAACACAACTCAGGCCTCCTCTCCTCCCCGGCATCATCTCCCTGGCCTCCTGACACCGGCTGTCTGGCTCCAGCCCACCCCCAACGTGGCCAGAGATGACCCTGTCCCTCTCTTGTTCGTCGCCTCCCATAGCTCCCCAGCACCCCTAGAACACTGTCCTGTGGCTCACCCTTGTCCCACCCTCCTCTTTGGCCTGCTCCTCTCTCAGTTACCCTTCTTTGACCAGCTGGTGCTCACAGCACCGCCCCATCAAGTCACAGCCTCTCTGCCTTGTCTCCTCAGCTCCCTGCCAGAGGTGCCACCTGACCTGTCCATCAGCTGGCCTCCCATTCACGTGTCCCCTCCTTACATTCCATAACTGTTGCCTCCGGTGCTCACTGACAGTGAGCCAATGAGTATCAAGTGCACCTCTCAGGGCCAACGGAGTAGAGCTGCCAGGACTGTCCCTGTTGCAGCAAGGTCACTACCCTGGACTGTCACTGCAGCATCTGGGGACATGCCTGTTGCCTCTGCTGGGTAACTGGAGGAGACCTTGTCACTCCCCTGCTATGTACCGCTTGAGGCAGGGGTCCCACGCAGAGACCCTGGTGCAAGGAGGTACTGTGGACACTCGGGTGTGGAAAATACACAGAAAATAATAAATCAGAGGCCTGTGTACACTTCTGTCTTCTCCAGCCCAGGAAATGGAATTTCTACCTGGTCTACCACAAAGCCACCAGCCCAGCTGGAGGCAGCTTCCTAACCACACCTTGAATCTGTCCCTGTATCCCACCCCTGCCACCTCCCGGCTGCACACCTCCATCCTTTCTGGATGAACTTTTGCAGTAGCCTCCTTGCCAGCCTCTAGCTTCCGCAGAGCCCCAGGGGCTCCCTTCTGGAGGAGAAGTCTCGCCTTTGCTGTACATGAAACCCCCATCTCCTACCATAGCGCCCAGGGCTCTGAGAGATTCGCCCCCTCCCCATCAGCCCACTCCTTCCACCTCACCCACCCTGGCAGCCCCTCCAGTCACACAGGCCTCTGGCAGGTTCACAAATATACCCGGACCTCTGCCCCTGCTCTTCTCCCACCTGGCCAGCTGCCTGCAGGCCTGGCCTCTCCTCTGCACCCACACCAGCACAGGCTCAGCTCCTCCCACCTCCTTCACCCTGGCTTCATTTTTCATGGTATCTACCACCACATGAAGTGCTCTTGTCTGTGTATCCCTAGAAGTTTATTTTGTCTCCCCATGAGGCTCAGAGCTCCTGGCAGGCCGGGACTTGTCTGCCTTGTCCACCACTGCGTTTCCATCAAGCCCAAGGCCTGGCACATATAGGAGCTTCATAACACTGACAGGTATCTGGAGCTAATCTTTCCTCTTCATCTCACATCTACAAACCTGGAAAAACTATAGTGTTTTGCTTTTTTTTTTTTTTTTTGATACAGAGTGTCCCTATTTTACCCAGGCTGGTCTTGAACTGTTGGGCTCAAGTGACCCTCCCACCTCAACCTTCTGAGTAGGAGGGACTAAAGGAACCTGTGCCATTCTCAGGTTTTGTGGGGCCTGAAGCGTATACAATTTGGAGGTCTCTCTTAAAGAAAAAAGAATTCAACTCTGAATACACAACTGGGAGCTGAGCATACTGGGAAGGCTGGGGCAGGAGGATGGAGAGTTGGAGGAAAGCCGGTTTCAAAAAACAAAACTGGGCTCCCAGCCTTGGAAAGGCCACTATAAGGAAGGGCCACTATAAGGAAAGGCTCCTGAGCTCGGATTCTAGCTTCCTGGTAAAAAAAAAAAGCCTGATATGGGGAAATTCTTTCTCCCAGTTTACAGATAGGGAACTGAGGCTCAGAAGTGACTGCCACTTCACCAGGGTCACACAGACAGTACAGATGGTCCCAGGACAGGAACCCAGGTTTCGTGACCCCAGGGCTCCAGCCTTGCCTAGGTCTGGCTCTCTATCCTGGGAACCCAGCTCACCTAGGAAGGCAGAGGGGGACACAGTGCCATTGCTTCGCGCCACCATGACGCTGATGCCCGTCTCCACGAAGGGGACGGAGAAGTCCACGATTTCGGAGCGCTCCTCGTTGATGGTGAGGGACCCGATGGCCATGTCCGCGCGCTGGTAGAACACCTAGGGCGGGCGAGGGGTGGGCAAGCTAAGCCCGCTCAGGCGGATAGGGACTAGGGACGAGGCAAACAAAGACGACCCCGGGAGACTGGAGGGATGGCGAGGAGGCTGAGAAAGGACTCAGAGTGTGGCAGGGAAAAGTGGAGGAGAAAGGGGACAGGAAGGAAGCGCTAGCCCCCACCCTGGCCCACCGCCCCCAAGACTCCTCAGGCTTTGGATTCCATCCTCCCGGCCCCGCCCCCCTCTCCTAGGGGTTCCACCCTCCTACCCCGCCTCCTCCAGCTCCAAAAGTCCGACCCCGACCCAGACAGTCCCCACCCCCGTGCTATCTCCTCATGGCCCGCCCCCGAGCTTCCTGACCCCGCCCCTCCATGTAGGCGAGGCCACTCTTGGTCCAGCTTCAGGCCCCGCCTTCCGAGCCTGATCACGCCTCCTTTAGGCCACGCCCCATACGAGTTCCGCCTCTTGGCCCCGCCCCGTCCCCTCACCTCCCCTATCATGCCGTTCCAGACGCCGTCGATCTTCTTCCCGTGCTTGCCGTTAGTGACCAGGTAGAGGTCGTAGCTGAAGCCTATGGTGTGCGCCAGCCTCTTCAAAATGTCGATGCAGAAGCCCTTGCAGCATCGCTTTTCCGGGCGGGGGGCGTCCGGTGGAGGACTGCGGGAAGCAACCAGGCTTGGGAGGTTGGGGACTCCTCACCCTTAGGCCCTCCCATTAGATGAGAGTATGAAGAAAGGGACAGGCAGCAGCTAAAACTATGGCTGGCGCCTTCTGGGGTCACTGAGGCTTGAAGAAGCCTGTCAGCTTGCTCAAGTACCAAGCTGGAGAGCTCTGTGGGCTGGGAGCGGGGACTGACTGCTGGGCTTGGAGGGAGGAGACTTGCCAAGCTGGAACTCCTGGATCCCGGGATGTCACCTGTGGGTTCGGTTGAGCTGGCTTCTGCAGGGGACAGAGTCTCTGATGCAAGTGCCGCTGATGGGGTCAGCAGGCTCCACAATGACAAAGGGTCTCTCCTCCAGTGTAGCTACCGTGAGGTGCTGTGTGTCGTCCACTGGCTGCAGGAAGCGGCCATAGCGGGACCAGAGCGGGTACTTGAGACGGAGAGTCTGCTGCTCCCAGCTGCCCACCTGGGTCAAAGAGAAGGATGGTCAGACTACTTGGGGTGACTTTTCAGGATGTCTTGGCCTCCCTGCTCTTCCTCTCTCAGGTCTAAGAGTGTAAGCCCCATCTCCCTCCAGGACAGGGTAGCCCCTTTCTCCCTGTCCAGGCCCCAGCCCTCCTCTCTCATACCCAGAGATCCAGACCCTAACCCTCCTAAGACCAAGGGTCCAGGCCCCAGTCTTCCTCCCTGAGACCCAGGGGTCTAGGCCAAGCCCTCCTTCCTCAGACCCAGCAAGCTGGGCCCCAGCTCCTGAATCCTCAGAGTCCAGGACCTTGGACCCCCCTCTGCCAGGACCCAAGATTCCAGGACTTCTCCCACTCCTGAGTTCTGGGATGCAACTTACCACCTCCCAAGTCCTGTCTCTGGTGAGAGAGATGACCACCAGGGAGGGGTTCACCAAGAAGCCATCCTCATTGAAGGAGTAATCCCGGTTATCCCAGGTAATGTTCATGAAGTACCTGCCCAGGAGGAAGGGCACCAGGATTGGGCCAAGTCTCCTACCCACCAGTCCCAGCTGGTGATTGAAATCTCTCCTCCTTCACCTCCAAAATCTTGAAATCACACCCTCTTCTTGGACTGATGGTGCCCTCAGAACAGGGTCCCAGACCCTCAATTTGGTGGCCCCACCTGCTTCTGAAGCCCCATCTCCGATAGCTTCTAGCTCAAAACCCCTTTTTTCACTCTATCAAAGCTGGACGCAAAGTGTCTTTGGAACATGTCAAACGATTTCCTTTTTGTTTTGGTTTTGGTACTAGGCATTGAACCAGGGTCACTCCACCCCTGAACTGCAGTCCCATAACCCTCTTGACTCAAACTTGCCATCTTCCTACCTCTGCCTTCTGGGTCACTTGAGATTCCAGGCATGTGCCACTGCATCAGGCTGGTTTGCTCTCTAGGATTTGCAGGTCTGTTCTCTGTCTGGAAAACCCTTCCACCACCCTCTCACCTGGACCAACCGACATGTCACAAAGACAGCTCAAGTGTTCCTTCACTGAACTCTGATGGCCTCTCCCATCACCCATCCAGTCACTGGGCGAGACTCTCACCACAGGGGCTGCCCCCTCAGTCCCTTCATCCAGGCCATAATTCCCAAACCCTATCCTTCCTGAGCCATCCCCTCCTCCATCCCCCACAACCCTCCTGGATCCTTACCCCTCATCCTGCCTGACCTACAGCCTCTGATCTCTCCTCTAGTCTGTATCTCACCTAGCCCCAAGGGGTCTTTCTATACCCAAAACTGAGTCCCCCTCCCCTGCTCATGGCTTGCCCATGGCTGCAGAACTTTGAAACAGACTCCTCCCAATCTGGCATCCAAGGCAAGGACTTGGCCCCATCTACATCTCCAGCCTCATCACTCCCAGCCCCTAATCCTGCTGCTACAACTGCTCTGAACTAGTGTGGCCTCACCAATCTGCCCAAGTTGCTCTCCTTCCAGACCTCTGAACATGCTATTTCTTCCCTCTGGAATACTCCATGTCTGGTGAACTCCCTGACCACCGTTAGAATGGAGCCCAAACTCCTCCCCCAACCTAAAGGCATCTGCATGAGTCGGGCCCCTGTGTCTGTCCATCTCGGTTCATCCGTTTCTCCCTCTGGTGCACTGTGCTCCAGCTACACTGGTGTTTTAAACTCCCAAACAGTTCCAACCCCAGGTCCTTTGCATCTGCTCTTCCCTCTCTCTTCATTGAGATCTTCCAGTGCTTGGGGTTTTATCCATTTTTAAAAATCTCTAAATTTTACTTACTCAGGGCTTTCCTGACCACCCCACTTAGCCTAGCTCCCTAGGCTGTTCTTGTCATTTTTCCTCTGATTTATTTTCATCTCAGAAATTATCATCTGCTGATACTTTCTTTTGTTGTTTGTTCACTGCTTGTCTCGGTGACAGCAGAGACAACAGTTTATACCACGCTATTCTTTTGTGCTTAAACGGTGTTTGGCACATAGTCGATTCTCAGTAAAGAGCTTTTCAATGAATGATTGGATGGATGGATGAACAGTTCATCCTTTGGGTCTCAGTTAGGTGTCCCCTCCTCCTGGAAACATCCCTGACTCCAGAGACTGACCCCAGATGTGTGTTTAGAAGGTTCTCTGGGGGCAATTAATTTTCTCTCTTGCAATGACATTTCACTATGGATGTGGAAGTTTGGGTGGTGGCCAGGAAGGGCTAAAATTATGAGGGAGAAGAATTCTGGGTAAAGGCCAGGTATGGTGGTGCATACAAATCAGGAGGCTGAGGCAGGAAGATGGCAAGTTTGAGGACAGCCTCAGCAACTAAGCAAGTCCCTAAGTCCCCCAAATATAAAGGACTGGGGGGATGTAGCTCAGAGGTAGACAGCCCCCGAGTTCAATCTCCAGTACAAAAAAAAAAGGGGGGGGTGGGGAGAGAGAGAGAGAGAGAGAGAGAGAGAGAGAGAGAGAGAGAGAGAGAGAGAGTGTGCTGGGTAAAACACAACAGCCTCTGGGAGAGACAAGCCTGAAAGAAAAAGAGAGGCAGGAGCAAAGAAGCAGAAAGAGATGAAAGAATAGCTGGCCCCAGGCTTGGCCTCGATTCCTGATGTCTGTGTTTCTATGCATGTTTATCTTTCCAATAAACCCCCTTTTCCCTAAGGAAACTTAAACGAGACTCTGCTTCTTGCAACCAAAAATGTCCTGGCTTAGGCAGTTCTCCTCCCCCATGCTCCCGCAAGGCCAGTGCTACCTCCATTACTGCAAGCATCATGCTGTGCTGTCATTATTCCCATCCCTGTCTGCCACCCCTTCCGGACCCTGCGTTCTTTGAAGAAGTCCATGGTCTTTTTCATCTCTGTGTTCCCAGTGCCCAGCATGAGCCCTAGTTCCTAGCAGGTGCTCAGTATTTATGAACAAGGGATGCTTTTCTCACCCTCTTCTTCCAGGATCCGGATTCCCAACTCACCTCTTCTCAATTCTCCTCCCTTAGGTCTTCTTTCACACCCACCACCTCCTCCCAAACTCAGCTCATTTAAAGATCAGTGGCCTCTCCTTCACTGTTCTGTCACCTAACATATCAGTTTCCCCACTCCCAACTCTTCCCATGATGAAGATGCTGTTTTCCACCAAACTCAGTTCTCCTCTTCTGAAACAGTAACCTGTAAGATGGGCATATGGCCGTCCAGCTAAAGTCCACATTGCTCAGCCTTCTTTGCAGCTAACTTAGGCCATGTGCAGAGATGACATTCAAAACAGAAGAGTTAGTACAGGTACTAACCAATCAGAATGGATGTCTAGCCTATCAGAATGGACCTTGCTGTAAACAACTGGTAACTCAGTCCTGACCATGTGACTACCTTCTCACAAAAGGATGTGAGACCTGGTTTGCTCTCTACTTGCTCCATCCCTCTTCTGGGGAGCTCTACCTGGCACTCATGCCCACCATCTGGCTTGCACTATTTGGAGATTCCAGAGCAGCAAGGAGGGTGGACCCTGAGTCCCTGAATGATCACATGGAGCAGCAGCCTACTAATAACTGGACTGCTTATCTCTGGGTTGTGACTTGACAAAGGAACAAACTTCTTCCTTGTACGGGCCATGAGGTGGTTGGGCGTTTTTGTTTGGAGCTCAGTTCCTAGTCTAACTAGGATATTTAATTCTATCTAAGAGGCTATCAATTGTAAAATGTACTACTATTTTATACCTACCACAAAGAAAACACTACCAATTAAACCATGATAAGCCACCAATTATAAAACATATCTTGATTTGAAAGACATTAAAATGGGAAAAATTAGGCATTTAGAGTCATAAAATATAGTAATACACTCACTGTATATCCAAATTACCTGATTTAATTCTAGAAAAGAGACCCAGTTACACCCATTTTATAGAAAAGGGCACTGAATCTGAGAGAGGGCACATGGTTGCATGGCTAGTGAGCACCACAGGTAGTCGGGCTGCGGAAGCTTCCCCACAGGCCTTCCATCCCAGCCCCACTCACCTATGCAGACTCTCCCCGCGGTGGGTGCGGTTCTGGGCGCGGCAGTCATGGCCAAGCTCAGGCAGGAAGCCGTAGTCACGCAGCAGGGCCTGGGCACCTCTGGCCACCACAGCCACACCAGCCGCCACACGCCTGGCTAAGTCATCACGCCAGCCAGCTGAGCGCACTGCAAAGAGCCCCGCGGGAAGCGGGGCACCTCCTGGCAGAAGAAGAGGCTCCCCAGGGGCTCCAGAGCCCCCACCTCCAGCCAGCTGGGGTCCCACCATGAACCAGACATAGCCAGGTCCAGTGAGGCCAGCCTCCTCAGCTGCCCGGAACACAGGTTCAGCCTCCTCACGGGCACAGAAGAGCAGGCGGATCTGTGCACTGACACTGCGGAGCTGGGCGCCCAGGACAGCCTCGCCTGCCCCAGGGTCCAGTGTCAGGGCCCCACGATGCTCCCAGCCCACCAGGCTGCCATCAGTCAGCACCTCGATGTAGGACAGGAAGGCCCGGTGGCCGGGGGCACGCGTGGTCACCGCTACAAAAGATGTCCAGTCGTACTCCTCCAGCACCTCAAAGATGACCTGAAGCTGCTGCTCTGTGGAGGAGCCCAGCTGAAGGAAGGTGGAGCCCTTCTCCTGTGGGGCATGGGAAGGATGTCAGGCCTCCTGATGTGGGGACCTCATCTCCCAGCAACAGACAAGCAGATCACAGTTCCCAGTGCCAGCGGTGGGTCATAGCTCTCAATATGGCAGACTGACTGGCTGTTCACCAAAATCCTTTACTTTTCTTCCTGGGACAAATGCTAGTCCTAGGTTAGATTTAACTATATGTCTGAGTTCTGAGCATACCCTTAAAAACTATGTCCCGAGACCCTCATATTCCTCCCTATCTGAGGGTGGATGAAGAGGCCCCAGAAAAGAACTCTGAAGTCCTCAGGAATTACAGAGCCACAAGAAGAATCAATCCTGGGCTGGGGATGTGGCTCAAGCGGTAGCGCGCTCGCCTGGCATGCGTGCGGCCCGGGTTCGATCCTCAGCACCACATACCAACAAAGATGTTGTGTCCGCCGAGAACTAAAAAATAAATATTAAAAATTCTCTCTCTCTCTCCTCTCTCACTCTCTCTTAAAAAAAAAAAAGATTTAAAAAAAAAGAAGAATCAATCCTGTGGCCCCAATCAGGACCACGTGTTTGCATTTTATATGAATGAGAAGCAACCTATTTCCTTGAGCCACTGAGATCTGAGGGTTTATCTCTTTCAGCAACTAACATCACTGTTATTATTATACCTACCATCCACAGAGGAACTACAACTCCCAACATCCACTGGGAAAGATTGCAATGAGGGAGACTACATCTCCCAGCATGCAGCGAAGGTGGTAAAGATAACTGTATTTCCCCAATGGAGTAGACTTTCCTGTTTTGAATTTTCCTCCTACTTCTCTGCCCCCTCCTTCCTTGTCTCTACTGGTGCCTTTTCCTCAGCCAGAATTCTAAACATAGGTGTACCCCTGTGGTATACTCTTCTCTGTCCTCGCTTGCTAGCTAGGTCATTCAGACCCATGTAGTTATTTATTGTATTTTTTCAGTACTGGGTACTTTACCAATAGGTTACATTCCCAGCCCTTTTAATTTATTTATTTTTTAAAAATTGAGACAGGGTCTCCTTAAATTGCCCAGGCTGGTCTTGAATTTGTAATTCTCTTGTCTTGGCCTCCTAACTTGCTGAGATTATAAGTGTGTGTCACCATGCTTGGTTCAGACCCATGGGTTTAAACACTACCTCCCACAATGTTTTGCTATTCAAATTTAAGTTAATTAAAATTAAATAAAACTTAAAATTTAGTTCTCTACTTGCACTAACCACATGTCAAGTGCTCAATAGCCACACATGGCCTATGACTCGCCTATTGGACACATCAGATATAGACCATCTCCACCAGTGCAGAAAGCTTTACTGGGTATGGCTGGAAATGGCCCATGTCCTGTCTCAATGGCTCCCATGAGCTCCAGGAAACCTATCCTCCTTTCTGATCAATTTCTTCCCTTGGATTTCCAAGAGTTTCTTAAAATCATCATGTCAAACACATAATTCTTGACCCCTGAACCCGTCTCCCCCGACCTGCTTCCTGTCTTCCCTTCTCACCCTAAGGCTCAGGCCCAAACGTGAGCCACCTTTCCCCTGTCTCTTCCTCATGCCCACATCCAGGCCATCTCCCAGTCTCCTTGGCTCTGTGTCCACACCATAAGCCCAGGTGTCTACTCCTCACTGCTGCCACCGTCACAATCCTCATTGACA
This sequence comes from Urocitellus parryii, assembly GCF_045843805.1. NCBI lineage: Eukaryota > Metazoa > Chordata > Mammalia > Rodentia > Sciuridae > Urocitellus > Urocitellus parryii. The sequence continues at coordinate 7,823,544 of NC_135545.1, forward strand.
TCACTTTCTCTCTTGCCTAGACATCTATAGCTTTCGAGCCCATCTCTGTTCCATTCTTGCATCTTCCAGTTCATTCTCCAAACAGCAGCCAGAGTTATCATTTCAAAATATTAATTGGATCACATCCCTTCTCTGTTGAAAACCTTCCAATGAGTCTTCTTTAGAATCAAAGCCAAAGTCCTTTCTGTGGCCCACAAGGCCCTGCATGAACTGACCCTTACTGCCTCTCTGACCTCATCTCCTGCCCTCCTAACCCTCCAATTGGCTCCAGCCACACTCCCTCCTTGCTCTTCCTCAAACACACCAAGCTTCTTTTGAATTCAAGAGCTTTGCTCCAGCTGTTGTTCCTCCCAGGGTCACTTTCCCCACCTCCTCAGCCCACCCCTCCTCATCCCTCAGGTCCAGCTCAGATGTCACCTCCTTAGCAAGGCCCTTCCAGCCTGCCAGCCTCAGTCATTACAACATCCTGTTAGTCTCCTCCAGGACAGATTTTACTATTGTGGTTGGTTTTGTCTGTTTCCTTCATAAGAATCCAAGCTCCGTAAGGCAGGGACCTGCCCCCCCTCCAATTTTATTCTCCATAACCTAAAATGGCCCTGGCACAGAATCAGCTCTCAATGAACCTTATTATGCAATGAGAACGGCAAGTGGACTTTCTCCTGAGGCATGTGCCAGTAGTTATGAGTGGAGAGGACAGGCCAGCTGTCCTGAGGAGCTGAGGTCTCTCAGCATGTGATGGACACCTAAGAAGTCAGGGTGGAGCGGCTCACCCATCAGTAGGTGGCATGTGGCAAGGAAACCATGTTCCCAGCATTCACTAGGTATGGATGGCACTGTGATGACCACTCTTTCTTCTGTCCAGAGACAATGAGGAAACATGCCCCTGAAGGCAACAGATGTGCACTGAGCTGGCCACAGTGCCCAAAAGAAAGTGAAACAGAGTGGGCCACATGTAGCAGCAATGGAGGAACCAGGGACCACCACTCGGTATTTCACAAAGATGGCAGCCAGGAAAAAAAAAAAGGTCTACAAATCTGCCTGGAAATCTCTGGAAACCATCATGCCAAGAAGAACAAGAAAGTTGGACAGAGGTCCTTCCCAGAAAGCTCTGGACAGGAGAATGAGTCCCAGAATGCAATAGAGATCCAGTCACAAAGCCAAATGTTCTCACCTCTGGGAATTGGCCAGTTTAGGTTCCATACACTCAGGTGGCTCCATCACCCTTAAATGCCCCACCCCTTGTTGGGCTCCGCCTTTTCAGTTCACAGACCATTCTTGGTCCGTTTTCCTTCTTTGCTACCAGAAGTCCACTACAAATGGCCACTCCTGTGCTTCTCTGGAGAGAGGGAGGCCTCTCCTCTCCTCTCCCCTCCTGTGCCGGCTCTGCCCTTGACCCTTCACTGGCTGTACCCACCTCTATGCAAGGCCTTCATTCTCCAAGACCCAACTTCTGGATTCCTATTTTCCACACCTCGCCTGGTCTGAGCCTTCTCAAACCCAACTTCCAGAACCTTCTTCCAGTCTAGAACCTGCCCTTTTACAAAGAGCTTAGGCCCCACTTTCTCCCTGACTGTTCCTCCCCAACACTCACTTCCTTGAGGTCTGGTTCTACTCTTCGTCAGCCTACCTCTAATGACCACTTCATTTCTCAGACTCCTCCATTCGCTGGATGGCTCTATTCTCCTTCACAGACTTCTAGTCTCAGCTCATCTGGCCTATCTCCTCCCAAGAACCTGTCCATGTTGCCCTTCTCTCTTCTTCCCTCTTCTTGCCTTCTTGGCTCCTCCTCCTCACTATCTTTTACCCTTTTCTGAACCCCATTCCTTTCCACTGACTCCACCCCTGGCTCATGCCAGATCTACCCCTTCCTTTCATTCTTAGTCCCTGCTTCTCTCTGGCTAGTTGCTCTCCTGCAGTGACTGAGCCCATGTCCTCCCCATGACCTGCTCATTGTTGACTGTCCTTTCTGACCCTTCTTCTAGGTGACTCCTTTGGAAGGCCCTGCTCACCTTGCAGAACCCATCCCTCCAAATCAGCCCCATCTCTGTCCTACAGCTCCCACCACACCCTGGACGCTGACCTCCAGGACTGTCCCCTCCTTCCTAAGCCCCACCCAACCATCTTACGCCCCGCCCATCGCGACTGGCCCCGCCCCTCCGGTCGCGCGCACCTTGGGCGTGAGCACGAGCGCGGCGCCGCCGTGCACGGCCACGATGGGCAGCGAGGTCTGGGCTGACAGGAAGTCGAGGATGGGCGCGACGGCGGGCGCGCGCGAGTCGTCCTCGAAGACAACACCGTGCACGCGCAGCCCCGACAGCAGGTCGCAGAGCTGCAGCACGAGGCTGCGCGGGTCCGAGCCGTTGAGCACCAGCGCCACCGGTCGCACGTCCAGGCCCGGGCTGCGCACTGCTGCCGCCACGGTGGGGCCCAAACGTGCCGCCTCGGCCGCATACGCGGGCCCCGAGAACACGAGCGCCACGTTGAGCGGCCGCGCCCCGCCGAGGCCCCCGCCGGGCCCGCTGGCCCCGCCCGGCCCCGGCGCCTCCTCCGGGAACGGGCTGGCGCAGGCCAGCGCCAGCAGCAGCAGCATCTTAGCGGGGCCCCGAGGGCCGCGGGGGCCACCGGCGCCGCGCATCGCCTGCGGGCCCCGCCGGGCGGCCTCTGAACGCACGGGCCAGGGAGGGACACAAGAGGCGAGGGGCAGGCGCAGAGAAGGGACACAAGATAAAGCCACAAAAGAGAAGGGAGAGACGCAGAGACAGCGAGAAGAGGGAAGGAGAGAGACAGAGATGAGGATAAGGACAGAGGAAGAGGAAGGGACAGGCAGAAGGAGAGACACAGAAGTAGGAGGAGGGAGACAGAGACGCAGAGACCAAGGGAGAGACACAGAAGGAGAGGGTCAGAGGGAAAGAGAGTGGAGGGAGGTGGAAGGGAGATATGGGGAAGGGAGCCCCAAAACAGAGGGAGAGTGGTTCAGTTTGAATGTGGCAGCGGGGAGACACGGGGAGAGTGGGGTGGTAATGGGGTCAGGGGAAGATAGGTAAGGAAAGAGAAAGAGAAGGCAGGGATGGAGGGGACCCCAGAAATGGGACCAAAATAGGATCGAAGAGAGATCCAGGGACAGAGGAAAAGAGATGGAGATGGCCACAGAAAAAATGGTCAGGGAGAGAGTGGCAGGAGAAACAGGGTGGAGATGCTCAGAGTGACAGAGACGAGAGAGAAGAGAGGAATGACAGAAATAGGGAGTGATCAAGACCCAGGGAGAGGGTGTTGGAGATGCAGGGGAGATGCACAGATAGATGTGGGAAGGCGGGAGAGATGAGAAGCAAGAAAGTTGGACAGGGAGGAAGACAGAAACAAGCCAGGAAGCCATAGACAGAGACCCCACAGCCACCAAGAGACATGCACACGAGCGACAGGGATGCAGAATGGAGATGGAGGAGGCAGGCAGAGCAGAGAGTACACAGGAAGACAGAAATAGCGGAGCCCAGCAAAGACCGAGACCCCCACCAGGAAGGTGCCCGGCACAGACATAAAAGGAAGGCCAGGAAGGCGAGAGGCAGGAGGGAACAGAAATAAAAGGAAGAAAAGTGAGGGAAAAATGAGCGAGGGAAAAGGGGTCAGGTGTGTGGGGGGAGAGAAGGAGGGGAGAGATTAGTGGGGCGTCCCAAGGAGAGGGACTGCCCCATGACCTTTCCCCTCACCCAGATCATGACCCCCAGTCCATTTTGCCCCCTACTCCTGTCCCTATACCCCCATTCTCAGAGTGACAGTCACAGGCCAGGCTAGGATTCGGGGTTTGGGGGAGGACACAGCTGTGGAGAGTTGGGGAGGGGGTCCCTGGCTCCCATCCTGGAGCAATTTAATAAATTAGAGGAAACACAGCGTTGCCTCAGGAGCTCCCTGTTGAATACGAGCTGCCTGGAGTGGATGGGCTGGGAGCCCAGACTCCTGGGTCCTGGGTCTGAGGAAGGAGGGCACTGGGGACTGGACTCCTAGCTCCCAGAGTGGTGCTGGAATTTGCACTAGGGGCTTCCTGGAGGGGTGGAGGTCCAGACAGGTAAGGGCTCTCTCTGCTGTCAGTCTCCTGTCCGGTTACCATGGTAGCACAGGCCTCATCCACCCTACAGCCACCCAGCTAGCCAGCCTGGTTGGGGGAAAGGCCCATACCTTCACTCCTGCCTGGAGGCCTCTGCCCCTCCCCTCTGCCCACTACCCCACCTTTCCAGAGATACCAGGCCACTGTCTTCCCAGGGAAAGGGGTGGGTGCTCCTTGCTGGCATCCCTCCCAAATCCTGGCTCCTCCTGGCCCCTCCTCTCCATTGCCCTTCCCCAAGCAGCTGGCTTAATCAGTGCTCAGAATAGCCCCCCTTCCACCCCAAAATAACCCACAGCTGTGGCCTGGCCCCCGCCGGGTTAACAATGGCTCTCCCCTCCTTTCCTGATGGCTGCTCACCACTGGCCCCCTCCTCTGCCTCTCAGACCCACTCTTGCCTGCCTTCTGCCTTTGGGGACCTCAGGGTCCTGCTCCCTTCTGAGGCTCAGGAGGGTAACCCCCAGCCCCACCCTTCTTAGGAGGCTGGAGGCGCAGTCATTTCCTATAAGGGGTTTGGGAGGGCAAATCCCAACAGTCAGGGACTGTGGGGTGGCATTCTCAGCCATCCAGTTCCCTGGAAGCCTGATTCCCAGAGCCCACACCCCCAAGAATGAAAGCAACCAAGCTCCCAATTTCTACCTCCTCATGAATCTTGGCCCCATACAGAGGCTGAAGAGCCTGGGCCCTCACCCCGGCTCTGCCAGGAGCTTGAACCACTGGCCCTCCTCAGACACAGGAGCCCTGCCCTGCAACTTCTCCTGAAAGACTCCTGGTCTTGGCTGTCAGCCCCCCGCCTCCCCCAGGACTCCAGTTCTACTCTGTTCTTTCCCAGGACCCAGGAATCCTGTCTCTCTTGCTTCCAGACCCAGGAATCTGTTTCCAGCCCTGCTCTCCCTGAAGGACCCCTTTTTATTTCAAACCCAATCAGTTCCAACATCCTGGGCACCCCCTCCCGGCTATGGCCTCCCCAGTGGCCCCACTCAGACTGTACACGGCACAAGTCTGTCCCCAAGCTGAGGAGGAGGAGGGTGCCAGAGATTCCTGGGGCGTCCCTGTCTCCGTTGCTCCCCCATCCATCACATAAGAGAGTCCACTTTGATTAACAGCTCCCCCCCAAGCTGTGCTGCAGACGGCATCCCGTCCCCCCTCCCAATCATACACACACAGCCCTGCGTCTCCCCACCCCAATCGTGGTGCTTGCAAGAGGCTAGAAGGGCATTCCAGAACCTTGAGGAAGGGGTGGTGGCTTGGGGTGAAGGGTGAGGGGGGCCTGGATGCCCGCAAGGTCCTTGGCAGGAGTATTAATAGCAGACTCATAGCTCCAAGATGGGAGGGGAAAGGAGAGGAGAGAGGGAGAGGGCTGGACGGCAATGGGGAGACTGATGCTGGGAGGGGGATGCAGAGGTGAGCTGGAGAGTCAGAGATGGGGTGTCAGGTAGGTGCAGCTGGCTAGAGGAGCAGTGTATGAGAAAGGGGGGGCGTAGGAGGTCTGAGGTATAGAGACCCAGGAAAAAGGGGCTCAGGGAGAAAGGGGGTGGAGGAGAGTCCCCAAGAGGCAAGGGAGCTGAGGGTACAGACTTCTGCCTGCCATTTGAGCCCCCTCCCTCCATGAGGCCCTTGGGCAACTTTCCCTGTCCTAGATTTTGGGGGTCCACATCCCCACCTCCACCTTGAATCCCCTTGCCCCGACCTTACCTTTTCATGACCCTGTTCTGTTGGGGGGATTGCGGGGGTGCCAGGACCGGAGCCGGCGTCCAGCGACCCGAAGATTCCGCGCAGGGCTCAGGGAGCCGATGGGTGGGGGGGTCAGGCCCCGGGGCGGCGGCAGCAACAGCAGCGGCGGTAGCGGTAGCTGCGGCGGTGGGGACCTCTTGCCTGTTCCTGGCTCCGTCTCTCCCTCCTCTTCCTTGGTCCTGACCTGCCCTGTCTGTTCCCCAAGGTTGCGGCCACCAGGACTAGGCGAGGACGAGGCTACACATGTTGCGCTGGAAGTTGGGCCCCGGACATTGCGGAGGCTGTCGGGGTGTCCTCTTGCGGCCCCGACCCCGCGGGGATCCCCCCTCCACCCACCGGGGTGCCCCCCTCTGCTGCTTCAGCCCCGGCTCCTCCCCCAGTTCATGTGTCCCATCCCGCCTCTCCCTGGCTCATTCGCACCCCTCTGCTTTATGCCCTCTGCGCCCCCCTCCCTCCAGCGTCTGTGTCTGTCTGTCTGTCTGTCTGGGTCACCTCTGAAGCGGGTGTTTGGTGTGCGTGTTAGCGTGAGAAGCGGGAGATTGCCTGTCTGGGGACCGCTTGCCCCTTCCTCGCTTGGTCACCTCCAGACCCCTCCCCCGGCGCCCCCACTCTCAAACACAGCCAGAAACACACATACACACGCGCACACACGCACAGCCTCACTTCCCTGGGATTCCCCCTCAACACCCCCGGAGCTCAAGGAGGGAGACACACACACACACACACACACACACACACACACACACAGGGGGCCAATGGGGGCCGAGCTGCGGCTGCCGTCAGGGGCTGTTCGGACAGACAGGAGGACACAGGCAGCCGGGGATACTCAGACACCCAGCCGGACGCAGGCAGGAGGCACAGAACCCAGGTATACACCATTCATCCAGGTTTGGGGGCTCAGGGGAAGGACTGGGAGGCCCGCGACGTGCCAGCAGGCGGCTCAGGGTCGGTACAGACAGACAGACCCCTCCTCCCTCGGCCGCCGCAGCCCTAACACAGACACACCCCCCCACAGCCAGCCCTGATACCCAGACACACATTCTCACCGGGCAGATGGCAGTCACACGAGAGACCCCTGGGGGCCGGGCGGACCCACCCAGGCCGACACCCCCCAGCTGGGCGCCGGTGGCCGAGAAGGCTGCGGGCGGAGGGTGGCGGCGGCGGCGGCGGCCGCGGCTTGGAGGAGCCGAGCGGGAGGGACTCGCACACTCGCTCTGTTCTCGCACACACACACTCACTTGGGATGCGATTAACATTCAGTCCCCGTCCGTCCCTGCCGGGAGACCCACAGCCCCCCCTCCTGGCCTCCCTGGGGACCCCTCCTCCTGCCAGGGTTGGGGGAGGGGGCCGCCCCCCACCTTGCTCCCAGCTTCTCCCTTTCTCCTGGGACAAGGCAGTGAGGGGCTGCAAATAAAAAGGGAGGAAGAAGGGGGAGGGTAGGCAAGGACTCGCCTGTTATGGAGACACGAGCTAGATTCCCAGGCCAGGGGTTGCTGACTCTCACTTTGAGGGGTGGGAAGCACCAGTCCTTTCTCTGACTTCAAAATCTACCATGCTAAGAGCCATCATTTGGCTTCTATTGCTCCATGAGGCCAGGCTTGTGAACTAGGTCTCCATGGTAGAGCCAGTTGTCCAAACCCCCAGGCCCTCCTTCCTCAGACCCAGGGGTCCAGGCCCCAGCCCCTCACCTCCATGACCCCCTTCCTTGGAACTTAGGGTCTCATCCCAACCATTTTATGGCTCAAGCATCTTAATCCCAGGAATCTGGATCCACAGTCCTTTTCTTCCTCTAACATTCAAACTCTAGTCCCCAAGTTTCTTCCTTTTCAGGAATGGGTACCTTCAGCCCTGCCCTCCCAGACCTTGGCAATGAAGGAAACAAGAGTCTCACTTAATGGGCTCAAGGGCAAAACTTACACGCGGACTATCTCAGGAGTTCCTGAGCCAGGTTCCAGCTCTTGCTCCAGTTACCTCTACCTTCTCTCTCTCTTTCTTTCACTCTCCCTCTCTCGGCCTCCACTCTCAGGCCCAGGTGTCCTGCACCACACAACTTCCCAGAACAGTCTGGGCAGCTTTATAGAAACACCAGGAACACCCCAATTGGAAGGATAAGATGAGAATGTGGTCTTGTGGAACCTCGGGGACCAGGCTGTGGTCTGGACTGCTGTGTCTATGATGGAGCAGACACTGCTTTCCTTCTGGATATTGGAGATTGTGGTCCATCAGTAAGAAAGAAGTGATATGAAGGTATTTCCTCAGAGGCTTGAGCAGACTGCTTTCCCCAGGGTTATATCCATGGGTCTCAGGTTCCTGAGGGTGTTTCATCAAGGAGAGTGTCAAAATGCCTGAGCACTTAGAAGGTTTGAAGGAGGGGCCCCAGATTCCTGGGTCCCAGTGGAGAAGGAACTCTGGACTCTGGGTCTGAGGAAGGAGGGCTGGGGCCTGGACTCCTGGGTCTGAGGGAGGAGGCCTGGGGCCTGGACTCTTGGATTTAAGGAAGGAGGGCATGAGGAAGGAGAGGATGGGGGCGGGTCACCTTTTTTCTTTTGGGTGGATTGGAGAGGGCCCTTGAGAAGGTCAGAAACTACCGCCCAGCCTCTTGGTCTTGGTCAAGGATTTGTTGTTACTGTTTTGGGCCCTGGGTTTTTAAAGTTCAGAGGCCAGCCTCCGAATCCCTGTGAAGGGCAGAGGCTTGGCTGGTGTAGTCTGTCCTTTACCTTGGCACAGATTGCCTAGGGGATCAAGTGCGGGATTTGGGAGTGTCAGATCCCAGCGACCCTGCAAGTTCATAGGACACAGCCTTGGGCGCTTTTCGGCTCCGGCTCTGTAAGGCTGGAGGTGGGCGACAGGGGGAGCCCGAGAGACAGGAGCCCGCCCTCAGGGGCGGAGCTCCCACTCCGGACTCCTCCCCCTCCCTCCCTCCTCCCTTTTCCCCGCTCTAGCTCGGCCGCCAGCTCCGGCCTCGGCTCCCCCTCATAGAACCCCCTCCCCGGAGTGGAGCCCACCGGAGGGTCCCTCTCCCGCCCCTCTGCCCGCCGCCCGCCAGAACAGCAGCCCCGGGGGGCAGCCCCCACCAGCCTGCCTCCCTCCAGCTCAGCCCTGCCAGAGCCCCCCCAGCCATGAATCTCTTCCGATTCCTGGGAGACCTCTCCCACCTCCTAGCCATCATCTTGCTACTGCTTAAAATCTGGAAGTCCCGCTCGTGTGCCGGTGAGAGGCCCACCCGGGCAGAGGGGACAGACTGCGGGGGGCGTCCCAGGACAGGGGGAAGGCTTTGGGAGCACTAGGGGAACAAGTTCCAGCCCCCGCTGCTTGCTGGGATCCCTCTTCATGTCCGGGGTCAGCAGGGGGTCAACTCCCTTCCCCTGGCCGCGGGTGGAGGTGCATACATGTTAGTGAGGGTGTTTCCAGGCCTCCAGTTTAGCCTCCTACAGCCCCAGTCTGGGCAGCTGTGGGGTTCCGGGCTGGGAACAGGGAACCACGGAAGGCGGGGAGGTGGCTGTGAGTTGGTGACGTGGACCGCGGTGGCCTGGAAGGGAGCGGAGGGAGGTGACTGGTTCCGGGGGCTGAGGTCAGGCAGGGTCCTCCTTAGGCCCCACCTTCGGTCCAGATGGTGGGAGGACCCTGAGGGGGCCAGAGGTGGCAGTGAGGCCTAGACTGGGACTGAAGCCTCGGGCTAGAGTAGCTTTGGGACTGGCTGCCCCCTGGCTGTGGGCCGTGGGAAAGGGCCCTGCTGAAGCAAAGGAGGTTGGGGAGGCCTCCTGGGACTGCTGCACTCCAGAGCGGTTTCCAGGCTCTTCCCAAGCACCGTGCTTTAGTTTACTGCCCATGCAACCTGCTTCAGCCTCCTTCTCCTCTTCCTCTCTCTGTCTGGACCACAGGGATTTCAGGGAAGAGCCAGGTCCTGTTTGCTGTGGTGTTCACTGCCCGCTACCTGGACCTCTTCACTAACTACATCTCACTTTACAACACGTGCATGAAGGTAAAGTCTCCACACGACCTCCCTAGGCCCCCTGAGGCAGGGGAGCCAGGCGAGGGTCCCAGGGAAGAGTGGGCAAGAGTGGGTGTGGGGCCTGAGGCTGGGGCTCCTGGGCCTGAGGGTCTGGACTCTTACCGGGCAGGGGCTGGGGACTTGAATTTCTGCACCCGAGTAGGAAGGGGGCTGTGCTTCCATCCTGCTCTGTGAGTTGAGACACCCTGTCATCATGCCCCTCATCAGGTGGTCTACATAGCCTGCTCTTTCACCACGGTCTGGATGATTTACAGTAAGTTCAAAGCCACTTACGATGGGAACCACGATACATTCCGGGTGGAGTTCCTTGTCGTCCCCACAGCCATCCTGGCATTCCTGGTCAACCACGACTTCACTCCTCTGGAGGTAGGCCCCTGGTGTGTCCTGCAATGGTCAGATGGTTGTGGCCGAAGGACTGTTGATAGCAGGGAGTCTCCAATGCTTCCTTCCATGGGGGTTGCTGAGACTTCCTTATTTTAGGACCTGCATGCTCCTCGCACAGGCTCTGGAATCTGATGGTGTTAAGGGTAGCAGCAGCAGTCACTATGAACCAGACATTTACTATGCAGTTAACAGATATGGACTCACTTTGCAACAATCCCATTTTGGAGGTAGGGAAACTGAAATCTAGGCAGTCTAAATGTCCAAGGTCACCAACCTAGATAGTACCCAACTGAATAGCTCAGGACTTGGGAACATGGGGCACGCACGGATGCTTGGACTTGTATCCTAGGTCTGCTGTTTTCTACTAGCATGAACCTGGGCCTGTGATTTGACCTCTCCATAACTTAGTTTCCCCATTTGTAAAGTTGAATCGGGTCACTGTGAGGATTTATTGAGATGTGACAACATTGCCTCTGGTTAAATACATTGAGACCCTAGAACCAGTGTGCAGGAGAAGCTTGCCCCTTCCACTTAGCAGCAGTGGACTTTGGGCAAGTCATGCAAACCTCTCTGTGCTTGTTTCCTCGTCTGTAAAATGGGGATAATCTGTTCCTACCTTATAGGTTCTTTCTTTTGTGTGTGTGCAGGGATCTAACCCAGTGTTCCAGGCATGCTAAGCATGTAGTCTGGCGTTGAGCTGCATGCAGCCCCAGCCCTCAAAGAGTTTAGTAAGGGTTGATGTTTGTAAGGCCCAGTGTCTGGCATGAGGTGGGAATGCCATGACAGTAAGTGTTCGGTGACTTAAGTGTTTTGTGCTGTGCCTGATACTTTTTCATTGAAATGTTAACTGCCGTGATCTTTATTCCATGGCATTTTGGTGGGGCCTGTACAAACTCCTGGGAGGGATTTTGGGAGGGCCCGTGCTAGGTCTGCCATTTCAGGCCTCCTGGAGTCTGGCGGGAGTTATAAATTTGGGGCAACCCTTCCTTCCCTACTCCTGCCCTGTAGGAAACTGGCCCTGGGTGGCTGGACATGCTGATGTTTTCGACAGAAGGTGTAATTCAGGAGTTTTCAGGCAAGATGTCATTGTAAAATTTTAGACACAGATTCAGAATAATGAAAGCTCTGTGTAGGGTAGAGATAAATCTAACAGGGGTGACTATCTATTAGGTCTCCAGAAATGCTACAGGGGATCAGATCATGCCATGGTGGGAATCCTGGTCTTGATTTCAGATGCTGACTTTGCAAATATACTGTGGTCACCTTGCAGAGGGCACTTAGCCATACCCTTGACTAAATCATAGCCACCCTGCCAAGTAGAGGTTACTGGACCCATTTTGCAGATGGAGAGGCTGGCAGGCTGCAGGAGACAAGGGGGCTTTCTCAAGGTGGGAGCCAGACCAGAACCCTAGCCTCTTGACAGTAGCCTTTGTGTTTCCCATGTTCACAAAGAAAGGTCACTTGTGCAAAGTTTCATCGCTCACTGTGCGCCTGGCCTGAGTGGACTATTCTCGTCTTCATCGCATCTGATCTCTTGGTCATTATGGGGAGATGTACTTATTCTGATTTCTCAGAGGACTAAGATGAGACTCAGAGGGAGAATTTGTAAGATTTGAACTCAGGTCTGCCTGTTTCCAAAGCCTGTGCTACTTGATGATGCTTTTAATCATAGAAGGAAGATACTCTTCAAAAATTCAGGTATCATGTTGGGATGGTGGGCATACCTGCAATCCTGTGCTTTAGGAGGCTAAGGCAAGAAGATGGCAAGCTCAAGGCCAGAATCAGCAAATAAGCAAAACCCTGACTCAAGTGAAAAAATTAAAAGGGCTAGGGTATAGCTCAGTGGTAGAGTACCCCTGGATTCAATCCCCAGTACCAGGGGGAAAATCAGATCTCATGAAATAGATAAATGCAGCAGAACTTCCATCTCCTCCTATGCTGTGATTGTACATCAATTTAATGGGTACATTTCTCAAGAATCTCAACCAAACCTGGTTGCTAAGAGCCTCTTTGAGGATTTTGGGTGGTTAAGGGAGCAGGCCCTAGAGTCCAGCTGCCTGGGTGGGAATCTGGTGTGACCTTGGACAAGTTACTTAGCCCTTGGGTCTGAGTTTGCTCATTTATGTAACAGGGATGATAATGGACTTACCTCACAGGGTAAGACTGAAGCCTAAGGTGCACACCATAGCGCCTTGGAGGCACCTAGGAGCACAGGTTGCTATGAATACGTCCTCGTGTTTTCCACTTCCTTCCCACAAACCAAAACAGCTGAGGAGGAGCCACACCTGCCACCTGGCTTTGTTCTCTGAGGACAGGTTTCGAGTATCTTGCAGATCATGAATCACCCCAGGTGGGACTTTCAGAGAGCTGGGGACTGACAAGGGACTGGCAGATGTCTGTAGTCTCTTCCTCCTGTCTTGTGAAACCATTGCCCTGCTCATGAAGATGGTTTTCACTACTCTTAAATGGTGGCTTATGCCACATGCATGGGGGGTCCTTTTCAACTCACTCTCTTATTCATTCAGGAACTGTGCTAGGTGCTGGGCCCCAGGGTGAGCAAGATGCAGGACACCATGGAGTTCAGTTCTGGTGAGAGGGACAGGAAGAAGATAAGACAGTGATTTGACAGGTGTACACCCAATTCTCACCCATAGGGTTACCCTTGAGGAATAGAATCACAGCACAGGAGGAGACAGGAGTTCTATTGCCAGGGAAGAGGTAGGCACATGACCACTGGGAAGAGATTTCCCTGCTGGGGCAACAGCAAGTGCAAAAGCCCTGTGGCAGGAAGGAGCATGGTATGTTGGAAGACCAGAGAGGTGGCCCAGATGGCTGCGGCCCAGAGTGAAGGGGGAGTGGGAGAGGAGGTTGGGTTGACAGTTGCCGAAGGCCAACGCACTAGGATTTAATTCTTGTTGTGATAGGAAGAAGCTACTGGAGGATTTTAAGCCAGGGTCAACATTGCCTAATTGAGGTCTCTAAAGATTGAATGATGATGATCCTCGGGGAGCAAAAAAACAGCCCTGTTGTAGAGAGGTGGAAGCGGAGGCTTGTGGAGTCTGGTGTCTTACCTAAGGTCTTAGAAGGGAATCTCCAAGCCAAGTTTCCAACCCAGTCCACCTTTAGAGAGGCCAGTTGCAGAGAGCTCATGGGTACTGACTCCTGTTCAAGCCCCTGCTTCTGCTGCTTACTAGCTACTAGCAAGTGTCCTAGCAACCTTCTCTGAGCCTCAGTTTCCACATCTGTAGAAGGGTGGTTTGATAGTTATGATTCTGCCATGGGGCAGTGGTGAGGATTAAAGGAGCTGCATTGAAACAGGGCAGGATGGCATGGGGCATGTGCTAAGCACCAGGATGGAGTTCACTGTGCCTGTGACTGCAGCGCATTCTCTGCGTCCTCCCCTGCCCCGCCCCCTCATCCCAGCCTCTCACCCCGGCCTCTGCTCTCACTCCCTGACCTTTCGGCAGATTCTCTGGACCTTCTCCATCTACCTGGAGTCAGTGGCCATCTTGCCGCAACTGTTCATGGTGAGCAAGACTGGCGAGGCGGAGACCATCACGAGCCACTACCTGTTTGCCCTGGGCGTCTACCGCACCCTGTATCTCTTCAACTGGATCTGGCGCTACCACTTTGAGGGCTTCTTCGATCTCATCGCCATCGTGGCTGGCCTGGTCCAGACTGTCCTCTACTGCGATTTCTTCTACCTCTATATCACCAAAGGTAGCCAGGATGCAGGGCCGGCTGGAGGGGGCCTGCCTTGCCTTGTCCCCAACCCTCCCCGTGGCCTGGCGTCCATCTGTTCAGCCCAGTATTGCTCAAGGGAGGGAGGGCTTCGTCTCCTGGCTTCTGGGGTCCTGTACCCTCTGTCCCCTAGGAATTCATGCCTCCAGCCCTTTTCTCCCCGAGGACCAAGGAGTTCCTGTCTTCACACTGTATTGATTGCTTCAAGTATAGCTTAGGCCAGGCAGGGACTTGGGCACACTGAGATCCATCCGTTCATCTATCCATCTATCCATCCATCCATCTATCTGTCCAACAAATTCATCAAGCACTAGGCTCTGGGGATGTAGCAGGAGAAAAGGTGGTCAAGGCCCTTTGCTCCCCTTATACTCTCCTGGGGAGACAGTGTGTGAATAAAGAAAGAGAATTACCAATATTGAGAAGAGCTATGGAAGAAAGGAACCAGGATGCTCATGGAGAACTGTGAAGGGTGGGGGCTACCCCACGTGGGCAGGTGGGTCTCTTGGAGGAGGTGGTGTTTAAGCAGAGACCTCGAATCCCAGGAGTTAGTGTGTGAAGGAAAGAGAGGCGGTGAGCAGAGGCTTAGAGACAGTGCCCAGCCCCCAGGAGTAAGTCTTGAGGGTGGGAGGGGGAGGTTTCACCTGGCCAGCCCTGACAGAGAGGGAGAAAGAGAAACAGCCAGCACTGGAAGAAATGGAGCCTCCTCTTGGCCCCCATTGCTCAGTCCCTGGGATGAGAACAAGGTTCCTGACCTCACCCCTCTGTGGTCTCTGCCAGTCCCCTGAGTGCTTGATCCTCAGTCCTGGGAGCTGTCCCTCCCTGCATGTCTGCCCAGCCCAATGCACAAGCCCCTGCTCTGGGGGCACGACATGGTCCCCTTTCTGCAGGCCTCCAGGCTAACCACCACCCCATCTCTCTCCACAGTCCTAAAGGGGAAGAAGCTAAGCTTGCCGGCATAGCCCTGGTCCTCACCAGCCCTCTCCTCGGCAGTGTCGGGAGGCAGAGGAAGGTGACAGAAGACGAGCCTTCCCGTCCAGGGGTGACTTTTTAAAGAATCCATCTCTCCCTGCTCCCCATACCCACTCCTACCGGGCTGGGGTGGGGGGCAATGGAGGACCCAAGTCTTGGGGAGCTCAGGACCTGGGCTGTTTGTAGTTTTTTGCCTTTTAGAGAAGAAAAAAAAAATCTTTCCACTATTTAGTTTTTGATTCTGATGACTCCTTTCTCTTCTACTCTCTGGCCCCAATTTTTATAAACTGTTTTCGAGTGTACTATGGGCCAAGGCCGGGCCAGGGGTCTCTTCCCGTCCTCGAGCCCCTCAGGCCTTTCCAGGTTCTGCCCACAGCCCCACTGGTTGCCAAACACTAAACTGCCCACTGCCTGCCCCACTTCTCACCGTGGCCAGGACCACAGCGCCTCCACCCAAGTTCCTGGGTTGGGGATAGGGAAGAAGGGGGGCCCAGGAAGGTTTCCCCTGATTTTTCATAATAACCCCCCCAGAATTTGAGTTTTTGTTTTTTTCCTGTTTTTTCACAAATGAGGGGGGCTCTGGGCTCAGGCATGGGAAGGGGCTGGCATAAGGGTTGCCACAGCTCTGATGCCATGTTTTTGTACAGAATTTGATGGTTAATTCTTTGTTCTCTTGAAATAAACAGAGGAAAATGATACCTCTTTTGCTGCTCCTTGCCCTCTCTCTGGCATATGTGGGGTCCTACCCCAATCCCTCTCTGCTTCTGCTTTTTCCTTATGGACTGTCCCTGGTGACCAGAGGCCTGGGAGGAGCAGGAAGATGAGAAATGGGGTTTTCCAAGACTCAGCTGCACCCTGATTCTTACGGCTCTGCTGGGGAAGAGGTTTTGGAGAAAATCTTGAAGATTGTAAGAATCTGGCCGTAGAAACTGCCTGATGGCCCTCCAGACCCTCAGGGCTGCGGAGGACTCTCCAGAACACGTATGTCAGAGGCCACAAGTGGGCAGCCCCTGGCCCGCCCGCCCTCGAATGGCACTGTGATGCATTTTGTTGAGCCACATGGTGTTTTTTTCTGAAAAAGAAAGAAAGGAAAAAAGAATGGGTCACCAGCCTTTCAAAACCAGATTTTCACTTTGAAGTCTGGATTTCTGGCTTCTCTTAAAAAGAGAGCTGTCAGCCTGACGGTGCTGGGCCTGCACTTCTGGACTGCAGCAGATGGCAGGCACTGAATGGAGGGGATGTGAGCATTTCACCACAGTCCCCAGGACTTGGCTGTGGAGCTGCTGTAGTTTATTATTGGACTGACACCATGTGTCTTGTTTGTTTTGTTTTGATTGTGTAGCGTTAAAAGGCAAATGAAATATTTTCTAGGTCTCTCTCTGGATTGGCTTCACACCTGGCCTGTTTCCTGCCCTTAGGTAACCTGTCTGGCTCTTGTAAACATTTAGATTTGACCCTCGTTTTAGTCAGACTTCTGTATGAGAACTTCCTAACTCTGCTCAGCTGCCTCCAGATCTTCTGCAGGATAACCATGGAAGCTTCAGGAGGCAGGGAGCTGGTATTTCCTGAGTCCTTAATAGGTACCAGGCCCTGTGCATCACCAGAATAAGCTCATTTGACCCTTATCCTCCCTAAAGAGGGGGCTCTTTATAGATGAAGAAACTGGCTTGGTGGGGTAAGGGCAAAGATGGAGTTTGCATATGCAGTTCCTGACACCAGAGCCTTTGTGTTTAACTGCTTCTGTGTGTTTTTAGCAACCCCCCCCCCCCCCGGCCCGTGCCCTTTTAAGCCAAGGGACCTCTGTTTAGAAGCCTGGTATTGGAAACACAGGAGCAGGGCCGCCTGAGTGAACTGTGGGGTAAGGGCGGTATCCCTGCCTGTTCAGCCCTAGGCACCTCTTTGAACCCAGTCTGAAAACTGCCTGTCTAAATCAGATCCAATTCTTTAGTTGTAAGCCAATATAACTCAGCCCAGAAAAGTTAAGTGACACACCTGAGACCATCCAGCTGGTGACAGAATGAGGAGCAAAGGCTCAGAACCCTCCCATTTCCCAGGTCAGAGTACTTCCTGTCCCACTGCACTGTGGCCATTTTCTGTAGATGCCCATGGGGACTGTGTTGTATTTATTTCTGTACCTCCAGAACCAAGTACAGGGCCTGGTACACATGAAACCTCAAAAAAGAGACCAATGGAACCCAAACTTGACTCCCCACAACCCACATCCCTTTGTCCAGTTTGGAAACAAATGTTCTGCAGCTGCAGTGGCCCCCTGTGTAGGTTGTTTTGTTTGGCCTGCACACAGTGATCACTTTTTTTTTGTATCTGTTGCCCCTAATTTCACACTAAAACACATACACACACGCACACACACACAAATGGATGTCCAGTTGTTCTTGAAAAAACAGGTTCTAGAGCCGCACTGTCCAATATGGTAGCCATCAGTTACACATGACCATTGAGCACTTGAAATGTGGCAAATCCAAAATGAGGTGAGATGTTAATGTAAGATACATGTGGATTTCAAAACTCAGTATAAAAAAATGTAAAATACCTCACTGACAATTTTTATATTGATTACATGTTGAAATGATATTTTGGACATATTGGGTTGAATAAAATATATTAAAATGAACTTCACTGTTTTGCTTTGTTAATGTGGTGGGCTACTAGCCAATTTCAATTGGACAGAGCTGCTCTAGTATCTCCAGGCCGCGTGGCTGAATGGTGGGTGGAGGCTGCCCCTCCCAGAGAGGCCCCACCCCTTGCTACTATGTCAACAGGTGCTTCTCCCTTTGGGGTTACCTGCTGGACCCCAGAGGCAGGAGCATTTGTGGCCTGTGCACAAGTGCCCTATTACCCCTGGGGTTCCACTAGAGCAATCCCTCCCTTCCAAAGATGGACTTTGGAATATTTGAAGACAAGAATCTCCCCTGAACCTCATTCATGGACCAGTGTCCCCTGTCCCTTCACTGCCTCCTCAGACAGCATGGTTTTGTGTTGGGTCCCTTGTCACTGTAACTAGTGGAAGGCCATGGGCTTTGACATCAGCACTGGATGGGTCTCGTCGTTGCCCTGATTCTTGGTGCTCTCTCCATGGGTGGAAACAGTTTCTCTGAACTTGAGCTTCCTCGCCTGTATGATGGGACAGCTTGTGCTTCCCTCCATGGCAGTGTGGGAGAGGCTTGAGGAGCAGATGATGGGACAGGACTTGGTACTTAATAGGC
The DNA here is from genome assembly GCF_045843805.1 of Urocitellus parryii. NCBI lineage: Eukaryota > Metazoa > Chordata > Mammalia > Rodentia > Sciuridae > Urocitellus > Urocitellus parryii. The sequence continues at coordinate 7,841,704 of NC_135545.1, forward strand.
ATGAAAATAGCTTCCTGCCCGCTGCCAGGAAGAGGGTACCTGGAGGTGCTACAGTAATGTGACCTACTGCAGAGACCTCTGTGACCCAGTGGGATTTCTCCCCCTCACCCCCAGCCACTCATGGGATAAGCAGAACAGACATGAGAAGGACAGGGCTGTTTTCAGAAACCCTTCTGGAGGGAGGAGTATCTCTTTACTGATGTGGATAAGAATGTTTAGTTGTCAGGCATCATAGCAAGGCGAGGGGCCTTTGGAGTGGTCAGATAGGGGGACAGGGCAGAGCTGGAGTAACTCAGGCTGTTTGGGCCGGTGGGCATATTGACAGGGCTGGCGGCAGAGGGTGGGGAGAGGGTGGTCAGCACCACACCACCCTCATCCAGGGAGCGCTTGTAGGGGACTGGAACATCATTTCGGAGGTCCTGGATCGCCAGATAAGCCTGGAATATCTGTGGGCAGAAAAGGGTGACTGAAGGCTGGCTTGGGATGGGCAGGGGAGGAGAGGGCAGGCTAGGGACTAGCCTGGGAGGGAGGGGCAGGGACCAGTTGTGCCAACTGCTCACTGCCCATGGACACCCAGCCAAGGCACCACTCCTGATGTTGGGCTCTGGCTGCTCAGAGGAAGGTGAGCCTGGAAGAGGTCAACAGAGGCCCGGGGAGAGACCCCAACCCCTGACCACCCATTCTGCAGAGGGTCCCGGGGGTGTGGTGAGGGCTGGGGCTCGACCTCACCCAGACAGGGATGGAGAAGAAAGAGAAAGCGATGGCCGCCTTGGCGCTGCTGCTCCCCAGGAGGAACTCTTTGGGCTGTGAATGCTGCCACTGGTTGGCCAGGAAGCAGAACCCCACGAACCAGATGCCTGCCCAGAGGACTGTGGTGTGGGGAGAGAATAGGGACCGGGGATGTGCAAAGATGGGGTTAGGGGTCTTGCATGACTTCCCACTTGTTGTACCCAATCCCTCTGAGCCCTCCTAAAAGTAAGCTGCTGCAAAAGGCTTTGCTGTCCAAAATGGCCAACACAGGAGCCACGGGCCTCGTGGGTCTGTTTCCACTTCAATTCATTCAAGTAGATCTGAAAAGAATTCAGTTTCTCTGTTGCCCTGGCCACATTTCAAATGCTCAGTGACCAAGTATAGTCAGCGGCTCCTACGCCGGACAGCACAGGTACAGAACCTTCCCCTCTCGCAGGAAGCTCTCAGCAGATTCATTGACTTGTGAGGACTCCCTGAACCCTGCAGGGAGGAGGAGGGGGGAGAAGAGATCCGACAGAGGAGGTGGCCAGGGTGTAAGTTTAAGGAATGTGCATTTATTTAGTGCTTACTTTGTGCCAGGCTCTATGGAGAGTATTTGGCAGTGGTGAGGAGTGTCTGACTGCCACTCACTCTGCAGCAGCGGCCCATTAAAGAGCCTCCTCAAGCCTCAGTTTCCTTCTCTGCAAAACAGGAAAATGAGCAGGACTCACCTCCTAGGGTGGTTCTGAGGACTTTAAAGGACAGGATTTGTGTGCCTGCCTGGGGAAGCACTCCGTGAATGTGTGCGGTACTACAGGCCCCGCTTATTTCATCCTCAGAAACCCCTGCAAGGTGGGGTCTTGGTCCCAGCTTTTACTGATGGTAAAAGAAGGGAAGAGACATGAGCCTGAAGAGCCAGGAGGTGCTGGGGTCCATCTGGCTCCAAGCTCCAAACTCCACTTCCAGCCACGGAGTGGCTTTTCAAGAAAGGAGATGAATGGGGAGGTGGGGGGAAGCTGGGCAGAAGGGGTGAGCCTGGGGGAAGGCCATGTGCTGGCTCTTAAGGATGCTTATTTGTCCCCGAGGAGGAAACAGCAAGCGCCAACTAGCAGCAAGAAACGTGGGGCCATGTGTGGTCAGATCCACAGGATGAGAGGACTGTCAGGTATGGGGCCAGCTGGGTGGCTAAGGGCTGTGCCCCATGGGCCATTGCAGGAGTGGGTGGCTCTGGGTGGGAGGTCCCGGGGGCTCACCATCCAGGATGAAGTCCAGGAGCTGGAAGGCCGTCCTGAAGCGGGTGCTGGCGATGCGGCTCTCCTGGGCATCCAGGGCCAGGAAGGTCAGGCAGCTGAGGAAGGCCGTGAAGCCGGCGCCCACAGCGAAGCTGCAGGCCACACTGTTGCTATTGAGGACACAGTGGAGCTGGGGAGACTCTGTCTTGTTCTGGTAGCCATCGGTCAGTAAGGAGGAGAAGACGATGAGGGAGAAGATCTGTGGACCCCCAAGGACCAGGGTGAAGCTCAGCAACTCCCCTGAGCTGTTCTTGCTCCCTGGCTGGGACAGTCCTGCAGCACGTTGGGTCACTCTTGCCCTCTCCCTCCCTGTCACACCCTCAGAGCTCTCAACCTCTGCCCTTCCTCCCCTCTTCTCCGTCCCTTTCCTCCTCCATTGCCCCCCTGCCTCTAGACTTGTCTCCTCGGACCATCCCCCACAAACTCTTAGGGGTCCTTTCACATCATGTCCCTCTCTGCTCACAGTCTCCCCCATGGTCCCCAGGCCCCCAGGAGTGAGTCCTAGCCCCTCAGTTTGGTCTTTGGGGCCTTGTGTGGTCTTCACCCTCCTCCCTCTCCTCATTCCCTCTTTCCCCACTCAGCCCTGCCTTTTGCCACCAAACCCAAGTCCCCTGCTCTTAGCACAGTGGAGCTGACGGAGGTGTGTGTTCTCTGCCTTCAGCTCTTCCCTCTACTTGTAATTTCTCTCTCTTCCTACTTCCCTATCAACTCCCATTTCCCCCCTCTTTTGTGTGGAATTGGGGGATCAAATGCAGGGCCTTGCACATGCTGGCACGTGACCCACCACTCCCAGTTCCCTATTCAACTCTTAAAAATAAATTTGTAAAATGTTCCAAGTATACAGAAAAGTATGGAGAGAAATATAAAAGATACCCAGTACTGACTACCCAGAACTAGCAAATATTAAATTATGCTTTTTTGACTTGGTTTCAGAAGTTTTTTAAAAAACAAAATACAAAGCTGGGCACGGTGGTGCTCGCCTATAATCCCAGCAACTTTCGAGGCCAAGGCAGGAGGATCATAAGTCTGAGGGCAGCCTGAGAAATATTTAAAAAGGGTTAGGGATGTAGCTCAGTGCTTAAGTGCCCCTGACTTCAATCCCCAGTAACCAAAGCCCAAAATCAACAAAATCCCACAAATACAATATTCCTGTCCCCTTGGATATACATGGAACATATAGTTCATGTCTGTGACCGTCTTCTGTAATGTTCATTTGTTATTCTACAAATATTCTTGCAACCACCCTATGACAGGGCACTATTAATGGTCCTGTTCTTCAGATAATGACACTGAGACAAAGAGGATGAGGAATTGGCTGAACTTGGTGACACTGGGAAGCAGCAGAGCCTGGAGTTGAACCCTCACAGTCTGGCTCCTCAGTCTGCTCTTAACCCCTCACTACACTACTTCAGCTGGACCAAATGCCTTGAGGCATAATGAGTGAAAAGATGAAGCCCCGCTCCTCTGTCTCAGATGACCACAGGGCCACGTGGCAAGGCCTAGGCCAGACACAGAAGGAGCAGGTGTGTACCTGGAGTAGAGGGTTGAGCTGGTTGGAGGATGATGTTTGCTTTGGATGATGTTTTTATAAGGAGTGTTAAAGGCTGAAGAATGGGAACATAGTTTGGAGGGTAACAGGGATCCCTGGGCGCTGCAGGATCAGCTCTGGGTGTACAAGGAGCTCTTCTACCTGAGTGGAGAAGGCTGGAGGGCATGCGTGCCAAGGTCAGGAGAAGTGCCAAGGTCAGGGAAGAGAGTCAAGGTCTGAGTGGGATCCTGGGCCTGCACTTAGGAGATCATGAGTTGACATCTGAACTGGACCTGAAAGGGGAGTATTTTTCCAGGCAGAGAAGAGGATGGCATTTTTTCCCTTTTTCTTTCTTTTCTTTGTGGGGCTGGGGCTCGAACCCAGGCCCTCTCATATACTCAGAAAGCACTCTACCCCTGGGCTATATCCCCAGCTTGGAGGAAGGCACTCTGGGAAGGGTTAGTAGCAGGAAAAAAAGTCAGATGCAGGGGTTCTAAAGGGACAAAAGAGAAATCTCATTTGAGGGATCTGGTGTGAGATGAGGCTGAAAAAGTGGGCAGGAGCTAGACTCTCAGAGATCTTGAACACCAGGCCTAGAGTAGAGGGTGGAGCTGGTTGGAGGATGATGTTTGCTTTGGGGTGATGTTTTTATAAGGAGGAGAGGAGCCATGGAAAGTTAAACTTCTTATTTTAACTTAATTTTATGTATGGAAGGGTTCTGAGCAGAAGAGGGCCAGGGTCAGACCTGAGGGTTAGAGAAATCCTCTGGGGTCGCACGGCTGATGGACTGGAGAAGGACAAAACAAGATGCCTACAGACCTGAGAGCAGGTTGGTGGGGGGGACCAGGTCAGAAACACTGAGTTGGGAGCCCTGGGGAATCCAGGAATATTTAGGACGTAAAATTGGACCTGGTTGGTGATTGATTGGATATGGCAGTGTTGGCTATTGGAGTTGGTGGGGGGTGGGTAGGCTGAGGGAAAGGGCATGTTGAAAATGACCCCCTCATTAGAATTTTTTAATTTTCTTTTTTCTTTTGGTACCTGGGATTGAACCCAGGGCCCCTTTACCACTGAGCCACATCCCCAGCCCTATTTTTAATATTTTAGTCAGGGCTGCACTAAGTTGCTTAGGGCCTTGCTAAATTGCTAAGGCTGGCCTTGAACTTATGATCCTCTTGCCTCAGCCTCCAGAGCAGCTGGGATTACAGGCATGCACCACTGCAAATGGCCCTTCATTAGAATTTGAAGTCCTGCAGGACAAGCCCCATGGTGGACCCTTCTAGGCCCAGCACCCAGTACCAGACTGGACTTGTGCAAATATGTGTAAAGAGGGAGTGGCTTTGGCTCCTTCCAGCTCTTGCTTGTCCTTAGGAGCAAGGTGGAGGAGGCAAAGGACGGATCCCTAAGCTCCTCAGCATTCGTCCTGCCCATCCTCCTTTCTCTGTCCTTTGTCTTAACAGCTTTACAACCACTACAACGACAATGACTGTAAACAAGGAGTCTCTCTTTTTGCCAAGCACTGTGCCTTCATGGCATTGTCTCATTTGACCCACAGCTACCCTTACAGGGAGGCTGCAGGATGAGCCCCAGCTGACTGGTCCCAGGCAGAGCCAGGTCTGGGATGGGAAAGTGCATCAATCATTTTTGAGCCCATATCCATTTTAGCTGCACCACCTCCCAGAACCTAGCACCAGCCCACGCGGGAGGTGTTATTAATTCATTTCTGTTTCACAGGTGATAAATCGAAGCCATTACAGTGGAGTGGAAAGAACCAGACGCATCCTACTCTGCCAGCTGTGTGGCCTTGGGCACAGCACTGAGCTCTTGGAGCCTCAGTTTCCCAGTCTGTCACTATGGTCTGAAGAGGGGAAATGCAGGGGTGGGCGCTCAGCCCTAGTAGGTGCTCAGGAAAATGGTGGTTCTCAGGATTCAACCAAAGCGGGAATCCTCTGTTCAAGGTCAGATGACGTGGGGTGGGACTGGAATCCAGCTCTCTTGAGGGTTATTGAGGCCTCTGGGTTATTTGCCCACCAGTCCCAGAAGATCTTGGCTTTGTTAGAGCCCAGGGCACTGGAGACTCTGGGAGGGGGCTCAGCTGGGCCAAGAGACCCTAGTCAACTGGAGCCTGAGTCCAACCTCCTTCCACACCCTTGCTGGCCTATCCCCAGGGAGGGAGCAAAGATTCATCAGTTAAGGCACCAGCTGGCAGGCGGCAGTGAGAAGGACAAGAGCACCAGCTGCCCAGAGGCTCCCTACTGAGGAGCCAGGCCAGGGGGGAAGGCGGAGAGGGCGGGCAGGAGGGAGGATGGAAGCAGCGGGCAAAGTCCGTGACCAGAACGTCTGGCACAGCCAGCAGCCCTTCCCCCGCTGCCCGCACCCCTCCACACCAGCTGGGCCTCCTCCCTTGCTGCGCCCTTCCTCCCCAGCTTTGGAAACAGGCGGGCAAATCCCAGTTTGACTTGCCCACCAGCTGGGTGCCGTCCCTGGGCAAGTCACTCAACCTCTGGAAAGTTAAACTCAGTTTCCCCTTGGGTTAGACAGGGCAGAAATGTCCGTCATACGGCTATGGTGAGGAGGACAGGAGCCTCCACCAGCAGGGACGTGGCACATTCATATTCACAATTCTCCTCTTTCCCTGGGGAAAAGGACAATTCGGCACAAATCCCCATCACCCGGGGCGCTGAAACCCATCTCTCCTCCCTCACAAGTCATGATTTGTTCCACTAATAATCGCTATTTAAGGAAAGCCTACCACTTGCCAGGCCCGTGCTCATCACTGTATAGGCATTAACTTGTCTCATTTCCACAACAGACCTTCCTCTGAGCAGGGTAGGGGACACTCTCTTTACAGATGAAGGGAGAGAGGTTCAGAGGAGTCAAGTAACATGCTTCAGGTCACACAGACATATGGTGACCACATAAGCTATGGAACAAAATGGCACTTCTGGGAATGAAAAGTAGTACTACTAATAGTTATGCCAGGACCAGCTAAGCAACCTGGGTAGTATACCCCTCTAACAGATGGCACATGGCTAGACTAGAATTCATTCAGGCCTGTGTGGTCCCTTTGTTCCAGAAGGGGCAGGGAGACAGAAATCTGGCAGGAAACCCTAAGTTCTAACATAAGGCACCCCACCTACTCCTCAGACTTGCATGAGATTTATCATCTCCCTGGGCTGTGTCCGGCTATGTCAAGAGTGAGCAGTAAAGGTGGCACAGTTAAAGCCAATGAGAAGTGACTGGTCCAAGGTCGCACAGCAGAGTCTGAGCTGAATGATGTTTTTTTTTTTTTTCAGTACTGAGAATTGTACAGGGCCACTGTACCACTGAGCTCTATTCCCAGCCCTGTTTATTTTTTGAGATAGGATCTCAAAGTTGCTATCTTGAATTTGTGATCCTCCTGCCTCAGCCTCTCCAGTAGCCAGGATTACAGGTGATTCACCAAATGAGGATTTGACTCCAGTGTACAGATTCTATGGGGATGTAGTGATGACTAAAAGATGTATATAGCTGGGCTTGGTGGTGCAGCCTATAATCCCAGCCACTCAGGAGGCTGAGGCAGAAGGACTGCAAGTTTTAGACAAGCCTTAGCAAATTAGGCCCTAAGCAACTGAGCAAAACCCTGTCTCAAAATAAAAATAAAAAGGGCTAACAGTATGGTGCAGTGGTTAAGCACCCCTGGGTTCAATCCAACCCCCAGTACCCTCCCCCTACAAGATGCATATAAAGCCTCAGCACAGTGTTTGACACACAAATGGCCACTGGACAGCTGGTATCTTAGGTCTGTCTTACATATTCTCTTCCCACCACCCCAACCTAAGAGAAGGAAAATAAACTGGGTCTAGTATCTTACAGATCTAAGTTTGAACCCTGGCACTGTTTCTTATTATGTGACCTTAGTCAATGCTGTCCAATAGAACTTTCTGACATCACAAAAATGTGATGGCTGCTGAGTACCTGAAATGTGGCCTTGGTGACTGAGAAATAGCCTATGCTATTTAAAATTGAAATAGCTATCTGTGCCTTATTGCTACCCCATTGGACAGCAGTCTTCAAGATAGGAAATTAGTTCACTTTGTTGATTCTTAGTTTTCTTAGCTCAAAACGGGGCTTGCAGCACCTCCTTTGAAGGTTTTTTTTTTTCCTTGCAAAGAGTCAATAAGGGGTCTGGGGTTATGGCTCAGCGGTAGAGCGCCTGCCCAGCACTTGCAGGGCACTGGGTTCGATCCTTAGCACCACATAAAAATAAAGGTGTTGTGATTAATTACAACTAAAACAAAATATTAAAAAAAAAAGAGAGAGAGAGAGAGACAATCAGTGCTAGGAACAGCTGGGTGCTCAAAGGTGGCTTCAGTTATTAGCTCCCTTTTGCTCCATTTCCTCATCTGACCCTTCTTGCCCCTTCCCTCTGATCCTAGGACTGAAAGTTGACCATTCCCATCTTGTGGGCCACAATCCCACATCCCACAGGTGGGCCATAGGGGCCTCACCCCTTCTAAGATCCGTGCAATGCTCTTTGGCTTCCTCAGAAAATGCACAGCCTCACTGTCAGCCAGGTCCTGCAGGCTTTCTGGGAGGTGCATAGTGGCTGTTCTCCTTCTGAGGTCCCTGGAGGTGGGGGGAGAGGTTCTGTGCACTGGGTGCTGGGTACTGCCACCTGACTGCTCCAAGCTCACGCTGAGGCTTGCTGCTGCAAGACAACACAGACATGGAACGTCAGAGTCAGGGCATAGGGTTCCAGGAGTGGGGTTGTGTGAAATGCAGGCCTACCAGAACTCTTGGGAGTTGGAGTCTGGGTGAAGGGGCTCCTGGGGGATGAAAAGTTGTTAAGGGTCCTCTGAATTGGGGTATAGGATAATGGGGCTACTGAGGTTTCCAGAGGTTGGGGATGGGGTGAGGGGGCTTCTGGGAGTCCTGGGAATGGGGCATGTGGAGTAAAAAACCTGCTTCAGGGTCCCAGGAGCTCTGGATAAGGGGTGAGGAATTGGATGGCAGGTGAAGGGTTGGTTTCAGGCCCCAGGAGTTGGAAATGCAGGAGAGGGGACTTCAGGTGCCCCCAAGAGTCAGGTATGGGATGAGGGGGATGTGGGGTGACAGGGCTGCTGGGAGTCCTAGGAGTGGGGGACATAGGGAAACCCAGGAACTGGGGACAGGGACATTTTTGGAGGTCCTAAAAATGGGGCACAGAGTTACAGGGCTGCTGGGGATCCTAAGAGTGGGCCCATAAGTGAAGTGGCTGCTTCAGGTCCTAGAAGTCAGCATGTGGGTGAGGGGACTGTGGGCCAGGGGTTCCAGAGTGCGATGGCAGGGTGAAGAGCCCCAGGCCAAGGAGCTGGGGCCTGGAGAGGGCTGGGGCACTTGGGGGCCATGTCCTTGACAGGAGCTTGAGGGCCCAGCTTCAAGGTGACCTTCTCTGAGAGGACACAGGCGGGCGTTTCTGGAAAGTATGGGCTCTACGGGGTGGTGGGGAGGACCTCTGGGATGTCTGAAGCCCAGGAATCCCTTTCAGGCTGGGGTGACAAACCCATAATGGAGGACGCAGGCCTTCAGGGTATATTTTAGGCTGTCCTTGTGATTTGGGGTTATTTCCTCTTAGAACTAGGCGACAGCTTCATCGTCTTCATAAATGTGCATTTCCTCAAGTTGGGGTCCTGCCCTCGATGTGTGGAGCTCAGAATGGAGCGGTCCCATCGGATGAGGCCACACACCCGGGGCTAGGCCACCTTCGTAGAATTAGGGTCCTCCCTTTAAAGACATGGGATGGGACTGCTGGGGCTGGCGGGGGGTGACGCTGCTTGACAAAGGGTCACCCCTGCTCTGGAAGACCGAAATACGTCACCTGGAGTCCGGCTCTTCCTTCAGCCCGCCCTCCCCTCCGGGTCCCAGGCGCCACACCTCAGCCTTCTTTTGGTTCCTCTTTTTCCCGCCTTTTTGCTCCTCCACAGCTGATTGGCTGTACCCAAGTCCCGCCCTCTTCCATTTCCGCCAACTCTGGAGCTAGCTTGCGCAAGGGCGTGGCCTCAGCGGACGTTGGTCAGCTCGCCGTTGGCTGGCGCGCGCGGGAGCCCTGCCCCGGGAGTCTCGCGCCCACCCCGCCCCTTCCCTTTGAAGCCCGAGGACAAGGAGACACTTCTGTGGCGCATGCGCGTCACACAAACGAACTGGCGGGGAAGTTTATGGGTTGCGCACGCGCAGTTGAGATCAGGAGGAGGGAAAAATGGGTTCTTTTAAATGACCCGGGATTTGCGCATGCGTTTTACTGCGCTCTGAAGCGGACCCCCGGGGACTAGGGCTCCTCCTTGCACATGCGCAGGAGATTCAATGACAGTCGAACGTTGATTTAAGGTGAGGGAAGGCCGGGGGTTGCATGGCCGGGGGAGGGCGGCCCTGCACCCCCTGCGTAGCCTTTCCGAGCATTTCCTGTGTTCTTAAGATGCATCTTGCCATCTAGACCCGCAGAAACCAGTTGTACCACTATAGGGTCTCTGGGCCTTCAAAACACCCTTGACCCTAAGACCTCTGACCCCGGTCTAGGAGTCACACCAGCTGAGCAGTGTGGGAGGGGACGGGCAAGAGGGGTCTCGAAGTGGGCAGATGCGTTCTGCGCTCAGGCTGGGGTAGGGACGTTCCCTGGAGGGCGGGAAATGGAGGAAGAAGGCGTTTCCTACAGGTGTCATTTGACCCCAGCTCATTTCCCTCTGTTTAGGCTCCAGGGAAAAGGTCTGGTCATGTTGCATGTGACCCGAGGGGTCTGGGGGTCCACGGTCCGAGTATGGCCCCTGTTGCCCGCACTCCTCGGGACTCCCCGGGCCCTGTCGTCCCTGGCGGACAAGATGGGGGTGTACCGCAAGATGTGGAACCCCACGGAGCCCCGCGATTGGGCCCAGCAGTACCGCGAGCGCTTCATTCCGTTCTCCAAAGAGCAGTTGCTCCGCCTTCTAATACAGGTACCGCCCGTCCCGGGTCCAAGAGCTTGGGGACTACGATTCCCGGCAGGCCTCGCGGCTGTGGGGGCCCTGCACGCCATGAGGGCCGGCCCTGTTGACTCCTGGGAATTGTGGTTCCGGGTCTCGTTAGAGTCCCAAGTGGGTTGTGTAGGGGCCAGAACTCTTCAGATGCAGGTGGAGCATAGATTCTGGACTTGGGCTGTCTTCTGGGCTTAACAGGCATTCTCTTAAAGGAGCATGGGTTTCTCTCTGTAAAATGGGCATAATAATTATTCTCTCAATATTATTTATACTATCTAATAAAAATTGTATCTACAAATTCACAAAGCTATAAGCATAATTATTATTTTTTTTGGGGGGTGGTACTAAGGATTGAACTCAGGGCTCTCGACCACTGAGTCACATCCCCAGCTCTATTTTGTATTTTATTTAGAGACAGGGTCTCCCTGAATTGCTTAGCACCTTGCTTTTGCTGAGGCTGGCTTTGAACTCTTGATCCTCCTTCCTCAGCCTCCCGAGCCACTAGGATTATAGGCATTCACCATCACACCAGGCTTATAATCATAATTATTATCACACTATTTGAATTCTGACTCTGTGGCACAATGCTAAGAATTTTTCATATATTTAATTATAAGAGATCACCCCCATTTTATAGATGAAGTATGCAGAAGGAAGAGAAGGAAAATGACTCAACCAAGGCCACAAATATAGTGGCCCAGATTTTTTTTTTTGGGGGGGGTATCAGGATGAACCCAGGGTGCTTAACCACTTAGCCACATCCCCCAACCCTTTTTAATATTTTATTTAGAGACAGAATCTTGCTGAGTTGTTTAGGGTCTCGCTAGGTTGCTGAGGTTGGCTTTGAACTTATGATCCTCCTGCCTCAGTCTCCTGAACTACTGAGATTATAGGCGTGCACCATTGTGCTGGCCTTGTGGCCCAGATTTGAACCAAAATGCCTTAATTTCAGAACTGAGCCTGGATTAGGCTGGGCATTTATTTGACCTTAACAGTGAGTACCTTCTTTCTTTTATATCCTTGGATGCTTTCTTTCTTTCTTTTTTTTAAAAAAAATATGTATTTAGTTGTAGATGAACATACAGTATCTTTATTTATTTTTATGTGGTGCTGAGGATCGAACCCAGTGCCTCACACATGCGAGGCAAACACTTTACTACTGAGCTACAGCCCCAGCCCCTCCTTGGATGCTTTCTTGACCTCACCCCAGTCTTAGTACTGCTCCAGAGCTTCAGCTCTTCCACCCACCACCATCATCATACCTGTCATTATTGAGAATCAGCCCTCATTTTAACAATGATTTACTGAACACCTGCTGAATGTACAAAGTCCTTTACTAGACTACACACACACACATACACACACACGTAAATATATGGACACATAAACCTCATCAAATTCTCCCCATAGTCCTCTGAGAAAGAGGCTGTGATCCTCTGCTGCCTATGAGGGAACCGAGAGTGAAGATGTTTACCCAGGGCACTGAAAAAGGATGTATATCAAGGAAGTTCAATACTTGTGCTCTGGAGTCATACAGGCATGGATTGGGATCACTTCACACAGACATGACCTCGTTGGGGTCACATCACACAGACAAGAAAATTACTTCCACAGGGCCTCAGTTTCCCTCTGGAAAAACGGAGGTTATAATTTTACCACTCCCTGTGCTCTGGAGGATGACATTATGCCATCAGACAGCAGGTGGCACACAAGAAGCCCTGTGTGAATGTTGGTAAGTAAGTGTCAAAATGGGAGTTCCAGCCTCCCTGTCCTCAAGCCATCTGGTTTTCACTGTGTTGGGCTGCCTTGGCTTTTTGGTCCAAAAAATGGGTCAAACTCCTTCCTCAACCCCAAGTAAACAGTTTTTGAAAAGCCTAGAGTTCTGCTGGGCTGGTGGTACACTCCTGTAATCCCAGCAGCTCAGGAGGCTGAGACAAGAGGATCCCAAGTTTGAGACCAGCCTGGGCAACTTTAGCAAGTCCCGAAGAAACTTAGTGAGACCCTATCTCAAAATAAAAAAATAAAAAGGGCTGGGGATGTAGCTCAGTGGTAAAGAGCCCCTGGGTTCAATCTCCAGTACAAAAAAGAAAAAGGCCTAGAGTTCTGATTGCGTTATGGGCGACCACGGGGAAGAGGAAAGAGGCCTAAAGAGGTTTTCCTTCCCGAGGTGACAGGAATTCCACTCCAGCCCGGCAGAGAAGGTGGCTCTGAAGGAGTTCTCAGCCCACGTGGACTTCTGCACCCTGTTCCACTACCATCACATCCTGGCCAAGCTGCAGGTGAGGATGGGCCTCTCCCTCCCTGTCGTGCTATTTGCTCTGCAATTCAGCTGGTCACTGACACCTGCTTCCTCTAAGCACTGGGGATGCAGCCGTGAACTGGTCAGGTGTGGCCACTCCTTCATGGAGCTGGGGTTCCCGATGGGGAGGCAAAGAAATAAAATGAATGTAAATCTGATGCCTGGTAGGGTAAGTGCCACTAAGAACAACGTGGCCATGTGGGGTAGAGGGACGAACTGGGGGCTCTCTAGACAGGGTGCTTGGGAAAGGGCTCCCCGAGGAGGTGACAGGTAGGCTAAGACCTCAGTAAGGAGAGGGAGCAAGACTGAGGTCTCTGGGGAGGGTGCTCCAGAGAGAGGAGCCAATGCAGAGGCCCTGAGGGCGAGGAGGCCTGGAGGGAGACTGACCAGGGGACAGAGGGCATGGGACATATCGTCCTGGGCCCGCGGGCCAGTTCTCTGCTGGGACTCTGAGTGGGCTGGGAAACACACAGGGCTCGGAGCAGAGATCTGAGCTGACTTAGGTGTTGACAGGATCCCTCTGACTTTCTGTCGGGAACAACCTATTAAAGAGCCTGCTATGCTTGTCCAGGGAGAGATAATGGAAGCTCCGGAAAGAGTAATAGCAGCGGAAGTGGTGAAAAGTGGTCAGATGCTGTTGATGGTTGGAAAGCATCGGCATTTTCTGTTGGGGGGGCTGGTGAGGGAGGGAGACAAGGCAGGGCTGCCTCCGGGTCCACGACCTGAGCCTCTGGGAGGACGGAGCTGCCATTAACTGAGATGCAGAAGACTGCACTTGGGGCGGGGCAGGGGGAAAGAGAGCTCCTTTAGACTTAGGAATTTGAGCTGCCTGTGGAACAGGCAGGTAGGAAGGTGACTGGGATATATGGGCCTGGGCTGAGAAAGCTCTGGAAGGATCTAGACTGTACTAAGTGAGACCACCAAGGAATACCTGTTGTCTTAGGCTAGGCTTCTTTAAGAAAAACACCAAGAAATGGGAGCTTAAACAACAAAGATTGACTTCTCAAAGTTCCTAAGGCTGGAAGTCCAGGACGCAGGGGCCAGCAGCTTGGTGTCTAAATGAGGGCTGGTCCTAGTTCATAGACAGTGCCCTCTGCTATGACCTCACGTGGTGGAAGAGGGTGAGAGAGGTACTGATCCCACTCATGCCTTAATCAGCTCCCAGAGGCCCTCCCTCCTCACATCACCTCCGGATTAGGATTCCCACTTGTGAATCCTGGGGACACTTGACATTCAGTCCACTGCAGGTGTGTGACGGTGCACCGGGAGGACTGCCCGCCAGGGAGCCCACCCAGCCTTGGTGCCCAGGGTTTTTCTTGGTTCCGTTATGTAGGCATGGTGCCTGACCTGGGCCTCCAGCTCCTCCAGAGGTTAAACTGATGCTGAGTGGCCCAGGGCCCGGCCATAGGTCAGTGTTAGCATAGATTCTGGGGTGGCTGTGGCCTCAGGCAAACGAGACAATCTTATTGTGCAGGACCCTGCAGGGGCTTGGTGTTTCCATCGCTGGAGCTGGTCAAGGGCCAGGCCTTTGTTAGGAATGTGCAGGACACCTCAGGCCTGTGAGCCCACCCTCTTTGCGCCCTGCTACTGTGTTCCATGGCCCCCCTCCTTGCTTTGATAGTAGCATGGCCCTCTTGGCTGAGTACCCTGGGTCAGGCTCTTGACTCCTTCCTGCAGCCCCGAGAGGCAGCTGCCAGGCAGAGATGGAGGCCCTGGGAGGCCTGGAAGTGCCCACGACCACAGTTCACAGTGGGGGAAACACAGCGCGAGCCCCTGCACCCTCTCTCTTCACGAGGCACCTCTGGCCTCAGGAGGCTGTGTTGTTGTTGTTGTTTTTCTTTGTCTTGCAAAATATTTTCTTATATAAACATTGAAACCGAGAGAGGCAGACAGAATATGAATGAGTATGCCTGTATTTCGAGGCAGGGGATTGTACACACAGGTGCTGGGGGCAGGGTGGGAGGGGCCGAGGCAGGACCCGCGGGGGTGATCACTGCTGATGATCTGTCTCTCAAGGAAGCCTGGGTCTGACCAGGCAGGGAAGGAGTCGGAGCGGCCCTGGTTCAGACACTAGTTTGGTTGTTCAGTAGTGATGCCAGTGACCTTGGCAGGTGACCTTCTTTCCCTTATTCATTCATTCATTGATTTCACTTGATGAATATTTATTGAGCTCCTACAGTGTCCTCTGAATGGTTCCAGGTCCCAGGGCACAGCAGTCAGCAGGACAAATGTGTGTGTTTGCCTCATGGGGACTCTCATGCCAGAGAGGCAGAGAGAAGCCCCACACCTCCGAAGGTGCTAAGGACTAAGGATCAGGGTCGCCAGATGAAGCACAGGACAGCCAGTTCATTCATTTCCAAGGGCGGCTGTGTCACATGTCTGTAAAGGAGGTGGCTTTAAAACAACAGACATTTAATCCCTGTTCAGGAGACCACAAGTCCGAGGTCAGGGGTGGCAGAGTTGGGTCCCCTACGGGCCCCACGGGAGGAACACGGAGGAATGTCTCATGCCCGTCTCTAGCCTGCCGCAGTGGTATCAGTCACAGTGTCCCTTGGCTTGTGGATCCTCCTTCCAGCCCCTCTCTCCAGCATCACATGCCTTTCTCTGTCTCTTATGAGGGCATTCAGTCTCCAACCCAGTGTGATCTTATCCTGAACTTCAACTTCTATTTCTATGAAAAGACCCTTTTTCCAAATGAGGTTATATTTTGAGATTCTGAGGGGGTGTGAATTTTTTTCCCTGTACTGGGGAGTGAACCCAGGGGTACTCTACCACAAAGGTATACCCCCAGCCCTTTTAAAAAAAAAAATTTTGTTTTGAGTCAGAATCTAACTAAGTTGCCCAGGCTGGTCTTGAACTTGCCATCCTCCTGTCTCAGCCTCTGGAGTTCAGTGGGGATTGCAGGCATGAGCCACTGCACTTAGTTGGGGATGGGGGGAATGGGAATGATTTTAAATTCATTTTTTTTCCTTTGTGGGGAATATGAATTTTTAGGCAATACTCTTCAGCCCACTATGCTCCATTAAATTTGAATTTCAGATAAACTATAAAGAACTTTTTTAGTGTAAGTATGCCTTAGCAACATGGTCCTCAAATATTGCACAGGACGGACCTCAGAGTTCTTTCTATCTATCCATCCATCAACCAATTAATATTTTTTCCCCTAGATCTGGCAGCCAAAGTTGAGGAGAAAAAGAAAGCCATGTTTTCCAATTTTAGGAAAGGTAGTCAGAAAGGGCCTCCCTGAGGAGGTGACATTTGAGTAGTGATCTGAAGGAGGCCAAGAGGCAGCCATGAGATCTGAGGAAATAGTGAATGCAAAGGCCCTGAGGCAGGGGTGCCTTTGGTGTGTAGGGGGAAGAACAAGCAGACCCCTGAGGCTAGAGCCGAGTGAGACAAGGGGCCAGGGCTGGGGATGAGGGCACAGAAGAAGCCAGGACAGGTACTGCAGAGTGACTTGTGCGAAGGACACAGCCAGGGAGCCCTGGGAGCCCAGGGAGGGTTCTGAGCAGGGAGGGACCATGAGCCGGACGGCGCCCTCTGGCGGCTGGTGGGAGAACAGACGGAGTGAGGGCGGGACCGAGAGCCAGGCCGCAGGGTGGGGGTGCGGTGGTCCCGCAAAGGTGGCCAGGAGTTGGTGCGTCCCCAGTGAAGGGATGCGTTCAGGCTGTGCAGGCCAGGGGCACAGGGTTCTGTGCGGATGGGGAACAAAGCTGACTGTCCCATCTTGTCTCAGACCCGGGGGCTAGGAGCTTCCTGTCCTGGGTCTGTCTCAGCTGGGGTCCGGTGGGGATTGACCGATGGGCTGGACGTCCCGGGAAGGGAGCATCCCTGACGACCCCCCGGCCCTGGGCCTTGGCGCTGGGAAGGGTGGAGTTGGCATCTCCTGAGACCGGCAGATGGCGAGAGGCGCAGGTTTGGGGTCCCAGCTGAGCCTTGGTGTGAGACTGGGGTTGGGAGGTGCCCTGCAGGAGGCACGGGGAGGCCTGCTGGTGTCTGCAGGGGCTTGTTGGGGCGGCCCTCAGGCGAGGTGTCAGAAACCTGGAGTCCAGCAGGGGACAGTGTCGAGGTCCCCAGGTCCCCAGGTCCCCAAGGGAAGGCTCCAGGATAGAAAGGGCAGCAGCAGCCCCCACCAGCCCTCACCAGGACCCAGGTGAGTCTCTCATTCTGGGTGAGGCCTGGTGCCAGGGGCTGGGCTTCACTGAGGAGCCATGCCAGGCCTGCCCCTTCCCACGGAGAGCTGCCCACGGGTGGTGGGACAGTTGTGAATGGACAGGGATGATGGGCGCAGCGGGGCAGGGCCGAGGGCAGGGTTCTGTGTGGCCGAGGACAGGTGGCCTTGGGTCTGTTCTTGGGTCCGAGAGCAGAATGGAGCCAGCCGGCCCTTTCTTTAGCGCGGAGCTTGCTCTTCAGTCTGAGGCTGCCAGCGTCCTGTGGCTCTTACATTTAAAATACTTATGATGAAATGAATTTTAGACATTGCATTCGCAGTTGCTTTCATCGTGTTTCAGGGTTTAGCGGCCACCCGTGGCCAGCGGTGACTCATGGGACAGCACAGATCTAGACTGTTCAGGAGATCCTACTGGGCAGCGCTGCTCTGGGCTCCTTATTGTCATCCTAAGGGTGACTATGTCCATGGTGTCCGTGACAGTACTCCTTAGACCTGGCTGCTTTTGCCCGGCCAGGATCCTCAGCCTGGGGCTGGGGGCTTTCTGAGAGTTGCGGGTGGAGCTGCCTACAACAGAGGAGGTGAGATCGGCAGTAAAGAGAAGGAGGCCCGAGGGGACAGAGTCTCCCAGCAGGGGCCTGTGCAGGGCGCCTGAGATGGAGGAGCGACAGCCCGAATGGCTGGTGCCCAGCCACCAGGGGGTCTGCAGTGCTAGTGCCTGTGGGCCTTGCTGAGCGGCCGTGGTCCCTGAGGGCAGCAGGAGGCCCTGAAGGGCTTAGTAAGTGGGTTTACTTCCTGGCTGTATGACCTTGAGTGCTTCTTGGCCTCTCTGTGCCTCAGTTTCAACGTCTGTAAATGAGGATGACAATGGTGCTGCTCTCCTACTGTAGGAATGCACCATCAGCCCTTCCAAGTGTCCTGGCATCAGACTGTGCGCTTTTCATCTATTGTTGTGGTTGTTTGCCAAGCTCTCCCTGGCAGCTGTGTGGAGAGCGGGTCAGCAGTGGGCGCCCCTGGGATTTTGAGGACACCACCAAGAGGGCATTGGCTGCATGGGGACAGGAGGAAGCGGTGGTGATGTGGCGGGCAGGCTGGTGGGGAGGAGGGAGCTGCTCAAGTGCTGACCTGCTCTGGAGCAGGATTTATGGGCGAGGGCAGGAGCCGTCACGGGCCTGCGTGGCCAGGTTCCTGGCTAGAAGCCCTGGGTGACTGCGGCTCCCCCAGGAGAGCCTGGCTGCCGAGCCTGATGAGTGCAGAGTTCTTTCCCCGCCAGCTCTGAGGTCCTCTGTCTCAGTCTGCAGCTCAGCCCCAGAACTGGAATTTCTCAAGGTCACAGCGTGTCTGAGAAGGTGGCCCAAGGGACCCACTGTCAGCCTGGGAAGCGGGAGCCAGGCGCTAGACTCCTGGGCTCAGCCAGCACATCCAGCCCGGCCCTTCACTCAGATGAGCACCTGTCCCCTGGCCTTCCGCCTCTGCCCTGGCTCCCTGGCTGCCTAGGCCTGGCTCTCTGCCACCAGCCTCTGGGCAGCCACTCTGCCCACTTGGAGGACCTGCCCCTCTTTCCTTCCAACCAGGTTGCTCCTGAAGGCTCCTGTCCTGGGGGACACGCTGGGGCTGAGTGTGGGCTGGCTCTGTGAGAGGCACTTTCCCTCTACAGGGGCTTGGTGCAGCCTGGGACCAGTCGTGTGTCCTCCCGAGGCCCATCTCTCCACCAGCCTAGCAGGCTGGGCAGCTGGAAATGCACTTTCTTCATCTGTTCAATGGTTTTGGGGGGCAGGGGGCGTAGGTACCTAAGATAAGGTGGACAAGGCCAATTGGGGAGGGGTCTGCCAAGTCACGGGAAGTTGTTAGGGTGGGGGTGGGAGAGCTGCGGACGACCCAGTGTGTCCTGTGGAGACCAAGAGTCAAGCAGGGCCAGCAGCAGCCCCAGGTCGTGGCTGAGGTGAAAGACAAGCTGTCTGTGGGGAGGAAGGGGGGACACAGGGCCGGGGGTCAGCAAGTGGACTGGTAAAGGGGGCACGTTGGGGTGAGGAGAGGGGAATCGGGTGCCCAAGGTCTCTGAATGAGCATCTGCACTGAAACCCGGAGGAGGCATCTGGCCAGGTCCTCTCTGGGCCAGGTTAGGTTGGACACCGCTGGGAAAGTCAGGGGGTGCTCAACACAGGGCTCTGGCCTTGGGGCACAGGCCTAGGGTGTCTGGGGAGTGGATGTGGCCGAGGGAATCTGGATGCCCGTTTTTCTGGGAGGCTGGGGATGGTGGGGTGATTTGGTGGTGGGCTCTGTGTGTCGGGTTTGGTGACTGTGACCTCCGTAAAGAAGTACCGCGTAGGGAGTTGGTGTTGGTGCAGCAGCTCAGCGGCTGGCTCAGAGGAGGCAGAGGGCCAGAGGTTGGGGTCTCTGCACCACGGAGATGACGCTGAGCACAGCTTCCTGCCATCCTGTGGCTCTGCCCCCTAGGCCTCAAGGGCCAGGTGGCAGGGCAGTCAGGGCCCTCACGGGGGTCTCCACGGGAGGCAGCGCAAGTGAAGCTGAGGGCTCCTGGGCCCGGGGCTCTACGTGGCCTGTCCCTGTCGCCTGGGGATTGGCCCTGGATGGTGCCCGTGGAGGAAGATGTGTCCTGGGGTGCGGGCGTGGTGGTGCGTGGGCAGGACGAGCTCCCCTGGCCAGCCCGTGGCTGTCTCTAGAGTTGGCCAGTTCTGGGAGGCCCGTTCCCCCGGAAAGGTCTTTTGAGGTCTTGAAATGTCAGAATGTGCAGAAAACGGAGACCTGCTCCTCCTGCACTGGGCAGACTGGGTCCAGCCGGGTCCTAAGCCAGCAGACGGGCAGGGGTGGAGACCAGGGAGCAGGTGCCGCTTCTGCTCGGGGACCCTGGGTGGAACTTGAGTTTCCTGGCCATCTGCTTCGTGGCCTCCACCTGGGCGCCCTCGCTCACAGCAGAGCCGGGCAGTGGGAGCCCGTGGTGGAGAAGAGGCCAAGCTGGGGTGGGCGGGTCGTGGCCTGCGGTGGCGTTTCAAGGAGGTGGACGGCAGGCCATGTAGGGTACTCCTGAAGAGAGCATGGACGCGGGGCACCCAGCCCCGGGGACCCCAGGGCACAGCACTGCACCTCCTGCTGTGTGTCCTGACTCAGTGCCCTTAAATGTCTTCACATCCTAAGTGTCCCCACGGTCCCTCGTGCCGTGACCCAGGCCATGTTTTCCTCTGACTCTCTCCTAGGCCTTATACGACCCCATCAACCCCGACAGGGAGACCCTCGACCAGCCGTCACTCACGGACCCCCAGCGGCTGTCCAACGAGCAGGAGGTGCTGCGAGCCCTGGAGCCCCTGCTGGCCCAGGCCAACTTCTCCGCGCTCTCGGAGGACGCCCTGGCCTACGCGCTGGTGGTCCACCACCCTCAGGATGAGGTCCAGGTACTGTCTTCCAGAGGACCGACCCCTGGAGCCCGGGGCAGGGGCTGCTGGGGGCTGTGCTCCTGAACACAGGGCCCATGCCGCACGCTTGGCGACAGGCCAAGGTCTCTTCAGTGCCACCTGTGAGGAAAGTCTCCTGACCCAGGGCTGGTGGGCTGGGTGGCAGAGCGCTTCCTGGCACGCAGGAGGCTGGGATCCATCCCGGCCCTGGGAAGAGAAGAGAAGAGAACAGGAGTGGGAGGGGGGATCCTCTCAGGCCGGATCCTGCCGCCACCTTCAATAAAAGTATAAAAATACACAATACAAGGTGCTCGTCCTTACGGTCAGTGACATTGTAACAGACACTAAAATCTTCCCAAATTCCACATTTTCATGACTTCTAAAATGAACATCTTCCAGAGTCATGTTTTGTCACCTCTGAAACTGGAATGTGGCTCAGGCAGTGGTGAGACGTGGCCTGATTGTAGCGCATTTTATTTTGTGTTTGCTTCACAAAACAATGGCATATCTTAAAATCAGTGGCACCTTCAGCTGGATGTGGTGGCACCCGCCTGTGATCCCAGCAACTGGCTCTGGCGGGAGGGCCACAAGTTCCAGGCCAGCCTGGGCGGCTTAGTGAAGCCCTGTCTCAAAATGAAAAATAAAAAGGGCTGGGGATGCAGCTCAGTGGTTAAGTGCCTCTGGGTTCAATCTCCAGTACCAAAAAACTAAAAAAATATCAGCGGCATCTTAATTCCAGGAAAGACTGTGGTAAAGATGGCTGCTGTGTGCAGGGTGCCATCTTGGATGATGTACTGGTGTGCAGTGCACAACCTGAACAACCACACGTGGCCCAGACACTGACTGATGAGTGGTGACAGGGAGAGCATTTCTTGGGGGGGGGGATCTAGTTCTGGTCCCCCTCCCTCCATCCCCAGCCTGTGTGCAGCTGCCTCTGCTTCCTTCATCCCCTTTGGCAGGTGACAATAAATTTGGATCAGTACATCTACATGCAGTTCTGGGCCCTGGGCCAGCGAATTGGGCAGATGCCTCGATTGTCCAGTGTGGGCTCCAAGTGGGGCTTCTTCACCAAGTTGCCCCCTGCAGAGAGGTGAGGGGGCCCTTGTTCCCCAGCTGGAGCCAGAGGGAACAAGGTTAGAGCGAGAGGGGACTGACAGGTCAGTGTCTGGGATTCGGTGTCTGGGGCCTGGGGGGGAAGGCGAGAAAGGGGCCGACGTGACTCGGCCAGATGTCGCCTGTTCTTCCCACGGGAGAGCCAGTTACAGCAGTCCGCCCAGAGGAGGAGACAGGGTAGGACCAGTTCTTCCCATTTTCCGGGGAGGGAGGGAGATTGAGGTTCCCGGGAGGGCCACATTCTGAAGAGGGAGGCGCAGGTCCTGGCCAGGGAGGCCTTGGCCGGCCGCGCCCCTGACCCGCCGTCCCTCTGGCTGTCCGTCAGGAGGTACTTCAAGCGGGTGGTGCTGGCGGCGCGGACCAAGCGGGGCCACCTGGTGCTGAAGAGCTTCAAGGACACGCCGCTGGAGGGCCTGGAGCAGCTGCTGCCCGAGCTCAAGGTGCGCACGCCCACGCTGCAGCGAGCGCTGCTCAACCTCACACTGCTGGTCTCGGGCGTGGTCTTCTTCGTCAACGTGGGCATGGTGGTGCTCTCGGACCTCAAGATGGCCACCTCCCTGCTGTTCCTGCTCTTTGCCATCTTCATGGGCCTGCGGGCCTCCAAGGTATGTGGTGGCCGCTTCCCGGGCTCTCGCAGCCGGCCAGCGTGCTTCGCAGGCCTCCCTCCCGGCCTGCTCCACACGCCTTGGGCAGTTGCCCTAATGGGAATCACGGGGGACCTGCCTGTCAGGGATGTTGGGAGGGTTCAATGAGTAAGTCCGGGAAAGGCCCTGGGCTGGCACCTGCCCGGGATAGTGAGATGCCCTCCAGGCTCTCCACCCCTCCTGGAGCACTGCTGTAAAGAAGCTCTGTGTGGATCTGGTGGAGGGCGTGCGTTTTGGACCCAGACTGCCTGACTTTGAATCTGACTCTACCATCTGTACCTGTGTGATCTTGAGCACATTGCTTAACCTCTCTGTTTCAACTGTCACATCTGCAGAGTGGGGATGATAATAGGATCTAACTAATAGGTTGGAGTGGGGATTAAGTGAATAAATATGCATATAGGGCTGAGAACAGAGCCGGGCACACAGTACAGGAAGTTCCATGTGAGAGTTAGCTATTAAGATGATGATTATTATTACTGATTGGACTATTTGTTCCATGAGTTTTTACCCTGGCTGAGTATCATTATCACTGGGAGAGATGGTTTACAAATGCAGCCTTCTGGGCTCTGGCCCAAATGAACTGAATTGGAAACTCTGGGACTAGGGCCTAGGAAATTGTATTTTAATAAGCTCCCTTCCAGATTCTGCTTCATGTGAGTGCAGGACAGCCTCATACAGTTGCTCAGGTAGTTCACCATCTAAGGGTTTGTGGCTGGAGGGGCCAGTGAAGACTGACACCCCAGCAGCTGGTCTGCTTGCTGAGCTGTGTGTCTCAGTTGGCCTGAAGGACTGTCTTACTGATTCTCCCCGCAGTTGGCACTGGCTCCAGGGAGTAGAGATGGGTGTGAGGTGTCCCTTGTCCCTGATCATTCACTTGCTGGCTCACTAGTTTTCAAGCTGTCTTCAGCCATCCTGATGAGCTCTCAGGGAGGCTGGTCATAAATCCCACGGAGAATACCACGCTGTCCTGGCCCAGAGGCTGCTGGCCGCCTGGACCTACAGGAGGGCTGGGAGGGAGAGCTCAGGGGCCAGTTTAAAACTCAGTCTCTGGTTAATTTAGGCACTGTTAAGCCCTCCCCCTCCCAGTCACCTGCTTTCCACAACTGGGGCCTTCGTCCCCTCCTGCTGCTCCTGGACCCCTGTCCCCTCCTCAGGCCTCTTTTCCAGGCCTCTCCCGTCCCCTGGATGCACCAGGTGCACAGCAGATGCCCTGTCAGAATCCCCTGTCCCTCCCCTCCAGGGGGCGCCTCTGCTCCTCCAGTGTTCACAGCCACTTCTCCACAGCCCCAGCTGGGTTTTTGAGTCGGTCTGGGGCAGCTGGCTCCAGGCAGCCCTCCCCACAGGGCCCCTTACACTGGGCACCGTGGCAGGCTGAGCACTGCATCTCCTGATGCCTCTACTCGGGTTTTCCATCTGTGGATGGGCCTCTGCCCTGCAACTTCCTGCCCTCTTCCCGCCTCCGCTCAGCCCAGGGGACCCAGAGCTGGCCTTGCCCTTTCCCCAACACCAGCCTCAGCTGACTGAGCCTCACACATGCTTCTTGCTGGGCACACTGGGCATTCCTGTGGCAGTGTGCCCGCCTCTGCCCTGCTTCCTCTCCTCTGCCCTGCTTCCTCTCCTCTGCCTTTGCATATGCTGTTCCTGTAGACCCAGATTCCTTTCCCACCTCATTGCGCTGGCCAACTCCTGCTCACCCCTGCCCGAGACCCAGAGGCTGCCTGCCCTGGGAAGCCTTTGTGGGCAGCTCAGAGCAGGATGCTGCTCCTGGGGGCCTGCTGCACCCTGGCTCCCTGTGAGTCCCCGGAGCTCCTCAAAGAGCAGGCCCCTGGGCAGCCTGCGGGGGTTGAACTGCTGCCCCAGAGATGTGTGGGCCCCATCTTGCCCTGAGGGAGAGGGGCCGGGCACATGGACACTGATGGCCACCCCGGGGGAGGTGGAAGCAGGGTGCAGGAGCCCAGGATGCAGCGCCATCTGCTCTGCCCCTTGAGGAGGAGGCAGTGAGGATTCTCCAAGAACAGAGCAGGGGCAGCCTGGCCCCACTCCCCATGGGCTGCACTGGGAGGGGACAGGCAGGAAAGGAGTGGGTCCAAATCTCTAGGGAGCCATGGGAGAGCCTTGAGCAGGGGCGGGGCAGGGACAGCTCTGAACTGTGTAGGGACAGACCACAGCAGGAGACTGAGCCCAGGCAGGGGCTGGGATGCTGCCCTTGCAGGAGAGGATCAGGCCTGAGTGGGGACCGAGCAGGGGGCTGGGGCTGAAGCTGGAGAGGAGTGGGCCAGGACAGGGTTGGGGGTCTGGCCTTGGCTTAGTAGGCGGTGGGGCCTCTCCAGATGCCATTCCAGGGGAGGAGGAGCAGGTGGGTGGGGGGAGATGCTGTCAGCGTGGGTGGTGCTGTGTTGAAAGGACACAGGGGAACTTTGGGTCCATGTGTGTGCGGTGGAGTGGCAGGACCCCCTCCTTCCACGTGGGAGGAGCCAACTCCATAGGCTGGAGAGAAGAAGACACAAACCTGCCTCTTGTCCTCCACTAATGGTGATTGACCCCTTGCAGGACAGAAGCCAGGGTGCTGGGCTGGCAAGAAGTCACCGCCCCTACATAGCTGAGTCCTTGGCATAACGTGGGCCGTTGAGCCATGTTATGGGCTGTGTTCCTGCAGAAGCATGTCACCTTAGACCTCTCTAGGAGACAGGTGGCACTCTGTAGGCACCCCCACCAGGCTGTCTCATGATAGCTGATGTTTGAGTGCTCGGGTGTGGCCAGGCTCTGCCCCAGGCCTTCCATGATCCCTGGGTTGACTTCTGGGCCCTCCTGGGCATCAGTTCTCCTCGCTGCACAGACAGTGCTACCCCAGGACTGAGGTTTTAGCCAGGGGCTTGCAGCTGGCAGGGGCATGGAGGGGACAGGCATGGTGGCTGCAGCACCTAGTGGCCTCGAACTCCTTTTGTGGATGAATGGAGGAATCTGAGCACAGGTTTCCTGCGTGAGTCCAGAGGGCTGGGGCGGGCTCTCCCCTCTGCTCCTCAGGGACACGAAGCAAGGAGGTGCTAGGAGGGAGGGGATGCGAGGGACACGTGGGCTCAGGTCTGCCTCTTCTTCCCTCACTGCTCTTCACAATTTAATAGGTAAAACCTTTGTTCATTATGCAAAAATTCACACAAGGCAGAAATAGAATAGCGGGATGAACCCCCAAGTAGGCAGCACCCAACACCAAGAGCAAGTGTGATTTCATCCAGAGACCCACCACTGCGTCACTTTGGAGCAGACCCTAGACGTCTCATCTGGAAGTAAGGAAGTCTGTCAGCCACAGACGAGGACTTACTGTAATAGGCACTTCTGAGGCTGAAACTCACGAAGCTTAGAAATCCACCAGGCAGACTCATTAGCCTGGGGCCAGAGGAGCCAGCCAGTGCAGGTCTTCCTAAGGGCTGCCTGGGAGCCTCTGGGGCCGAGAGAATGTGTGTTAAAGTTCTCCTTCCCAGGCTCAGCCTTGGGGACTAGTAGGTTTTCAACACCATCCTCTACCTCCCTGTGGTGAGTCTGCTGGAGGGACAGGTGTGCAGGGCAGGGCTGGGCAGGGTGAGGCTGGTTGCCCGGCTGACCCTGCAGCTGTCCTGGGCAGATGTTCGGGCAGCGGCGCAGCGTGCAGGCCCTGGAGCTGGCGCACATGCTGTACTACCGCAGCACGTCCAACAACTCGGAGCTGCTCAGCGCCCTGGCCCTGCGTGCGCAGATCGAGCACACCAAGGAGGCGCTGCTGGCACACAGCTTCCTGGCCCGCCGGCCAGAGGGCATGTGTGGCCCACCAGAAGGTAGGCCTTTCTGTCCTGTCTAGCCAGGCCATGTCCCCGTCCCTCTGTGGCCCCCGCCCCAGGGAGACACCATCTGCTTGCCATCTACTCCCTCCAGCGCCCAGTGCTGGTAAACCTGGCAGATTTTCAAGGATACCCTGTCCTTGAGCTGACAGGACCCTGAGCCCAACCCTGACCTGTTTCTCTTGACCTCCGTCTGCATGAGGGTCCTGGACCAGTGGCCCCTCTTCTGCACTCTTTACTGTACATGAGCCCACACTGCTGCAGACTTGGTCCCCACCCTGTGTTGGCCCCAGGTGGTCCTGTCAGGACATCAGGACACCTGCACTCGTCTTTCTTGCATGAGGCCCTGGCTTCTCTCCAGATGAGGGTCGAATGGAACCTTCTGTGCCTGTTCCGCTCCCCTTCCAGTGTACCCCTAGGCCATCCCAGACCTGGGCTCCCCCTGCTGGCCCCTCCTCGCCCTTGCTGGTCCCAGTGTGACCTCACACCTGCCTCTTCCCCTGCAGAGACCTCCAGGTGGCTCCAGTTAGAGGTGGAGAAATGGCTTCTGGCCCAGTCAGGCTATGAAGTGGCCTTCAATGGATCTAGGGCCCTGGCCCACCTGCAAGCCCTGACCCCCAGTATGGGGCTGTACCCTCCCCCGGGTTTCCCCAAACTAGACCCGTTAGCTCCAGTCACTTCTGAGTCCTCCCAGGCCGCACCCAGTAGTAGCAACAACTGACTGCACCCTCCCCGCCCTGTCCTGCCTGCCACCTGGCTAGGAACCCAGACCCGCCTCCTCCATGCCAAGCTGTCAATCACGGACACTGTGTCATTCTCCAACTTCCAGTTACTGACAGGCTATTATTTTTGCTACTCTGTATACTTAAATCAGCCAACCAAGGCAGCTGCAGTTGCTAGGCAGCCCGGCTTCTCGTGAACAGCCTATCACAGCTATTTAGCTCCCTTCAGTTCCATTTCTTAGTCCCACCCCCGGAACATCCAAATGTGGTGAGGCTGAGGAGATGAGGTGTCGGCCAATCACAGCTGTTCAGCTCTGGCTTCGATGAACTCCCAGGCCCAGCTGTGGAAGCCGTGCCCTCCCGAGGCTATATATCGCTGTCTTCTTGGCCTCCCTGGGGGGAACTGCCCACCAAGTACACCTGGGCGGGGCTCCAGGCCGCAGCCAGGGACAGCCGTTTGGCCCCGCCCCCTGGCAAACAGCCAATGACAGCTGCTGGGCACCATCAGTTTTGTGCAGCCAGTTGTCTGCAGAGAACCCACCAATCAGAATTTCCAGAGGAACCTGCTCTTTGTGTCCATTGCTGCTGTGTGGTGGGCCATCTGGTCAACTGCTGACCAGGGTGTCCTGGCTGAAGGGGTTGGGAACCTGGTGCCAGGCAGAAGCTGTGGGCCTGGAAGACCACCCCCACCCCAAGCTTAGGCTCCCAACAGTCTCAGGTGCCTTCCTCACCTGGGTCCTTCACCCTTTCTATAGAAACTACCTCTGCCTGGATTTCCCCACCGCCAGTGCCCAGTGCAATATTTATTATCTGTCAGTTTCTCTCCTGTCTCCCAGAGGAATAAATCATGTTTAATACATCTGGCTGAGTAGGGTGGCTTCAGAGTTGGGAACGAGGGGTGGTATTAGAATCCTGGAAAGGATGGACTCTGGGTCTTGGAGGGATACTAGTGCGTGCAGATGGTTCCTGGACAGAGGAAGCTGTAGTTGTAGAGATTTGATTTGTGGGTGTCAGAAGAGGATCTTAGAAAGACCGGTTCCTGGGGAGAAGCCATGGTTTGCGTCTGGGTCTCATGAACAGGGAGATAGGGTGGTCAAGTGCAGTTGTGCAGATTGTTCCCACAGCCAGGAGAAAGGTGGCTGTGGAGTCCAGTCCATGACAGTGTCCGACTGTGGGACCAGGTCAGCCAGAAGGAGGGGTGTGCCCTCTGATATTTACTAAGATGTTAACAACTAGGTAGTCTTTGGGGAAAGGGGGGAAAGAGGAAGGGTTGGGTCCTAGAGAGGAGAGGGAGGCTGGTTTCTAACAGGGAAAACGAAAAACCCCTCCCAGAGGGAGCGTTAGAGAGAGAGTTAAAAAAGGATCCACAGGGCGCTGGGTTGTGGCTCAGTGGTAGAGTGCTTGCCCAGCATGCGCCAGGCACTGGGTTCCATCTCCAGCACGACAAAACCCAAAAACCAAAAACAAACAAAAAACTAAATAAAGGTATTGTGACCATCTACAACTTAAAAAATAAATAAATAACATTTAAAAATTCAACAGTTTAGAAGGAGCGTGGTGGGCCCCAGAGAGTGAGCACCCAGACGTAAGCTTGAGCCAGCAGAGAGGACAGTGGCTCCAGGCTTGTGATTCCTGACAGGATTTGCTGGGGACTCAGATTGCTGGTTCTTCCTGGACGTGCCTAAAGGTCTAACTCGGGTGCCCGTTACGGGTTCTGGGTCCCAGAGGGGAGGACCTGGCTCTTGAATCTGTGGGAGCAAAAGGGCGCTGGTTCCCAGGAGGCAAGGGGCTGTGGGCTGGGAGACTGGCATTCGGAGGTGGAGCGGCTGAGGTGGGTCCGCCTGGTACAGGAGGGAGGTGTGTGCACCAGGGGCCCTGAAGGCGCCAGGAAGAAGGAAGGAGGCAATGGCAGAAGTCGCGGTTAAACACTTTTATTACGCTGGGGGCTTCCGGGCGAGGCGAGGGGCCGGGGCTGGCGGTCACTCTCGCTTTCGCAGGTGGATGTAGATGATGCCGCTGACCAGGGCGAGGGGGAAGGCCACCCAGGCCAGGGCGAAGCAGTAGCCGAAGCTGCCTCCACGCGGGTGCTTTGCCAGGATCTCCTCCGCGTGAATGGCGTAGATCAGGGCCCCGGTGAACACTGCCACGCCTGCGGGAAAAGGGAAGGGGCGTCACGTTGTGCCCACAGACTTCCTGACTGCCAGGGGGTGGGTACACCGCCGCCTGCTGCTGCTGAGGTCATGGCTCTCTCCTGCCAGCGCCAGGCAATGGAGCTACTGAGGGGCCTTGGCAATTAATTTAATTTCTGGCTCCTATTTGCTTCTCCATAGAATGGGACGATCATATCCACCTGTCCATCCATCCATCCATGGAATTTTCTGTGTGTTTTACAACCCTAGCATGCAACAGTGAATTAATAAAACAAGATCGGGGCTTTGCAGGAACTCAGGAAGATAATATTTTGAAAGCTAGGGACTATGATTAATTTAGCTCTTTGCACCTTAAGTAAAAAAAAAAAAAGGAAATAAAACTCCCTTAAATGTCTGACACAGGGTAGTTACTCCAGAAATAACAGCTGGCTGAAATGATGCAATTACCATTGTGATCTCCAGCTCCCCTTTGGGGTATTCATTAGCTATACCTCATCCCTAAGACCCAAATTATTTACCCATCCTCTGGCTCCTTGAACCTCTAAATTCCCTCATACCAGCACCCCCCCATGACTCAGGGCAAACCCAGCGCTGTCACTGAGAACTACAACTCCCATCAGCCCTGGGGGCAGAGAGGCAGTTCACTGAGACACTTCAGGTGGTTCTTGGAATGTTGGAAATTGTTCTTTCACCAGGTGTCCCTGGGCCCCAGGCATCCTGACACTTTCCATCCTTCCCCTCAGTGCCCCAAGTAGGGAGGGAAAATGGGGGATGCTCACTGGTACAAAGTTGACACAGGCCAGTGGCATAGAAGAGCCCTCCTCTCCGCATGGTGTAGAGCTGGAACATGAACAGGATGAAGGACAGACAGCAGAGGATGAGGGAAAGCACCATGAGCACCTGCACCGCCTTCAGCCAACCTGCAGGAAGGAGGAGAGAGGTGGAAATCACTGGTCCCACTTTCTGTTTGCTAATCATTTGCCCTGTCCCCTCTTATCCCCTCTCCCATGTAGAGCCATGAGTTTAGATACTTAGTATACTTACATGACCTTACTAAATTCCTTATCAATTCTAGTGGTCACTTTGCAGATTTTAGAAGGATTTTTCTACACAAACAAACATGTCTGCTAGGAATAGAGATGCTTTTTACTACACAAGTGCTCTACCACTGAGCCACATTCCCAGTGAGATGCTTTTTACTAATTCCTTTCATTTCATTTTCTTGCCTTAGCTAACTCCAGTACAACACTGAATAGAAATGAGGGCAAACCATTTGCTTTGATCTTAGGGGAAAAGCAAGCCTCCACCATTGAGCCACATCCCAGCCCCACCTCTTTCACTTTTAGAAGGGTAAAGCTTTCAGGTTCTCGGGGTCCCACCCTTCAAGAAACTTAATGTTCCACCCCCTTGGAATCTGGACAAATTGGTCCCATGCTCCATTTAGGACACCATCTCCATCTCCTTAAAACTTTGGAAACAGTATCTTCTCAGAATTAGGGGAACTGTCTCCCCGTTCCCTAAACCTATAGCATGTGGAGTTCACCCTTCCTGAATCATAAGGAGGGGGCTTTTAGCCCCACCTCTTTAGAACAGGAGCAACTCAGACCAGTGGGCACGCTTCAACCCCACCCACTCAGCCGCAGGGCCCTGTCCCGCCCAATCCGACTTTTGGGGTTCTCAATCCTCTGTCCGAGAGTGGGGAGGAGGCTTGGGGCCCCCACCCCTCAGTCCTTACCATTCTCACTAACATTACTGCAGGCCCATGTTTTGGTGCCGTTGTTCCACGTGCAGTCATACCAGAGATTCAGGGACTCCTTTCCCGGGAGAGTCCACCAGGACTGGGACGGAGAAAGGGCGGAGTTAGGAGGGGAGGATGGGCGGGGTCGGGAGGACCCTAGGAAGGATTAGGAAAAGAGCCAGGTGTGGGGGGTGGGTGGGGAGGGCACGGGTAGAGTAGGAGAGGGCGTGGAGACTAGAAAAAGCGGGCAGCGCCGGAGTGGTTTTAGAGAAGGGGCGTGGCTTGTCTGCAGGAGAACGGGAGGCCCCGCCTCCAAGAAGGCTTACCTTGTCCAAAGTGGCCACAAAAAGTAGGATGAGAATGAGGATGTGAAGGGCAGAGACAACCAGCAGGAGGAGCGACATGGCTGTGGTGGAAGCCTGGGGAGTGGGTAGTCAGGAGATGGAAGCTTAAGAGGCTGGTACCCAGGCTGATGAGACACCCCAATCCTGAGGGAGGAGGGCTGGGGTCTGGACTCCTCAGGGAGGAGGCAGTTGAGCTCTGGTCTCCTGCGTTTCCCAGGGGCTGGAGAATGCCAGCGTCAGGTCCTGGGTGCTGGAATGAGTAAGACTAGCAGTGTGGCCCCTGTCTCCTCAGATCCCTGTCCCTGGGGACATATGGGTCAGCTTACGAAAATTCAAGTTGACCCCCACTCCTCCATGTATCAGGGGCTAGGAGACAGGCATCCTTGACTCACACCACTCCCCTCCTGGGGTGGGGAGGAGGGGGACCGGGTGACTCATCTGGTGACTCATCCACCCCTCTGCCTCCAAGCACCAGGGAAACCCCAGCCCCTGGCCATGTCCACGAGGTCCTCACCCCACCCTGCTGCCAGACTGGTGCCTGCCAGACACCTTCTGGGGAAGATGGATGAGAAGGGCCGGGAGCGGGAGGCTGGAGAGGAAGGAACAGCTCCCAGCACCCTGGAGTGTCCAGAAATGGGGGCCTGGAGGTTCCGCAGACTGAGGTGTCCGCACGCACCCCTTGATCTCGGGCCCTCGGGGGGGGGGAGAGTGGACAGCCCTGGGGAGAAACTGCAGGATGCTTTCCTGTCGGGGACTCTCCCCAGCAGACCCCCAATCCATGCCGGCCCCACCCCTTCCTGAGTCTCTACCCCAAGTGCTGAGACCCCTTCTTAAATTACAAGAGTCTCCACGGGGAGGCGAGAGTGGGGGGGGGTCTCTCGCAGTCTGGGGGTGTCTTTCCCAACCTGCTGCACTCCCAAGTAAATAAAGAAATCCCAGCTCGAATAACGGACTGGAAACTTACCGAGAGCCGCGGAAAAAGTCAAGAGTTGGAGTCGAGTCCCTCGCTCGGGCCTCCGTGCCCCGCCCTTCTCCTCCCTCCTTCCACCCTCTCGAGGCCCCCGCCTCCCTCGCCGCCTCCCTCCCTCCCTCCTCCCTCCCTCGCTCTCTCCTCCGTCGGGTTCCCTCCTTCTCCCCACCTCTCTCTCTTTCTCTCCGTCTCCCTGCCTAACCCTCTTTCTCTCTCTCCTCTGCTCCTCTCAATATATACTGACCCTTTTATACCCACCCTCACCGCACCCAGCTGAGGTCTGCAGCCAGTGGGAGGAACCTCTGAGAGGGAATTCCCCGAGAGGAACCCCTGCCCAGTGTCCCCTTGACGGGCATCCTCTGGGGCTCCCTCCCAGGACTGGGATGTGAAGGCCCTTGGGGCAGACATCAGGGTGGGAGGGTCCGATTCTCAGGCCTCCTGGACTCTGAGTTTTGTCCTGGGGTCCGTCGTCCTGTGTCATTGATGGACTTTGGGGCTGGATGATGGGAGGGCAGGAGACCTGGGAGGAGGCAGATTCCTATGACTGGGAGTGGGCATGGGACTGGTGGACTTGGCTCTGTGGTGAGGGTCAGAGGAGCCCCTGTTAAACTCTGCAGGGGGTGGGGGGGAGTTAAGAATCCCAGTGTCCTCATTTCCTGACTGGGTAATCTTGGCCACTTATTTCATTTCTCTGAGCCTCACTTTCCTAATCTGTGTAGTGGGACTCATCATGCTGACAGCAAGCTAATAAACTGATGACAGTCATTCTTCTAGTTCTGAATGAATAAGGTAATGCCAGTACACTGACACACTGGAGACGTGTCTTCCTTCACCAAACGTTTATTGAACATTTCCCGTGAAGCAGAAATCAATAATAAATAAATTAGACGTGAATCGTGTGGAGCTTGTCTTCTAGTAGAGGGAGATGGGCAATAAAAAGAAACATACCAGTGAGGAAGACAAATTTGATAGTGATAAGTGCTTTGAAGGAAATTGAGCAATGGAGATAATGACTGGATGAGGGGAGGCTCTCTGAAACAGGTAATCAGGGAAGGCATCTTGGAGGAGGTGACATTTACTCTGAGACCCAAAGACAGAAATCATTTGAGTGCTAGGCAGAAGCGGAAGTACAAAGGCTTTAAGAACAAGCTCCAGTTGTTTGGGCAACAGACAGAAAGGCCAGTGTGGCTGGAGCAAAGGGAGCCAGAGGGAATGGTGGGAAGGGAATCAAAGGGTACCCTTGAAGACCAAGGGAGGAGTTTGTATTTTATTCTAAGTGCAGTGGGAAGCCACTAGAGGGCTTTAACAGAACTCTGGCACCAGGGACTTAATGTTAACTATTATTATTGTCTACTGTTGGGATACTGAATTAGGGTGTGTGTGGGTGATTGCTACTGTGGACCTGGATCTCTTTGAAGGGGACCAAGTGTCAGGGTCCTAATGAATTGAAAGTTGGGGAATGGATGCTGACATGTCTGGTATCAGATGGGGCCAGAGCTGGGTGTGTTGATTTGGGCTCCCTGAGGAGATGAGAGTCTTACAATTCAGTGCTTGGGTGGGTATCTGAAGACCCAGAAGCTGGGGTACCATTATAACACAGACTTTAGAGCCAGAGTGGCTGGATCCAAATCCAAGCTGCTTTACTCATTGTGTGATTCTGAGCAGTTACTATAACCCCTCCATGCCTCAGTTTCTTCACCTGTAAATAGGGATGATAGTAAATACATCAAAGTATAGGTCTTAGAGAAATGCTGGGCACACAGTGAGCACTGTTACTGTATGTCCTGCTACTTACATCAGGCCCTGAGTCCTGAGTGGATTCAGGCAGACCCTGAAAAATTCAGGGTCCAGCGACAGAGTAAATTGTTTTATTTTTATGGGTGCTTAACCACTGAACTACATCCCAGCCCTTTTAATTTTTTTTTTTTTTTTTGAGACAGTTGCTTAGAGCCTTGCTGAGTTGCTGAGCTGGCTTTGAACTTGTGATCTTTCTGCCTCAGTCTCCAAGTCGCTGGATTATAGGTGTGCGCCACCACGCCCAGTGAAAGAGCAAATTTTTGGGTCCATTGGGTCCCAAGGCTAAAGTCTGGAATCCAAAATTGAGAATCTTTTGGGGAGGAAAATAAGGAATCCCAAACTTAAATTCCTGAGGATGGAGACTGGGACTGAATTCTCAAGGAAGTTTAAAAGTCTAGGTCACTGAGGGAAAACTTCTGGGTTGGGGGAGAGTGCCATGTGCTCCTCTGGGAGTACAGCCCCGCCCCAGGTCTTGGGAGGAGTAGGGCTTCACGGAGGAGGCAGACGTAAATTGAAAAGGGCCCTGAGAAACAGCCCTCGCACTCCAAGACAGGTTCCCTGGGTTGGATCAGAGCTGGACTTAGGTACTCTGGAGGGTGTTTTTAGGGTGAGGGTAGGCGGGCCTCTGTGGAAGGCGAGAATTGGGAAGCGAGAGAGGTGGCGGGATCTCCCCCTTCCGTGCCTCTGAGGATACGAGCAGAGCTGAGCGTCCGCGAGCCGTTTCCTCCCACAGGAAACCGCAGGCGTCGGGCACACCCTGCCTGCAGGAGAGGCGCCCACTGGCCGCCCGCGAGGGAGGCCCATGTGGGCAGCAGCTGGCTGCGGAGGAGGCAGGTCCTGCGGAAAGAGGGTGTGATCAAGAGGGGCGTGGCCAGAGGATGCAAAGGCGGCAGCGCTGAGGTCCCGCCCACTTCCGCCTCCCAATGCGCAGACGCGGTAGGTGGCCAAGGGCTTCTTTTGGCGGCTTCTTTGGAAGCCGTTGGCCGCGCATGCGTAGCGAGTTTCTGCGAGGACCAAAGGCAGCGGTGAGCGCTCGCCCCCGCCACAATTCCCGGCTTTGGCACCGCCTCCTTGCTAATGAAGTCTCAAAATAACGTGGCCTTAATCAGCCTGAGGCGCGTGTTTCTCCGACGGGCCCCAAAGGACCTCAGTCTAGCCCAAAAGCCTTCCAGACGTTTCTCTCTAGGATCTTTCAACTACTGCCTCTCCTTCCCGGAAACACAGTCCGCGGCTCACAGGCCCGCGACATTCCTCAGACCCTCACAACCCCAAGGTCCCCTCCCCACACGGACCGTCCTGACCTCCCAAGGGCCCTCCGGGTTCTAGCGCCTCCCGGGTAGCCCGCCCCTCCCGCGTTTCCGCAGGACTTTTGGCAGCCGCTCGCGGCTCCGCCCCTTAAGTACTCAGCTCCTCGGAACACCCTTAAGGCCCCGCCCTTTAAATACCGCCCTGTCCCCGCCCACCGCAGGCCCTGCCCCCGCCCCTCCCCGCCTTTTACAGGCCCCGCCCCCGCCCCGCCCTTTACAGGCCCCGGTCTTCCCTGTGGTCCCTGACAGCCCCACCTTTGACAAGTGCCGGTGCTCCTCCCCTCACCCACCCCGAAGCCCTGGACCTTCTCAGTCCCACTCCTCCCAGACTCTCCCAGACCCGCCCTCGCAGGCCCTGAAGCCGTCAGTCTAAGCCCCGGGGAGCCCCACGAGTGGCTCACTCACCACCTCCTCCGCTCCTCCTCCGCCCTTCCTCCCCACCTAGATTCTACCCCGCTACCTTGGTCCCTCCCAGGACGCTGTCCTCTGGCCTCATTGGTCCCTTATCTCCCCAGTAACCAGATCACAACAGTGATCACAACAGTGAGCTTAGAGCACTAAGGACACAGGTCGGGCACTCCAGCAGGTAGGGCTGGGGCCTTATATCCTGACCCCACCGCCGACCCGGGCTCCCCCTCCTTTGACCATGCAGCTCTGTCCTCGGAGATACGGAGAGCTCACGGGACCTGTCCCCTTGCGCTAGTGAGCCCCGGCACGCAAGTCCAAGAATGTGAGAGATGGGGAGGTCAGGAGTGGTGTGGGGTCCCAGCCTGAGAGATATACCCATACGGTCCTTGGGAGGAACTGAGACTCAGAGAAAGGTCAGAGCGGTTCTAGTATCTTCCTCTTCCAAATCCCAGTCCCTAGCAATTCGCCCCCCCCCCACACACACACACACTTCCCGGCACTTGACTGCCTGCTTTCTGAAGGATGTGGTGTTAATTCCGACAGGAGCCCCGCCTTCTTTGGCCAAGATGCCTTTGGAACTCTCTGCAAAGAGCAACCGCTCCGAGGATGGAAGCGAGTCCTTCCTGGAGGGAATGAGTAATTCATACATTCTTTCTTTTTCCCACTCATCCTTTCCCTGTCCTTAGCTTCCCCAAGCTCCAGGTCCCGGGTCGAGCTCCAGGAGCGCCCTCTAGTGGGAAAACAGGCATGCTTGCGACTGGAAGTAGCACCCGGCAGATGCGGGGTGGGCAGGCCGGAGCAGCGGGGTGCGCCAGAAAGATTGGCAGCTGCAGAAATTTGAGTGAGGCCCAGAACATCTCCCAAGGATTGCTCAGGGGAGAAGGCAGGGAAGGGCGTTTCTGCAGAGAGAACAACGGGGTGCCCCGAGAAGAATTTCTCTTGAAACTCTTGACACCTCTAGTAGGAGAGTTCTTTGTCGTTAGGAATATCCTGTGCATTATAGAATACCAAAAGCCATCTCTGGCTTCTATTCATGAGATGTCAGTAGCATACCCAGCCCAAGTTATAGCAATAAAAAAAATGTCTCCAGATATTGTCAAATATCTGTGGGGACAGAAGTGCTCCTGGTGGAGAAGCATTGGGTCTTGGGAGGTGGGGGAGGTGGTGGAAAAGACTGGAGAGATGGGCAGAGTCAGGTCATATGGGACCTCGAGTGCCAGACCGAGGAGCTGGGACTTTGTCCTGTATATACTGTGCCTTGGGAGGCCCTTGAGCATGGGAGGGCCAGGGTCTACTCTGGGTGTTAAAAGACCCTGAGGACTGTAAATGGAGGTTGTGAAGGAGACCGATGATGATTCAAGCAGGAAGGGATGAAGCGGAGCCTAAGGGACCAGCGGACAGCGTGAGGCGGCAGGAGAATGGGGCGGAGGGCTACTGTGGTTCCTGCTGGAAGCGAGCATGGAGCCCGAGCTTTCCCAAGTCCCTTGTAGGGTGCCTCAGGTTCCAGAGGTCCAAGAGGTGTTCTAGGAGCGCCCTCTAGTGGGAAAACAGATAAGTGCCCAAACTTCCGGTGGAGTGGGTTTAGGGGAAAGAAGGAGTATAGCTTGGGTACAGGGAGTATGAATGGACCTGGAAGCTGGAGGGTACAGGAACTGAGATGTAGTCCTAGTAGAGTGTTGGCCGCTGGGTCTGCAGTTCATTTGCAGTTTGTGAGACCCCAGAGAGACCACGATTCCAGGTCCCAGGGAGAAGGGGGCTGCTGGCTCAGGTCCGTGTTGAGTCCCTTGCTTGGTCCCACCCTCAGTGGATTGGGAGCTGAGCAGGTTGCAGCGACAGTGCAAGGTGATGGAAGGGGAAAGGCGGACCTACAGCAAGGAAGTCCACCAGCGCATCAACAAGCAACTGTGAGCTGAGAGCCTGGGGCCCGGTCTGGGGAGAGGGTATAAAAAGGGCTGGTCTGAGCGGGGAGGACTGGAGCTCGGGATTGCCTTAGAGAGACTGAGCTTTGCCCACTCGCTGGCCTCTCCTCCACCTCCCTGCCTGGGCAGCGAGGAGATCCAGCGCCTGGAGCAGGTGCGGGCCAAGCTCCAGATGCAGATCAGCGTGGCCCAGAGCCAAGTCAAGAGGCTGCGGGACAATGAGCGGCTGGAGAACATGGACCACCTGCTTAAGTGCAAGGCGAGGGCTCAGGCCAAGGTGGAGGAGCTGCAGGAGCAGATGAAGACCCTGGACAAGCAGGTGGGTGC
Organism: Urocitellus parryii; assembly: GCF_045843805.1. NCBI lineage: Eukaryota > Metazoa > Chordata > Mammalia > Rodentia > Sciuridae > Urocitellus > Urocitellus parryii. The sequence continues at coordinate 7,879,352 of NC_135545.1, forward strand.
CGAGGGCAGGCTCTGTGGATCCTACTCAGGGCCCAGTTGTAACCTCCTGAACCTTAGCTTCCTCATCTGAAAAATGGGGCCTTCAAAAGCATCCACCCGATGGAGTTTTGGTCATTGGGAATATGGGGGTTTGGTGCTTTGCACACTCCTAGATATTCAAGGTGGGAGGAGGGGCTGGTGCTGTTCACTGGGACAGGCTCTCCTGAGCCAGCAGACCTGCATGGGAATCCCAGTTCTGCCACATCAGGGCTGTGTGGCCATGGAAAGTCTTCCCCTCTCGGGGCCCCAGTTTTTTTCATTTGCAAAAATAGGATGATGGAATATAGTAGAATTCAGTCAGATTTCTAATCTGTCACCCCAAGTCCTCGCTACTTGTCCTCCCAAACAATGTGATTTTTCTAGGCTAGCGTCCTTTCAAGTTTTTAAGACCGTGACTCATTGTGATACAGTTTGTACGCACCCAGATGCATACAGATAAAAACACACACATACATATCTGAAACGGAAGTGTCACCAAGGAATATTTACTTTGTTCTACAAGGGATTCATTCTGGTATTTCTCACCTACTTTTGATTAAAGAGCACTGTTTGTCTAGAACAAATGTTTTCTTGCACATCATTGACTCACAAAATGGGAGTTTGGAAGTTGCTCCTGTGTGGTGGTCTGTATTAGTTTCTTATTGCTGCTGTAACAATGACCACAGAACATGGCAGCCCTGGACGTCTGAAGTCTGAAGGGGTCTTACTGGTCTAAAAGCAGGGTGTTGTCAGGGCTACATTTTCTGCGGGCTTCAGGGTTAATCTGTTTCCATACTTTTTAAAGCTCCTGGAGTCCACTGTATCCTTTGGTTCGTGACCCCTTCCTCCTCCTTCAAAGCTGGCAGTGGCGGGTTGAGCCTTTTTCTGGGCTGTATCACCCCAGCCCTGCTTTTCTTAACCACTCTCTTTCTCTGACTCTCATGCCTCCCCTTTTCATGTTTTTGGATCCTCTGATCAAATTGCTCCACCCAGATCAGCTACTTGTCCTTGCAAACAACGTGATTTTTCTAGGCTAATTTCCCCATGTCCAGATCCTCAACTTTATCACATCCACAAAGTCCTTTTGGCTGTTGAAGGTAACATCGTATTCACAGGTTACAGGAATTAGGACACGGATGCCTTTAGTGATCCTGACTGTGTCTATCACATGGTTCATGGTTTGATTCCATTTGAATTTCAGTTGGTCTGTTTGGACAGCCCTTGATACCACTGACTGCCTTTTGGAAGCTGAATTCTGGTTTTCACTTTAGGCTTGTGGCTGTTTCGTGAAGTTCAGGGGCTCAGTGGGTGTGTTCAGTTGCTTTCTTTAGTCATCCATGGAAACTCAGCAGAGTCAGGTCCAAGCAGGATGATCTGCTTATTTTGATCCCATGGATTCTTTTGCCCTAAGAAACTTGATTATGGAGAACTGCAGGTCAGATAGGGGTTAGGGTCCCACAGTAGAGAACTGGCCAGTACACACACAAGGTCAAGAAAGGATGTAAAAGTAGCCAGAAAACAACTTTTTCAGAGGAACCATAGCTAGACCTATAGTTGATTCCTTCCTTCCTTCCTTCCTTCCTTCCTTCCTTCCTTCCTTCCTTCTTCCTTCCTTCCTTCTTTCTATGGTACTGGGGAATGAACCCACATCCCCAGCCCCTTTTGTTCTTCGTTTTGAGAAAAAATCTTGCTAAGTTCCTTAGGGTCTTCCATATTGCTGAGGCTGGGCTTGACCTTGTGATCCTCCTGCTTCAGCCTCCTGACTTGCTGGGATTACAGGCATTTACCCATGCTCAGCTAGACAGCTGATCCCTAAAAAAACAGTGGCAGAAAACAGTGAGTTCAGTCCTCAGCAACACACACGCACACATACACACACACACAAAAAAAAAATGATAAAGAAAGAAAGAATATAATTTCACTGCCAAAGGAGAAATGAAAATATCATCAACAAGCGAATAGATGAGCTTTCCTGGCAAAGAAAAATGTAAAATTAGTCTCCAGTTAGATTTTTTTTAAGATGGACACAATACCTTTTTTTTAATTTGTTTTTATTCTTAAGTGGTGCCGGGGATCGAACTCAGTGACTCAGGCATGCCAGGCAAGTGCTCTACCGTCGTACCACAACCCCAGCCCCTCCAGTTAGATTTTTTATGAGTGGAGATTCTCAGAATTTCTCAAACTATGTGTTGAAGGGCCAATTGAAAAAGGTTTTAATTTATTACTGTTACTTTTATAAGACTTGTGTCTGCTCAATTTGCCATGTGAATCCAGCAACACTGTTTCTTGAGGGGGGCGGGTACTGAGGATTGACTCAGGGCACTCCACCACTGAGCCCCATCCCCAGCCCTATTCGTATTTTATAAGAGACAGGGTCTCACTGAGTTGCTTAGCGCCTTGCTGTTGCTGAGGCCGGCTTTGAACTCACGATCCTCTTGTCTCAGCCCCCAAGCCTCTGGGATTATAGGTGTGTGCCACACGCCCAGTGAGCATCAACACTGTTTGTGATGCTTACTCTCATTTTCTAAACTTACCACATTATGCAGACAAAACATTCTGTGATAAAATTCGACATTGAAGGTTAAAAATATTAAGCAAGGGGCTGGGGATGTGGCTCAAGCGGTAGCGCGCTCGCCTGGCATGCGTGCAGCCCGGGTTCGATCCTCAGCACCCCGTACAAAGATGTTATGTCTGCCGATAACTAAAAAATAAATATTAAAAAATTAAAAAATATATATTAAGCAAGGACTGTGGCCATGGCTCAGTACTGGCAGGGCATTTGCCCAGCATTTGTGAGGTAGTGGGTTCAATCCCCCATGCTGGAAAAAAATGCAATAAAACTCTTAAGCAAACTAGGGAAAAAACATCGAAAACACCTACAATAGATATCATATTTGACAGTAACACATGGAAAAATAAGAGGATCCCTTTGAGATTAGTAGCAATACCAGGCTGTCAGGTGGCACCAGTTGTGTTTAACATTGCACTCTAGGGAGGTCCTATCCAGTATAGAAGAAGAAAGAAAGAAAAGAAAAAGAAAAAAAAAGCAAGGAAAAGAAAATGGATAAAAAGTGGGGAGAAAGACATAAAGCTGTCATTATTTATAGATGACATATTTATGTACATAGAAGATCCCAAGAATCTAGGGCTAACTTGTAATTAATGAGGTCTTTTAACAACGGGCTGGATATAAAGTTATTGATATGCAAAGGCAATTGTAATTCCCTGTAACAGCAATAACTATTAGAAAATAAAATAAGGCCAGATGCGGTGGTACACACCTTTGATCCCAGTGACTCTGGAGGCTGAGGCAGGAGGATCACAAGTTTGAGGTCAGCCTCAGCAATTTAGGGAGGCCCTCACCAACTTAGGGAGACCCTCTCTCAAAATAAAAAATAAAAAGGGCTGGAGATGTGGTTTAATGATGAAGCACCCCTGAGTTCAATCCCCAGTACCAAAAAAAAAAAAAAAAGACATTTATAATAGCCAAAAGAAGTCCTTAGGAAGACATCTAATAAAAGTGTGCATGACCTCTGTGGACTAAATTGTGAAATTGTATTGAAGGATATTAGAGAAACATTTAATAAATGTAGAGGTATACCACATTCATGGATTGAAAGAGTGTGTTGTAAAATGTTAGTTCTTGCAAATTGATTTATAGATGTAATATGATCCCAATCAAAAAGATGATGGTGACAGTGGTCTGCAGTGCTGTGGTCAAACCCAGGCCTGATGCCTGCTGAGCAAGTGCTCACTCAGTTACCCCCCAGCCCCATTGTCATTCTTTACGGGTGTGATTGACAAGCAGATTCCAAAGTCTATATGGAAGTGCAAAGGACAAGATAACTAAGGTTTACTTAGAAGAAGAGGAGGAATGTGGGAGGATTCGCCCCATCAGTTATCAAAATTGATGGTAAAGCTCTAGTAACTAGCTAATCCAACGGATCAATGAGACAAAATAGAGGCCCCTGAAAGAAGCCAGCCAGTGGCGCACCGTAATCCCAGCGACTCAGGAGGCTGAGGCAGGAGTTCAAGTTCAAGGACAGCCACAGCAATTTAGTGAGACCTTGTCTCAAAATCAAAAATAAAAAGGCTGGGGATGTGGCTCAGCGGCAAAGAGCCACTGGGTTCAGAGAGCTGTGCGTATGTGAGCGTTTGATCTATAACTTCAGAGAAACAGAACTCCAATAATGGTGCTGAAAAACGGAATATCCATAAAAATTATGAGATGAAATCAGACCCTGACCTCACATTTTCCTAATTAATTTCAGATGATCAGAGAGAGATAATTGTGTGAGGGTGGGAAAGATTTCTTAAAGAAGTGACAGAAACCTCTACTTCTAAAGGGAAAGATGGATACATTCCATGACATTAAAATGGATAAATTCTGTTTATCCAGAGAAGCCATGAAGAGCAGGCCCAGGAAGTCCGGGGGTAGGAGCGGTTATCTGCAGCTCACGCTAACCAAGGACTAGCACCAAGGACCTGTGAGGGACTTCTTCGTGTCATTAAGCATCAGTGCAGTTACAAAAACAGTCAAAGCTGACACATCACAAAATAAGAAACGTGGATGCTCAGTAAACATGGGGATTATAAGTCATCGGAGGAAGCTCGTGAAGACCACAGTGAGGCATCCTGAAACACACCAGGCCTTCAAACACTGGCGTCTGAATACAAGCATCATTTTGGGGTGAAGGAGCAGTGGGGACACTTGCTAATCAGTGGGGGTGTAGGTTGTCCCAACCCTCCCCCGTTATCTATGAAATCTGAAGGTGGACTCTGACCCAGGGCCATCCTCTTGGCCTGATCACCACGAGGGGCTGGGGCTCAGCCTGGCGTTCACATCATGGGGCACTAGGTTCTAGGGTGGCCCTTGGAACTCAGCTGCCTGGAGGGTGGAGGACGGGAGGCAGTGCGTCCTGTGAGGGCCTCTCAGCTGGCAGCAGGAGCATGGCCAGCTGGTGATGCTGTGTGGCGGCTGGGTGGTGTTAAGTTGTAGGTGGACACGATACCTTTATCTTCCTTATTTTTATGTGGTGCTGAGAATCAAACCCAGTGCCTCACACATGCTAGGCAAGTGCTCTGCCACTGAGCCACATCCCCAGCCCCCTGGGTGTCATTTTTTATACTAAACATCATTACCTGGGGACCCAGCTAGCCTTAGCCCCGTCTGACTCCATGGGAGCAGTGTTGGGAGAGAGTCAACCAGTCATTCGCCCACAGAAAAGGGGTTTAGATCTGTTGTTGACCTTCCTCCTCATCACCCATAATCACCCATAATCACCCAGAAATTCCACATCTGAGTCCTGTAGCCAGGACTCATATAAGAGAATGTTGGTAGGAGCATTCCCATACTGGCCAGCCTGGGTCCATCAGTAAAGAAACGTGGTATGTTTGTGTAATGAAATAGTATACAACCATGAAAAGTGAATGGATTTTGATCAGGGACAGTAACATGGATGAATGTAAATAACAATTGAATGAAGGAAGTAAGACATCAGACATACATGCAGCATTATTTCATCTTACCTACAATTCAGAAACAGGCCACACTGCCCTTGAACAAAAGTGATACACTAGGAAGGAAATGAATTTCACTGAACCCATTGCCCCAGAAGTGGAGCATCTATAAAAACTAAAATACAGTATAGGATACATAATTACATAAATATGTAAATATAACGATCATGAGGACTTTAGTGTTCGCATACCTAAGCTCTGGAGCATGGGAAGTTCCCACCTACTTGAATGCTCCTGTGTGGATTTTGTTGCAGTATCTGCAGAATCGAGGACTTGGGACTTAAGGATCGAGGCAGCGTGGTGAGCAGGGTGATGCCTCTAGGGGACGGGGCTCTCACACTCTGCTCTGAGGACACACAGGGTGCAACCATGGGAAAGGGGTTTGGCAGTTTTTTTTTTTTTTAAATCTATCATAAGATTCAGGGGTTCCACTCCTCGGTATTTGCCCAAGAGAAAAGGAAGCCCATGTCCACACAAGAAATTGTACGTGAATATGGATAATGACTCAACTTGATTTGTAAAACTCCCAAACTGAATTTTGGAAACAACCTAAACGTCTATCAGGGGGTGAAAGGACAAACACATCGTGGGACCTGCAAAAAGTGGAATCGCGTTCACCAGGGCAAAGAATGCACTGTGGGCCCCACAACAGGGTGGGGAATTCAGATCCATCACCCTGAGTGGGAGAAGCCAGACCCTGTCCTTCTGAAAGAGTATGCACTATATGGTTCCATTAAAATAAGTGGAAATGGTGCAGAAAACAGGGGTGACAGCTGGGGCAGGGGCCGTGGAGAGCGTGGGGAGAACTGTGAGAGGGTGGGGAGGCCTGGGGGGAGTGGATACAGTCCCTATCTTGACTATGTCAAAACTCATCCAGTTGTACACCTTACATCTTTTTTTCCCCCCATTTGGTACTGAGGATTGAACTTGGGGGCTCTTTACTACTGAGATACATTCCCAGCCCACCCCCATCCTTTTTAAAATCTTGAGGCAGGGTCTAGCTCAGTTTCTTAGGCCCCCCACCCCCAAATTTGCTGAGGCTGGCTTTGAACTTGGGATCGCACAGTCTCAGCCTCCCGAGCCACTGGGATTACAGGTGTGGCCACTGTATCCAGCTTGTATACCTCAGATCTGGGCAGTTACACTATATGTCAGCTACACCTCAATAAAACTGTTAAAAAATTCCTACCTCCCACTGTATAAAACCATATGAATATTTTAAAAAATTGTAAGAGTTTTTTTCTAATGTTGGGGAGAATTTCCTGAGCTGGTGGGTCCTAAGCTCTGTTGATTCCTGGAGCCCTTAATTTCTTAGTAATTTTTTTAGCCCCCAGAGAAATCCCTACCGGCCAGAGGTGTGCTGGGAAGCAGCCGTTAGGGTAAAAAGCACCTTAACTTGTAGCGTTTGTTAATTTTCACAGGGTGAACCTCCCATCTTGGCTGTGATGAATAGACTGACACCTTTGCATATCCCCTTCCTTTGGGGTGTGCCCTTGAGGGGATTGTGGTACCTTGGCCTCCGTCTCTTGCTCTGCCTCCTGGCTCGAGATGGACTGGTTTGGTCCAACATGTGCCCTTTGTTATTGTCATATAATGTCCTCACCAGAGGCCCAGAGCAATGGGACCACCAGATCTTGGAATAGAATCTCTAGAAGTGTGAGCTAAACAAAGCTTTTTTTCTTAAGTTAATTTTCCCAGGCATTTCATTATAGTAATGGAAAGTTGACTAATATGGTCTGTAGCAGCAGAACACTAATACAGGGGGCAGTTTTATATGACCAACATTTAACAACTGGCTCACAGAATTCCTGAAAAGATACTACTCAGCTCTCCAAGTGGTCTTAGGTGATCCCATAGTGCACTGCTGACAGTTGTATTTATTCACTAGTTTAAAATAATCTTATAAAGGTTTGTGTTCTGACAGGTTAGAAACCTTTTTATGTAAACCATTTGTAAGAACAATATGCATAAATTTTAAAAATCTGTATTTCATTCTTGGGCTGGGGATATGGCTCAGTGGTAGAGCACTTGCCTGGAAGGCACATGCAAGGATCTGGGCTCGATTCCCAGCCCCCTGCCCCCCAAAAAAAGTCAGGATCCTTACCAGCTGGATGGTGTACAGGCCCTGAACAGTCTTTCCAACTCTTGAAGTCAGACTGAGCATGGCTGCCTTCATTCCCAGGTGGTTTTGTGGAGCTCTGTATTGTTCCTGTACTGTGCGTTACTTGCTTTTTTTTCTTATTGGACCATGACAGTCACACAGAGTGGTTGGGTCCATCCTGACAACATCATACCTGTGTGGGACTCGGTTTCAGTTCTCGATCCCCCCACTTTTCCTTCCTGTCCTCCCCCCACCCCTGGTCTAGACTTCCTTTCGCTTGTTTACTTATTAGTTTTTGGTTGTTTCTTTTCACTTCTACGCAAGGTGAAGTTCCCTGAGGGGTATCTATTTATGCACATAACATTGGTTTCTGAGAATTTGTTCCTCGTTTCCTCCCTTGTCCTGCCCCTCCATGCCGCCTCCACACTGATCTTCCCGCATCTTCACGTCTTCGCCTTCCCTCCTTTCCTTGGTGTACTCTAGTTGCTACATATGAGAGGAAGCGTCTCACCTTTGAGTTTCTGGGTCTGGCTTGTTTCACGTGGCGCGATGGTCTCCATTTCCATCCATTCACCAGCAAATGCCACCACCTCCCCCTCCTTCATAGCTGAGCAGAACCCCAGTGTGTGTACACCACAGTTTCTCAATCCGTTCATCTATTGATGGACTTGCTTTTTTTTTTTTTATAATGGAACATTTAAAGAAGTTTTTAGTAGAAAATTTAGTTGGGGATAGTTGTGGATTCACAGAAGCTGCAAGAACTAACGCAGAGGTGACCCATACCCTTGGCTCAGTTTCCCCCAAGGGTAAAACTTGGGGGTTTTAGTTTTATTTTTATCACACCAGCTGTTGAGACCCTGGTCACACAGGTGTGACGTCCCTGTAAGGAAAGTGGCCCCTGGTGCTGAGCCTGTGCACTGCCTGGGCCAGTGGTGCGTTGGGGTCTGGTCGATGTCTTCCTCAAGCAGCTGAACACCCCTGGGGGAGTCGGGAGGCGGCTGCGGTGCTCTGAGGTGTCCCGTGCAGGCCCAGGTGGCTGGTGGTGGCAGGCTTCCTGTGTTGGGGACTCTTACAGCAGACACGGGTTGTCTCATGCGCTGGAGTCCAGAAGTCCAGGCCCGACGTGTTGGCGGAGCTGGTTCCCTGGCAGTGAGGGCAAGTGTCCCCGCCTCTCCTCTCCACTGGCACCTGTGGGTTCAGTGGCTTGTGGATGCGTCCCTCAGCATCGTCCTCATATGATGCCCTTCCTGGGCGCTCATCCATGTTCACATGTCCCCTTTCCATAAAGACCAGTGGGTGGGGTTGGCCCCCACCTAAGGACCTTGATTTAACTTGTTGATCTCTGTAAAGTTCCTGCCTCCAAATAAGGTCACACCCTTAGTGACTGGGGGTGGGGACTTGGGTTGAGTTTTTGACACAGTCCACCCATGACAGCACAGGTCAGGAGACAGTGTTAAGCAAGTCACTGGTGTGGGCTGCACAGGGGCGTCACCCTCCCCTGAAGAGACTCAGACAAAGAAAGATCTGCCCCAATGAGGCCTCCTTCGGAGCCCAGGGAGCTCAGCACAGAAGGGAGGCAGCTGGGTGGGAGCTGGCTCTAGGCACAAGCTGACCCACTGGGTCTCTGTCATCAGGCTCCTGTTGTCACCTCTGGGGTTCCTCTTCACTCTGTTTGGCCTCATTCTCCCGGCCTCTCTGTGGCAGGGGTGGTGATGGCAGCCATCCTTTCCTTCAGTCTCGTCTCGTGCACTTCCCCCAACGCCAGGGCAGGAGCCGGCTGGCTCAGCTTCCACCACGGCGCCCCCCCCCCCCAGGCCAGCCCCAGCTGTCGTCCAGAGCTGGGCCATGGGGCTGGCAGGGGGGTGGGTCATGGTTGGATATGGAGCCCCGGAACCACAGGAGGGTTAGGGACTGTGGGAGGTGGGAGGGACAGTGGATGTTGGCCGTCTGCCTGGCCATTCAAGGTCTCCCAGGCAACGGACAGACACCATCCTGCCTTCCAGATCAATGAGTGGGAGACCCGCATCTTCACCCAGGGCAAGAGCGCCAGGGCTCCCGGCTTCATCCAGAAAGAGAAGGCCAAGGTCCAGCGAAGGATCAAGATCCTGGAAGACCAGTTGAACAGGGTGAGGGCGGTGTCTCTGCTCTCCAGACCCCAACTCTGGGGTGGGGAAGCACTGCACAGAGGAGTGGGGTTCCGAAATGGCGAAGGGAGCAGTATCAGGAGAAAGGACCCCAGGGGGTCGGAGGATCCCAAGTCAGGGAGACCGAAGAGCCCTGCAAGTGGGGCAGTACACTCTCAGGGTCCCCAGAGGGGACAGGCTGGTTTCTGTGCCCCCTCCTTGGCTGGGTCTGGAGGAGGGAGGCAGGCCAGGCCTCAGAGACTACTGCTCCCCCCACCCCAGGTCACCTGTCACTTTGACATCCAGCTGGTGCGGAATGCGGCCCTGCGGGAGGAACTGGACCTGCTGCGCATTGAAAGGCGCCGCCATCTGAACGTGGACCGCAAGATGAAGAAGGTCAGTGCGGAGCTCCAGTGGCAGTCGGTTAGCGCGTGGTACCAATAAGAAGGTCAGTGAGGCGGGCGGCCCTGGGCTGGTCCCTCGCTCCTCCCCTGCCTGTACCAGCGCTCCAGCCTCGCTTGGAATTGCTCAGAGCCACAGGTTTGCTGTAGTCCCAGGGATGGGGACCTGGCACCTGCAGGTCAGTCAGTGACACTTCAGAGTCCTTTGAAGAATCTGCCCATCTTCGTCCCCTTCGTCCCCTACTCTGTTCACTTTTACTTTGAAATAACTTTGATCCTTCAGAAAAGATTCAAGAATCGTACAAAGCACTCCTTCACCAGGATGATGAGCAGCCCCCGCTCGGCGCTCACTGTCCGCTGGGAGGGGTTTAGTGTCACGGATGTCCTTCAGTTAGACAGTATGTCGCAGGCATTGTGCTCCTCAGTACTTCTGTGCATTTCCTAAGAACAGCCATTTTTATAAACAAACAGGGTGCGGTTATCCAAGCTAGGAACTTTGACATTGCTCGAATCCTAACGGGTCCATGTTGCAAGACTGCCCCGCGCCGTCCTTTGTAGCTAATTTGATTTTCCGGCTCCAGGCTCCGGTCCAGGATCCCAGGTCGAATTTGATTGTCCTGGCTCCGTTCACGGTTCCTTTGGAATGCTGCCTTTGCTCTCCTGTCTCCACGACCTTGGCATTTTGGAAGCATCCAGGCCAGCCGTGTTGTGCATGTCCCTCTCTAGGAGCTCGTCTGGCCTTTCTTCATGTTCTGACTCTGAGGCTGCTCAGTGCCCTGCGCCAGGTCCTGAGCTGTGCGTTCCAGCAGGAGGCCTCTGCTCCCTGTTGGCCCCTGACTAGCGAGGCTGCCTTTGACCCTTGGGTTCCCCCAGGTGGGCTTCTCTTTGTAATGGGTACATCACAAGGGTCTCAGGGAGATTCTTCGTCTTTGAAACCTCCTGCCTCCAGAGTTCGCTCACTGGCCTGGTCAGCCCCCTTCCTGATTTGCCTGCATCCTGAGGGCCGCGGCTGCAGAGGAGCTTTCTACTTCTCCGTGTCTTTTACTGTTCTCAGGAAAAGCCCCTTCTCCCCCAGTGTTGGTGTCATCAGTGAGCATTCTGACTTTGTCTTTCTAGTGGTGATAGCCCATGGTATCATCATTGATTTTGATGCTCGGATACTCCCAGATTTGGCGACTCAGTGCCCTTTCAAGTTGGCTCTGTGACCTTGGGGCAAGCCCCACCACTTTTTTTTTTTTTTTGAGCACTTTCTGGCCAGACAGTAAAAGTGACCTTGTACTTCTTCTGCCCTAACCTTGGAGTTCACCATCCTCCTAGGAGTCCTGTTCTTTCCTAGTGGGGAGCAGGTATTGAGAATCCAGGAATCAGACACCGAGCCTTCACTGCTATGGATCCTCACGACTTTGAAGCCCTTCCTCTGGAGACAGCCAGGAATTTCTGTTAACACCTTGAATTCCAATCCAGCATCACTGGTGTTTGACTGGATGTGCCCCCTTCATCTCGCTTCTCCACGGTGGCAATCCTGGCTCCCAAAAGCAACAATCTTATTAGTTTATTACTTGTCAGCTCAATCATGTGTATACTCAAAAGAGTTTCAGAATTGCTACAGCTGTGCTACTCCCCGCCCCAATATAACGAGTAGGGGTCAAGGTTGGCTTCTAGTTTGTTTTCTCCTCAGCATTTATGTATCTATTCAAATCATTGTGTTCAGAAGTTTTTTGGGGTAGTTCTATTTTTTGGTCTTCTGTATTATTATTATTATTATTTAGTGTTGGGGTTTGAACCCAGGGCCTTGTGCATGCAAGGAAAGCACTCTACCAACTGAGCCATATCCCCAGCCTGTGATTTTGTTCTTCATGTGTGATACAGTGAGGTTCATGACTTCTGTTTATATTAGGGGTTAGTTTCCTTTTCTCTCTGTTGATTTCTTTTATGAATAAGTAAAACATTAATAAGTCTCCCAAATCAAAAATATTCCATTTAGGAGGCTGAGGCAGGAGGATCACAAGTTCAAAGCTAGCCTCAGAAACTTAGTGAGGCTCTAAGCAACTTAGTGAGACCCTGTCTCAAAATAAAAAATAAATAAATAAATAAAGGCTGGGATGTGGCTCAGGGGCAAAGCGCCCTCTTCTAAAAGGTATCCCAAGGAAAAATCATTGCCTTCCCATCTCTTCTACCTGGTTCCCACTCAGCTCCTGTAAGTCATACATTTCTCTACCCTAACGTAGGTTGTTGTGTATGCCCACCTGTTTATGTATCTGTGTATCTATACATGTTTTATGTATGTATATGTATATATATGTATATCAAATTTCTTGCCTTCCTTCCTTTTTTTTTGTACCAAGGATTGAACCCAGGGGCCTTAACCACTCAGCCACATCCCTAAACCCTTGTATTTTATTTAGAGAAAGGATCTTGCTGAGTTGCTTAGGATCTTGCTAAGTTGCTGAGGCTGGCTTTGAATTGGTGATCCTCCTGCCTCAGCCTCCCAAGCCACTGAGATTACAGGCATGTGCCACTGCACCTGGCTCTTTCTTCCTTTTGAAAGAGTAATTTTTACCCATAACACTGTAGAAATATCTGTGGAACTAGAAAATAGAAAATAGAAGTGTGGTCACAGGGTATATTAATTCATTTTCTGTTGCTATGACAAATACCTGAGGCTTCATACTTTATTATAAAGAAAAGAGGTTTTTCAGTTCATAGTTTTGAAGGCTGAAAGTCTACATGGCACAATGTTGGCTCTTGTAAGGCCCCCTTGACTGTGTCACATCATAGTAGATGGCATCATGGTGGAGCACGGGCAAGAGGGAGACATTATATGATGAGACAGGAAGACCAAGAGACACGGAAGGAGCCAGATTTGCTCTCAAAAGAATGCACTCAGGGTCCTTCTGAGGGCAGCACCTTCAGTGACCTAATCCATCACCTAGCACTAGGTTCCGCTTCTTAAAGGTGACCCCATCTCCCAGTGACCTGATGCTGGGAGCAGGCTTTGCCCATGTGGACCTCTGTGTGTGGGGGGGACCTGCATCCCCGTTGCAGCACAGTGATAGGGTCCCATGGATCTCCCTGCCCACCACTCTCAGGAACAGTCCTGGTTAGGCGTTTTCCCTGGAGAGCGGCTCTGAGCCACCTCTGCCCCTCATCCATTCCACGTTCCTCTGTCCCACACTTCTTCTTTTTAATTTTTTTTTTTTTGGTAGTTGCAGATGAACACCCTGCCTTTGTTTATTTGTTATTTATGTGGTGCCTCTCACGTGCCAGGCAAGTGCTCTGCCGCTGAGCCCCGCCCAGCCCTGTCCCATATTTCTTTAGGGCCCTTTCCCAGGCAGCTGCTCACGAGGAGGCTCCCGTCGCAGCTTGGGCATTTCTCTGCTGGCGGGGCAGTGCGACGGGTTTGGCCCAGGCAGCGCTCATTTCCTGCTCCTCTCCGCAGGAGATCCACCACCTGCGGCACATGGTCAGCTCGCTCATCGTCTCCTCCACCTCCGCCTACACCGTCAGGTGGGGCCCCGGGCTCGCGGCTGGGGCGGGGCGGGTGGGCTTAGACTCACAAGGAAGGGCGGGGGGGCTCTAGACTCGAGAAACGACCGAGCCAGCTCCCCAGTGACGTGTCACTTGGCCTCTCCGCCTCTCGCCTCTCGGGCACGGGGTTAGAATGAGGGTTCAGGTCACCCTGTTAATGCTTCCAGCTCCTAGATGGAGAGAGAGTTCAGGTGACGCACGTAGCTGGGGGCCTGGGACTCGCGGAGGCACCCAGCAGCGAGGCTCATCAGTGCTGGTTGAAAGGGACGCGGTTCTCCCAGGTTGCTTCCCAGTGGAGCCCTGGAAGCTGGGTGCTGGCTTCCTTCCTGTGCGGGGCTCCAGGCTGCACCTCTCCCGCTCCCTGCACCTCTCCCGCTCCCAGGGTACCTCTCCCAGCTCCCCGGGCACCTCTCCCGCTCCCAGGGTACCTCTCCCAGCTCCCCGGGCACCTCTCCCGCTCCCAGGGTACCTCTCCCAGCTCCCCGGGTACCTCTCCCGCTCCCCGGGCACCTCTCCCAGCTCCCCGGGCACCTCTCCCGCTCCCCTGCCACCTCTCCCGCTCCCCTGCCACCTCTCCCAGCTCCCCGGGCACCTCTCCCAGCTCCCCGGGCACCTCTCCCGCTCCCCTGCCACCTCTCCCAGCTCCCCGGGCACCTCTCCCGCTCCCTGGTTACCTCTCCCACTCCCTGCTTGGCGTCTTACCTTCTCCTCTGCGTCTGCTGTCCACCCCCTGACTTCTGTTTCCTGGGGGCGCCTGACACCACCGGGTCCCTTGAAGACCAGGTGTGCCTCAGGGTTTCTGTGATTTCTTCCCTTCCTCTTCCTTTCTTTGTAATGCACATAACAAGATTCACCATCTCCAAGTGTGCAGACCACGGCATCTAGAATGCCTCAGTGTTGTACCCACTTCTCCTCTCCAACACATTCGGTCACCCCAAAAGAAACTCCTGCTCACTCTCCTGCCCCTGGTGCCCTCCAGGCTCCTTCTGTCTCTGGGCCTGGCCTGTTCTGCCATTTCATATAGGTGGAATCGGGCAGCCTGGGACCTTTCGTGTTGGGCTTTCCCTCAGGGTGAAGCTTCTGAGGCTCAGCCACTGTGGTTTCTCAGCTTTGTCCTGCCCTGACCCTTCAGGGCCTGACGGTACCTAGTTGGTGGCTTCTGTTCCCTCGCAGCTGGGCTTCTTCATAGCCTGGCCCTGCCGTGGCCCAGGTCTTTCTCCATGTACACCCTTCTAGCTTCGGCTTCCTGTTCTCTCATTCTTAGCATCTCCTAATTCAGATTCTGAGGGAGGGAATCTGATTGTCGAGTTTCATACTTTCTGCCCAGTCCTTGTGGCCCATCCGAGCACTGCCAGAAACAAGCCTGTGCCACCCTCCTCCAGCCTCCTGAAGTGGGCACCTGCCTGGGCGCCGCACAGGGCAGTTTCAGCAGGGGCAGGTGTCATCGCCCACACTTTCTGTCACACCAGCTTGTGTCTCCAGTACTTCCTTGCTGGATGACCTGGGCAGGTCCTTGTCCCTCTCTGAGCCTGTTTTCTTCACTGTGACATGATTGTCACGATGGTTTCTGCTTCCCCGAGCTACTGTTGTAAGGCAGACCCCTGAAGGTCCTAGCTGCCCGGAAGCTGGGTTTCTTTCCCCTGTCCCTGGGCTCCATGGAGTCCCAGGAACAGAAAGATCTGCAAGTCCTGACTGCGAGGCTGGAGCTGTCACTGGGGACCAGGTTGTTGGGAGGCTGCCCACCCATGAGGCCTGGCCATAACTAGCCTTGAAGGAATCGAATTTCAGCAAGAAGCTGGGATCTGGGTGGAGGAACCAAGACTGGCCAGGGTATGGAGGTGGGAACTAGAATGGCAGTGGGCAGAGAGCCTCAGGAACCGGCCCTCGTTATGTCTTACCCCCTGACCCTGTGACCTTGCAGTAGGCTAGGTGTGGTGAACTTACTGTTGGTCACACCAGGCCAAAAGCAGAAAAGCTGCGTTCAGAGCTGAGCAAGGCAGGGGATGTGCATGAGAGAGGCTTCTAGGGAGTCCCCGATATCCTAATGGGGTGACACCTCCTCCCTGGCTTTACCAGGCCCTGAGCTGTACAAGCCTCTAAATTTCCAACAACACAATCTCACAGCTCTGGTACAGTCACCTTATCACCTGGGCCCACGTTTGGGCATCCTGGTATAATCTCCCACTGGCCCTCATCACCACCTTTGTTCTCCTTCCAGGGTCACGGGGGCATTTGGCCTCCCAGATGCCCTGGGTACAGTGGCAGTGCCTGTCAGTGGGCCATGCTGTCAGTCCTCCCAAGGTCCTGGCTGCCCCATAGCCCTATCTTGATCTGGCTCCCAGAGCAAGCTCTGTGCTCTTTGTGGTTACAGGATGACTGCTCTGTCCCAGGCCGACCTGGCCCCATCCCAGTGACCCCAGCTAACTTCCCCCCATCCCTACGACCCCCAGCTGACAGTGCTTATACCAGGACCCCAGACCTCTACCCCATCCTGACCTCCTGGTCCTTGCTGATCTCCCCCCACAGGGAGGAGGCAAAGACCAAAATGGGCGTGCTTCGGGAGCGGACAGAGAAGGAGGTGGCCCAGAACGACACGGAGGTGCAGATCCTGCAGCGGCAGATATCACACTTGGACCAGCTGCACCGTTTCCTCAAGCTCAAGAACAACGACCGCGGGGATCTCACCGCGGAGAGGCGTGAGCAGCGGGGTGACGCCCACCCGGGAGGCCTGGTTGCCACTCCAGGGCGGGCTCCGGGTGTCGGTGGAAGCGGGTGCCCTGGGCTCCGAGCCCCTGGTGCCACCTCGCAGCTGTGGCTTCTTCAGCTGGGGAGGAGGCGGAAGGACTCCGAAAGAGCTCCCAGGAGAAGCTGGTGATGCGCTATGAGGACACCATGAGTAAACTGTCCCAGCTGACCGGCGAGAGCAACCCGGATCTGTTGGTACAGAAGTACCTGGACAGTGAGTGGCGCTGGGCAGAGGGAGGGGGGCTCTTGGCCCAGCACCCCCACATCCCGCGTGGACCATCCTGGGTCAGCGCTAGGCATCTCTGGGCCTGGGGACTTTTACCGGCGCAGGAACAAGGAACCAGGCCTGGGACGCGCGGCCTCTGTCCATTTGCTGGGACTATGGCCTGTCTCTGTCCCCCTTTGCTGTCCTCATCCCTTTGTTCTCCACCCTCCCCCACCCTGCAGTGTTTCCCACGGGCCTGGGGGGGTCTGTACCCTTCCCTCGGGGTTCGGTTTCCGTAGCCCTCTTGCATCTGCCTTCTGTTTCCGTCTCCCCACCTCCCCTGCCCCGTGCCTGGGCCGCCTATGGAGTCTTTCCGTCCACTCCATGTCCCTCATTTCTCTCCCGTCCCTGCTGCTGTTTCTCGGATTTGTCTCCCTCTTTTCTCACACCTCGCCTTTCTCTGAGCCCCTGCATCTCTCCTGCTGTGTGCCTCCTTGAGACTTTCTGTCGCAGACTCTTTCACTCTGATTAACTCTGGATTTCAGTGTCACTCTGCTGATACCTTTTCTTTCTACTGGTCTCTACTTTTGTCTGTGTGTGGTCTTGTTTTCAATTTTATTTTATTTTTCTGTGTGGTTTTTCTGAATATTTTTTTCTCTGCTCTTCTGTGATCTCTGTTTTTCTGTCTCTCTCTCTCTGTACCCCACCTTAATTTCCCCCAGTTGAGGAACGCAACTTCGCGGAGTTTAACTTCATCAATGAGCAGAACTGGGAACTGCAGCATCTTCTAGAAGAGATCAAAGAGGTGGGTGAGCTCTCCGCGCCTTCTCCCCTCCCCCTCCTCCCCCATTCTCCTCCCTCCTCCTCCTCCTCCCCCTCCTCCCCATCCTCCTCCCCCTCCTCCTCCCCCATTCTCCTCCTCCTCCTCCTCCCTCCTCCTCCCCCATCCCCCCTCCTCCCCCTTCCCCCTTCTCTGGTCCCTGAACTTTCCTCCCCTGCTCCTGAAGCCCCGCCCAGTGTCCAGTCCTTGCCCCGCAGATGCAGGAGGCCTTGGTGAACGAGCGCGCCAGCGGGAGCACCAAGCAGGAGCAGGAGGCGCAGCGGCAGGCAGCCTTGCAGCAGCACCTGGATAAGGCGCGCTCTGAGTCGGATCAGCTCGAGGCCCGCTTGAAGGACTTTCGAGGTCAGGTGGAAACGCTCAAGGCCGGTGAGCGCCTGTGGCAGCCCCTCCTCCAGCCCCAGCTTCTTGATCTGGAGGGGTGCAGTGAGCCGGCAGAGGGTCCAGTTGGGCTGGCCCCTTGGAGGTATACCGTGGCTGCTTTGTGCACCTGCTTATCAGTCTAGACCACATCCATCTCTGTTCATCAAGGGCATCAGCCATCCAGTATTCCTGGATGAATATGTTCACACTGATTGGTCTAGCCCTCTGTCCACCAATGCCTGCGGGGTGGTGGTATTGTTGAGTCACAGGGCAGGTAGGTACTGAGATTTATTAGAAAATCCACATGAGGGCACCAGAGTGTTCCAGATGCCCTGCGCTCTGGCTGGCCCCTCTTACCGTCAGAGGTTGTGATGTTAGCCCTTTGAATGCGCATGCGGTACTACCTCTATTAATTTGAGTTTGTCTGATGACTAATAACTTAGGGCACCCTGTTTAATCCTGTGCATTTAAAAACAAATTAGGGTGTTTGTCTTGCTAAAACCGAGTTGCATGAGTTCACTGCATGTTCTGAATAGTAGTCTTTTTTTCCTCCACATTTTGTATAGCTGCATTATAGTTGTATAGAACGGTGGGGTTGATTGTTACATATTAGTACATGCACACAATATAACAATATAATTTGGCTAATGTCCATCCCAGAATATCCCTTCACCACTCCCTGGCCCTTCCTTCTATTCTCATCTCCCTTTGATTTTTACATTATCATCGCTATCCCTCACCTTTCTTTTCCTTCTTCCTCTCTACCTTCCACATATGAGAGAAGACATATGACCCTTGACCTTCTGAGTTTGGCTTATTTCGCTTAATATAATGGTCTCAATTTCCATCTGCAAATGATATAATTTCATTTTTCTTTATGGCTGAATAAAACTTAATCGCTTATATATACTACATTTTCACTAAGTTGCTGGGCTGGCTTTGAACTTGTGATCCTCCTGCCTCAGCTTCCTGAGTCTCTGGGATTATAGGTGTGTGCCACCATGCCTAGCTATTCCACACTTTGTTTATCCATTCATCTGGTGATGGACACCTAGGCTGGTTCCATAGTTTGGCTATTGTGAAATGTGCTGCTATAAACTTGGGAATGCATGTATTGCTATAGTTAAGATGACTTTAATTCTTTAGAATAAATACGAGAAGTGTTCTAGCTGGGTCATATGGTGGTTCCAGGCCTAATCTTCTGAGGAACCTCCATACTGATTTCCGTAGCAGTTGTACTAATTTACAATCCCACCAATAGTGGGAAAGTGTTTCTTTTTCATGTTTTCTTCCATATAGTTGACCTTTTCATTTTCTTGTGATAAACCTAAATTTATTTTTTAGTTTTGATGGTATCCAATTTACCAACTTTTCTTTTTGTTGTTAGTGACTCTGTGGCCTTCCCTAGAAGTCTTGGCTTGCTCTAAGGGGACAAAGGCACTCTCCTCTGTTTTCTGCTGGAACTTTATTGTTTTTGCTCCATATTGCAAATTAATCTGTATATATTGTATGAGGCGGGAGCCTAGAGTTTCTTTTGCTAAAATCACCCCTCCAGGGTGTCCTCCTTTCCATCTTATTTTGGGGGAAGGAGCCATTCAGAGCACTCAGGAGCCAGGCCACCCTGGCTTGGAACCACTGCCACCATTTGTAAGCCTCAGTATGGTTCCTCTTTCTGAGCCACTCTGGAAATGGAGGTGCAGTTGTCAGATGTGATGGTGATGGGCACTACAGCAGGAGAGGAGCAGAGGGCCGTGGTGAGGCGGTGGGTGTGCAGTGGAACTCAATCAGGTCGCCTTTTCTTGGGATTTACAAACACACACACATACACTCAGGCATTTTATACATTTTTGGTTGGTCATTTTTGTGTAAATAACATGTTCCTCCATTTAGAAGTGTGCTATTTTGCTTTTTTCAATTCACCAATATCTTGGTGCCATTTCAGTAATCAAAATATATTAACATAGAGTGACGTGGTAATATGATAAAAACAGAATGGAATAGTAGTGCTATCTCATTCTTGGTCTTGGTGAGTTTCATTCTGTAATATTACGAGATTTATTCTCCTGCTGGGGCTGCCGTAGCAAAATACCACAAATGGGATGGCTTAAACACAGAAGTGTGTTGTCTGACAGTCGGAGGCAGAAGCTGGAAATCGAATTCTCTGCAGGATTGGTTCTCCCTGAGGGCTGGGGAGGAAGGATCTGTTCTAGGCATCTGTTCTCGGCTTGTAGATGGCTCTGCTCTCTGGGTCCCATCTCTGCATTTCCCCTTTCATTTTATAAGGACTCTAATCATGTTGGGCGGGGGCCACTACACTCCCTTCTGACCTCATCTTATCATGAGTTCATCTTCAATGACCCTATTTCCAAATAAAGTCATATTCTGAGGCGTTGGGGAGTTAGGACTCCAACACGTGCATTTTTCGGGGGCGCAATTCAACCCTTAACATTATGGCTGTCCCAGAGTTATCCACTTAGGTCACTTCCAATTGTTTGCTGCTATCAATAATGCCATGAGACCCCTCTTATGAAGTTAAACACAACTGAAATAGAGGCATGTTATATATATATTTAAAGAACATGCAGGAATGCCATGAAACTGTATAAAACAGCAAGCAGGGGACTGATGGGCCAGGGTCCGGGAGGATGGTGTTTTTTTGTGAGAGATCCCGGGACTGCGGGAGGATAGGATGCAGGTTTCTGTCGAGGTCCCGGTGCCTTCTTAGTTCATGAACAATGGCTGGTTAATAACTCAGCACAAGTGGGCCATGACCCTGTCTAGTGGGTCCAGGGAAGACTGAATGCAACTGGGACTGAGGTTAGAAGAACACAAAGGCAGCAGCCCCCAGGCTGCTGGGTGCCCTCCAGCCCTGGGAGGGCCCAGGGAGAGGGTCTTGGAGCCCAGGAGGCTGGGGATGCTGGGTTTGTTTCTGGCTAAGGTGTCAGACGGAGGCAAGGCCCATGTTAGCTCTGTCCTCTTGAGCCCTCAGGTGGGTCTACTGAGCTGAGCTGAGCCCCTTTCAATCTTTGAGCCTGGACTGCTATCTCCACAGAATGCACAGCAGGGACCTGAGCAGGGAGAGGGCTAGCGTCCAGTGGGCTGTGCTGGATCAATGACAGTAGCCCCCCCGCCCCCAGATATCCAGCTGCTCTTCACCAAGGCTAACTGTGACAGCAGTGTCATCGACGACCTCCTCGGTGTCAAGACCCACATGCGGGATCGGGACATGAGCCTCTTCCTGAGCCTCATTGAGAAGCGACTGGTGTACCTTTTGACAGTGCAGGCCTTTCTAGAAGTCCAGGTGGGCCAGGGCAGGGACGGGCCCTGGGGGCTGACCTGTGGCCAGGCCTGAGCTGAGCCCTGGCTCTCGCATTCTCAGAACCAAGCCCCCTTGACGGACACTGCCCTCCTGCTGCTGGGCCAGAGCTATGAGGATCCTCCCAAGAAGATGGCCCCTCTGCAGCCACCTGACAGCATGTGAGCCGGGCTGGGGCAGGCATTGGTGGGGATAGGGAACAAGTGGGCTGGGGTCTGGGACTAGGTGGTGGGCCTGGCTCAGGGAGGATGGAGGATGATGCGGGGGCTAGAGAGAGCCAGAGTCGGGACTCCAGGGCACTGTGTGGGAGGAGATGGTGGGTGTTGCCAAGGGGAGAGGGCCGGCCCCAGAACAGCTGAGGGCCTCTGGTGAAGGCAGGAGGTGCCATTGGCCTTTTGTGGGCATGAGTCTAGACTTTTCTGCCTTCCCCCACCCTAGAGAGGACCCCCCCGGTTTTGTGGCCAAAGACGACCATCCCATGAGCAGGGAGGAGCTGCTGAGCCAAGTGATGCAGGCGGTGAGCAGGCTGGCAGCTGCAGGTGGTGGCCGGGGCCGGCAGTGCTGTGGGGAGGGCCTCGGCTGTTCTCTGGGGCCCTGACTGTCCTCCCCGCCCCAGGTGGAGGTCCAGGAGCTGGCCCAGGAGCAGCGCCAGAAGGAGCTGGCGGAAGCAGTGGGGAAGATAGACAGCACCCCGGCCGGGGCCTTCTCAAGCACCAGAGTGGCCAGTGCTGGGCCCTCCCTGGGGGCCACCAGCAGGATCCCTGGGATTCCTGGGTCCATCCTGAGCCACAGAGCCAGCAAGGATCAGGGCACAGGCTCCATCAGCCGTGTCACTTTTGGCATCCCCAGCTCCAGTGCAGGCCAGCTGTCCAGGGGTCACCACTCCAGTACGGGCCAGACCACCTTTGGCCCCATGAGTGCCAGTGGGGTCCCAGGTTCCAGTCGGACCTCGAGCGCCGGTCGTGTGACCTTCAGACCCATTAGTTCGGGCAGCAACCTGGTGTCCACTGGCTATATGGATTCCAGCAGAGGCCAGGAGAGCTCTGCAGGTGGCCTGGCGAGCAGAGGCGTGGGGTCAGAATCAAGCGGGGGCCCCAGCTCCAGCAGAGGGGCTCCCTCCAGCACCAGGCCTGCCTCCTCCAGCAGCAAGGACTCCCGCTGCTTCTAGGGCGTCCAGCCCTGCCCTGCCCTGCGCCCTGCAGGTTCCCCGTCTCTGCCTCCCTCTTTGCCCTGGGAGTCTCCATCTCTCAGCGTGGGCCTTGTCTCTCTGCCCCTAAGCGCTCATTTCCCCCACTCCTGCCTCCTCTCCCTCTCCCGCTCACTCCTCCTCTCCGTCTCCCAGGCTCTCCTGGCACCTCACATTCTCATCTTTACAGCTCCTCGTTCCTCACTCCCTAAGAGCCTCCCCATACTGACCAGATGAGCTGTGACCCCAGGAAATAAAGGTCTGGAGTTCAACTCTTACCCCAGCCCGGGTACATGTGTGTGAGACAGCCAGCTCGAGACAGGGCTCTTCCCTCGACCACTAGTCCAGGGAGAATTTGTGACCCTGTCCTTATTCTCTGCCATTCACTCACTCATTCATTTTTTGAGACTTGCACGTGTCTGGCTCTGCTGGGGCGGTGTCGGCTGGGGTAGGCTGCGTTACCTGTGGTAAGAGTTATGCTCCAGAAGCAGTAACCCCCCCTCCGAGTGCAGCAAAGGTTTCTTTCTTTCCATTGCGGCTGCTGTGTGTGGGTCAGCCAAGAGCTCTGCTCCCTGTGCCCCAGGCTGTTGGAACAGCCTCCCTCTGGAGAGATGCCAGTTTCCTTTGACACTGGGAAAGGGAAAGTGAAAAAGTAGGCTCCTAGAACTTTTACCTGGGTCAGGTGCTCAGGAGGCTGAGACAGGAGGATCGAAAGCTTAAGACCTGCCTCAGCAGCTTAGTGAGGCCCTGAGCAACTTAGCAAGGCCCCGTCTTAAAAAAAGGGCTGGGGATATGGCTCAGTGGTTAAGTGCCCCTGGGTTCAATCCCCAGTGTGTGTGTGTGGGGGGGGAGAACTTTCCCCTGGATATGACACAGTTGCCTTAATTCAAATTTATCATCCAAGGCAGGTCACCTGACCATGCCTCGATTCAAGGGCAGGGTGGGGTGGGGGGAAGTACAGTGGCCTGTGTCTGAAAGGGGAGGATGGAAGGGATATCTGCAGGCTTTACACCAGCTGCGGGCCACCGAGTTGGAGCAGAGAAATCAGAGACCTAGGCCACTGTGGGTGACCCCTGCCTGTCTCATGCTTGGTGCCCTGTCAAAACCTCATCCTACCAAGTTCAAGCAGGTGACCTGTCACTTACCCTTGTGACCCAGGTAGGCAGAATGTGTGACAACAGAATGTGCTGCGGAGGGGTGTGTGTGTGTGTGTGTATAAAGCCTGGCAGAGTGAATACTCGAATGCATCTGTGATTATAAGTACCGTCGTCTCTTGGCATCCATAGGAGATTGGTTCCAGGAGCTCCACAAATACCAAGGTCCACAGGTGTTTGAGTCCTTTATGTGACACGGCATAGTTACGACTGACCTACACACATCCCCCACACACTCCAGACAGGTCCAGACAGGTCTAGAGCACGGTGCCTGCTATAATGGAAATGCTCTGTGAAGAGCTACCCTGGATTTAGGAGATGATGACAGGAAAAAAGTCTGAATACGTTCAGTACAGGCACAATTTTCTTTTTTCATACCAGATATAAGCTCAGGAGCACTTAACCACTGAGCCACATCCCTGGCCCTTTTTATTTTTTATTTTTGAGAAAGGGTCTCGCTCCCTTGCTTAGGGCCTTACTAAATTGCTGATGCTTGCCCTTGAACTTGGGATCCTCTTGCCTCAGCCTCCTGAGTCACTGGGATTACAGGTACTGTGTCTGGCTGGCACCATTAAAAAAAAATTTTTTTTTAGATCTGCTGTTGGTTGAGTCTTCAGATGCAGAACCCGTGGATGCACAGGCTGGCTGGACAATGATGAGGATGAAGATGAGTGGGGGGCTGGGCTGGGCTCAGTGGTACGGTGCTTGGGCAGCATGGGCCAGGCCGGTGTGCAATCCCGAGCACTTAGCACAGAGACAATCCAATCAACTCTTTCCTCATCTGATCCCAGGATCTGGTAAAGGCTCCCAGCAATCTCCCAGCTTTCTCCCGATCAGTGTTCAACAGTGATTCTTTGTGGAGAATTTGCTAGTTCTGGGTGCCAATACTCTCCCACCATGGCTGTTTCAGAGTTGGAAGAGGTGGGTGAGGTCAGGCCTGTCCACTGGTGCCCCAGGCTCCCTGTACCTCCCACAGAGCACTCCCCCAGCACAACTGCCTTCAATTCTAAAAACACTGAGAGCTGTCCAGAATGGAAGCTGCCTTACATGTTTAGGGCACAAAGACTCCATTTCCAGTGTACAAAGCTAAAGCCGCAACACTTCTAAACCTTTACCAAGAAACAGAACAAGGAGCTGCAGCCTGCTTGGTGCCGGGATGAGATCTTGACTTAAGAGGAAGGTGCTCTGAGCGGCAGATGGACGGGCTCCAGGTAATCCAGGGTGTGCTCTTGTTGAGGCCACGCCCGCCCCCCCCTCCAAGGACTGGAGGCATCTTGCCTTGGGGCTCCAATCTTCTCTCTCACTGGGCTGTGGGGAGCAGAGCATGGCTAGCTCTTTCCCCATGAATTGGACAAACATGTATTGAGTTCCTCCTGTGTGCTGTGGGTCATGCTAGGTTCTGGGGCATAGAAGAAGGAACGAGAAATTAAAAGAAGGTGTTTTGGAAGGAGGTAGAACAGGCAGCTCCCCTGGGATGTGGCTGCTGGAGGGAAGCTGCTTCCCCTCTTGCTCCTCTGGGTCCCAGCAGATCTCATCGTGGTGTGCAGCAGAGCCGTGACCACTAACCTATCTATCACCGGAGGGACTTCCTCCTCCTCCCCAGACAGGGCCCAGGACCTCAGATCCTCTCCCTGCCTCCAAAGTGGCCTCGTCAATAGGACAGCTGCACCTAGCCACGGTGACCCCAGCAGCGAACCGCCTGAGGTCCTAGACCCTCCTCTGCCTTCCCCTGGTCTGTTTGTAGTTGGCCAATCCTGAGGCTGCAAGCCCAGGTTCATCAGAGACTGTGTCAGAGGAGCCAGGGTCAAAGCGAGATTCCTCTTGGTTCCCAGGCTCTGCAGCACCTCCTTCCCCTTTGCCCGGTGTGCAGAGCGGGGTGGAGGATGAAAAAGGGTGGTGGTGCCGAGGTGGTGGTGAGGGTGTTGCCGATGGTGACACTGGTGACCACGTTGAAGACGGCGACACTGCTGGTGACAGGTGGGAATGGGAGGTGGGAATGGAGGTGGTGATGTGATGGTGTTGTCACCTCTACACAGGCTCTTCGTTTCTTGCTCAGATCATTTTGTTACATACAAGACAGGCAGCTTTATTGGTGAAAATGGAAGTAGGACTGAACTAAATTTTACCCAGTTGCAGTGAAATTAGGAACATTTTGTGTTTTGTGATTTTTCTCCTCCAGGAGTGAAGCAGAAACTTGTATTGTGGCATCTGAGCTGTGTGGCCTTGGGCAAGTGTCTTAATTTCTCTGAGCCCCATTCCCCATTCTGAAATCAGAGCTGGCCATGAGGAGGTGGGGGACAATCACTGGGGCGGTGGTCTGGGTGCCATCAGGGTCTTTGTCAGCTGAAAATAGTGGAGATAATGCAGAACAGTGGGGACACAGCGTGGGTCATTAGTGGAGACTCAGAAGACAGGAAGTCACTTAAGGAGAGCTCAAGGTTCGGTCCTGCTGCTGCCCAATGGATCAATGACTGGAGAGGCAGAGTGATGGGGAAGGGCAGAGCTTTATAAGCAATAGGCTGGCAGGTGACAGATGGCATGTTATGGCCTTCAGTGACCATCTCTTGAAATAGGAGTGTCTTTCATATGATTCTCCAAGGGAAGGCGTGTATGGTATATGGGTCTCAGACAGGTGGGCACCTGGGTTGTCAATGTTATGAAAAATAGCGTAGTCTGGAGTGTGTTCCCAGTACCTCTCATCTGCGGTCCAGCGGGTCGAAAGGAGAGAAATGATTGAAGTTTCTGCCTTAGCATAGCTGTGCCGCCAGGTGGCGCCCGTGCCCCGTCCGAGTGGGTTTTGCTCTTTCCCACTCGGTCCCAGCAGGTGATTTCCTCCCGGTCCTGCCTCCGTCTGGCGATCTTGTTTTGCGGGATAAAAGCCCTGGTCTTGAATATAGTTCCCGGAGCGCAGTCCTGCAAAAACGGGATATGGCTCTCTGAACACATCCATTCATCCTTCCTTCTTTTCACGATGTCTATTAAATTGGTGAAAATGGAACTAAATTTTTTTGAACTAAATTTTACCCAGTTGCAGTGAAATAGGAACATTTTGTGATTTTTCTCTTCCAGGAGTGAGGCAGAAACTGGCATTGACGAATCTGAGCTGTGTGGCCTTGGGCAACTGTCTTAATTTCTCTGAGCCCCATACCCCATTCTGAAATGTTCCAGACGAAGTCAGTCTGTACAGGGAGGCTCCTGGCAGGGGAACTAAGAGCCAAGTTTCTGGTGCCCACGGCAGAGCCACCCGCCAGCTGACCTCGGACAGCTTGCTTAGCCTGCCCCAGTTTCCCCTGCTGTAAAATGGAGCAGTAATACACCCACCTGACAGGGTTATTGTGAGGGCTTCCTTAGTAAACATTTGC
This sequence comes from Urocitellus parryii, assembly GCF_045843805.1. NCBI lineage: Eukaryota > Metazoa > Chordata > Mammalia > Rodentia > Sciuridae > Urocitellus > Urocitellus parryii. The sequence goes on from NC_135545.1 coordinate 7,906,212, forward strand.
AAAGTACCTGGTAGATTTGCTAAATCTATTTCATTTAACAGCCCTGTGGGAATTGAGGGCCTATGTGGGTGGGTGGGGGAGCCCTAAGATCGCATCACCTCCTCTCTCTGAATTGAGTCCAGGGCTCTGACTTCTGGCCTGTGTCTATCCCTGTGCCCAACCTTACTTTAGGGGTAAGAGTAGATCCAGACCCATTTACATGGTCTGGGGCTGCATCTGGGCTAACAGCTTGCAGATCATCCTTTTCCTTTCAAGATGGGAGGGGGTCCCAATGCACCCCAACTCTAGGAGAAAGCAGCAGGCCCCTAGGAAAAGCAGGCCACAGGGGCCAGGCTGCAGAGTCCCCTTCTTCTGGGAGAGTCCTTAGCAGACAGGTCTTCCCCAAACACCAAAGACTGAACTTGGCAGAACTTTAGGGTTCTCTTTCCTTTCCCCCATTCTCACCTTCCTCTTTTCTTTCTCTTTTCCTGCAGAGGTTCATTACAGTTTTTACAGACTGAAATCCACCCAGGGTCCGTGTACAATTCAGAGTTTTGATACATTTGCAGAGTTGTACAGTCATCACCCCAACCCAGTTTAAAAGCTCCTCCACTACTAAGTTCCTCATCACCAGCTTGCAGTCAATTCCCTGTCCCAACCTCCCACCCCAGGCTACTGCAAATCCACTTTCAGTCTCTCCAGATTTGCTTCCTCTGGAAATACCATATAAATGAAACCAGACAGTCCTGCTGTGTCTAAAATAATTTTGCTTCTAACATATGTGAATTGCAGAACCAAAGTCAGGAATGACTTTTGCAAAGTTTGTTGTGAGGCCTGTGCAAGAATTGATTTCAGCAGCCGTGTCGATAAGGTCTGCAGTGAGATAAAGAATAAATCTCTCTGAAACCAGGCTAAGAAATAACTGATAGGGCAGTGAAAATGAAAGGATAGATTCTTCCTGCTACCTATCTGGCTGAATCTTTCTCTGAAAGAAGAGATACTAAGAGATATTCAGTGGATACCACCGTATGTATTATTAAAAGAATCAGAAGTAGGAAAGAGAACACTGGGGATTTATGCATAGGCATAAAAATAAAATTGAGCAGGAAATGATCCAAAATGTGCCATAGGGTTTCTGCTCTGCACTGGGGGAGGCTGCCGGTAAGGTGCAGCCATGAATTGTTTAATGATGAACTGCTTCTGGGCCTGGATACTGGTATGTGGGTGGTCATTTTACTGACTTTGAACGGCATATGTATACTTTCCTTCCCTCCTTCCTCCCTAGCTTCTTTTCTTCCTCTTTTTTATATTGGGATTCAACCTAGGGCTGCTCTACCACTGAGCTACATCCCCGGGCCTTTTTATTCATTATTTTAAGACAGGGTCTTGCTAGGTTTCTGAGGCTGGCCTCCACCTTGTGGTCATCCTGTCTCAGCCTCCCCAGTTGCTTGGATTACAGATGTTCACCACCACGCCGGGCAGTGGGTAGACATTTTCAAATGCATGTGGGTATCCATATTTCCTGATTAAAAAAATTGAAAAAAAAATTGAATTTTGAGAGAGCTGAGTCTTTCCTTATCTCTGTTCTCTCCACTGGAAAGCAGGGACAGTGATGTTTTATTCTTTCTTTTAGTTGGAGGTCAGGAAACTGGTCCATGGGTCAAATCAAGCTGAGCTGAGAAGGAGTTCATCATGTGATATGTGAAAATGACATGAAGTGCAGATTTTAATGTTCTTAAGTAGTCTTATGGGATCTAGTCTGCCCAGCTGTTTATACACTGCTGCTGGATTAAAATCATACTTGGGATTTAGTGGATGGAGGTGTGGAGCCGACATAGCATGTGACGAGCATTTGCTTCCCCTCCTGGTCAGCTGAGGCACTGTCGGTCCCACGTGATCTGATTGCTTTTAAGTAACCTAAGATGGTAGCCCCATCTTGAGGGTAGAGAAAATACAAATGTGTCCTTCATGAGTAGGCGCGCCTTCCTGCAGCCCCAGGGGTCGGGCTATGCTCACCGGTTCCTTTGTGATATTACCCCCTTGCCCCTTTTGGGATAGAATGTTCCATGGAAATGCCTTTTGTGTGTCCCCTTCTCTTGCTCTGCCCTTGGGTGTGGCCTTCCTAGATGTCAGTGGACCTGCTGGCAATGGACATCAGGAAGCTAGACTCAACCCCTGAAACCTGACCCCTTGACTCATTTGAATGGCTTCTCCTCAATAAAAAGGGTCAGCGCGCACCTGCTCTCTCTTCCTGTGGACCCTTAAGGTCAGAGGAGCCGTCACAGGACCCCAAAGAAAAAGGTATCTCCGTCTCTTGTGCGGTTATTTCCTGCAGCCCAGTTCCCATGGAGTGACCCTGAGTGTTTTAGTCATGAGGAACGCGACTTGGAGGTGTGACATAGAGGACATTGAAAGGTTGATGTCACAGACCTCCCTTGGTGTCCATGGGGGTCACTTCCAGGACCTCTCTGGGATACCAAAATCCATGCTAGAGACCCTTCTCTACAATGGCATGGTATTTACACTCAGCCTGCGCATGTCTGCCTGTTCACTTTAGGTCTGCTCTAGAGTATGTGTGGCATCTTCCAGTGCAGGTGCTTGTGCCTATCCAGTACGGACATAGTTGTTTTAAAGACTATTTATCCACAGTTGGTTCAATCTGCAGATGCAGAGCCCATGGACACAGGAGGGCGACTGTTTTCGTCTTTCCTGGAGGGGCCCCAGCGCCATGCCACCAGACAGGGCCACAGGGGAAGCACTCAAGAGGCGGAAGCAGGGATGGAGGGAAGCCCCGGCTTGCACTGGGGTTTCCTTGGGAATGGCCAGGGAGGCAGGCAGACAGCTCGGGACTGACAGGTATGATTCTGGTGAGCTTGTGGTAGGGGTTGTCCCTTGTAGCTGGCCCCAGGGTGATTTAGGCTGGCGGGAGGGGTTTAGGTGTGTGTGGGGGTGCTGGTGTGTGTGAGAATTAGATGAGCAGGGGGTTGGCTCAGATACAGATGGGGTGTTCCTACGTAAGCAGAGAAAACATTTTATTATGCAAATAGAAGAAGCAGAGCTGGTGCATGGCACACGTCTGTGATCCCAGTGGCTCATGAGGCCGAAGCAGGAGGATCGTGAGTTCAAGGCCAGCCTCTGCAACTTAAGAGAAAACCTGTCTCAAAATAAAAATAAAAAATTGCTAGGGGATGTAGCTCAGCGGTACACCATCTCTGGATTCAATCTCCAGTACCACCAAAAACAAAACAAAGCAACCAAAACCAAAACAAAAATCCCAAATCAAAAAACCCTCCATTCTTGGGGGTGGAGTATTTGATAAGTGCACTTTTATTTATAGAACATGGGTTTCTTTATGGTGTATTCCTATGTGCAAATAACATACTTTGATCACAGAGCTGGGACAGGGCACACTCCTGTAATCCCCAAGATGGCAGCGGTGGAGACTGGAGAACTGCAAGTTTAAGGCCAGTCTCAGCAATTTAGCGAGACCCTGTCTCCAAATAAAATAAAATTTAAAAAGGTCTGGGTATGTAGCTCCGAGGCAGAGCAGGCTTGGATTTAGTCTCCAGTACCACAGCGCATGCACACATGTGCACACACCCGTGCACACACACACACACATGCAATTGAAGGAGGAACACAGTAGAGGCAAATGGAGTCTGCTGTGGCCAGAAGGTGTACCCCAAAGCTCCAGTACTGGAGACTGGATCCCAATGCCGTGGTGTGGAGGCTCGAGACTTTTAAGAGGTGATCAGGCCTGAGGCTTCCACCTTGGTGACTGGATTGGTGCGGTCATCTTGGGGTGGAGTCATCTAGGAGTGCATTTTTATTAACAGAATATGGTTTTAAGGTATATTCATACATGCAAGTAACACACTTGGATCATATCCCCCAGCCTGTGGCGCTATCGGGAGGAGGTGGAGCCTTTGGGAGGGGCTTTTCACTGGAGAGTTCTGGAAAGATGTGCCCCTGCAGGTTAACTCACTGAGCTTCCTGCCAGTCTGTCCTCCTGGCATGTCCAGGACAGCAAGACCCTTGATGAAGCTGTCCCCACCCTCCTTCCATCTGCAGGGAGCCTCTCATCTGTGAGTCTTGAGATGCCTCTGGAGCCCTGAAGACTTAGTAAAGGTTTTCCCACACTCCTCACACGCATAGGGCCTCTCCGCCGTGTGTGTCCTGATGTGCGCGGTGAGTTTTGAGGACTTGGGGAAGGCTTTCCCACACTCCGGGCAGGCGTAGTTCTTGCTCACAATGTGCTTTGTCAGGTGCTTATTGAGGTGCAGGGAGTACCTGAAGGCTTTCCCACACTGCTCGCATTCGTAGGGCTGCTCGCCTGTGTGAATGTCCATGTGTCTCCTGAGAAAGGACTGGTAGACAAAAGCTCGGCCACACTCGCGACACCTGTAGCTTTTCACTCCGGTATTAGTCCTCTTGCGTGGACCGGAATGGTGAGCATGGGCAGAGGTTTTCCCACTTGGTTTCTTAGTCTCTGTCTTCACGCGGGAGGACCCTCCCTGCAAGGTCCAGGCTGGGTTGTGACTGAAGTTGCTTCCACACTGGTTGGAAACGAGCATTCTCCCTGCACTGGGAGTCCCGGGTGCCTTGGGGACTCTGTCTCCACTGAAGGCTTTTCCAGACGCATCCCACAGCTGCATATCCACTCCCGTGTCAATTTTATCATGTCCACGACGCACGTGGTTCTGATTGTCCATCCACGGGTGTGATCTCGGCTCTGTGCATGTTCTCATGTGCGGGACCAGCTGCCCGTTCTGCCACCAGACGCCATCACAGCCATCATTTTTAGGTAATTCTTGATGACTGTTTAAGATGGGACAATATGTCACGATATTCCAGGAACACGGTGGGAGGTATTTTCTTGTGGACTCTCTCTGCGAAGGCACAAGCCTCAAGCTGTCCCTCACTTGGTGACACCCACAGGATACAGCTGGAGATACGCCTTTGCCCTGGGCAGCTGCAGCTTGGGTCGCATTTTGCTCCCCTGGCTTCTGTGGCTCCTCTGTGCTGTGGCACTGCTGGTCTTCTAACGGGGAAGGCCACCCCGTGTTGCCAGTGAGACAGCCGGTGGCTTCACGAAATGTTCTTGTAGCAAGAACATCTGGCTGAGAGGTTCGGTCTTTGGTTTTACATTGAGTCACCCAATCTGAAACAAAGTGGCACAAGGGTTACATTCTTCCTCCCAAGCAAAGGTGGGTGAGAGGAAAAATGGCGGCACCCAGGTGGATTTCTTTACACATGACCATCCAACATATGTGACAAAAAGATGGGAAAGGGAAGAACCCAAGACTAAGTGAGCTTAGTGCCTTAGAGTGACCCTGTTCCTGGGCTCCATTTACACCCACTTGTGGACCCCACCAAGGCTTGTTCATCATGAAAGGCATGAAAATGTCATGTCATTGACAGGCTTCCAGGTTCTTGGGGAAAAACCAATGTCCACTACTTGGGGGGCAGAGGCTGTGGTCTGTCATTTAACAACCCCGTTCCCATCTCTCACATACCTCTCAGGACATAGGAGGCACCAAACCAGCACTGGTCCCATTGCTGACTAAATACAGGAGGAGCATCCTCAGCTGTGGATGCCATGTTCTCCCGCTTCATGTCCTCGAGGAGATTCCTCTGAGAAGGGTCCACGTGTCCTTGGTGAAGTTCACAACCACATCCACGAAGGTCACCATGTCCTAAAACAACATTCCCATTTTGGCTCTGTGGGGTCCTACTATAGTTGACTTGTGCCTCTCCACCCCAATACATGTTGACGTCCTGACCCTTGGGACCTTTAAAGGTGATCTGATTTGGAATTCAGGTCTTTGTAGATGTCAGGAGTTAGGATGAGGTCATAATGGAATAGGTTGGCCCTGTCCCATGGCTGGTGTCCTCATAAGAGGAGGAAATCTGGACACAGATGCACAGAAGGGAGGATACCATGTGACAATGACAACAGAAATTGGAGGGAGGGGTCTACAAGTTGAGAGTGCCAAGGACTGCAGGCAGCCACCAGAAGCTGGGCGAGCGACTGACCACCAAAGCCTCAGAAGGAACCACCTGCCACCATTTTGATTTTGGATTTCAACTCCAGAACTGTAAGAGGATACATTTCTGCCACTGGGAGGTGGCCAGTGGGGGGCACTCTGCTGCAGCCACAGGCAGTCTGACCCCTCAGAGGGAGGGTGGCTCAGGGCCTAGGAACACTCCATTCACAGGAGGTTCATTCAAGGTCTGGTTCTCTGCCGTCAGACTCTTCTCCCCTCGGTCCACATTCACCCCCAAGATGACCATAAGGTGGCTTGTGGGGTTGGGCGTGGTATCACACACCTGTCATCCCAGCAGCTCAGGAGGCTGAGGCAGGAGGATTGTGAGTTCAAAACCAGCTTCAGCAACTTAGCGAGGCCCTAAGCAACCCAATGAGACCCTGTCTCTGAGTAAAGTACAAAATAGGGCTGGGATATGGCTCAGTGGTTAAGTGCCCCTGGGTTCAATCTCCAGTACCCCCCACCCCCACGGGGGGTGGGGTGGAGAGGGGGGATGGTTTATGGCTTCTTGGGCTGTGCTTCTGCCTGTCTGTCTGTCTTCATTCCCTAAATTCTTTCATCCTGACTCACAGCTTTGGGGATGTGCCAGTCTCCCCTGGTGGACAGTGCTCTCTCAAGTGTACTGGGGGCCGTAACCAGACACCACCCACAGGGACATGTTGGTGACCACAGGGGTTGCCTCACAGTCCTGAAGGCCAGAAGTCCAGGTTGGAGGTGCCGGCAGGCTTGCTTTCTCCTGGGGCCTCTCTCCACGACCAGCAGGGGGCCGTCTTCTGTGTTCTCACCAGGTCTCTCCCCTGTGCTCACACATCCCAGGTGTGTCCTCATAATGGGCCAGCACCCCACCCTTATGACCTCATCTGACTTCCGTGACTTCTTTCAAGGACTGTGTCTCAGTACAGTCACGTGGGGGACTAGGGCCTCACTATGAATTTTAGGGTCACACAGTTCAGTACACAGCACCTGTGTGTTCCCTGTGATTTCCGGATCCACCTCCGTCTTGGGGACTACCTTTGCTGGAGAGCCAGGCTGGATTCGGAAATGAGTAGCACCACAGTGAGACCTTGGGTCCCTCAGACAACACTCTGTGACCTCATTTGACCCCCAGGCCCTGATGAGGAGTGGAAAGGATCTGTCACTGCAGCAGGGGGACCTGGCAGAATCCCCTGTGTATAGTCTCTTTAACCAGAGGTGCAGACCTCGGAGGGCACATCTGAGGACAGGCCCTGCCTGGCCCCATGTGCTCTGGCCACCCCAGCCTTAGGCAGAGCCACCCTCAGTTGCTGGGAACCACTGTGCCCTTTGGTTGTGTGTGGGGGGGTCCACTGCAGACTTTTCCTAGACAAAGAGCAGCCAGTCTGAGCTTTTCTGTGTCCCTTGAAGGAGGTGGACAAGGAGAGCGTAGGGGGAAGAAAAGGGCCATGAAGATCCAGGCTCACTGCACCTCCTAAACACTAATCTGAGCAAGCATATGCTCGCAGCAATGCTCCTGCCCTGTGCGCCCCTCCCACATTTAGTTCTGTTTCCTTTTGTTTTTGGTACCTGGGATTGAACCCAAGGTCACTTAACCACTGTGCCACATTCTGAGCCCTTTTTTATATTTTAGAGACAGGGTCTTGCTGAGTGGCTTAGCGCCTCACTGAGTTGCTGAGGCTGGCTTTGAACTCACAATCCTCCTGCTTCAGCCTCCAGAGCTGCTGGGATTATAGGCACCCACCACTGTGACAGGCCATGTTAGTTCCGAGCTCTGAGCACAGACTCCCACCTGAATGCTTATTCCATGCAGGGGCTAATCTGAGGCTACCTGCCATTCATTCAGTCTTAGGTGAAATTGGCAGTTGTGGGGTCAGGACGGTCTGCCAGGCCATTAGGATGCCTTGTAACCACAATGGTTATTTGGTTCTCAGTCCCCTGGGTTCCGGGGTATCTGGCATTCTGTACCCCATGAGTCATCAGCAATACCAATCAACAGAGAAGCATAAGACCTTGGCCGACAATCTGCAGTGGATCAATTTCCACACAGCAGGCCATTCAGAGCTGTAACGCGCGGTCACCTTGCACAGTAAAGGGTCAGCCCTTCGAGTCTGGTTTGTTTGCACTCTGCATATTAACTTGAAGGAACATTAGGCACAAAACCAAAATCTTATATGCATCTGTCTCTTGGCCACCCTGCATTTGTCCTTTGTGGGGTGATATTCTAAAAATACCCCTGCTAGGGCTGGGGCTGTGGCTCAGTGGTAGAGCACTTGCCTTGCATGTGTGAGGCCCTGGGTTCAATCCTCAGCACCACATAAAAATAAATAAAATAAAGGTATTGTGTCCATCTACAACTAAAAAATATATCCTGGCTAAAATGCCAAATGATATATGCATATTATTGGAGATTATTTATCATTGCAAATGATTGAAAACCACCTCTAAATATCCAACAATGGGAAGTGATTTAAAGTGACAAATCCACATTACCAACTATATGATCATAAGAATGAATAAAATCGTTCTCATATTGATATAAAGTAAGATTATGTGGTTCCAGGTTATATTTCATATTTTAAGTAAAAAGAAAAAAGCTGTGCAGAGTGGTGCCCGCCTGTCGTTCCAGCAGCTTGGGAGGCTGAGCAGGAGGACTGCAAGTTCAAGGCCAGTCTCAAAACTTAATGAGTCCAGAAGCAACTTAGCAAGACCCTATCTAAACATTAAAAAAAAAAAAAAAAAGACTGGTGGGGTGGGGTAGGGGTGGGGACATAGCCCAGTGGTTAAGCACCTCTGGGTTCAATTTCTAGTTCAAAAAAAGGGGCCAAGAACACAATACGTGTAAATCAGGAACTGGGTGGAGCAGAAGCATAGAGACCTTCTCTAAATATTGCCTTATTCTATAGGTTTTAGTTGGGAACCATGTGAAGTTCCATTGTCAATAATAAAGCCATACCTAAAATAGAGAAACTGAAATGACAGAGGGTGTATCCTAGGTTGGCAGGTGAACCACTGGGAATAGAAAGTTAGTATGAATGGCCTACAACCTTAGCGTATAATTTCTATTGTACAAAAAGAGAGAAAACATAAATAGTGGCTTTATTGCTTGAAGTAATATTAGACATTTTTAAACTAATATTTTATGCACAATGTAGGATCAAACAAAGGCACTGTTAATATTAAGGAAGCAATATTTTTAGTGCAAGGAGAAAAAAGATTCAAAGGTAAAAATGAAAAGAGCTGAAAAAACCTCAGATTCAGAATTCCAGCGTGAATAAAAACACAGAGGGGCAGAGAGGGAAATTCCAGAAGTGCACCTGGGTTATCCTGTTGTGCCAGATGGCAGGGAAGTCACCCCAGGCTGCCCGGAGGCTGCCCAAGCCCATGATGCCAATTCAATAATGAGGATGCAGTTTTGAGAAAAAGGAAAAAGGTTTATTGCTTTGCTAGCAAAGGAGAAACACAGGGGACCCTTGTCCCGGAGGCTGTGATTCTGCTCATCTGGAGTTTTGTAAAAAGGCGATTCAAAGGCTACATCCCAGGTGTTATCTGTTGGGGTGTGATTTACTTATTAATTTGGGAGACAGTCATTTCTGAGATCTTCTAGTACCGTCCTCAAAGTCTGGATTACTTCTTTCCTGTGGTGGGTGTGAAAGGCGAGTGACTCACCCAAGACAGAGATTCAACCAAGAGAGTTTATTGGGGGGCTGCCTGAAGGAGAGAGGTAGAGAGTAGAGAGAAGAGGAGGAGGGCAGAAAGAGAGAGAAAGGGTAGAGAGAGGAGAGAAAGAAGAGGAAGAGGGCAGAGTGCAGAGAGAAGAGAGAAGAGTGTGTTTACAAGCTTTGGCTTAAGAAGGGTTGCGTGGGGACATGGCGGTTGCTGATTGGCAGGGTGACTCAGGAACAGCCTAACCCTAACCCTAACCCTAACACTGTATCCTGCAGGGATTGGTCGAGGAAACTTGAATTTGGAAACTTTTGAATTTGGCGCTCTTGGTTTGGCACTCTTTGGAGAGGAGGGGGAGGGGTAAGGGATTCCATGATGTTCTCAAGAAGGGGGAGTCTCCCACACACCCAACAGGTGTGTGCTCAGGGACAGAGAACTCTGCCTGGGATGGGGAGAAAAGGTGACCCTGTTTCCCATGAGATTAGAGTGAGTGGGGAGAGAAGAAGAGAAAGAAATATGTTCATTTTAAAAATCAGTCGCAGTGGCAGAGCAGCAAGGATATTCCAAAGTAGGAATTTCAAAGAGTCTGCAGTCCCATAGAAGATAAATCAGCAGGTAATCACTAACTACAGATGGTAAATTATTTTCCCCGATTTTGTGACAGTTTTGGTATTTTTCAGCTTTTTTTTTTAAAAAGTTGTGATTATCTGACTTTTTTTCCTCAATCTAAATAGTCACTTCCACCAGGTTTGGAGGCACACACCTGTCATCCCATCCACTCGGGTGGCTGAGGCCAGAGGATCACAAGCTCAAGGCCAGCCTCAACAATTTAGGTGAGGCCTTGTCTCAAAAAATAAAAAATGGGCTGGGGGATGTAACTCCCGGTAAAGCACCCCTGGATCTAAGCCCCAGTTTTTATTAGTCTATATTTTAAAATTTTGCTGGGTGTGGGGATGTCACCGCTGTTTACCCAGCGACAAGTCTGAATGCTGAAGTGTAACACCAGAGAAGCACGTCGAGGCCAGTGGAGAGTGGAACGTGGAGGCTTTATTGAAGACTTCCTCCCAGAAGAAGAAGGGACCTGAGAGGCGGAATCCATGGAAGGGGCAGGTCTTCCCTTTGTTTTATAGCTAAGGTCTTCTTTTGGTTTCCCACATTTCTGTCCTTTGATTCCCTCTGTCCTGCAGTGACAGGTGGGAAGGCCAGAAGGTGGGAGATAGGTGGGCTGGAGGAGTAACCTGGGCAGGAAGGGCCTGGGGTGGTCTGATCAGCACCTCCCTGTTTGCTGCAAGCTGCTTCATTAGTTCCTTAGGATGGGTTCCGGCCCTTGAGGACATTCACATTTCAATTTCCCCAGGTGTTGTTCTGGTTTCCTGGACTCCATTCTCTGTATGGTCTCTATTTTCTTTATCCTACTGTAAGGGACCGGCAAAACATCAGAGGAAAAGACCACAAGAGACTAGCTCCATGCAATTGGCAAAAGGGGATTTATTGAACCAGCATGCTAGGGCTCCGAGCCCACTGGAGAAAGGAGAGCAGCCCAGAGCCCAGAGCAGAGGTCAAGCAGAGCTTAAGTACACTTTTTGGAGAGGGTGGGGGGCTTCGCATACATCAGAACAAATCATCATGAGGCGCGGGAAAATTGAACAACAACTTTGAGACATGATTAGTACATTCATTGGCGGGAACAGTCTGGGCAGGGGTGATTGGTCACTCCTAAGCGGGATACACATTTAAACTGATTGGTTTTGTGGCCTGGATGCTTACGTGCCAAGCTACTTGGAGCCCTTAGCTAATAAACAACCAGAGAATCAATGGAAATATTTACTGGGCAGTTCAGGTATTGTCCTAACAGCTACAGAGATTACAGGTTCCGGGGGTAGCAGAGGAATTTTAACAATACCTGGTCTATTATTTTTTTAGCCCAAGCCTTGTAATTTAGAAACCTTACAATGCCCGGTCTTTTACACTTTAACTCAGACTTTTGCAGCTTAGAATCTGTTTAGAAATTTTACCTTTACATTACTCGGTATTAGGCCCGATTTACCTAACTACACTAACTACCATCTTTAAATCTGGCTTCAGTGTGCATGGCTGTAATCCCAGCGGCTCAGGAGGTTGAGAGTTCAATCCATGGTACAAAACAAAACAAAACAAAACCCAACTTCAAAAACCACTTATATTTTAAGATTTTAAAATTGGGCTGGGGATGTGGCTCAAGCGGTAGCGCGCTCGCCTGGCATGCATGTGGCCCGGGTTCGATCCTCAGCACCACATACCAACAAAGATGTTGTGTCCGCCGAAAACTAAAAAAAAAAATAAATAAATATTAAAAAATTCTCTATCTTTCCCCCTCTCTCTCTTAAAAAAAAAGATTTAAAATCAAAAGCCATTGTTAGATTTTGCAAATGGCAAAATTTACAAAACAAAAAACAAAAAACAAAAAACCAAAAAAAACCTAGGAAGCTGACTGGGTAAGTTTTTCTCTGCATCAACAGTTTGGACGAGATGAAGGCTGTCCTAACACCAGACCTCTTTTGCATCCTGTGAATAAGCCCCATTTAATTAGGATGCATTATGCATTTGATAGGTTGTCAAATTCTACCTAGTACTGTGGTTCCTTAGCTTCCGTACTTCCAAGCGGGCTTGCCCTGTGGTGTTATTTGTAGTCCATGTCATGCTGGAGTTGATGGAACACTCAGTTCTATTCCTTTTGTTTTAGATGGTGCTGGGGGTGGAACCTAGGTCCTTGCACCTGCCAGATCAGTGCTCTGAGCCACACCCCCAGGCCATTATAATGTGGCTTCCCTCCTGCTGTCTCCTTCCCCTCAGGTTGTGGCATGTGATTAGTAGAAATTAGACTATTTCACCTTTAAAGGAGAGATAGATAAGGTATGTGCTGGTGCTTTTCTTGCTTGGGGAGTTCTTTAATAATTTATTTATTTTCGGTACTAGGAATTGAATCCAGGGTAGCTTAACCACGGAGCCACACCCCAGCCCTTTTTTATTAATATTTTTTAAAAATTTGAGACAGGGTCTCCCTAAGTTACTTAAGGCCTCCTAAATTGCTGAGGCTTTGAACTTGAGATCCTCCTGCCTCAGCCTCCTGAGCCGCTTGGGACTACTGTATACGTCACTGTGCCCACTCATAATTTTACTTTAAAAAAGAGTTTTAAAGCCTTTCAGAATGTACATATAAAATTATATCTATCACAGCATCCAAACGGCACTTTCTGGGAGATGATTAAATATTTTAAGCTATGTCCACAGGATACTGTGTGTGTGTGTGTGTCGGGGGGTGGGCAACAAAACAGAAGCAGTGGGGTGGCTGACCATTTTTTAAGTAGTTAATATGGGGGAAATAACACCCATGATTCAATGGGAAGTCATAATAGCAAGCGGCAAAGTGTCTAATGACCTCTTTTAAATGAAATGGAAATAGGAGCCTTGGGAACACATGCAAGAATTTCCCAAAATACCTACCTCCAGGTGGTCAGGGTTCCTGAGTGGAGTGAAGCAGGGTAAAGTGAAAGCCGAAATGGAGGTCCAGCTTAGATTGGTCTCAGTTGTTTCAAAGTTTGAACAACTTGGTCTGTTACATATTCAAACAAATGAAATACCCCATGAAATGCTGTTTACAGTTAAATGAATCTTACACTCAGTGAGTTTAACTTTTTATGTCATATTTTCCAGGTAAAATAAGATAAACTAGTTCAGTAAAACGACCAGGCAGTGAGGATAGTGGCCGTTCAGCCACAGCTGGAGGGTAACCTGTGGACACCTTCCTGAGCCCCCCACCAAGGCCTGTTTCCAGTGTAAAAGACCTTGGGGCTCCCCTGGGGGAACATCCCCAACTCCTTTGTCCCAGAGTGGGGGAGGGAAGGAGGGGGAGGGGGTGAACCCAGAGGGAAGTTACTAGGAGGAGGATGAAAGCGAACCCAGATGGTAGCCGGATGCCTGTTGAAATGACCATTTTACATAGACTTTCTCCATGCTCTGACCAGAGCCCTGTATCAGCTCCTCACCAAAGTGGTATCAGGCCTCCTCCTGCGTGGCGGGAGTTCTGTCTCTTCTCCCTTATATAAATCTGTTTACTCTTCCCTTCTGTGATTTCTGTGGATTTTATTCTTCTGTAAGGGTCCAGCGAAGCGTCGGAGGAAGAGACCACACAAGAGACTGGCTTCATGCAATAAGCAGGAGGGAGTTTACTGAACCAGCGTGCTGGGGCTCAAGGCTCACTCAGGAAGATAGAGCAGCCCAGAGCCCAGAGCAGAGGTCAAGCAGAGCTTAAGTACACTTTTTGGGGAGGGGGGGGGCTTTGCATACATCAGAACAAATCATCATGAGGCGCGGGAAAATTGAACAACAACTCTGAGACATGATTAGCACATTCATTGGCAGGAACAGGTCAGTCGGGGGTGATTGGTCACTCCTAAGCGGGGTACACATTCAAACTGATTGGTTCGGACCCTGTGACAAACTGTACAGGGCCCTGGGCTAAATGGCCAGTAGGGCGTTGTCTTAACTATCTCAGGGATTTCAGGTTCTGGGTGTAGCAGAGGAACTTAACAATACCTAGTCTTTTACATTTTAATTCAGGCTTTGCAGCTTAGAAACTTTACCCTTTCACTTCAAAATTTGTGAGACAAGAACCCAGAGGAAATTGGCAAAGCAGGGAATCTAGTCTCACCTCAAAACTTTTGTTTCCATACCAATTCTTTCTATTCTAGAGTTTTGACAGCTTTTATTGAAAGGAAAGCAAGGAACCAGGAGATGGGTGAGTGAGGAATGAAACACGGAGACCAGGCAGAGCTACACAGGAGAGTTCATTTGTCAGAGCTGACAAATAAAGGCCGTCTAATACTGAGGCTAACTGAAGTCTCCCTTGTTGCTCTCCGCTCAGAGAGCTCGCTCTCTTTCCCTGTGCACTCCACTGAAGCCTCACTTTGCTTTTACTTCACCTTCACCTATAATAAAGTCCTCTTGCATGGCTTTTGTGTCTGACTTTAAATTTTCTTTATTGGAACCTAAGAACCGAGGTTTGGAGTTTTAGCTCCCTGCTTTCCTGTGACTTATGTATCAAAAAACTCAAAACTTTAGATAGGGTTCCAAGATCTCCTTGTACTCACTACCCCGGAGGCCAGATAAACTTTTTTTTTCACAAAACAGAAAAGCGATGGTTATGTAATTATAAAGCTATTAAGTGCTTGGGCAAACCAGAGGTTACATGCTTCGTGCTCTGGTGTGAAAATCTGCCCATCCACCACTGAGCCACATCCCCAAGCCCTTTTTATTTTTTTATTTTGAGACAGGCTCTCCCTAAGTTGCTAAGGCTTTTCTTTTTCTTTTTCTTGCCACATCTTCCCTCAACCTCCCCAGTGGCTGGGATGCAGTGTGCGCCACCTCTGCGCTGTGACAGTGATGGGGCCCCCTGGGAAAGTGGGGTAGCACGAAGGGCCTCCTTCAAAGCTCAGTGCTTGGGATCAAGTGAGAAAGATTTCAGAGACATCACTCAGAGCCACAGGCAGGAGTTTATCAGGGATAGGAAATGGGAAAGGGGGACATGCTCAAGGGAGAGAGTGGGTCCTCTCAGAGAGGAGAGAGAGGACATGCCTCTTCTGCCCTCCAGTTTTATGGGGGGGGGGCCCAGGGAATTTTCCAGACAGTCCCCCCAGGTCCACTTCTTGACTTCTGACTGACAGCAGAGGACATCAGACTTTTAAGTCCCTATTGCCATGACAACTCTAGGTCGCTTTGGCCCACATTGCACGTTTTATGGCTAGGGGGAATTACGCTTATCTCCTTGAGTTCCCCTGGTCTGTGGTAGGGTTTATAAAAGTCCCCACCTTCAGAATAACTTGTGCTCTTGTCTACACTTGGGCCTGCATCTCTCCTGCAGGTAGTTTGCTGAGGAATGTTAACATCCTGTCAACTTAAGCCAGGCAGAGCTGCAGGTAAATTGCTTTTCAAAAGAGAAAGCATGTAGGGCTCTGCACAGTGGGCCGTTTAGAGATTTATTCCCTTAACATCACATTCCCTCCACTAAGTCTATCAGTCCCCTATCTGTTGGGTGCAGAGCAGGCTGAACTGTGTTGTCTGCAGGGCAGGCTGAACAGATGTTGGCTTCAAGATAGCCCATGCACTCAAACCCCCCTCTATCTGGTCCTTTATCACCTGTTTGTGTCAAGTCCCGCTCAAGGCTGAGCACTCAACCCCCCTTGGGCCAACAAGGCAGCTTGCAGACCCAGAGGCCCCATTAGATTTGGGCTATAAAAACTCCCTCCTGCCAGGCCCCCCTCTCTCTTGCTCTCTTTCTCTTGCTCTTTCTCTCTTGCTCTCTCTCTCTCTTGCTCTTTATCTTTCTTGCGTGCACTCTCTGTCTCTCTCTTGCTCTTGCTCTCTCCCTGTTCATCTCTTCTCTTCTCTCTCTCTCTCTCTCTCTCTCTCTCTCTCTCTCTCTTTCTCTCTCTCTCTCTTTCCTTCCTTCTTTTCTCTTTGTTGCACTGCTGCAATAAAGATCTTTTGGTCACTCCGAGTGTTGTGGTCACTTTCCTTTCATTGGTGCCGAAACCCGGGAGAGGGTTAAAACCCACTTTTGGGTCCCTCTTCCTTCGGAAGTGCCACTCACCGGATGGCCTGAACCCAGGCCTGAACCCATTTTCTCGACCCCAGAACTCCATCCACCACCGACCTTCGATTGGTGAGTTTCCCCTTCCTGGAGTCCTAAACTCAAAGGTGGTGTCAGGAGGATTTGACCGTTGATTGTCCGGCAAACCTCTTTGCCCACCTGCGGGGAGGAAAACACCCCACCACAGCCTTCAAGGCCACGGTGGCCCTCAGGGACTCCTTCCTAGGGCAGAATAGACTCCTGGGTTCAAAATTATTCCCTTCCCCTCCCAGCTGGTAGTTTACCAGCATAGGCTTTGTAGGTCTCCCTCAAAGGACTGTGTAACCTCCGGGGACACAAAACAGAAAACTGAACATCACACCCCACCCAGACCTTCATGGCCTCGGTGGCTCTCCTAAAATCCTAGTCCTCACACCTTCAAGACTCGGCCACCAGAGGGATGCTTACCCTCCCCTTCCTCCCTCTTCCCCTGTCTCTTTCTTTCCCCTCTTTCCGGCCCTGCGGCCCTGTGAGTCTCCGGCCTCTCCAGGAGGGGTCCCGAAAAGAAAAGCCTTGGCCAAGGTCTCCCTCTGCTACGGCTCCGTCCAGGACGAGAGCCTCGACTGTCAGGATTCGGTGACGACCAATCTCTGCAGCTCGAACCTGCCACTAAGGCACTCCTGATTTTTGGCTCTAGCGGGGACGCCCCTTTTGCCAATAAATCAGTTTCCTCCTTCTCTCTTATACTACAGTTGCGTCTCCTTCCTTCTCCTCTATACCAAGTTTGCGTCCCCTTTCCTCCTCCTTATACTACTTTGCGACATGGGTAATGTGTCCTCTCTGCCAGTCGACTCTCCCCTACAATGCCTCTTGGATAACCTCAAAACTCTCTCCTTGACACCAGACATCAAAACCCCAAAATTGATCAAATATAGCACCCAGGCCTGGCCCACTTATCCCTTAGACAACCAAAGCAGATGGCCTCCCTTTTGGGTCCCTGGATCCCTCCATTCTAAGGGATCTCTACAATTACTGTGAGCATTTGAAAAAATGGGTAAAGAGCTGCTGTATCAAAGCTTTCTTCTTGCTTGTGCTCTCTGCACCTCTTGCAGACCTCTGCAAATTTTTCTAGCTTGCAAACCAAAACCCACAACCACTGATCCCCAATCTTCTCCTCCTCCAGACTCATCCACTACTTTTGACCCTACTGATGAATTTCCACCCTATCGCCTGGCTCAAATAGGTCCTCACCCTCAACCTTCTGCCCCAGCCCCTCCACTGTCTCCCCCACCTGAACAACCTGACTTCTCCTCTCCACTCACTAGATCAAAAACTAAACAACCGCCTTTCCTCAAACCATTGCCTCTTTCCTGAGGTAGCAGGTACTGAAGGAATCCCTTCACCCACTCACTCCTCTCTTCTTCTGTCAGCGCCCACACCAGGTCCCACCAGGTCCTCTTACCAGCTAACTCAAAGCTCAAACAAGCTGAAGAGAGCCCTTGGACCCCTATCAGAGATCTGGTAAAAATGGCCTTTAAAGTTGCTTTGTCATCACTGAAAACAGGTTACTAAGAATTGTCCCTTACAGGCTTTTTGGGATATTCACTCCCATCCTTCCCTCTGCTCTACCTGTTCTACTGCTCAAGTTTTCCTTGCTAGGGAAAATCCTATTCTTTTACATCATTCCTTCCTCATTCTCAGATCCACCAAGCTGCTCTCAGCCCCGCCTTCCCATCTTCCCCCTCCCTACCCAGGCCCACAGAAAAGGCTTAACTGATCTTCTCCAGAAATCTTCACCATGGCTGATTTTAGGACTTTCAGCAAAAGAATCTCTACAAAAAAAGTTTAATGTAGATAAACTTCCTATTTTCATGTTGCCCTGTTTTACTTGGTCACTGAAAAAATCAGCACTCAAAAAGCTAGACACCCCGTACTAGTTTTTCACAAAATATGTAAAACAAGGCCTCTGGCTTTGAGCTGGTGCTTCACATAGAAGGCTACATGTCTAAGATAAGGAGGTTACCAACTGGGCTCCATGATAACAGCCGGCAGGGGTGGGGAGGGTGGAAGGAAGAGGAGAGAAAGTGAAGAAAAAGCTCTCCCCCTTCCAAGTGTCCTTGAAGGGTTAACTTGACCAGAACAGAGGGAAAAAAAAAAAAACAAAAAAACCTGCTTTTTGTGAACTTCTGCAGACTGTGAACTTCTGAGCCCCTTCCCTTACATGTTGGGTACAAAATTCTGAAACAACCTAAACTTGGGGTTCAGGAGATTAATTGATTACAACAGAAGCAATGTCCTCTGAATCCGGTTGCAACCAAATAGGACTATTTCCCTATCTTCGGTGCTATCTTAGGTGCCTTGCCTTGTCTGTCCCTACAATTCTATATACCTAAACATTTTCATGTTTTCATGAGATGGTCAACAGATGTGATTAATTGTGTGTTGCAAATAACAAAATATCTCTTGTTAAAATGGAATAATTTGCCTAAATTCAGAAATTTACAAGGATTGTTTCAAAGTGTGAATAAAAAAGAGTTAACAGATAGGAAAGAGAAATTAGAAGGTTCTAAGTATGGATTTAATACAAGGAAAATGTGTTTCTGGATAAGAGAGTCTATTAAGTAAATAAGAGGGTTTAAGCAAGTGATAAAGCAGGTCTGTGTATGCTGGCTATATAGGTTTAAGTAAGTGCTAAAGAAGGTCTGTGTATACAACTATGGTTAAACAACAACTGTTATTTTGCAATATTGTAATATGTTATTTCTTTAAAAGCTAGACTTGATTAATATAAAAACATCAATAGTAATTGTGGTACTATTACTCTTCTTTGTATATTAAATGCATTCATATTTTCCAGGTATATGTCATTAAGATAGAAACTTTAAAAACTATATCAAGCTGGTGTTCTCCAAAAGGTTGCATGGTTATTTTAGGCTTATAAAAATAACTTATTGGAGATTTATTTATATCATTTAATGTTTTATAACTGGACCTGTTATCAATAAGATTAATATAAAGTTCTATACACTGGGTAAAATTTAAATGTAATATACTGTGTTACCTAGTATTCATGTGACATCAAGCAACAACATATATGTAAACTTTATAAAATAATATTTTAAAAAAAAAGATCAGCTTCAATACTAGAACACTTTACCTAAGATTTAAAGAGCCCTGGCTTACCTGAGATAAGGCTATGCCTCCCATCTTACTACATGTCAGAATGACTCCAAAGTAGGCCAGACTTCAGCTAAAGCCCAATACTCTTAATTTAGGGTGAAACTGACTTTGCTGGATGTTTATAATCAAGATTTAAAGTTAAATTAAAATGGCCAAGAAAACCAATATTTGGCTCTGGCCCTCTGAGTCAGTCCAGTCTGAATCCAGGGAACAGGGAACTTCTCTAAAGAGCTTTGCAACTCTGGGCCACTTAACCTCCTGATCAGGGAGATTAATGAGACCACTGGAGAATGGAAAGCCAATCAGTGCATTTGTTGTGAATAGGAGGGTCATTGGAGACAGGAGACATCCCTGATGCTTCCAAGGGAAGCCACATGGTCAAGCAAGACCTGGACCCATCCTAGCGCAAAAGCACTAGCAGAACTGAGAAGCTGCTCTCAAGTTCCCCCACGAGCGACCCCTATGGGGACTCGGCTGACTCTTAACAATAGATAGAAACAAAGTCAATTTTGACCAACTTGATCTTAAACACCTACCAAAACCAGTTAAGCCAAACACAGTCATTCCTGGGAGTAATGAAGGACAAGAACAGCTAGAAAAGAGGAGACAGCAACTAGCCAACAGGCTCCATGGGGAATGTTCAGTCAAGTATGGCCTTGGCTCCTCCCCCTCACAGGACCCCTATTAGTCCTCTCTATGTTTCTCCTAATAGGACCATGTCTATTAAATTGCCTACAGAAGTTCCTGCAAGATCAGATACACAAATTCACTCACAAGTCAGTCAATCAACTACTTCTTTAAGACTACCAGCCCTGGTGCCCAAGATGGAGACCAACTCCTCTGGCTCCAGAGACTCTGTGCCCATCTAAAACCCTCTTCTTCTTTTACTAAGCATTATTCTCTCTCAAGTTTTTATCTCAAACCACAGATATTGCTTCTACATCCAAGCGACATGGCACCAGGATGACACCACCCACTCCCAGTTTATGGGTCAAGGCGATTGCCCTTCCACTGGCTGCAATCAGGCTGTCACCCTGAACATTACTGGATTCAACCAAGCCACCTCCAATACTTCCTAGAGTCCCTGCTACAGGACCAGTGGCTGATACCAAGAATCTCCTCCATCCAGGACTACTTTGATGCCATCGAGGACTTGTGGCTTCAAGAAACTTTTATGGACTTTACCCCTACCATGGTAGTTGTCTGTAGCCACTGAGTGTTATTTCTGGCTGCCCTGGTGTTCTCAGACCTGTCCCCCGAACATTCCTCCACTTCCCCTTCTAGGTCTGACGCCGTCCACCATTAAGCAGGAAGAAGTCAGAGGACTTTACGCCGTCCCCCATGTCACTTAGAAAAACAAAAAGGGAGGAATGTTGGGTGCAGAGCAGGCTGAACTGTGTTGTCTGCAGGGCAGGCTGAACAGATGTTGGCTGCAAGATAGCCCATGCACTCAAACCCCCCTCTATCTGGTCCTTTATCACCTGTTTGTGTCAAGTCCCGCTCAAGGCTGAGCACTCAACCCCCCTTGGGCCAACAAGGCAGCTTGCAGACCCAGAGGCCCCATTAGATTTGGGCTATAAAAACTCTCTCCTGCCAGGCCCCCCTCTCTCTTGCTCTCTTTCTCTTGCTCTTTCTCTCTTGCTCTCTCTCTCTCTTGCTCTTTATCTTTCTTGCGTGCACTCTCTGTCTCTCTCTTGCTCTTGCTCTCTCCCTGTTCATCTCTTCTCTTCTCTTCTCTGTCTCTCTCTCTCTCTTTCTCTCTCTCTCTTTCCTTCCTTCTTTTCTCTTTGTTGCACTGCTGCAATAAAGATCTTTTGGTCACTCCGAGTGTTGTGGTCACTTTCCTTTCACTATCAGCACCACATTGATCTTGACCTTGAAGTTTCCAAGGTCAGGACCTGATAATAACCCCATTCTACCCACCTCGGCTGTGAGCCTAAGAAGAGGAACCTATCTACACATACTTTCCCAGCTCCTCCAATAACTCCAGGTTCCCCTTCACAATTAACCAGTAGAACTGGGGCTCCCCGCTCCTCCCAGGTGCATTAGCTTGGGACAAGAGGAAAATCAATCATCATTCTGGGTCAGCTCAGGTGAGTGCGTGGAGGTGGGGGCTGGCTTTCACCTGGTTTTCTTGGAGGAAAGCAGGAAACATATGCGTCTGGCCAATGAAATAAATACAGCCACTTTTGCCCTGAGTCTGTTAAAGACAAAACCGCCACTTGTCACAGTCATGGATTTGATCCTGACAACTCCGCTTAGAACTTGTCCTTTGTATTAACTTCCTTTACTGAGGTCTCAATTCACACGAAGGAAGCATCCAGCGCTCAGCGGACCCAGCTCAAACCCCCTAAGCCCCTTCTCTAGAGGGAAACCCGGTGGGTACCTTTAGGAGAGGCTGTACCCAGGTAATTTTTCCGTTCACCCCAATCGCAGTGGGCTCCAACACTTTTATGGAAGCAGTAACACAATCCCTGCCAGATCTCCCCTGGCACCCAGCACCTGAGAGCTGGGAGGATGGGGGACCCTCTCAGATGCAGGAGTGTTCTGCATCTGCATGAAGACCAAGCTCATGCCCCTTCACCGTGGTCTCCACCCAAACTTCTGATTTCACTGTTTCACCTTCTCTCCCCTGGTCTGTGTCCCAGGAGGGGGAGCTGCAGGGTCCGCATTGCCGGGATCTCCTTGCCCTCTGCAGGCTCCACACAGAGAGAGTATTTCAGTTTAACACCCCAACCTCCACGCCACTCAGGATGCGGGGAGACAGCCAGCAGCCCTGACCACTGAGGCCGGAAGCCTCCCCGGCCTCATCAGCAACAGCCAGGGAAGGACTTCTTTTCTGTTCTGCATCTTGATTCCAGAGACCTTTGGACAAACCGATTCACACTGTTTCAATGCAGGCAAGTAGAAAAGTCTAGTTCTGCAGGTCCATCGTCAGAAGACTAGCTTTGCTGGTTTCCACGTAACAGGTATCTTTCCCCCTCTCTGGACCTGAGAGAAAAATGTCTCATCATCAAAGACAGGGAGTCAACACCAGGAGGTGTTTGCACAAGCGAATCTTACTGAGATATCTTCATCTTCCATTAACACCCCCCCCTTATATTTCCTAGTCATTTCCCCACAATTCATCATTCTTCTGCTTAAAGAGAAAATCTTCTTTCCTTTGTTTAAAAAGCATGCAAACACCCAAGTCTAATTGCTTATTTGAGTTTTCCTTCCTTTCTGGGTACACACACACACATCAATATTGTTTGCCTTTTCCTCCTGTTAATGGATCCTTGTTGGTTTTATTCACAGACCCCCAGGCATAGCAAGTAAGAGTGTAGAGAAAGAGGTTTTTACCCCCAACATGGGAAATGGTGCTAGAAGTCACAAACGCTACCAATTGTAATTGTAATTCTGTTTGGTAATCACTGAGTCAGGGTTTTCTTTAAAAAATGGAAAATGATCTTGTGTGGCCACATGATCCTATTTCTTTATTTGAAAATGATCCACTGTGTTGCGGGGAGGTGAGGGGAGACAACCCTGCAAAACAAGAGAGAGTTTCATTGTGATGGCTCAGCATTTTCTCCTTCATCGTGACATTCAAAAGGTTTTGCTCTTTTCATGTTGGTATTAATGGATCTTGCTTTCTACACAGAATTGAGGGTTTTAATAATGATACAAAACAACAACAACAACAACAACAACACAAACACACACACATACAAACTAACAAACCACCATAAACTTAGTGACTTGAAATGACACAAATCTATCTTGTGCTTCTGGAGATGGGAGGTCTGACAGGGGTCTCTTCTGGCTGATTCCTTCTGAAGTCTCCAGGAGAGGATTGCTTTTTTGCTTTTTCCGACCATGGCTCCAGCCTCTGCCTCTTCTCCTCTGACTCCAACCCCTCTGCTCCCTCTTCTGCTTATGAAGCCCCTTGTGATTCCACTGGGCCCATCTGGGTGCTTCAGGCCAATCTTTCCCACTCAAGATCCCTAGCCTGACGATGCCAGTCCCATTGCCATGCATGATACAGTCCCTTTGCCATGCATGATAACACAGGCACCGATTTGGGAGAAGGATGTGGCCCTGGGATGAGCTTGTCACTTGGAAACCAAGGGCAGACTTCTCTTGGTGGGTGGATCTGGTGGTGCGGGAGTTCTGGATGGAGGGGGAAGTTTGGATCTTTGAAATGCAGAAAGCGCTGAGCTGACTTGACCTGGGGAAGGACAGAGGGTCCCAGAACAGAAAGGGGCAGCTGCAGGGCCAAAAGGCAGATCAGTGAGTGCATTTGGGCACCTCAAGGGGTTGTTCGTTTGCATATTGATGGCCAGAAAAATCACAGAAATGGCTCTTTTATTATTCCCCTCCCCTCCCCTCCTTTTCTCCCTCCCTCCCTTCCTCTTTCTTTCTTGGGCAGAGTGTTCTACTTGAATTGCATCTCCAGCCCTTTTTATTTTGTGTTTTGAGACAGACAAGTTGCTGAGGCTGACCTGGAACTTGGGATCCTCCTTCCTCAGCCTCCTGAGTAGCTGAGATCAGAGAGGTAGGCCGCCAGGCCCAGCTATTATCCTTTATTCCTTTGTCCTCTCTCTGCCCTAAAGAAGCTCTAGAAATTATTTATGTCCTAGATCCGGCAGTTCATGGGCTTACCAATTGTTCATGAGTTGAAAGTTTTCTTTCCAATTTCGTCCCCAAACATGATTTTAAAATTTAAAACATTTTAACTGACATAATATTTATGATACAGGGTATTATAATTTAATACATGTATACAGTGGGTAATGATTAAATCAGGATAATTAATCCAGTAGAATGGCTGTGTGGGGAATTCTTCTAACTCTTCTACTCTAGTTATTTAAAATGTACAATTATTTTTGTTGTAGATGGTATTTAGTTTGATGTGCTATAGAACACTAGAACTTCTTTACCTCCCTCCTCCAAAACAAGGTTTAAAATTTGTGTCGGGATATGTCGAAAGCTAACATCTCAAGAAACACCATTATTTTGTAGGATTTAGAAAGTCTCAGTGGCAGGGGAGATACTTAGGAGAAACTGTTGACTTTGCATTTATTTCATCTAGATGGGTGCTGACCAATAGAGCAGTCACGGGGCCCATGTGGCTATTAAGCTAATTAAAGTAAAATGAAATGCATTTAAATAAAATTAAATTCAAATGCCTCAGTGGTGCGAGACACTTTTCTAATGTTCCAGAGTCACCCATGGCTGGTGGATTCCCAACTGGATAGTGCAGAGGTCAAACCTTTAAATCACTGTAGAAAAATTCGACTGTACTATTTGAGGTCCCCAGCTAGGAGCTGGCAGAGTCTTGAGGACAATCGGGCAAGTGATAGCAGTAGCAGGTGTTGCCTTTGGTGCCCCGGTCCCCCCAGAACACCGGGAAGCTCAGTGTTCTCCAGGGCAGCCGGAGGCAGGGTCAGTGTCCAGCTGGGGTGTCCCGTGTCGGGGCACACCACCCCTGGCTCCCTTTTTAAAAATTAGATATGCACCACTGTGCACAACATAATGTATCAATAAAAAATGTGGAAAAAAAGATATTCCCTTTATCAATGGTTTCTAGCAACTTCATTTTTTTTTTTTTAGAATTTTTAAAATATTTATTATTTTCTAGTTCTCGGCAGACACAACATCTTTGTTGGTATGTGGTGCTGGCCGCACGCATGCCAGGCGAGCGCGCTACCGCTTGAGCCACATCCCCAGCCCCTAGCAACTTCATTATGATGCACCCATGTATGCTTTAAAAAAAATTAGGTGTGTATTAAAGTCTTTTCAATTCATCGACTTCCCCTTCCTTCCTTTTGCCACTCTATAATTCTTTGCAAACAAAAGTTTGTTCCTAAGTGTAAAACAGGCTCCAAGACAACACCTCATTCTTGTTCTTGGTGGCCAAAGGGGCGATGGCAGGGAATCTGTATGTTCAAATAGGAATGGAATCAAGGGTCCCCTTGGCGCCAGGCGGGGGAATGGCTTCCTCCTTTGCTGGATTTCTTCACTGCCCCTGTTGGCCAGGTGCCTTCCCGGCAGCCTCTGCTTTGAGCTCCTCAAAATGTTTCTTCCCCGCTTTGGTCCTGGGGATGGAATCCAGGGGCAATGGACCTGAGCCCCATCCCCAGCCCCTTTTATATTTTATTTAGAGACAGGGTCTCACTGAGTTGCTGAGGGCCTCTCTGAGTTGCTGAGGCTGGCTTGGAACTCAGGATCCTCCTGCCTCGGCCTCCCGAGCTGCTGGGATATTGCAGGCGTGGGCCACCACACCTGGGTCTCCTTGAGTTTTTTTCTGCTACTCTTTGAATTCTGTTTAGAGGCCTTATGTTCCCTGTCCATCTCCGTGGCCAGCTTCTGGGGCTTCTTCTTGCCACCTTTGTGGCCTGACATGATGTCTGTTGTCCCTTCCCTGGACTCTGCTCCTGAATTGCTGACTTTCTTAACTCATCATGAGTAAACAATGGCATCTGATTTATAGTCAGACTCCATCTCTCTCTCTCTGTATCTACCTACCTACCTACCTACCTACCTACCTACCATCTAGCCATCTATTCATCTATACTATACTCTGGAACAAGTAGTGATGTTTACTAGATCCTCAAAAAATAAAAATGAACACCTGTCCCAAAGCCATGGACAAAGAAGAGACAGGGAGCAGCCCCCGCTGAACTCTGAAGATCTATACTGTCTTCATCCAAGTCCCCCCCACCCCCATACACTTGGATAAATTCAGACAATTTCAACTCTCTCCTAGGCTCCTATTATAGGCACGATCCTCAGAGATCGGCTGCACTCCTGGCACATGGCTTTAGGAACAGGAACTTGGAGACCAGAATAAACCCAAGAACCAAAGGAATTCTCCGAATGGTAAACAGCCAGTTGTTGGGTAAGGGGTAAACCATAACTTTTGGAAAGGACAGTGCAGTAGCATTGAAGGTTTGAGAATCCACAGATTGACCCTTACTTGATCACCAGACATCTCTACCGACTAACAAAATCCAGGAACCGTCTGTTAAATTGGTGTCCACTTACCTAACTGTTGTCACGGGGACAGGTGTCTGCAAAGAGAGATGGCCAGATGAATGCTTTTCTCCTGCTTAAGAACTGAATGGGAAATATATTATCTGAAGTAAAGTCAATTTATATCTATCTATCTATCTATCTATCTATCTATCTATCTATCTATCTATCTATCTATCTATTTTTGGGGGGATTATTGGGGATTGAACTCAGGGCCACTCGATCACTGAGCTCATCCTCAGCCCTATTTTGTATTTTATTTACAGACAGGGGACAAGATCTCACTGAGTTGCTTAGTGCCTCACCTTTGCTGAAGGTGGCTTTGAACTCTGGGTCTCTTCCCTCACCCTCCCGAACCGCTGGGATTAGAGGCATGTGCCACCGTGCACCGGCCTCGATTTATATTTTAACATTAAATTTTCTGATTTCATGAGCAATACCCTGAAAGAAAGACGGGGACTTACCCGTGTCACTGATTTTGATGATGTTTTTGAGTGGAACTTTCATTTCCTTTATGTTGTCCTCGAAACGCTTATAGTCTTCAGGGATCAGATCCTGCTCGGGGACTGGGACTTGGGAAAGGAAAAACATTAAAAGGACATTTTAAAGGACAAAATTCCAAATGGTTATTTATTAGAGATGACGTGCAAAGAGGTTTTCCAGGGAAAAGCATTTTCAAGAGAGTGATCCGGGCTTTTCTGAGTCCTCCTTTGCCACAGAAGGAACCCTCCCCCGTTCCCCTTTCCAGAAACTCCTCGGGTTCTTAAGGGGTTCTGACCTCCACGCCCATAACTCGCGGGCGTGGAGGTCAGAACGCCAAAATGGGCATCATTTCCTCTCCCTGTAGCCAAACCCAGGGGACTGATCCCTGGCTCTTTGCTCTCAGCTGGAAAAGATGAGCTGGACACTGGACAGTGTCAACCAGTGTCCAAAGGTGGATGCCGGGATCAAGAAAACGTGGGGTCCCTATACAGGGTGGAAGGTTATCCAGCCACAAGAAGGACAAAATCCTGCATTTCTGGTGACATGGGTGAGCTTGGAGTGCAGCAGGCCCGTGAGATGAGCCAGGCACTGAGACACACGCACAGCTTGTTCTCACTTATATGTGGAAGCTAAAAAAGCTGGTCTCCTAGAAGTTGAGAGCAGAATAATGGTTGCCAGACCTGGGAAGGGGTGGAGAAGCAGGGAGATGAGGACAGAAGGGTCAGTGCGTTCGAGGAGACAGCTGGACAGAAGGAATAACATGTAAGGTCTCACAGCACCGCAGGATAAAAACTGTGGTTGGCCATAATTAATTGAATATTTCAAAGTAGCTGATGTGAATGTTCTCAGGAAAAAGAAATGATAAAAGTTTCTGGCATCACCTCAAAATTATCCTAATTAATTAATAATTAATTAATAATAATAATTGGGCTGGGGCTGTGGCTCAGCGGTACCAGCGCTCGCCTCGCACGTGTGAGACCCTGGGTTCCATCCTCGGCACCACATAAAAATAAATAAGTGGAATAAAAGTACTGTGTCCAACGACAACTAATAAATATTAAAAATAAATATTGAAAATAATGATCATCATCAACGGTAAGCACCCTGATCTGCTCATTCATTACACATTGTGGATATTTATTGAATGATCACATTTATTGAACATGTGTACCCTGTAAATTAGGTGCCAATTAAAAAGTAAAAAAAATAAAAAAAAATCATTCACAATCTTGGATCTTACTGTAGCTGCCTTCATTCCCATCTGCTTTTTTCCAAATGTGGATCCCTCTCTGTGGAACACTGACCGACGTCTCTCAGATGCCCTGTGGGACACTTTGGAGGTCTGCTCTACGGAGTGATTGCTGAGCACTAGGGGCTTGTGTTACGATCTGCTCAGGATGCTTCCCAGACCTGAGGGTTCCAAACTTGTCCTCTCCCTAGGAAAACCTGGGTTACGCTCTGGGGGTGAGACATAGGTACCAGGTTTCCCCAGTGAGTGAAACTTGGAGTCACCACAGGGCCCAGCAATTCCACTCCCAGACGTATACCCCCAAGGTCAAACAGCAACTCACACACCAGAGCTCGCTCCTCACAATAGCCCAAAGACGGGAGCCACTCAGAGTGTCCATCAACCGACAGATGGATGAACAGGATGTGGCTATGGGTCAGTGAAGTATTCAGTGGTAGTTAGGAATGGACCATCCATACAGATGGATCATGGATCAACCAGGACGACATTTTGCCAAGCGAGAAACAGAAGACCACACAGCCTACGATTCCATTTATATGAAAGACAGCAGATGAGCGGTTGTCAAGACCTGGGATAGGGGGTGGCAAGGGGGAGTCACTGCGTCAGGGTCGCGAAAGGTCCTGGAAGTTGTCGCTGGACAACAGAGTGTGCGAAAAGCCACCAAACTGGGCACTTTCAAATGGTCAAAATGGTAAATTTTATGTTATGTATATTTTATCACAGTTAAAAAAAAAATCCTGCCCAGGAGATGCATTGTGGGGACAAGTTTGGGAACCACCGAATTAGAGAATCATGTCACTGAGTTCTTTACTCTGCTGGGGAAACTCCAAAGAAATGACAAATTCTGGTTTGAGGCAATCATATGACCCTCAGGAGCCAATGGGTCTGCTGTGTCTTGTCATTTTCTCAACTTCCTTAACATTCAGTTTTGAATTTACAGACAGTGAAATCCACCCTTATGAAGATGCATTTCTACAAGTTTCAGCAAGTGTAGGGTCTGTCACTCACCAGCACCGAGACAGAAGATGCTTCGTGCGGATCCCAGCCCTCCCAGCTCCCACAGCTGCCCCAGGGCCGTACACTCCCCTGACACCAAGCTTTGTCAACCTCCCATCATTCTCTGTGCCTGGGGTTTTGCCTTTCCCAGGCTGTCACCTGACTGGGGACCACACGTGGACAGCCTTTTTGCATCTGCCTTCTTTCTGTAGGTGGGATGCATTTGAGACTTGTCCCCGTGGACGGGCATTTCAGTCGTTCGTTTCTGGGTCATCTGGACCTCTTTGTCCCCTTTCCAGAGCTTGCTTCCCTGAGTTAAGGGGCTGTGTTAGGGGAGGGCGAGGCAGGGTGGGGAGGATGGAGGCTTTATCTCCTCAGATGCCAGCATCTCCGGAACAGAGGAGGACTGACCGCACCTTTCCTCCTACATCCCTTCAGAGGGTTTGCAGGGGCCTCCCGCAGATCTCCTGACACAGCGAGTTCAGGAGCTGCCTCCTCATCCCACACAGGGCTGGCAACAGCAGATGAGAGAAGGGCCCCTACTGCCACCACCTCCTTACTCCCAAGAGGCAGGGATGTCACACCTACCGAAGGCAGACAGCATGGAGGTCACATGGCCTTCCTTGCTTATGTTGACCAGAAAAATCGCACACGCTCTCTTGAGATCTTCTATGAAATAGAAGTAGCTTATCCCCGAGTCTGTAGTGAAACAGAGATGGACAGTCTTGCCTTAGTGATGGAGGAAGTTCATCTGCAACACTGAAGAAATCGTCACGACTCATCTTTAGCCTTTTACAGGCAGGACATCCCAGGACAGCAAGGTCATCTGCTTCTGAAGGATGCATCAGGGACCTTTCTTGGTACCCGGGGCACTCAACCATTGAGCCACATCCCCAGACCTTTTTATTTCTTAATTTGAGACAGGGTCTCGCTAAGTTGCTGAGGCTGGCTTTCAACTTGTGATCCTCTTGCCTCAGTCTCCCAAGCCGCTGGGATTACAGGTATTTTTCTTTCTTTCTTTCTTTTTTTTTAAAAAAAACATTTTTATTAGTTGTTGATGGACCTTTATTTATTTATTTTTAGGTGATGCTGAGAATCGAACCCAGTGCTTCACATATGCCGGGCAAGTGCTCTACCACTGAGCTACAACCCTAACCTGGTATTTTTCTTAGTTTAGAAATTTATACATGTATTGGCATATGCATTACATTTTATAGTTTAAAATTCAAATTATATATTAGAGTTTAATTAGCAGTTGAGAAGTGAGGTGGTACACCTTTGTATTGTACTCATATTGAGCATCCTAGCAGCCAACAGGAAAATTATTCAAATTTTCCAAATAATATTTCTGACCATACATCAGTGAAATCTTCCTTCTGTGGATTCCTAATTTAACGTGGGGGAATCAGGCTGTTTACATATCTTACTGCCAAAATTCTTTTAATCTCTCTCTCTCTCTCTTTTTTAAAGGAAAACTGAAGGTGGGTGCTGTAGCTCACACTTTAATCCCAGTTACTTGGGAGGCAGAGGCAAGATGCACAATTGAGTGAGATCCCGCCTTCAAAAAACAAAACCGGCTTGCGGGTGTGTTGGGGTGCAGCCCAGAGATAGGGTGTTTGCCCAGCAGGCATGGTGAGGCCCCGAGTTTAATCTCCAGTGCTTCAAACAAACAAAACCAAACAAAAAAACCTGTGTGTGTGTGTGGGGGGGGGGGTGCAGGGCTGGGGTTGTGGTTCAGTGTAGAGCGTTCCCCTAGCATGATGTGCAAGGCCCTGGGTTTGATCCTCAGCACCACATAAAATAAATAAATAAAATAAAAGTATCGTGTCCAACTACAACTAAAAGAAATTAAAACAACAACAACAACAACAACTGAGTCTCCAAGAAGGGTCACATGTGGCTGAGGGTCTGAGAGCCATTTGCTGATAGTAGGGTCCCAGGTGCTCTGTGCTCTTGGAAGAACCACCAATTGAGGTTGATCTTGGCGGTCCTCTCTGAAGTCCGCTCTTGTTTAAGCCTCCTAGATAAAACAGATACCTCAACCCAGCCACACCCCCACTAAATTTCTGTGGCCCAGGTCTGACCAGTGTTGTACGTAAATATCAACCAATCAGGAATAGTCATGGTTGCACATCTCCCGCATTTCATGAAACCAATCAATCAGGATTGTTGTGATCATCAGACAACAGCAAAATCACCTGGAGACACCTTTCTCAGGAGAAGTGTCCTTAAGCAAGGCGCGATTGCAGAAGTATGTATAAATGTTATACTGCTTTGTTAATACCCACAATGGTGAGGACGATGACCGCTAAAAAGAGACTGGATTCCTAGGAGGCTCTGAAACGCCTTGCATGCGTCCTTTGCATAATCAGAGGGAACGGCTGGTGCATAGGAGTGGAGGGAGCATGGGAGGTGGCGGGTATATGGGGAGGGGGGCTTTCATGTGTAAACCGGCCCCTCCCTCTGTTCCTTCAATTTCCTTGGTGTTGAATACTGCCTCTTCCGTGTTTGCAAACTGTTTTCTTCTTGCAATAAAGCCTTTTGTTTTCCTTGAATTCTTTTCTGTGAATTTTGCAGATTTATTTAGATATTTTACCCGATAATCCATTTCTTGCACGTGATTGACAGCTGTACCAGAGGGCATGATGGAAGCATTCATATCTGGTTGCTGCAGATATAATTGTGAACTCGCCGGGCTGCAGATGGCATTATACACAACACAGAGACTCAGATGCAAATCATTATTTTTAGCTAAAGAAAAGCACACCCAAGGCATGAACTTGAGAACTTTTATGCTGGAAGGGTCAAGAGTAGCATCATTTAGATGCTATTTCCAATTACTGGGTCCATGAATCAGAGCTTGATGTCCTTCTGGTCTTAAAGAATGTCAGTGTAATACAAATATTTTGGTATTACTTCTCTATAATAATGGTGATGAAAATGCTGCTTTATTGTTATTTTATTTATTTATTTTTAATATTTATTATTTAGTTTTCGGCAGACACAACATCTTTGTTGGTATGTGGTGCTGAGGATGGAACCCAGGACGCACACATGCCAGGCGAGCGCGCTACCGCTTGAGCCACATCCCCAGCCCCTTTATTGTTATTTTAGAATTTCAATATAAACACATATCTTAAGCAAGATTGTCTAAGGAACAATGTAAACATGAATCATTTTCTCTCTAGATTGCAAAAAAAAAAAAAAAAAAAAAACAAAAAACACCAAAACTCTTTTGCATTGCTCATGATCCTATTTGACAATTATTCAAGGATTTTACTCTTACACAGCTTATTTTTTTTTTCTTTTTTGGTACCAGGGATTGAACTTAGAGGCACTTAACTACTGAGTCACATTTCTAGCCCTTTTTTGTACTTTATTTAGAGACAGGGTTTTGCTGAATAGCTCAGGGCCTCGCTAAATTGCTGAGGCTTGCTTTGAACTTGTAATCCCCCTGCCTCAGCCTCTCAAGCCACTGGAATTACAGGCATGTGTCACCACACCTGACCACATATTATATATATATATATATTATCAGCATAACCCAATAAATAAATGTGCTTTGTACATTTTAAAAAACGTAGACCCAAGCTGGATGCAGTGGTGCACACCTGTAATCCCAGAGCCTTGGGAAGCTGAAGCAGGAGGATTGCAAGCTCAAAGCCAGCCTCAGCAATTTAGTGAGGCCCTAAGCAACTTAGTGAGGTCCTGTCTCAAACAAACAAACAAATAACAACAAAACCCACCAAAACAAAAACACCTCAAACCACAGACCCAAATGATGAGGCTACTGTCATGGACATTAATTCTTTTTTTATATGAAAAAACGGGGAGCTGAGTGATCACGAGGCTAGTTTGCTGCACAGAGCAGATGCAGACTGGCCCATCGTTGGCTACCAGTAAATACCCTGGATATTAAGGAAAACGATTTCAGAGCCAGATATTCAGGGTGGAATTCCTGCTCTGCCACCTTGTATGTCTTTGGGGAGATTTACGAACCTTGGTGTATGTGCCTGTTTCTTATTTCTCTAAACAGGGACTTGTGAGAAGCAGAGAGAGTGAGTCATGCAAACCCCTCCACAGCGCCGGGTTCCTGGGAGCCTCCTAGGAATCCCAGTATCTTTTTAGTGGTCATCGTCCTCACCATTGTGGGTATTAACAAAGCAGTATAACATTTATACATACTTCTGCAATCGCGCCTTGCTTAAGGACACTTCTCCTGAGGAAGGTGTCTTCAGGTGATTTTGCTGTCATCTGATGATCACAGCATGCACTTACACAAACTCATGGTTACGACATCATGGGCCAATAGAGTCTCAAGGGATCTGTCATGTTTGGTCAGTCCTAGACTGAAACGCTGTTGTGCAAGCCATGACCATATTTTAAAACAAAAGCACCACAGATGACCGATCATACTCACAGGACATGCTGTACCACATATCTTCAGTTTTTGATGCTTGGAGGCTGAATTTTTGGCATGTGCAATTAACCCTTGAAAACAAAGCAATTTTGAATTAGTGAAAAGGTCACAAAATTCATCAATTAAAAGAAATACTTCATGAGTAGCTGCAAGGGTCATTCTGCCAGGACAAGCGATCCATTTATTTGGTTACATTCCCTAAGAGTTCTTTGGTCTATGAAAAACGTGTATCTGAAGAAAATGCCATTCACAGTGCAGAGGTGACCGGCCCAGGCTCTGTCACTGGTACCGCAGTGCTCAAGCACAGGGTGCTTTGATTGCCTTTTTTTGATTGAGACCTAAGAAACATTCATTAAAGTGTGCAAATGTGAATAGAAAGATTAGTTTTTACATATGTGTACAGCCATGTGTCATCAGATTGAGAATAGAACATTTCCAGAAATTTAGGAGACTCTTCTGCATCCTCCCAGTTTAAAGTGCAGTTTTCTCAAAACCAACCAGCATTCTGATTTCTACCCCCACACTTTGATCCATCTGCTTTTGATTTACTCAAAAGGAGTGCAATGTATGAGCTCTTTTCTGTCTAGCTTCCTTTTATTTTCCCCTTCGTTTCCCGCTCCCCTCCTCCACTGGGAATTAAACCCAGGGGCACTCTATCACTGAGCTACATCTCAGACCTTTATTTTTTATCTTGAGACAGGGCCTCACTAAGTTGCGGAGCCTGGCCTCAAACCTGCAATTCTCCTGACTCAGCCTCCTGAGTTGCTGGGATTGAAGGTGGGCCGACTGCACCTGGTCTCTGTCTAGCTTTTTTCACTCCATCTCGTGGTTGTGAGCTTAACCCATGTCTATATACGTAGCCTTCATTTGCTCTCTTTCATTGCTATGTCTATAAAAACATATAAAATATGCCACCTTATGAGAACACCACCATTTATTCATGTATTTCAAAGTTGATGCACATTGGGTTGTTTCTAGTTTGTGTACTGTGGAGGATGCTATGACTTTTCTTGTACATGACATCTACTTGTTCAGATTTTAAAATTTTATTTCATTTTATTTATTTATTTGTATGTGGTGCTGAGAATCGTACCCAGTGCCTCACACATGCTAGGCAAGTGCTGAGCCTCAACCCCAGCCCTTCCTCTGGGTTTTTAAGATGTTAATCTTGCACTATCTTCGACTGGGCACCCACCTGAGATAAAAGGTGAGGTTGATGTCGCCGTTGAACAGCTTTTCAGTGCTACGGAGGTAAATTCTTAGTGGTCCATTTTCATTTATCATTTTCGGTTTGTTGGCCACCAAGTACACAGTATTCCATCTTTTTATAAACTAAAAAGAACATTCACAGGAGATGTGTTTGCTCTATGTGCGACTTTTAAAAAATGAAAAACAAAACAAAGCAAATCCAACTGTTGGATAATAAAATCTTCTGATGGGCTGGGCCAGGTGACGCACACCTGTAATCCCAGTGTCTGGGGAGGCTGAGGCCGGAGGACAGCAAGTTTAGAGCCAGCCTCAGCAACTTAGTGAGGCCCTGTCTCTAAATAAAACATAAAAAGGGCCGGGGATGTGGCTCCTTGGTTAAGTGCCCCTGGGTTCAGTCCCTAGTACCAAAAAACCAAACCAAACCAAACCAAACTAAACCAAACAATACAAAAACCTTCTAATGTTGCTGCATTACTCAGAGCACAGCAAGACTTGTGAAATCAGGCTCACGTCTGTGTTTGTGAACAACATGAAGAATTTCGGCTTATGGGCTTGTAGTTTGAACATGGCCACTGATTATTGTGACAAGCACCGTCATAATTTTAGTGATTTTTGTTATTGAGGCAAGTCAAGGTAAAATTCTGAATTCTGAACCCAACATCACACACACACATGCACACACACACGCATCTGCATACATACGCACACACACACAAGCACAGGCTCAGGCACAGACAGTCCCACGGATAATTCGACAGCTCTGAATCAGGCCTCCACATTGGTACCTTTCTCTGCTGACCTGAAGCCATTTCTCCATTCAAATTCTGGGCAACATATGCCAATCCCAGAGCAAAAGTCAGAAGGAGCCCATTCATCCTGATGCAGGGCCTCACTCTTCGGCAGCTCTTGTGAGTTCTTGCTGGCTGGCAGGAGAGCTTGGCTGCTTTTATAGAGGCTGAGTGTTGATGTGGCACTTACAGATTACTTGCTCGAATTTGCTGACAATCATCTAACGCCATCAACACAGCATTGAGCACACAGGTGTGAACTTTAAAGTGGCATTTTAGAAAGGGATCAGGTTTTGGCATTTGATCCTTACACAAACAGTGCTTTCTGATTAATCAGCGAGAGTCAAAGACAATGGTGTTTTCAGTCCCCTTCTTAATATTCAGCCTGGAAAAAGAGTAGGAAGGGCGTGGCTAGCCATGCCTGCGTTCCTCCTTTGGTCTGGTCAGGTGTAGGTTGCATTTCCTGTCCATGTTGGGTCTTCCTACCTCTGTCCCAACTGCTCCAAGCCTGGGTCTGCGGAAGTATGCCTTTGGATTGCATCCAACATGAATAAAGTCATCTTCACATAGCTTTGGCGAGTTTACATGTTAAGCTTTGTAAACATTTTAGTAAAGTCAATAAATAATAATAATAATAATAATGAGAGATCTGAAGGCAAAGGCTTACGACAGCTCTCTATGGATGTTTAATGCACATCTTGGTTGTTATTTGACACATTTGGTGCTTCTCAGAGCCGAATACGACATCATTCCTCTCCACCGAAGACACAAGCCTAGTGTTAAATTTTTGCAAACATATTCCAAAGGCCATAATATAAACATGATACTATAATTCATGCTTAAGGGACCTTTCTCTTTTTGTATTTTTATTGGTTCTTTTTAGTTATACATAACATTAGGATGCATTCTTAAATAATTATAAAAACATGGAATATGATTTGTTCTAATTCAGTCCCTGGTCATTCCTCTTTCCCTCCCTCCTCTCCTTGCCCCCTTCCTTTCCCTCTGTTCTAATGATCTTTAATTATACTTTTTTTTTTAGGGGGCTGAGGATATGGCTCAGTGGTAGAGCGCTTGCCTAGCATGTACGAGGCCCTGGATTTGATCCCTAGTACTGGAAAAAAAAAAAAAAAAGAAAAGAAAAAAAGAAGAAGAATTTTCTTCTTTGTAGGCTTTTTTTTTTTTTTTCCAAATCAGTGTCTATGGATATTCATAAGGAGAGACACAGTGTGGGATAGTCACGTATGTACATAGGAAAGTTAGGTCAGACTCATTCCACGGTTCTTTCTTTATCCCACCCCTCCTTCCCCGCCAGCTCTCTTCCTGTCCTCCACTGATCTTTCTTCTATTTGGATGGAATTCTCCCCACCCCCTTAAGGGAGTCTTTTAACTCTAACTCTCTGCCCGCTGCCGAACGTGCTGGGGTCCAGTTTCTGGTATTCAATGGGAATCCCTTCACAGTGCATTCAGCAGAGTTGTAACTGAAGAATTCAGGGAAATGAAGTTGAATATCTTATAAGTCAACCTAGGAGTAATCATTTTGCAAACCAGATTTTTTTTTATTTGTTTGTTTTAAAATCGGAATTCCCTTTTTGGTTCATTTGGGCTGAAGACATGAAGCAAACACAGCGGTTTCCACCACTTAAATATTGATGCAACCATCTTCAGGTCCGTTTAATGGGAGCTCCTTTGCCTTACCAATAGAAAGTTTAGCAGATTATGATGAGTTTAATTCCACGTTATAAATCAGTGTGATGGAAGATTAAGACTGCTTGTAGTTCACTGTTCAAGAAACACTTTATGACACCTGATGCTCCATTTCCTCCCATGTCGAGCGGATGCTGTGTTATGTCTTGTCTATATAAAAGTGTACAACTCACAGTACATATTTGTGCAAATAACTATAGCAGTAGAAGTGTGACCAGTGCTGCTAGACAGACAGAACACACACACACATTTGTTGACACACAACAGTTGTACATATTTATGGGGTCTCGTGATGTTTCAATACTTGTACACACTGTGTAAAACTCCAATCAGGTAAGCATGTCTACAACTCCAATGTTTGTCATTGCCTGATGGTGAAAACATTAAAAATACTTCTTTCTCTATTTTTTGAAGTATATAACACGTCATCTCTAGTCACTCTATTATGCTGTAGAATCCCTGAATGTATTTCTCCTGTTGAACTATTGCTTAGCAACCACTGACCATGTCTCCATCCCTCCCAGCTCCCATTCCTTCCAGCCTCTGGGAACCACTCATTTGATCCCGATGTCTATGATATAAGAGAAAATCAATCAAGTACCTCTAGGAGGAAAGGATGTGTTTCATAAAGTAGTGGACAGCTAAATGGGCTTTAAAGATGGAACAAAAATTATGATGAAGAAATGACATGTTAAAGGTTCTTATAGGAGGAGAGGATACCATTCAAGGTATGAGGCCTTGTCATATTAGAGAACTCGCCAGAGTAAGGAATTTATTACATCAAATGAAGGTGGTTCAGTTATGGATCTTAAGTTGCATCTAAGTTTGTTTTAGAGATCATCTTCTGGTATTGTTTTATACTATGGATTGGGGTTAAAACCCAGCACCTGGAAAACTCTTAGATTCAACAACAAATATACATGTGACTCTGAAAAAAAAAGCACCCACAGTGAAATTGGGGATGGAGCGCTCTGGTGTGGTGGTGCATGAAGGGTGTTAAATATTTAAATTAAGAATAAGCTGTCCCTTGGAACTCTCTTGCCATCCTGTGGTTAAACAGAACCTACACTGCAATTAGCTTGAAGTTCTGCAAAGCAGCTAGCAGCAGGATGCAGGTTCATGGCCTTGAAGGGCTGAATCACTCTCATGTGAAACACTAGGCTTTTCTGCATTGGGTCATGAACTCGTCCTTGAACACATGCCATGTGTGTGCCCTCTTTGAAAATGCCTTTGAGTTATTCTACCTTCATCATGGCCATCAATGCAACAAGAACATTTCAATGAATTCTCATTGTTCCCAAATCCTGTGACACATGCAAAACAAACCATGAGTCATTCTTGGTCCATGGCACTTCAGCTACTACTCTGAAGCAATTATAATGCTTAAGACAGACAGGATCATTGATCATCTCAGGAAGATAAAGATTCTGCCTGTTGGTTGTTCACTCAACATCTACCTTCTCTTTTTGCCTTGCTATATGAAACTTGAAATTTTGAAGGTGTTTAATTCCTTTTAAGCAACATGCCAGGCTTTGAAAATGAACTCTTCTAAGTCTCCCTTAGGGGGAAAGTTTGTGTAATCAGGCTATGGCATGTGACACATATTATGTAAACCAACACTATTGCGTTTCTTGAAAAGAGAACTTAGTGGGCACGTGGCTGCCTTTCTTGACTTTTCCTCCCTGCTAATTGAAATGTAGACATCTTTGTTGGCACTCCAACAATAACATGACTTTCAGTTATTCTGGGCATAGCAATAATAGGGGTACCCCATTGAATCTTCTGGCTCCCAAACAGTACACCATTCTTGCTTCCACTGGGACAGCAAGCCCATTTCCTCTTGGTGATCAGGCTCAGGTCTCTTTACCAGTACAGTAACCTCCCTCTCTGTTATTTTAGTGGCAGACGGAGCACAAAATGGCTAGTGAGGAGCAGCTTTCTGCAATGTTTCCTTATCTACTTGACCAGATCTACCCAGAGAGGAGCCCAATCGCACTGACTCTTCCTATTGAATTTCATTAGCCAGAGAAATCAGGCTCAGATTGCAGGAGGGGAGAGTGAGGTAGGTCAACACACCTGGACCAAGTTTTGTCCATACACCATTGTCTTTTTTTTTTTTTTTTTTTAATGTTGCTGGGGATTAAACCCAGGGCCTTCCGCATGCAAGAAGGCAAGCACTCTACCAACTGAGCTATATCCCCAGTCCCACCATTGTCTTTTATTTCAGTCCTATCCAGTATTCCAAAGAGAACCATAAATCCATTTATAAACCGTCATCTCTCCTTTAGCCAACAGACTTTGGCCCAGGTCATTTTATGTTCTCCAGGCCAGGTGAATTCCCAGAGTCTCTTACTACCCACTAAATGGTAATCTACATTCCCTGTTCTCTTCCTCCCAGGGAACCACTGGAAGGCAAAGCGGGGAGTTTCCTTTTTGCCCCCTACTGTCGGGAACTAGAAGGAAATTCTCCTTCAAAGATTAGCCTGACAGCCCCCTGGGAGACATGCTGCCCTGAAGGCATCCTACAGCTACCTATCTCCCTGGAACACTCTGCGGTTATCAGGATCATCAGACATCTTGCAGCTGGCAGTTTTACCCACCCACATCCAGCAATTGCGAAGAGCTTCCCCATCCCCAGCATATAAATACCCCTGTGTGAAGAATAAAAGTTTGCAGCTTGATCAGAACTTTTGTCTTGCTGTCACCTTTCGTGTCTCTTGTCCCTTCATTCCTCCCCATCGAGGTTCGCTGCCCACGTTGATGTGTTCTGCCGGACGGGACACCCTACACTATTTTTTTCTTACTGGTTGACAAATTTAAAAATTTGCCATTTTGGGGTGGGCTGACGATGGCCTCCAAGCAGATATCTACCTAAAATCCCTGGAAGCTGTGAATATTAGTTAGCTTACAGGGAAAAAATGTGGTTAAAGTTAGGCAGAGGAACTCACATGGATCACTCATGTGAGTTGGCCCTTATGCATTCACCTGTATCCTTAAAAGAGAGGGGGAGATTTAAAGATGGATGCAGGTTAGCAACACCTGTGGTTACTTGAAGAGGCCAGGAAGGACCCCCTTCCCTGGGGTCGGCAGCTCTGCCGACACCACACCTGGACTTCAGACTTCTGGCCTCCAAATCGGTGGGAGAATAGATTTCTGTTGCCTTAAGCTTGTCACAGCAGCTGGAGGACAGGAATCCATCATTTATCTAAATACATCGGAGCCCACATTAAATATAAGGAAAGCCATCTAGAGGAGGAATATCGGGTTCCATAGTCAAATAATCAAAACTGCAACGTAGAAAAAGAGAAGCCGATAGCCTTTGGTAGTCAGTCGAAATGAACCCCGAAGAATGATCCCTGTTGAGCTTGCTCTTGATGGACAGTTCACTTACAAAATTTTCACTCAACTCCCTGCGTCAGTTCTTTAGAGGGACCAGGG
The DNA here is from genome assembly GCF_045843805.1 of Urocitellus parryii. Classification (NCBI taxonomy): domain Eukaryota; kingdom Metazoa; phylum Chordata; class Mammalia; order Rodentia; family Sciuridae; genus Urocitellus; species Urocitellus parryii. The sequence continues at coordinate 7,946,968 of NC_135545.1, forward strand.
GTCTCTTCATTAAAATGGCTGATCAACTTATTAGGATTATAGACACACACACAGTTGATTGGTTTTATTGTCCTGACATTTGCATGAAAGTGCATGATTTATAAAGTAGGAGACCCACTGAGCCATTTGTTTCTCAAAACAATGCAATAAAAAGAAAATGACGCATAAAAGTTGACAGCATCTCCGGGTAACGTCTCAGTAGATCAAATGACACCGTTCTTCTCGGTCTCTGCATATCCCAGGTGTGAGGAAGAATTGACCTTTGGCTTGATTTATTTTTCTGCGGGTTATTCAGTTGCTCGCCTTGTGATTAAAAGAGTGAATGCCCTGAAGATATTTTCTGTTCCTCTCTGAGAAGAAAGAGCATGCCTGTGGTGGAAAATTTTCACATCAGATGACTGTAATTAACCTTGGTGTGGACACCAGGGGCTCTGCTCCAGGGCTTCTGCGCTTTGGAACCAACTTCATCCAGAGAGGGCTTAGTGAAATGTCTAACCTGATTCTCTTTTGAAGGTGGAAGTTGCTAAGAACAGAATGCTGTGGCCTATTCAAAGATGGTTATTTCCCCTCCTCCCGATGGAAGGAGGAGGGTTTTCCAGTTCTTCACTGTGACAACCTGGCAGGGTCGCTGGAGATGGCATTCCCAAGAGTTTGGCACCGCCCCCTAAGACTGGCCCCTCCCCTGGACTTCCCAACTCTCCACCTTGTCCACAGGGAGCCTCCTGCTGGTGCCCAAGCTTCTGCGCCTGGCTCTCTGCTCTGTCGACTCGTGGCTCTCTGTTGTGGCTCTCTGTAGCTGCCTGTTTATCTCTCCAACTTTGGGGGCAGTGATCAGCCCTCCACCTGAGTTCTCTGATGATTCTGAGAATAATGGTTGATTTTTCACTCTATTCAGTTTTGTTTTGTTTTTGTGGTGCTGGGGTTTGAACCTCAGGCCTTGTGCATGGAAGGCAAGCACTCTACCCACTGAGCTATGTCCCCAGCCCTGTTCAGCTTGTATTTTTTTTCTTTTTTTCTTGAGGTATGGAAGGGACAGGCTACTTCCACATTCCTGATGTGCATGACCAGAAACCAGAAATCCAAACTGTCTGAAGAAGGGCTGGCTGGCTTTCCCTGTTTTAAAACTCAAGAAGGGGTCAGTGTAGGCTCTGGAATCAGACGGTCTCTGTCACCATCGATGGACTCTGCCCCAGAATCGCGCAGTGGGTAGAACTGGGTCCCATCCCCAAATAAAGTCCTAAGGCCCGATAGCTGTGTTACTTTGGTTTGGAAATAGGGCCTTAAAGATCATGTACGAAGGTCAAGGCTCCTGTGTTTTCTCTCATAGGTGGAAGCTAGAGAGGAAAAGGGAAAAGACAGCCCTGAGGGACATCTGGTGATAATCGAAATCAGTAGAGTAGGGGAAAGAACCAGGGGAGGGGAGGGGGAGAGGGAAAGGGCAACACTGGGGAGTGGTATTGGCCAAATTACATGGTTATACTGTGGGTAGGTATGAATATCTAACAACAGTCCCACCATGGCGTACAGCTGTGTAAGGCACCCATAAAAATATGGAAAAAAGGACATTGTTTCATCATTGAATGATTTCCTCCATTGGCTCCTTTATAACCTTCTGGAATTTTCCCTCTTTTGGCCTATATGGGAAGCCTCCTAGATAGCTCCCACCTCCTTTCTCTGCCCTCCGTCCCATTGTGGTTTCATCTTCTTTGATAAATCAATTAAAAATTCTTTCTTTTCCCCAGTGGCTCCGGAGGCTGAGGCAGGAGGATTTCGAGTTCAAAGCCAGCCTCAGCAACTTAGTGAGGCACTTAGCAACTCAGTGAGACCCTGTCCCTAATAAAATATTTAAAAAGGGTCTGGGGATGTGGCTCAGTGGTGAAGCACCTCTGGGTTCAATCCTGAGTACCAAAAAAAAAAAAAAAAAAAAAAAAACCTAATAATTTTTTTTCCCTTAATCTTTCAAGCTCAACATGAGCCCACCTGCCCTTCAGACATAACCCATGGCTTTTTCATGGACCTTTAAAAAATAAAGCAGACCAAGTACACAGAAATGGATGTTGCCTCGAGAATGTTCACAGTGAACATGTCCCGGTTCAGCACCCAGATCAGGAAACAATATAAGCAGCTTCCCTGAAGTCCCCTCTCCCCCCTCACTCCCAGTGCCCCCCAAAGGTGTCCACAAACTGGACCCCCAACACCACCTGTTGTCACAGGGTATTTTTTCATCCACAAACAGTGCTTGAAAGAATATCACTGTATATTTTATATATATATATATATATATATATATATATATATATATATATATTTTTTTTTTTTTGCATATGGGTGCTTTTGTTTTGTGGTGTAAATTTCTAAAAGTGGCTTTTTGTTCAAGGGATGATTTGGTAAATTAGTGTATATCCATATCACTATTTTAGCAATTTACAGGAGCTATGCAAACTCCACTTTCATGCCTCCTCCTCATGCAGCTTACTGAGTTTTTTCCTGTCTGGCTGCTCAGGGCAATGATTGACTTCCGTTAGACGCCAATTTTTGCATCATTATAGATATTTAAGTAGAAGGTGGCCTTTGTGAGGAACGTGATCCAGAGACTCAGGAGCCTGTAAGCAGACTTACGGTAAGCTTTGTGGGAGTTTTTAAATGTCGTGAAATCAAGTTTATGATCTTGAGTTTATATGAATAGATAAAACCTTTTAAAGGGTTTTCTGCCAGATTGTCTAATGGAAGTGATGCTCCACAATTAAGAAAGGTAGAGTAAGGGGGAACCACTGAATTGTGCATAAATGACATTAAGTAGTCTTTATGCTCCTCTGACTTTTATAATTGGAGTCTCCTATTGTTTGCCCCCCAGGTCTGAGAGGTGCCCATTCTCAGCACCAATATCCAGCTCCACTCTCTGGTCACGGAGCCTGTATTCCCTAGACATGAACCAAGGCCACCACCTTTCATGCTGCACATAAACTGATAGTAGCTTTCCTTCCCTCTCTGAGATGGAACAAGTAACAAATTTTCACTGAAACTCCGTGGTAGAGGCTCATGGTTTTTTCTCTCTCCAAAAATGTCAGCCTTACATTTTTATCCATGTGGTTTCACCAAAGTCTCCAGACCAAAGTCGTGTGTGTGTGTGTGTGTGTGTGTTCAGTAATTCAATTTATTCCTTCATCCATCCAGCATGTAATTTAGGGAAGGTCTGGATTTCACCTGGGCTCTCGTAGCACAATTTCAGCTCCTAGGGAAACAAGCCCTTGACTTGAAGTGGTGTGGGGTGGCAAGGTCTGAGTTCCGAGTCACCTGGCCAGGAGTTCAGCCCCTGCCTTCTACACAATCTCACGGATAGCTGAATTAAAAAAGGAGGTAGATAGTTCAGCATGTTGTTAAATTTACTATTCTAGGAAGTATTTATATTCCATGGAGAAGAGTAACCTAGGTCTCAATACCACATTGCTGGAAAAATACACAAGGCTTAGCTTCCTTTTTTTTTTTTTTTTTTTTTAAATTGATACTAGGGATTGAACCCAGGGATGCTTAACCACTGAACTATATCCACAGCCTTTAAAATTTCTTGTTTTTGTTTTTTGTTTTGAGACAGGGTCTCTCTAAATTGCTTAGGGTCCCTGAAGTCAGAACTAAGCCTGAGGTGGATAGAGAACCATGGTTACTTGGTTACTGGAGGCTGAGTGGGTGGGGACAGGAAGTGGAGGGGGGCTTGACACAGGTGCCAAAATAGTCAGGTGGAGAAATAAACTCTGGTCCTCTGAGGCCAGGCATGACATGGTGACTATAGTTTACAGCAACTTAGAATACAATGTATAAAAGACTGGAAGAGAGGAGTTCAAACATTCCCAACACAAAGATCTATAAGGAGGGGCTGGGATTGTGGCTCAGTGGTAGAGTGCTCGCCTAGCAAGGGCGGGACCCAGTTCGATTCTTACGCACCACATAAAAATAAAGGCACTGTGTTGTGTCCATCTACAAAAAAGATATTCTCTCTCTCTCCTTAAAAAAAAAAAAGATTTAAGGAGATGAGAATGCTAAGTATCCTGATTTGACCATTCCCTATTATACACATGTATTAAATGATCACATTGTAGCTCCTCAATATATACAATTATTATGGAAATTAACAATATGAAAAATAAAATAGGGATATTATAATTTACTAAATATGGCCATTCGAAGCATAAAGAGAGCTCATGCTTATTTTAAGAATAAAAACACTGAAAATAATTTTTATTTTTATTTTTTGAACTAAACAGAATTTATTTCCAAGCTTTCTGAAGATTATCACAAACATGAAATATCCTTTTAAAAGTATCCAAAATTAAATCAAAGGCACATCATCTAAGTAAAACACTTGTGATGTGAAGAATTCTTTTAGGTCACGATGTTTTCACATTACTTTGTATTTAATCATTTGCAATGTTCTGTATGTAGGCCACATTTAAACATTTTTTAAAGACATAAAATAATGTAGTATCTTTTACAAAGTGCAATCACAACTATAGAGTAAAGGAACTTAAAAAAGAGATCAAATCTGCTGCATACATAAGATGGGGTAACCTAATATACTTCATAACACGAATCTTTCCAAACAAGTTTACTAAGGAATGTCTCCTGTATTTGGGGTTAAAGAAAACAATCTTCTCATTTAGAAAAATCAAGGCATCATTTGATTAGTAAAGTCTATTCTTTTCCCCCAATTTTATACTTTCTTGTCTTCATTTAGTGATTGTCAATTTATGAAAAGTATAAAAATCTTAGGAACAAAAAATTACAAATATTCCATTTTTAATAAACAAAAGTGTTTTCCTTCCTAAAATCTAAACACCCAGCAAATCAAACATACATGATATTCTAGGTTTAGCAACATCCTTAACTCATGTATTAAAGAGGTGTAGTTAGGTATGTTTGGTGGTAAGGTGTTTGTTTATCTTAATACAAAGCACTTCACCAGGACGGCCAGGCCATTATTATTTAAAACAATCCTATTTCTTCACTCAGTTTCCTTACTTGAGTAGAAAAACATAAATTTCTGTAGAATTTTGGCTGTCAGACCAGGCCACAGGAGAGGTCTGAGATATCTCAGTCATTTGACTAAAGGAAGGTGTTTTCTTGTGACTTGGAGGCAATCAGGCATTACTTGGTGCTCATAGGCACCCACCCGCAGAGCATCCTTGCTGGCATTCGGCAGGCGGTGCCGGGGCAGCTGAGCTGCAGCTGGAGAGACCCCATCCCTTCCACAGGCCTCCAGCTGCAGCGGCTCCCCCAGGCGCTGCAGGGACGAAGAAGCTGCAATGAATTGAAAAAATGCCCATCTCCAGCTCCTTTAGGGAATAAGAACCACAACTCTTGGGAAATAATAACTAAAGGAATTTTAATAGGTGAGATTGTTGGTTCTAGATCTTTTTGAATGCAAGATGACTCTGAGGAGCAGTTGCACCTCATTTTACAATTGCCATTTCTTATCTCACAATTATGGCATTCTTGTTGAAGGGGCACATTGTGCCTTATTTTCGGTATCATCCACGGTTACCGAAGGTCCTGCCTGCAATAGCCAGGAATGGATCCTGTCTGAAGGACAACAGCCTCTTGGGGAGGCCCCTTGCTGAGCATCGATTGGTTTGGAGTTGAGGGAGGGAACTGGGCACTATAAGCAGAGTAAGGCCTACACTCTGACATACTTAGAAAGAGTGCGAAATTGATATTTACAGTTGGCTTTTACATGTTGTTGGTGTGATTTTGGAAAGATCCTTTTTCCTCCTTTAACCTTAGTGTCAGAATAGAGGACACATAGACTAATCCACAAAATTACAATTATCATATATTAGACAAAGTTGCCAAAAACATGCATTGGAGAAAAGATAGGCTCTTCAACAAATGGTGCTGGGAAAACTGGAAATCCATATGCAACAAAAGGAAGTTAAATCTCTATATCTCATCATGCACAAAACTCTACTCAAAATGGATCAAGGACGTAGGAATAAAACTGTGTTTAATAGAAGAAGAAGTAGGCCCTAATCTCCATCATATGGAATTAGGCCCCCAACTTCCTTAATAAGCCTCCTATAACGCAAGAATTAAAACCAAGAATCAATAAATGGGATGGATTCAAACTAAAAAGTTTCTTCTCAGCAGAAAAAACAATCTCTGAGGTGAATATACTTTGTATACAATCAGAGATATGAAAAATTTGTGCTCTATATGTGTAATATTAATTGTAATGCATTCTGCTGTCACTATATAAATAAAAAATAATAAAAAAAGGAATAGAAATACTGGCACCTAAACTCCCTTGCTTTTTTCCACCTTTAGTCTTTCATTCTTGGTCTCCCTTGGCTCTCAAATATGAAAACAAACAAACAAACAAACAAACAAAACAAACAAACCAGATCTTTCCAAACACATTAACATCACAAATCATCAACCTTGCTATTAACTAAAGAACTGAAAATTGAGATTTGTTTTCCCATAAATTGGAAAACAAGTTTTTATTCTTTATTCTAGAGATAGAAAAACATGCCAGACTATCTTATTCTTTACTTTTTATTTTGCACAATGTGATTTGTGCAAAAAACTTTGAAAATTAATATGGAAACACTCTAGCTGTAAATTGGCTAATTCTCTTTGAATCCATAATTTCACGCAGGGTTCTCTAACCCCACAGGTAAAATATAAAACCATATAAATGGAAATATTTATTCAGGACCTATGAGAAATTGCCAGGAACTCTGTGCTGAGTAACCATGGTGTGGTTAAAGAACCTTTAGGGTCTTGGCTACATGGCATGTTATGTCCCATTTAAAGAATGATAGGAATAATTTTAGTTGCACCGAAATATACAGTAATCTCCAGTCAAAAATATGAAAGGAAACATATAAAATTAGCTCTGCAACCACTTTAACAGATAGTAAATATCTTTCTGAGGCAAGATGTCAGGCCTAGACATCAGTGTCAGGAAAATGCAAAATTTCATTACTAAAAGGAATCTAAATCTTGATTTTTTTGTTTTTTAGTTGTAGGTTGTCACAGTATCTTTATTTTATTTATGTGGTGCTGAGGACTGAACCCAGACCCTCACACATGCGAGTCGAGCGCTCTACCGCTGAGCCACAGTCCCAGCCCTAAATCTTAATTTTAACCACAGATGATTACAGGAAATGCCCGAAGGTCACCTCAACCTGTTAAGCACCTTGGAAATATGTAAAATGATTAATACAAATTTTCTGTATTTTTGATTTTTTTTTTATAATCTCTAAGATTGATAAAAAAAAATGTTGCAATTTGCCAAGATTCTTCCACTTGTTTCAAAAGTACAAACTATTGTGAAATCTTTTGAGTTAGATTCAAATTCTATCAGGGTATCGTTTCCAGGCGAGCAGAATATAACGGAACCAAAGTTCCGGGGTTCGGCTGGGGACGAGTTCCGCAGACGCACAGTATGGAGCCTAGCTTCCTCCTCACCTGTTACCTGAGGGAGAAGAGGGACGAAACTTGAAAACAAACGGAAAGCGAGGAAGCAAAAGTAAGGGGCTAGCAGTTTTCCAGGGAGACTGTTAATGGCCCGCCGAAGCGGCTCCCCTGACACAGCGTGGACGTGCCCTGTCCCCGGCGCTGGGCTCTCAGGGCGGCCGGCTCCAGCAGGCCATTCCCTGTAGGTCCCAGGGTCACCTGATTTCTTTCTACGTGTGGGAGGATGGGCCGGGTGTTCCTGACGCCGGGGCTGAGAGGCTTCCTTCCGGTGTCCCCGGAGGGTTGGTGGCTGGTTGCGTCACCAGCTAGGCTATGATGGATGCCGTGGAGATTTCCTCTCCCTGAGTTCTTTTTTTTCCCCCCCTTTGGTACTGGGGATTGAGCCCCGGGCGCTTAACCCCGACCCACATCCAGGCCTTGTTTTATAGTTTATTTTGAGACAAGGTCTCGCTGAGTTGCTGATCCTGGCTTGGAACTCGAGATCCTCCTGCCTCAGCCTCGCCAGCCTCTGGGATTACATTCCAGCGCCACCGCGCCCGGCTGTCCTTGGGTTCTTGCGGTGTCTTCCTCCTGGGATGCTCTGCACCTGAGCACCAGGGAGCAGATAGGGAAGAGTGATGTCACCTCTGAGAGGTCCAGAAGCCAGAACTAGGACTATCTGAGCCGCCACCAGAGACACAGGATAGAACTCAATTAAGCAGAACAATTAAACAGTAATAACCATTGAGAATTCCCAGATAAAAGCACAATAGAGACTTTATGAAATGAATGAGCAAGAATTTAGACTAAAAACAATAGTGATGGGGTGGTATTAGTCCAGTTAGTGGATACCTTTGAGGATGGTTAGAAGGGGAAAACAGAGAGTTTGGGGGGGAAACTAGTGATGTTCTCTTTCTTTTTTTAAAAAAAATTATTTATTTGTTCTAATAGTTATACACGACAGCAGAATGTATTTCGATTCATAGTATACATAGGGAGCCTGAGTTTTCATTTCTCTGGTTGGACAGGAAGTAGAGTCACACTATTCGGGTCATCATACATGTACCTAGGGGAATGATGCCCATCTTATTCCACTATCTTTCCTACTCCCATGCCCCCTTCCTTCCTCTCCCTTCCCTTTGCCTTATCCAAAGTCCGTCCCTCCCTCCTATCCCCTTCCCCCATTATAGTTCAGCATCCAGGAATCAGAGAAAACATTCCATCTTTGTTTTTTTTTTCAGATTGGCTTACCTAGCATGATATTCTCCAGCTCCATCCATATATATATATCACAGTTTCTTTATCTGTTCATCTATTGAAGGGCACCTAGGTTGGTTCCACAGTTTAGCTATTGTGAGTTGTGCTGCTGTAAACATTGAGGGGGCTGTCCCTGTGGCATGCTGTTTTTAAGTCTTTTGGGCATAGACCGAGGAGTGGGATAGCTGGGTCAAATCGTGGTTCTATTCCAAGTTTTCTAAGGAATTTCATACTGCTTTCCAGATTGGTTGCATCAATTTGCAGTCCCACCAGCAGTGTATGAATGTGCCTTTTCCCCCACATCCTTGCCAACACTTGTTGCTTGTATTCTTGATAAATGCCATTCTGACTGGAGTGAGATGTAATCTTGGGGTAGTTTTGATTTGCATTTCTCTCACTGCCAGAAATGTTGAACATTTTCTCATATATTTTTTGATCAATTGTATATCTTCTTCTAAGATGTGTCTGTTCAGTTCCTTGGCCTATTTATTGATTGGGTTATTTGTTTTTCAGTGTTAAGTTTTTGATATTTCCTAGAGATTAGTGCTCTATCTGATGTGTGTGTGGTGAAAATTTGCTCCCATTCGGTAGGCCTCTGTTTACCTCACTTATTGTTTCTTTTGCTGAGAAGAAGCGTTTTAGTTTGAATCCATCCCATTTATTGATTCTTGCTGTTTTTGTTACTGTAGCTCTGTAGTATGGTTTAAGGTCTGGTAATGTGATGACTCCTGCTTCATTGTTCTTGCTAAGGATTGCTTTGACTCTTCTGGGTCTCTTATTTTTCCAAATGAATTCCATCATGACTTTTTTTTTTATCTCTATGAGGAATGTCATTGGGATTTTAATTGGAATTACATTAAGTCTGTATAATGCTTTTGTGTTATGGCCATTTTGACAATATTAATTCTGCCTATCCAGGAGCATGGATATCTGTCCATCTTCTAAGGTCTTCTTCAGTTTCTTTCTTTAGTGTTCTGTAGTTTTCATCATAGAGGTCTTTTACCTCTTTTGTTGATTCCCAACTATTTTTTTTTTTGAGGCTATTGTGAATGGGGTAGTTTTCCTAATTAGTTTTTCAGAGGATTCATCACTGATGTATAGAAATGCATTTGATTTATGGGTGTTGGTTTTATATCCTGCTACTTTGCCAAATTCATTTATTAATTCTAGAAGTTTTCTGGTGGAATTTTTTTGGATTCTTTAAGTATAGAATCATGTGCTGGCAAATAGTGATAGTTTGAGTTCTTCTTTTCCTATTTGTATCCCTTTAATTTCTTTCATCTAATTGCTCTGGCTAAAGTTTTAAGAACTGGTGAAGGCGTTCCTGCACCTGCTGTCTGACAGGGTCACAGTGTGGGGGATGCTGCGGCAAGGCCGTACCATCTTGAAACCAGAACCATTAGGAATGTCAAGTTTATGATCCTCATGATATGGATAACAGGGCATATGTGAATCAATAATAAAAGTACATATTGCCTGAGATTGCAGGAAAAATTCCAGAATGAGACTAAGGATACAATGGAGACATGCCATAAGGTATGCTTTAAAGTTAGAAGTGAATAATAGGTCAGGAGTCACGTAGTCTAGTTGGGTCACCTAGCACTTAGTGATTGAGGTGAAAACGTAAAAGCTTCATTGTGTTGTCTAAGGTTACAGAAAAATATTTTGAACAATGTACTTAATGTCTTAAGTAATCAATATATCAGAAAAGATTGTAACTCTTGAAAATTATGTAAATCAAAAAAATTTAGGGCTTTGAAGCTATCCATTAACTACCTGAAAGAACACCTGTTAAAATAAAGATCCCTCCAGGGGCAATTAGATGTCTTCTGGAGGTTGCTCATAACTTGCAACCTGTTGTCCCGACTCTTCTTCTTTCACTGACGCCACTCCTCCTTCAGGACCACCCTGGACCCTCTCTCCCCCTGCCGGGGCTGGACCTCCGCAAAGGACTATGTTGAATAGAAGTGGTGAGAGAGGGCACCCTGTCTTGTTCCAGTTCTTAGAGGTAATGCCTCCAGTTTTTCTCCATTTAGAATAACGGTGGCCTTGGCTTAGCATAGATAGCTTTTACAATGTTGAGGTATGTTCCTACTATCCCTAGTTTTTCTAGTGTTTTGAACATGAAATGGTGTTTGACTTTGTTTTTCCTATTTAGGGTTGTTGATATTATTCTACACTTTTTCATGGAAATTCTCTTCTTTATTTTAGAACTCATTCTGCTATTCCTGTTCTAATGCCATCACTCCTTCAACGTTCTTATGTGGTCTCCACATTTCCTTCCAGAAGACACATCCACAATGCTTTACATAATAGAGTTTCATTCACCATTTGGTAAGTAAGGAGTGATCGTGTTTTGAACATTTTGAGAGATCATGTTTTTCTTATTTGTCTTTTGTGAGTTGTTGAGGTCTCATCTGGGCCATTCGTGGAGTGGCAAGACAAGAATGTCACTTGCACCAATACATCTCTTGAAGAGAGCTGAGTAGTGCAATTTGACTGTATAATGAGTTTGATTTCTGGCCCTATTTTAGGGTTAAGGGTTACTCTCACAGCTGGCCATAACTGTAACGTCTCTGTGGAGTCGGCTGGTAGTAGTGACGAGCCCACATGGCCGGCCCTAATGACATAGGAGTCTGTGACTCCTCTTCCCACTTACACTGTAACCCCCTACTGTTTGAGGGCCATGCAGGCCCCACCCTGGTTTCCCAGCAGCAGAGAAGTAGGAAGTTGGACATGGTGGCCAGCTGCCCCCACCATATCTATCGGAGTTTTCCCACGCCAAGTGGTCATCTCTCCAGTAGCGACATCTACGCGAACCAGGAGAGGTCTCTACCCTGTTGCGCAGGGACTCACAGTCCTGAGCCATGTGCCTAGTTCTACCACAGTTCAAACACCGCCTGTGAGAATGGCTCTCCAAGACTGAGGTTGTAGGACCTGTTCAGAGTCGCAGCAAGTGTTAAGCCCTGTATCTGTGTGGGACCCACATCCACACAAAGGTGAATAAATTCAGAAACAGTCCCCCCTTTTCGATTGGGTTGGAGGATCTCCTGACAAAGTTTATTAGCATTTTCAAATGCTAGCTGCTTGACCAGGGACTCAGAGGCATTCCAGTCTCTTTTTGATCTGTTGGCTGCCTCTTAGAGACGTGCCACAAAATCTGAGAATGGCTCCTCTGATCCTTGTCAGATTTGTCTAAAATCCAAAGCTGATTCACCTCTATTAGGCAATTTTCTCCACACCTTTTGACACATGCAGTAATTTGATCATAAATTGCTAGATCATAATTTATCTGCCTTTCCAAATCTGCAAATTCTCCACTTCCAGTTAACATCTCCAAAGGGGCATCAAAGACTTGTCTCTGGTTTCTCTCAGCCTGTTCAGTGCAATTATCAGTCCAGTGAGATCCCAAAGCAGATAGTCACCCCCCAATAAATAAGCTTTGGCCAGAGAAATCCAATCATGTGGGGGCTCATTGCATAAAGAATCAAGCATGTCCCGACCGGCAGGACACATCAACGTGGGCAGCGAACCTAGATGGGGAGGAATGAAGGGACAAGAGACAGGAAAGGTGACAGCAAGACAGGAGTCTGATCAAGTTGCAAACTTTTATTGTTCACAGAGGGGTATTTATATGCTGGGGATGGGGAAGCTCTCTTATCGGCAGTTGCTGGATGTCTTCACAAGGTGAGATAACGCAGGATGTTTCAGGAAGACAGATGGCCGCAGGATGTCTGAGGGAGATAGATGGCTGCAGGATGTCTCCCAGGCAGGATGTCTCCCAGGGGGCTGTTTCTTGTAACTGTCAGGCTATTCTTTGAAGGAGAACTTCCTTCTAGCCCCTGGCAAAGCAGGCTTTGAATGAAGGCTGATTTTGGACCCTTAAGTACAGCAAGCATTTTTTAGCTTTTTTAGAGTCTGAAGAAACTGCAGCCTGCACGTGGCCACCCTGGTTTTGCTTGTTAACCTGCTCAAACTCTGGAAAAAGCTGAAAACCTGTAATATTGTCCCCGCTTCCAGTGCTGTCCTAAGGCCATATTGGAGTGGTATAAGTGTGGCTACTGGCAGGTCTGTGCTCTTATTGCACTGTATGCCCTGGGAATTAGGTATTATTCCCCTTCAATATACAGAGCACATCTGTGTTTGAAACTCTGTACTCACCTTGTGAAACTTATTACTCATTTTGTTTGTGTGGCCTGCAGATGACGATTGGCTTAAGGATCTAAGACCTGTGATTAGCAGCCTGAGGCCAGCATATCCCCTTAGTTAGAATGTTTAGGGTAAAGCTGTTGAAAGTTATTTTTATTCATATTAAAATGGTTTAACCTGGTCACATAATGCATTTAGAAGCTCTTATTGGCCACTATAGATTCCTTGATTAAAAACCTACATTAAATAATTATATTTGGGCTGGGGATGTGGCTCAAGCGGTAGCGCGCTTGCCTGGCATGAGTGCAGGTTTGATCCTCAGCACCACATACCAATAAAGATGTTGTGTCCGCCGAGAACTTAAAAATAAATATTAAAAATTCTCTCTCTCTCTCTCTCTCCTCTCTCACTCTCTCTTTAAAAAAAATTATATTTGGGACAGTCTTTCAATGATAAAGTTGTCTTTAGTGAAAAGATTGAAACAATTCAGCTTGATGTTTAGCGAATAGATTTTAGATTGTTGTGTATATTAGTTATTGTCATTTCTTTTACATTAACTAGTAGCTATATGTCAATATTTTATCAATATTAAAGAGATGTATTAAAACATTTTAGTGAATACCTCAAACCATGGGATTTCTTATGAATATTAACTTTAAAAATTTTCCTACACCATGAAGAGCCTATGTAGTCCCTTTGCTCTGAGAACCCTGGGTACATTGAAGCCCTAAAGTGGTGTCTGAAAATGAATGGTTGGAAGTGTGCATTTGTGGGATACACCGAAGCAGTTTCATAGGCCAGCACACTTTAATAGAAGTATCATGGGAACCCCAATTTGAATTTTACATTTTCCCATGGCTGTTTTAAAAAAATAAGCCTGCATATGAAATATTTTTTATTATCTTTTTCTTTTTTTTCTTTTTTTAATTTTTATTATTGGTTGTTCAAAACATTACATAGTTCTTGACATATCATATTTCATACATTTGATTCAAGTGAGTTATGAACTCCCATTTTTACCCCGTATACAGATTGCAGAATCACATTGGTTACACATCCACATTTTTACATACTGCCATACTAGTGTATGTTGAATTCTGCTGCCTTTCCTATCCTCTACTATCCCTCCCATATGAAATATTTTGAAGAGTATAAATGAATTCATTTTATTCAAATTACAATTTAAACACTAAATAAAAGTGGAAGTCATCAGTGTTGTCTCTGTACATGTGTTCACACTATGTCTTCTAATTCTGAGTGCACTTTACACTTATAGAATATCTGAGCTCACACTTCTGCCATTTGAAGTATTCAAGGGCAGCATGGCCTTTCTTTTCCCATGTAAACATTAGGGACCCTGCCCTGCTGCAAACTGTATCTTTGGGCCTCAGATCTGCCCTTATTTGCCCTTTGGAAACCTGTCACATTCGTTTTCAGAAGAATGATGTAAACTGAGAAACCATTCTATTATTTTTCATCAGCAAAAATGGGCAGATGGTGGGGTAGCATGATGATAAAGCTCCACTAATCCCCTCTGATCTTGGAATTTTATAGCGTGCATTAAAGGAATAAAGAGAGAAGCAGTTGTTTGAGAAATAAAAGAACACAAAGCAACCTACAAGCAAGAGGATGGTGTGGGTGGCTTTGTGTTCAGGAGATGTCTGGGAGGAGACACGGGGGCTGTGGAGGTGCTGGGCTCTCCTGCGGTGTCTGTAGAGGAGATTCACCATGTATAGGCTGGTGCCGGTCATAAGGAGCACAAACAGCAGATCTCGAACCAGCATGGCAATAAACAATGACGGTGATTTATGTTTTCCAAAGTATTTATTTTGGCAGTAAGCATGAGCATACCCAGGACCAATCAGAGTGAAGTTGCTAATGGCTGTAATGGTTTCAATGACATGGAAGTAGACAACCATGTTGAGGACCCAGAAGAAAAGGAACAAGGGATACTTCCATTTAGGGAGCTTAAATTTAAGCCACGCCCACTTAGAGTTACTGGGACTGACAGTGATGGCTTGAAATGCACTCAGCAGAGAGGTGGTGCAGATGGAAACACCCCGTGTCACTCTGTATAAGAACAAAACTGTCTGACAACCAAGCTTGTTCAAAAACCGCCTTACTCCAAAGGTGGATGCAATATCTGGTACCAACGTGAACATGATGGTCAAAGCATTGGCCAACATCAGGTGCATAACTATGGGATCGATGTGCTTCTTCAGATGGGGTTTAACTAAGAAGGTGTAGGCATATAACAGGAAGAGCAGTGAGTTCCCCAGGACACCAATGCACAGCTGAGAGATGAGGAAAACTCCAAATATTGTGTCGCTTGGAATCATCATCTTGTTATTATTATTATTTTGCAGTGCTGGGGAAGGAATCCAGGTCTTCATGCATTTTGGGCAGGTGCAGTACCATTGAGCTTATACCCACAGCCCAAAAACATTATCTTGATGATGGCTTAGAAGTTGTCATGAGGTAAACTAGGCCTGCAATGAAAAAATCAAATAATCGCTTAAAATTATTTATAAGATACAGCTTCTGCCAAAAATACTGACATTGCAGGAGGAGAAAAGGGTGATGAAATGTCCATTTTTCTTTCATATCAGGGTCTCCTTAGACACTTCCTGGGCCTGGATTCCAAGGATTCCTGGGAACAAGATATCAAAAGAGTAGGTGGAGAAAGAAGGTGGAATTCAATCCATATCACAGCGTTTTAGGGTACTGAGCAGGGACAAGTGGCCTGTGTGAAAGACAAATATGCAGGTTATAAGGCAAGTTTTCTTCTGAGCCCCAGACTGGGTTTCATCTTCAACCTACGTTTCAGTAGTCTGTTATCTATGAAAAGCATGATCCTTCTCGTAGGCATGCTACCCTGTGTTCTCAAACTTCTGTCTTGAAGTACTCATGGCACACCTCCTTCCTCCAAGTCATTGTCTGCTAAACACTCATCCAGCACAGGTTTTCACCGCTCTCCCTACCCATGGGTCAAACAGCAGTGATCTGAGACATCTATGGCTCTCACAACTTTTGCAGAGCTGCTGACATGCAAGAGGTAGAGGTCAAGGTTGCTGCTCCATATCCCACAGTGCTCAGGAAAACACCCAGGATATGGAATTTGGGGCACCACAGTCACTTTTACAACCGTGGTTGATAAGCCCAGGTTAACAAAGCATCCCTGTATCCTGAGGACTGCAACATATGTAAAATACAACTTTTGATTGAATGTTTATAAATGTTTTCTTATGGAAAGAGAATGAATGGATTAACCAATGGTATTTCACCAGAAATGATCTATATTTTCAGGTTAATATTGGAATTGATGTGGTTAATGTCTCAACTGCACTTCTTGGATTTTGGAGTTTATTTCACTTTTTCATTTGCTTGGGAATACTTTCTCCCACGGACCCAGTTGTTCCTTCATTCCCTCCTGGATCTTTGGTCAATTGCATGTGTGTCTCCACACTGAGCAAGTTCATGAGAACATTCTCAGGTCACTTTCACTACCCAGGCTAGTAGGTAAAAACTATGCACTTTCATCACCATCCCTGCTTGGCATGATCTGTACTGCAATGATCCCCCACTCATTATCCTGTTAAGGGACAAGCACTCAAATTATTTATTGATCCCCCACAGTGTTGGAGTCCTGTTCCTCCACAGGCTTATTTGGGCTTTCCAGCAACTTTGAAATTTAGGTTTATGAGTTAGAATTGTTTGAAATCATGACTCTTAACATATTTGGCCATGGTAAACATACTCTGATTTTTGAAAGCACATATCTTTAATATGTGCTCTGATGGTTGCAGGTGAAACCTCAAATGTTTTGATCATTTGTCATTTTCCAATTTCACTAAGGCGTGGCTAACCCCCTCCTCACTCTTAGCAGAGATCTTTCTTCAGGCATCTTCTCTCCTTCCTAGACACCTGCCCTTAGCAATCCTGTGTCTTTCATACCTTCATCATCCAGTTATATTCCTAATGTTCCTTTCAGTATCATGAAGGTCAGATTCCCTCCTGCCAGGGGTAGGAGGCCAGGAATGGTTCCCAGGCTCTCATCTAGACATAACACCCCAAAGTCTGACAGCTTGGATGGATAAGCTGGATCAGCTCCGCTGCAGGGAGCAGAGGGAAGGGGACCCTGCAGAGAGGAGAACATCCTGCTGGACCTGAGGAGGTCCACGCCCACTACTCTTGGTCTCTCAGGAGGGAAAATCAAGAGGGAAATGGACGAACATCAACCTAAAACCACGATAGGACACAGACATGTTGCAAAGCAGGGTAAAAGGGTGGGCAGCGTGGAAACAGCCTGAAGGGAATTTCAACACCCAGGCTGAGATGCTTCTGTCCCACCAGTTCACAGAGAGGGGACAGCAGGAACTTGTGTCAGATGTTTCAATTTAACTAAGAGCATAGAATTAAAATATTCTTGGTAGAACAGTCTGTAAATAGTTGAAGTTATGGGTGTAATAATTACCTCATTTCAGCATTTCACCACTCCACACTGTGTTTAAAATCATAATGCACTCTCTACACCTGCATAATCTACTCTCTACATCTGCATAATGCAATTACAATTGTTCAAATTAATAAATATCCATCCAAATAGGACCAATTATGAGAGCACTTTCATTTCTGGCAAGTCTAGCAAGTAAAGTAAGACAGAGATTGTCACTAATCACCATTACCAGGAGCACAGTTTTAAAATTTTGAGCTCGAGTACACATATTATCACATATGAAGTAAAAACATGGTTAATTAATAGGTCACAGTGGGAGATTTTTAACCAGACATTTTCAAATTAGGGAATCTAAAAAAGAATGACAGGATATAACAAATTAATCAAATTAAACCACACTCTCTACTAATGTTTAAAAAGCATTACACCTGCAGTCACTGGAAATACTCACCAATCCCCCTGGGGCACTTGTGAAGCAAGGAGGGAGTGTTCTGAATGATACCTTTCAGATAGCTTAAAATAAGAGGAACCACAGATGTAATATAGAATAAAAGGATGTTAAGCTGCCAATTAGAAAAGATGCAATAAATTAATCTCAGTTTAGTATTTTAATGCAATAAATGTCCATTAATATTTGAAAAGTTTGTAGAAGTTTGCTATGAAAACACATAAGACTGAGTAGAGTAGAAAAGAGGTGAATAAAATGAAACTGGGTGTACATTATTTCAAATGTAAATAAATACATTTGAAATACTGTCGAGCCATTGAAATAGAAGATAAGAGCATGAGAAAAATCACAGTATACAGGAGACCTAGGATTGTCATGGAACTGAATGGAAATGTTACCTATATGTTAAGAGAAAACTCAAGATTTGCACATCGAGTATGTGTGTCAGATACTTTAAATAAAATTCAAATGATTTATACAGGGACAGATATGCAGAGCTGTAATAGATTCTAATGTACCCAAGAAAGGAAAGAATGGAGACAGCACAGGCATAAATGAAAGAAAAGAGAATTAGAGTTAGAAACTAAAAGAGAAGAACATATAGGTACATTGTAGCAAGAATGTCAGAAAGAAAAATCAGAAATGACCCAAGTCTGTGCAGAAGCTCAGACAGGATAAAGGGAATACAGAGGAGGGCTTCCTGCTCACCTAAACCTGAGAGCTGCAGGGCCGCTGATCTAGGCAGTTGGCCTCCCAAACACAGTGAGGCTTCTTGGAAAGGCGGCGTTTGACCTGCACAGCCTGAATTTCAGGTACAGAATGACTGGATCTCTCCTCCCAGGGATCGTCCATCACCTTGTCACCTGATGCCTCAAGGTCCTTGTTTACCATGAACCATTCGATGCACCCAGAGGAGCAGCAGATCTTTTCCCAAAAGCACAGTGAGTCTCTGGGTGTAATGGTTAGGTTTATTAATTAGGAGTGCTACATCATCCCTGAGGCTATGTTTTCCCTGGTTGAACTGCTTCAGGAAGTAAATTTGAGGAGTCTAAAAAGCCACTAATGGTTTCCAGGCAACTAATGTAGAAGACCATAGCCCTCAATCCAAGCTGACCCCTGAGCAGAACCCCAGAGAACATGCTGGGTGCTCCACGGGAGATCTCTGTGCCTCCGGTACCCAAAGTGTATCTGAGCTTCCTCCAGGCTCCATGCGGTACAGGCCTGGCGTAGGGCAGAGGGCACATTTGAACTCCAAAAAACCTAATTTGTCCATCTAATTCTTCCTTATTTGTACATCTGCATTGTTTTAAATCATTAGAAAATGTTCTGAATTTCTCAAAATAGTGTCATTCTATCTTTAATTTAAAATTTGCTTCTACTGGGGCTAGGATTGTGGCTCAGCAGTAGAATGCTCATATTCTAGCATGTGAGGATCAAGGCCCTGGATTTGATCCTCAGCACCACATGAAAATAAATAAATAAAAGAAAAGTATTCTGTCCAAGTACTTCTTGGGCTGGGGATGTGTCTCAAACAGTAGCGCGCTTGCCCAGCATGTGCGTGGCGCTGGGTTCGATCATCAGCACCACATACAAATAAAGATGTTGTGTCCGTTGAAAACTGAAAAATAAATATTAAAAAAATTCTCTCTCTGTAAAAAAACAAAAAAATATGCTTCTCCTTCAAGATGGGATACACAAAGTCACAAAGTGCCATCGTTCCACCCTAACACTCATGGAGATGGAGGGGTTACAAATTGGGATCCCATGAAGTCCTGATGAACTCTTAACCTTAACCCTACCTGTGCATGCATGCATCTGGTGCTAAGGAACATAGGGGACCTCTCCAAAATTCCATATGTTCATTCTAGGGCTGGACCTGAATAGCTCGCTAAGGCTGTGAACCAACACTGGAACCCTGAATTCACAGATGATGTGAATAAAGAGGGAAATAAAACACATTCTCTGTTGAATATAAATATGATCACAGGTTCTGAAGTATAACATCCTTGTGTGCAGCATAAAAAACTCACTAAGAACACGTTTGAATATTTTCCTAGTGTTAAAAGTGGTTTACCCATAACCATTATGTAATAAACATAGTGTGGTTGAACATTTAGCTTCCACTCAGAAGCCTCCTCAGTCAGATGTGGCCTGCTACTGAGATTCCTTTGTCCAAACCCAGACTTTGCATTCTGGTGAGTCTGTGTTCAGAAGAGGCCACCTGCTGGGGCTCTGCAGCAGAGAGGGGCTAGTAAGCTGAATTCTGTGGTCATGGGGTTGAAGTTTGAGCTGAAAAATCTCCCCTTGCAGGGAGAACAGCAATCAATACACACCCATCAATGAGTCAACAAATAAGTTCAAATTATTACAAAAATGTTCAAAGTAGCAGACAAAACTTTCAACTTAGCAATACTGACACTTGCTGATATTTGAAAAGAGAAAGTAAGCCAAGGAATAGAAGATATAATGAATAACCAAATGGAAGTTATAGAGTTTAAAAACACAGAAACCAAAATTGAAATTGTCAATGGAGGAATGGATGGCAGTTGAGAAAGTCAGTGTACTAGTGGATAGATCAGTAAGTAGTACCCAGTGGGAACAGCACAGAAGAATGGGCTTGAGGAGAAATGAAGAAAGTTTCACTCCAGTAGGACAAAACCAAAAGTGTCACATTTATACATCAGAGTAGCAGAAGGAAAGAGAAAAAAATGTGGGGGTTAGAAAATTATAACAAAATAATAGTTGAATACTTGAAAGTTTGATGAGACACATAAATCAACTATTAAGAAGCTGAGCTGGTGAACAGGATGAATTGAAAAACATTCCTACTTAGGTATCACATTATTATTGGTGAAGTATAATTTTATGAATTGGTGGAATTCATTCTGATATATTTGCAAATGCACATAATATAATAAAAGCAAATAGGTTCTTGGGTAATTGGAATGAAATCGACCCTGGACAACACTGGAGGAAACAGCCTATCTGGTAAACAATGGGTGCTTCATCTGAAGGTGAGGAAGAGGACCAGGACACCCACTCCCAGCTCTTCTACTTGCCACTGAAAAGGAAGCTGAGGTCCTTGTAGGAAGGCCAGGAAAGCCCATGAGAGAAATGAAGTGATAGAGCAGTGAGTCCCAACCAAGGAAGCACTGTGTACAAATAAATGTCAAGTGAGCCATGAGACTGAAAAGACTCCATACTTTCAAGCAACAAATAACAGGGACCAGATTTATCCTCCCAACTGACTCATCTAGAAAATGGCACCTACAGGAAACTGGTATTGACCATAGACCACGGGCAACACAAGCACAGTGATCCTGTTAGACCATGACGCAAGAAAAGACACTGACACCAATTAAAATCAAAGTAAAGCAAGCTTATTATTTCGGCTGCCTGGGCTGCCTCTCCCAACAAAATCCTGGGAGCCAAGGACAGCGGCTAATCTTTCTAGAAGCCCAGCTTTATAGCCCAGAAAGTTACACAGAAGGGGGTTCGAGATCTTACAGGCAACAAAATTATGAGAAGCATAACACAAAGGCTAGTTCATATTTTTTGCTGGCCCCTACATCAGGATTTATGAAGGAAGGCCATTAGAGCCTCAGAGAGGGTCGTTATCTGGCCAGGGAAAGCCAAGTTTTACGAGACGCCATTAAGGTTTTGGAGAGGGTTGTTATCTGGTCAGGGAAAACCAGGCATGGGTGAGTTCAAGGCACGGGCAGGCCTTCCAAGCAGCTTTACAACATCAAATTCTGGCCAGGCTATACAGACATCCTAATATTTTTACAGAAAACAGAAACGAATCCTTCATAACTTGTGATAAGCTGGCTTCTGATCTAAAGAGAAATTAGGCTAGGTACATCAATCCCGAGAGAAGACAACAGCAAGAGCTCCACAGTTGCCACCTTCCTGCACAGGGAAGGGCTCCAGGCCACAGTGCAGAAGGGGCAATGCCCACCGAGCCTGGAGGGCCCAGAACGGAGGAAGTGGCTCACAGTGTGGCCGCCAGGAGGTTGAGCTGGGAGGTGAAACCACCAGAGATGTAACACAGTATGTGATCGACCTGACAGAGAGACACCAGCAAGGGACTCATTATGTGTCTGCACGGATAGGGATGCCTGGTGTAAAGAGGGACCTGTGTGACATCAATTGCACCAGGGGGAGAATGGCAGTCAGGGGTCAAGGATTTGTAGGCGGTGGACACTGAGTGGTAACAACCCAAACAAAACCAGCATCAGTGCAGATGCCAACTGCCACCTCCATGATCATGGCAGAGACAATATCTAGCAGGGAATGTACAGCTGTAATTTTGTACAGCACACCCACACTAGGGACTTGAGTATGACTCGAATAGTGGTGGACACCTGTAATCCCAGCCATGGAGGAGCCTGAGTCAGGAGGGTTACAGGTTCAAGGCCAGCCTCAATAATTAAGTGACACTCTGTCTCAAAATAAAATTTTGCAAAATGGTTGCTGATGCAGCTCAGAAAAACAATGGTTTTGGGTTCAATCCCTCCCTCCTACCCCTGTTCACACACTGAGTCACAGAATGAACATCATCAAGAGTGAACCCAGGTGCATACAACAGGATTGGATAATAATAATGTGACAATATGTGCTCTTCATGAAGTATGAAGGATTCCACCACAATGGGGGCTATTGAGAGAGGGATGCTGTGCTCCCATGTGAACAGGGGTGAATGGAAGTCTACATTTCACAAAGCCTGTGAACCTTAAACTGGTGATATCAATAAATTTTACTAAAAAAAGAACTAAACTAAATCCTAAATCACAACTCTCTGTGTGCACAGCCTTGAAAATATATCATATCCTTAACCCTTTTTTCTACACTCCCCAATATTAAAGGCTGTACATTAGTAAAGAAAAATAGCAACTTACACCAATTCTTCATCAGCTCTAAAAAACAACATATTGTGAAATCTGCCTCTAAGATTGCATTGTGTCACCCTTGAATATTGTCAAGGGGAACAAAATCAGATTCCACAAAACAAGAACCTAATTTTCAGGGATTCATGGAGGAGGGGAAGAGATTCACAGGCACTCCATGGAAATCAACTTCCTGGTCACCTACTGCCTGAGAAAGGCAGACACAAGACGAAATAGAATAAAGAAAAAACAATGCAGGAACCTTAACAAATGTAAGAGTTACCCATGACTTTTTACATATCGTTCAATGCAGGCAAGTGTTACGTAGAGATGAGGCACGTGTACACACACAGGTACTTACAGACACATATACTTATTTATATGTAAGATATGAAACAACGGGATGGGGATGTGGCTCAAGCGGTAGTGCGCTCACCTGGCATGCGTGCGGCCTGGGTTCGATCCTCAGCACCACATACAAGCAAAGATGTTGTGTCTGCCGAGAACTAAAAAATAAATATTAAATTTAAAAAAATGAAACAAGGCTGATTAGGACCCTTGTCCCAAGCCCAACCAGCTTGTTCAGCAGACCTACTGAGGCTGAGGCCCTGCCTCTCACACCACCCCTTGCTGTTACCTAAAGGGCAACCTTCCCCAAAGAACAAACAGCAAGGTCCAGGTTTACAAATAGAACCCAGCATGCCAAGGAGCCCGCACAGAGACCCAGTTGTGACCTTCAGTAACCCAAGAAATCCCCCATCAGAGAACCCATACATGTTACCTGCATCCCATACATCTAAAACAGGCCACGGAGCGTCTCCCCAGTAAATATGGATGGGCAAATATGAATCTCTCAGTCACCTCTTGTTGAGCAAAACCCACTCCTAGCACAAGTTCCCCAAAGCACATGTGGTGGCATTTGGAAATGGGGTTGGAAATAATGAAGGTTATGTGAGGTGAAGGTGAGGTCCTGGACCCGAGGGATTATTGTCCTTATAAGAAGAGACAGCAGCCTTTCTCTCCAGGGGCACAGGAGACAACAGTGAGAAGGTGGCCTTCTGTGAGCCAGAGACAGTGCTCCCTGGAGCCCCAGACAAGGACTCCTGAGCTCAGACTAGCCAGCAGAGGAGGAAAGCAAATTTCTTTCCAAGGACCCCATTCGTGGGGTGTTTCGTGATGGTGGCCGCTGGAGAATATGTCTTTGACGTGAAGAGATGTGTTAAGATTCTGGACTCTGGTCTCTGCGGGGTGCTGTGTTCTGTTGTCTGCAGTAAATTCTCAGAGGCTGTCTCAGAACTCAGGAATGAGCTGCAGTGGAGAGGCACGCTGGAGGAGGAGCAAGTGACAAAGGGGGCCCTGGCAACAGGGGCTGCAGGACTCAATGGGGCACACAGAGCCCAGAAGTCCCTTGGGCCCCTGGGCCCACCTGGAGCCAGCAACTGCCAATGTTGCTGCCCCTTGGAAGCAACATCCCTCTGTGTGGCATTTTAGAACTGTTTCCTGAACATCCGTTGGTGTTAGTTTTATTTCCACCTAAAATTCCCCCCACCCCTGTTTTCATGAGCTGTGAATGTCCTGGGTGCTTTATGAAGTTCCTGTAGCTGGTTGAACCAACTGGTTCTCTCCTCTGCAGCCAAGGTTAGACTGTTAGTGTGATCACACAGA
Source organism: Urocitellus parryii (assembly GCF_045843805.1). Classification (NCBI taxonomy): domain Eukaryota; kingdom Metazoa; phylum Chordata; class Mammalia; order Rodentia; family Sciuridae; genus Urocitellus; species Urocitellus parryii. The sequence continues at coordinate 7,971,281 of NC_135545.1, forward strand.
TTCTCTCTTGGTTTTTTGACTGTTTTTAAATTTTTTTTTCATTGTGTAGGACTTCATCTCTTTGTTTCTAGTTATTAGTTTGTTGTGATCTAAGGGTGGGGGGAATCACAATAGTCTGAGAATTAGGGGAGAAGGAGTTTGGGTGTGGGCCTTCCATGACAGTTACCCATCCATGTGAGTGTAGACACTGTGACATTTGCTTTTTTAGACTAGGAACTCCCTAACCAAGAGGAACCTAATGCATGTGTGAAACTGGGTGAGAAGAGGGCTCACCTGTGCTAGGTTAGTGTGAAGGATGCTGCCTCTGCTTGGGGTGAGTTTCTATTTGGACTGGTGTTTACTGCTTTCTGAGGGGAGCTGGGTCCGGAGCATGAAGTGTTCAGTGCCCTGCAGTAGTGAGCCAGGGCGAGCCACCAAGCAGACCTGTCTGGCTAGTGTGGCAGCTGGGACACCAGAGCTGAAGCTTACTCTGTCTTTTTCTTTTCAGTCTTGTTTGCTTGGCTTGCATTTTTGTTTTACATTTTGGAAAAGCCACCGTTTACATTGGGGAAGATTCTGCTCATGGATTTGAATCCAGGGACCAGGTCCTCGGGGCAGAGGGTGACCTGCAGAGTGATCCTCAGCTTCCTTATCTCCACAGGGAGCAGGTGGAGCTGCACTGGGGAAGGTGTTTTGCCCTCCTGTTGGAGGGGTTTCCCTTCTGTTCCCTGTGTCCCTGGCTGGGTTACATTTCATCACCCAGATCAAGCCCTCCACTGTCTTCTGAGAAGTCAGTAGGTCTGTGCCTCAGTGCCTTGGTTTGTTTTGTCCTGTCTGCCTGAAGATCGCTCCCATAGCGTGGCTACCCACTGCTGTTCCTGGTCTGATCTGGATGTTACCTGGTCCCTAAAGCCAGCAAATACCCTTCCCACTTCCTCCCAGAGCACAAGGCTTTTTATTTCTTCCACTGCTCTTGTTTGGTTCTCCCTCCTGGGTTCCTGAATTGTGCCTGATTCTGTGCTCTTACTTCATTGTATGCCCTGGGAATTAGGCATTATTCCCCTTCAATATACAGAGCACATCTGTGTTTGATTCTGTTCTCACTTTGTGAAACTCATTACTCATTTTGTTTGTGTGGCCTTCGGATGATGACTGGCATGAGGATCTAAGACCTGTAATTACCAGCCAGAGGCCAGCATATCCCCTAAGTTAGAATATATAGGGTAAAGATGCTGAAAATTATTTTTATTCATATTAAAAGGTTTAACCTGGTCACAGCATGCTAGTTAGAAGCTCTTATTGGCCACTATAGATTTCTTGTTTAAAATCTTACATAAAATAATTAAATTTGGGTCAGTCTTTCAATGATAAAATTGTTTTTAGTGAAAAGATTGAAACAATTCTACTTGATGTTTAGTGAACATATTGTTGATTAGTGTATATATTAGATATTGTTATTTCTTTACATTAATTAGTAGTTATATGTCAGATAAATAACATTTTTTAATATTAAAGAGATGTATTAAAACATTTTAGTGATTACCTCAAATCATGGGAGTTTGTTTTTGGGTTTAAAAATTTTTTTTTTAGTTGTAGATGGACACAATACCTTTACTTTTTTCTTTATTTCTATGTGGTGCCAGGGATGGAACCCAATGCCTCATGCCTGCTAGGCAAGTGGTCCACCACTGAGCTACAACCCCGGCCCCCATGGGGTTTCTTATGAATATTAACTTTGAAAATTTTCCTACATCATGAAGACCCTATGTAGTCTCTAGGTTATCAAGTCCTATTGCTCTCAGGACACTGGAGTAAATCCAAGGCCCAAAACGGTGCCTAGAAAATGTAAGGTGGGCAATGTGCATTTGTGGGTTACACAGAAGCAGTTTCTTAGGCCAGCACACTTTAACAGATATGATGCGAACCCCAATTTGAATTTTACCTTTTCCCATGGCTATTTTAAAACATCCATAAGGATGCATATAAGATAATTTGAATTGTAGGTAGAAATAAATACATTTTGTTCAAAGTACAAGTAGAACATGTAATCTATTTGAAAATTATCAGTGTGATCTTCACATACATTTGTTCACAGTAAGTCTTCTGAGTGCATTTCAACCTAGTAGAATGTCTGAAATCAAACTGTAGAGTTTGAAGTGCTCAAGGGAAAATGGCCTTTCTTGACCCCTCTAAATCATTATGGACCCTGCCCTGTTGCAGACTAAAGCCTGGGGCATCACACCAGGCATCAGCTGCCCTACAGGAACCTGTCATTCTCATAACTGAAAAGAATGAATTAGGAAACAGTTCTTTTATTTTTCATCAGCAAAAATGGGCAGATGGTTGGGTAGCAGGATGATAAAGCTCTAGTAAGCCCACCCAGACTTGGGATTTTCTTGCGTGCATAAAAGGAATAAAGAGTCAAACAGTTGTTTGAGAAATAAAAGAACACAAAGCAACTTACAATCAGGAGGATGGTGCGGGTGGCTTTGTGTTCATGGGATGTCTGGGAGGAGACACGGGAGCTGCGGACATATTGGGCTCTCCTGTGGTGTCTGTAGAGGAGACTCACCATGTACAGGCTGGTGCAGATCATGAGGAATACAAACACTAGATCTCGAACCAGCAGGGGAATAAAAAATGATGATGAATTGTATTTTCCAAAATTTCTATTTCTACAGTATGCATGAGCATAGCCATGACCATCCATGGTGAAATTTCCAATGGCTGTGATGGATTCAATGATGTGGAAGTAGATGAGCATGTTAAGGACCCAGAAGGAAAGGAACAAAGGACAAGTCCATGTAGGGAGCTTATATTTAAGCCATGCCCACTTAGAGTTACTGGGACCAACAGTGATGGCTTGAAATGCACTCAGGAGAGAGGTGGTGCAGATAGAAACACCCCGTGTCACTCTGTATAAAAATAAAACTGTCTGACAACCAACCTCGTTCAAAAACTGCCTTACTCCCAAGGTGGATGCTATATCTGGTATCAAGGTGAACATGATGGTCAAAGCATTGGCCAACATCAGGTGCATAACTATGGGATCGATGTGCTTCTTCAGATGGGGTTTAACTAAGAAGGTGTAGGCATATAACAGGAAGAGCAGTGAGTTCCCCAGGACACCAGTGCACAGCTGAGAGATGAGGAAAGCCCCAAAGATTATGTTGCTTGGAATCATCATCTTGTTATTATTATTTTGCAGTGTCTGGGATGGAATCCAGGTCTTCATGTAAGCTGGGTAAGTGAAGTACCATTGAGCTACCCTCCTGCCCCAGGATCATAATGTTCCAATGTATTTGAACTTTTACGAGGGAAACTAAGGCTGCAATAAGAAATGAGTAATTACTTAGAGTTATTTTCAAATAGAGCTTTGCAAGAATATTGACTATACCGGAGAAGAGGATGATGAAATGTCCAACTCTCTAGTGTTTCAGGGCCTGGCTTCCAGAAATTCATGGGAACAACAGAAGACAGAAGGAGGAGAGAAAGAAGGTGGATTTTGAGCCACTTCACTGCATTCTACGATAGTGATCAGGGGATGTGTGTCCTGTGTGAAAGGCGTGTGTGCAGCTTATCTGGCAAGTTTTGTTCTGCACTCAGACTGGGTTTCATCTTCAGCCTGTGTTCTGTAGTCTCACCTCTCTGAAGAGCATGGTCCTTCCAACAGACAGATGACCCTGTGTACTTGAACTTCTGTCTTGGAGTTTTCACAGCACACACCCTTCCTGCAAGTCAGTGACTGCTAAACACTCTTCCAACACAGCGTTCCCCACGTGGGGACTTTTTACCTCCCTCCCAAATCATGGGCCAAACAGCAATAATCTGAGTCATTTGTGGTTCTCACAACTTGTGCAGAGCTACTGACATGCAGGAGGTCGAGGCCAAGATTGCTGCTCAATGTCCCACAGTGCTCAGGACAAACAACATAGAAGGAAATACCCAGCAGAACCAGCACTCATATCATGTTGGATAAATGCAGTCCAACAAACATCTCTGTATCCTGAGACCTGAAACTTGTGGAATATCCACCCTTTTATCTGAATGTTTCTTATGCTTTTTTATGAAAAAAGAATTAGTAGGGGCTGGGGTTGTAGCTCAGTGGAAGAGTGTTTGTCTAACACCTGTGAGGCCCTGAGTTTGATCCTCGGCACCACATAAAGATAAATAAATAAAATAAAGGTATCCATGTAGAACTACAAAAAATATTTAAAAGAGAAAAGAAAAGAGAATCTTCACAAATGTAACTGCAACAAAACTGATATGACATTCTTTCAGGTTAATATTGAAATTAATTAGGTTAACATCTCAATTTCTCTTATTGGATTCTGGAGTTTATTTCACTATTTCATTTGCTTAGGGATACTTTAGAATACTTGGTCAGTCTCACACTAAGCCAGTTGTTCTTCACATGAACCATAGTCCTTCATTCCCTCCCGGACCTCTGGTCAATTCCCCATGTGTCTCCACACTGAGCAAGTCCATGAGAACATTCTCAGGTCACTTTCACCACCCAGGCTACACAGTCCCTGCTTGAGTATGATCTCTACTGCAATGATCCCACACTCATTATCCTGTTAAGGAAGCAGCACTCAAATTAACTATTGATCCCCCACAGTGATGGAGTCCTGTTCCTCCACAGGCTCATTTGTGCCTCCCACCAACTATGTAATTCAGGCTTATGAGTTAGAATTGTTTTAAAATCATGACTCTTGATTTTGACTGTGGTGAACATACTCTGACTTTTGAAAGTGCACCATATCTTGAACACATGCTCTGATGGTTGCAGGTGAAACCTCAAATGTTTGATCATTTGCAATTTTCCAGTTTCACTAAGGTGTGGCTTACCCCCTCCTCACTCTTAGCAGAGATCTTTCTTCAGCCATCTTCTCTCCTTCCCGGGACACCTGCCCTTAGCAATCCCAAATCTTTCATAACTTCATCATTTAGATCTATTCACAACATTCTCTTCAGTATCAATGAAGATCAGATTCCCCCTGCAGGGGCTAGGAGCCCAGGGATGAATCCCAGGCTCTCATCTGGACATTATGCCCCCAAGTCTGCACAGCCTGGATGGATGGGTGGGATCAGCCCCACTGCAGGGGAGCAGAGGAAAGAGGACCCCTGCAGAGAGGAGAAACCCTGGGACCTGAGGAATCCAAGCACACTACTCTTGTCCTCCCAGGAGGGAAAATCAAGAGGGAAATGAAGGAACACAAGCTCAACCCACGACAGGACACAGAACAACAGGGTGGGCAGCATGGAAACAGCAGAAGGGGATTTCAACACCCAGGCTGAGATGGTGTCTGTCCCACTAGTGCACAGAGAGAGGACAGCAGGAACTTCTGTCAGATGTTTCAATTTTAGCAAGAGCGTGAAATGAAAATAATCTTGGTAGGACTGTCTTTTAAATAGTGGAAGCTATGGGTGTATTTACTACCTTATTACACCGTCCACACTGTGTTTATAAATCACAAAGCGCACTCTACACCACATGCATAAAGACAACTATGTGCTCCAATGAACAGATATGCATCCAGAGACAAAACGGGGGAAGCTCTTTCACTTCCTGGCAAGGCTAACAACTGAAGTCAGACACCAGTTTTCACATTTTATTCTTCAAAACAGATATTATCAAAGTATTTGAAGTAAAAGCATGGATAATTAAAATACCAGAGTGGGAGATTATAAACAGTCTTTTCTAATCAAGGAACCTGCAAAACAATGTCAAGATAATAAAAGCAGAGGAAGGAGAAATGGAGAGGGGAAGCACAGGGCATAAAGGGGAGGGAAAGGGGGTCGTGAACCAAAGTCCAATTCCACACATGGAAGATTTTGTCAGGATGAATCCAACTACTCTGTGTAACTCTAAAGTTCTAAGGAAGAAATAAAGATAAAGACACCACCACACCCACACTCACTGCCAAATCCCAGGTTTCTCCTGAGGCACTTGAGAGCAGGGAGGAAATGTGCCAGAAGCCAGCCCTGAAGGGAGGGCCACCAAGTGCAAGAGCTCATGTGACATGGCACTTTATGTCAAGGCCCTAACTACAAGTCACAAAAGACAAACAGGAAAACCCTGATCTCTCAATGTGTTCAAAACACAAGCGCTGGGCTGGGGATGTGGCTCAAGCGGTAGCGCGCTCGCCTGGCATGCGTGCGGCCCAGGTTCGATCCTCAGCACCACATACCAACAAAGATGTTGTGTCCGCCGAGAACTAAAAAATAAATATCAAAAATTCTCTTTCTCTCTCTCCTCTCTCACTCTCTCTTTTAAAAAACAAAACAAAACACAAGCACCTTTTACTTGTCACCTGGTGAATAAAACTCTACAAGCAGTACTGGGGATTGCCTTCTGGAAGTAAATGTGCAGAGTACATTAGAACCTTCTAGAAGTGATGGCATTTGAACACAGTAATACCTAAAATAAAGAAAATAATTTCTATGAAGGAGAGCACAGAATACCAACAACCCAGAATAGAAAGGAAAAACAAAGTCAAACTCAGTTTCTTGTAAAAAAATCCTACATTTAACACCCCTGTCATGAGAATGTACTACTATTTTGAGAGCACAATAGTGTCAGGTGTACAATGTTAGTGAGAGGTCAGAAGTAGTGTTGCACTCCTGTAATCCAGTGACCCCGAAGTCTGGGGCAAGAGGATAGCAAGTTGAAAGCCAGTCTCTGCAAATTAATGACACCCTGTCTCAAATTAAAAAATAGAAAGGGCTGGGAATGAACATCAGTGGTAGGTTCAAGAGGAGAGGTGGGGAGAAAGAGAGAAGGAGAGGGAGAGGGAGAGGGAAAGGGAGAAAGAAAGAGGAAGAGATATAAGAAAAAGGAAATAAATAAAAATATGAAAGAGCAATTGGGAAATTGCAAATATTTGTGAAGATGAGACCGTGATTGATTGTGCCACCAATATGGGAATTTTGAGAGCTATTGGGACATTCCTAGAAGACTTGAGTTACCATTGTTGGTATTATGTGCTCTCCTTCATATATTTCATAACTTCAGAAAGCACAGTGCAGTGCTCCCCATGATAACATCAAATAGTGGGAAAAACTCCTCCAAAAGAAATCCCAAATAATGCTTCAACAGTGAAGGATGCCAAACAGCAGATGCAGAAACATCTGCAAACACTTCCTAAGGGCAGGAGAGTGGATTCTGTTCATCACACTGTGGGCAGCAGAGCCTTCCCAGCAGAGAGAAACACAGTTGGAACATTGATGACCAGAGTGTGGACTTCCACTTACAAATGTATAACTGATTGGAGCAAATAAAAATAAAATAATAAAAAATTTAAAAATCAGTCTGCAAAAAATCATTGCAGATAGGAAACCCACATTGTGCAAAAAATTCCAGCATCTGAGCAACTGAGTTATCCAAAAATGAAGATTCTGTGGCATTGTAAACCTCAGCTGTGTCATCAGCCACGGTTGTAGATTCTAAAGGAAAAACTCATCATCAACTTAAATAGATAGAATAGATTTTTCCCATAAAATCATGTGATTAAATACACATAATAAAAGTTAAAAATTTTAGGATGTAGCAATAGAGAAGATTTTACTTACCTTGAGATTATATCAGCTGTATAAACAGTATCATATTTGGGGTTAAACACGGGAAGCCTCCCTCTCAGATCAGATCTGAGTAAAAGTATCTTCTTTCCCTGTATCTTCAAAAGTATCTTCTGCTCCTGATGCCTGCAGAGGGCTTGATTGTCAATACAGAAGGTACAGGTTTTAATCACTGGAAAGAAGGCAGCATTATCCTTCTTCATAAACAGATTAAATTTTATGGAGGCAAACTGCAGAAGTATTCACTAAATTATTTGAATTATATGAGAGATTGTTCTAGGTTATTGGGAACAAAGTCATAAAAAATCTTTTGGATTACTATATTTTATCACAAAACTCTTATTAAATCTCCATTTAAGAATGATACCATTTAGATAGAATTTTTAAAAGGAGATGAAAATCAGAATTGAGACATGATAAAAATGTTAAGCTTCCAATTGGATAATGATGACATAAATAACTCTAAATGACTGTAGCATTTTAATAAAATTGATGTCCACTAATTTTAAAAAGGTGATAAAGTTATATATATGGAAGCATGCTGCAGAGACACATAAGACTGAGAGTAGAGTAGAAAGGCAGGCATGAAATGAAATTGGATGCAACTCTTTTGAAATATAACTGAATATCAAATGAGCCATGAAAATGAAGATGAGAACCTAAGAAAAATCATAGATTACAGGACACCTGAGACAGTGTATGGAACAGAATGGAAATTTCACATAGGTGTTAAGAGAAAACTCAAGATCAATGTGGAACAGAGATTTTAAACACAGCTCCATTGAAACCCTGACAGATATGCAGAGGTATGACAGACACTAACACACACAGGAAATGAAAGAATGGAGACAGCACAGGCATATACAAAAGAAAAGAGAATTAGAGTTAGAAATTAAGAGAGAGGAACATATAGGGACATTCAGACAAATATTAGAAAGAAAAATCTGAAATGGACTCAAGTCCCTTGCAGAAGCTCAGATGTGGTAAAGGGAATTCATATAGGATCTTCCCACCTCACTGTCTCCTGGTGCTGAGGGCTGCAGTGTCCTTCTCCAGGCAGTCAGCCTCTTTGACACCGTGAGGTGTCTTGGAAAGGCAGTGTCTGTCCTGCAGAGCCTCAATTTCAGGGACAGAATGACTACACCTCTCCTCCCAGGGGTCGTCCATCACCTTGTCACCTCCTCCCTCAATGACCTTGTTTACCATGAATCATTTTGATGCACCCAGAGAAGCAATGGATCCTCTCCCAGGCACACAATGACCCTCTGGGAGTAACTGTTAGGTTTATTAATCAGGAGTGCTAAGTCATCACTCCTGTTGGACTGCTTCAGAAAGTAAAACCAAGGATCTAGAAAGACACTGAAAGTATCCACATAGTCAGTGGAAATGGCCACAGCTCTGGATCCAAGCTGACCCCTAGCAGGTCTCCAGAGACCATTCTGGCTGCTCCACGGTGGGGTCACTGTTTTTCCTGCAATTACTCTGTGTTTCAATGTCCTCCACACTCCCTGAAGCATAGGCAGGAGGAACTTTTACTTTTAATAGCCTGAATTTTTAATAGCCTAAAATTGTTAATTTTAATAGCCTGAATTGCTTCATCATTTATATTTCCACACCATACTTACAACATTAGCAGAATGTTCTGCATTTGTCAAAAAAGTAACATTCTGTCTTTAAAATTAAAATTTGCTTCCTCTTCAAGATGGGATACACAAACTCCCAAATCTCCATTGCTCCACCTAACAGTCACGAAGATGGAGGGGTTACAAATCAGTATCCCATGAAGTCCTGATAAACCCGTACACTCGACCCTACCTGTGCATACATGTGCTAACAAGCATAGAAAGGAGTTTGAGAACTAAGCCCAGGGGACCTCTGCCCAATCCCATGGATACATTCTAGGGCTGGATCTGAATAGCACAGCTAAGGTTGTAAACCAACACTGGAATCCTGAGTTCACAGAAAATATCAACAAGCAGGGAAATAGAATATATTCTCTATTGAATATCAATAGGATCACAAGTTCTGAACTAAAACATCCATGTGTTCTGAAAAAAACAAAATTAAAATATCATTAAGACCACAAGTTTGAATATTATCCTAGTGTTAAAAGTGGTTTACACATAACCATTACAGTACTAAATGTGCTGTAGTTGAACGTATACTTTTCACTCAGAGGCCTGCACGGTGAGATGTGGCCTGCTAATGAGGTCTATTGGGTCCCAGCCCAGACTTTGCATGCTGGTGAGACTGTGTTCAGAAGAGGCCACCAGATTGGTAGGCTGAATTTTGTGGTCATTGTTTTGAAGTTTGAGCAAAAAAATCTCTCCTTGCATAGTGAACATCAATCAATACACACCCAACAATGAGTCAACAAAGAAGTTCAAAGTATTTGCCACTAAAGTGAAAGGAGAATTACAAAAATGCTCAAGCTAGCTAACTAACCTTTCAAGAAAGCAATGCTGATACTTACTGATGTTTGATGTTTGGTTTGGTTTGGTTTGGTACCAGGGATTGAGCCTGGGCGCTGAACCACTGAGCCACATTGCCAGCCCTTTTTTATATGTTACTTAGAGACAGGGTCTCCCTGAATTGCAGAGTTGCTTGGTCATCTGCTGAGACTAGTTTTGGACTTGGGATCCTATTGCCTCAGCCCCTTGAGTTGCTGGGATTACAGGTGTACACCACCATGGCCAGAACTTGGTGATGTTTGAAAAGAGAATAGGAATAGAAGGTATAATGATAACCGAATGGAAGTTATAGAGTTCATAAACACAGCAACCAAAATTGAAACTCCATGAATGTCCTAAGTGAAAGAAATGATGACAATTGGGAAAGTGGGTATAGTGTCAGATAGATCAGTAAGTAGTGACCAGTGGGAACAAGACAGAGGAAAAGGGCTTGAAGGAAAATGAAGAAAGTGCACCCCTGTAGGACAGAACCAAAAGTATCACATTTATACATCAGAGTAAAAGAAGGAAAGAGAAATAAATGTGGGGTGAGAAAAGATATGAGAAAAAATAGTTGAGGGGTTGGGGATGTGCCTCAAGCGGTAGCTCGCTCGCCTGGCCTGCTCAGGGCACTGGGTTGGATCCTCAGCACCACATAAAAATAAAATAAAGATGTTGTGTCCACCAAAAACTAAATAAATATTAAAAAATTCTCTCTCTCAAAAAAAAAAAGAAGGGCTGGGGATGTGGCTCAAGCGGTAGCGCGCTCGCCTGGCATGCGTGCGGCCTGGGTTCGATCCTCAGCACCACATACCAACAAAGATGTTGTGTCCGCCGAGAACTAAAATAAATAAATAAATAAATAAATATTAAAAATTCTCTCTCTCTCTCTCTCTCTCTCTCTCTCTCTCTCTCTCTCTCTCTTAAAAAAAAAAAGACTACACTCAAGGCCAACATCATCTAAACATAGGAAAACGTAAGCATTTCTTCTAAAGGCAGGAACAAGAAGAGGAAGTACACTCTCACCACTCCTATTCTTGAATTCTAGCCAGAGTAATCAGACAAGAAAAGGAATTAAAGGGAACAGATATAGAATAAATAACTATATGAAAAAAATATATAAAAAGAACAAATTTTTAGTTTTTGCTAATGACCTGATCCTATATTTAGAAAACCCATACACCCCAACCATACACTTCTTGAAGAAATTCAGCAAAATACAATATAGAAGATCACAATATGTATCATTTTCCTATACTCCAAAAGTTGCTGCTCAAAAAGAAATTAGGAAAACAATCCCATTTATAGGAACCTGAAAAAAATAAATGTAAATAAAGAAGTGAGACTTTCACAGTTCGGCCCGTGAATTGGAAAGTGGCCTATGCTGCCTATGTGAGGGACTCCCAGGGTTCAGCACACTGAATCTGGAAGTTGTGGTTAGCACACTCACCACACTCAGCCCCATCACCATGGCAACCTGGCCTCCCTCAGGCACACAGCATGTCCCTTTCCTTCTGCTTTTCTGCCACTGAAATATTAGCCCATTGTTTGCTGCTCGTGAGTGTGTTGCTAGCTCTTTGGATCACTCTGACCCTCAACTACATTAGCCCAGTGACAGGCTATGCATAAAAGCCTCCATATGCAATAATGAAGTGGATCGAGTTCTGTGAAACTGGTCTCTGGAGGTCTCTTTATGACTTCCGTTGCCACACTCTCCTCAGCTGTTCGGTGGGCTTTGGCTGGACGGAGGGAGCCCACACTCTACAGTGAAAATAATAGAACATTGAAGAAATTGAACAAGATGGAAAGACCTCCTAAATATTTGGATAGAGAGTATTAAAATTGTCAAAATGGCCATACTACCAAAAACATACAGATTCAATACAGTTCCCTTCAAAACACCAATGGCATTCTGCACAGAACGGGAGAACAAAAGAGACTGAGAATACCCAAGCCATCCTCTGCAAGAAGAGTGATGCTGGAGGCATCACAGTACCTGATCGTCTATCATACTGCAGAGCTACAGAGAAAACAAGCATGGTGTTGGCACCAGAACAGACACAAGTATCAGTGGAGTAGAATAGAAGACAGACACACCCACATAGATACAGTTACTGGTACTAGATAAAGGTGCTAAAAACACACCTTGCAGAAAAGATATCCTTTTTAACAAATGGTGCTAGGAAAACTGGATGTTCATATGTAGAAGAATGAAACTAGATCTCTCTCTTTCACACTGCCTCCAATTCAAACCCAAGTGCATCAGAAATAAACCTAGGAATTAGACAAGAAATTCTTAACTGCTAGAAGTAAACTTAGGGTCAGCACGCCAGCATCAATGACACAGGCACTGACTTCCTTAACAAGATCACTCTAGCTCAAGATATAAAATCATGAATCAGTAAATGGAACAGCATCAAAATTCCTCTGCACAGTAAGGCAATTATTGACATCATGAAAAGAGAGCCTATGGAATGGGAGAAGATCTTTGGTAGATATTCCTCTGACAAGGGATTAATACACAGAATACATGAAGAACTCAAAAATCTTAACACGATAAAACAAATAACCCAGTCAATAAATGGGCAAAATAACTAAACAGAAGGAAGAAGTACAAATGTCCAACCAGTACATGAGAAAAATGTGCAACTTCTCTACAATCAAGGAAACAATAAGAGGTAAATAGGGAGCCTACATCCTGGGAACAATTTTTTACTCCTCACACTTCAGATAGAGCCCTAATATCCAGAGTATACAAAGAACTCAAAAAATTAAACAATAAGATAACAAATAACCCAATCAACAAATGGGCCAAGGACATGAACAGACACCTCTCAGAGGAGGACATACAATCAATCAACAAGTACATGAAAAAATGCTCACCATCTCTAGCAGTCAGAGAAATGCAAATCAAAACCACCCTAAGATACCATCTCACTCCAGTAATATTGGCAGCCATTATGAAGTCTAACAATAACAAGTGCTGGCGAGGACGTGGGGAAAAGGGTACACTTGTACATTGCTGGTGGGACTGCAAATTGGTGCGGCCAATTTGGAAAGCAGTATGGAGATTCCTTGGAAACCTGGGAATGGAACCACCATTTGACCCAGCTATTCCCCTTCTTGGACTATTCCCTAAAGACCTTAAAAGAGCGTACTATAGGGACACTGCTACAACAATGTTCGTAGCAGCACAATTTACAATAGCTAGACTGTGGAACCAACCTAGATGCCCTTCAATAGATGAATGGATAAAAAAATGTGGCATTTATACACAATGGAGTACTACTCAGCACTAAAAAATGACAAAATCATGGCATTTGCAGGGAAATGGATGGCATTAGAGCAGATCATGCTAAGTGAAGCTAGCCAATCCCTAAAAAACAAATGCCAAATGTCATCTTTGATATAAGGAGAGCAGCTAAGAACAGAGCAGGGAGGAAGAGCATGAGAAGAAGATCACCATTAAACAGGGACGAGAGGAGAGGCGGGAGGGAAAGGGAGAGAGAAGGGAAATTGCATGGAAATGGAAGGAGACCCTCATTGTTATACAAAATTACATATAAGAGGAAGTGAGGGGAAAGGGAAAAAAACAAGGGGGAGAAATGAATTAAAGTAGATGGGGTAGAGAGAGAAGATGGGAGAGGAGGGGAGGGGAGGGGGGATAGTAGAGGATAGGAAGGGCATCAGAATACAACAGACACTAGTATGGCAGTATGTAAAAAAGTGGATGTGTAACCGATGTGATTCTGCAATCTGTATACGGGGTAAAAATGGGAGTTCATAATCCACTTGAATCAAATGTATGAAATATGATATGTTAAGAGTTTTGTAATGTTTTGAAAAACTAATCATAAAAAATAAAAAAAACATAAAAAGACCAACAAAGGAGGCTTTATTTGAGACTTTCTCCTGGGGGGAACTCCATCAGACTGACAGAGTGGACAGGAGAAAGGTCTGGAGAGAAACCACGTGGGACCTCGACTGGATTGGAATTTTATGGGGCTCTTGGCAGGAAGAGAAGGGCTTGGAACAGGAAGAGGGATTTTTAGAGTCCCTTGTCCCTCTGGAGTTGGTCAGGGGAACTGGGAAACTCCAGGATTGGCCAGGGTGTCCTGCTGATTGACAGGTGTTTGTCAGGAGACCCCGCTGATTGACAGGCATTTCCTTGGGCTTCTGATTGATGTTTCTTTCCTGTGCGCATGCGCGCTGTTTGTATTTTGTTCCTTCTTGGTGCTTTGTTCCTAGGTCACTGCCACCGACCTGACAGTCATGTAAGCCAATCTAATAAATCCCCTTTTTGTAATCATACTTCCTGTTGATTCTGTTCCCCTAGAGAACCTTGACTGATACAGAAATTGGTACCAAGGATTGGGGTTGTTACTGGGCTAACCTGATAATGTGGGTCATAAGTTTGTGGAGCATTTTGGAATTGGTGGGAAGAATTTTGAGATGCTTACAGATGCAAACTGGAAATGCTTTAGACTGTGATCAGTGCAGCTTTCTGATGGGAGCTCAAAAGACCAGAATGCCAATAGCATCATGGACAGTGAAGAGAGGGATCAAGAGAGTTTAAAGGAAAAGGAGGAACCTATGGGTAATTGGACTAGAGGCCATTGGGGTTCTCTTCTGGCTAAGAAGGTGTCTGCATTTTGCCCGTGTCCTGAGACCTTCTGTGAGGCTGATTTTTAAAAGTGTTGGACTTCTTAACTGGGCAGAAGTAATTTCTAGGCAGCATAGCATTCAGGTGTTGGTGTGGATATTGCTGGTGGCTTTTAGCCAAGTTCATTGTGATATTCAGGAGAGAAAGCAGAGCAGAAAGATTTGAAAAACCTGGACTTGAAAGGCCAGAATGAAAGGAGGCTAAGGAAGTTGCAGTTTTTAAAGACATTAAGGCCACTAAAGAAATGCTAAAGACTTGGCCCAGAGACAACATGAAAGATGGCCTGAAGGCATCTCCAGAATTGGCAGGACTACACCCATCTCAGACTCAAGAAAATAAAAGTAAAAATTCTCTTGAAAAAAGACCTTTGGGGCATACTTTTTGCACAAGGGGGCCTAGGAAGTTTTTCAACATGCTCAGCTACCCATGCACTCAGAGGCTGCTACAACCAGGGTCCCTGGAGGCTTGGCTACTGCTCGAAATGGAGTGATGGTAGTAGACCTTAGCATCAACCATGTGGTGCTAGTTCTTCAGGAATGCAGGATGCTGGAGTTAGGGCGTCATGGAGGCTTCCACTAAGATTTCTAAGGAGGCCTTGGAGGCCAGGAAAAGCATAGCAGGGCCTGAGTCCCTGCAAGGCCCCCAGAAGTCCAAGTGTGGAGATATGAGGAGGAAGCCAAAGCTGCAGTGGACACCTGAGATTAAGAGATGCCAGAAAGGTGAGACATCATCCTAGAAAAGCTGCAGGAATCAAGCAGAGAAGAGCCCACAGAAAGGCCTGGAGAGAACAAGATGATGCCCTGTGCCCCAAGGGCTGGACAGGAGAACAGGACTTGTTTGCCCAACTGGAATTCGATCTAGCTCTGGTTCCATCCCTTCTCTATGCCCCTAGTTTTGTAAATAGAAATGTTCACTCTATACCTTTATATATTGGACACTTGTAAATCGCTTTTATTTTTACAGGCGCTCACAATGTGAGAGCACTTTGAGCCTCAGAGAAGACTCTGCATTTGAATTGTGAGCAATCCTGGAACTGTTGAGTATGGGGACTCTTGGGAATGGACTATATGTATTTTGCATGGTCAGGTGAGTGTGAGCTTTTGGGGGCCAGGCGCAGAATCTTATGGTTTGGATGTGAGGTGTCCCCCAAAAGCTCATGTGTGAGACAATGCAAGAAGGTTCAGAGGAGAAATTGTTACTGGTGTTTACCGATGACGAGTCCTTGCTTCCCCAAATGCTGAAGTGTAACACCAGAGATGCTCGCTGAGGCAAGTGTGGAGTGGAGAGTGGAGGCTTTATTAAGGACAGCAGAAAAGACTTCCTCCCAGAGGAAGAGGGGGCCTGAGGGTGGAAAGGGGAGGCCGTCCCTGTCTTATGTCTAAGGTCTTCTTTTAGTCTCCCACATCGCTGTCCGTTGTTTCCTTCTCTCCTGCAGTGATAGAAAGCAGGTGGGAAGGCCAAAAAGTGGGAGACAGGGGGACTGATGGGGCTGGGGGGAGTAACCTGGGCAGGAAGGGCCTGGGGTGGTCTGATCAGCACCTCCCTGTTTGCTGGGAGCTGCTTCATGAGTTCCTTGGGATGGGTTCCGGGCCTTGAGGACATTCACTTTTCAATTTCCCCAGGTGTTGTTCTGGTTTCCTGGACTCCATTCTCCATAAAGGTCTCCATTTTCTTTATCCTATTCAATATTAGACCCGATTTACCTAACTACAGTAACTACCCATCTTTAAATCTGGCTTCAAAATGACTAGGTCATAAGAGTTTTAACCCAATCAGTGAATTAAGGGAAGTGGTAGGGTTTGGCTGCAGGAGGTGAGAATTAGGGGCACAGTGTTGGGGTATATATATTTGTATCTGGCAAGTGGAAGGCACTCTCTCTGCTTCCTGATCACCGTGATGTCAGCTGCTTCCCTCTGCCACAGTCTCCCACCATGATGTTCTCTCTAACGTTGTGCCTGAGGATTGGAGCCAGCCTATAGACTAAGACCTCTGAAACAATGAGCCCTCAGATAATCCTGTCTTCCTTCAAAGTGGTTCTGGTCTGGTCCTTTAGTCAAAGTAGCAAAATAGCTCCCTAACACAGATACATAGAAGCAGTTTCTTAGGCCAGCACATTTTAATAGAAGTATGAAATCCACAAATGTAATTTTATATTTTCTGTAGCTCAATTTAAAAAAGCCAAAGCAAGCAGATGAATCATTTTAATGTCATATAGAAAATACACTCACTTTAAAAAGAATAATAATTTAAGGATGCAATCAATATGAAAATTGTTGCAGTGATACATAATACACTTACTCAAACTAAGTCTCCTAATTGTGAGAGCACAATAGATTTGTATAGCATATGAATTCAGAATAGTGCCATTTGAAGTGGTCAAGTTAACAAGAAAAAACCTTTTCCCAGATGAATCACGAGGGACTCTCTTCTCTATAAGCATGGTGGGTCAATTCAGCCATCAAATGCTCTTTGGAAACCTGTAATTCTTATTGTGAAAAGGATGAAGTAAATTGGGAAACAATTTTATTATTTTTCATCAGCAAAAATGGGCAGATGGTTGGGTAGCATGAAGATAAAGCTCTACTCAGCCCCTCCAGCCTTGGGATTTTCTTGTGTGCATAAAAGGAATAAAGAGTCAAATAGTTGTTTGAGAAGTAAAAGACCACGAAGCAACTTACAAGCAGGAGGATGGTGCGGGTTAACAGATCTGTTAACCTCCTTTTTTGTTCACTTTTTAAAACAATACCCAATTTAAATTAAACTGTTTAAATCACGTGAATAAAAGATATTTGGATCCATTTTTTCATGAGCGCTCCTCATATATGATATATGGACGTACGCACATACAGACATACAACACATAACACAAATGTGCACACATAACATACAACACATAACACAAGTGTGCACACATAACACAATAGTAGAGGCCTTGTAGCTCTTCACAGGCGAAATCTCCATTGCAATGTTTAAAAACTCAACAGTTAATCAAAAAATAGAACTGATCAGAAAAACATTAACCTAGGTCTGTATAAGCTCAAAAAATAAAAGAGAAAAAAGCATCCTGGCTATCACCTGGGTTTGACTCTTCTTTTAATATCTCATCCTTCTTTCTGTAACTTGCATATGGGTTTGAAGGTATTCCCACAAGTAAGCCTCAAGGTTTTTTACATTTGAAATAGGCCTTAATGGTACTCATTATTCATTAGCCTCCAGGTATGGGACAACCATTGTTGTAGATGTAAGGATAGCTAAACTTGAGTTCTGGATATCAGCTGTTATGGATTTGAGCCAAATCATCTCCTTTTTGGTTTGTAGAAATCACTTTAGTTACTCTCTCTGGAATCCAAATCGGCTGCTGTTCTCCCCTTGGAAACACACAAACAGACCCCTGACTCCAGACAATCACTGGGTCAGGACCTTTCCTTTGTCCAGTTAGAATATCCTTCCAAAGTACCTTTGGCTTATGTACATTTTTTGGACATATGTGCCTTTCCACATCACTAAGCCCTGATGAATCCAAATTTAAAAAGTTTAAAGTAAAAAGGGTTATGTTAAGTTTATCTTTGGGGAATTTATATCCCTTCCCAATTCCCTCTTTTTGTTTTAGTAAGTTCATTTTAATAGTTTGTCTTATCCCTGTGGATTATACGGGATACCTGTTATATGAGTAATGCCAAATGATGAGCAAAATTGTTTAAAAGAAGTAGAAGTATAGTCAGGGCCATTATCTGTTTTTAACTGTTTTGTAATGCCCACAGTGGCAAAATTTTTTGTAAACAATGAGATATAATATCTTTAATTTTTTCTCCTGCACGTAGGGAGCCCATCAAATATCTGGAAGAAGTATCAACTGTAACATGCAAATATTTTAATTTTCCAAATTCTGGCAAATGTGTGACATCCATTTGCCATATATGATTAGATATCAGTCCTCTAGGATTGATTTCAAGATTAACTTGTGGTAAAAAGGTCACACAATTTTGACATTGTTTTACTATATGTCTAGCTTGTTCCTTAGTTTATTTTAAAATGCTTATGCAAGGTATTAGCATTGACATGGAAGTATTTGTGAAAATTTGTAGCTTCCTCTAGTATAGAAAAAATATGTATGTCATGTGTAGTTTTATCTGCTAAGTCATTGCCCAAACTAAGGGCTCCAGGCAGTCCTGTATGTGCCCTGATATGTCCTATAAAGAATGGATCTTTTCTGTCCCAGGTTAGACTTTGTATAGCGGAAAACAAAGAGAAAACAGTAGAGGAAGGGGAAATCCTACCAACATCTTCAGGGAATTTATAGCATTAACTATATATTGAGTGTCAGAAAATAAATTAAATACAGAAACTTTAAACATCACAAAAGCTTGTAATACTGCATTAAACTCTACATTTTGAGCTGATTGTTCAGGTACTAAAAATGTAAAAACTTGATCAGGGGTAACTATTGCTGCTGTACCATTATTTTACCCATCAGTAAATATTATTGAAGCATTCATGATAGGTGTTTTTCTTGTCATTTTTTGGAAAAACTACAGGATGCGAGGACCAAAAATACATCAAATGATTAGATGGTAAGTGGTTATCAAATGAACAAATAGATTTGCACATGATTATTGCCCAAGTATTTAACTAATTAGCTAACTCATCAATTTGATTCATAGTATATGGAGTAATAATTTTATTGGGAGAAATTCCAAACACTCCTTTTGCTGCTTTTATTCCTTTGAGTATTAATTGTCCTACAGCCTCAGGATACCTAGTAAGAGTAGTGTTAGGAGAATAAGATAAATGTATCCATAATAATGGACCTTCTTGCCAAAATACTCCTATAGGAATATTTTTAGTTGCTAATACAATAAATAACAGAGGCAAACTTATATCAATTCTATCCAAATGCATATTTTCCATATATGTTTCAATGAGTTTTAATGTATTTCATGCTTCAGGCGTTAACATGCGGGGTGAATTTTGATCTGATGGACCTTTTAGGATATCAAATAAAGGTCCCAACTCTCCTGTTGGTATGCCTAGATAAGGCCTTATCCAATTTATGTCTCCTAACAACTTTTGAAAGTCGTTAAGTGTTTTAAGTTGATCTACGCGTATTTGAATTTCTGGTGGGTGGACCATGGTCGAGGATAAAAATTCCTAAATAATTTATTGGAAAATTTAATTGTACTTTATCTATTGCTATCTCTTGATTATAATTTTTTAATAAGTTTGTAAGTGTGGCATAATATTCTAGCAATGTATTTTTATCTTTGTGTGCTAATAATACATTGTCCATATAATGAAATACTTGTAGTTCAGGATTTTGATTTCTAGTGGCTGGATTGCTCTGTTAACATAAATTTGACACATAGTAGGACTATTGGCCATCCCTTGAGGGAGTACTTCCCATTCATATCTCTGATCAGGACCTTCATGATTCAGCGCAGGGACAGTAAATGCAAAACGTGGACTATCCTCAGGATGAATTGGAATGGAAAAAAAATCTTTAATATCTATAACTAAAACATACCAGGTTTTTGGCAAAGCAGACAATTGAGGAATCCCCGATTGAGCAGGTCCCATGATAACCATTTAGTTATTAATAGCTCTTAAATCCTGTAATAATCTCCATTTGCCAGATTTCTTTTTGATAACAAAAATGGGAGTATAATGGGGAGATACAGAAGGTTGTATATGTCCCTTCTCTAATTGTTGATTGAACAGGTCATGGGCTGCTTGTATCTTTTCTTTAGTCAGGGGCCACTGAGGAACCCATAGTGGCCTTTCTGATTTCCAAGTAATTTTTATTGACACAGTGACCCCTCCTGAAAACCCAATCCATGTCTATCTGTTTTTTGATCTATTTGTATTGGTGCTGCTATACCTTGTCCTTGTTCTCCTAATCCTTTTCCTTTCCTAAAACCTTGTCCAGCCATAATAGTGGGTACATTTGGATTGATATGTGAAATGTTATTTGTTAATGTTAATCCCAATTGACCTAAATCATCTCATCCCCATAAATTTATAGGAAGATTATCCAATACATATGGCTGTATAGTTCCTTCACATCCTTCAGGATCCTTCCATTTTAATACCATTGCACTTCTATGGGGATTAGTCGCCATTCCTAGGCCTCGAAGCGTTTGAGTGGCTTGTTGTTAAGGCCAATCCCTTGGCCATTTCTGACGAGAGATGATGCTAAGATCTGCACCTGTGTCCAGCAGTCCATTAAAATTTTTTTCCTTGAATAGTTAAGTTTAACATAGGGCGAGAATCTAAATCTAAAGAAAGCATAGCCCAATCTATACCTATGGAGCCAAATCCTTTGGAACCTCTTTCTACAGCGTGACTAGGAAATTTGTCATGCATACTAGGTAATAAGCCTACTGTTCCTTGGGGAAGAGGTTCTTTTACCCCTGTGGGAATGATTTAAACTCCCATCTCTGGAGTTAGTACTGCTCTGGCAGAGGCGCAGATGTCCAATCCTGCACTCCCTCTGGTTTTTCTGATAAGGGAGTTAACGGATAATGTGTCCTGGGCACTACCCTGATGGTGTTGCTGGGTTCCTTCAATGCCCCGTATATTTGTAGTTGTGGGCCCCAGGGCATCAGGCCCCCTTGTCCGTTTTTTTGGCAACAGAGTACCCTCTACAATAGTCTGAGAATGGCATTCATAAGCTCAATGTTTTCCTCTACGACATCATGGGCAAACACCTAGTATTTTTCTTTTTTGATCATACCCAGTTTTGTAACTTGTTTTAAACCCTCCTCCTATGGGGCAATTCCTTCTAAAATGTCCTGCTTGACCACAATCATAACATGTTTTTGGCCTGGCACCTAAAGCCTGCTGTACTCCCCGGGTTACTGCAGCTGCCAAGACTTGCCTCTGCACCACTGGTTCCCCAATATCTCTACACAATTTAATGTATGCATTTAAGTCTTTATATTTCCAAGGTCTAATAGCCTCCCTACACCATCTACTGGCTTATTCATAGCTAGTTGTTTTATTAATGGCATTGCTTGTTCTACATCCCCAAAGACTCTGCTTGCTGTTTGCATAAGCCTATCCACAAACTCAGAGTAAGGTTCATTAGCTCCTTGTATTACCTTAGATAATTGACCTTGTAAATCTCCTTCTCCTTAACCGCAGCTGAAGTGATTTGTAAATATATGGCAGGATCATATCTAGTTTGTTGCTGCTAATCCTCATAAGGTCCTTCTCCTAGCAACATATCTAGATTTCTCTGTGGATACCCGGCTGCTGCATTTCGCTTGGCAGTCTCCATACAGAATTCCTGATTAGCAACTTTCTATAACAGATATTGTCCTCCATTTAGCACAGCCTTGCACATGCTAGCCCAATCTGCTGGTGTCAAGTTATAATTTGCAATGGATTCACCCATGCTTACGGTAAAAGGGGTTGAGGACCATAGGTTGCTACAGCTTCTTTCAACTGCTTTACAGTTTTGAAATCCAAAACCTGGTGATATCGCTGCGCTCCCTCATCCTCAAGTACAGGGCATGCTAATCTTCGAGGTCCTGTGTCAGGATCCCATCTATCAACTATGGGGGTTGGGGGCCACCCAGCATATATTGTCTCCATAGGTGGAGCTGTTGGTTGAATACTTACGCCTCCTGGTGATAGAAAGGTGTTTGTAGCAGCCTCCTGTTGTAACTTTTCTCCCTCTAAACTTTCTTCTCCTGTCTGACTAGCTTGAGAGACTTCCTCTTTTACTTGATCTAAGATATCTTCTCCTTCCTCTACCATAGTCTGAACTGAAGGCTTTGGACTAAGCAAACAAGATCGTATCAACGTCCATAATGGTAATGTGCCAACTGGCAGAGTTCCTGGGCTTTTCTTTTCTATCCTTTTTAAATCTTCACCATAATGGTCCCATTGTGATATTAACAACCTCTCCTTAAAGAACCATGGGCTACATTTTTGTATTGTATCAACGTATGCCCCAACTGTTCTTGGTTTTACTGCGATGCCTCCTTCCTTTAGCAATTTACTTAACACCCTTTCGGTTTGGTTTTTACTAACTTCTGATCCCATGTTTCTGTAACAAAGATAATGCAACCCACTGAGAAAACACAAAACACAACAAAACAAAAATGGAATAAAAACACACTGTATTAATTTTTCTATTTTCTTGAAATGTGCGTCAGTTCTCTCTATCTGTTCTTCAGGGGCGAGGAACTTTTCTTCTGTCCTATTTATTTCTAGGGACAGGCAGCTTAAAAATGAAATGAAACAAGAACACACTGGTGTCACCCATCCTTAGGGGGGAGCACTTTACCTTGTCACTTACTCCCAAGCATCCTGGAGCTTCCCCGTACGGGCCACCATATGCCGCAGTCCAGCTGAGCACAATAACCGGGAGGTGACAAGAAACTTGAAGGTTGAAGCGGGAACTGCTTTATTGTGGGGAAACTCAGCGGGAACTGAGTGGGAACTCAAGGTAGTGGGCACAAAAGGTAGCAGAAGCCACTATTTACACTATATACAGCAGAGGTATATATACCTAACTGATTACACACAGCTTGACTCAATTAGCATCATCCAGTTAGAGCAATCAGCCAATAAGGAATCTCCACCAACTTAATGGCTTGGTGGCGTTGCCTCACAAACCACTCTCCCTGGCAAACTGCCAGGCACTATCTTGACTTGATTTGCAATCCCCAACACCGTGATGTAAGCTGCTTCCCTCTGACACAGTCTTCCACAATGATGTTCTCTCTAACGTTGTGCCTGAGGATTGGAGCCAGCCTATAGACTAAGACCTCTGAAACAATGAGCCCTCAGATAATCCTGTCCTCCTTTAAAGTGGTTCTGGCCTAGTCCTTTAGTCAAAGTAGCAAAATAGCTCCCTAACACAGACACAGAGCAGCAGTTTCTTAGGCCAGCACATTTTAATAGAAGTATGAAATCCACAAATGTAATTTTACATTTTCTGTAGCTGTATTTAGAAAAGCCAAAGAAAGCAGATAAATCATTTTAATGTCATATAGAAAATGCACTCACTTTGCAAAAGAATAATAATTTAAGGATGTAATCAATATGAAAATTGTTGGAGTGATACATAATACACTTACTCAAACTAAGTCTCCTAATTGTGAGAGCACAATAGATTTGTATAGCATATGAATTCAGAATAGTGCCATTTGAAGTGGTGAAGTTAACAAGAAAAAACCTTTTCCCAGATGAATCACGAGGGACTCTCTTCTGTATAAGCATGGTGGGACAGTTCAGCCATCAAATGCTCTTTGGAAACCTGTAATTCTTATTGTGAAAAGGATGAAGTAAATTGGGAAACAATTTTATTGTTTTTCATCAGCAAAAATGGGCAGATAGTTGGGAAGCATGAAGATAAAACTCCACTCAGCCCCGCCAGCCTTGGGATTTTCTTGTGTGCATAAAAGGAATAAAGAGTCACATAGTTGTTTGAGAAGTAAAAGACCATGAAGCAACTTACAAGCAGGAGGATGGTCCTGGTGGCTTTGTGTTCAGGAGATGTCTGGGAGGAGACGCGGGAGCTGTGGAGGTGCTGGGCTCTCCTGTGGTGTCTGTAGAGGAGATTCACCATGTATAGGCTGGTGCCAATCATGAAGGGCACAAACACTAGGTCATGAATCAAGATGGGACTTAGAAATGTCCCTGAGTTTTGGTTTCCAAACTGCCTGGTTTGGCAGTATGGATGAACATAGCCACGACCAACCAGAGTCAAATTTCTAGTGGCTGTTATGGTTTCAATGGCGCGGATGTAGATGAGCATGTTGATGATCCAAAAGAAAAGGAACGAGGGACAAATCTGTGTATGGAGCTTAAATTTAAGCCATGCCCACTTAGAGTTCCTGGGACTGACAGTGATTGCTTGAAAGGCACTCAGGAGAGAGGTGGTGCAGATGGAAACACCCCGCGTCACTCTGTACATAAAAAGGACTGCTTTGCAACCAACATCGTCCAAAAATTGTCTTACTCCAAAGGATGATGCTATATGTGGTGTCAATGTGAACGTGATTGTCAAAGTATTGGCTAAGGTGAGGTGGGAAAAAACAGGATCCATTAGCCTCTTCACATGACGCTGGACTGAGAAGGTGTGCATGTACAACAGGAAGAGGAACAAGTTGCCTGGGACACCAATGCACAGCTGAGAGACGAGGAAAACACCAAACATGGTGTCACTTGGGAACATCATTTCGTTATTATGACCTCGCTGTGCTCAGGAAGGAATCCAGGTCTTCATGAATGCTGGGCAGGTGCAGTACATTGAGCTACACCCCTAGCCCAGGAACATTATCCTAATGATGGCTCCAAAGTTTTAATGAGGGAAACTAGGCCCACAATGAAAAATAAATAATTACTCAGAATTATTTTTAACACAAATTTGCATTAATAGTCACTGTTCAGTAGGAGAAGAGGATGACAAAGTATCTACTTCTATGTGTTTCAGGGCCTGGTGAGACCCTTCCAGAGCCTGGATTCCAGGGATTCCTGGGAACAACAGATCACAGAAGCAGGTGACAAAGAAGTTTGAAATTCAAGCCACATCACTGCATTCTAGGACACTGAGCAGGGGACCTGGGACTTGTGTGAAAGACAAATGTGCAGGTTATAAGGCACATTTTCTTTGGAGCCCATGCTGTTTCATCTTCAGCCTGTGTTGCTGTGGTGTCGCTCTGCAGAGCATAATCCCTCTAGGACACAGCTACCTGTGTGCTGATGTCTTGGAGTTTCATGACACATACACTTCAGCCAAATAAATGATGGTTAAACACTCATGGGACACAGCGTTTCCCACCTGGGGACTTTTCATCTCCCTCCCTACCCATGGGTCAAGCTGCGATGATCTGAGACATCTGTGGTTCTCACACCTTGTGCAGGGGTACTGACATGAAGAAGGTCGAGGCCAGGATTGCTGCTCAGCGTCCCACAGTGCTGCACACAAATCCCATAACATGGAATATCCAGCAGAACTGGCTGTCATCATGGTTGATAACCCAGGATAACAAAGGGACCCTACATCCTGAGGACTGCAACATGGATAAATGCTACCCATTGGTCTGACGTTTGTGTCTGCTTCTTTGGGAACAGAATTATTTTCACAATGGTAATTGCAGAAGAAATAATATGGTGTTTGAATAGGTTGACAATGAAATTAACGAGGATCACATCTCAACTGGACTTCTTGGATTTTGGAGTTTATTTCACTATTTCATTTCCTTGGGGATACTTTCTCCCACTGACCCGATTGTTCCTTCACCTGAACCATAGTCCTCCATTCCCTCCTGGACTTCTGGTCAATTCCACATGTGTCTCCACACTGAGCAAGTGTATGAGAACATTCTCAGGTCATCTCAGGCTGCACTTTCACCACAATCCCTGCTTGGGCATGATCTGTACTTCAATGATCCCACACTTATCCTGTTAAGGGAGCAGCACTCAAATTATTTTCTGAGCTCCCCCCTGTGGAGGAAAAGGACTGCAACATGCTCATTTGTGCCTTCCACCAACTATGCAGTTTAAATTTTGTGAGTTTGAATGGTCTGAATTTGTGAACTAGTCACAGATTACCATGGCGACCACACTCTCATTATTTAAAATGCATCTTGTCTTTAATCATGATATGATGATTTCAGTCTCAACCTCAAATGTTTTGATCATTTTATTTTCCCTAGGTTCACTAAGGCATGGCCTCTCTCCCTCCTCACCCTAGCCAGAGATCTGTCTTCAGACATCTTCTCTCCTTGCTTGGGACATTTGCCATTTCCTCATTTTATCATCCAGATCTATTCACAATATTCCCTTCTATATTGATGTAGTCCACGCTCCCTCTGGCCAGGGGCAGGAGGCCAGGGGTGACATCCCAGGCTCTCATCTGGACATCTCATACACAAGCTGCATAGTCTGGGTGGATGAATGGGATCAGCCCCACTTACTGAACAGAGGGAAAGTGGACAATACAAAGAATCAGAGAGACTCTCACGAACAGCTGTAGTCTAAGCAATGCAATGATTTATAAAAAATGAATAAATTTTTAGAAACATGCCAACTACCTTTTTTAGAAAAATGCCATGCTACCCTTTGGTCTGATGTTTGTGTCTGCTTCTTATGGGAGCAGAATTAGTTTCACAATGGTAATTGCAGAGGAAACGATATGATGTTTGACTCACTCTTACGAGTCATGAAGAAATAGAAAATCTGGGTTAATTCAAATGAGTAAGATGGAATCTGTATTTTTAAATTGTGGATTGATGGGACAGGAATGCTTCAATCTGAGTTTTATCAAACATTTAAAAATAATAATAATTCTCTCATACATTTAAAAATAATAATAAAATCACAAAGAATAGTTCCAAACTCATTTTGCAGAAATACTGTATCCTGAATCAAAAGCTTGACAAGGACACTATGGGGAAAGAAAATTACTGCCCAATATCTCCGAAGGACATGGTTGCCAGCAGCCTGAAAACTCATAGCAAGCAGAATCCAACAGCACAGTAAAAAGATCATTCACCCTGATGGACTGGGATTTACACCTGGGATGAAGGATGGGTCAGCACACAGAAATGAGTAAGTGGGATGCTCACATGAGCAGAATGAAAGGTGAAGACCAGTGATCCTCTCAATGTATGCAGAAACAGCATCCTCAATTGATGTGGAAATAGCATCAATCATGATAAAAACTTTCAAGCAATTAGGCATGGAAGGAATGTACCTAGACATAGTGAAGACCATGAGTGACAAGCCCCCTCAACATCATACTCAATATGACAGGCCAAAGCCTTTTCCTCTAACGAGCACATACTTCTCTCTTCTGTTCAGCTTTGGACTGGAAGTCCTAGCCACAGCAAATAGCAGGAAAAAGAAATGATTAATATTGTAATGATGCACATACTACTGAAATTGAACCATGGATTCAATGAAATTCTAATGAAAATTCTAACAGCAGTTTTCACAGAGTTGGAAAAACCAGTCCTCAAAGTCACATGGAATATATATCAAAACACTGTTGAGCTGCAAAAATGGTTGGGATCATCACACTTGGTGATTTCAAATATTATCAAAGGGCTATAGTAATCTAATTGGCACATTAGTGGCATAAAAATAATATCATTAATCACTGAAAGAGAATGAGGATCCTGAAGTTAACCCAAACACATACAGTGACCTAAACTTTAACAGGGCATCGAAAATTTGCAATGGTGAAATGATGGCTCTGCAATTGTCCATGAAGGGAACTCTGGATCGTCATATGCAAAAAAGGATGTTGGGCCTTTTCCTATCACCATACAAAGACATCCCTTCAAATAGAATTAAGGATGTACAGGTAAGATTGTCTCCATATAATTTCTTGGATAAAATCTTAACAAAAAACTCCTTGACTTATTTTTTTTTCTTGGATATACCACAAAACTATGGATGACAGAAAAATAAACAAGTAGGACAATTTCAAACTAAAGAGTTACTGAATGACAAGAAAAGAATAAATTGAAAAGGAAGCAGAATCAGAGAAGGTTTCACAAATACTGTATCAGATGCTGGGGGCACATCCATCATGCAACTCAAGAACTAAAGAAAACACGTGACATGAATAGACAGTTATTCTAAATGAGTTCTTTCAGTGGCCAAAGGCAATTGAAGTGGTGCTCTACCTCACAGACCATGAGAGAAACGAAAGTCAAAATCACCATGAGATGTAACTTCATCAAATGGCCATTATGATAAAGCAAGAGGAACAAGCAGCGGTTGAGATGGGAATCAAAGCAGACTCCTGGGCACTGCTGGTGGGAGTTCAATGGAACAACCTTAATGGAAATTGGGTGGAGTTGGCTCAAAACTTTGCAACTCCATGAACCATGTGCCCTGGCAATCCTGCCTCAACACACACAGAGGAATTGACATCAGTCTCTCAAAGGTGTCTGCCTCCTACGTTCACTGCAGCATGTTTATAAAACCAAGATATAGATACAACCTGTGTGTCCACCAATGAACACGAGGATTAAGTGATTGTGTTGTATGGATGGATACATAATACACACACACACACACACACACACACACACACACACACACATGCAATGAAATAATATTCCTTCACATGCAGGAAGAAATGCTCTCTATTCTGACAAGATGGATGAACCTGGAACATACTGTATTACTAAGACCAGACAAAAAAGGAAGTATTCTATGATCTCTCCTGCATGAGACCCCTGAAAATGTTGCACTTAGAGAAAGAGAGAGAGTGAGAGGTGGATGCCAGGAGCTTGAGCAGGAAAGTATGGACATGTTATCGACGGGTACAAACTTTCATGCACTTGAGGAACAAGTTCAGCGTATCCAACGTAATGTTTGATGAGAAGATGATATTAAGGTCTGGTGTACTTATGGTTGGCTGAAAACTGATCTTAAATACTCTCAACACACAAACACACATACTGATTGGTCAACCATGTTGATTTTGGGGGTCGTTTCAGAGCATACAGCAGATGAATAATTCTTTACGTAAAAACTTATTGGAAATATTTTAATTAGACCTCAATAAAGTTGAAATAAATCTGTAAAATTAAAATGAATAAAACAGATTAAACTGAAGGCAGATTGGAAGACTGTAAAATACCACACCCCATGTGTGTGCTGTGTAATAGAGTCACACTGTACATACTAAAGCAC
The DNA here is from genome assembly GCF_045843805.1 of Urocitellus parryii. Taxonomy (NCBI): domain Eukaryota; kingdom Metazoa; phylum Chordata; class Mammalia; order Rodentia; family Sciuridae; genus Urocitellus; species Urocitellus parryii. The sequence goes on from NC_135545.1 coordinate 8,000,618, forward strand.
ATGGGTGAAAAGCAAGAGCACGGACAAGTCTTGGGCATGAGCTCCTCAGCAGGTCCCGGAGGGTCCCAGTCAGAGCAGATGAACTGGCCTGCAGCACCAGCACAGGAGCTGAGTAAGACCCACCCAGTGAAGGAGATATGGAAACTTCCAGGGAACAATGATGATCACAAACTGCACACTGACTTACCTAAAGGTGTCGCCTTCCATATGTTGGGAAATGTGCTTAAGGGGACAGAACCCCTGGGTATAAAAAGCCCACTGCATTGAAATGCACCCCTTAAATTGCTGTCCTCAAATACACATGGCGACAATATTTATGGTGTAAACACACACGTCCTTAGTGGACCACAGTGGGCGGAACACACCAGGTCAGGATACAACAAACACACAGGTCAATTCACACTCCACCTAACTGCTATAAAAGCACCACCCCCACAGTCACTGTGAGATCCCAGCTTTCTCCCCAGGCACTGGAGAAGCAGGGGGGAAATGCACCCAGCAGCCAGCCCTGAAGTAAGGGCCACCAAGTGCAAGGGCTCATGTGACATGGCAGTTCATATGGAGTCACAAAAGACAAACAGGAAATCCCTGATGTTCAGTATGTTCAAAACACAAAGCACCTTTTCCTTACCACCTGGTGACTCAAACTCTATTATGGAAAGCACTGTGGATGTGCCTTCCAGAAGTAAATGTGAAGACTGGATGAGAGCCTGTGAAAGAATGATGGCATTAGAACAGGAACAGCAGAAGGAGCCCTGAAAAAGGAGGGAGAGAGAATTTCTATGAAGGCAGCAGAAAAATATCAAACAACCTCAATAGAAAGGAAAAGCAAAGGCAAACACAGTTCCTTGGAAAGACTGCTGCATTTATCCCCTCCTGTGAGACTGTCCCACTGCCCCATGAGAAGGCTCCACAGTGTCAGGTGAACACTGTGAGAAAGAGACACTGAGAAGCCACAGGTGTGTGTGAAAAGGTGATGTTGGGATGTCAGTGACTTCAGAGGTACGAGACATGAGAAAACCCTAGGAGACTCGACTTACCGTAGATTTCAGACCCAAAGGCAGCAGCACAGTGCAGTGCTCCCCAGCATGACATCGAATATTGGGAAAAGGGCTTCCTAAGGATTCCCAAGGAATGCTTCAACAGCGAAGGATGCCAACCACCAGATGCAGAAACATCTGCAAACACTTCCTAAGGGCAGGAAAGTGGATTCTCTTAATCACACTGTGAGGGCAGCAGAGCCTTCACAACAGAAGGAAATGCAGTTGAAACGTTGATGACAAGAGTGTGTCCTTCCACTTCCAGATGAAAAGCAATCTGCACAAAATCATGGCTGACAGGAATCCCACACTGTGCAAAAGGATTCCAGCAACTGAGCAAGTGAGTTGTCATAAGTGCAAGGAGGTTCAGCATTAGAAAGGTCAGCTGTGTGACCACCCCCAGGAGTTGACTCAAGGAGAAATCTCATCATCAACCTCAATAGACACAGAAAATCATGGGATTAAATGCCACACATATAAAGTTAAAAGTTTTAGAGATAAAAATAAAAAGGATTTGTTTTTGTGAAAAAATGTCAATAATATCAACAATACCCTGTTTGGGTTAAATGAGGAAAGCTTCCCTCTCATATCAGATACCAGTGCAGACAACTTCTCTCTCTGCTTTTGCCCCTTATGACAGTAGAGGGCTTTATTGTCAATGCAGAAAGAATAATTTATAATCACTGGGAAAAAGTCAATATTTTGTTTCTTCATACACGTATCAAATTCTGTGGACAAAATTCTGAAAACAAAGGGCTAAATTATATGAATCATTTGAGAGATGATGAAGTCTGTTGGGAACAGGTCAGTATTAAAATCACTTGAGGTCTGTATTCCACCTAAAACTATTAATCCAACACCATTCAAGAAACACAGTTAAGTTGCATCAAATAAAATGAACCTCCAAATTATTATATGATAAACTTAGGCTATAAATTTTATAAATAAATTTATAAATAAAAATGGGCATATCATGAGAGGAAGGACATTCAGGAGGAAACCAGACATCAAATGCAGTCCTTACCAGGCGTGGACTGGGCAGGGGGAATAGAGCCCCGGGCTCCCCTCCTCTCTCTCCCAGGCCCAGGGCTGCAGGGCCCTGCTCCAGGCAGTCGGCCTCCCTGACACAGAGAGGAGTCTTGGAAAGGCTGCGCCTGGCCTGTATTTCAGGGGCAGAATGACAGGACCTCTCCTCCCAGGGCACATCACTCACCTGTCCCCTGTTGCCCCATGGACCTTGTTTACTGTGCCTCATGTTGAAGCCCAGGAGGAGCAACGGGTCCTCTCCCAGGGGCACCGGGAATCTCCTGGTGGACTGCCAGGTGGAGTGAGTGCAGTCACTGCCTGAGAATGTGGTTTTCCCAAGATGAATCCAGAAAGTGAACTTCAGCATCCAGGAAGTCATTAAAGACTAGTTTCCACACAGCTGGTGGAAATGACCACAAGCCTGGATCCAAGCTGACCCTGAGCAGGACCCTGAGGACTCAGGAGGCCACTGTGCCTCCTCCGCCCACAGTGGGTTTTACCTTCCTCCAGGCTCCATGCAGCACAGGCTGGTGCAGGGCACAGGGTAAACTGCCACCCGCAGCACAGGGAGCCGCCATTGTGGAGCACGTGTGGCCTGTGTGGACCTGTCTCTCCTTTCAGAATTGTGGAGACGTGGGAAGTGCTCCAGAACTGAGCTCTGAAATGTTTCCTACGCAACCTGTGATAGAAGCTCAATAAATGTAGCTAAAGCACATTCCTAACGTGATGAATTGTGAAATAAAGTCAGTGTCTCTCAACACCTAAAATACATGCTCCCAAGACTAATGAAATGTCAGTTCTCCTAAGGCCAAAAATCCCTGCATTGCCCATATATCCTTCACCTTCTGAAAATTGTGCAGATTTAAATTTACCAGTCCAATCTTTGGGTTGTTATGGGCTTGTGCTTTTGCAGAAGGCATATGCTGCATGAATTCTTCTCAAGTTGACATTTTTATCTTCTAGAGGGATTTTCCAATTTCCGGACCTTAAACTTGAAGTTGCTGGTTGCCTTTTTTTCCTGCTGACCTGCATTCCTTGTATGAGTATGCTAGAAAAAAACCATTAATTCTATGTAGAAAATACATAGCATGAAAATGCACAATAGGAAATGAAAAGGAAATCAATGGGTACAATCCAAAAAATAAAGAAGAAGGCAAATCCACCAAACAAGAAAAGAAGGCAGCAGTAGAGATAATGAGGGTCTAGAAGAGCTGAATGACACTGAAAGAGCAAAGGGGTAGTAGTCACTCCTTTCCTACCAGGAATTATTTGAAAATTCATAGGATTAAACTTGCCAGTCAAACCCCAAGTTTCCAGAAGGTGGAAAATCCATAGTTCAACTGTGTGCTGCCCAGAGAGCTTCACCAAACACCAAGGACACAGGTGAATATAATGGAGTGGGAAGGATTTCATGCACATGAGAGCCTAAGGAGGGCAGATTTTCTTTGGCAGAATCAGACAAATAGACATTAAGTCACATGATCACAAGATAGCAGGACATTATGTGTTGATCAAAGGATGAATACTCTGAAGAGTGTATAATACCCATTATAAACCTGTGCACACCGAAAAACGGGGAGAAGAGGGGGAACAGGTACAGATATGGAGTTTAGGGCAGAGTTTGCCCTTCCTCTGGCACTCTGTGGGTACACGTGCCATCACATGTATCAAAAGCCATGAATGGCTGGCTGGTGCTGAGACCTGTAATCCCAGCTACTCAGAAGCCTGAGTCAGGAGGATTGCAAGTTCAGGGCCCGACGCAGTGGTTTAGCAAGATTCTGCCTCAAAATTGGAAGAGTTTCTGTTCTAGGCATAGGTACACTGTTCTGGGGTACAATAACCAATACCCCCCAAAACACACATAAACACAAAACCACAGAAGGAGCATCATTGAGAGTGAACCCTGTTATGAACTATGGGTTTGGATAATGATGATATGTCAGTCTATGTTCTTCAGTTCCAAGAAGTGTTTCACTATGCTGAGATACTGAGAGAGGGAGGCTGTGCTTCTGTATGAACAGAGGGAAGGGGGGAGGTGACATTCAGTCCTTCTATGAACCTAAAACTGGTCCAGAAAATTAATTTTGCCAAAAGAAAAGAAAAGAAAAGAAAAACCACTAAACGAAACCCTAGATTACAACTCTGCCTCTGTTCTGCCTTGAAAATATGCAGTGAACTTAAGTGGTTTTCAGCAGTGTCCCATATCATATGATGCCATAAGAGTGGTCAAAGTGTTTCAGATTTCAGGTGTTTGGACTGGGGATGCTGAACCTCTTATAGCCTGAGAAGTCTCAGGTACAGCTCTTGGGACTCTGTGAAATCCATGATCTCAGGTTTAAGCGAGGTGACATGGGTACTGTTTAGAGCCCAGTGGTGGACATCTAAGGGGACAGAAGCTGGGAAGGCCCTGCTGGGGCTTCAGGAAGCTGCTGATGCTGTTTCCTGATCCAGGTGGGGAACCTGAGTGTGTCCACAGTGAAAATTCAGGGAGCAGTAACATTTCAGGACGTGCGTTGCAATTCCTTAGAAGAGACAGAAAAATAACCAGGTCTGTATCCTTGAAGGACAGCTGGATTGTGCTAAACCTGGATGGAGTAGAGAAGATGAAGGAGAAGATGAATTTGAGATTTCATTCCTCAAGAGCATCATGAAGGGAGGAAGGCAGAGAGGGCTGGGGAGCTTCCAGGATGCAGCTCAGACATTCTGACAAAGTGACAATGCCCAGGGACACCCAAGAGCTGTTGGAAGGAATCACTCACTGAGGGACTGTCCTAAGCGGGAGGTACTTGAACTGCACTTCCACATGGCACTGTGACTGATGCAGCAGAAGGAGGAAGCAGACATTGTGAAAATTGTGGAAAATATAAGTTTATTCAAAGGAAAAACCTCATTCTGGTGTTAGGAGTCATGTTTGAACCACAGAAAGCTACAGACAGTAAAAGGGAGCAATTTCACATGGGATCCAAGCCCAAGAATCGCATGTCCCCGGGGGAGGATCCTGAGCCACAGTGGTGGAAAAGCAGGCAAGGTTCCACCGAACTATCACCTTGTGACCACCACAGAAAACCTGAGTGAAACCCTGACTGCAATAGAAGAAGGACTTCAGGTAGGAGAGGTGGAAGTGAAGGAAAGTGGTGTGGGACAAAGTGTCTGCAAAGTTCGTGATGACAGCACATGGAAGGGTCTCGCTGCCTCTCATGGAGAATGACTGAGAGAAGACACAAGTCAGCTCAGACATGAGAGACTGCATCCAGATAGGAAGCCCTCCATCCCAATTCGAGTGGGCATCACTGTGGAGAAGTTTCTGCAGACGTCAGAGATGACACAGGGTAGCTCACTGCATGCTCAGAGTGAATCTCTAGGCCTCCCAGTTCTCCTCCCCAGCTCTATTTGTAGAGCTCTCCTCATATCACAGATATGATCCCTGCACCCTGAAGAGCCTGTGTAGTCCCCTGGGTTATGATGTCTCATGCTCTGAGGACACTGGAGTACATCCAAGCTCTACAGTTGTGCCTAGAATTTATAAGGTGATCAATCAGCATTGGTGGGATTCAGAGCAGTTTCTTAGGCCAGCACACTCTAATAGAAGTAGAATACAAACTCTAAACCTAATTTTGCATTTTCTCATAGATGTATTTTTAAAAGACTAAATGGAAGCATACAAAATAGTTTGAATAGTAGGTATATAATGTATATACTTTTTTCAAATATAAATTAAGCATGTAAACAAAGTGAAAATTATCGGTGTAATCTCTTTACATTGGTTCAAATTGAGCCTTTTAATTCTGAGTGCATTTTAATTTGTAGACTATTGAACTTAACCTGATGCCACTTGAAGTGCTGAAGGGCAATGTGGCCTTTCTTTTCCCCTATAAGTCATTAGGGACTCTGCCCTGTTGCAGACTAAATCCTGGGGCATCAGATTAGCCATCAAATGCCCTTTGGGAACCTCTCAATCCCATCACTGAAAAGGATGAAGTGAATTGGGAAACAATTTTATTATTTTTCATCAGCAAAAATGGGCAGATGGTTGGGTAGCAAGAAGACAAAGCTCCACTGAGCCCCTCTAGGCTTAGGATTTTCTTGTGTGTGTAAATGGAATAAAGTGTCAAACAGTTGTTTGCAAAATAAAAGACCACAAAGCAACCTACAAGTAGGAGGATGGTGCGGGTGGCTTTGTGTTCAGGAGATGTCTGGGAGGAGACGCAGGGGCTGTGGAGGTGCTTGGCTCTCCTGTGGTGTCTGTGGAGGAGATTCACCATGTACAGGCTGGTGCAGAGCATGAGGACCACAAACACCAGATCTCGAACCAGTATGACAATAACATATGATGATGAACTGTGTTTTCCAAACGGTCCTGTTTGACAGTATGCATGAACATAGCCATGACCTACCAGAGTGGAATTTCTAATGGCTGTGATGGATTTGATGGCGTGGATGTATATAAGCATGTTGATGATCCAGAAGAAAAGGAACGAGGGACAAATCTGTGTACGGAGCTTAAATTTAAGCCACGCCCACTTAGAGTAACTGGGACTGACAGTGATGGCTTGAAAGGCACTCAGGAGAGAGGTGGTACAGATGGAAACACCCCGAGTCACTCTGTACATATACAGGACTGCTTTGCAACCAACATCATCCAAAAATTGTCTTACTCTGAAGGATGATGCTATATGTGGTATCAATGTGAACGTGATTGTCAAGGTATTGGCCAAGGTGAGGTGGGAAAAAACGGGATCCATAAGCTTCATGTGACGCTGGACTGAGAAGGTGTGCATGTACAACAGGAAGAGGAACAAGTTCCCCGCGACTCCCATGCACAGCTGCGAGACTAGAAAAACACCAAACATTGTGTCACTTGGGAACATTTTCTCCTTATTATGACCTTGCTGTGCCTAGGACAGAATCCAGGTCTTCATGAATGCTGGGCAGGTGCAGAGAATTGAGTTACACCAGCCCAGGAACATTATCTTACTGATGGCTTAGAAGATTTTAGTGAGGAAAATAAGGCCCCAAATGAAAAATAATTATTTAGAATTATTTTTAAGACATAGATTTGCAATACTATTAGGGTTCAGGAGGAGAAGAAGATGATGGAATGAGCAGTTCTCTGTGTTTCAGGGCCTGGTGAGACACTTCCAGAGCCTGGATTCCAAGGATTCCTGGGAACAACAGATCACAGCAGGAGGTGGACAAAGAAGGTGGAAATCAAGGCACATCAAGCATTTAGGACACTGAGCAGGGGACAGGTGGCCTGTGTGAAAGACAAATGTGCAGGTTATAAGGCACATATTCCTCTGAGCCCCAGACTATGTTTTATCTTCAACCTACATTTCTGTACTCTTAACCTTCTAAAGAGCACGATCCTTATAATAGGAAGACTACCCTGTGCACTTCTGTGTTGGATTTTCATGACACACACTCTTCTGCCAAGTCGATAACTGTTAAAAACTCATCAGACACAGTGGTTTCAACCTCCCTTCGTACCCATGGGTCAAACTACAATGATGTGAGACATTTGTGGTGCTCACATCTTGGGCCGGGCTATTGTAATGCAGAAGGCTGAGGCCAAGATTGCTGCTCAATATTCCCCAGTGCTCCACACAAACTCTATAACATGGAAGGTCCAGCAGAACCAGCACTCACATCATGGTTGATAACCCAGGATAACAAAGGACCCTGCATCCTGAGGACTGCAGCATGAATAAAAGCTACTTTTTGGTCTGGCATTTTTGTCTGATTCTTATAGGAACAGAATTAGTTTCAGAAATGTAATTGCAGAGGAAACGATAGGATGTTCATTTAGATTAACAATGAGGTCAATATCTCAACCATGCTTCTTGGATTTTGGAGTTTATTTCACTATTTCATTTCCTTGGGGATACTTTCTCTGTGACCCAGTTCTTCCTTCACATGAACCATAGTCCTTCCTGGACCTCTGGTCAATTTCACATGTGTCTCCACACTGAGCAAGTCCATGAGAACATTCTCAGGTCATCTCAGGCTACACTTTCACCACAATCCCTGCTTGGGCATGATCTGTACTGCAGGGATCCTACTGTCATTATCCTATTAAGGGATCAGTATTCAAATTATTCTTTGACCTCCCACAGTGTTGGTGTCCTGTTCCTCCACAGGTTCTTTTGTGCCTTCCACCAACTATGCAGTTTAAATGCTGTGATTTTGAATGGTTTGAATTTGTGAACTAGTCACAGATTACCATGGCGACCATACTCTCATTTTTTAAAATGCATCTTTTCTTTAATCATGATATAATGATTTTAGGCTCAACCTCAAATGTTTTGATCATTTTATTTTCCCTAGTTTCACTAAGGCATGGCCTCTCTCCCTCCTCACCCTAGCCAGAGATCTTCCTTTAGACATCTTTTCTCCTTGCTTGGGACATTTGCCATTTCCTGATTTTATCATCCAGATCTATTCACAATATTCCCTTCTATATTGATGTAGTCCACGCTCCCTCTGGCCAGGGGCAGGAGGCCAGGGATGACATCAGTCTCTCATCTGGACATTTCATACACAAGTCTTTGTGGCTGAATGGGATCAGCCCCACTTCGATGAGCAGAGGGAAAATGTATAACCAAAAAGGATCAGAGATTCTTATGAATGTTGTATTCTAAGTAATTAAATGAATTACAAAAAATGAATAAACTTTTAGAAACATGCCAACTACCAAGAATGAATCATAAAGAAATAGGTTATCTGGGTTAACTCAAATGAGAAAGATGGGATCTGTATTTTTAAATTGTAGATTGATGATAAGTTTGGGACAGGAGTTCTTCAATGCTGAGTTTTAACAAACATTTGAAAAATAATACTAATTCTCTCATACATCAAGAAAATATATATATAAGCACAAAAATTAGTACCAAACTCATTTTGCAGAAATGGTATTATCCCAAATCAAAGGCTTGGCAAGGACACTATGTGGTAAGAATGTTACTGGTCAGTGTCTCTGAAGAACATCCTTGCATGCACTTTAAAAAAATCATAACAAGCAGAATCCAACAGCACATTAAAAGGATCATTCAACCTGAAGGACTGGGATTTACACCGGGGGTGAAGTATGGATCAACACACAACTGAATAAATGGATGCTCATATTAGCAGAAGGAAATGTGAAGTCCATTGATCCTCCCAATAGATGCAGACACAACATCCTCAATTGATATGAAAAACCATCAACATTATTTCATGATAAAAGCTCTCAAGAATTTAGGCATGGAAAGAGTGTACCTTGACATAGTGAAGACCATGAGTGAGAAGGTCACCCCAACATCATACTCAATGCCAACAAGCCAAAGGCTTTTCCTCTAATAAGCACACTCTTGCCTCTTTTCTCAGCATGATACTTGAAGTCCTAGCACAGCAATTAGGCAGGAAAAACAAATGATTAATGTGGGGACAATGCCCAGGCTACTGAATTGGATCATGGATTCAATGGAATTTCAATGAAAATTCTAATACCAGTTTTCAGAGAATTGGAAAAACCAATCCTGAAAGTCATGTGGCTCTCCAAAAACATACCTGATAGCCAAAGCTCTGTTGAGATGTAATAAACTTTGGGTCTTTACACTTGGTTTTTTTAAACATTATCAAAAAACTCTAGTAATCTAATAAGTACATTAGTGGCATAAAAGTAATGTTAACCACTGAAGAGAATGAGGATTCCTGAAGTAAACCCAAATATATACAGTCACCTCAACTTTGGGCATTAAAAACTCACAATGGAGAAAGAAAATCCCTGTAATTGTGGGATAAGGAATATCTGGATTTCCACATGCAAAGAATGATGTTGGACCCTTTACTACTATCACACAAAGCATCTATTCAGATGGGATTAATGATGTAATGTAAGATCTGTCTCCATATGATTTCTTGGACAAAAAATTCATGTGACAGAAAAAGAGACACATAGGATCAATTCAAACTAAAAAGTTACTGCGTGACAAATAGGAATAAGTAGAAAAGGCAACGTGAATCAGAGAAGGTGTTCACAAATACCATATCAGACAGGAGACTAATTCCACAATATATAAAGGGAGATAGATCATACAACTCAAGAGCAAAATAATATTATTTCAATAGACAGGTGTCATGAATAGACAGTTATTCTAAAGAAGTTCTTTAAATGGACAAAGGCAAATGAAGTGGTGCTCTACCTCACAGACCATGAGAGAAATGAAAATCAAAATCAGAATGAGATGTAACTTCATCAAATGGCCATTATGATAAAGCAAGAGGAACAAGCAGCGGTTTAGATGGGAATCAAAGCAGACTCAAGGCCACTGCTGGTGGGAGTTCAATGGAACAACCTTGATGGAAATTGGGTGGAGTTGCCTCAAAACTTTGCAACTGCAACAACCATGTGCCCTATCAATCCTGCCTCAACACACACAGAGGAATTGACATCAGTCTTTCAAAGGTGTCTGCCTCCTGTGTTCACTGCAGCATGTTTATAAAACCAAGATATAGAGACAACTGCGTGTCCACCAACGAACACAAGGATTAAATGATTGTGATGTGTGGATGGATACATGATACACACACACACACACACACACACACACACACACGCACGCAATGAAATAATATTCCTTCACATGCAGGAAGAAATCTTCTCAATTGTGTCAACATGTCTTCAATCTAGAAGACATTTTATTTGTCAAAGAAACCAGATAGAAAGGGAAATATTGTGTGATCTCCCTTGTATGTGAACCCTAAAAATGTTGAACTTAGAGGAACAGGGAGGGAGAGAGGTGGGTGCCAGTAGTTGGGAGCTGGGAACTGAGACGTGGTATCAAAGGGTACAAACTTTCATGCACTTGAGAAGTAAGTTCAGCATGTCCAAGGTAACATACAACAAGAAGATGGTATTAAGGTGTGGTGTACTTCAAGTTTGCTGAAAAGTGATCTTAAATACTCTCAAGACATAAACACACACTTTGATTCATCAACCAACTTGATTTTTTGTGGTCATTTTACAGAGTACATCAGGTCAACACATTCTTCACCTAAAAGATTATTGGTAATATTTGTTAATTAGACCTCAATAAAGTTGGAATAAATCTGTAAAAAGTAACTGAATTAAACAGACTAAGCTGAAGGCCGAGATTGCAAGACTGAAAAATTCCACATCTCATGTGTCTTGGTGTGGGTCTGCTGTAATTTTGTACAGCAGATCCACACTAAGGACTCTAGGGTGACTGGAATAGTGGTGGACCCCTGTGTGCTGTCTAATAGAGTCACACTGTACATACAAACGCACACGGGTCAAAAGCAACAGCATGAGCTCCTCAGCAGATCCCGGAGGGTCCCAGTCAGAGCAGATGAACTGGCCTGCAGCACCAGCACAGGAGCTGAGTAAGACCCACCCAGTGAAGGAGACATGGGGACTTCCAGGGAACAATGATGATCACAAGCTGCAGACTGACTTACCTAAAGGTGTCCCCTTCCATATGTTGGGAAATGTGCTTTAGGGGACAGAACCCCTGGGTATAAAAAGCCCACTGCATTGAAATGCACCCCTTAAATTGCTGTCCTCAAATACACATGGCGACAATATTTATGGTGTAAACACACACGTCCTTAGTGGACCACAGTGGGCGGAACACACCAGGTCAGGACACAACAAACACACAGGTCAATTCACATTCCACCTAACTGCTATAAAAGCACCACCCCCACAGTCACTGTGAGATCCCAGCTTTCTCCCCAGGCACTGGAGAAGCAGGGGGGAAATGCACCCAGCAGCCAGCCCTGAAGTGAGGGCCACAAGTGCAAGGGCTCATGTGACATGGCAGTTCATCTGGAGTCACAAAAGACAAACAGGAAAACCCTGATCTTCAGTATGTTCAAAACACAAAGCACCTTTTCCTTACCACCTGGTGACTCAAACTCTATTATGGAAAGCACTGTGGATGTGCCTTCCAGAAGTAAATGTGAAGACTGGATGAGAGCCTGTGAAAGAATGATGGCATTAGAACAGGAACAGCAGAAGGAGCCCTGAAAAAGGAGGGAGAGAGAATTTCTATGAAGGCAGCAGAAAAATATCAAACAACCTCAATAGAAAGGAAAAGCAAAGGCAAACACAGTTCCTTGGAAAGACTGCTGCATTTATCCCCTCCTGTGAGACTGTCCCACTGCCCCATGAGAAGGCTCCACAGTGTCAGGTGAACACTGTGAGAAAGAGACACTGAGAAGCCACAGGTGTGTGTGAAAAGGTGATGTTGGGATGTCAGTGACTTCAGAGGTACGAGACATGAGAAAACCCTAGGAGACTCGACTTACCGTAGATTTCAGACCCAAAGGCAGCAGCACAGTGCAGTGCTCCCCAGCATGACATCGAATATTGGGAAAAGGGCTTCCTAAGGATTCCCAAGGAATGCTTCAACAGCGAAGGATGCCAACCACCAGATGCAGAAACATCTGCAAACACTTCCTAAGGGCAGGAAAGTGGATTCTCTTAATCACACTGTGAGGGCAGCAGAGCCTTCACAACAGAAGGAAATGCAGTTGAAACGTTGATGACAAGAGTGTGTCCTTCCACTTCCAGATGAAAAGCAATCTGCACAAAATCATGGCTGACAGGAATCCCACACTGTGCAAAAGGATTCCAGCAACTGAGCAAGTGAGTTGTCATAAGTGCAAGGAGGTTCAGCATTAGAAAGGTCAGCTGTGTGACCACCCCCAGGAGTTGACTCAAGGAGAAATCTCATCATCAACCTCAATAGACACAGAAAATCATGGGATTAAATGCCACACATATAAAGTTAAAGTTGTTATGAGCTAGGAATAAAAATGATTGTTGTTACTATAATAAAATATCAATAATATCAACAATGCCATGTTTGTGGTTGCATATGTAAAGCTTCTCTTCATAGCAGATACCAGTGCAGACAACTTCTCTCTCTGCTTTTTCCCCTCATGACAGTAGAGGGCTTTATTGTCAATATAGAAGGAATAGTTGATAATCACTGGGAAGAAGGCAACATTATTTTTTTTTCCTACACAGATTAAATTGTAGACAATAATGTTGGCTTAATCATATGAATCATCTGAGAGCTTATTAAGGCTACTGGAAGCAAAATCAGCATAAAACTCACTTGAGGTCTGTATTCCACCATAAAATATTATTCAAACACCATTGAATATGACACAGTTAAGCCGCATCCAATAAAATGAACCTACCAATTGTTACATGATAAAATTAGGCTACGCCTCCAACTGGACATGTATGAAAAGCAAAAGGAATCTGGGAAGAGAAACTAAAACTAGCTACAGAGCAGAAAAGGAATAATGAAGTGACATGGAGCTAAACTGCTCCAGAATAACCCCGCATCGATGGAGGCACTGAATGGAGACAGCGCCTCACAGAGACCAGGGAACAGGAGACCCTGAGGTCAAGGGCGGGACTGGGGGAACTCTCACCTGTGCTCTAATCAGGAAGGAGAGGACCCAGCACAGAGGAAACCAAGTGCTCTCAGTGTTCAAGGAAAACTCAGTTGAAGACAGGATGGATTGGAGAGCTAAGAAGTACACACGACTTCAACACAGGCCAGATCAGAGAGGGAGACCGTGTCTGCAGAAAAGAACAGAACAGTTGATGGAACTAAGAGAGAAGAAGATGTGGGCATATCATCAGAGGAAGGACATTCAGGAGGAAACCAGACCTCAAATGCAGTCCTTACCGGGCGTGGACTGGGCAGGGGGAATAGAGCCCCGGGCTCCCCTCCTCTCTCTCCCAGGCCCAGGGCTGCAGGGCCCTGCTCCAGGCAGTCGGCCTCCCTGACACAGAGAGGAGTCTTGGAAAGGCTGCGCCTGGCCTGTATTTCAGGGGCAGAATGACAGGACCTCTCCTCCCAGGGCACATCACTCACCTGTCCCCTGTTGCCCCATGGACCTTGTTTACTGTGCCTCATGTTGAAGCCCAGGAGGAGCAACGGGTCCTCTCCCAGGGGCACCGGGAATCTCCTGGTGGACTGCCAGGTGGAGTGAGTGCAGTCACTGCCTGAGAATGTGGTTTTCCCAAGATGAATCCAGAAAGTGAACTTCAGCATCCAGGAAGTCATTAAAGACTAGTTTCCACACAGCTGGTGGAAATGACCACAAGCCTGGATCCAAGCTGACCCTGAGCAGGACCCTGAGGACTCAGGAGGCCACTGTGCCTCCTCCGCCCACAGTGGGTTTTACCTTCCTCCAGGCTCCATGCAGCACAGGCTGGTGCAGGGCACAGGGTAAACTGCCACCCGCAGCACAGGGAGCCGCCATTGTGGAGCACGTGTGGCCTGTGTGGACCTGTCTCTCCTTTCAGAATTGTGGAGACGTGGGAAGTGCTCCAGAACTGAGCTCTGAAATGTTTCCTACGCAACCTGTGATAGAAGCTCAATAAATGTAGCTAAAGCACATTCCTAACGTGATGAATTGTGAAACGAAGTCAGTGACTGTCTACACCTAAAATACATGCTCCCAAGACTAATGAAATGTCAGTTCTCCTAAGGCCCCAAATCCCCGCATTGCCCATATATCCTTCACCTTCTAAAACCTGTGCAGATTTAAATTTACCAGTGCAATCTTTGGGTTGTTATGGGCTTGTGCTTTTGCAGAAGGCATATGCTGCATGAATTCTTCACAAGTTGACATTTTTATCTTCTAGAGGGATTTTCCAATTTCCGGAGCTTAAACTTGAAGTTGCTGGTTGCCTTTTTTTCCTGGTACCCTGCATTCCTTCTATGAGTATGCTAGAAAAAGCATTCATTTTATGTAGAAAATACCTAGCATGAAAATGCACTATAGGCAATGAAAAGGGAATCAAAGGGTACAATCCAAAAAACGAAAAAATAAAAAAAGAAGAAGAATCCAGCAAATAAGAAAAGAAGGCAGCAGTAGAGATAATGAGGGTCTAGAAGAGCTGAATGACACTGAAAGAGCAAAGGGGTAGTAGTCACTCCTTTCCTACCAGGAATTATTTGAAAATTCATAGGATTAAACTTGCCAGTCAAACCCCAAGTTTCCAGAAGGTGGAAAATCCATAGTTCAACTGTGTGCTGCCCAGAGAGCTTCACCAAACACCAAGGACACAGGTGAATATAATGGAGTGGGAAGGATTTCATGCACATGAGAGCCTAAGGAGGGCAGATTTTCTTTGGCAGAATCAGACAAATAGACATTAAGTCACATGATCACAAGATAGCAGGACATTATGTGTTGATCAAAGGATGAATACTCTGAAGAGTGTATAATACCCATTATAAACCTGTGCACACCGAAAAACGGGGAGAAGAGGGGGAACAGGTACAGATATGGAGTTTAGGGCAGAGTTTGCCCTTCCTCTGGCACTCTGTGGGTACACGTGCCATCACATGTATCAAAAGCCATGAATGGCTGGCTGGTGCTGAGACCTGTAATCCCAGCTACTCAGAAGCCTGAGTCAGGAGGATTGCAAGTTCAGGGCCCGACGCAGTGGTTTAGCAAGATTCTGCCTCAAAATTGGAAGAGTTTCTGTTCTAGGCATAGGTACACTGTTCTGGGGTACAATAACCAATACCCCCCAAAACACACATAAACACAAAACCACAGAAGGAGCATCATTGAGAGTGAACCCTGTTATGAACTATGGGTTTGGATAATGATGATATGTCAGTCTATGTTCTTCAGTTCCAAGAAGTGTTTCACTATGCTGAGATACTGAGAGAGGGAGGCTGTGCTTCTGTATGAACAGAGGGAAGGGGGGAGGTGACATTCAGTCCTTCTATGAACCTAAAACTGGTCCAGAAAATTAATTTTGCCAAAAGAAAAGAAAAGAAAAGAAAAACCACTAAACGAAACCCTAGATTACAACTCTGCCTCTGTTCTGCCTTGAAAATATGCAGTGAACTTAAGTGGTTTTCAGCAGTGTCCCATATCATATGATGCCATAAGAGTGGTCAAAGTGTTTCAGATTTCAGGTGTTTGGACTGGGGATGCTGAACCTCTTATAGCCTGAGAAGTCTCAGGTACAGCTCTTGGGACTCTGTGAAATCCATGATCTCAGGTTTAAGCGAGGTGACATGGGTACTGTTTAGAGCCCAGTGGTGGACATCTAAGGGGACAGAGGCTGGGAAGGCCCTGCTGGGGCTTCAGGAAGCTGCTGATGCTGTTTCCTGATCCAGGTGGGGAACCTGAGTGTGTCCACAGTGAAAATTCAGGGAGCAGTAACATTTCAGGACGTGCGTTGCAATTCCTTAGAAGAGACAGAAAAATAACCAGCTGGAGTGTGCTAAACCTGGATGGAGTAGAGAAGATGAAGGAGAAGAGAAGTTTGAGATTTCATTCCTCAAGAGGATCATGAAGGGAGGAAGGCAGAGAGGGCTGGGGAGCTTCCAGGATGCAGCTCAGACATGCTGACAAGGAGTGACAATGACAAGGGACATACAAGAGCTTTTGAAGGAAATAACTCACTGAGGGACAGTTCTTAACCTGAAGGTACTTGAACTGCACATCCACGTGGCACTGTGATTGACGCAGCCGGAGGAGGAAGTAGAGAGGTTTGAATCAAGTTGAGAAATATTCATTCATTCAAAGGATTAAACTCATTCTGGTGTAGGATGTCACATTTGAAGCACAGAAATCTAGACACAGTGGGAATGTGAACTTTAAGAGTTGCACAGAAGCCTAAGAATCACGTTGTCACAGGAGGAGGATCCTGAGCCACAGTGGTGGTAAAGGCAGGCAAGGACCACCACAGAAAACCTGAGTGAAACCCTGACTGCAATAGGAGGAGGACTTCAGGTAGGGGAGGTGGAAGTGAAGGAAAGGGGTGTGGGGCAAGGAGTCTGCAAAGTCTGTGATGACAGCAATGGAAAGGGGCTCGCTGCCTCTCATGGAGAATGACTGAGAGAAGACACAAGTCAGCTCAGACATGAGAGACTGCATCCAGATAGGAAGCCCTCCATCCCAATTAGAGTGGGCGTCACTGTGGAGAGGTCTCTGCTGACATTAGAGACGCCCCAGGGCTGCTCACTGCAGGCTCAGAGTGAGTGAGTCTCTCAAGCCTCTCAGTTCTCCTCCCCAGCTCTATTTGTAGAGCTTTCCTCATATCACAGAAATGATCCCTGCACCCTGAAGAGCCTGTAGTCCCCTGGGTTATGATGTCTGATTGTTCATAGGACACTGGAATACACCCAAGCCCTACAGTTGTAACTAGATTACGTAAAGTGGGCAATAGGAATTTGTGGGATACTGCAATGGTTCATTTGAATTGTCCACTTGATTGGGTTAAGAGATGCTGATGATTAAGAGGCTTCTGGGTGTGTCAGTGAGTGTGTGTGTCTAGAAATGATTGGAACGTGGGACAGTGGACTGAAGTGGAGACCCTTCCTAAGCATGGGAACCACTGTCCAATAGGACAGTGCCTTGGATGGAATAAAAGTTGGGAGACCAAGGAAGCAGCAGCAGATGCAAGCTCAAATCTTGAACGGGTTCCTGATTGCTGCTATGATCACCTGAGGATCTCAGACTCACTTTTCTTCACTTGTCCAAAGTGGACTCTGCCAATGATTCTCTTGGGAGTTTCCTGAATCCCTGGGTTTTGGACTAGGGTAGCACTGTTGATCCCTCTTGTTCTGAGGCTTTAGCCTCTTGGGCTGTATCCCACAAATACCCATTGCCACTTGGAACTACTGGTTCTGTAGTAGAGACAAATGAGGCAAGGCACCGAAGATAGCAGGAAACAGTTTTATTTGGCTACAGCCAGGTTCAGAGGGTATAGCCTTTGCTGTAATCAGTCAATCCCCCGAACCCCGAATACAGGTAATTTCAGAGTTTTATACCCAGCGTGTAAGGGGAGGGGCTCAGAAGTTCACAGTCTGCAGAAGTTCACACAAAAGCAGCTTTTTCCTTCGCTGTTTTGGGCAAGTTAATATTTCACGGACAACACCTGAGAAAGGACAGCTTCTTCTCCCCTTTCTTTCTTCCCCTGCCAGCTGTTACCGTGGAGCCCAATTGGTATCTTCTCTTAAAAAATGTAGACATCTCTGTGAAGCCCAGGTTAAGGCCAGAAGCCTCATTAGCACATTTCTACAAACTACTATACTGGATACATTTGTGAGAAATTATTAAGGGGGTGCCCAGCACACTCCAGGTATCTTCCTGGCTGGTGGCCAAGCAAAACAGGGCAACAGGAAAATAGGAAATTTATCCATATTGAACTTTTTCTCAGAGACTCTTTTTCTGACAGTCCCAAAATCAGCCATGGTGAGAATTCTTGGAGAAGCCCAGTTAAGACTTTTTCTGTGGAAAGAGCGAGTGCCACTTCAACTGCCCCCTTTAATGATGCTCCCCATAATTTAATCCTTTAAATTACAGAGCATCATTATCATCATCTTGGCTTAAAGCCTTATATAATGCCAGAAATTTAGTTGTTGTCCTCCTTTGAACAGCGGCTTCTATAGTGAACCCAATAGTTTTAATGCACAGTGGAGCCAAACATGGAAGCAATAAATAGGTTAACAACAGAATACCCACTATAACAATTAAGCTTTTAAATCCACCAAGAGTTGAAAACCAACCCCCTAAAAGTGTGTTAGGGTCCCAAACTTTAATGCCTCTCCATGTCTGAACAGGCATGTGTGCCAGTTTTCTTATGCTGTTGGCTATATCATTGAGTGTTTGTCCATTATCATCTATTTAGATGCAAGAATCTGAGCTGTTGAACTTTCTACATATTCCTCCTTCTTCAGCCAGTAGGTAATCGAATGCCAAGCGGTTTTGATAGATGCCCACTGGCATCTGGGTGTGTTGTGTAGCTATGAGGTGAAGACCTGTGGCAGTCTGATTAGTTATGATTTCTAGTACAGCTTGTAAGCAGATAATTCTGTTCAGCATGTAAATAGGAGTCCTATAACCCCAACTGCCATCTTGTGCCCAGGTAGCAGGACCATAAGTGGCAATCATTCCATTCATCTTCACCCCAAGATTGGTGGCCTCCTAGTTCAATCTCTTGCCCAATGGATCTCCTTTTTCTCTGCCCTAGATCCTCATACAAGGGGATTCCTAGGTCCTTTCCAGTAGCATTAGGCAGTAAGCAAAACCCTGGTCTAATAGTACAAGTTTCTCTCCAATTTGTTGGGAGTTGGGTATAATCCCTTTTCCCACAAATCCAAAATAGCCCATCAGGTACTTTCCAGTTAGTGGGAGGTAGGTTGCTCCAGAATTTATGGATTTCGGGGATGCCCCAAAAGGAACTGATCTGGAGAGTGTCTGGGCACGTACAGTTAAAAATTGCTCTTCTCTTATGGGGCTTTTTGCATATTAGACCTCTAATTCCTAGCCAGCCTGGGTTACCTTCCCCAAACCAAGTAGGTTTCTCTGGCCCCCATTGGAGTTCCAAAACAATATTCTATTACATGGGGTTTCACTGACCCATTGTGTGTGATGGGGTCCAAATCTTCGAATACATTCTTCACCAAATATTTCTGAAGTGAGAACCCAGCCTTGGGGGCTTTCATTTTTTAGTTCCATTTGTGTTTTATTCCAAAGCAGTAGGGAGTAAGCATCTAGACCTAGTCCTGTCCATGGCCATTCCTCACTCATAAGGGCTCCCCCACAGACCCAGCAATTTTTAACCCCAAGGTTTTTAGCAATTCTTCCTGATAGGTCCAGAAAGAGATTCTTCCCTAAGGGAGGAAGGTTGAGATTTGGGCTCAACTCTTTATACAGTTTAGCTTTAGGGTAAGGACTTAGAGAGGTCTCAAGGCAGCTGGTTTCGAATCACTTTTTCTAAAACTTTTCCAAGTTAGTGGCTGGGAGTCTAGTGGCCAACAATACCAAATTCCACCAGTAAAGGGGAAATTTCCTGGGCAAAGTATTTTTTCCTTAAATTGTGATTCAATCCAAGCCATGTAGACTCTTTTTCCTTCCCAGAGGCAAACCCTCATCCACCTATATCATTTCTCTGGTGGGACAGGTCCTAAGTACATGTTTTTTACCACCTTTTGGTTATAGTAGATTGGCTTGACACATGGTTCGCATGATCTCCACTGTTGGGGTGGGAGTAGGGCAGAACTCCTTAAGATGAACAAAAGAACCCATACTAAGTGATAGACTAACATTTTGGTTAGCATAGGTTGGACAGATTAAGTTAAAAAGCCAAACTAATAACATCAAACAAATCTTAGAAACTTATATAAGCAAGATAATGAATATAAGTGAAATTTTGTTATTTAGAGCCCAGAGTGTTAACCATTACACTATAGGAAGTATCTTAGAGGTTGAAAGAGTCCATTAGTTTTCATAGGAGGTTTATCTTTCACTAGGAATTTTTCAGCCAGTCCCTCCTGTGCGGCTGAAACAGGGCCGCAGACTCCTCAAGCTTCGGCTGTGCGTAGACCAGTCAGCTTCCGGAGTAACTGGACCAGGGCTGTTGTCCTTCTGATTCTCAAGCTTCTCTGATGCTCCTTTTCTCAGGATGGTCAGCTTCAAGGGTGTTGTGGCATCTGGAGAGCACTCCCAGTGTGCGGCTGCAGGCTTGAGTCTTGTGTAATGAATCCAGGGGCCTATTTCTGCAACCTTCACTGCAGTTGGGGTGGATAAAATCACAGTGAAAGGGCCCTTCCAAAGAGGTTTTAAAGGTTGAATATTCCATTCTTTGACCCAGACTGAATCTCCTGGCTTGAAGGAGTGGGCATCTGTGGTTAAACTTCCTGGCAACCTCTCTCTAGCCCATTGGTTGAGAACCTGCAAAGTTTTCCCTAAGGCCTGAAGTTGCTGCCTCAGGGTTAATTCCTCTATCTCTCTTAAGTCTCCCTGTAGCCCCTAATAAGAGGGGAAGGCCTTCCAAACATTATCTCATAAGGAGAGAATCCAGTCCTCCTAGTGGGAGTGGATCTAATCCTCAAAAGTACAATAGGGAGAAGTTCATCCCAGTGTAAGTGTGTCTCCTGACACAGCTCACCCAATTGAGTCTTCAAAGTCCTCTTCATCCTTTCAGCTTTACCAGAACTCTGAGGCTTATAGGCGGTATGTATCTTCCATCTGATATTTAAATTTTTGGCCAGTAATTGTATCACCTCAGCCACAAAAGCTGGCCCGTTGTCTGAGCCAATAGTTATCGGGATACCAAATCTGGGAATAATTTCCTGGAGGAGCACTCTGGCTACCTCTCTAGCCTTTTCAGAGAGGGGTTGAAAGGCTTCTACCCAAGCCGAGTATGAACACACAAACACCAGAAGATATTGATATCCCCGTGAGTGTGGTAGCTCCGTGAAGTCTACTTCCAAATCCTCTAAAGGTGCTCCTCCTATACTTTGAATTCCTGGTGAAAGTTTTGGTCCCTGGCAGGGATTGTTATGTGCACACATCTCACATTATTCACAAATCACGCTGGTAATGCTTGTGAGCCGGGGGATGTAGAAATATTGGCTCAGAATTGTCTCAAGTGCTGTACGTCCAATATGTGTTCCTCTATGGAACTGTCTGATAAAGGCTGGGGCTAGAATCTCAGGAACGGCTATTAGGCCATCAGAAAATTTCCACCATCCGCCAGGGAGATAACTTCCTTCTTCAGTCTTAAACCAATTTTTTTTTCTTTTTTTTTTAATTGGTTGTTCAAAACCTTACAAAGCTCTTGACGTATCATATTTCATACATTAGATTCAAGTGGGTTATGAACTCCCATTTTTACCCCATATACAGATTGCAGAATCACATTGGTTACACATCCACATTTTTACATAATGCCCTATTAGTAACTGTTGTATTCTGCTACCTTTCCTATCCTCTATTATCCCCCTCCCCTCCCCTCCCATCTTCTCTCTCTACCCCATCTACTGTAATTCATTTCTCTCCTTGTTTATTTTCCCATTCCCCTCACAACCTCTTATATGTAATTTTGTATAACAATGAGGGTCTCCCTCCATTTCCATGCAATTTCCCTTTTCTCTCCCTTTCCCTCCCACCTCATGTCTCTTTTTAATGTTAATCTTTTCTTCCTGCTCTTCCTCCCTGCTCTGTTCTTAGTTGTTCTCTTTCATGCAGGGAATATTTTGGCTCCCATTGTGTTAGTGGGTCTGGAGGGACAGCAGCACTTAAATCCAAGGCTGGATTATCTTCTCACTTGTAGGCAGCTGATCTGGCCTCTCTGTCAGCTCCCAGGTTGCCCTGAGCAACCACAGTATTTCCTTTTGATGACCCCGGCAATGCTTAACCACAACCCTTTAGGGAGCCCACACTGCATCTAAAAGTTTAAGAATTTCTTGCCCATATTTTATGTCTTTTCCTCCTGAGTAATTAGCCCCTTTTCTTTATGTAAGGCCCCATGAACGTGCAGGGTGGTGAACGCATATTTTGAGTGTGTGCAAATATTTGCACAGACTCCAGCTGCCAGCTGAAGTGCTCCAGTCAGTGCAATAAGCTCTGCCTTTTGCGCTGAAGTTCCCTGAGGAAGAGATTCCGCCTCAGCAGTAGAGTCCAGAGTGACCACTGCATATCCAGCAAAACGAGTCCCACCTTTAATAAAACTGCTTCCATCTCTGCATCAGCGTCCCCGAGGGCTGGTCTGCCAGGGCTGCTCTGCTGGAGAACACTTCACCCATGACCTCAACACATTTGTGATCAGGTTTTCCAGGTCCAATGGGCAGCAAAGTTGTTGGATTTACAGTTTTAACAACCTCATTGCGAACACATGGGTTTTCACATAACATGCCCTGATATTTATCCATTCTTTCATTAGTCAACCTATAGTGTCCTTTATATTCTAACAATGTCAAAATTGAATGAGGAACTCTGACAACCAGTTCTTGTCCCATGGCCAGTTTATCAGCTTCCAACACCAGAAGAGCTGTGGCTGCAAGGGCCCATAAACAAGGTGGCCAGCCCTGGGCTACAGAGTCCAGTTGTTTTGACAAATAGGCCACTAGACGGTGCCATGTCCCCAGCATCTGAGTCAAAACTCCCACAGCCACTCCAGACTGATCATACAGAAAGAAAGGCTTCTTGAGGTCAGGGAGCCCTAATCCAGGTGCACTGGTGAGTGCTTGTTTAATGTCCTCAAAGGCCTTTTGTTGTGTTGGCCCCCACATCAGAGGATCTCGTTCTCCCCACTTTGTGGCTTCATAGAGGGGTTTCGCCATGACTGAAAAGTTGGAGATCCATATACGGCAGAATCTAGCGGCTCCCCAAAATTCTCTAATTTGGCGGTGGTTTGAAGGGACTGGAATTGAGCAGATTGCCTGTTTTCTTTCAGAGCCCATCTATCTTTGCCTCTGAGTCAGATAGAAACCAAGGTATTTGACCTTTCCCTGACAGATTTGGGCCTTTTTCTTTGAATCTTTGTAACCAGCCTCATATAGGAGAGTGGGAAGCAGTTGTGTCCCCTTCATGCAGTCCTCTTTGGTTGCTCCAGCCAGCAACAGATCATCTACACATTGGAGCAGTGTGCACCCACACTGCCTCGCAGGAAAGGCTTTTAAGTCAGAGGCCAGCGCTGTCCCAGAGATAGTGGGTGAGTTTTTAAAACCTTGTGGTAATCTAGTCCAGGTCAATTGGCCTTTGTTCCCATTGGAATCTCCCCATTGAAAGGCCAAGAGCTGCTGACTCTGTGGTGCCAGTCGAATGCAAAAGAAGGCATCTTTAAGGTCCAGGCAAGTGAATTATGCTGCTTCAGCCAGGAGCAGACTTAAGAGTGTATACCGATTGGGGACCACAGGATGTAAAGTGACTGTGGCTTGATTGACTACACGTAAATCTTGCACGGGTCTGTAGTCATCAGTTCCTGGTTTTTGAATAGGCAAAAGAGGTGTATTCCATGGTGGTTGGCACGGCCTGAGAATCCCATGTCGTAAAAGTCTCTCCAAATTCTTTTGAATCCCTAGTTGTGCCTTATGAGGAATATGGTATTGCCTCAGGAGTATTGGCATAACTCCCGGTTTTAACTCCACTCTTACTGGGGCAATATTTTGGGCTAGTCCAGGTGGATTGTCCTCTGCCCATACTCCTGGCACTTGGAAAGGAAGCTCTGGCTCCTGTTGTCTTGTCTCTACTAAGCTGAAGAGACGCCATTCCTCTTCCTGGGGAATGGTTAAATTTTTACCTCAGGGTTTCCCAATGATAAAGCTGCCTGACCTCTTGCATCAAAAGTTATTTGGGCCCGGAGTTTTCCTAGCAAGGCTCGACCCATCAACGTTACTGGGCAATCTGGCATATACAGAAAACTCATGAGTCACTTCATGACCTGCTAAATTGCATCGCCGAGGCAACAGGAAAGGATGACGAGCTTTGTTGCCTGTGGCCCCAATAATTGTAGTCTGTTTCTTTGAAAGCCGTCCCACCAGCCTGGTCACCACTAGGTGGTGAGTCCCAGTGTCCACCATAAAGTCCATGGGTTGGCCCCCTACAAACATTTGGACCATTGGCTCCTGGGGGCCCAATGGGATGGAGCCCGGTCAGTCCTAGTCCTCATCATAACTTTCCATGGCTGCCAGTCCCCCAAAATCCTTTTCTGGGATATCAGGTGGGTGTTCATTGCATTGAGCATCATGGGGGACCCTTTTGTGGGGCTGGTATCGTCCTCTAATGACTTCACCTCTCTTGTCCTGGTAAGGAGTAGCAGCAGCCCAATGGTCTTTCTTCCGCCTGGGGCATTCAATCTTCTAGTGGCCCTCTAGATGGCAGTAGCTGCACTGGTTTGGTCTCAGCTTAATCCCAGGATGTGATGGTCCCTCCAGCCAGACTTTTCTTGGGCTCTGCATTTGACCCCGATTTTGAATATCGTTCTGGCTTTGTTCTGGCAAGACTGCCCTTTGAGTGATTCCTGAATTTGCAATAAAGGCAGCCACGAGTAAATCCATTTTCTTTTTCATCTTTCTGTCTGCTTCTCGATCGGCTTCTTGGTCTCGATTGATGAACACTGTAGTGGCAAAATCGGTTCATTGGCACACTTTCCAGCAAAACCCTCTAGTTTTTGTAACTTTCCGTGAATGTCATCCTGAGCTTGTTCCCCAAAGGCAGCGTTGATCATCCGCTGATTGTCTGGTGCCTCAGGATCAAAGGGAGTAAAGAGTTGAAAAGCCTCACACAGTCGTTTGTAGAATTGACTGGGGCTTTCATCTGGTTTCTGGATCACTTCTGATATCTTATTCATATTTAGGGCTTTCTTTCCTCCTTCCTTTAGGCCTCCTATGAAAGCCTCTTGATATCTCCTTATCTTTTGGAGGTCCTCCTCATAGTTGGGGTCCCTTTTGGGGTCAGTGTCCGGGAACTGGGCCTGGGCATAGGCTTGGATATTGCCTTGTGCATCTGGAGCATGTTCCTTGAGCTATTTTAAAGCTGTTTGGGTTACCTGTCTATGTTCCTCCGAGTTGAATAGACAGAAGGATCTGGAGGAAGTCCACCCAGGTAGGCTGGTGAGTTTATATAATGGATTGTATCAAATCAATCATGGCCCGAGGCTTTTCCATATAGGAGGGAGTATGATATTTCCAATTTAAAAAGTCAGTGGAGGTGAAAGGCTGGTAAAGACATGTAAATGCATGGTCCCCCTAGAATATTTCCTTCCTGGTCAACATAGGCTGGTCCTCTAGCTTCTCGTAAAGGCATCTGGAGCACTCTCCTTTGAGTAATGGCTCTAGTCTTAGGACGGCTCCCTTTCTGGTCTCAGGAGGTGGAAGAGGAGACTTAGGTTCAGGGGAAGATTCTGGCTCTGAGGACAAATTGGAGGAAGGAGTAGTGGGTGTAACCTCTGAAGATGAGGGGGCTGTGGGTGCAGGCTGTTGTTCCTGTTGTCTTGGTAAGGTTGGGTAGAGTGGTACATATGGTGGTGGAGTCTCTGCTGGCTCACTGGACAAAACTGGTTTCTCCTCTGGCTTGTTTCTGTCAGGTTCCTTCTGTCTATTTGCCTTCCATTGTGTCTTCGAGGCTGCTGTGCTTCGTGCTAACATCAGCTTGGCCTGTGCATCTAGACAGGCTCTCAACCAAGGGGGCTGCTTCTGTGCTATTTCTTGCCAGAAATCAATATAAGGGAATGGTCTGGGTGCCCAGGAGTACCAACAACTATTAAAAGGACCTCAGCAATGACTCTCATATCTAAAGATCCTTCTGGTGGCCAGCCCACACCTAAGGTGGGCCATTCTGCTTCACAGAGAGAACGCAACATTTGTGGAGTGAGTTTTACCCCATAATCTCCCTTAAAATCCTTTTTAAAATTTTTTAACATACATTCCAAGGGGTTCAAGGATCTCTGTTTACCTTGTGTGCCTCCCATGTTCCACCCTGAGTCAGTGTCACACACTTCGAACAAAATATCCTTAGGACAAGACTCACTTTGTCCCTCTCCAGCTGCTCCCTCGCAGGGACTTAGGGCCCTCTTGGCCTTGTGGGTCAGTATGGACCCTGACCTGGAGCTTTCACCTGGACGTTGGTTGGTGAAATTCCGCCATAGACTCTATGAGGGGCCACAGAACCGCGGATAAGGACTCTGCACTGGCTTCTGCCCTCGGGTTGGGTGGGAACCCTTCCCTTTCTCTATCTCATTCACACACTTTCATGCACTTTTCCACAGACATGGCCAGGACAGAATTTCTATATTGCCCAGATTCCAACAATTCCAAACCAAACAGAAAAGGGAGTCACAGTGTCCCCTCTGCTTGCTGACCCCGAACAGAGACTACTCAGGCGACTCCTTGGGTCCCTTTCAGCTCCAACAATTTGGAGGGTACTCGGGACCCAATAGAGGGTGATCAAGCCTCTCTTCCACCCGCTTAGGCCTCGAAGAGGAAGTCAGGTGGGCTGCAAAACAAATGGACCCGGGTCCTACCTGTTCAGCTGGGCGGTGCTCCAAACCCTAATTCTGGTTCCTGCTGCCTGTGGGTCCCATTGTGCTCCAGGTGGCAGCCCCAGGGCGCTGGGTGAGTGGATCCTCCTTCAGGCTAAGAGTGGCCTCGGCATGCCAAGGGGAAGGCTGTCCCTCACAGCCCCAGGGAAGCCTGTCCCGAAAGACAAGAGAGGCAGAATAGCCTTCCTTACCTCCTGTGTCCCATCTGGGTCGCCAAAAATATAGTAGGGACAAAGAAGGCAAGGCACCCAAGATAGCAGGAAACAGTTTTATTTGGCTGCAGCCAGGTTCAGAGGGTACAGCCTTTGCTGAAATCAGTCAATCCCCCGAACCCCGAATACAGGTAATTTCAGAGTTTTATACCCAGCATGTAAGGGGAGAGGCTCAGAAGTTCACAGTCTGCAAAAGTTCACACAAAAGCAGCTTTTTCCTTCACTGTTTTGGGCAAGTTAATACTTCAATGACAACACTTGAGAAGGGAGAGCTTCTTCTCCCCTTTCTTTCTTCCCCTGCCAGCTGTTACCATGGAGCCCAGTTGGTATCTTCTCCTAAAAAATGTAGACATCTCTGTGAAGCCCAGCTCAAAGCCAGAAGCCTCCTTAGCACATTTCTACAAACTACTATACTGGAAACATTTGTGAGAAATTATTAAGGGAGTGCCCAGCACCTGGAGTGCTGGTATCTTCCTGGCCAGTGGCCAAGCAAAACAGGGCAACAGGAAAATGGAAATTTATCCATATTGAACTTTTTCTCAGAGACTCCTTGGCTGACAGTCCTGAAATCAGCCATGTGAGAATTCCTGGAGAAGCCCAGTTAAGACTTTTTCTGTGGAGAGAAGGGATGCAACTTCAGTTCATCCATTTAGCTTCGGGTCATTGTGAGATCAGGTAAGGCAGGCAGCGACCAAAGGAGGCAGATTAAAAAAAAACCATATTTTTTTTGTAGTGGTAGATGGACAGAATGCCTTTATTTTATTTATTTTTATGTGATGCTAAGGATCGAACCCAGTGCCTCACACATGCTAGGCAAGAGCTCTACCACTGATATACAGCCCCAGCCCAAAGGAGGTAGATTTAAAAAAAACACCAAAAGAGGCTTTATTTGAGATTCTCTCCTGGGGGGAACTGGATCAGACCCACAGAGTGGACAGGAGAAAGGTCTGAGGAGAAACCTCATGGGACCTTGACAGGACTGGAATTTTATGGGGCTCCTGGCAGGAAGGGAAGGGCTTGGAACAGGAAGAGGGATTTTGGGGGTCCCTTGTCCCACTGGAGTTGGTCAGGGGAGCTGGGAAACTCCAGGATTGGCCAGAGGGTCCTGCTGATTGACAGGCATTTCCAGGCTCCTGATTGCTGTTTCTTTCCTGTGCCCATGTGCGATGTTTGTGTTTTGTTCCTGCTTGGTGCTTTGTTCCTAGGTCAATGCCACCAACCTGACAGTCATGTAAGCCAATCTAATAAATCCACTTTTTGTAATCATAATTCCTGTTGATTCTGTTCCCCTAGAGAACCCTGACTGATACAGAAGTTGGTTCCAAGAAGTGGGGTTGTTGCTGGACTAATCTGATAATGTGGTTCATACATTTTTGAAGCATTTGGGAATTGGTGGGAGGAATTTTGAGATGCTTAGCAATGCAAACTGGAAATGCTTTAGACTGTGATCAGTGCAGCTTTCTGATGGGAGCTCAAAAGACCAGAATGCCAATAGCATCATGGACAGTGAAGAGAGGGATCAAGAGAGTTTAAAGGAAAAGGAGGAACCTATGGGTAATTGGACTAGAGGCCATTGGGGTTCTCTTCTGGCTAAGAAGGTGTCTGCATTTTGCCCGTGTCCTGAGACCTTCTGTGAGGCTGATTTTTAAAAGTGATGGACTTCTTAACTGGGCAGAAGTAATTTCTAGGCAGCATAGCATTCAGGTGGTGGCATGAATATTGCTGGTGGCTTTTAGCCAAGTTAATTGTGATATTCAGGAGCAGAGAGCAGAGCAGAAAGATTTGAAAAACCTGGATTTGAAAGGCCAGAATAAAAGGAAGCTAAGGAAGTTGCAGTTTTTAAAGACATTAAGGCCACTAAAGAAATGCTAAAGAATTGGCCCAGAGACAAGGTCAAAGATGGCCTGAAGGCATCTCCGGAATTTGCAGGACTACACCCATCTCAGACTCAAGAAAATAAAAGTAAAAATTCTCTTGAGAAAAGACCTTTGGGGCACACTTGTTTGCACTAGGGGGCCTAGGAAGTTTTTCAACATGCTCAGCTACCCATGCACTCAGAGGCTGCTACAACCAGGGTCCCTGGAGGCTTGGCTACTGCTTGAAATGGGGAGATGGCACTAGACCTTGGCATCAACCATGTGGTGCTAGTTCTTCAGGAATGCAGGATGCTGGAGTTAGGGCGTCATGGAGGCTTCCACTAAGATTTCTAAGGAGGCCTTGGAGGCCAGGAAAAGCATAGCAGGGCCTGAGTCCCTGCAGGGCCCCCAGAAGTCCAAGTGTGGAGATATGAGGAGGAAGCCAAAGCTGCAGTGGACACCTGAGATTAAGAGATGCCAGAAAGGTGAGACATCATCCTAGAAAAGCTGCAGGAATCAAGCAGAGAAGAGCCCACAGAAAGGCCTGGAGAGAACAAGATGATGCCCTGTGCCCCAAGGGCTGGACAGGAGAACAGGACTTGTTTGCCCAACTGGAATTCGATCTAGCTCTGGTTCCATCCCTTCTCTATGCCCCTAGTTTTGTAAATAGAAATGTTCACTCTATACCTTTATATATTGGACACTTGTAAATCGCTTTTATTTTTACAGGTGCTCACAATGTGAGAGCACTTTGAGCCTCAGAGAAGACTATGCACTTGAACCATGAGCAATCTTGGAACTGTTGAGACTATGGGGACTCTTGGGAATGGACTATATGTATTTTGCATGGTCAGGTGAGTGTGAGCTTTTGGGGGCCAGGCGCAGAATCTTATGGTTTGGATGTGAGGTGTCCCCCAAAAGCTCATGTTGAAAGGATAAATGAAACTGAAGTTAAAATGTAAAGGACTAGGTATTGTAAAGTTTCTGAACTGCACACAGAACCTGAAATTCCTGAGGCAGTTAAGACAATGCCCGGTACTGCCCACTTAGTTGTTTAACAACCTGGACCCAGTGCAGCGCAGCACGTAGGCACCTCAGGGCCAAAACCAATCAGTTTGAATGTACCCCCCTTTTTAGGGCTGACCTATCACCCCCGAACACCTGTTCCCACCAATGAATGTACTAATCATGTTTGAGGGTTGTTGTTCAATTTTCCCGTGCTTCATGATGATTTGCTCTGATGTATGCAAAGCCTTCCCCAAAAAGTGTACTTAAGCACTGCTCAACCCTTTCTCGGGGCTCTTGGCCGCTGTCCCTTCTTGAGTGAGCCTGGAGCCCCAGCACGCTGGATTGGATCCTCAATAAGCTCCCTTTTGCTGTTGCATGAGTTGGTCTCTTGGTGGTCTCTTCCTCCAACGTTCGCCGAACCGTTACAATGTGTGAGACAATGCAAGAAGGTTCAGAGGAGAAATTGTTACTGGTGTTTACCGATGACGAGTCCTTGCTTCCCCAAATGCTGAAGTGTAACACCAGAGACGCTCGCTGAGGCAAGTGTGGAGTGGAGAGTGGAGGCTTTATTAAGGACAGCAGAAAAGACTTCCTCCCAGAGGAAGAGGGGGCCTGAGGGTGGAAAGGGGAGGCCGTCCCTGTCTTATGTCTAAGGTCTTCTTTTAGTCTCCCACATCCCTGTCCGTTGTTTCCTTCTCTCCTGCAGTGATAGAAAGCAGGTGGGAAGGCCAAAAAGTGGGAGACAGGGGGACTGATGGGGCTGGGGGGAGTAACCTGGGCAGGAAGGGCCTGGGGTGGTCTGATCAGCACCTCCCTGTTTGCTGGGAGCTGCTTCATTAGTTCCTTAGGATGGGTTCCGGGCCTTGAGGACATTCACTTTTCAATTTCCCCAGGTGTTGTTCTGGTTTCCTGGACTCCATTCTCCATAAAGGTCTCCATTTTCTTTATCCTACTCCATATTAGACCCGATTTACCTAACTACAGTAACTACCCATCTTTAAATCTGGCTTCAAAATGACTAGGTTATAAGAGTTTTAACCCAATCAGTGAATTAAGGGAAGTGGTAGGGTTTGGCTGCAGGAGGTGAGAATTAGGGGCACAGTGTTGGGGTATATATATTTGTATCTGGCAAGTGGAAGGCACTCTCTCTGCTTCCTGATCACCGTGATGTCAGCTGCTTCCCTCTGCCACAGTCTCCCACCATGATGTTCTCTCTAACGTTGTGCCTGAGGATTGGAGCCAGCCTATAGACTAAGACCTCTGAAACAATGAGCCCTCAGATAATCCTGTCTTCCTTCAAAGTGGTTCTGGTCTGGTCCTTTAGTCAAAGTAGCAAAATAGCTCCCTAACACAGATACATAGAAGCAGTTTCTTAGGCCAGCACATTTTAATAGAAGTATGAAATCCACAAATGTAATTTTATATTTTCTGTAGCTCAATTTAAAAAAGCCAAAGCAAGCAGATGAATCATTTTAATATCATATAGAAAATACACTCACTTTAAAAAGAATAATAATTTAAGGATGCAATCAATATGAAAATTGTTGCAGTGATACATACACTTACTCAAACTAAGTCTCCTAATTGTGAGAGCACAATAGATTTGAATAACATATGAATTCAGACTAGTGCCATTTGAAGTGGTCAAGTTAACAAGAAAAAACCTTTTCCCAGATGAATCACGAGGGACTCTCTTCTTTATAAGCTTGGTGGGTCATTTCAGCCATCAAATGCTCTTTGGAAACCTGTAATTCTTATTGTGAAAAGGATGAAGTAAATTGGGAAACAATTTTATTATTTTTCATCAGCAAAAATGGGCAGATGGTTGGGTAGCATGAAGATAAAACTCCACTCAGCCCCGCCAGCCTTGGGATTTTCTTGTGTGCATAAAAGGAATAAAGAGTCAAATAGTTGTTTGAGAAGTAAAAGACCACGAAGCAACTTACAAGCAGGAGGATGGTCCTGGTGGCTTTGTGTTCAGGAGATGTCTGGGAGGAGACGCGGGAGCTGTGGAGGTGCTGGGCTCTCCTGTGGTGTCTGTAGAGGAGATTCACCATGTATAGGCTGGTGCCAATCATGAAGGGCACAAACACTAGGTCATGAATCAAGATGGGACTTAGAAATGTCCCTGAGTTTTGGTTTCCAAACTGCCTGGTTTGGCAGTATGGATGAACATAGCCACGACCAACCAGAGTCAAATTTCTAGTGGCTGTTATAGTTTCTATGACGTGGATGTAGATGAGCATGTTGATGATCCAAAAGAAAAGGAACGAGGGACAAATCTGTGTATGGAGCTTAAATTTAAGCCATGCCCACTTAGAGTTCCTGGGACTGACAGTGATGGCTTGAAAGGCACTCAGGAGAGAGGTGGTGCAGATGGAAACACCCCGCGTCACTCTGTACATATACAGGACTGTTTTGCAACCAACATCGTCCAAAAATTGTCTGACTCCGAAGGATGATGCTATATGTGGTGTCAATGTGAACGTGATTGTCAAGGAATTGGCCAAGGTGAGGTGGGAAAAAACGGGATCCATAAGCTTCATGTGACGCTGGACTGAGAAGGTGTGCATGTACAACAGGAAGAGGAACAAGTTCCCCGCGACTCCCATGCACAGCTGCGAGACTAGAAAAACACCAAACATTGTGTCACTTGGGAACATTTTCTCCTTATTATGACCTTGCTGTGCCTAGGACAGAATCCAGGTCTTCATGAATGCTGGGCAGGTGCAGAGAATTGAGTTACACCAGCCCAGGAACATTATCTTACTGATGGCTTAGAAGATTTTAGTGAGGAAAATAAGGCCCCAAATGAAAAATAATTATTTAGAATTATTTTTAAGACATAGATTTGCAATACTATTAGGGTTCAGGAGGAGAAGAAGATGATGGAATGAGCAGTTCTCTGTGTTTCAGGGCCTGGTGAGACACTTCCAGAGCCTGGATTCCAAGGATTCCTGGGAACAACAGATCACAGCAGGAGGTGGACAAAGAAGGTGGAAATCAAGGCACATCAAGCATTTAGGACACTGAGCAGGGGACAGGTGGCCTGTGTGAAAGACAAATGTGCAGGTTATAAGGCACATATTCCTCTGAGCCCCAGACTATGTTTTATCTTCAACCTACATTTCTGTACTCTTAACCTTCTAAAGAGCACGATCCTTATAATAGGAAGACTACCCTGTGCACTTCTGTGTTGGATTTTCATGACACACACTCTTCTGCCAAGTCGATAACTGTTAAAAACTCATCAGACACAGTGGTTTCAACCTCCCTTCGTACCCATGGGTCAAACTACAATGATGTGAGACATTTGTGGTGCTCACATCTTGGGCCGGGCTATTGTAATGCAGAAGGCTGAGGCCAAGATTGCTGCTCAATATTCCCCAGTGCTCCACACAAACTCTATAACATGGAAGGTCCAGCAGAACCAGCACTCACATCATGGTTGATAACCCAGGATAACAAAGGACCCTGCATCCTGAGGACTGCAGCATGAATAAAAGCTACTTTTTGGTCTGGCATTTTTGTCTGATTCTTATAGGAACAGAATTAGTTTCAGAAATGTAATTGCAGAGGAAACGATAGGATGTTCATTTAGATTAACAATGAGGTCAATATCTCAACCATGCTTCTTGGATTTTGGAGTTTATTTCACTATTTCATTTCCTTGGGGATACTTTCTCTGTGACCCAGTTCTTCCTTCACATGAACCATAGTCCTTCCTGGACCTCTGGTCAATTTCACATGTGTCTCCACACTGAGCAAGTCCATGAGAACATTCTCAGGTCATCTCAGGCTACACTTTCACCACAATCCCTGCTTGGGCATGATCTGTACTGCAGGGATCCTACTGTCATTATCCTATTAAGGGATCAGTATTCAAATTATTCTTTGACCTCCCACAGTGTTGGTGTCCTGTTCCTCCACAGGTTCTTTTGTGCCTTCCACCAACTATGCAGTTTAAATGCTGTGATTTTGAATGGTTTGAATTTGTGAACTAGTCACAGATTACCATGGCGACCATACTCTCATTTTTTAAAATGCATCTTTTCTTTAATCATGATATAATGATTTTAGGCTCAACCTCAAATGTTTTGATCATTTTATTTTCCCTAGTTTCACTAAGGCATGGCCTCTCTCCCTCCTCACCCTAGCCAGAGATCTTCCTTTAGACATCTTTTCTCCTTGCTTGGGACATTTGCCATTTCCTGATTTTATCATCCAGATCTATTCACAATATTCCCTTCTATATTGATGTAGTCCACGCTCCCTCTGGCCAGGGGCAGGAGGCCAGGGATGACATCAGTCTCTCATCTGGACATTTCATACACAAGTCTTTGTGGCTGAATGGGATCAGCCCCACTTCGATGAGCAGAGGGAAAATGTATAACCAAAAAGGATCAGAGATTCTTATGAATGTTGTATTCTAAGTAATTAAATGAATTACAAAAAATGAATAAACTTTTAGAAACATGCCAACTACCAAGAATGAATCATAAAGAAATAGGTTATCTGGGTTAACTCAAATGAGAAAGATGGGATCTGTATTTTTAAATTGTAGATTGATGATAAGTTTGGGACAGGAGTTCTTCAATGCTGAGTTTTAACAAACATTTGAAAAATAATACTAATTCTCTCATACATCAAGAAAATATATATATAAGCACAAAAATTAGTACCAAACTCATTTTGCAGAAATGGTATTATCCCAAATCAAAGGCTTGGCAAGGACACTATGTGGTAAGAATGTTACTGGTCAGTGTCTCTGAAGAACATCCTTGCATGCACTTTAAAAAAATCATAACAAGCAGAATCCAACAGCACATTAAAAGGATCATTCAACCTGAAGGACTGGGATTTACACCGGGGGTGAAGTATGGATCAACACACAACTGAATAAATGGATGCTCATATTAGCAGAAGGAAATGTGAAGTCCATTGATCCTCCCAATAGATGCAGACACAACATCCTCAATTGATATGAAAAACCATCAACATTATTTCATGATAAAAGCTCTCAAGAATTTAGGCATGGAAAGAGTGTACCTTGACATAGTGAAGACCATGAGTGAGAAGGTCACCCCAACATCATACTCAATGCCAACAAGCCAAAGGCTTTTCCTCTAATAAGCACACTCTTGCCTCTTTTCTCAGCATGATACTTGAAGTCCTAGCACAGCAATTAGGCAGGAAAAACAAATGATTAATGTGGGGACAATGCCCAGGCTACTGAATTGGATCATGGATTCAATGGAATTTCAATGAAAATTCTAATACCAGTTTTCAGAGAATTGGAAAAACCAATCCTGAAAGTCATGTGGCTCTCCAAAAACATACCTGATAGCCAAAGCTCTGTTGAGATGTAATAAACTTTGGGTCTTTACACTTGGTTTTTTTAAACATTATCAAAAAACTCTAGTAATCTAATAAGTACATTAGTGGCATAAAAGTAATGTTAACCACTGAAGAGAATGAGGATTCCTGAAGTAAACCCAAATATATACAGTCACCTCAACTTTGGGCATTAAAAACTCACAATGGAGAAAGAAAATCCCTGTAATTGTGGGATAAGGAATATCTGGATTTCCACATGCAAAGAATGATGTTGGACCCTTTACTACTATCACACAAAGCATCTATTCAGATGGGATTAATGATGTAATGTAAGATCTGTCTCCATATGATTTCTTGGACAAAAAATTCATGTGACAGAAAAAGAGACACATAGGATCAATTCAAACTAAAAAGTTACTGCGTGACAAATAGGAATAAGTAGAAAAGGCAACGTGAATCAGAGAAGGTGTTCACAAATACCATATCAGACAGGAGACTAATTCCACAATATATAAAGGGAGATAGATCATACAACTCAAGAGCAAAATAATATTATTTCAATAGACAGGTGTCATGAATAGACAGTTATTCTAAAGAAGTTCTTTAAATGGACAAAGGCAAATGAAGTGGTGCTCTACCTCACAGACCATGAGAGAAATGAAAATCAAAATCAGAATGAGATGTAACTTCATCAAATGGCCATTATGATAAAGCAAGAGGAACAAGCAGCGGTTTAGATGGGAATCAAAGCAGACTCAAGGCCACTGCTGGTGGGAGTTCAATGGAACAACCTTGATGGAAATTGGGTGGAGTTGCCTCAAAACTTTGCAACTGCAACAACCATGTGCCCTATCAATCCTGCCTCAACACACACAGAGGAATTGACATCAGTCTTTCAAAGGTGTCTGCCTCCTGTGTTCACTGCAGCATGTTTATAAAACCAAGATATAGAGACAACTGCGTGTCCACCAACGAACACAAGGATTAAATGATTGTGATGTGTGGATGGATACATGATACACACACACACACACACACACACACACACACACACACACACGCACGCAATGAAATAATATTCCTTCACATGCAGGAAGAAATCTTCTCAATTGTGTCAACATGTCTTCAATCTAGAAGACATTTTATTTGTCAAAGAAACCAGATAGAAAGGGAAATATTGTGTGATCTCCCTTGTATGTGAACCCTAAAAATGTTGAACTTAGAGGAACAGGGAGGGAGAGAGGTGGGTGCCAGTAGTTGGGAGCTGGGAACTGAGACGTGGTATCAAAGGGTACAAACTTTCATGCACTTGAGAAGTAAGTTCAGCATGTCCAAGGTAACATACAACAAGAAGATGGTATTAAGGTGTGGTGTACTTCAAGTTTGCTGAAAAGTGATCTTAAATACTCTCAAGACATAAACACACACTTTGATTCATCAACCAACTTGATTTTTTGTGGTCATTTTACAGAGTACATCAGGTCAACACATTCTTCACCTAAAAGATTATTGGTAATATTTGTTAATTAGACCTCAATAAAGTTGGAATAAATCTGTAAAAAGTAACTGAATTAAACAGACTAAGCTGAAGGCCGAGATTGCAAGACTGAAAAATTCCACATCTCATGTGTCTTGGTGTGGGTCTGCTGTAATTTTGTACAGCAGATCCACACTAAGGACTCTAGGGTGACTGGAATAGTGGTGGACCCCTGTGTGCTGTCTAATAGAGTCACACTGTACATACAAACGCACACGGGTCAAAAGCAACAGCATGAGCTCCTCAGCAGATCCCGGAGGGTCCCAGTCAGAGCAGATGAACTGGCCTGCAGCACCAGCACAGGAGCTGAGTAAGACCCACCCAGTGA
This sequence comes from Urocitellus parryii, assembly GCF_045843805.1. Lineage (NCBI taxonomy): Eukaryota > Metazoa > Chordata > Mammalia > Rodentia > Sciuridae > Urocitellus > Urocitellus parryii. The sequence goes on from NC_135545.1 coordinate 8,037,785, forward strand.
AGGAGACATGGGGACTTCCAGGGAACAATGATGATCACAAGCTGCAGACTGACTTACCTAAAGGTGTCCCCTTCCATATGTTGGGAAATGTGCTTTAGGGGACAGAACCCCTGGGTATAAAAAGCCCACTGCATTGAAATGCACCCCTTAAATTGCTGTCCTCAAATACACATGGCGACAATATTTATGGTGTAAACACACACGTCCTTAGTGGACCACAGTGGGCGGAACACACCAGGTCAGGACACAACAAACACACAGGTCAATTCACATTCCACCTAACTGCTATAAAAGCACCACCCCCACAGTCACTGTGAGATCCCAGCTTTCTCCCCAGGCACTGGAGAAGCAGGGGGGAAATGCACCCAGCAGCCAGCCCTGAAGTGAGGGCCACAAGTGCAAGGGCTCATGTGACATGGCAGTTCATCTGGAGTCACAAAAGACAAACAGGAAAACCCTGATCTTCAGTATGTTCAAAACACAAAGCACCTTTTCCTTACCACCTGGTGACTCAAACTCTATTATGGAAAGCACTGTGGATGTGCCTTCCAGAAGTAAATGTGAAGACTGGATGAGAGCCTGTGAAAGAATGATGGCATTAGAACAGGAACAGCAGAAGGAGCCCTGAAAAAGGAGGGAGAGAGAATTTCTATGAAGGCAGCAGAAAAATATCAAACAACCTCAATAGAAAGGAAAAGCAAAGGCAAACACAGTTCCTTGGAAAGACTGCTGCATTTATCCCCTCCTGTGAGACTGTCCCACTGCCCCATGAGAAGGCTCCACAGTGTCAGGTGAACACTGTGAGAAAGAGACACTGAGAAGCCACAGGTGTGTGTGAAAAGGTGATGTTGGGATGTCAGTGACTTCAGAGGTACGAGACATGAGAAAACCCTAGGAGACTCGACTTACCGTAGATTTCAGACCCAAAGGCAGCAGCACAGTGCAGTGCTCCCCAGCATGACATCGAATATTGGGAAAAGGGCTTCCTAAGGATTCCCAAGGAATGCTTCAACAGCGAAGGATGCCAACCACCAGATGCAGAAACATCTGCAAACACTTCCTAAGGGCAGGAAAGTGGATTCTCTTAATCACACTGTGAGGGCAGCAGAGCCTTCACAACAGAAGGAAATGCAGTTGAAACGTTGATGACAAGAGTGTGTCCTTCCACTTCCAGATGAAAAGCAATCTGCACAAAATCATGGCTGACAGGAATCCCACACTGTGCAAAAGGATTCCAGCAACTGAGCAAGTGAGTTGTCATAAGTGCAAGGAGGTTCAGCATTAGAAAGGTCAGCTGTGTGACCACCCCCAGGAGTTGACTCAAGGAGAAATCTCATCATCAACCTCAATAGACACAGAAAATCATGGGATTAAATGCCACACATATAAAGTTAAAGTTGTTATGAGCTAGGAATAAAAATGATTGTTGTTACTATAATAAAATATCAATAATATCAACAATGCCATGTTTGTGGTTGCATATGTAAAGCTTCTCTTCATAGCAGATACCAGTGCAGACAACTTCTCTCTCTGCTTTTTCCCCTCATGACAGTAGAGGGCTTTATTGTCAATATAGAAGGAATAGTTGATAATCACTGGGAAGAAGGCAACATTATTTTTTTTCCTACACAGATTAAATTGTAGACAATAATGTTGGCTTAATCATATGAATCATCTGAGAGCTTATTAAGGCTACTGGAAGCAAAATCAGCATAAAACTCACTTGAGGTCTGTATTCCACCATAAAATATTATTCAAACACCATTGAATATGACACAGTTAAGCCGCATCCAATAAAATGAACCTACCAATTGTTACATGATAAAATTAGGCTACGCCTCCAACTGGACATGTATGAAAAGCAAAAGGAATCTGGGAAGAGAAACTAAAACTAGCTACAGAGCAGAAAAGGAATAATGAAGTGACATGGAGCTAAACTGCTCCAGAATAACCCCGCATCGATGGAGGCACTGAATGGAGACAGCGCCTCACAGAGACCAGGGAACAGGAGACCCTGAGGTCAAGGGCGGGACTGGGGGAACTCTCACCTGTGCTCTAATCAGGAAGGAGAGGACCCAGCACAGAGGAAACCAAGTGCTCTCAGTGTTCAAGGAAAACTCAGTTGAAGACAGGATGGATTGGAGAGCTAAGAAGTACACACGACTTCAACACAGGCCAGATCAGAGAGGGAGACCGTGTCTGCAGAAAAGAACAGAACAGTTGATGGAACTAAGAGAGAAGAAGATGTGGGCATATCATCAGAGGAAGGACATTCAGGAGGAAACCAGACCTCAAATGCAGTCCTTACCGGGCGTGGACTGGGCAGGGGGAATAGAGCCCCGGGCTCCCCTCCTCTCTCTCCCAGGCCCAGGGCTGCAGGGCCCTGCTCCAGGCAGTCGGCCTCCCTGACACAGAGAGGAGTCTTGGAAAGGCTGCGCCTGGCCTGTATTTCAGGGGCAGAATGACAGGACCTCTCCTCCCAGGGCACATCACTCACCTGTCCCCTGTTGCCCCATGGACCTTGTTTACTGTGCCTCATGTTGAAGCCCAGGAGGAGCAACGGGTCCTCTCCCAGGGGCACCGGGAATCTCCTGGTGGACTGCCAGGTGGAGTGAGTGCAGTCACTGCCTGAGAATGTGGTTTTCCCAAGATGAATCCAGAAAGTGAACTTCAGCATCCAGGAAGTCATTAAAGACTAGTTTCCACACAGCTGGTGGAAATGACCACAAGCCTGGATCCAAGCTGACCCTGAGCAGGACCCTGAGGACTCAGGAGGCCACTGTGCCTCCTCCGCCCACAGTGGGTTTTACCTTCCTCCAGGCTCCATGCAGCACAGGCTGGTGCAGGGCACAGGGTAAACTGCCACCCGCAGCACAGGGAGCCGCCATTGTGGAGCACGTGTGGCCTGTGTGGACCTGTCTCTCCTTTCAGAATTGTGGAGACGTGGGAAGTGCTCCAGAACTGAGCTCTGAAATGTTTCCTACGCAACCTGTGATAGAAGCTCAATAAATGTAGCTAAAGCACATTCCTAACGTGATGAATTGTGAAACGAAGTCAGTGACTGTCTACACCTAAAATACATGCTCCCAAGACTAATGAAATGTCAGTTCTCCTAAGGCCCCAAATCCCCGCATTGCCCATATATCCTTCACCTTCTAAAACCTGTGCAGATTTAAATTTACCAGTGCAATCTTTGGGTTGTTATGGGCTTGTGCTTTTGCAGAAGGCATATGCTGCATGAATTCTTCACAAGTTGACATTTTTATCTTCTAGAGGGATTTTCCAATTTCCGGAGCTTAAACTTGAAGTTGCTGGTTGCCTTTTTTTCCTGGTACCCTGCATTCCTTCTATGAGTATGCTAGAAAAAGCATTCATTTTATGTAGAAAATACCTAGCATGAAAATGCACTATAGGCAATGAAAAGGGAATCAAAGGGTACAATCCAAAAAACGAAAAAATAAAAAAAGAAGAAGAATCCAGCAAATAAGAAAAGAAGGCAGCAGTAGAGATAATGAGGGTCTAGAAGAGCTGAATGACACTGAAAGAGCAAAGGGGTAGTAGTCACTCCTTTCCTACCAGGAATTATTTGAAAATTCATAGGATTAAACTTGCCAGTCAAACCCCAAGTTTCCAGAAGGTGGAAAATCCATAGTTCAACTGTGTGCTGCCCAGAGAGCTTCACCAAACACCAAGGACACAGGTGAATATAATGGAGTGGGAAGGATTTCATGCACATGAGAGCCTAAGGAGGGCAGATTTTCTTTGGCAGAATCAGACAAATAGACATTAAGTCACATGATCACAAGATAGCAGGACATTATGTGTTGATCAAAGGATGAATACTCTGAAGAGTGTATAATACCCATTATAAACCTGTGCACACCGAAAAACGGGGAGAAGAGGGGGAACAGGTACAGATATGGAGTTTAGGGCAGAGTTTGCCCTTCCTCTGGCACTCTGTGGGTACACGTGCCATCACATGTATCAAAAGCCATGAATGGCTGGCTGGTGCTGAGACCTGTAATCCCAGCTACTCAGAAGCCTGAGTCAGGAGGATTGCAAGTTCAGGGCCCGACGCAGTGGTTTAGCAAGATTCTGCCTCAAAATTGGAAGAGTTTCTGTTCTAGGCATAGGTACACTGTTCTGGGGTACAATAACCAATACCCCCCAAAACACACATAAACACAAAACCACAGAAGGAGCATCATTGAGAGTGAACCCTGTTATGAACTATGGGTTTGGATAATGATGATATGTCAGTCTATGTTCTTCAGTTCCAAGAAGTGTTTCACTATGCTGAGATACTGAGAGAGGGAGGCTGTGCTTCTGTATGAACAGAGGGAAGGGGGGAGGTGACATTCAGTCCTTCTATGAACCTAAAACTGGTCCAGAAAATTAATTTTGCCAAAAGAAAAGAAAAGAAAAGAAAAACCACTAAACGAAACCCTAGATTACAACTCTGCCTCTGTTCTGCCTTGAAAATATGCAGTGAACTTAAGTGGTTTTCAGCAGTGTCCCATATCATATGATGCCATAAGAGTGGTCAAAGTGTTTCAGATTTCAGGTGTTTGGACTGGGGATGCTGAACCTCTTATAGCCTGAGAAGTCTCAGGTACAGCTCTTGGGACTCTGTGAAATCCATGATCTCAGGTTTAAGCGAGGTGACATGGGTACTGTTTAGAGCCCAGTGGTGGACATCTAAGGGGACAGAGGCTGGGAAGGCCCTGCTGGGGCTTCAGGAAGCTGCTGATGCTGTTTCCTGATCCAGGTGGGGAACCTGAGTGTGTCCACAGTGAAAATTCAGGGAGCAGTAACATTTCAGGACGTGCGTTGCAATTCCTTAGAAGAGACAGAAAAATAACCAGCTGGAGTGTGCTAAACCTGGATGGAGTAGAGAAGATGAAGGAGAAGAGAAGTTTGAGATTTCATTCCTCAAGAGGATCATGAAGGGAGGAAGGCAGAGAGGGCTGGGGAGCTTCCAGGATGCAGCTCAGACATGCTGACAAGGAGTGACAATGACAAGGGACATACAAGAGCTTTTGAAGGAAATAACTCACTGAGGGACAGTTCTTAACCTGAAGGTACTTGAACTGCACATCCACGTGGCACTGTGATTGACGCAGCCGGAGGAGGAAGTAGAGAGGTTTGAATCAAGTTGAGAAATATTCATTCATTCAAAGGATTAAACTCATTCTGGTGTAGGATGTCACATTTGAAGCACAGAAATCTAGACACAGTGGGAATGTGAACTTTAAGAGTTGCACAGAAGCCTAAGAATCACGTTGTCACAGGAGGAGGATCCTGAGCCACAGTGGTGGTAAAGGCAGGCAAGGACCACCACAGAAAACCTGAGTGAAACCCTGACTGCAATAGGAGGAGGACTTCAGGTAGGGGAGGTGGAAGTGAAGGAAAGGGGTGTGGGGCAAGGAGTCTGCAAAGTCTGTGATGACAGCAATGGAAAGGGGCTCGCTGCCTCTCATGGAGAATGACTGAGAGAAGACACAAGTCAGCTCAGACATGAGAGACTGCATCCAGATAGGAAGCCCTCCATCCCAATTAGAGTGGGCGTCACTGTGGAGAGGTCTCTGCTGACATTAGAGACGCCCCAGGGCTGCTCACTGCAGGCTCAGAGTGAGTGAGTCTCTCAAGCCTCTCAGTTCTCCTCCCCAGCTCTATTTGTAGAGCTTTCCTCATATCACAGAAATGATCCCTGCACCCTGAAGAGCCTGTAGTCCCCTGGGTTATGATGTCTGATTGTTCATAGGACACTGGAATACACCCAAGCCCTACAGTTGTAACTAGATTACGTAAAGTGGGCAATAGGAATTTGTGGGATACTGCAATGGTTCATTTGAATTGTCCACTTGATTGGGTTAAGAGATGCTGATGATTAAGAGGCTTCTGGGTGTGTCAGTGAGTGTGTGTGTCTAGAAATGATTGGAACGTGGGACAGTGGACTGAAGTGGAGACCCTTCCTAAGCATGGGAACCACTGTCCAATAGGACAGTGCCTTGGATGGAATAAAAGTTGGAAGACCAAGGAAGCAGCAGCAGATGCAAGCTCAAATCTTGAACGGGTTCCTGATTGCTGCTATGATCACCTGAGGATCTCAGACTCACTTTTCTTCACTTGTCCAAAGTGGACTCTGCCAATGATTCTCTTGGGAGTTTCCTGAATCCCTGGGTTTTGGACTAGGGTAGCACTGTTGATCCCTCTTGTTCTGAGGCTTTAGCCTCTTGGGCTGTATCCCACAAATACCCATTGCCACTTGGAACTACTGGTTCTGTAGTAGAGACAAATGAGGCAAGGCACCGAAGATAGCAGGAAACAGTTTTATTTGGCTACAGCCAGGTTCAGAGGGTATAGCCTTTGCTGTAATCAGTCAATCCCCCGAACCCCGAATACAGGTAATTTCAGAGTTTTATACCCAGCGTGTAAGGGGAGGGGCTCAGAAGTTCACAGTCTGCAGAAGTTCACACAAAAGCAGCTTTTTCCTTCGCTGTTTTGGGCAAGTTAATATTTCACGGACAACACCTGAGAAAGGACAGCTTCTTCTCCCCTTTCTTTCTTCCCCTGCCAGCTGTTACCGTGGAGCCCAATTGGTATCTTCTCTTAAAAAATGTAGACATCTCTGTGAAGCCCAGGTTAAGGCCAGAAGCCTCATTAGCACATTTCTACAAACTACTATACTGGATACATTTGTGAGAAATTATTAAGGGGGTGCCCAGCACACTCCAGGTATCTTCCTGGCTGGTGGCCAAGCAAAACAGGGCAACAGGAAAATAGGAAATTTATCCATATTGAACTTTTTCTCAGAGACTCTTTTTCTGACAGTCCCAAAATCAGCCATGGTGAGAATTCTTGGAGAAGCCCAGTTAAGACTTTTTCTGTGGAAAGAGCGAGTGCCACTTCAACTGCCCCCTTTAATGATGCTCCCCATAATTTAATCCTTTAAATTACAGAGCATCATTATCATCATCTTGGCTTAAAGCCTTATATAATGCCAGAAATTTAGTTGTTGTCCTCCTTTGAACAGCGGCTTCTATAGTGAACCCAATAGTTTTAATGCACAGTGGAGCCAAACATGGAAGCAATAAATAGGTTAACAACAGAATACCCACTATAACAATTAAGCTTTTAAATCCACCAAGAGTTGAAAACCAACCCCCTAAAAGTGTGTTAGGGTCCCAAACTTTAATGCCTCTCCATGTCTGAACAGGCATGTGTGCCAGTTTTCTTATGCTGTTGGCTATATCATTGAGTGTTTGTCCATTATCATCTATTTAGATGCAAGAATCTGAGCTGTTGAACTTTCTACATATTCCTCCTTCTTCAGCCAGTAGGTAATCGAATGCCAAGCGGTTTTGATAGATGCCCACTGGCATCTGGGTGTGTTGTGTAGCTATGAGGTGAAGACCTGTGGCAGTCTGATTAGTTATGATTTCTAGTACAGCTTGTAAGCAGATAATTCTGTTCAGCATGTAAATAGGAGTCCTATAACCCCAACTGCCATCTTGTGCCCAGGTAGCAGGACCATAAGTGGCAATCATTCCATTCATCTTCACCCCAAGATTGGTGGCCTCCTAGTTCAATCTCTTGCCCAATGGATCTCCTTTTTCTCTGCCCTAGATCCTCATACAAGGGGATTCCTAGGTCCTTTCCAGTAGCATTAGGCAGTAAGCAAAACCCTGGTCTAATAGTACAAGTTTCTCTCCAATTTGTTGGGAGTTGGGTATAATCCCTTTTCCCACAAATCCAAAATAGCCCATCAGGTACTTTCCAGTTAGTGGGAGGTAGGTTGCTCCAGAATTTATGGATTTCGGGGATGCCCCAAAAGGAACTGATCTGGAGAGTGTCTGGGCACGTACAGTTAAAAATTGCTCTTCTCTTATGGGGCTTTTTGCATATTAGACCTCTAATTCCTAGCCAGCCTGGGTTACCTTCCCCAAACCAAGTAGGTTTCTCTGGCCCCCATTGGAGTTCCAAAACAATATTCTATTACATGGGGTTTCACTGACCCATTGTGTGTGATGGGGTCCAAATCTTCGAATACATTCTTCACCAAATATTTCTGAAGTGAGAACCCAGCCTTGGGGGCTTTCATTTTTTAGTTCCATTTGTGTTTTATTCCAAAGCAGTAGGGAGTAAGCATCTAGACCTAGTCCTGTCCATGGCCATTCCTCACTCATAAGGGCTCCCCCACAGACCCAGCAATTTTTAACCCCAAGGTTTTTAGCAATTCTTCCTGATAGGTCCAGAAAGAGATTCTTCCCTAAGGGAGGAAGGTTGAGATTTGGGCTCAACTCTTTATACAGTTTAGCTTTAGGGTAAGGACTTAGAGAGGTCTCAAGGCAGCTGGTTTCGAATCACTTTTTCTAAAACTTTTCCAAGTTAGTGGCTGGGAGTCTAGTGGCCAACAATACCAAATTCCACCAGTAAAGGGGAAATTTCCTGGGCAAAGTATTTTTTCCTTAAATTGTGATTCAATCCAAGCCATGTAGACTCTTTTTCCTTCCCAGAGGCAAACCCTCATCCACCTATATCATTTCTCTGGTGGGACAGGTCCTAAGTACATGTTTTTTACCACCTTTTGGTTATAGTAGATTGGCTTGACACATGGTTCGCATGATCTCCACTGTTGGGGTGGGAGTAGGGCAGAACTCCTTAAGATGAACAAAAGAACCCATACTAAGTGATAGACTAACATTTTGGTTAGCATAGGTTGGACAGATTAAGTTAAAAAGCCAAACTAATAACATCAAACAAATCTTAGAAACTTATATAAGCAAGATAATGAATATAAGTGAAATTTTGTTATTTAGAGCCCAGAGTGTTAACCATTACACTATAGGAAGTATCTTAGAGGTTGAAAGAGTCCATTAGTTTTCATAGGAGGTTTATCTTTCACTAGGAATTTTTCAGCCAGTCCCTCCTGTGCGGCTGAAACAGGGCCGCAGACTCCTCAAGCTTCGGCTGTGCGTAGACCAGTCAGCTTCCGGAGTAACTGGACCAGGGCTGTTGTCCTTCTGATTCTCAAGCTTCTCTGATGCTCCTTTTCTCAGGATGGTCAGCTTCAAGGGTGTTGTGGCATCTGGAGAGCACTCCCAGTGTGCGGCTGCAGGCTTGAGTCTTGTGTAATGAATCCAGGGGCCTATTTCTGCAACCTTCACTGCAGTTGGGGTGGATAAAATCACAGTGAAAGGGCCCTTCCAAAGAGGTTTTAAAGGTTGAATATTCCATTCTTTGACCCAGACTGAATCTCCTGGCTTGAAGGAGTGGGCATCTGTGGTTAAACTTCCTGGCAACCTCTCTCTAGCCCATTGGTTGAGAACCTGCAAAGTTTTCCCTAAGGCCTGAAGTTGCTGCCTCAGGGTTAATTCCTCTATCTCTCTTAAGTCTCCCTGTAGCCCCTAATAAGAGGGGAAGGCCTTCCAAACATTATCTCATAAGGAGAGAATCCAGTCCTCCTAGTGGGAGTGGATCTAATCCTCAAAAGTACAATAGGGAGAAGTTCATCCCAGTGTAAGTGTGTCTCCTGACACAGCTCACCCAATTGAGTCTTCAAAGTCCTCTTCATCCTTTCAGCTTTACCAGAACTCTGAGGCTTATAGGCGGTATGTATCTTCCATCTGATATTTAAATTTTTGGCCAGTAATTGTATCACCTCAGCCACAAAAGCTGGCCCGTTGTCTGAGCCAATAGTTATCGGGATACCAAATCTGGGAATAATTTCCTGGAGGAGCACTCTGGCTACCTCTCTAGCCTTTTCAGAGAGGGGTTGAAAGGCTTCTACCCAAGCCGAGTATGAACACACAAACACCAGAAGATATTGATATCCCCGTGAGTGTGGTAGCTCCGTGAAGTCTACTTCCAAATCCTCTAAAGGTGCTCCTCCTATACTTTGAATTCCTGGTGAAAGTTTTGGTCCCTGGCAGGGATTGTTATGTGCACACATCTCACATTATTCACAAATCACGCTGGTAATGCTTGTGAGCCGGGGGATGTAGAAATATTGGCTCAGAATTGTCTCAAGTGCTGTACGTCCAATATGTGTTCCTCTATGGAACTGTCTGATAAAGGCTGGGGCTAGAATCTCAGGAACGGCTATTAGGCCATCAGAAAATTTCCACCATCCGCCAGGGAGATAACTTCCTTCTTCAGTCTTAAACCAATTTTTTTTTCTTTTTTTTTTAATTGGTTGTTCAAAACCTTACAAAGCTCTTGACGTATCATATTTCATACATTAGATTCAAGTGGGTTATGAACTCCCATTTTTACCCCATATACAGATTGCAGAATCACATTGGTTACACATCCACATTTTTACATAATGCCCTATTAGTAACTGTTGTATTCTGCTACCTTTCCTATCCTCTACTATCCCCCTCCCCTCCCCTCCCATCTTCTCTCTCTACCCCATCTACTGTAATTCATTTCTCTCCTTGTTTATTTTCCCATTCCCCTCACAACCTCTTATATGTAATTTTGTATAACAATGAGGGTCTCCCTCCATTTCCATGCAATTTCCCTTTTCTCTCCCTTTCCCTCCCACCTCATGTCTCTTTTTAATGTTAATCTTTTCTTCCTGCTCTTCCTCCCTGCTCTGTTCTTAGTTGTTCTCTTTCATGCAGGGAATATTTTGGCTCCCATTGTGTTAGTGGGTCTGGAGGGACAGCAGCACTTAAATCCAAGGCTGGATTATCTTCTCACTTGTAGGCAGCTGATCTGGCCTCTCTGTCAGCTCCCAGGTTGCCCTGAGCAACCACAGTATTTCCTTTTGATGACCCCGGCAATGCTTAACCACAACCCTTTAGGGAGCCCACACTGCATCTAAAAGTTTAAGAATTTCTTGCCCATATTTTATGTCTTTTCCTCCTGAGTAATTAGCCCCTTTTCTTTATGTAAGGCCCCATGAACGTGCAGGGTGGTGAACGCATATTTTGAGTGTGTGCAAATATTTGCACAGACTCCAGCTGCCAGCTGAAGTGCTCCAGTCAGTGCAATAAGCTCTGCCTTTTGCGCTGAAGTTCCCTGAGGAAGAGATTCCGCCTCAGCAGTAGAGTCCAGAGTGACCACTGCATATCCAGCAAAACGAGTCCCACCTTTAATAAAACTGCTTCCATCTCTGCATCAGCGTCCCCGAGGGCTGGTCTGCCAGGGCTGCTCTGCTGGAGAACACTTCACCCATGACCTCAACACATTTGTGATCAGGTTTTCCAGGTCCAATGGGCAGCAAAGTTGTTGGATTTACAGTTTTAACAACCTCATTGCGAACACATGGGTTTTCACATAACATGCCCTGATATTTATCCATTCTTTCATTAGTCAACCTATAGTGTCCTTTATATTCTAACAATGTCAAAATTGAATGAGGAACTCTGACAACCAGTTCTTGTCCCATGGCCAGTTTATCAGCTTCCAACACCAGAAGAGCTGTGGCTGCAAGGGCCCATAAACAAGGTGGCCAGCCCTGGGCTACAGAGTCCAGTTGTTTTGACAAATAGGCCACTAGACGGTGCCATGTCCCCAGCATCTGAGTCAAAACTCCCACAGCCACTCCAGACTGATCATACAGAAAGAAAGGCTTCTTGAGGTCAGGGAGCCCTAATCCAGGTGCACTGGTGAGTGCTTGTTTAATGTCCTCAAAGGCCTTTTGTTGTGTTGGCCCCCACATCAGAGGATCTCGTTCTCCCCACTTTGTGGCTTCATAGAGGGGTTTCGCCATGACTGAAAAGTTGGAGATCCATATACGGCAGAATCTAGCGGCTCCCCAAAATTCTCTAATTTGGCGGTGGTTTGAAGGGACTGGAATTGAGCAGATTGCCTGTTTTCTTTCAGAGCCCATCTATCTTTGCCTCTGAGTCAGATAGAAACCAAGGTATTTGACCTTTCCCTGACAGATTTGGGCCTTTTTCTTTGAATCTTTGTAACCAGCCTCATATAGGAGAGTGGGAAGCAGTTGTGTCCCCTTCATGCAGTCCTCTTTGGTTGCTCCAGCCAGCAACAGATCATCTACACATTGGAGCAGTGTGCACCCACACTGCCTCGCAGGAAAGGCTTTTAAGTCAGAGGCCAGCGCTGTCCCAGAGATAGTGGGTGAGTTTTTAAAACCTTGTGGTAATCTAGTCCAGGTCAATTGGCCTTTGTTCCCATTGGAATCTCCCCATTGAAAGGCCAAGAGCTGCTGACTCTGTGGTGCCAGTCGAATGCAAAAGAAGGCATCTTTAAGGTCCAGGCAAGTGAATTATGCTGCTTCAGCCAGGAGCAGACTTAAGAGTGTATACCGATTGGGGACCACAGGATGTAAAGTGACTGTGGCTTGATTGACTACACGTAAATCTTGCACGGGTCTGTAGTCATCAGTTCCTGGTTTTTGAATAGGCAAAAGAGGTGTATTCCATGGTGGTTGGCACGGCCTGAGAATCCCATGTCGTAAAAGTCTCTCCAAATTCTTTTGAATCCCTAGTTGTGCCTTATGAGGAATATGGTATTGCCTCAGGAGTATTGGCATAACTCCCGGTTTTAACTCCACTCTTACTGGGGCAATATTTTGGGCTAGTCCAGGTGGATTGTCCTCTGCCCATACTCCTGGCACTTGGAAAGGAAGCTCTGGCTCCTGTTGTCTTGTCTCTACTAAGCTGAAGAGACGCCATTCCTCTTCCTGGGGAATGGTTAAATTTTTACCTCAGGGTTTCCCAATGATAAAGCTGCCTGACCTCTTGCATCAAAAGTTATTTGGGCCCGGAGTTTTCCTAGCAAGGCTCGACCCATCAACGTTACTGGGCAATCTGGCATATACAGAAAACTCATGAGTCACTTCATGACCTGCTAAATTGCATCGCCGAGGCAACAGGAAAGGATGACGAGCTTTGTTGCCTGTGGCCCCAATAATTGTAGTCTGTTTCTTTGAAAGCCGTCCCACCAGCCTGGTCACCACTAGGTGGTGAGTCCCAGTGTCCACCATAAAGTCCATGGGTTGGCCCCCTACAAACATTTGGACCATTGGCTCCTGGGGGCCCAATGGGATGGAGCCCGGTTAGTCCTAGTCCTCATCATAACTTTCCATGGCTGCCAGTCCCCCAAAATCCTTTTCTGGGATATCAGGTGGGTGTTCATTGCATTGAGCATCATGGGGGACCCTTTTGTGGGGCTGGTATCGTCCTCTAATGACTTCACCTCTCTTGTCCTGGTAAGGAGTAGCAGCAGCCCAATGGTCTTTCTTCCGCCTGGGGCATTCAATCTTCTAGTGGCCCTCTAGATGGCAGTAGCTGCACTGGTTTGGTCTCAGCTTAATCCCAGGATGTGATGGTCCCTCCAGCCAGACTTTTCTTGGGCTCTGCATTTGACCCCGATTTTGAATATCGTTCTGGCTTTGTTCTGGCAAGACTGCCCTTTGAGTGATTCCTGAATTTGCAATAAAGGCAGCCACGAGTAAATCCATTTTCTTTTTCATCTTTCTGTCTGCTTCTCGATCGGCTTCTTGGTCTCGATTGATGAACACTGTAGTGGCAAAATCGGTTCATTGGCACACTTTCCAGCAAAACCCTCTAGTTTTTGTAACTTTCCGTGAATGTCATCCTGAGCTTGTTCCCCAAAGGCAGCGTTGATCATCCGCTGATTGTCTGGTGCCTCAGGATCAAAGGGAGTAAAGAGTTGAAAAGCCTCACACAGTCGTTTGTAGAATTGACTGGGGCTTTCATCTGGTTTCTGGATCACTTCTGATATCTTATTCATATTTAGGGCTTTCTTTCCTCCTTCCTTTAGGCCTCCTATGAAAGCCTCTTGATATCTCCTTATCTTTTGGAGGTCCTCCTCATAGTTGGGGTCCCTTTTGGGGTCAGTGTCCGGGAACTGGGCCTGGGCATAGGCTTGGATATTGCCTTGTGCATCTGGAGCATGTTCCTTGAGCTATTTTAAAGCTGTTTGGGTTACCTGTCTATGTTCCTCCGAGTTGAATAGACAGAAGGATCTGGAGGAAGTCCACCCAGGTAGGCTGGTGAGTTTATATAATGGATTGTATCAAATCAATCATGGCCCGAGGCTTTTCCATATAGGAGGGAGTATGATATTTCCAATTTAAAAAGTCAGTGGAGGTGAAAGGCTGGTAAAGACATGTAAATGCATGGTCCCCCTAGAATATTTCCTTCCTGGTCAACATAGGCTGGTCCTCTAGCTTCTCGTAAAGGCATCTGGAGCACTCTCCTTTGAGTAATGGCTCTAGTCTTAGGACGGCTCCCTTTCTGGTCTCAGGAGGTGGAAGAGGAGACTTAGGTTCAGGGGAAGATTCTGGCTCTGAGGACAAATTGGAGGAAGGAGTAGTGGGTGTAACCTCTGAAGATGAGGGGGCTGTGGGTGCAGGCTGTTGTTCCTGTTGTCTTGGTAAGGTTGGGTAGAGTGGTACATATGGTGGTGGAGTCTCTGCTGGCTCACTGGACAAAACTGGTTTCTCCTCTGGCTTGTTTCTGTCAGGTTCCTTCTGTCTATTTGCCTTCCATTGTGTCTTCGAGGCTGCTGTGCTTCGTGCTAACATCAGCTTGGCCTGTGCATCTAGACAGGCTCTCAACCAAGGGGGCTGCTTCTGTGCTATTTCTTGCCAGAAATCAATATAAGGGAATGGTCTGGGTGCCCAGGAGTACCAACAACTATTAAAAGGACCTCAGCAATGACTCTCATATCTAAAGATCCTTCTGGTGGCCAGCCCACACCTAAGGTGGGCCATTCTGCTTCACAGAGAGAACGCAACATTTGTGGAGTGAGTTTTACCCCATAATCTCCCTTAAAATCCTTTTTAAAATTTTTTAACATACATTCCAAGGGGTTCAAGGATCTCTGTTTACCTTGTGTGCCTCCCATGTTCCACCCTGAGTCAGTGTCACACACTTCGAACAAAATATCCTTAGGACAAGACTCACTTTGTCCCTCTCCAGCTGCTCCCTCGCAGGGACTTAGGGCCCTCTTGGCCTTGTGGGTCAGTATGGACCCTGACCTGGAGCTTTCACCTGGACGTTGGTTGGTGAAATTCCGCCATAGACTCTATGAGGGGCCACAGAACCGCGGATAAGGACTCTGCACTGGCTTCTGCCCTCGGGTTGGGTGGGAACCCTTCCCTTTCTCTATCTCATTCACACACTTTCATGCACTTTTCCACAGACATGGCCAGGACAGAATTTCTATATTGCCCAGATTCCAACAATTCCAAACCAAACAGAAAAGGGAGTCACAGTGTCCCCTCTGCTTGCTGACCCCGAACAGAGACTACTCAGGCGACTCCTTGGGTCCCTTTCAGCTCCAACAATTTGGAGGGTACTCGGGACCCAATAGAGGGTGATCAAGCCTCTCTTCCACCCGCTTAGGCCTCGAAGAGGAAGTCAGGTGGGCTGCAAAACAAATGGACCCGGGTCCTACCTGTTCAGCTGGGCGGTGCTCCAAACCCTAATTCTGGTTCCTGCTGCCTGTGGGTCCCATTGTGCTCCAGGTGGCAGCCCCAGGGCGCTGGGTGAGTGGATCCTCCTTCAGGCTAAGAGTGGCCTCGGCATGCCAAGGGGAAGGCTGTCCCTCACAGCCCCAGGGAAGCCTGTCCCGAAAGACAAGAGAGGCAGAATAGCCTTCCTTACCTCCTGTGTCCCATCTGGGTCGCCAAAAATATAGTAGGGACAAAGAAGGCAAGGCACCCAAGATAGCAGGAAACAGTTTTATTTGGCTGCAGCCAGGTTCAGAGGGTACAGCCTTTGCTGAAATCAGTCAATCCCCCGAACCCCGAATACAGGTAATTTCAGAGTTTTATACCCAGCATGTAAGGGGAGAGGCTCAGAAGTTCACAGTCTGCAAAAGTTCACACAAAAGCAGCTTTTTCCTTCACTGTTTTGGGCAAGTTAATACTTCAATGACAACACTTGAGAAGGGAGAGCTTCTTCTCCCCTTTCTTTCTTCCCCTGCCAGCTGTTACCATGGAGCCCAGTTGGTATCTTCTCCTAAAAAATGTAGACATCTCTGTGAAGCCCAGCTCAAAGCCAGAAGCCTCCTTAGCACATTTCTACAAACTACTATACTGGAAACATTTGTGAGAAATTATTAAGGGAGTGCCCAGCACCTGGAGTGCTGGTATCTTCCTGGCCAGTGGCCAAGCAAAACAGGGCAACAGGAAAATGGAAATTTATCCATATTGAACTTTTTCTCAGAGACTCCTTGGCTGACAGTCCTGAAATCAGCCATGTGAGAATTCCTGGAGAAGCCCAGTTAAGACTTTTTCTGTGGAGAGAAGGGATGCAACTTCAGTTCATCCATTTAGCTTCGGGTCATTGTGAGATCAGGTAAGGCAGGCAGCGACCAAAGGAGGCAGATTAAAAAAAAACCATATTTTTTTTGTAGTGGTAGATGGACAGAATGCCTTTATTTTATTTATTTTTATGTGATGCTAAGGATCGAACCCAGTGCCTCACACATGCTAGGCAAGAGCTCTACCACTGATATACAGCCCCAGCCCAAAGGAGGTAGATTTAAAAAAAACACCAAAAGAGGCTTTATTTGAGATTCTCTCCTGGGGGGAACTGGATCAGACCCACAGAGTGGACAGGAGAAAGGTCTGAGGAGAAACCTCATGGGACCTTGACAGGACTGGAATTTTATGGGGCTCCTGGCAGGAAGGGAAGGGCTTGGAACAGGAAGAGGGATTTTGGGGGTCCCTTGTCCCACTGGAGTTGGTCAGGGGAGCTGGGAAACTCCAGGATTGGCCAGAGGGTCCTGCTGATTGACAGGCATTTCCAGGCTCCTGATTGCTGTTTCTTTCCTGTGCCCATGTGCGATGTTTGTGTTTTGTTCCTGCTTGGTGCTTTGTTCCTAGGTCAATGCCACCAACCTGACAGTCATGTAAGCCAATCTAATAAATCCACTTTTTGTAATCATAATTCCTGTTGATTCTGTTCCCCTAGAGAACCCTGACTGATACAGAAGTTGGTTCCAAGAAGTGGGGTTGTTGCTGGACTAATCTGATAATGTGGTTCATACATTTTTGAAGCATTTGGGAATTGGTGGGAGGAATTTTGAGATGCTTAGCAATGCAAACTGGAAATGCTTTAGACTGTGATCAGTGCAGCTTTCTGATGGGAGCTCAAAAGACCAGAATGCCAATAGCATCATGGACAGTGAAGAGAGGGATCAAGAGAGTTTAAAGGAAAAGGAGGAACCTATGGGTAATTGGACTAGAGGCCATTGGGGTTCTCTTCTGGCTAAGAAGGTGTCTGCATTTTGCCCGTGTCCTGAGACCTTCTGTGAGGCTGATTTTTAAAAGTGATGGACTTCTTAACTGGGCAGAAGTAATTTCTAGGCAGCATAGCATTCAGGTGGTGGCATGAATATTGCTGGTGGCTTTTAGCCAAGTTAATTGTGATATTCAGGAGCAGAGAGCAGAGCAGAAAGATTTGAAAAACCTGGATTTGAAAGGCCAGAATAAAAGGAAGCTAAGGAAGTTGCAGTTTTTAAAGACATTAAGGCCACTAAAGAAATGCTAAAGAATTGGCCCAGAGACAAGGTCAAAGATGGCCTGAAGGCATCTCCGGAATTTGCAGGACTACACCCATCTCAGACTCAAGAAAATAAAAGTAAAAATTCTCTTGAGAAAAGACCTTTGGGGCACACTTGTTTGCACTAGGGGGCCTAGGAAGTTTTTCAACATGCTCAGCTACCCATGCACTCAGAGGCTGCTACAACCAGGGTCCCTGGAGGCTTGGCTACTGCTTGAAATGGGGAGATGGCACTAGACCTTGGCATCAACCATGTGGTGCTAGTTCTTCAGGAATGCAGGATGCTGGAGTTAGGGCGTCATGGAGGCTTCCACTAAGATTTCTAAGGAGGCCTTGGAGGCCAGGAAAAGCATAGCAGGGCCTGAGTCCCTGCAGGGCCCCCAGAAGTCCAAGTGTGGAGATATGAGGAGGAAGCCAAAGCTGCAGTGGACACCTGAGATTAAGAGATGCCAGAAAGGTGAGACATCATCCTAGAAAAGCTGCAGGAATCAAGCAGAGAAGAGCCCACAGAAAGGCCTGGAGAGAACAAGATGATGCCCTGTGCCCCAAGGGCTGGACAGGAGAACAGGACTTGTTTGCCCAACTGGAATTCGATCTAGCTCTGGTTCCATCCCTTCTCTATGCCCCTAGTTTTGTAAATAGAAATGTTCACTCTATACCTTTATATATTGGACACTTGTAAATCGCTTTTATTTTTACAGGTGCTCACAATGTGAGAGCACTTTGAGCCTCAGAGAAGACTATGCACTTGAACCATGAGCAATCTTGGAACTGTTGAGACTATGGGGACTCTTGGGAATGGACTATATGTATTTTGCATGGTCAGGTGAGTGTGAGCTTTTGGGGGCCAGGCGCAGAATCTTATGGTTTGGATGTGAGGTGTCCCCCAAAAGCTCATGTTGAAAGGATAAATGAAACTGAAGTTAAAATGTAAAGGACTAGGTATTGTAAAGTTTCTGAACTGCACACAGAACCTGAAATTCCTGAGGCAGTTAAGACAATGCCCGGTACTGCCCACTTAGTTGTTTAACAACCTGGACCCAGTGCAGCGCAGCACGTAGGCACCTCAGGGCCAAAACCAATCAGTTTGAATGTACCCCCCTTTTTAGGGCTGACCTATCACCCCCGAACACCTGTTCCCACCAATGAATGTACTAATCATGTTTGAGGGTTGTTGTTCAATTTTCCCGTGCTTCATGATGATTTGCTCTGATGTATGCAAAGCCTTCCCCAAAAAGTGTACTTAAGCACTGCTCAACCCTTTCTCGGGGCTCTTGGCCGCTGTCCCTTCTTGAGTGAGCCTGGAGCCCCAGCACGCTGGATTGGATCCTCAATAAGCTCCCTTTTGCTGTTGCATGAGTTGGTCTCTTGGTGGTCTCTTCCTCCAACGTTCGCCGAACCGTTACAATGTGTGAGACAATGCAAGAAGGTTCAGAGGAGAAATTGTTACTGGTGTTTACCGATGACGAGTCCTTGCTTCCCCAAATGCTGAAGTGTAACACCAGAGACGCTCGCTGAGGCAAGTGTGGAGTGGAGAGTGGAGGCTTTATTAAGGACAGCAGAAAAGACTTCCTCCCAGAGGAAGAGGGGGCCTGAGGGTGGAAAGGGGAGGCCGTCCCTGTCTTATGTCTAAGGTCTTCTTTTAGTCTCCCACATCCCTGTCCGTTGTTTCCTTCTCTCCTGCAGTGATAGAAAGCAGGTGGGAAGGCCAAAAAGTGGGAGACAGGGGGACTGATGGGGCTGGGGGGAGTAACCTGGGCAGGAAGGGCCTGGGGTGGTCTGATCAGCACCTCCCTGTTTGCTGGGAGCTGCTTCATTAGTTCCTTAGGATGGGTTCCGGGCCTTGAGGACATTCACTTTTCAATTTCCCCAGGTGTTGTTCTGGTTTCCTGGACTCCATTCTCCATAAAGGTCTCCATTTTCTTTATCCTACTCCATATTAGACCCGATTTACCTAACTACACTAACTACCCATCTTTAAATCTGGCTTCAAAATGACTAGGTTATAAGAGTTTTAACCCAATCAGTGAATTAAGGGAAGTGGTAGGGTTTGGCTGCAGGAGGTGAGAATTAGGGGCACAGTGTTGGGGTATATATATTTGTATCTGGCAAGTGGAAGGCACTCTCTCTGCTTCCTGATCACCGTGATGTCAGCTGCTTCCCTCTGCCACAGTCTCCCACCATGATGTTCTCTCTAACGTTGTGCCTGAGGATTGGAGCCAGCCTATAGACTAAGACCTCTGAAACAATGAGCCCTCAGATAATCCTGTCTTCCTTCAAAGTGGTTCTGGTCTGGTCCTTTAGTCAAAGTAGCAAAATAGCTCCCTAACACAGATACATAGAAGCAGTTTCTTAGGCCAGCACATTTTAATAGAAGTATGAAATCCACAAATGTAATTTTATATTTTCTGTAGCTCAATTTAAAAAAGCCAAAGCAAGCAGATGAATCATTTTAATATCATATAGAAAATACACTCACTTTAAAAAGAATAATAATTTAAGGATGCAATCAATATGAAAATTGTTGCAGTGATACATACACTTACTCAAACTAAGTCTCCTAATTGTGAGAGCACAATAGATTTGAATAACATATGAATTCAGACTAGTGCCATTTGAAGTGGTCAAGTTAACAAGAAAAAACCTTTTCCCAGATGAATCACGAGGGACTCTCTTCTTTATAAGCTTGGTGGGTCATTTCAGCCATCAAATGCTCTTTGGAAACCTGTAATTCTTATTGTGAAAAGGATGAAGTAAATTGGGAAACAATTTTATTATTTTTCATCAGCAAAAATGGGCAGATGGTTGGGTAGCATGAAGATAAAACTCCACTCAGCCCCGCCAGCCTTGGGATTTTCTTGTGTGCATAAAAGGAATAAAGAGTCAAATAGTTGTTTGAGAAGTAAAAGACCACGAAGCAACTTACAAGCAGGAGGATGGTCCTGGTGGCTTTGTGTTCAGGAGATGTCTGGGAGGAGACGCGGGAGCTGTGGAGGTGCTGGGCTCTCCTGTGGTGTCTGTAGAGGAGATTCACCATGTATAGGCTGGTGCCAATCATGAAGGGCACAAACACTAGGTCATGAATCAAGATGGGACTTAGAAATGTCCCTGAGTTTTGGTTTCCAAACTGCCTGGTTTGGCAGTATGGATGAACATAGCCACGACCAACCAGAGTCAAATTTCTAGTGGCTGTTATAGTTTCTATGACGTGGATGTAGATGAGCATGTTGATGATCCAAAAGAAAAGGAACGAGGGACAAATCTGTGTATGGAGCTTAAATTTAAGCCATGCCCACTTAGAGTTCCTGGGACTGACAGTGATGGCTTGAAAGGCACTCAGGAGAGAGGTGGTGCAGATGGAAACACCCCGCGTCACTCTGTACATATACAGGACTGTTTTGCAACCAACATCGTCCAAAAATTGTCTGACTCCGAAGGATGATGCTATATGTGGTGTCAATGTGAACGTGATTGTCAAGGAATTGGCCAAGGTGAGGTGGGAAAAAACGGGATCCATAAGCTTCATGTGACGCTGGACTGAGAAGGTGTGCATGTACAACAGGAAGAGGAACAAGTTCCCCGCGACTCCCATGCACAGCTGCGAGACTAGAAAAACACCAAACATTGTGTCACTTGGGAACATTTTCTCCTTATTATGACCTTGCTGTGCCTAGGACAGAATCCAGGTCTTCATGAATGCTGGGCAGGTGCAGAGAATTGAGTTACACCAGCCCAGGAACATTATCTTACTGATGGCTTAGAAGATTTTAGTGAGGAAAATAAGGCCCCAAATGAAAAATAATTATTTAGAATTATTTTTAAGACATAGATTTGCAATACTATTAGGGTTCAGGAGGAGAAGAAGATGATGGAATGAGCAGTTCTCTGTGTTTCAGGGCCTGGTGAGACACTTCCAGAGCCTGGATTCCAAGGATTCCTGGGAACAACAGATCACAGCAGGAGGTGGACAAAGAAGGTGGAAATCAAGGCACATCAAGCATTTAGGACACTGAGCAGGGGACAGGTGGCCTGTGTGAAAGACAAATGTGCAGGTTATAAGGCACATATTCCTCTGAGCCCCAGACTATGTTTTATCTTCAACCTACATTTCTGTACTCTTAACCTTCTAAAGAGCACGATCCTTATAATAGGAAGACTACCCTGTGCACTTCTGTGTTGGATTTTCATGACACACACTCTTCTGCCAAGTCGATAACTGTTAAAAACTCATCAGACACAGTGGTTTCAACCTCCCTTCGTACCCATGGGTCAAACTACAATGATGTGAGACATTTGTGGTGCTCACATCTTGGGCCGGGCTATTGTAATGCAGAAGGCTGAGGCCAAGATTGCTGCTCAATATTCCCCAGTGCTCCACACAAACTCTATAACATGGAAGGTCCAGCAGAACCAGCACTCACATCATGGTTGATAACCCAGGATAACAAAGGACCCTGCATCCTGAGGACTGCAGCATGAATAAAAGCTACTTTTTGGTCTGGCATTTTTGTCTGATTCTTATAGGAACAGAATTAGTTTCAGAAATGTAATTGCAGAGGAAACGATAGGATGTTCATTTAGATTAACAATGAGGTCAATATCTCAACCATGCTTCTTGGATTTTGGAGTTTATTTCACTATTTCATTTCCTTGGGGATACTTTCTCTGTGACCCAGTTCTTCCTTCACATGAACCATAGTCCTTCCTGGACCTCTGGTCAATTTCACATGTGTCTCCACACTGAGCAAGTCCATGAGAACATTCTCAGGTCATCTCAGGCTACACTTTCACCACAATCCCTGCTTGGGCATGATCTGTACTGCAGGGATCCTACTGTCATTATCCTATTAAGGGATCAGTATTCAAATTATTCTTTGACCTCCCACAGTGTTGGTGTCCTGTTCCTCCACAGGTTCTTTTGTGCCTTCCACCAACTATGCAGTTTAAATGCTGTGATTTTGAATGGTTTGAATTTGTGAACTAGTCACAGATTACCATGGCGACCATACTCTCATTTTTTAAAATGCATCTTTTCTTTAATCATGATATAATGATTTTAGGCTCAACCTCAAATGTTTTGATCATTTTATTTTCCCTAGTTTCACTAAGGCATGGCCTCTCTCCCTCCTCACCCTAGCCAGAGATCTTCCTTTAGACATCTTTTCTCCTTGCTTGGGACATTTGCCATTTCCTGATTTTATCATCCAGATCTATTCACAATATTCCCTTCTATATTGATGTAGTCCACGCTCCCTCTGGCCAGGGGCAGGAGGCCAGGGATGACATCAGTCTCTCATCTGGACATTTCATACACAAGTCTTTGTGGCTGAATGGGATCAGCCCCACTTCGATGAGCAGAGGGAAAATGTATAACCAAAAAGGATCAGAGATTCTTATGAATGTTGTATTCTAAGTAATTAAATGAATTACAAAAAATGAATAAACTTTTAGAAACATGCCAACTACCAAGAATGAATCATAAAGAAATAGGTTATCTGGGTTAACTCAAATGAGAAAGATGGGATCTGTATTTTTAAATTGTAGATTGATGATAAGTTTGGGACAGGAGTTCTTCAATGCTGAGTTTTAACAAACATTTGAAAAATAATACTAATTCTCTCATACATCAAGAAAATATATATATAAGCACAAAAATTAGTACCAAACTCATTTTGCAGAAATGGTATTATCCCAAATCAAAGGCTTGGCAAGGACACTATGTGGTAAGAATGTTACTGGTCAGTGTCTCTGAAGAACATCCTTGCATGCACTTTAAAAAAATCATAACAAGCAGAATCCAACAGCACATTAAAAGGATCATTCAACCTGAAGGACTGGGATTTACACCGGGGGTGAAGTATGGATCAACACACAACTGAATAAATGGATGCTCATATTAGCAGAAGGAAATGTGAAGTCCATTGATCCTCCCAATAGATGCAGACACAACATCCTCAATTGATATGAAAAACCATCAACATTATTTCATGATAAAAGCTCTCAAGAATTTAGGCATGGAAAGAGTGTACCTTGACATAGTGAAGACCATGAGTGAGAAGGTCACCCCAACATCATACTCAATGCCAACAAGCCAAAGGCTTTTCCTCTAATAAGCACACTCTTGCCTCTTTTCTCAGCATGATACTTGAAGTCCTAGCACAGCAATTAGGCAGGAAAAACAAATGATTAATGTGGGGACAATGCCCAGGCTACTGAATTGGATCATGGATTCAATGGAATTTCAATGAAAATTCTAATACCAGTTTTCAGAGAATTGGAAAAACCAATCCTGAAAGTCATGTGGCTCTCCAAAAACATACCTGATAGCCAAAGCTCTGTTGAGATGTAATAAACTTTGGGTCTTTACACTTGGTTTTTTTAAACATTATCAAAAAACTCTAGTAATCTAATAAGTACATTAGTGGCATAAAAGTAATGTTAACCACTGAAGAGAATGAGGATTCCTGAAGTAAACCCAAATATATACAGTCACCTCAACTTTGGGCATTAAAAACTCACAATGGAGAAAGAAAATCCCTGTAATTGTGGGATAAGGAATATCTGGATTTCCACATGCAAAGAATGATGTTGGACCCTTTACTACTATCACACAAAGCATCTATTCAGATGGGATTAATGATGTAATGTAAGATCTGTCTCCATATGATTTCTTGGACAAAAAATTCATGTGACAGAAAAAGAGACACATAGGATCAATTCAAACTAAAAAGTTACTGCGTGACAAATAGGAATAAGTAGAAAAGGCAACGTGAATCAGAGAAGGTGTTCACAAATACCATATCAGACAGGAGACTAATTCCACAATATATAAAGGGAGATAGATCATACAACTCAAGAGCAAAATAATATTATTTCAATAGACAGGTGTCATGAATAGACAGTTATTCTAAAGAAGTTCTTTAAATGGACAAAGGCAAATGAAGTGGTGCTCTACCTCACAGACCATGAGAGAAATGAAAATCAAAATCAGAATGAGATGTAACTTCATCAAATGGCCATTATGATAAAGCAAGAGGAACAAGCAGCGGTTTAGATGGGAATCAAAGCAGACTCAAGGCCACTGCTGGTGGGAGTTCAATGGAACAACCTTGATGGAAATTGGGTGGAGTTGCCTCAAAACTTTGCAACTGCAACAACCATGTGCCCTATCAATCCTGCCTCAACACACACAGAGGAATTGACATCAGTCTTTCAAAGGTGTCTGCCTCCTGTGTTCACTGCAGCATGTTTATAAAACCAAGATATAGAGACAACTGCGTGTCCACCAACGAACACAAGGATTAAATGATTGTGATGTGTGGATGGATACATGATACACACACACACACACACACACACACACACACACACACGCACGCAATGAAATAATATTCCTTCACATGCAGGAAGAAATCTTCTCAATTGTGTCAACATGTCTTCAATCTAGAAGACATTTTATTTGTCAAAGAAACCAGATAGAAAGGGAAATATTGTGTGATCTCCCTTGTATGTGAACCCTAAAAATGTTGAACTTAGAGGAACAGGGAGGGAGAGAGGTGGGTGCCAGTAGTTGGGAGCTGGGAACTGAGACGTGGTATCAAAGGGTACAAACTTTCATGCACTTGAGAAGTAAGTTCAGCATGTCCAAGGTAACATACAACAAGAAGATGGTATTAAGGTGTGGTGTACTTCAAGTTTGCTGAAAAGTGATCTTAAATACTCTCAAGACATAAACACACACTTTGATTCATCAACCAACTTGATTTTTTGTGGTCATTTTACAGAGTACATCAGGTCAACACATTCTTCACCTAAAAGATTATTGGTAATATTTGTTAATTAGACCTCAATAAAGTTGGAATAAATCTGTAAAAAGTAACTGAATTAAACAGACTAAGCTGAAGGCCGAGATTGCAAGACTGAAAAATTCCACATCTCATGTGTCTTGGTGTGGGTCTGCTGTAATTTTGTACAGCAGATCCACACTAAGGACTCTAGGGTGACTGGAATAGTGGTGGACCCCTGTGTGCTGTCTAATAGAGTCACACTGTACATACAAACGCACACGGGTCAAAAGCAACAGCATGAGCTCCTCAGCAGATCCCGGAGGGTCCCAGTCAGAGCAGATGAACTGGCCTGCAGCACCAGCACAGGAGCTGAGTAAGACCCACCCAGTGAAGGAGACATGGGGACTTCCAGGGAACAATGATGATCACAAGCTGCAGACTGACTTACCTAAAGGTGTCCCCTTCCATATGTTGGGAAATGTGCTTTAGGGGACAGAACCCCTGGGTATAAAAAGCCCACTGCATTGAAATGCACCCCTTAAATTGCTGTCCTCAAATACACATGGCGACAATATTTATGGTGTAAACACACACGTCCTTAGTGGACCACAGTGGGCGGAACACACCAGGTCAGGACACAACAAACACACAGGTCAATTCACATTCCACCTAACTGCTATAAAAGCACCACCCCCACAGTCACTGTGAGATCCCAGCTTTCTCCCCAGGCACTGGAGAAGCAGGGGGGAAATGCACCCAGCAGCCAGCCCTGAAGTGAGGGCCACAAGTGCAAGGGCTCATGTGACATGGCAGTTCATCTGGAGTCACAAAAGACAAACAGGAAAACCCTGATCTTCAGTATGTTCAAAACACAAAGCACCTTTTCCTTACCACCTGGTGACTCAAACTCTATTATGGAAAGCACTGTGGATGTGCCTTCCAGAAGTAAATGTGAAGACTGGATGAGAGCCTGTGAAAGAATGATGGCATTAGAACAGGAACAGCAGAAGGAGCCCTGAAAAAGGAGGGAGAGAGAATTTCTATGAAGGCAGCAGAAAAATATCAAACAACCTCAATAGAAAGGA
Organism: Urocitellus parryii; assembly: GCF_045843805.1. Taxonomy (NCBI): domain Eukaryota; kingdom Metazoa; phylum Chordata; class Mammalia; order Rodentia; family Sciuridae; genus Urocitellus; species Urocitellus parryii. Next base: position 8,064,176 of record NC_135545.1, read on the forward strand.
AAAGCAAAGGCAAACACAGTTCCTTGGAAAGACTGCTGCATTTATCCCCTCCTGTGAGACTGTCCCACTGCCCCATGAGAAGGCTCCACAGTGTCAGGTGAACACTGTGAGAAAGAGACACTGAGAAGCCACAGGTGTGTGTGAAAGGTGATGTTGGGATGTCAGTGACTTCAGAGGTACGAGACATGAGAAAACCCTAGGAGACTCGACTTACCGTAGATTTCAGACCCAAAGGCAGCAGCACAGTGCAGTGCTCCCCAGCATGACATCGAATATTGGGGAAAAGGGCTTCCTAAGGATTCCCAAGGAATGCTTCAACAGCGAAGGATGCCAACCACCAGATGCAGAAACATCTGCAAACCCTTCCTAAGGGCTGGAAAGTGGATTCTCTTAATCACACTGTGAGGGCAGCAGAGCCTTCACAACAGAAGGAAATGCAGTTGAAACGTTGATGACAAGAGTGTGTCCTTCCACTTCCAGATGAAAAGCAATCTGCACAAAATCATGGCTGACAGGAATCCCACACTGTGCAAAAGGATTCCAGCAACTGAGCAAGTGAGTTGTCATAAGTGCAAGGAGGTTCAGCATTAGAAAGGTCAGCTGTGTGACCACCCCCAGGAGTTGACTCAAGGAGAAATCTCATCATCAACCTCAATAGACACAGAAAATCATGGGATTAAATGCCACACATATAAAGTTAAAGTTGTTATGAGCTAGGAATAAAAATGATTGTTGTTACTATAATAAAATATCAATAATATCAACAATGCCATGTTTGTGGTTGAATATGTAAAGCTTCTCTTCATAGCAGATACCAGTGCAGACAACTTCTCTCTCTGCTTTTTCCCCTCATGACAGTAGAGGGCTTTATTGTCAATATAGAAGGAATAGTTGATAATCACTGGGAAGAAGGCAACATTATTTTTTTTCCTACACAGATTAAATTGTAGACAATAATGTTGGCTTAATCATATGAATCATCTGAGAGCTTATTAAGGCTACTGGAAGCAAAATCAGCATAAAACTCACTTGAGGTCTGTATTCCACCATAAAATATTATTCAAACACCATTGAATATGACACAGTTAAGCCGCATCCAATAAAATGAACCTACCAATTGTTACATGATAAAATTAGGCTACGCCTCCAACTGGACATGTATGAAAAGCAAAAGGAATCTGGGAAGAGAAACTAAAACTAGCTACAGAGCAGAAAAGGAATAATGAAGTGACATGGAGCTAAACTGCTCCAGAATAACCCCGCATCGATGGAGGCACTGAATGGAGACAGCGCCTCACAGAGACCAGGGAACAGGAGACCCTGAGGTCAAGGGCGGGACTGGGGGAACTCTCACCTGTGCTCTAATCAGGAAGGAGAGGACCCAGCACAGAGGAAACCAAGTGCTCTCAGTGTTCAAGGAAAACTCAGTTGAAGACAGGATGGATTTGGAGAGCTAAGATGTACACACGACTTCAACACAGGCCAGATCAGAGAGGGAGACCGTGTCTGCAGAAAAGAACAGAACAGTTGATGGAACTAAGAGAGAAGAAGATGTGGGCATATCATCAGAGGAAGGACATTCAGGAGGAAACCAGACATCAAATGCAGTCCTTACCGGGCGTGGACTGGGCAGGGGGAATAGAGCCCCGGGCTCCCCTCCTCTCTCTCCCAGGCCCAGGGCTGCAGGGCCCTGCTCCAGGCAGTCGGCCTCCCTGACACAGAGAGGAGTCTTGGAAAGGCTGCGCCTGGCCTGTATTTCAGGGGCAGAATGACAGGACCTCTCCTCCCAGGGCACATCACTCACCTGTCCCCTGTTGCCCCAAGGACCTTGTTTACTGTGCCTCATGTTGAAGCCCAGGAGGAGCAACGGGTCCTCTCCCAGGGACACCGGGAATCTCCTGGTTAACTGCCAGGTGGAGTGAGTGCAGTCACTGCCTGAGAATGTGGTTTTCCCAAGATGAATCCAGAAAGTGAACTTCAGCATCCAGGAAGTCATTAAAGACTAGTTTCCACACAGCTGGTGGAAATGACCACAAGCCTGGATCCAAGCTGACCCTGAGCAGGACCCTGAGGACTCAGGAGGCCACTGTGCCTCCTCTGCCCACAGTGGGTTTTACCTTCCTCCAGGCTCCATGCAGCACAGGCTGGTGCAGGGCACAGGGTAAACTGCCACCCGCAGCACAGGGAGCCGCCATGTGTGGAGCACGTGTGGCCTGTGTGGACCTGTCTCTCCTTTCAGAATTGTGGAGACGTGGGAAGTGCTCCAGAACTGAGCTCTGAAATGTTTCCTATGCAACCTGTGATAGAAGCTCAATAAATGTAGTTAAAGCACATTCCTAACGTGATGAATTGTGAAATGAAGTCAGTGACTGTCTACACCTAAAATACATGCTCCCAAGACTAAAGAAATGTGAGTTCTCCTAAGGCCCCAAATCCCCGCATTGCCCATATATCCTTCACCTTCTAAAACCTGTGCAGATTTAAATTTATCAGTGCAATCTTTGGGTTGTTATGGGCCTGTTTTTTTGCAGAAGGCATATGCTGCATGAATTCTTCTCAAGTTGACATTTTTATCTTCTAGAGGGATTTTCTAATTTCTGGAGCTTAAACTTGAAGTTGCGGGTTACTCGTTTTCCTGCTGCCCTGCATTACTCCTGTGAATATGCCCTAAATCCTTCATCCCTGAATCGATAGATGTTATCTCTATGAACTTTCGCTGGCCTGCACCCCTGCAGGAAAGGCTTTCTGGGATTATTGGAGAGAGTTTCTTGTATTTCTTTGGGGAACATATAAAAGAGAGAGGAGTTAATGACACTACGTATGTGTGTCATTAATTGTGATTCCCCTCCATTCCAACAATATCTTTATAGATGCTGACAGTACTTAAATGGCTTGACTCTCCCAATCATATGAGGTTCAGGAGGCTGTGGGATTTGGCAATATGATGAGTATACTGTGGTTTCTATTATGGTCCTGATTACTAGATGTTCAAAAGTCTTAGTTGTCTCGTAGTTCATGTGATTTACATTTTGTGAAGTAGTAATTTTAATTTTGAGATTTCCTTTCCCTGAGTTCTTTTTTTTCCCCCCTTTGGTACCAGGAATTGAGCCCCGGGCGCTTAACCCCAACCCACATCCCGGCCTTGTTTTATAGTTTATTTTGAGACAAGGTCTTGGTGAGTTGCTGATCCTGGCTTTGAACTCGAGATCCTCCTGCCTCAGCCTCGCGAGCCTCTGGGATTACATTCCAGCGCCACCGCCCCCGCTGTCCTTGGGTTCTTGTGGTGTCTTCCTCCTGGGATGCTCTGCACCTGAGCACCAGCGAGCAGATAGGGAAGAGTGATGTCACCTCTGAGAGGTCTAGAAGCCAGAACTAGGACTATCTGAGCCTCCACCAGAGACACAGGATAGAACTCAATTAAACAGAACAATTAAACAGTAATAACCATTGAGAATTCCCAGATAAAAGCACAATAGAGACTTTATGAAATGCAAGAATTTAAACTAAAAACAATAGTGATGGGGTGGTATTAGTCCAGTTAGTGGATACCTTTGAGGATAGTTAGAAGGGGAAAAGGGAGAGTTTGGAGGGAAACTAGTGATGTTCTCTTTCTTTTTTTAAAAAGAATATTTATTTGTTCTAATAGTTATACACGACAGAGGAATGTATTTCGATTCATAGTATACATAGGGAGCCTGAGTTTTCATTTCTCTGGTTGGACAGGAAGTAGAGTCACACTATTCGGGTCATCATACATGTACCTAGGGGAATGATGCCCATCTTATTCCACTATCTTTCCTACTCCCATGCCCCCTTCCTTCCTCTCCCTTCCCTTTGCCTTATCCAAAGTCCCTCCCTTCCTCCTATCCCCTTCTCCCATTATAGTTCAGCATCCAGGAATCAGAGAAAACATTCCGTCTTTGGTTTTTTGGGATTGGCTTACCTAGCATGATATTCCCCAACTCCATCCATTTATCTGCAAATGTCATGGTTGTAGTCTCTTTTAATGCTGACTAATATTCCATTGTGTGTGTGTGTGTGTGTGTGTGTGTGTGTGTATATATATATATATATATATATATATATATATATACCACAGTTTCTTATCTGTTCATCTATCTATCTGTCATCTATCTATCTATCTATATATCTACACCACAGTTTCTTTATCTGTTCATCTATTGAAGGGCACCTAGGTTGGTTCCACAGTTTAGCTATTGTGAGTTGTGCTGCTGTAAACATTGACGTGGCTGTCCCTGTGGCGTGCCGTTTTTAAGTCTTTTGGGCGTAGACTGAGGAGTGGGATAGCTGGGTCAAATGGTGGTTCTATTCCAAGTTTCTAAGGAATTTCGTACTGCTTTCCAGATTGGTTGCACTAATTTGCAGTCCCACCAGCAGTGTATGAATGTGCCTTTTCCCCCACATCCTCGCCAACACTTGTTGCTTGTATTCTTGATAAATGCCATTCTGACTGGAGTGAGATGTAATCTTGGGGTAGTTTTGATTTGCATTTCTCTCACTGCCAGAAATGTTGAACATTTTCTCATATATTTTTTGATCAATTGTACATCTCCTTCTAAGATGTGTCTGTTCAGTTCCTTGGCCTATTTATTTATTGGGTTATTTGTTTTTCAGTGTTAAGTTTTTGATATATCCTTGAGATTAGTGCTCTATCTGAAGTGTGTGTGGTAAAAATTTGCTCCCATTCTGTAGGCCTCTGTTCACCTCACTTATTGTTTCTTTTGCTGAGAAGAAGCGTTTTAGTTTGAATCCATCCCATTTATTGATTCTTGCTGTTTTTGTTACTGTAGCTCTGTAGTATGGTTTAAGGTCTGGTAATGTGATGACTCCTGCTTCATTGTTCTTGCTAAGGATTGCTTTGACTCTTCTGGGTCTCTTATTTTTCCAAACGAATTTCATCATGACTTTTTTTTTATCTCTATGAGGAATGTCATTGGGATTTTAATTGGAATTACATTAAGTCTGTATAATGCTTTTGTGTTGTGGCCATTTTTACAATATTAATTCTGCCTATCCAGGAGCATGGATATCTGTCCATCTTCTAAGGTCTTCTTCAGTTTCTTTCTTTAGTGTTCTGTAGTTTTCATCATAGAGGTCTTTCACCTCTTTTGTTGATTTCCAACTATTTTTTTTTTGAGGCTATTGTGAATGGGGTAGTTTTCCTAATTTGTTTTTCAGAGGACATAAGAATTGGTGTGCTTTGACCAAGGATCAAGGAAGTTCTTTAAGAAAGCAGTTGAATAGGTCATATGAAAAAAGATTACCTTGGAAATTCACATAGAATAATGTAAAATTAACATAGATATATTTTAGAGGCACTTCAGAGTAGTAGGCTTTTAAATACAGACTTTCACTACTTTAAGTGTGTTTTACTGGGATTTTAGTTTAGAAGTAAGAAAGCTTACCAATAATCATAAGTATGCTTTAAAGTTAAAGGTTAATGAAATAATTATAGGTATGCTTTAAAGTTAGAAGTGAATAATAGGTCAGGAGTCACGTAGTCTAGTTGGGTCACCTAGCACCTAGTGATTGAGGTGAAAACGTAAAAGCTTCATTGTGATTGTCTAAGGTTACAGAAAAATATTTTGAACAATGTATTTAATTTGTTAGGTAATCAATATATCAGAAAAGAATGTAACTTGAAAATTATGTAAATCAAAAAAATTTAGGGCTTTGAAGCTATCCATTAACTCCCTGAAAGAACCCCTGTTAAAAAAGTATAAAAATAAAGATCCCTCCAGGGGCAATTAGATGTCTTCTGGAGGTTGCTCATAACTTGCAACCTGTTGTCCCGACTCTTCTTCTTTCACTGACGCCACTCCTCCTTCAGGACCACCCTGGACCCTCTCTCCCCCCGCTGGGGCTGGACCTCTGCAAAGGACTTTGTTGAATAGAAGTGGTGAGAGAGGGCACCCTGTCTTGTTCCAGTTCTTAGAGGTAATGCCTCCAGTTTTTCTCCATTTAGAATAACGGTGGCCTTGGCTTAGCATAGATAGCTTTTACAATGTTGAGGTATGTTCCTACTATCCCTAGTTTTTCTAGTGTTCTGAACATGAAATGGTGTTTGACTTTGTTTTTCCTATTTAGGGTTGTTGATATTATTCTACTCTTCTTCATAAAAATTCTCTTCTTTATTTTAGAACTCATTCTGCTATTCCTGTTCTAATGCCATCACTCCTTCAACGTTCTTATGTGGTCTCCACATTTCCTTCCAGAAGACACATCCACAATGCTTTACATAATAGAGTTTCATTCACCATTTGGTAAGTAAGGAGTGATCGTGTTTTGAACATTTTGAGAGATCATGTTTTTCTTATTTGTCTTTTGTGAGTTGTTGAGGTCTCATCTGGGCCGTTCGTGGAGTGGCAAGACAAGAATATCACTTGCACCAATATCTCTCTTGAAGAGAGATGAGTAGTGCAATTTGACTGAACAATGAGTTCGATTTCTGGCCCCATTTTAGAGTTAAGGGTTACTCCCACAGCTGGCCATAACTGTGTGGAGTCGGCTGGTAATAGTGACGAGCCCACATGGCTAGCCCGAATGACATGGGAGTCTGTGACTCGGCTTCCTGCTTACACCCTAACCCCCTACTGTTTGAGGGCCAGGCAGGCCCCGCCCTGGTTTCCCAGCAACAGAAAAGTAGGAAGTTAGACATGGTGGCCAGCTGCCCCCACCATATCTATCGGAGTTTTCCCACACCTAGTGGTCATCTCTCCGGTAGTGACATCTACGTGAACCAGGAGAGGTCTCTGCCCTGTTGCGCAGGGACTCACAGTCCTGAGCCATGTGCCTAGTTCTACCACAGTTCAAACACCGCCTGTGAGAATGGCTCTCCAAGACTGAGGTTGTAGCACCTGTTCAGAGTCGCAGCAAGTGTTAAGCCCTGTATCTGTGTGGGACCCACATCCACACAAAGGTGAATAAATTCAGAAACAGTCCCCCCTTTTCGATTAGGTTGTTAGCATTTTCAAATGCTAGCTTCTTGACCAGGGACTCAGAGGCATTCCAGTCTCTTTGTTGGCTGCCTCTTAGAGACGTGCCACAAAATCTGAGAATGGCTCCTCTGATCCTTGTCAGATTTGACTAAAATCCAAAGCTGATTCACCTCTATTAGGCAATTCCCTCCACACCTTTTGACACATGCAGTAATTTGATCATAAATTGCTAGATCATAATTTATCTGCCTTTCCAAATCTGCAAATTCTCCACTTCCAGTTAACATCTCCAAAGGGGCATCAAAGACTTGTCTCTGGTTTCTCTCAGCCTGTTCAGTGCAATTATCAGTCCAGTGAGATCACCAAAGCAGATAGTCACCCCTCAATAAATATGCTTTGGCCAGAGAAATCCAATCATGTGGGGGCTCATTGCATAAAGAATCAAGCAGACTTTGAATGAAGGCTGATTTTGGACCGTTAAGTACAGCAAGTATTTTTGAGCTCCTTTAGAGTCTGAAGAAACTGCAGCGTGCCCGTGGACACCCTGATTTTGCTTGTTAACCTGCTCAAACACTGGAAAAAGCTGAAAACCTGTAATATTGTCCCCACTTCCAGTGCTGTCCTAAGGCCATATTGGAGTGGTATAAGTGTGGCTACTGGCAGGTCTGTGCTCTTATTGCACTGTATGCCCTGGGAATTAGGTATTATTCCCCTTCAATATACAAAGCACATCTGTGTTTGAAACTCTGTACTCACCTTGTGAAACTCATTACTCATTTTGTATGTGTGGCCCGCAGATGACAATTGGCTTGAGGATCTAAGACCTGTGATTAGCAGCCTGAGGCCAGCATATCCCCTTAGTTAGAATGTTTAGGGTACAGCTGCTGAAAGTTATTTTTATTCATATTAAAAGGGTTTAACCTGGTCACATAATGCATTTAGAAGCTCTTATTGGCCACTATAGATTCCTTGATTAAAAACCTACATAAAATCATTATATTTGGGACAGTCTTTCAATGATAAAATTGTCTTTAGTGAAAAGATTGAAACCATTCAACTTGATGTTTAGTGAACATATTTTGGATTAGTGTATATATTAGTTATTGTCATTTCTTTTACATTAACTAGTAGCTATATGTCAAATAAATAACAATTTTATCAATATTAAAGAGATGTATTAAAACATCTTAGCGATGACCTCAAGCCATGGGATTTCTTATGAATATTAACTTTAAAAATTTTCCTACACCATGAAGAGCCTAGTAGTCCCTTTGCTCTCACAACCCTGGGTACATTGAAGCCCTAAAGTGGTGTCTGAAAATGAATGGTTGGAAGTGTGCATTTGTGGATTACACAGAAACACTTTCTTAGGCCAGAACACTTTAATAGAAGTATCATGGGAACGCCAATTTGAATTTTACATTTTCCCATGGCTGTTTAAAAAAATAATAAGCCTGCATATGAAATATTTTGAAGAGTATAAATGAATTCATTTTATTCAAATTAAAATTTAAACACTAAATAAAAGTCAAAGTCATCAGTGTTGTCTCTGTACATGTGTTCACACTATGTCTTCTAATTCTGAGTGCACTTTACACTTATAGAATATCTGAGCTCACACTTCTGCCATTTGAAGTATTCAAGGGCAGCATGGCCTTTCTTTTCCCATGTAAACATTAGGGACCCTGCCCTGCTGCAAATTGTATCTTTGGGCCTCAGATCTGCCATTATTTGCCCTTTGGAAACCTGTCACATTTGTTTTCAGAAGAATGATGTAAACTGAGAAACCATTCTATTATTTTTCATCAGCAAAAATGGGCAGATGGTGGGGTAGCATGATGATAAAGCTCCACTAATCCCCTCTGATCTTGGAATTTTATAGCGTGCATTAAAGGAATAAAGAGAGAAGCAGTTGTTTGAGAAATAAAAGAACACAAAGTAACCTACAAGCAAGAGGATGGTGCGGGTGGCTTTGTGTTCAGGAGATGTCTGGGAGGAGACACGGGGGCTGTGGAGGTGCTGGGCTCTCCTGCGGTGTCTGTAGAGGAGATTCACCATGTATAGGCTGGTGCCGGTCATAAGGAGCACAAACAGCAGATCTCGAACCAGCATGGCAATAAACAATGACGGTGATTTATGTTTTCCAAAGTATTTATTTTGGCAGTAAGCATGAGCATACCCAGGACCAATCAGAGTGAAGTTGCTAATGGCTGTAATGGTTTCAATGACATGGAAGTAGACAACCATGTTGAGGACCCAGAAGAAAAGGAACAAGGGATACTTCCATTTAGGGAGCTTAAATTTAAGCCACGCCCACTTAGAGTTACTGGGACTGACAGTGATGGCTTGAAATGCACTCAGCAGAGAGGTGGTGCAGATGGAAACACCCCGTGTCACTCTGTATAAGAACAAAACTGTCTGACAACCAAGCTTGTTCAAAAACCGCCTTACTCCAAAGGTGGATGCAATATCTGGTACCAACGTGAACATGATGATCAAAGCATTGGCCAACATCAGGTGCATAACTATGGGATCGATGTGCTTCTTCAGATGGGGTTTAACTAAGAAGGTGTAGGCATATAACAGGAAGAGCAGTGAGTTCCCCAGGACACCAATGCACAGCTGAGAGATGAGGAAAACTCCAAATATTGTGTCGCTTGGAATCATCATCTTGTTATTATTATTATTTTGCAGTGCTGGGGAAGGAATCCAGGTCTTCATGCATTTTGGGCAGGTGCAGTACCATTGAGCTTATACCCACAGCCCAAAAACATTATCTTGATGATGGCTTAGAAGTTGTCATGAGGTAAACTAGGCCTGCAATGAAAAAATCAAATAATCGCTTAAAATTATTTATAAGATACAGCTTCTGCCAAAAATACTGACATTGCAGGAGGAGAAAAGGGTGATGAAATGTCCATTTTTCTTTCATATCAGGGTCTCCTTAGACACTTCCTGGGCCTGGATTCCAAGGATTCCTGGGAACAAGATATCAAAAGAGTAGGTGGAGAAAGAAGGTGGAATTCAATCCATATCACAGCGTTTTAGGGTACTGAGCAGGGACAAGTGGCCTGTGTGAAAGACAAATATGCAGGTTATAAGGCAAGTTTTCTTCTGAGCCCCAGACTGGGTTTCATCTTCAACCTACGTTTCAGTAGTCTGTTATCTATGAAAAGCATGATCCTTCTCGTAGGCATGCTACCCTGTGTTCTCAAACTTCTGTCTTGAAGTACTCATGGCACACCTCCTTCCTCCAAGTCATTGTCTGCTAAACACTCATCCAGCACAGGTTTTCACCGCTCTCCCTACCCATGGGTCAAACAGCAGTAATCTGAGACATCTGTGGCTCTCACAACTTTTGCAGAGCTGCTGACATGCAAGAGGTAGAGGTCAAGGTTGCTGCTCCATATCCCACAGTGCTCAGGAAAACACCCAGGATATGGAATTTGGGGGCAGCACAGTCACTTTTACCACCATGGTTGATAAGCCCAGGTTAACAAAGCATCCCTGTATCCTGAGGACTGCAACATATGTAAAATACAACTTTTGATTGAATGTTTATAAATGTTTTCTTATGGAAAGAGAATGAATGGATTAACCAATGGTATTTCACCAGAAATGATCTATATTTTCAGGTTAATATTGGAATTGATGTGGTTAATGTCTCTACTGTACTTCTTGGATTTTGGAGTTTATTTCACTATTTCATTTGCTTGGGAATACTTTCTCCCATGGACCCAGTTGTTCCTTCCTTCCCTTCTGGACCTTTGGTCAATTGCATGTATGTATCCACACTGAGCAAGTTCATGAGAACATTCTCAGGTCACTTTCACCACCCAGGCTACACTTTCACCACCATCCCTGCTTGGGCATGATCTGTACTGCAATGATCCCCCACTCATTATCCTGTTAAGGGACAAGCACTCAAATTATTTATTGATCCCCCATAGTGTTGGAGTCCTGTTCCTCCACAGACTCATTTGGGCCTTCCAGCAACTTTGAAATTTAGGTTTATGAGTTAGAATTGTTTGAAATCATGACTCTTAACATATTTGGCCATGGTAAACATACTCTGATTTTTGAAAGCACATATCTTTAATATGTGCTCTGATGGTTGCAGGTGAAACCTCAAATGTTTTGATCATTTGTAATTTTCCAATTTCACTAAGGCGTGGCTAACCCCCTCCTCACTCTTAGCAGAGATCTTTCTTCAGGCATCTTCTCTCCTTCCTAGACACCTGCCCTTAGCAATCCTGTGTCTTTCATACCTTCATCATCCAGTTATATTCCTAATGTTCCTTTCAGTATCATGAAGGTCAGATTCCCTCCTGCCAGGGGTAGGAGGCCAGGAATGGTTCCCAGGCTCTCATCTAGACATAACACCCCAAAGTCTGACAGCTTGGATGGATAAGCTGGATCAGCTCCACTGCAGGGAGCAGAGGGAAGGGGACCCTGCAGAGAGGAGAACATCCTGCTGGACCTGAGGAGGTCCACGCCCACTACTCTTGGTCTCTCAGGAGGGAAAATCAAGAGGGAAATGGACGAACATCAACCTAAAACCACGATAGGACACAGACATGTTGCAAAGCAGGGTAAAAGGGTGGGCAGCGTGGAAACAGCCTGAAGGGAATTTCAACACCCAGGCTGAGACGCTTCTGTCCCACCAGTTCACAGAGAGGGGACAGCAGGAACTTGTGTCAGATGTTTCAATTTAACTAAGAGCATAGAATTAAAATATTCTTGGTAGAACAGTCTGTAAATAGTTGAAGTTATGGGTGTAATAATTACCTCATTTCAGCATTTCACCACTCCACACTGTGTTTATAATCATAATGCACTCTCTACACCTGCATAATCTATTCTCTACATCTGCATAATGCAATTACAATTGTTCAAATTAATAAATATCCATCCAAATAGGACCAATTATGAGAGCACTTTCATTTCTGGCAAGTCTAGCAAGGAAAGTCAGACAGAGATTGTCACTAATCACAATTAACAGGAGCACAGTTTTAAATTTTTGAGCTCGAGTACATATATTATCAACATATGAAGTATCTTAAAAAATGTAGACATCTCTGTGAAGCCCAGCTCAAGGCCAGAAGCCTCATTAGCACATTTCTACAAACTATTATACTGGATACATTTGTGAGAAATTATTAAGGGGGTGCCCAGCACCTGGAGTGCTGGTATCTTGCTGGCTGGTGGCCAAGCAAAACAGGGCAACAGGAAAATAGGAAATTTATCCATATTGAACTTTTTCTCAGAGACTCTTTTTCTGACAGTCCCAAAATCAGCCATGGTGAGAATTCCTGGAGAAGCCCAGTTATGACTTTTTCTGTGGAGAGAGGGAGTGCCACTTCAATTCCCCCCTTTAATGATGGTCCCCAAAATTTAATCCTTTAAATTACAGAGGATCATTATCATCATCTTGGCTTAAAGCCTTATATAATGTCAGAAATTTAGTTGTTATCCTCCTTTCAACAGCGGCTTCTATAGTGAACCCAATAGCTTTAATGCACAGTGGAGCCAAACATGGAAGCAATAAATAGGTTAACAGCAGAATACCCACTATAACAATTAAGCTTTTAAATCCACTAAGAGTTGAGAACCAACCCCCTAAAAGTGTGTTAGGGTCCCAAACTTTAATGCCTCTCCATGTCTGAACGGGCATGTGTGCCAGTTTTCTTATGCTGTTGGCTATATCATTGAGTGTTTGTCCATTATCATCTATTTAGATGCAAGAATCTGAGCTGTTGAACTTTCTACATATTCCTCCTTCTTCAGCCAGTAGGTAATCGAATGCCAAGCGGTTTTGATAGATGCCCACTGGCATCTGGGTGTGTTGTGTAGCTATGAGGTCAAGACCTGTGGCAGTCTGATTAGTTAGACTTGTAAGTGGATAATTCTGTTCAGCATGTAAATAGGAGTCCTATAACCCCAGGTAGCCGGACCAAAAGTGGCAATAATTCTCTAGGGTGTCCATTCATCTTCACCCCAAGATTGGTGGCCTTCTAGATCAAGCTCTTGCCCAATCGATCTTCTTTTTCTTGACCCTAGATCCTCATAAAAGGGGATTCCTAGGTCCTTTCCAGTAGCATTAGGCAGTAAGCAAAACCCTGGTCTAATAGTACCAATAGTACAAGTTCCTCTCCAATTGGTTGGGAGTTGGGTATAATCCCTTTTCCCACAAATCCAAAATAGCCCATCAAGTGCTTTCCAGTTAGTGGGAGCTGAGTTGCTCCAGAATTTATGGATTTTGAGGACGCCCCGAAAGGAACTGATCTGGTTAGTGTCTGGGCACGTACAGTTAAAAAGTGTTCTTCTCTTTTTGCATATTAGACCTCTAATTCCTAGCCAGCCTGGGTTATCTGCCCAAAACCAAGTAGATTTCTCTGGCCATCAAGTGGAGCTCCAATACAATATTCTATTACATGGGGTTTCACTGACCCATTGTGTGTGATGGGGTCCAAATCTTCGAATACATTCTTCACCAAATATTTCTGAAGTGAGAACCCAGCCTTGGGGGCTTTCATTTTTTAGTTCCATTTGTGTTTTATTCCAAAGCAGTAGGGAGTAAGCATCTAGACCTAGTCCTGTCCATGGCCATTCCTCACTCATAAAGGCCCCCCCACAGACCCAGCAATTTTTATCCCCAAGGTTTTTAGCAATTCTTCCTGATAGCTCCAGAAAGAGATTCTTCCCTAAGGGAGGAAGGTTGAGATTTGGGCTCAACTCTTTATACAGTTTAGCTTTAAGGTAAAAACTTAGAGAGGTCTCAAGGCAGCTGGTTTTTAATCACTTTTTCTAAAACTTTTCCAAGTTAGTGGCTGGGAGTCTAGTAGCCAACAATACCAAATTCCACCAGTAAAGGGGAAATTTCCTGGACAAGTTATTTTTTCCTTAAATTGTGATTCTATCCAAGCCATGTAGACCCTTTTTCCTTCCCAGAGGCAAAGCGGCATCCACCTATAGCATTCCTCTGGTGGAACAGGTCCTAAGTACATGTTTTTTACCACCTTTTGGTTATAGTAGATTGGCTTGACACATGGTTCGCATGATCTCCACTGTTGGGGTGGGAGTAGGGCAGAACTCCTTAAGATGAACAAAAGAACCCATACTAAGTGATAGACTAACATTTTGGTTAGCATAGGTTGGACAGATTAAGTTAAAAAGCCAAACTAATAACATCAAACAAATCTTAGAAACTTATATAAGCAAGATAATGAATATAAGTGAAATTTTGTTATTTAGAGCCCAGAGTGTTAACCATTACACTATAGGAAGTATCTTAGAGGTTGAAAGAGTCCATTAGTTTTCATAGGAGGTTTATCTTTCACTAGGAATTTTTCAGCCAGTCCCTCCTGTGCGGCTGAAACAGGGCCGCAGACTCCTCAAGCTTCGGCTGTGCGTAGACCAGTCAGCTTCCGGAGTAACTGGACCAGGGCTGTTGTCCTTCTGATTCTCAAGCTTCTCTGATGCTCCTTTTCTCAGGATGGTCAGCTTCAAGGGTGTTGTGGCATCTGGAGAGCACTCCCAGTGTGCGGCTGCAGGCTTGAGTCTTGTGTAATGAATCCAGGGGCCTATTTCTGCAACCTTCACTGCAGTTGGGGTGGATAAAATCACAGTGAAAGGGCCCTTCCAAAGAGGTTTTAAAGGTTGAATATTCCATTCTTTGACCCAGACTGAATCTCCTGGCTTGAAGGAGTGGGCATCTGTGGTTAAACTTCCTGGCAACCTCTCTCTAGCCCATTGGTTGAGAACCTGCAAAGTTTTCCCTAAGGCCTGAAGTTGCTGCCTCAGGGTTAATTCCTCTATCTCTCTTAAGTCTCCCTGTAGCCCCTAATAAGAGGGGAAGGCCTTCCAAACATTATCTCATAAGGAGAGAATCCAGTCCTCCTAGTGGGAGTGGATCTAATCCTCAAAAGTACAATAGGGAGAAGTTCATCCCAGTGTAAGTGTGTCTCCTGACACAGCTCACCCAATTGAGTCTTCAAAGTCCTCTTCATCCTTTCAGCTTTACCAGAACTCTGAGACTTATAGGCGGTATGTATCTTCCATCTGATATTTAAATTTTTGGCCAGTAATTGTATCACCTCAGCCACAAAAGCTGGCCCGTTGTCTGAGCCAATAGTTATCAGGATACCAAATCTGGGAATAATTTCCTGGAGGAGCACTCTGGCTACCTCTCTAGCCTTTTCAGAGCGGGGTTGAAAGGCTTCTACCCAAGCCGAGTATGAACACACAAACACCAGAAGATATTTATAGCCCCGTGAGCGTGGTAGCTCCGTGAAGTCTACTTGCAAATCCTCGAAATTCCTGGTGGAAGTTTTGGTCCCTGGCGGGGATTGTTACATGCACACATCTCACATTGTTCACAAATCACGCAGGTAATGCTTGAGAGCAGGGGGATATAGAAATATTGGCTCAGAATTGTCTCAAGTGCTGTACGTCCCCTATGTGTTCCTCTATGGCACTGTCTGATAAAGGCTGGGGCTAGAATCTCAGGAATGGGTATTAGGCCATCAGAAAATTTCCACCATCCACCAGGGAGATAACTTCCTCCTTCAGTCTTAAACCAATTACTTTCATGCAGGGAATATTTTGGCTCCTATTGTGTTAGTGGGTCTGGAGGGACAGCAGCACTTAAATCCAAGGCTGGATTATCTTCTCACTTGTAGGCAGCTGATCTGGCCCTTCTGTCAGCTCCCAGGTTGCCCTGAGCAACCACAGTATTTCCTTTTGATGACCCCGGCAATGCTTAACCACAACCCTTTAGGGAGCCACACTGCATCTAAAAGTTTAAGAATTTCTTGCCCATATTTTATGTCTTTTCCTCCTGAGTTAATTAGCCCCTTTTCTTTATGTAAGGCCCCATGAACGTGCAGGGTCGTGAACGCATATTTTGAGTGTGTTCAAATATTTGCACAGACTCCGGCTGCCACTTGAAGTGCTCGAGTCAGTGCAATAAGCTCTGCCTTTTGCGATGAAGTTCCCTGAGGCAGAGGTTCCGCCTCAGCAGTAGAGTCCAGAGTGACCACGGCATATCCAGCAAAACGAGTCCCACCTTTAATATAACTGCTTCCATCTGTGAAGAACTCTGCATCAGCGTCCCCGAGGGCTGGTCTGCCAGGTCTGCTCTGCTGGAGAACACTTCACCCATGACCTCAACACATTTGTGATCAGGTTGTCCAGGTCCAATGGGCAGCAAAGTTGCTGGATTTACAGTTTTAACAACCTCATTGCGAACACATGGGTTTTCACATAACATGCCCTGATATTTATCCATTCTTTCATTAGTCAACCTATAGTGTCCTTTATATTCTAACAATGTCAAAATTGAATGAGGAACTCTGACAACCAGTTCTTGTCCCATGGCCAGTTTATCAGCTTCCAACACCAGAAGAGCTGTGGCTGCAAGGGCCCATAAACAAGGTGGCCAGCCCTGGGCTACAGAGTCCAGTTGTTTTGACAAATAGGCCACTAGACAGTGCCATGTCCCCAGCATCTGAGTCAAAACTCTCACAGCCACTCCAGACTGATCATACAGAAAGAAAGGCTTCTTGAGGTCAGGGAGCCCTAATCCAGGTGCACTGGTGAGTGCTTGTTTAATGTCCTCAAAGGCCTTTTGTTGTATTGGCCCCCACAACAGAGGATCTCGTTCTCCCCACTTTGTGGCTTCATAGAGGGGTTTCGCCATGACTGAAAAGTTGGAGATCCATATACGGCAGAATCTAGCGGCTCCCCAAAATTCTCTAATTTGGCGGTGGTTTGAAGGGACTGGAATTGAGCAGATTGCCTGTTTTCTTTCAGAGCCCATCTATCTTTGCCTCTGAGTCAGATAGAAACCAAGGTATTTGACCTTTCCCTGACAGATTTGGGCCTTTTTCTTTGAATCTTTGTAACCAGCCTCATATAGGAGAGTGGGAAGCAGTTGTGTCCCCTTCATGCAGTCCTCTTTGGTTGCTCCAGCCAGCAACAGATCATCTACACATTGGAGCAGTGTGCACCCACACTGCCTCGCAGGAAAGGCTTTTAAGTCAGAGGCCAGTGCTGTCCCAGAGATAGTGGGTGAGTTTTTAAAACCTTGTTAATCTAGTCCAGGTCAATTGGCCTTTGTTCCCATTGGAATCTCCCCATTGAAAGGCCAAGAGCTGCTGACTCTGTGGTGCCAGTCGAATGCAAAAGAAGGCATCTTTAAGGTCCAGGAAAGTGAAATATTCTGCTTCAGCGGGGAGCAGACTTAAGAGTGTATACCGATTGGGGACCACAGGATGTAAAGTGACTGTGGCTTGATTGACTACACGTAAATCTTGCACGGGTCTGTAGTCATCAGTTCCTGGTTTTTGAATAGGCAAAAGAGGTGTATTCCATGGTGGTTGGCACGGCCTGAGAATCCCATGTCGTAAAAGTCTCTCCAAATTCTTTTGAATCCCTAGTTGTGCCTTATGAGGAATATGGTATTGCCTCAGGAGTATTGGCATAACTCCCGGTTTTAACTCCACTCTTACTGGGGCAATATTTTGGGCTAGTCCAGGTGGATTGTCCTCTGCCCATACTCCTGGCACTTGGAAAGGAAGCTCTGGCTCCTGTTGTCGTGTCTCTACTAAGCGGAAGTTATGCCATTCCTCTTCCTGGGGAATGGTGAGGGTTAAAATTTTGCCTCAGGGTTTCCCAATGATAAAGCTGCCTGACCTCTTGCATCAAAAGTTATTTGGGCCCGGAGTTTCCCTAGCAAGGCTCCACCCATCAATGTTACTGGACAATCTGGCATATACAGAAACTCATGAGTCACTTCATGACCTGCTAAATTGCATCGCCGAGGCAACAGGAAAGGATGACGAGCTTTGTTGCCTGTGGCCCCAATAATTGTAGTCTGTTTCTTTGAAAGCCGTCCCACCAGCCTGGTCACCACTGAGTGGTGAGCCCCAGTGTCCACCATAAAGTCCATGGGTTGGCCCCCTACGAACATTTGGACCATAGGCTCCTGGGGGCCCAACGGGATGGAGCCCGGTCAGTCCTAGTCCTCATCTTAACTTTCCATGGCTGCCAGTCCCCCAAAATCCTTTTCTGGGATATCAGGTGGGTGTTCATTGCATTGAGCATCATGGGGGACCCTTTTGTGGGGCTGGTATCGTCCTCTAATGACTTCACCTCTCTTGTCCTGGTAAGGAGTAGCAGCAGCCCAATGGTCTTTCTTCCGCCTGGGGCATTCAATCTTCTAGTGGCCCTCTAGATGGCAGTAGCTGCACTGGTTTGGTCTCAGCTTAATCCCAGGATGTGATGGTCCCTCCAGCCAGACTTTTCTTGGGCTCTGCATTTGACCCCGATTTTGAATATCGTTCTGGCTTTGTTCTGGCAAGACTGCCCTTTGAGTGATTCCTGAATTTGCAATAAAGACAGCCACGAGTAAATCCATTTTCTTTTTCATCTTTCTGTCTGCTTCTCGATCGGCTTCTTGGTCTCGATTGATGAACACTGTAGTGGCAAAATCGGTTCATTGGCACACTTTCCAGCAAAACCCTCTAGTTTTTGTAACTTTCCGTGAATGTCATCCTGAGCTTGTTCCCCAAAGGCAGCGTTGATCATCCGCTGATTGTCTGGTGCCTCAGGATCAAAGGGAGTAAAGAGTTGAAAAGCCTCACACAGTCGTTTGTAGAATTGACTGGGGCTTTCATCTGGTTTCTGGATCACTTCTGATATCTTATTCATATTTAGGGCTTTCTTTCCTCCTTCCTTTAGGCCTCCTATGAAAGCCTCTTGATATCTCCTTATCTTTTGGAGGTCCTCCTCATAGTTGGGGTCCCTTTTGGGGTCAGTGTCCGGGAACTGGGCCTGGGCATAGGCTTGGATATTGCCTTGTGCATCTGGAGCATGTTCCTTGAGCTATTTTAAAGTTGTTTGGGTTACCTGTCTATGTTCCTCCGTGTTGAATAGACAGAAGGATCTGGAGGAAGTCCACCCAGGTAGGCTGGTGAGTTTATATAATGGATTGTATCAAATCAATCATGGCTCGAGGCTTTTCCATATAGGAGGGAGTATGATTTTTCCAATTTAAAAGGTCAGTGCAGGTGAAAGGCTGGTACATGTAAATGCATGGTCCCCCTAGAATATTTCCTTCCTGGTCAACATAGGCTGGTCCTCTAGCTTCTCGTAAAGGCATCTGGAGCACTCTCCTTTGAGTAATGGCTCTAGTCTTAGGACGGGCTCCCTTTCTGGTCTCAGGAGGTGGAAGAGGAGACTTAGGTTCAGGGGAAGATTCTGGCTCTGAGGACAAATTGGAGGAAGGAGTAGTGGGTGTAACCTCTGAAGATGAGGGGGCTGTGGGTGCAGGCTGTTGTTCCTGTTGTCTTGGTAAGGTTGGGTAGAGTGGTACATATGGTGGTGGAGTCTCTGCTGGCTCACTGGACAAAACTGGTTTCTCCTCTGGCTTGTTTCTGTCAGGTTCCTTCTGTCTATTTGCCTTCCATTGTGTCTTCGAGGCTGCTGTGCTTCGTGCTAACATCAGCTTGGCCTGTGCATCTAGACAGGCTCTCAACCAAGGGGGCTGCTTCTGTGCTATTTCTTGCCAGAAATCAATATAAGGGAATGGTCTGGGTGCCCAGGAGTACCAACAACTATTAAAAGGACCTCAGCAATGACTCTCATATCTAAAGATCCTTCTGGTGGCCAGCCCAAACCTAAGGTGGGCCATTCTGCTTCACAGAGAGAACACAACATTTGTGGAGTGAGTTTTACCCCATAATCTCCCTTAAAATCCTTTTTAAAATTTTTTAACATGCATTCCAAGGGGTTCAAGGATCTCTGTTTACCTTGTGTGCCTCCCATGTTCCACCCTGAGTCAGTGTCACACACTTCGAACAAAATATCCTTAGGACAAGACTCACTTTGTCCCTCTCCAGCTGCTCCCTCGCAGGGACTTAGGGCCCTTTTGGCCTTGTGGGTGGGTATCAACCCCGACCTGGAGCTTTCACCTGGACGTTGGTTGGTGAAATTCCGCCATAGACTCTATGAGGGGCCACAGAACCGCGGATAAGGACTCTGCACTGGCTTCTGCCCTCGGGTTGGGTCAGAGCCCTTCCCTTTCTCCATCTCATTCACACACTTTCACACACTTTCCCACAGACATGGCCAGGACAGAATTTCTATTCTGCCCAGATTCCAACAATTCCAAACCAAACAGAAAAGGGAGTCACAGTGTCCCCTCTGCTTGCTGACCCCGAACAGAGACTACTCAGGCGACTCCTTGGGTCCCTTTCAGCTCCAACCATTTGGAGGGCACTCGGGACCCAACAGAGGGTGATCAAGCCTCTCTTCCACCTGCTTAGGCCTCGAAGAGGAAGTCAGGTGGGCTGCAAAACAAATGGACCTGGGTCCTACCTGTTCAGCTGGGTGGTGCTCCAAACCCTAATTCTGGTTCCTGCTGCCTGTGGGTCCCATTGTGCTCCAGGTGGCAGCCCCAGGGCGCTGGGTGAGTGGATCCTCCTTCAGGCTAAGAGTGGCCTCGGCATGCCAAGGGGAAGGCTGTCCCTCACAGCCCCAGGGAAGCCTGTCCCGAAAGACAAGAGAGGCAGAATAGCCTTCCTTACCTCCTGTGTCCCATCTGGGTCGCCAAAAATATAGTAGGGACAAAGAAGGCAAGGCACCCAAGATAGCAGGAAACAGTTTTATTTGGCTGCAGCCAGGTTCAGAGGGTACAGCCTTTGCTGTAATCAGTCAATCCCCTGAACCCCGAATACAGGTAATTTCAGAGTTTTAAGCCCAGCATGTAAGGCGAGGGGCTCAGAAGTTCACAGTCTGCAGAAGTTCACACAAAAGCAGCTTTTTCCTTCACTGTTTTGGGCAAGTTAATACTTCAAGGACAGCACCTGAGAAGGGGAGAGTTTCTTCTCCCCTTTCTTTCTTCCCCTGCCAGCTGTTACCATGGAGCCCAGTTGGTATCTTCTCTTAAAAAATGTAGACATCTCTGTGAAGCCCAGCTCAAGGCCAGAAGCCTCCTTAGCACATTTCTACAAACTACTATACTGGATACATTTGTGAGAAATTATTAAGAAGGTGCCTGAAAGGGTAAAGTTTCTAAGCTGCAAAGCCTGAGTTAAAATGTAAAGGACTAGGTATTGTAGAGTTTCTGAACTGCACACAGAACCTGAAATTCCTGAGGCAGTTAAGACAATGCCCGGTACTGACCATTTAGTTATTAAATAACCTAGACCCTGTGCAGTTTGGCACGTCGGCATCTCAGGGCCCAAACCAATCAGTTTGAATGTACCCCCCTTCTTAGGACTGACCTATCACTCCCGCCTGACCTGTTCCCGCCAATGAATGTGCTAATCATGTTTAAGAATTGTTGTTTGATTTTCCCGAGTTGTATGATGATTTGTTAAAGGGGACCATGAGATATGTAAAGTTCCTGCCCTCCCTAAAAAAGTGTACTTAAGCACTGCTCAACCACTGCTCGGGGCTCTTGGCCGCTCTCCCTTCTTGAGTGAGCCTGGAGCCCCAGTGCGCTGGATCCTCAATAAATCCCCTTTTGCTGTTGCATGAGTCGGTCTCTTGGTGGTGTCTTCCTCCAACGTTCGCCGGACCCTTACACTGCCCAGCACCTGGAGTGCTGGTATCTTCCTGGCCGGTGGCCAGGCAAAACAGGGCAACAGGAAAATGGAAATTTATCCATATTGAACTTTTTCTCAGAGACTCTTTGGCTGACAGTCCCAAAATCAGCCATGGTGAGAATTCCTGGAGAAGCCCAGTTAAGACTTTTTCTGTGGAGAGAAGGGATGCCACTTCAGTTCATCCATTTACTTTCTCGTCATTGTGAGATCAGGTAAGGCGGGCAGCGACCAAAGAAGGCAGATTTAAAAAAAAAAAACAAAAAACAAAAAACCATTTTTTTTGTAGTTGTAGATGGACAGAATGCCTTTATTTTATTTATTTTTATGTGATGCTAAGGATCGAACCCAGTGCCTCACATATGCAAGGCAAGCGCTCTACCACTGAGCTACAGCCCCTGCCCAAAGGAGGTAGATTTAAAAAGACCACCAAAGGAGGCTTTATTTGAGACTCTCTCCTGGGGGGAACTGGATCAGACCCACAGAGTGGACAGGAGAAAGGTCTGAGGAGAAACCTCTTGGGACCTTGACAGGACTGGAATTTTATGGGGCTCCTGGCAGGAAGGGAAGGGCTTGGAACAGGAAGAGGGATTTTTAGGGTCCCTTGTCCCGCTGGAGTTGGTCAGGGGAGCTGGGAAACTCCAGGATTGGCCAGCGGGTCCTGCTGATTGACAGGCGTTTTCATGGGCTCCTGATTGCTGTTTTCTTTCCTGTGCACATGCGCGCTGTTTGTGTTTTTGTTTCTACTTGGTGCTTTGTTCCTAGGTCAATGCCACCAACCTGACAGTCATGTCAGCCAATCTAATAAATCCACTTTTTGTAATCATAATTCCTGTTGATTCTGTTTCCCTAGACAACCGTGACTGATAGAAAAGTTGGTACCAAGAAGTTCGATTGTTGCTGGACTAACCTGATAATGTGATTCATAAATTTTTGGAGCATTTTGGAATTGGTGGGAGGAATTTTGAGATGCTTAGCAATGCAAGCTGGAAATGCTTTAGACTGTGATCAGTGCAGCTTTCTGATGGGAGCTCAAAAAACCTAAATGCCAATAGCATCATGGACAGTGAAGAGAGGGATCAAGAGAGTTTAAAGGAAAAGGAGGAACCTATGGGTAATTGGACTAGAGGCCACTGGGGTTCTCTTCTGGCTAAGAAGGTGTCTGCATTTTGCCCGTGTCCTGAGACCTTCTGTGAGGCTGATTTTTAAAAGTGATGGACTTCTTAACTGGGCAGAAGTAATTTCTAGGCAGCATAGCATTCAGGTGGTGGCATGGATATTGCTGGTGGCTTTTAGCCAAGTTCATTGTGATATTCAGGAGAGAAAGCAGAGCAGAAAGATTTGAAAAACCTGGACTTGAAAGGCCAGAATCAAAGGAGGCTAAGGAAGTTGCAGTTTTTAAAGACATTAAGGCCACTAAAGAAATGCTAAAGACTTGGCCCAGAGACAACATGAAAGATGGCCTGAAGGCATCTCCGGAATTGGCAGGACTACACCTGTAAAGGTAAAAATTCTAAGCTGATTCCAAGCTGCAAGAGCTTGAGTTAAAGTGTAAGAGACTAGGGCATTGTAAAGCTTCTAGATTATAAGGCCTGGACTAAAAAGTAAAAGACAATTGTTAAAATGGTAAAAGCCTATTGTTACGATTCCTCTGCTATCCCCAGAACCTGTAATCTCTGTAAAGTTGTTACAACAATGCTGGAACTGCCTAGTGAATGTCTCTATTGATTCCCTGGTTGTTTAATAGCTAAAGGCTCTAGGTAGCATAGCACGTAGACATTTAGGCCCCAGAACCAATCAGTTTAAATGTGTACCCCGCTTAGAAACAACCAATCACCCCTGCCCTGATTGTTCCCGCCAATGTATGTACTAATCATGTTTCAGGATTGTTGTTCAATTTCCCCGAGCCTCATGATGATTTGTTCTGATGTATGCTAAGCCCACGGCCCTCTCCAAAAAATGTACTTAAGCTCCACCTGACCTCCGCTCTGGGCTCTGAGCCGCTCTCCCTTCTTGAGTGAGCACAGAGCCCCAGCGCGCTGGAACGGATCCCTAATAAATTTCCCCCCTGCGATTGCATGAAGTGAGTCTCTTGTGTGGTCTCTTTCTCCGACGTTCCGCTGTACCCCAACACACCCATCTCAGACTCAAGAAAATAAGAGTAAAAATTCTCTTGAGAAAAGACCTCTGGGGCACACTTTTTTGCACAAGGGGGCCTAGGAAGTTTTTCAACATGCTCAGCTACCCATGCACTCAGAGGCTGCTACAACCAGGGTCCCTGGAGGCTTGGCTACTGCTTGAAATGGGGAGATGGCACTAGACCTTGGCATCAATCATGTGGTGCTAGTTCTTCAGGAATGCAGGATGCTGGAGTTAGGGCGTCATGGAGGCTTCCACTAAGATTTCTAAGGAGGCCTTGGAGGCCAGGAAAAGCATAGCAGGGCCTGAGTCCCTGCAGGGCCCCCAGAAGTCCAAGTGTGGTGATATGAGGAGGAAGCCAAAGCTGCAGTGGACACCTGAGATTAAGAGATGCCAGAAAGGTGAGACATCATCCTAGAAAAGCTGCAGGAGTCAAGCAGAGAAGAGCCCACAGAAAGGCCTGGAGAGAACAAGATGATGCCCTGTGCCCCAAGGGCTGGACAGGAGAGCACGACTTGTTTGCCCAACTGGAATTCGATCTAGCTCTGGTTCCATCCCTTCTCTATGCCCCTAGTTTTGTAAATAGAAATGTTCACTCTATACCTTTATATATTGGACACTTGTAAATCGCTTTTATTTTTACAGGTGCTCACAATGTGAGAGCACTTTGAGCCTCGGAGAAGACTTTGCATTTGAATTGTGAGCAATCCTGGAACTGTTGAGTATGGGGACTCTTGGGAATGGACTATATGTATTTTGCATGGTCAGATGAGTGTGAGCTTTTGGGGGCCAGGCGCAGAATCTTATGGTTTGGATGTGAGGTGTCCCCCAAAAGCTCATGTGTGAGACAATGCAAGAAGGTTCAGAGGAGAAATTGTTACTGGTGTTTACCGATGACGAGTCCTTGCTTCCCCAAATGCTGAAGTGTAACACCAGAGACGCTCGCTGAGGCAAGTGTGGAGTGGAGAGTGGAGGCTTTATTAAGGACAGCAGAAAAGACTTCCTCCCAGAGGAAGAGGGGGCCTGAGGGTGGAAAGGGGAGGCCGTCCCTGTCTTATGTCTAAGGTCTTCTTTTAGTCTCCCACATCCCTGTCCTTTGTTTCCTTCTCTCCTGCAGTGATAGAAAGCAGGTGGGAAGGCCAAAAAGTGGGAGACAGGGGGACTGATGGGGCTGGGGGGAGTAACCTGGGCAGGAAGGGCCTGGGGTGGTCTGATCAGCACCTCCCTGTTTGCTGGGAGCTGCTTCATGAGTTCCTTGGGATGGGTTCCGGGCCTTGAGGACATTCACTTTTCAATTTCCCCAGGTGTTGTTCTGGTTTCCTGGACTCCATTCTCCACAATGGTCTCCATTTTCTTTATCCTACTCCATATTAGACCCGATTTACCTAACTACACTAACTACCCATCTTTAAATCTGGCTTCAAAATGACTAGGTCATAAGAGTTTTAACCCAATCAGTGAATTAAGTGAAGTGGTAGGGTGTGGCTCCAGGAGGTGAGAATTAGGGGCACAGTGTTGGGGTATATATATTTGTATCTGGCAAGTGGAAGGCACTCTCTCTGCTTCCTGATCACCGTGATGTCAGCTGCTTCCCTCTGCCACAGTCTCCCACCATGATGTTCTCTCTAACGTTGTGCCTGAGGATTGGAGCCAGCCTATAGACTAAGACCTCTGAAACAATGAGCCCTCAGATAATCCTGTCCTCCTTCAAAGTGGTTCTGGTCTGGTCCTTTAGTCAAAGTAGCAAAATAGCTCCCTAACACAGATACATAGAAGCAGTTTCTTAGGCCAGCACATTTTAATAGAAGTATGAAATCCACAAATGTAATTTTATATTTTCTGTAGCTGTATTTAAAAAAGCCAAAGCAAGCAGATGAATCATTTTAATGTCATATAGAAAATACACTCACTTTAAAAAGAATAATAATTTAAGGATGCAATCAATATGAAAATTGTTGCAGTGATACATAATACACTTACTCAAACTAAGTCTCCTAATTGTGAGAGCACAATAGATTTGTATAGCATATGAATTCAGAATAGTGCCATTTGAAGTGGTCAAGTTAACAAGAAAAAACCTTTTCCCAGATGAATCACGAGGGACTCTCTTCTTTATAAGCTTGGTGGGTCATTTCAGCCATCAAATGCTCTTTGGAAACCTGTAATTCTTATTGTGAAAAGGATGAAGTAAATTGGGAAACAATTTTATTATTTTTCATCAGCAAAAATGGGCAGATGGTTGGGTAGCATGAAGATAAAACTCCACTCAGCCCCGCCAGCCTTGGGATTTTCTTGTGTGCATAAAAGGAATAAAGAGTCAAATAGTTGTTTGAGAAGTAAAAGACCACAAAGCAACTTACAAGCAGGAGGATGGTGCGGGTGGCTTTGTGTTCAGGAGATGTCTGGGAGGAGACGCGGGAGCTGTGGAGGTGCTGGGCTCTCCTGTGGTGTCTGTAGAGGAGATTCACCATGTATAGGCTGGTGCCAATCATGAGGGGCACAAACACTAGGTCATGAAACAAGATGACACTTAGAAATGTTTCTGACTTGTGGTTTCCTAACTGCCTGGTTTGGCAGTATGGATGAACATAGCCATAACCAACCAGAGTCAAATTTCTAGTGGCTGTTACGGTTTCAATGACGTGGATGTATATAAGCATGTTGATGATCCAGAAGAAAAGGAACGAGGGACAAATCTGTGTATGGAGCTTAAATTTAAGCCATGCCCACTTAGAGTTACTAGGACTGACAGTGATGGCTTGAAAGGCACTCAGGAGAGAGGTGGTGCAGATGGAAACACCCCGCGTCACTCTGAACATATACAGGACTGTTTTGCAACCAACATCGTCCAAAAATTGTCTTACTCCGAAGGATGACGCTATATGTGGTGTCAATGTGAACGTGATTGTCAAAGTATTGGCCAAGGTGAGGTGGGAAAAAACGGGATCCATAAGCTTCATGTGACGCTGGACTGAGAAGGTGTGCATGTACAACAGGAAGAGGAACAAGTTCCCCGCGACTCCCACACACAGCTGTGAGACTAGAAAACCACCAAATATTGTGTCACTTGGGAACATTTTCTCCTTATTATGACCTTGCTGTGCCTAGGACAGAATCCAGGTCTTCATGAATGCTGGGCAGGTGCAGAGAATTGAGTTACACCAGCCCAGGAACATTATCTTACTGATGGCTTAGAAGATTTTATTGAGGGAAATAAGGCCCCAAATGTGAAATAATTATTTAGAATTATTTTTAAGACATAGATTTGCAATAGAATTAGGGTTCAGGAAGAGAAGAAGATGATGGAAGGTGCAGTTCTGTGTTTCAGGGCCTAGAGCGACACTTCCAGAGCCTGGATTCCAGGGATTCCTGGGAACAACAGATCACAGCAGGAGGTGGACAAAGAAGGTGGAAATCAAGGCACATCAAGCATTTAGGACACTGAGCAGGGGACAGGTGGCCTATGTGAAAGACAAATGTGCAGGTTACAAGGCACATATTCCTCTGAGCCCCAGACTATGTTTTATCTTCAACCTACATTTCAGTACTCTGTACTCTCTAAAGAGCATGATCCTTATAATAGGAAGACTACCCTGTGCACTTCTGTGTTGGATTTTCATGACACACACTTCTGCCATGGGTCAAACTACAATGATGTGAGACATTTGTGGTGCTCACATCTTGGGCCGGGCTACTGTAATGCAGAAGGCTGAGGCCAAGATTGCTGCTCAATATTCCCCAGTGCTCCACACAAACTATAACATGGAAGGTCCAGCAGAACCAGCACTCACATCATGGTTGATAACCCAGGACAACAAAGGACCCTGCATCCTGAGGACTGCAGCATGAATAAAAGCTACTTTTTGGTCTGGCATTTTTGTCTGATTCTTACAGGAACAGAATTAGTTTCCAAAATGTAATTGCAGAGGAAACGATAAGATGTTCATTTAGGTTAACAATGAAATGGATGAGGTCAATATCTCAACCATACTTCTTGGATTTTGGAGTTTATTTCACTATTTCATTTCCTTGGGGATACTTTCTCTGTGACCCAGTTCTTCCTTCACATGAACCATAGTCCTTCCTGGACCTCTGGTCAATTCCACATGTGTCTCCACACTGAGCAAGTCCATGAGAACATTCTCAGGTCATCTCAGGCTACACTTTCACCACAATCCCTGCTTGGACATGATCTGTACTGCAGGGATCCTACTGTCATTATCCTATTAAGGGATCAGTATTCAAATTATTCTTTGAACTCCCACAGTGTTGGAGTCCTGTTGTTCCACAGGTTCTTTTGTGCCTTTCACCAACTATGCAGTTTAAATGCTGTGATTTTGAATGGTTTGAATTTGTGAACTAGTCACGGATTACCATGGCGACCACACTCTCATTTTTTAAAATCCATCTTTTCTTTAATCATGATATGATGATTTCAGTCTCAACCTCAAATGTTTTGATCATTTTATTTTCCCTAGGTTCACTAAGGCATGGCCTCTCTCCCTCCTCACCCTAACCAGAGATCTTCCTTCAGACATCTTCTCTCCTTGCTTGGGACATTTGCTATTTCCTCATTTTATCATCCAGATCTATTCACAATATTCCCTTCTATATTGATGTAGTCCACACTCCCTCTGGCCAGGGGCAGGAGGCCAGGCATGATATCAGTCTCTCATCTGGACATTTCATACACAAGCTGCATAGTCTTTGTGGATGAATGGGATCAGCCCCACTTAGATGAGCAGAGGGAAAATGTATAACCAAAAAGGATCAGAGATTCTTATGAACAGTCGTATTCTAAGCAATTAAATGAATTACAAAAAATGAATAAACTTTTAGAAACATGCGAACTATCAAGAATGAATCATAAAGAAATAGATAATCTGGGTTAACTCAAATGAGAAAGATGGAATCTGTATTTTTAAATTGTAGATTGATGGTAAGTCTGGGATAGGAGTTCTTCAATGCTGAGTTTTAACAAACATTTGAGGGGCTGGGGATGTGGCTCAAGCGGTAGCGTGCTCGCCTGGCATGCGTGCGGCCCGGGTTCGATCCTCAGCACCACATACCAACAAAGATGTTGTGTCCGCCGAGAACTAAAAAATAAATATTAAAAATTCTCTCTCTCTCTCTCTCTCTCTCTCTCTCTCTCTCTCTCTCTCCTCTCTCACTCTCTCTTTAAAAAAAAAAAAAAAAAAAAAAAAAAAAAAAAACATTTGAAAAATAATACTAATTCTCTCATACATCAAAAAAATATATAAGCACAAAAATTAGTACCAAACTCATTTTGCAGAAATGGTATTATCCCAAATCAAAGGCTTGGCAAGGACACTATGTGGTAAGAATGTTACTGGTCAGTGTTTTTGAAGAACATTCTTGCATGCACTTTAAAAAAATCATAACAAGCAGAATCCAACAGCACATTAAAAGGATCATTCAACCTGAAGGACTGGGATTTACACCGGGGGTGAAGTATGGATCAACACACAACTGAATAAATGGATGCTCATATTAGCAGAAGGAAATGTGAAGTCCTTTGATCCTCCCAATAGATGCAGACACAACATCCTCAATTGATGTGAAAATACCATCAACATTCTTTCATGATAAAAACTCAAGCATTTAGGCATGGAAAGAATGTACCTTGACATGGTGAAGACCATGAGTGAGAAACTCACCCCAACATCATACTCAATACCGACAAGCCAAAGGCTTTTCCTCTAATAAGCACACTCTTGCCTCTTTTCTCAGCATGATACTTGAAGTCCTAGCCACAGCAATTAGGCAGGAAAAACAAATGATTAATATTGGGACAATGCCCAGGCTACTGAATTGGATCATGGATTCAATGGAATTTCAATGAAAATTCTAATACCAGTTTTCAGAGAATTGGAAAAACCAATCCTGAAAGTCATGTGGCTCTCCAAAAACATACCTGATAGCCAAAACTCTGCTGAGATGTAATAAACTTTGGGGTCATTACACTCGGTCATTTAAACATTATCAAAAAACTCTAGTAATCTAATAAGTACATTAGTGGCATAAAAGTAATGTTAACCACTGAAGAGAATGAGGATTCCTGAAGTAAACCCAAATATATAGAGTCACCTAAACTTTGGGCATCAAAAACTCACAATGGAGACAAAATATCCCTGTAATTGCAGGATAAGGAATATCTGGATTTCCACATGCAAAGAATGATGTTGGACCCTTTACTACTATCACACAAAAACATCTATTCAGAGGGATTAATGATGTAATGTAAGATCTGTCTCCATATGATTTCTTATGACAAAATCATAAGAAAAAAACCTCCTTGACATATATTTTTGGATATGACAACAAAACTACATGTGACAGAAAAAGAAA
The DNA here is from genome assembly GCF_045843805.1 of Urocitellus parryii. Taxonomy (NCBI): domain Eukaryota; kingdom Metazoa; phylum Chordata; class Mammalia; order Rodentia; family Sciuridae; genus Urocitellus; species Urocitellus parryii. Next base: position 8,094,252 of record NC_135545.1, read on the forward strand.
CAAGAAGGATCAATTCAAACTAAAAAGTTACTGCGTGACAAATAAGAATAAGTAGAAAAGGCAACGTGAATCAGAGAAGGTGTTCACAAATACTATATCAGACAGGAGGCTAATTCCACAATATATAAAGGGACATGATACAACTCCGAGGAAAAGAATATTATTTCAATAGACAGGTGTCATGAATAGACAGTTATTCTAAAGAGTTCTTTAAATGGACAAAGGCAAATGAAGTGGTGCTCTACCTCACAGAGCATGAGAGAAACTAAAACCAAAATGAGAATGAGATGTAACTTCATCAATGGCCATTATGATAAAGCAAGAGGAACAAGCAGCGGTTTAGATGGGAATCAAAGCAGACTCATGGGCACTGCTGGTGGGAGTTCAATGGAACAACCTTGATGGAAATTGGGTGGAGCTGGCTCAAAACTTTGCAACTGCAACAACCATGTGCCCTGGCAATCCTGCCTCAACACACACAGAGGAATTGACATCAGTCTCTCAAAGGTGTCTGCCTCCTGCATTCACTGCAGCATGTTTATAAAACCAAGATATAGAGACAACTGCGAGTCCACCAACGAACACAAGGATTAAATGATTGTGATGTGTGGATGGATACATGATACACACACACACACACACACACACACACACACACACATGCAATGAAATAATATTCCTTCACATGCAGGAAGAAAGCCTCTCAATTGTGTCAACATGTCTTCAATCTAGAAGACATTTTATTTGTCAAAGAAACCAGATAGAAAGGGAAATATTGTGTGATCTCCCTTGTATGTGAACCCTAAAAATGTTGAACTTAGAGGAACAGGGAGGGAGAGAGGTGGGTGCCAGTAGTTGGGAGCTGGGAACTGAGATGTGGTATCAAAGGGTACAAACTTTCATGCACTTGAGAAGTAAGTTCAGCATGTCCAAGGTAACATACAACAAGAAGATGGCATTAAGGTGTGGTGTACTTCAAGTTTGTTGAAAAGTGATCTTAAATACTCTCAAGACATAAACACACACTTTGATTCATCAACCAACTTGATTTTTTGTGGTCATTTTACAGAGTACACCAGGTCAACACATTCTTCACCTAAAAGATTATTGGTAATATTTGTTAATTAGACCTCAATAAAGTTGGAATAAATCTGTAAAAAGTAACTGAATTAAACAGACTAAGCTGAAGGCCGAGATTGCAAGACTGAAAAATTCCACATCTCATGTGTCTTGGTGTGGGTCTGCTGTAATTTTGTACAGCAGATCCACACTAAGGACTCTAGGGTGACTGGAATAGTGGTGGACCCCTGTGTGCTGTCTAATAGAGTCACACTGTACATACAAACGCACACGGGTCAAAAGCAACAGCATGAGCTCCTCAGCAGATCCCGGAGGGTCCCAGTCAGAGCAGATGAACTGGCCTGCAGCACCAGCACAGGAGCTGAGTAAGACCCACCCAGTGAAGGAGACATGGGGACTTCCAGGGAACAATGATGATCACAAACTGCACACTGACTTACCTAAAGGTGTCGCCTTCCATATGTTGGGAAATGTGCTTTAGGGGACAGAACCCCTGGGTATAAAAAGCCACTGCATTGAAATGCACCCCTTAAATGGCTGTCCTCAAATACACATGGCGTCAATATTTATGGTGTAAACACACACGTCCTTAGTGGACCACAGTGGGCGGAACACACCAGGTCAGGACACAACAAACCCACAGGTCAGTTCACACTCCACCTAACTGGTATAAAAGCATCACCCCCACAGTCACTGTGAGATCCCAGCTTTCTCCCCAGGCACTGGAGAAGCAGGGGGGAAATGCACCCAGCAGCCAGCCCTGAAGTGAGGGCCACCAAGTGCAAGGGCTCATGTGACATGGCAGTTCATCTGGAGTCACAAAAGACAAACAGGAAAACCCTGATCTTCAGTATGTTCAAAACACAAAGCACCTTTTCCTTACCACCTGGTGACTCAAACTCTATTATGGAAAGCCCTGTGGATGTGCCTTCCGGAAGTAAATGTGGAGACTGGATGAGAGCCTGTGAAAGAATGATGGCATTAGAACAGGAACAGCAGAAGGAGCCCTAGAAAAGGAGGGAGAGAGAATTTCTGTGAAGGCAGCAGAAAAATATCAAAGAACCTCAATAGAAAGGAAAAGCAAAGGCAAACACAGTTCCTTGGAAAGACTGCTGCATTTAACCCCTCCTGTGAGACTGTCCCACTGCCCCATGAGAAGGCTCCACAGTGTCAGGTGAACACTGTGAGAAAGACACTGAGAATCCACAGGTGTGTGAAAAGGTGATGTTGGGATGGAGTATGTCAGTGACTTCAGAGGTACGAGACATGAGAAAACCCTAGGAGACTCGACTTACCGTAGATTTCAGACCCGCAGGCAGCAGCACAGTGCAGTGCTCCCCAGCAAGACATCGAATATTGGGGAAAAGGGCTTCCTAAGGATTCCCAAGGAATGCTTCAACAGCGAAGGATGCCAACCACCAGATGCAGAAACATCTGCAAACACTTCCTAGGGGCAGAAAAGTGGATTCTCTTAATCACACTGTGAGGGCAGAAGAGCCTTCACAACAGAAGGAAATGCAGTTGAAACGTTGATGACAAGAGTGTGTCCTTCCACTTCCAGATGAAAAGCAATCTGCACAAAATCATGGCTGACAGAAATCCCACACTGTGCAAAAGGATTCCAGCAACTGAGCAAGTGAGTTGTCATAAGTGCAAGGAGGTTCAGCATTAGAAAGGTCAGCTGTGTGACCACCCCCAGGAGTTGACTCAAGGAGAAATCTCCTCATCAACCTCAATAGACACAGAAAATCATGGGATTAATGACACACATATAAAGCTAAAGTTGTTATGAGCTAGGAATAAAAATGATTGTTGTTACTATAATAAAATATCAATAATACCATTTTGGAGTTGAATATGGAAAACTTCTCTCTCACATCAGATACCAGTGCAGACAACTTCTCTCTCTGCTTTTTCCCCTCATGACAGTAGAGGGCTTTATTGTCAATATAGAAGGAATAGTTGATAATCACTGGGAAGAAGGCAACATTATTTTTTTTTCCTACACAGATTAAATTGTAGACAATAATGTTGGCTTAATCATATGAATCATCTGAGAGCTTATTAAGGCTACTGGAAGCAAAATCAGCATAAAACTCACTTGAGGTCTGTATTCCACCCTAAAACTATTATTGAAACACCATTGATTATGACTCAGTTAAGCCGCATCCAATAAAATGAACCTACCAATTGTTACATGATAAAATTAGGCTACGCCTCCAACTGGACATGTATGAAAAGCAAAAGGAATCTGGGAAGAGAAACTAAAACTAGCTACAGAGCAGAAAAGGAATAATGAAGTGACATGGAGCTAAACTGCTCCAGAATAACCCCGCATCGATGGAGGCACTGAATGGAGACAGCGCCTCACAGAGACCAGGGAACAGGAGACCCTGAGGTCAAGGGCGGGACTGGGGGAACTCTCACCTGTGCTCTAATCAGGAAGGAGAGGACCCAGCACAGAGGAAACCAAGTGCTCTCAGTGTTCAAGGAAAACTCAGTTGAAGACAGGATGGATTTGGAGAGCTAAGATGTACACACGACTTCAACACAGGCCAGATCAGAGAGGGAGACCGTGTCTGCAGAAAAGAACAGAACAGTTGATGGAACTAAGAGAGAAGAAGATGTGGGCATATCATCAGAGGAAGGACATTCAGGAGGAAACCTGACCTCAAATGCAGTCCTTACCGGGCGTGGACTGGGCAGGGGGAATAGAGCCCCGGGCTCCCCTCCTCTCTCTCCCAGGCCCAGGGCTGCAGGGCCCTGCTCCAGGCAGTTGGCCTCCCTGACACAGAGAGGAGTCTTGGAAAGGCTGCGCCTGGCCTGTATTTCAGGGGCAGAATGACAGGACCTCTCCTCCCAGGGCACATCACTCACCTGTCCCCTGTTGCCCCATGGACCTTGTTTACTGTGCCTCATGTTGAAGCCCAGGAGGAGCAGCGGGTCGTCTCCCGGGGCACCGGGAATCTCCTGGTGGACCGCCAGGTGGAGTGAGTGCAGTCACTGCCTGAGAACGTGGTTTTCCCAAGATGAATCCAGAAAGTGAACTTCAGCATCCAGGAAGTCATTAAAGGCTAGTTTCCACACAGCTGGTGGAAATGACCACAAGCCTGGATCCCAGCTGACCCTGAGCAGGACCCTGAGGTCATGCTGGCTGCTCCACAGGAGGCCACTGTGCCTCCTCTGCCCACAGTGGGTTTTACCTTCCTCCAGGCTCCACGCAGCACAGGTTGGTGCAGGGCACAGGGTGAACTGTCACCCACAGCACAGGGAGCCGCCATGTGTGCAGCACGCGTGGCCTGTGTGGACCTGTCTCTTCTTTCAAAATTGTGGAGACGTGGGAAGTGCTCCAGAACTGAGCTCTGAAATGTTTCCCACACAACCTGTGATAGAAGCTCAATAAAGGTAGTTAAAGCACATTCCTAACATGATGAATTGTGAAATGAAGTCAGTGAAAGTCAACACCTAAAATACATGCTCCCAAGACTAATGAAATGTCAGTTCTCCTAAGGCCCCAAATCCCCGCATTGCCCATATATCCTTCACCTTCTAAAACCTGTGCAGATTTAAATTTACCAGTGCAATCTTTGGGTTGTTATGGGCCTGTGCTTTTGCAGAAGGCATATGCTGCATGAATTCTTCTCAAGTTGACATCTTTATCTTCTAGAGGGTTTTTCTTATTTCTGGAGCTTAAACTTATAGTTGCTGGTTACTCATTTTCCTGCTGCCCTGCATTCCTTCTGTGAATATGCCCTAAATCCTTCATCCCTGAATAGATAGATATTATCTCTGAACTTTCCTTGGCCTGCACCCCTGCATGAAAGCCTTTCTGTGATTATTGGAGAGAGTTTCTTGTATTTCTTTGGGGAACATATAAAAGAGAGAGGAAGGAGTTAATGACACTAGGTATGTGTGTCATTAATTGTGATTCCCCTCCATTCCAACAATATCTTTATAGATGCTGACAGTACTTAAATGGCTTGACTCTCCCAATCATATGAGGTTCAGGAGGCTGTGGGGTTTGGCAATTTGATGAGTATACTGTGGTTTCTATTATGGTCCTGATTAGTAGACCTTCAAAAATCTTAGTTGGCTCGTAGTTCATGTGATTCGTAGTTCATGTGATTCACATCTTGTGAAGTAAGAATCTTAATTTCGACCCATTCTGTCCACACAGTTTAATTTTCAGTTTATGATTTGTGTTCTGTTCCATTATCACCTGCAGTTTACATAGCTAATATCATATTTGAAAATCACACTTCACTTTTGAATCTTAATATCAGCAATGTATCTACGTGACTTTTAATTTTGTTTGTGTCTTTTTCAAAAGCTGCATCAGGATGTGTTCCCAATTCAGTAAACTGTATCATTTTATCATCAAATGGAAAAGTTTGGTCTGTTTCCATTTAGGGTAGGAAATGCCATTGCCCTCCTAGAACAAAACTGGACCTTCACAGGAGCCCGGACAATGACTCATGAAGTCTTTTTTTTTTTTTTAAAGAGAGAGTGAGAGAGGAGAGAGAGAGAGAGAGAGAGAATTTTATTTATTTTTTAGTTCTCGGCGGACACAACATCTTTGTTGGTATGTGGTGCTGAGGATCGAACCCGGGCCGCACGCATGCCAGGCGAGCGCGCTACCGCTTGAGCCACATCCCCAGCCCATGACTCATGAAGTCTTGATGACATCCTCTGCTCAAGCCACCTGCACATGCAGGTGCCAGTGCTCATCAGCACACTGAGGACCTAGGAGCTAAGGAAACACAGAGGCACATACAGTGGTCTGAATCACACGCGAATGTTCTGGATTCTGAATTGACACTTAGTTGACAGAAGACCTGATCGGAAGGAGAAAAATGCACATGCTCGACTGGGTACAAAGAAGAAAGCTCACAGAATGACACTCGAATGTGCGGGACACAGAACAGAACTACTCACAGAACAAGTGAGAGCTGTACAATAGCGTTGGCATTGGCTGGTGAAGGACCACTGCAGAGGACACCTGCCGTCAGCGTACATGCATCTACACTGAGCACTGAGATTTTGTTGTTCATGTATTTTTCTGTCACTGTTTACTTTCTCTTAGTTTCCACTGAAACTCTTCCTTCAGCATCTCTTGTGACCATCACAAATCTCTTCAGTTGTTTTTACCTGGAAGATGGGAACTTACATTTTACTTTGAAGGACTGTTGAGCCAGGTACAATACCATGCACTCTGCATGTTAATCCTTTAATCCCTGCTCTCCTCCTAGCTAGGGCTCTGCTGAGGAATGACCTGCAGTCTTTTCAAAGACCGTTTATACATAATGAGTTATCTTTCTTTTTTTGCTTTCAATATTTTTCTATATCTTTGCCTATAAATAATGCACTCTGAATAGTCTTTTTGTAGATCTCTCCAGATTCAATGTCATTATCCACCATGATGTTTGCTTCCTTAGCATATTTTGGAGGTTTCGATGTTCTTTCCTGCCATGGCCCTTCTGTCCATTTGTCTCTTTTCCTTCCTCCTCATGATGCACGTCTTTCTGTGTGGCAACATGCCGCCCCTGTCCAGGACGGGCAGCTGAACTAAAGTCACTCCTGTGAATTTGGGGTGACACAAAATACCACACAGACACAAAATACCTTTTATATGAGCTTCAGGACAGCTTTCCTGTCTCCTGGCCTCAGGCTCCCCAAAGGGGGCAAGAGAAGGTCATGAAGCTTGGCCAAAGTGGGCAAGAGAAGGTTGCCAGAGGCTGAGAGAGCAAGCATGCTTGGAAGTGGGCTTTTATTTTGGGGGGGGTGTCACTGTTTCTTAGAACATTCTATCCAAAAGGCAGAAGGGGTAGGATTACACAGGAACAGGTGAGTGTAACTCAACCCCAGTGGGTGATGCCTACACCTGGACAAGTACTTTCTGTCAGACTCTGGGGTGAGGATCGTAGCTGAGCCAGGCAGATATCCTGTTGCTTCGGCTCTCATGCTTGCAGTTAATTTCACTGCCAAAAAACTGCATTAAAGACTGGCACAAACCTGTAATCCCAGTGGTTTCGGAAGCTAAAACAAAAGAATCGTAAGTTCAAACCCAGCCTCTGCAACTGCAAAGTGCATTGAGACCCTGTCTCTAAATAAAATACAAAATAGGGCTGGAGATGTGGCCATGGTTGAGTGCCCCTGGGTTCAATCCCTGGTACCAAAAAAAAAAAAAAAAAAGGAAAAAAATTTGTATTAAAAGCACAGACAGGCTCTGACCTTGAAGATGAGCCACATGAACAGTCCTTTGTTACTATGTGAATGACGGGTTTGCAGAAGAGACCTCAACCAGATGAGAAGTGTTATTCATCCAGCATATGGGGACCAACCTCTGGTGGCCTTGATTGGAGTGTCCAGGGCTATGACCTGCCCAGAATGCATGTGGGTGATTGGATGCTTTTGGAAAACACGAGCACATACACTGTTGCCACTGCTGCTACTCTCAGTGGATTCCAGAGGCCATGTATCATGTGATGTCATGACCAACACGGCAATGCAGGCAGCAAAGTCAGAACCATGGCTTCCCACCCGAAGTGGAGGAGCAGGACGTGGGCACTCTGCCTGTGCCTTGAGCTCAGGAAAGCAGCATGAAAGGTCACCCGGCTGTGAGCACCTCCACTAGTATCAGAGTGTAGGTGTCACTCTGAAGCTGTTCACTGCAGGGATCTGGGGGACCACTGGACTTAATTACTGCTAGTTTTGAAAGTTCTCCATAAGAGTAGGTTGGCCCAGATGCAGCAGTGTGGAAGATTAGAAGGTGGGGTCACACTTACCCATCTTCCTAAGGAAACTATTGAATATTTGTTTGGTATGGATTTTTATTCACTTTTCAAACAAGCTACTAGAGAATGTCCCCCAGCTGCCCAGCTGGCATTGGTAGCTTGTACAATGTCAGGATAGGTCAAAAGGTTAATGTTGTGATCTGTTTTGAAAATAAAGTATCTTGAGGGCTGGGGATGTGGCTCAAGTGGTAGAGCGCTCGCCTGGCATGCATGCGGCCTGGGTTCGATCCTCAGCACCACATAAAAACAAAGATGTTGTGTCCGCCAAAAACTAAAAAAAAAAATATTAAAATTCTCTCTCTCTAAAAAAAAGTAAATAAAGTATCTTTAAATAAATTAATTAATTAATTGAAAAAAATAAAATTTTGTAAAATGGTCGCTGGTATAGCTTAGAGAAGGAATGGTCCTGGGTTCAGTCCCCAGTCTTCTCTCTCTCTCTCTCTCTCTCTCTCTCTCTCTCTCTCTCTCTCTCTCACACACACACACACACACACACACGCGCGCGCGCGCGCACGCACACACACACAGTCCTAGAATGAACAAAACCAAGAGGGAACTATGGTTTTGGATAACAATAATATGTTAACATATGTTCCGTCATTTTAAGAAGTGTTGAATTCTGATCGGTAGATTGAGAGAGGGGAGGCTGTAAACCCTTATGAACAGGGTAAAAGTGAAGGCCTGAACCTAAAAGTGGTCCAAGAAACACATTTTACAACAACAACAAAAGCTGAACCAACTTCCTGAGTTACAACTCTGCCTGTGTATGCCTTGGAAATACGTGGAGCGTCCTTAGCCCTTTTGTCTTTACTGTCAGTTATTAAGATGGGCTTCCATTAATAAAGAAAATACTGCATTTTGCAGTGAGTCTTCCATTTGTTTTGAAAGCACACCATGTTGTGAAATCTGCCTCTAAGTTTGGATTCTGTCACCCTTGAATATTATCAAGATGAACAAAATCAGGTATCACAAAACAGGAACCGAGTTTCCAGGGGTTCATGGAAGAGGGGAAGAGGCACTCAGTGGAAATCAGCTTCCTGGTCACCTACTGCAGACACAAGATAGAATGGCAGGGAAAGAAAAAGCAACCCAGGAACCCTCACAAAAAATAGTGGTGACAAGAGTTATCCACAGCTTTGTAACATATCACTTAAGTCAGATAAAGTTCTATACAGAGGTAAGGTATATGCACACACACAAGTACCTTCACATACATGTGTTTATATGTAAAATGCGAGGCTGGGTAGATTAGGGACCCTCTTCTGAGGCCCTATAGAACTAGAGTTTTAAGATGAAACTCAATCCACTGCTTGTGTGGGCAGGTGGGTCTGCGCAAGCAGCAGGCCTCTGAGCCAGGAAGTGTGGCAGCAGACCCAGCAGCTCATCTTCAATTTCTTCTTCTTTCTGGGTTCTTGTCTCATTAATCAGAGAATGAAACCCACAGACCAGGATGAGTGTGTGTAGAGTAGAGTTTATTGAAGAGCAGAACTCTTGCAGCACAAGAGAGAACCAACAGCAGGTTTACAGGCCCAGCGTGCTGATCTAGGCGTTTAAATAGCACTTGGTCCCAATTTATGATAATGAGGGCTTGGAAATGCACTAACGCTCTTGCTCCTGATCAGTTCTGGAGTCCCATCTTTTGTTAGGTCTGCCCCACTTCCATTTTCTCTTGGCAGGTAAGGAAGCAGGAGGTTGATGTCATCAGATGGCGCTGCTGTGCTATCTGAGGGCACTTATCGCCCACATCTGCACCACAGGTTACCCTTCAGTGGGATGGGCTGGCTGAGAAATAAAAGCTGAGAAAAGCAATACCATGGAATAACCAGAGAACACAGAAAGTAGTTTCAAAGTGAGGGCAGCAATGGGTGAAGCTGACCAGAGGGGTCCAGCTTCTAACAGAGAAAAGGGCCCGCGCTTGCTTTATTTATATTGGAATCCATCAAAGGCTTCCTGTAGAAAGTTCTTTACCAAAACAGGATAAATGTCAGGGCAGGTAGGCTGCTCGGTTCCTAGGGGGTCACTTCCATTTCCGGTGCTGCAGAAGACCTCTGCAGAGCTGAGGGGGAGTTCACTTATGTTTGGGCCTTCTATCTGGGTGGGACTGGAGGTTCCCAGTACCAGATCTACCCCTTCACTGGCTGTGATGCTGAAAAAGTTCCCCACGAATTTCACAGATAGCTTCCGGCAGGAGCTTCTGCAACGGGCATGCCCACTGTGTGCAGGCCACCTTCCCGGGGATGAGGGGTCAGTTTGCCCTGACTCGGTGCTGGCCCCCCACACCGGCATTACAAGTTCCACACTGCCACAAGCCACCAGTGCTCCAACCCACCAGGGCTGCCACTCTGTGGCTCCATAGCTGCACTCCTCCCAGCCAGCACCAGTAGGCAGGCTGTGCGGTTGGCAGCAGGGATCCATGTCACTTTCTCACCTTGGTCAGTAGAAATGGTGAGGCTGAGGGCCTCCTCAGCCCCCTCACGCAGGAAAGGAACTATGAGCCATGGTGGTGGACAAAGTAGGAAAGGATTCAATCTACAAATCCCTGTGTGACATTCTGAGGATCTGAGTGAAGTGCCGCAGTCTGGCTGGGCACAATTTAGGAGCCACTTGTCAAAAGAAACGAACTTTATTTTTAGAACCACACACGCCAAACAAAACAGCTCCTCAGGAAAAACCTTCAGAGCCCAACTGAAACCACCGGCTTCCCACAAGCCTCTCCACCTCCCCCACTCCTCCTGCTCTTGAGGCCGATTGGCTGGGTCGCGTGGGCGGAGCCAAAAAAAGTCCCCCAATGAGCAGCTCCGTGGTCTGAAAGGGCAGGGAAACAGCCCAATGAGCATCACCGCAGAGGAGCCAATCAGCTAGAAGTTGCTGGGGCGCTGTGAGGCAATCATCAGCTGGCAGCTGGAAGTTTGCTGGGGCCCCTTTGGTTGTGGCTCTCAAAAGTGAAGCACTGGCTTCTACAGAGCAAGGACTTCAAGTAGGGGAGGTGGGAGTAAAGAAAGTGGGTGTGGGGCAAAGATTCCAAAAAGTCCATGGTGACAGCAATGGAAAGGGGCTCGCTGCCTCTCATGGAGAATGACTGAGAGAAGACACAAGTCAGCTCAGACATGAGAGACTGCATCCAGATAGGAAGCCCTCCATCCCAATTCGAGTGGGCATCACTGTGGAGAGGTTTTTGCAGACATCAGAGACGACCCAGGGCAGCTCACTGCATGCTCAGAGTGAATCTCTAGGCCTCCCAGTTCTCCTCCCCAGCTCTATTTGTAGAGCTCTCCTCACATCACAGATATGATCCCTGCACCATGAAGAATCTATTAAGTCCCTTGGTTATCATGTCTTATGCTCTCAGGACACTGGAGTACATCCAAGCCCTAATATCTTGCTTGGAAGATGTAAGGAGGGCAATGGGCATTGGTGGGATACACAGGCAGTTTCTTAGGCCAGCACACTGTAGTAGAAGCATGATGCAAACTCCAAATCAATTTTACATTTTCTTGTTAATGCATTTCAAGAGAGGAAAAGCAAACAGAAGAGTTTTAATAGCATACAGAAAATATACTCATTTTACTCAAAATGTCTTAATTCAGACATGTAATCAATGTGAAAGCTATTCCAGTGATACATATATACATTTATTCAAACTAAGCCTTCTATTTTGAGTGCATTTTAGATTTATAGAATAAATGAACCCAAACTAGTGGCATCTGAAGTGCTCAAGTACTACATGGATCTCCTTTTCCCATACACATCATTAAGGATTCTCTTCTGTTAAAGCTTGGGAAGTCAAGCCATTAAATATTCCATGGGAACCTGTTATTCTTGTCAAGGAAAAGGATGAAATAAGTTGAGAAACAATTTTATTATTTTTCATCAGCAAAAACGGGCAGATGGTCGGGTAGCATGATGATAAAACTGCGCTAATCCCCTCCAGGCTTGGAATTTTCTCATGTGCATAAAATAAATAAAGAGTCAGACAGTTGTTTGAGAAATAAAAGAACACAAACCAACCTACAAGCAAGAGGATGGTGCGAGTGGCTTTGTGTTCAGGAGATGTCTGGGAGGAGACGTGGGGACTGTGGAGGTGCTGGGCTCTCCTGTGGTGTCTGTAGAGGAGATTCACCATGTACAGGCTGGTGCTTATCATGAGGAGCACGGACACCAGATCTCGAATCACCAACAGACTCAGTATATATGTCCCTGAGTTCTGATTCCCAAACTGCCTGGTTTGACAGTAGGCATCAACATAGCCATGACCAACCAGAGTGAAATTGCTCCTGGCAGTGACAGTTTCAATGATGCGTATGTAGATGAGCATGTTGAAGATCCAGAAGAAAAGGAACGAGGGACAAGTCCATGTAGAGAGCTTACATTTAAGCCACGCCCACTTTGAGTTACTGGGACTGACAGTGATGGCTTGAAAGGCACTCAGGAGAGAGGTGGTGCAGAGGGAAACACCCCGCGTCACTCTGTATGTATACAAGACTACTTTGCAACCAACATTGTCCCCAAACCATCTTACTCCAAAGGATGACATGATATGTGGTATCAATGTGAATGTGATTGTCAAAGTGTTGGCCAACATGAGAAGGGAGAAAATGGGATCCATAATCTTCTTCACATGATGCTGAAATAAGAAGGTGTGCATATACAGCAGGAAGAGGAATGAGTTACCAGGGACTCCAATGCACAGTTGAAAGATGAGGAAAACCCCAAAGACTGTGTCCCTTGGAAACATTATTTTATGATTATTTTGCTGGTGATGGAATCCAGGTCTTCAAGCATGCTGGACAGGCGAAGTACCATTGAGCTATCCCATGCCCAGCACAGAAATATTACCTTAATGATGGCTTAAAAGTTGTAATGAGGTAAACTAGGCCTACAATGAAAAAACAATGATTACTTAAAATTATTTTTAAGACATAACTTCTGCAAGAACACCAACATTGCAGGAGGAAAAAAGGTGGTGAAATGTACAGTTTTCTTGCATGTGAGGGTGTAGTTAGACAGTTCCAGAGCCTGGATTCCAGGGATTCCTGGGAGCAACAGATCATAGAAGTAGGCAGAGAGAGAAGGGGAACTCAAGCCACATCATTGCATTCTAGGATAGTGAGCGGGGCCATGCAGCCTGTGTGAAAGGCATGTGTGCAGGTTATCTGGCATGAGCCTAGACTGTGTTTCATCTTCAGCCTGTGTTTCCGTAGTCTCGCCTCTCTGAAGAATATGATCCTTCTAACAGACAGACTACACTGTGTACTTGAACTTCTGCCTTGGAGTTTTCATGGCACATACCCTTCCTCCAAGTCACTGACTGCTAAACAATCATGCAATACAGCATGTTCCACGTGGAAACTTTTCACCTCTCTCCCAACACATGGGTCAAACAGCAGTGATCTGAGACACCTGACCACAGCTTGTGCACAACTTGTGCAGAGCTACTGACATGCAGAAAATTGAGGCCAAAATTGAGGCCTAAATTGAGGCTCAATATCCCACAGGGCTCTGGACAAACCCCATAACATGGAATGTCCCGCAGAACTAGCACTCATACTGTGGTTGATAATCCAAACAAAGGTCCCTGTGTCCTGAGGATTATGACATTTGTAACATCTACCCTTTGGTCTGATTGTTTCTGAGTGCTTAAACAGAATGAGTAGATTCAACAATGTTATTGCAGCAGAAATGACTGGGCATTTTTTCAGGTTAATATGAAATTGAAGAAGTCAATATCTCAACCATATTTCTTGGAATCTGGAGTCTATTTCGCTATTTCATTTGCTTATGGATACTTTCTCCCACCGAGTCAGTTGTTCCTTCATCTGAACCACTGTCTTTCATTTCCACCTGGACCTGTGGTCAGTTCCACATGTGTCTCCACACTGAGCAAGTCCATGAGAACATTCTCAGATCACCTCAGGCTGCACTTCCACCACCATTCCTGCTTGGGCATGATCTGTACTGCAATGATCCCACACTCATTATCCTGCTAAGGGAGCAGCACTCAAATTATTTACTGAGCCCCCACAGTGTTGGAGTCCTGTTACTCCACAGGCTCATTTGGGCCTTCCACCAATTATGTAGTTTATGTTTTATGAGTTTGACTTAGTTGAAATTGTGATACTTGGGCTGGGGCTGGAGGTTAGCGGTAGAGCTCTGGTCTTGCATGTGTGAGGCCCTGGGATCAATCCTCAGCACCACTTAAATAAAATAAAGATATTGTGTCCACCTACAATTTAAAAAATATTAAAAAAAAGAAATTGTGATACTTGCCATGATTGACTATGGTGACCGTACTGTTGTTTTTGAAAATGCACCTTGTCTTTAATATGTGATAATGGTTTCAGTTTCAAACTTGACTACTGTGATCACTCACAATAGTAGATTCAAAGACATAAATACATCATCAACCTCAATAGGTATATAAAACCAGTGATAAAATGCAACATATATAAAAATTAAAATTTTTATGCTATAGCTATAGAAAAAAATTATTTTCTATGGTAAAAATATGAACCAAGTCCATGATATCATACGTGTGGTTTAACATGGAAAGCTTGCCTTCCAGATCACATATGAGTGAAGATCTGTGCTCATTGCTTTTGCTCCTCATGACTGCAGAGGGCCATTATTGTCAACAGAGAAGGTACACTTTATAACAACTGCAAAGAATGTAATACTATCTTCATAAATATTAAATCTTATGGAGAATAACTACAGGATCAATGACTAAATTATTTGATTTATGAGAGGGATTTTTTCAAGATTATGGGGAAGAAAGTCAGTATAAAAATCATTTTGATTGCTGTATTGTGTCACAAAAGTATTATCAGAACACCATTTCAGAAGGATACCATTTAGGGCTGGGGATGTGGCTCAAGCGGTAGCGCGCTCGCCTGGCATGCGTGCGGCCCGGGTTCGATCCTCAGCACCACATACCAACAAAGATGTTGTGTCCGCCGAGAACTAAAAAATAATATTAAAAATTCTCTCTCTCTCTCTCTCCTCTCTCATTCTCTCTTTCAAAAAAAAAGTTAAAAAAAAAGAAGGATACCATTTAGATAGCATAGAATAAGACAAATCTCAGAATGAATATATGATAAAAAGTTGTTATGCACCCAATTGGAAATGATATGATAAATTAATCTAAGTGACTATAGCATTTAATGAAATGAATGTCCTTTAATTTTTAAAAGGTAATATATGTATTGTTTATTATATTACATATTTCATATATACATATATATGCTCTGAAAACTAAAACTTAATAGCAGAGTAGAAAAAGGAGGAGTAAATGAAGTTGGATGTAAATCATTTGAAATATAAGCAAATATCAATTGAGCAATTGAATATGAAGATGAGAGTGTGAGAAAGATCACACAATACAGGAGACCTAAGATTGTCATGGAACTGAATGGAAATTTCACATATATGTTAAAAGAAAATTCAAGATCTGCACATCAAGAATGTGTGTCAGAGACTTTCAACAAAACTAAATTAATTTAAACAATGACAGATATGCAGAGTTATAACAGATACTAACACATACAGGAATGAAAGAATGGAGATAGCAGAGGCATATATTAAAAGAGAATTAAGCGTTAGAAACTGGGCTGGGTTTGTGGCTCAGCAGTATAGGGCTCGCCTCGCACATGTGAGACCCTGGGTTTGATCCTCAGCACCACATAAAAAAATAAATAAGTGAAATGAAGGTATTGTGTCCAACTACAACTGAAAAATAAATATTTTAAAAATATTGTTTTAAAAAATATTTAGTTTTCAGTTGTAGTTGGACACAATACCTTCATGTTATTCATTTATTTTTATGTGGTGCTGAGACACAAACCTGAGCCACAAACTAAGTCCAAAATAAATATTTAAGAAAAGAGAGAGAAAGTAGCCAGGTTTGGTGGTGCACACTGTAATCCCAGCAGCTAGGGAGGCTGAGGCAAGAGGATTGTGAGTTTAAAGCCAGCCTCTGCAAAAGTCGTGGCACTAAGCAACTCAGTGAGACCCTGTCTCTAAATAAAATTCAAAATAGGGCTGGGGATGTGAACTCAGTGGTCGAGTGCCCCTGAGTTCAGTCTCCCGTATCCTCCTGCAAAAAAGAGTTAGAAACTAAGAGAAAAGATCATGCATGTACATTATAACGGAAGTATTAAAAGTAAAAATCTAAAAATAACTGAAATCTCTGTGTAGAAGCTTAGATGTGGTAATGGGAATACAGACAAGGACTTCCTACCTTACTCTCTCCTGAGGCCGAGGGCTGCAGGGTCCCTGCTCCAGGCAGTCAGCCTCCCCAACACAATCAGGCATCTTGGAAAGGCTGCATGTGGCCAGTAGAGACTGTATTTCAGAGACAGAATGACAGGAACTCTCCTCCCAGGGGTGGTTGATCACCCTGTCACCTGTTACCTCAATGACCTTGTTTACTAGGAATCATTTGGATGCACCCAGAGGAGCAACAGATCCTCTCCCAGAGGCACAGTGAGTCTCTGGGTGTAACTGTTAGGTTTATTAATTAGGAGTGCTACGTCATCCCTGAGGCTGTGTTTTCCCTGGTTGGACTGCCTCAGAAAGTAAACTTGAGAACCTAGAAAGCCACCAAAAGTTTCCAAGCATCTGATGGAAATGATCACAGCCCTCGATCCAAGCTGACCCTGAGCAGGACCCCAGAGGACACACTGGCTGCCTCAGGGGAGGCCACTGTGCCCCCTGCTCCTCCACCCTCCGTTTAGCACAGGCCTGACAGGGCAGCGGGGTATACTGTAGCCCTGACATCACTGAGGATTGTTACACACTTGGTTTGTTATGGAATCTGTTTGCTGTTTTAAAATTGTTTGCCATGGGGCTGGGGATGTGGCTCAAGCGGTAGCGCGCTTGCCTGGCATGCCTGCGGCCCGGGTTCGATCCTCAGCACCACATACCAACAAAGATGTTGTGTCTGATGAAAACTGAAAAATAAATATTGAAATTCTCTCTCTCTCTCTCTCTCAAAAAATGCATTAAAAAAATAAATTGTTTGCCATAATATAAAATTGAAATTTCCCTCCAAATTCCACTGTTAAATATTTCCTACACAATATATGATGCAATGTAAATGAAAAAGCCCATATACATATTCAAAACAGCTTAATTAATACAATAGCCATTACTATGAATACCTAAAATGTGTATAATATATTTCTTATTTCCTCTAGGGGTTAACATTTCTAAATGTTTTATATATTATCCTTTATTTTTTAAATTTAATGTTGGTATAAGTTTGATTTTGAAAGTATGTATGTTTGGAGGGTTTATGGACTTTCACTTTAAAAAAAATTATTTAATTTTTAGTTATAGGTGGACACAATATCTTTATTTTATGTGGTGCTGAGGGTCAAACCCAGTGCCTCATGCATGGTAGGCAGGTGGTCTATCCCAGCCCTGGACTTTCACTTTTTATAGATGGCATCATACTGCAAAAAAAAATTTTTTTGCACTCTGTTGCATAATGATCAGTCAGGGATGGCTACAGGAAGAGAGAGAAGAGGCTCAGGAGAACAATGTTTATTTTACTCAGAGGTCCTAGAGACAGGATGTTAATTAAGTAGGTGTTCAGGGCCACCAAGATGGGTGTAGGAAAGATGCTGCTGGAGGACCAAAGGGAGCTGGATCTACATGCTGTGAATTGCTTGCCCTCGGGCTACCGCACAGCCCCAAAGAAGCCTCTCTTTCAGATGGTTTTAGCTTGCCTATTTGTGAATTCTATCCCAAATACAGCAGACAGGTTTGGTAGCACCAAAAGCTGGTAACACTAAAAGCTACTAAGAACATGTAGCATCAGAGAGCTGCTGAAGAATTCCAGAATGACCAAGAGCTCCGGGAGAGCTGCTGGGAGCCATTAGCTCTGGCTGTGGAGAGCTGCTAACAATAAGAACCAAGAGCTTCTGGCTCCCGGAGTTCAGAGCTGTTAGCTGCACTGAGGGAGCTGCATTTTGCCTTTCTACAATTTCTATCCAAATTGAGCAAAAGAACCCTCAGCTAACTGGTAACAATAGTATACAAATACTTAAACAATCACTGACACTCTTTCATATATATGAAAACATAATGTAAGCCAAGAAATAGAAATAAAATCTAGTTACACACACGGAACCTTCAAAACTATCCCATTTTTGAAAAATCAAATATATACAATAAATTCCCCTGGTTGATCAAAAAATTCTAGAACTTCTTTCTCATTTATGTACAAATAACTGGAAAAAGTAAAACACTTTATGAACACTTATTTTAAGACTTGGTGGACACTGAAAAAGAAAAAGGATTTCATTTGAATTCCTGAACGGTAATGACAGATTTGGAATTAGGTGCAAACCGGCTTCTGAAGATGAATTTCAAAGTGTTACCTACTAAGTTTGTTTTTTTCCATCTGTCCAAATGCATTTGAAAGAAAATTCAGATGGATTCATTAACCATGGGATAGAGCAGCTGCAAAAACTTTAGTCTACAATTGACTTGTCTGCAATGACGTTCCTTCCAGCTGATTAAATTCCAGGAACTTTTAATGAGTTGCAGCTTTATGTGTCTGAATAAGCCAGCAAAATTACAGACAGGTTGGAAAAGAATCACAAGCACAAAAGGATAAGAAGACACAAAATGGTGTTGCTGCTTGACCACAGTATTATTATTTTTTTTTTTTTAAAGAGAGAGTGAGAGGGGGCTGGAGATGTGGCTCAGCGGTAGTGCGCTCGCCTGGCATGCGTGCGGCCCGGGTTCGATCCTCAGCACCACATACCAACAAAGATGTTGTGTCTGCCGAGAACTAAAAAATAAATATTAAAAATTCTCTCTCTCTATCTCTCTCTCTCTCTCCTCTCTCACTCTCTCTAAAAAAAAAAAAAAAAAAAAAAAAAAAAAAAAAAAAAAAAAAGAGAGTGAGAGAGGAGAGAGAGAGAGAGAGAATTTTTTTAATATTTATTTTTTAGTTCTCGGCGGACACAACATCTTTGTTGGTATGTGGTGCTGAGGATCGAACCCGGGCCGCACGCATGCCAGGCGAGCGCGCTACCGCTTGAGCCACATCCCCAGCCCCCACAGTATTATTTCTGCCATTGTAGTGGTGTGTAGATGAGTGCGTGGGCAGTGGGTTTCCATGTGCCCAAGACAGCATGGAGCCTGGCACAGAAGATGGGAATGCTGAACAGGCAGCACTATGTTGGTGTGTACTGAAGCACAGAATTCCAAGGAGAGCAGTGCCACATAGAAAATGAAGGTGAACATATCCTTCAAGAAAAGTTATGCTTCAAATGAAAAAAGCAGATACTCATCATAATGCAATACTTCAAAATCTGATTAAGGGTTGTGAATGTTGGCCGGCTCTATGGACCACCTCCACGCAACTGCCCATAATCTATCCCTGTAATACACTTTATATTGTCAGATTTTCATTTTTGTTTTGTTTTACTTTGGTTTTTAGTCCCCCCCGGACTATGTAAAATTATCAACATTAACTTTTTACAGTTTATTTATTTCACTTTCATATAATTTCTCAGAGGTATTAAATTGTGTAGAATCTCTTAGAGCATTCTAATTTGTTTTACAGATTTTATTCCAAATTTGACTCTCTAGAAGCACATTCTCACAATACTGACTTCGGATAATCATTATGCACGTACATTAAACCACTGATACTTGCTCAGAAAATGGAGAGAAGTCCTTTTTGTTTGCTTCCATGTGTGAAAGATGACATTTCTCAAGATCATGGCTCTTTGGGTGACTGCGTGTTGTGTGGTGACTCCTTGTGGTTCTTGACCAATCTCATCAAAAGGCTTAGGTTTCCATCACGGTAATTCAGATGACAGTTATAAAGTTTCGTGCATAGAAATACTAACTGCAGTGATATGTTTATATCTTTTGGGATTATCAACGGAACCAGAAACATGGAGATGGAGTAAGCAGGTTTCCTGCGTTGGGCATTTTTTAATTTCCATATATTTGTAAAAAATCCCAAACTGTTCTTGTCACTGACTTCTCACTTTATTGCATTTTGATCAGAAAAGACCCTCAATATCAATATATCTAAGATACCCCAAAAAACTTGGAGTTCAAAAGTAGACAAGTGTTCATGGCCATAGAGCTAAGATAACATCTGGAAATGAGAAGCTGGGAAGTCAGCACAGCCTTC
This sequence comes from Urocitellus parryii, assembly GCF_045843805.1. Classification (NCBI taxonomy): domain Eukaryota; kingdom Metazoa; phylum Chordata; class Mammalia; order Rodentia; family Sciuridae; genus Urocitellus; species Urocitellus parryii. The sequence goes on from NC_135545.1 coordinate 8,114,286, forward strand.
AAAGCCTCTGGTCAATGGGGACACCGAGAAGCCAGGGCCAAGAAAAACAAGGTCATTAAGAAATCCACTGAGACAGGACAGTGTCTTCCCTGTTCTGAAAATAATATTAGGGACTCTCCCAGATGATAAGAGGCAAATTTCTGTTGGTAAGAGGCAAATGATGCATAGAATAGTCACTCACATTGTGGTAGTAGGAGCAAATGTGACTCCATTTTGTTTTATGACTTCATTCTGTAAAACAACCATGCCAAGTAGAAGAGTCATGACTGGAGCAAGATATTCTTTTCCTTTTGCTCTAGAAACCTTTAAGAACACAAAACTACCTAATGGGGCATTGTTTCTGTAACTAGGGTAACGGGGCTCTGTTTCTGTAACTGGGGTGACTGGGCTAACTGTGACTGGTTAGGCTTCCCTCCGCTTGACTGCACTGTCCTGCTTCTGTCACCTGGCTGGCTTGCATTGGCTAGACCCCCCTGAACATCCCTTTTGTGGTTTTCAGGCTTATAAGGAGTGCCCTTGCAATTATTCGGGCCTGATCAGGGGAACAGCTTTATGTTCTGGTCAGCCGCCACCGGTGTGCTTCAATAAAGGCTTGATTCGATTATACGTGAGTGGTCTGGAAGTCAGTTTATGAAACCCAGGGACGAAGCTTTAACTATAACATGTGATTACCTCTATTACTGAAATAAAAGTCACACTCTTGAGTGTGGTCTTAAGATGATGATGAGATGTGTGACCTGCAAAGACGCATGATGTAGCACCTGGGTGTAACTAACACTCCATGTGACATCAAGAGATGGGGTCCCTGCCAACCTTGGATGCCAAAAAAGCTGTATTCCTTTGTCCTTCAATTCAGCCCAAGATTTCTGTCCACTGTGTGCTGCCTCTTTTGGCACAAGCATAAGAATAAAGAGTCAGTCTCATTCCTCAATTGTGCTTTATTGATTGATTGATTGTAGTGCTGAGATTCCAGTTGTGCTTTTATTCTTCTGATAGCATAAGAGCCCATGAAGTCAGTAGCACTATGATTACGATTTTTAAATTTTGTTGAGACTTGTTTGTGGCCTACATTGTAATCTATCCTAGATAATGTCCCATGCGCTGGGGAGAAGAATGCTTTCTGTAGCTGTCGGATGAAACATTCTGTAGCTGTGTGTTAGATCCAATTTGGTCTAGGGTGCTGCTTAATCCTGCTGGTTGTTGATTTTATGTATGGATGATCAGCCCCTTGCTGAAAATGCAGTGTTGAAGTCCCGTTATTGTGTTGGAGTCTGTCTCCACTAATTTCTATTAATATTTGCTTTTTATATTTGGGTGCTCTAATATTGGAGAGATATATACTTGTTTAGAATTGCTTTTCTCTCTTGCTGAACTGACCCCTTTGTGATTGTCTGGTTTGGACCTAGAATGTCCCCAAGGTCTCTCGTGTTCAGAGTTGGGGCTTTGGGGAAGTAACTGCATCCCGAGGGCTCTGGCTTCACTGCTGGATTAATCTAGGGATGGCTGAGTGGACTACTGGGAGGTGGGACCTAGCTGGAGCCCACAGGCCAACAGAGGTGTGTCCTGGAAGGCTTTTCTTGTCCCCAGCCCCTTCTGTTCTTTCTTTTTGCTGAAAAGTCTCCTGTCAGCTTCTCTTCCAACCAGCGACACCCCTCGCTACACCGTCATGAACTCGCCCACTCCATCTCTGACTCTCCACCTAGGGTCTTCTGCCTGCCACATCTTTTCCCTGACGAAGGTCTTCCAGTCCCCACCCTACCCTTCAAGCCAGAGTCCTCAGGAGCTCCCGCTGCTCCTCTTGCAGCAGTTTGGTCCCCTTTCCCTCAGTGCTCCCACCGGCCTCCATGACAAGTATTCTGCCACCCAGATGGCCCCTTCACACCCACTCCCTTCCTCCCTTTCCTGGAGTGGCAGAAGAAAACAGGCAGCAGGTGAGGCTGGGACTCAGGTGTGTGAGGGGTAGAGGGGCCACCTGACCACGGCTCCCAGAGCTCTTCAGGTTTGGCCAGGGTCTCCTCACACTTTGCTGCCTCCCTCTTGCTTCCCATGCGCCTCAGTGCCATGCTCTGCCCCGTATGTCCAGGAGAACGTTCGGGTCACAGGACCCCCCCCCCCCACTGGAGCACTCGCAGCAGAACTTCAGGCTGCCCCAGTGCACCACACGGTGTGTTTCTGGTGTAGGGCTGGTATTTAAGAGATTGACTTGGTCTGACAAATAGCAGAAGCCCCTCTCCATGCTGCATCACCGAACTCCACTCAAACATCAGCCCAAAGCTTCAGTCTTTCAAAAAAAAGGACAGCTGGGCATGTTGGTGCATTCCTGTAATCTCAGCCACCTGGGAGGCTGAGGCGGGAGAATTGCAAGTGAAAAACCAGCCTCTACCTCAGAGCAAAGCCTGTCCAAGGAAGGGACATGACCTTTGGAAAGACCCACAGAGCACTCCTAGGCACATTGCTGTAAGGGGGGGGGGTCCGGCGGAACGTCGGAGGAAGAGACCACACACAAGAGACTTACTCCATGCAATTGGCAAAAGGGGATTTATTGGGGATCCATTCCAGCATTCCAGCGCGCTGGGACTCTGTGCCCACTCAAGAAGGGAGTGCAGCTCAGAGCCCAGAGCAAAGGTCAAGCAGAGCTTAAGTACACTTTTTGGAGAGGGCGGTGGGCTTTGCATACATCAGAACAAATCATCATGAGGCGCGGGGAAATTGAACAACAACTCTGAGATGTGATTGGCACATTCATTGGCGGGAACCGGCCGGGCGGCGGTGATTGGTCATTCTTAAGCGGGTTACACATTCAAACTGATTGGTTCGGGCCCTGTGAGGAACTGCCCTAGGCTAAACGGCCAGTAGGGCATTGTTTTAACTATCTCAGGAATCTGGGTGTAACAGAGGAACTTAATAATACCTAATCTTTTACATTCAAGCTTTCCAGCTTAGAAACTTTACCCTTTCAATTGCCACCCTGCTAAGTTGTTTATCTACAAATAATAGGTGTCCCTGACTCAGTCAGGCTAGGTGGGGATCCAGAGCAATCTCTCTAGCAGCCACCAATCAGCATGAGACAGGGAAATACCTGGGATGCCAGATGACCCTCCCAGTAGTTTATGGTGTTGGGAAACCATGTAATTCAGCATGAACACCCCTCTTGGCTTAAATCAATCAGTTCAAATGAATTCCCCTCTTGTAGTAACCAATCACCCTTACCCAACTTGTTCCAGCCAGTGAATGTGCTAATCATGTTTTAGAGTAGTTGTTTGATTTTCCCACGGTGTGTGATGATTTGCTAAGAGATGCTATGATGTATGTGGGGTCCCTGCCTTCTCCAAAGAATGTATAAAACTGCTGCAAACCCTGGGCTCGGGGCCTCTCAGCGTCACCAGTTGCTGTGTGTGCGTGGAGGACCGAGCTAGTTCACAATAAACACCTCTTTGCTGTTTACATCGATCTTGGTCTCTGGTGATCTTTTGGGGGTCTCGAATTCGAGCATAACACGTTTGAGGTCAGCCTCAGCAATTTATCAAGGCTCTAAGCAACTTGGCAAGACCCTATATCAAAATAAAGATAAAAAAGGGCTGAGGATGTAGCTCAGTGGTAAAACACCCCTGGGTTCCATCCTTTGTTTAAAAAAAAAAAAAAAAAGAAAGGAAGGAAGGGAGGTGGGCTAATCTAGAATAACAACCAATCACTGGTTTATCAGCCTGTTTACTAGATGGTTTAAAGATATTATTTTCAATTTTCAAAACAATCTTGGAGGGTTATCATTACCATTTCCACAGGATGAATTCATGTTCAGAGCAAAAGAACCTTAGCAAGTGGGTGACAGAAGCTGTGACTCCATCAGGCACTCTTTCTGCTAAAATGAGAGTGAGTGACAACATAGGTGAAAGTTGGGGGCACAGGGATGACTTTCCTTTCTGCTGTATATCCTTAGCAAGTCACAGAGCCTATCTTATTTAGTCACCCCAGCTGGAAAAGAGGCAGCACGCCACCTCCTGGCAGTCTGGGTGAGCACTTACATAAATGTGGCTCAGAGCAAATCACATGTCATCATGGGGCAAGCAGACAACATGGATGAGTGAAAGAGGACAGGAGGGGACAGTGGGGACAGAGCTGCTGCTACATATCTGCAAACCACTGTCACAAAGCACAGCAGCCCAGTGTTGCCAGTCAGTCTGAGATGATCTGCTTCAAAGGGGTGGATTTCAAACCATTTTGTGGAAACTCAGGGTTCTTCCCAGGTGTAATGAGGCAAAATTAAGGAACAGGATGAGACATGGAAGGCAGGACTTTGGGTCCCTCCCCAGCTTTAACATCAGTGTTTTGCATTCCAACTGTGATTGCAGTTCTTCCTCAAAGGAAGTGATGAGATGGCTACTGTTATTATTCCCATTCCACAGATAAGGAGACTGAGGCACAGACAGAGTTAATCACCTGCCCAAGGTCACAGAGCAATTAATAATCAAACTGGAATCAGAATCCAGATTGTCTGCAGTTAATTAATACCTTGCTAAGCTGTTCCCTACTTACTTCCTTAACCCATTTGGTTAAAGCTTATCTTTCCCCATCAGGTTCCTGTTTCTCAAAGTGCCCTTGTTCATTCTATTTCCGAGACTCTCTTGAATCCAGGTGGCTCTCTATCAGTGCTCCCTGCCCACTTCAGGGCATCTTCATCCTGACACCTCTCCTAGGGATGCCTGCAAAAGCCTCCTGACTGGTCTGCTTCCATCCTTGCCTCCTAGGCTATTCTCAGAGAAGCCAGAAGAACGTTTTAAAAAACATGTTACTCTTTCAGGAAGGCATCCAATAGTTTCACAAACCATTCGGAATAAAGGTCAAACTTCTAACCTTGATATGCAAGGTCCTGCACAATCCATCTCCTTCAGTTCTCACCCTCTCACTCAGGTCCAGGCAGGCTGGCCCCCAGTCGCTCCCGCAGCGCACAGGAGCCTCCATTCCTATACCGCTCTAACTTCTCCACAAAACCCAAGTCCCTCTAAAGTCACCACGGGATTCTGACATCTGGCAGTGCCTGCACTTCCTAGGAGCGCTACAGACTGCTGTGAGATGATGAGTTTAGCGCCCCAACTTTACTTCCTGCATTTCCACCCCCCCAAAACATCCCAGTTACCTACTCAGGTACCGATTTCTCGGCGATCTCCCTAAATCCCCTCAATATATACGGATTTATCAAAACATTCCCACTTCTTCAAAATACCCGAACCCCTCTAATATCAGCTCAGCTCTCTTATTTCAAACCGATTCCTCCATCACGCTCTCCATTCCTCGAGAACTCCCCGGTTCCCGGGATGGTACTCTCATTCCTGGCAAAATGTCCTTATCCCCAGCTCCTCGCCCCCCACAACTAACCCGCCCCAGGGTTACTAAGGCAACGCCAATCCGCGGCTCCACCCCCTTCTGCGCCAGCCGAGGCCGCCCGTTACCATGGAGACCAGAAAATGCCCCTCCCAGTGGCCCTCATCCATAGACCCGGCACCCTGGGCCCAAACCTCTAGGACCCTGAGATGTACAGGGGACCCAAAATGGGAGGAGTGCTCGGCACTCCTCCGCAGGCACCCGAATAAGCCCCAAGCAGCCCGCACAGCTCAGACGGAGCGCCCACGGCGGCTCCTACCGCGCGCGCACTCTCCGTGCGACCGCCGTGGGCGCGGCGCTCCGCCTCCTGGGAGTTGTAGTTTCGTGTTTGCCGCCGCAGCAGGGACCGGTGGCCGGCCAATGGTGAGCGGGATGGGGGCAGGAACAAGGTTACTGAAGCCAGGCATCAGAGCCGGCGCGATCCCCACCCTAGCAATGAAGAAATGATGACGCGCCAGCCCTCCTAGCCAGTCTGCCATTTTATTCTATGATCTTTCTAAACCAGAGTTTAGTTTTGCACAGGCACTGGGGTACAGTGGAGAATAAAATCGATCTCTCACTTTGGTGTGTGGGACGATTGTTAATAATTGCAAACACAGGTCAATGGAAAACACAATATGTGTTAACAGGTAATTGGGGTGGTTTGGGGGTTGCGGAAATGCAGGCAACATTAAAACATTGGTACATATACTAATCCATTTATCCCCAAGCCCCGAGGTAGGTTCTATTATTATTCCCAAACCTTAATACAGAGAGGTCAGGCAACTGAAGGCCACATGGTTGGAGCTGGGATTTCATACTTGATAAACTTAACCACAATGCTAAACTGGTAAATAGCCCTATGGTATGATTCCAGGAAGTAGTGCTAAGAATAAAGTAGAAAGAGGGTAAAGTGACTTTAGAAGGAATGCTCAGGGATGGCTTTCAGGAAGATACGATACTTCAGCAGAGACCTGAAGGGACTGATTTCACTTGTGGGATGAGCATGTGGGATATTAAGCTGGACTATATAGAGAGGAGTAAAGGCCACTAGCCTTGTTTTTTTTCTTTTTTCCCTTCTTCTTGCATTTCCCAAGGGCAAAATATCACTGTACATGCTGCTTCCTCTGCCAAGGATGTACTTCTTCATCCTCTTTTCTTAGCCAACATGTCTTTCAAGTTTCAGTTCTAGAAGAATCATCTACCCTGGCCTGTTCTGCTGACCATACATCTATCTCTTCCTGCTCTGTATTTCTAATGGAGCTCCCAGGAAACCTCAATGATGCTGCTCTGTGGACCATACTTTGAAAAGCAAAAGTCTAGCTAACCCCCTGGATGACCCAAGACACATAAGCCATAAGGGCTCATTGTTATATATCTCTGAGGTGCTGTTGTTGTTTACACAGCATTAATGTACCCAGAGATATCAGATAACTTTATTAAGTCCAGTTTCTTCCTTGAGATTTACTATATGGGTGCTGGTAGAAAAGTCTTTTTGCCATGGAGCCATGAAGTTACCAGAACTTCAAGTAGCAATATTTCTCAGCCAAGAGAGGGCCTTCTTTGGAAGGAATCCACAAAGAACAGGAGAAATGAGAGGAGAAACCTGACATTGTTACAGCATTAAGCATCAGTTGAAGCCCTTGACTTCTCACAACTTGAACCTCTGAACTGTCTTTTGTTGCTGTTCATTGCAACTGCATTATCAGAGTTTGCTTGAATTGCAGGCCCCACTCCAGACCTACTGAATCCAACTGCATCTCAACACAATTTTGAGAAGTGCTCAGTCCTCAACCAGGACTTTCTAGCCTACATCAGTTGTGACAACAGAAACCTCAACTGAACTTCCCTAAATCACTAAGGTATCTTTTATTTAAGAAGTCCTGTGGTAGAGCAGACTCCAGGAACTCCCATCAGCCAAGCAAAGGTCAGACTGTCTTCATCTTTCAGCTCAGTCCTCCACAGTGTGGGTTCCTACTCACACCATCTCAGGGTGACTGCAAAGCAGGTCTATACCAGACCATCTCATTCTGAAACTTCTTAGGAATGAGGGAATCTTTCTTAGAAGTTCCACCCCAACCTGAGCAGACTCATTGGCTAGGACTGGTCACAGGTCCATTCTCAAACCAATCACTGGCAAAGATGATCAGCAGGGGCCAGTCATTTGAGGGTCCAGAGGAGAAAGACGAGGCCTGAGCTGCCATGGCTCCTCCATCCACCTGGCCCCAGGAGGCTTTGTTGATAGAAAATAGAGGGACACTAGCCAGCTCAATTTTCTTCTGCTTCTGGACCTCCCACCTTCCCCCTGAAGCCATGAACTCAGCATGGAAACCAAAATAATACTGCTTTATTCTGGTCTTTAAGCACAATAGTTCAGACAGTTCCCCTTCCTGAAGCCCATCCCTCCAGACCCCTGTTGCCCTTCCCCCCTTTTTCCAGGAATGGCCAACCAGAAAGTGAAGAAACACCCAGACCATTCTCCTCAGTTCTCTCTCCACCTCTCTTTTTTGTCTCATCTCCTTTTAAAATTCCCTCTCTTCCCTGTCTCCTCCTCCTCTTCCTGGTTCCCACCCTCACCCTCTTGCCTCCCCTGCATTTCCTTACTTCTTTTCCATTTCTGCATCTTCCTGTGTCCTCTCCTCCATGGGTCTCCCCTTTTATCTTCTCTGCCCTTTCCTCTCCATGTCTTCTTGTCCTCCTCTGCTCCCCCACCCCCTGGTGTCACCCCTTCCCTCCACTATTGCTCCCTCCCCCCAGCTCAGCCCCTCTCCTGCTTTCCACCTTGGCCTGACCCTGTTTATACCTCTCATCACACGTTTCCTCTTCCGAGGGAAGACCTCTGAATCCACCCATCAGCAGTTTCAACTGCTGTGGCTCTAGGACCTCAGAGACCATTGCCAGCTTCCCCTTGGACCCAGAGAGGCAAACTGCCAAGATGAAGTCCCTGGATGACCCAGGAAGTGACCAGAGGGACTGGGGTGCCCTCCTTGGCCTCAGCACTGTTATCTTTGGGATTGAAGAATGCCCTCCAAGTGGAGGGTGGCAGGTAGAGGGCAGAAGGGTCAGGGCTCCTGGGCGCTCCCCCAGCAATCCCTGAGCAGGTCCATGTGGAATAAGGCTGCCCCGGTGAGGAGGCGGGCTGCAAAGAGGTGCCGGCAGGGTAGGTGTCGAGCCGCATGGATGGAGCAGCTGCAGTGGGTCAGCGCTCCGTCCAGGAAGAAGTCTGAGGTGCCATCCTTCAGAGCAAACCCAGCTCCGGTCCAGTGGAAACCCTGGGTCCCGTGCTGCCTGGCGAAGGCCAGCTCCTCAGCCACCAGGTCTGCCAGCTCTGGCCCACAGGCTGCTCTGAATTTGGCCAGTGGCTCCCAGTCTACCTCCTCCTCTCCTGAGGGGCAGCAAAGCCTCTTTGGTTCCCTTGGGCCTTCTTCACTTCCTTCCTGCAGGGTCTCCCTTGCAGCTGGGGACTCACTCCTCATCACTGCCCGTTCTGGATTGCCTTCCAACACAGTTCCCATGGGGGTAGTGCACAGGATCCCATTCCCCAGCCCTGGACCCCTCCCTCCTGTGTCCAGCCCTTGTCTTGCTCTGTTTGTGGGGCCCATGGACGGGGCTCCCTCTCCGTCTCCATTTGCCACATCTGTGACCCTGGTGTCCCCGAGCTGGATCACAACTATGTCTTCCAGGCCTCGTCTTCTTTTGGTCCCCGACCTCTCTCCCCTCTCTTCTGCTAGCTCTGGCCCCCTCCTCCCCTCTTCTCCCCCCAGGGACCCCCTCCGATCTCCGTTCTCAGGGACTAAATCCAGGGGCTTCTCCAAATGGATCCCACTCCAGTTTCTGAGACCCAGTCTCTTGTCCTTGTCCACTTCTGCCTGAGGCCCCTTCCAGTCTCCGAGTTTCAGACCACTTGCTCTTTCTTCCTGCAACGGGACTCCCCTCCAGGGGCTCCCTTCAAGACCTCCTGCCTTTTCAGACTCAAACTGGGTTCCCCTCTTTTCTATGATCTCTAACACCCTAATCCTTTGATCCTCCAACTGGCCTCCCCTCCAGTCTCTGATCTCTGGCCCTCTCAAGTGATCTTTCTCTAACTGGGTCCCTCTCCAGATAATCCCATCCAGCCCCCTCACTTTCCGGTTCTCCAACTGGACTCCTCTCTGTTCTCTGGCCTGCAATCCCCTCCCCTTCTCACTTTCTAGCTGAGCTCCTCCCCAATCACTGGTTTCCAGACCCCTCACCCTCTCATTCTCGACCTGGGTTCCCCCCCTCCCGGGCTGGCTGTCCAGCCATGCTCCATCACCATCAGCGCCCTCGGAGGCTGCCTCCCCCACTGCGTCCGCCCACTGCATGGCCACCAGGTCGCGAAGGCACTGTGCCACACTGTGTGAGGGGCTGAGGCGGCGCAGAAGTCTCTTGCGGTGGCCACGCACCAGGGCGCACGCATCCAGATTACGGGATGCTTCATAGGCACGGAAACGCACCCACATGTCATGGCGGGGTGCCCAGTTGTGCTCGAAGTACTTAACAAAGGCGGCCGGGCCCTGGGCACGCAGCTCAGCTAGTGCCTCAGAGTAGGCTGCATAGGATGCCGCGCCGGCCAGGCGGCACAGCAGGGGCCACAGACCTGGGTCTTCTTGGGTGGCACCGCCCAACTCCTGAGCCTTGCTGAAGAGCGTCTCGAGGCCTTGCGCGCGGCAGATCTGCACTCGTGCGCATGGCAGCAGCTGGCGCACGGCCCGCAGCTGTGCTGCCACTTCTGGCCCCGCAGTGAGGCAGCGCACTCGGCCCTTGACGTCGGGTGCGCTTTGAAGCAATGAGACCAGCACAAAACGTAGGAGGCTTGGCGTGCCAGGGCGCGCCACACAGCAGGCAGCCTGGCGTGCGCGTCCTGCGCTATCCACGCACAGCACCGCCAGCAGGTCCAGTGTGCCCTGCAGGCCAGGCAGTCGGTCCACCAGGAGTATGCGCGGGAAACGCCGCAACAGCGCCCTGGTGCGCGATGTCAGGAAGAACACAGTCTCTACCATAGCTTGGTCCTCTACGAACACCAGCTTCACCTGCGGGGGAGGGCAAGGAGGTAGGAAAGAGGTCAGGGAACAAAGGGGCCGCCCCGCCCAGCTCCCCAGACAGCGGCCAAAGGGGAAAAAAAAAGCAGACTGAGCCCGATTGTTTGGGTTTGAGATCCAGGCACCACGACCTGTTAGCAATATGATATCTACACACACACTTTTTGCCTAGCTTCATTTTTTTCCTGCTGGGAACGGAGTGTTCATTGCTTAATGAGTCGTCAGGCGGCCTAGGGGAAGTGATTCTCACAGTATAGGCCCTGGACCAGGAGCAGCAGCTGACAGATAGACATACACCTTGTGGGGTTCACCCAAGACCTACTAAGGCTGAAACTCTGGATGGGACCCAGAAATATTTTTTTACTCCTCCATGCTGGGGCTTCCTAGGGCTGAATTAGGAGACAGTATAGTGGTAAACGGTGGACCAAAGAGGTAGAACGTTCAGATTGAGTCCTACCCCTACCATAGCCTAACTGCTTGACTTTCCCTCTCAGTATCTTAGTTCAGTTCCTCCTTAAACCCTCTGGGTTCTGAGACTTCTCGCCCTAGGAACTGAATACTCATTTCTTCCAGCAGAAGAGAGCAGCAGTTGAAAGCAAAGCCCCTCCCTGAGGCCAGATGACCTGACCCTTCCTGGCTGGCTGGCTCCTGAAATTTCCCTAATCTCCCTCTCATCTGTAAAGTGGAGAGTTCCTCTCTGAACAGTCCTCAGTGGGCAGTGGCATGCCTGTAATCCCTGCACCCTGGAAGGCTGAGGCAGGAGGATCACAAAGTTTGAGGCCAGCCTGGAAAACTTAGGAAGACCCTAATAATAATTATAGTAGTAATAATACTAGGGCTGAGTATGTAGCTGGGTAGTAAAGCAACCCTGGGTCCAATCCTCAGTACCACCAGAAAAAAAAAAAAAAAATCCCTCTGATTGTTAGGAAGAAATGCATCTAGAACTTTTCCTGGCACAAATAGCATCACTACTGTTATTCATTCTACAAGTTGTAAGTGCTCTCTAAGAGTTCAATATTAGAATAATGAGCTCTGCCCCAACACCACCATCCCAATTAAGCCAAGGCCCCACCTGTCTCCAGCTCCTGTGGGACACGGCACTTGCCACCCTCCAGGACTTGGTATCTTTTTTGTCAATTCACCCACTACCTGTTGGCCCTCCCTAAGATATAAGCCCCACAGGGCCAGAATGTTGTTCCCTTTTGCATCTCTGATGCTTTTCAAGGCACCTGTCCCAGGAAAACAGTTTGAAACATCTGGAGGGAGGGAGGGAAATCCAATGGCCACTTCTCAGGAGTGGAGTTTCAGGTAACAGACTGCATTTGAATCTCAGGTTTGCCTCATTAGTTATGGGACCCTGGGCAGTGACATTCCCCTCAATGAGCCTCAATTTCCTTGTCTGGCAAAATGAGAATATCTATTTAAAATGGAATGTCCTGGTGAGGCTAAAATGAGGTCAGTCCTGTCCAAGGTTTGCAGCAATGCCTGGCATGTGCAGATCCCAGCTATACATCATCCACCTGTTACTCAGGCCCAACACTCGGGGCGATGATTCTTTTCTCTCCTTCTCCATCCTCCACATGCAATCCATGCCTAAATCCCAGAACTGTTCCTCAGAATGAGGCCAGATCCTAGCCACTTCTCCCTAACCCTACGGCTACCATCCTGGCTGGGGCCACCACATTCTCCCACCTGGGCTTCAGGAGTCCACTTTCACCCTGTCTGTTCCCCACAGTGGCAACAAGAAGCATTTTCAAAACTCCCATTAGATTGCTCCCTCCCCTGCTTGAAAGAGCTTCCCAGGCCTTCTCCTCACACTCCAATTAAGATCAAGAATCCACATCACAATTATGGGCCTTGGGAGATGCTGTGGCTTGAATATGGGCAGTGCCCATATGCTTAAACCTTGTCCATCAGGGCAGCAGTATTGGGAGGTGCCATTGGCCTTGAAGTGGTGGGGCTTGTTGGGAGGTCCTGAGGTCACTGGAGATGTGTCCCTCAAGGGAACTGAGGGACCCATTGGGCTCTCACTGTCCCTTTCTCTCTCTCTCTCTCCTTCCTGGATGGACATCAGGGTACTTGCTTTGGCCTGTATAGGCACCACGAGGTGCCATCCTCACCAGAGCCCCAAACCAGTGGGGCAGCTCCATCTTGGACTTGGACCTCGTAGAACCATGAGCCAAAACACACCTCTTCTTATTTCCCAAGTGGCCCATGCCTGGTGTTGGCTACAGTGATACAAAGCTGACTAATAGGGGAAATTAGCCCTTTTGATCTCATCTTCTGTTTCTCTCCCACTTTGGTCTCAGTCACTCTGGCCTCATTATTGCCAAAAAGTCACGTGATGGGGAGGAGAGATTGGTAGCTATGAGCCAGGGTCCCCCATACTGTGCCAGTGGCTGGGGTCCCTCAGCCAGTCCCTAAGAGAGCTGATGTACAGCTGCAGAATGAGGCAGGATTGAATCCAGTTGGACCACACGTCTCTCCACAAACATCTGCACCACCCAAGCCCATGCTACAGGACCGTTTCAAAAGTGTTGCGCTGTACTCTGTTTAAAAAAAACAAAAACAAACCTACTGTTCGGTTCAAAAAGAAGAATGAAATGCTTTCCTAACCCTGAAATAATATATTCAGCATTGAAATTAAAAATATTTCTTAAAAAACCAGTATGCTTACAATTGCATGAGTTACATAACTGCTAACAATTTTTTGACCATCATTAATCTGTACATCATTACTCTATGATTTAATCTTCTTAGTGGATGTTCAATCTAGACCTGCTCTGTCCTGCTAGCCATGAATCCCATGTTTAAATTTAAAAATTTAAGACTAGGGATGTAGCTCCAGGGGTAGAGCCCTTGTCTAGTATGAATGCATCTCCAGCACTGCAAGAAAAAAATTTAAATATATAAAAATTCATTTCCTAAGCTGCATTAGCCATATTTCATGTGTTCAACAACTACATGAGGCTAGTGTCTACTAGGCAGCAGAGATTTATAACATGTCCATGATCACAGAAAATTTTATTGGACAGCAATGGTCTAGAAAGTGACTTAAATATAAAAGCTATAATGGGTTTTTATAAAGTGCACATTTCTACAGAATTAGGGAAGTTCACATCCTCTTCTCCCTGGGAGTCAGGAATAGACATAGACAGTAAAACATTTGCCTTGAGACTTGTCCAGAAGCAAGCACTTGACTAACCAGAAGCTAATTTCTGCTCTTCCATGGAATACTCTGATTCCTGATCTTGGGTTTTCTTCAAAGTCTATAAGCTTTTCTTGTATACCCACTTTTTCCTTAAACCCTACGCTAGGCCAAAAGGAGAAAAAAAGACCAAGGCAGGCCCCAAGTCCTGCCCTGTTGGATGGTCAAGAGTCAATGAGCAATAGGACAGTTGGTGCTGCTTTCAGCTGAGAGGCACAAGGATCAGAAAATTAAGAGTTCCTAGAGCCAAGAGCCAGACTGTCAGAGAAATCCAAATCCAGGTTTGTCTACCTACCAGCTGCGTATGTTTACACACCAGCTGTGTGACTTAGGGAAAGTGTCTGTATTTCTCTGTGCTTCACTCTTTCCTATCTGCAAAGACAGGGAGCATAACTGCAACTACTTTATAAAGATAATATGTGGACTGAAAGGGTTAATCTATGTGAAGCACGCAGGCAGTGCTGGCGTGAGTGTTCGCTGGGTGTCAGTGGTTACCTGAGTGTGGAATGCATGCTGAACAGAAAGGCTAATGGGACCAGGTTGCTGTGTCTCCCTCTGATGGAGTAAGGGTCATCTCATGACTTTGTGAAAGTGACCAAACAGGTCTGACCCAGAGTTTTCTGGCCGGTGGTTCATCTGCATGGTGGTTCATTTGGGGGACACAGGAGCCCAGGGAGGAGCAGACTTTGAGGACCCAAGTGAGTGTAGGTGTCACCTCCAGACACACAAGTTGGTAGCAGAAGAAGCATCTACCTTAGAAGATTCTATTTTATGTGCTAACACCAGAAATCTCAGCACTATGTTCTACCTATGCCTCTTCCTACATCTGAGTCCATGTTTCCTTTATCACAAGATCAGAAGAGTACTATTTTCCACTCTGATGTGCGGGGGACGCGGGGGGGGGGGGGATTGAGGGAATAAAAATACTAGCTGGAGAGCTAACACCTAGAGGGCTTCCTACTTTCTAGGCATTGTTTTCTCCTCTCCCTGTTACATACAAACCTATTCCTCACATAGCAATAGGTATTATCTGTTGTTCTATAAGGTATTATCTATTGTTATTGTCCCCAAACTGAGGCTCATAGAAATTAGGTAGCCTGTTCATAACTTGTTCAATGTCCCAAAGCCACACATAGCACAGTCAGAATGTGTAAAAAGCTGTCTAGCACATATCAACATAGAAGTTAGCAGCTGTTATTTTGTCCTTCCAAAGTTGGCTGATCTAATGCAAAAATAGGCTCTTGAGCATAGAGAACACTCCTGCTGGGAGTGAGCTGCAGGAGGCCCGGAGTCTACAGAGCAGGGGTACCCTGAGCCCCAGATCCAGGCAGGGTTTTGGGAGGGTCTTGGTGAAGTGGCTCCCCAGAATGTCCTTTATCCTTTTCCAAGTAATTGCAGTTCTCTCCATCCTGGACACTAGGTAATTATGCACCTCTTCTTACTACTTGCAGGTAGGCAGGTCATGTGACTTGCTTTGGCCAATGAACTGTGAGCAGAAATGACCTCAGACATCACTTCTGGACAGAGCCCTAACTGCCATCCCAGACAGATAGAGTACAGCCTGTCCTTCTGGGTGCCCAGATGAAAGACTGGCAGTATTTCCTGCTTCCTCTCCTTGTGGGTGAGCAGTGAGTAAAGCCCACTGAGCTCAGCCACTGAGATGCCAGGGCTGGTTGTTACTAGAGCAAACCCCAGGCCTGACGCGGCCCCATCATTTGCCCCCTAATTTTTCCTCTTAAAAGAGAAACAAATGGGTATAGTACATTGGGATTATTTCACACTTTTCATTTTCTTTTTAAAAATTAATTATTGGAGCTGGGTATGGTGGCGCATGCCTATAATCCAAGAAACTTGAGAGGACTGTAAGTTTGAGGCCAGCCTCAGCAACTTAGGGAGGCCATGTTTCAAAATAAAAAATAAAAAGCACTGGGGATGTGGCTCAGTGGTAAAGTGCCCTGGGTTTAATCCCCAGTGCCAGAAAAAAAATTAATGGTTTGAATGTGCAAATTTCACATGGCCCAAAAGTGAAACGATGGAATTCATGTAATTAAGCAATTAAATGTCACACTCCCAGCTCTCCATTATAATCATCCCATTTCTGCTCTCTATTCCACCCCATCCACTTCTCTTGGCATGCTTCTGAAGTTTCTTTCTGTGAATATAAGCAAGCATACCTGTATGTCTTATTTTTTCCAATTTATACATAACATGACGCATTATGTGCAGTTTTGCAACTTACTTTTTTTTTTTAAACACAAAAATGCATCTGAGAGGGGCTTGGGTTATGGCTCAGTGGTAAAGCACTTGCCTTGCATGTGTGAGGCTCTGGGTTCGATCCTCAGCACTACAAAATAAATAAATAAATACATAAATAAAGGTATTATGTCCATCTACAACTATATATATATATATATTAAAAAATTCATTTGAGAGATCTTTCCAGATCAGGGCCTAGAGTTTTCTCATTCCTTTTTAGAACTTCATAGTGTTCCATGGATGGATGTGTCATAGATTAAATAACCAACCATCACCCACTGGTGACATCTGGTTGTTTCCAATCTTTTGCTTTCACCAATTACAGTTATCAATTTTGTACCCAGGTCACCCCACAGCTGTGCTGCCCAGTCTTGGACTGGAACCTCTAGAACTGTGAGATAAATAACTTTCCCCTTTATAAATTAATTGCCTTGGGCATTTTGTTACAGTGACCCAAAGAGATACATTCTCCTTTGGAAGACTGCTGCAAATCGAAAAGAATAATGTAAGACACTTGCTCAGCTAGTCTTGGAATGATAATAAAGCATTCTTTTTTATAATTGTTGACATATTAATAATGCAGAACTCTTTAAATAGACCCTTTAAGTGAAAGCAAGCTGGTGAAATATGTGAGTGATGGCCTGGACACATCTCACTTTCTTTTGAACTTCAAACCCATCTATAGGAATGACTTTTTACAACCTGAAAGACAGGGGCAATAGGAAAGATGGCAGGTACCAAGCTTTGGAATTTGGAAAACAGAAAAACACGCTGACTCCTCTCCTACCAAAAAAACCCCCATAAACCTTAAGCCAGAGTTAGAGAGTACTGAGTACCAACCGCACAGTCCTCCTACAGACCTGGCAAATCCGCAGTGAGAAGTTACAATACAGGTGCAGTGAAGAAGCAACTTGACCTCCAAATCCCACCTTTCCCTCCTCCTACCCTGTCTGCTGGTCCCCATTACTGTAGACAGTAAAGCAGAAAGGGGCACTGGCCTTGGGGAATCAGGCCCATCTCAGGATGAGGGAGGGGGAATCCCATATGGGTCTGGGTGCATTTTGCTGACCAAGAGCCAGCTCCCCTGCCTCTTCCCCATGAGGTTCCAGAAGTGGGCAGCCTGGCCTTCATCCTCCAGCCAGGAGGATGGAGCTTTCTCAGGAGGATCTGACCAGCCCCAGAGGAAGAATAAAAGACGCTGACCCCTGGCCCTCCCCAACACATAAAGCCAGAAGCAAAGTCGTGTGCAGAACACGCAGCCCTGCTGAGTGGCAGGGGTGGGGGAGTAAATGAGGTTAAAAATACAGAAATGCAAACTTACCTGCACATTTATAGCACTGTGCTGTCCAACGCAGAAGCCGCCAGCCACATGGGGCTGTTGAAATTTCCATTACTTTAAGTTTTCAAACTCAGGTTCCTCATTCATACTAACAATAGTAGTCCCAGGAGCCAGTGGCTACTACACTGGACAGCACAGATGTTTCTATCATTGTAGAAAGATCCACTAGTCAATGCTGGGCCATAGAATAAGAAGATATTAAATCTATGAGCAACTGGTAACTCTGCTGATCTGTGAGGAGGGGACCTGGGGCCAGGAGTTGACAAAGGGGCTTTTCATTAAACCGAGTTTGGGTTGGCAGCATCCAAGATGGAAGTTTTAAAGCCAATCCCATTCCACAAATGGCTTTAATTCATGGAAGACCTGCGGGGTGCTTCTGGGGAGACCACCTGAGGTTTATTTATTCAGTGGGGACAATGGGTGACAGTTATTAGCTCTGTGAAGACCAGTGGAGTAGGGAGTTTGTGTGTGCATACCCCCATTTTTCTCAGGGCAGCAAACTGACATAGGTAGGGCTCTTACCCTCTGGAGGATGGGATTGTTGGAGTGGGGCTGGGCCATGCTTCCAACTGGGCAAGGGCACAGCAGTGAAGACTACAGCCTGGATCCAGACTATGGGCCCCAACCCCGCTTTGCCATTAAACAGCCCCTGACTCTGGGCCAGTTACCTGACTTCTCAATGCCTCAGGGGTTTTGTTTGTTTGTAAAATGGGGATTGAGAATAGTGAAGGCCTTCCTCATTCATCTGAGGTGAGATTTCAACAATGACAACAAGGGCTGGCATGGAGCTCAGTGGTAAGCACTTAAAGCCCTGGGTTTGATCCCCAGATCAAAAAACAAACAAAGGACAAAGAACAGAATAAGGAAGGAGGATATGGAAAGCACTTAGGGTAGTGCCTGATACACTGAAAACTTTAGCTAAGTTATCAGCATTATCTGAGGATACAGGCCGGTTACTGGCCAGGTGATGGGTGAGTACTCTGGGCCTGTGCAAGGGGGATGGGTGCACATCTCAGCTCTACCCTGAGCTGAGTTCATTTCCACCCTTGAAAGACAAAGACACAGCCATGTGGAGATTTTATTAAACTTCAAGCCCCCCTCCCTGGGCTGCAGAGATGGAAGGGCAGCACCCTCGACTTGCCAAGCTTGCTCCAGCCTCTAGGCCTTGGCACTGGCTGTCCCCTCTCCTGGAGCTCTTCCCTCTGACGGCATGGGCGTCCCGTCCCTTCCCTGATTCACCTTCTCTTTAAAAAAGCCTTGCCTGACCATTCAGATCAAACAGCACCCTTGCAGCGCCTCTCTGAAAGCCCCGGCCTTGCTCTGCAATACAGGTCTCCACTTGGTCACCTTCTAGGGCACAACACCCCCTTCTCATTCTTGATCTGGGCGTGGAACCCTGTCAACACTCTTCAAACTATATACTGATCGTTTTGTACTGTGCATTTTCTATCTGTAGTTTAATTTAAAAACAATTAGCATCTTCTGCCAGCTTTGGCGTCCTCCCCCTCCTCCCCCCCAAGTACTGACACCTGGACGTGTTTGTCCACTGCTGCTTTCTCCTACCGGAACTGCAAGTAGCCCACGGTCATAAATGGCTATGTGAATTTCAATGAATTAATATTAAACACATCCGGTTCCCCTCACACTGGCCACAATTCATGCGCTCACAGGCACAGGATCAGAACATTCCCACAGGGGACAGGTGCACATCCCACAGGGAACAGGGAGGCTCACTGAGGGCAGAGACGAGTCTCTCTCTGCCCCATGCCAGCTGCACACAGAGCTAAGGAATGCGTGGGTGCAGGGAAGGGGTGCAGGGCAGAGTGGGTGGGGAAGGGACAAGTGAGTCGCTGTCTCCTGAGATCCTACCTTGGCCTCCGGGTCGGTGCGGAAGAGCCCCTCCAGCACATGCAGGGCGTCCAGCACGCCGTGGTCGGGGCCCTTGCAGTGGGACAGCAGGCGGCGCACGTCGGCGGGGGCCACAAACTGCTTGGAGATCTGGTTGGTGATGCGCACCGGCAGGCAGGCGTTGGCCAGCAGGTGCCCAGGGCGGAAGTGGTAGGCGAACTCCCGCGGGCAAGCCGGGTGCGAGTGGGTCAGCTGGCACTCGGACACCACTAGTCGGTCCCGCAGGGGGCTCAGCTTGAGTGTGATGAAGGCCGGGCAGCTGGGCTGGGGGGGCCTGCGGGAGGAACCACCACCGCAGGTCACATCCCTCTGCCGCCCTCTCCTTCCTCTCTGTTTTTTTCTTTCTTGTTTTTAAATAATTAAGTTTTAATCATAGAGAAGAGTAGAGGGCCTTTTAAGAATATGCCGGCTGTGTGATCTTGGGCAAGTCACTTCAGGTCTCTGTGCCTCAGTTTCCACATATATTCAAAGGTGGATTAACAATCATCAGACCTTCTTCATAGGGTTGAGGATGGAAAGGACTGATACGTGTAGAGCACACAGTAAGCACTACATGTTTGTGAAAATTCTGTACCCACCACCAGCTGTCAAAGTGAACCAATGCTTTATTATATTACTTCCAAAGACTTCAGCAATAAAACATCTTAGTCTTGTATCTGCTTCTGGTTTAGCAATAGCAGAATCACAAATTGAAGCCCTGGGTGAATTCTGCCCTAACAAACCCCTCTTCATTCTGCCCCCAGAGGCAGCCACTACCAAAATCATGGACTTCACCTTCCCACATGGTTTTACGTGTCCCTAAGCAAGGGAAGGTGTGTTTCTCTGCTTTCCAACTTCATATACCCCAGGGGCAATGATCAAGGAGATGACCAGTGAAAAACCCAAAGAAATACCACTACACACCAGCAGGATGGCCCTGCCAAAGAGACCAGTGAGGGACATGGTGGCAGGAGCCTGTCCCAGCTGCCTGTCAGACTGAGGCAGGATTGCCTGAGTCCAGGAGTTCAAGGCCAGTCTGGGCAGCCCAGCCAGATCCCTGTCTCAAGCCAAACAAAATAAAAAAGCGAGAGAGAGAGAGAGAGAGAGAGAGAGAGAGAGAGAGAGAGAGAGAGAGAGAGAGAGATATAACATGCAGCCTTGACGAGGACACAGAGCAACCAGAACTATCATGCCACCAACACGAGCATCAATGAAAAACCGTGTGGCAGACGCACTGGCAGGGCCCCACCTCCCTGTGCCCTTGCCATCCTACTCCAGATAAATGCCTGCACATGGGCACCAAAGGAGTCGTGCAGGTGCTGTGAGCTGGCTTGTTCACCGCAGTGCCATCTACCAGCCAAATACACGAAACCCAACATCCAAGAGTGAGAAAGCAAGTTGTGGCAGATCCCAAGAGTAAAATGCTCATCAACACTGAGAAGGCACAACCTACATGATCTCCAACATGGACGCCCTGTCACACCAGCTATCAGAGGCCAGATAGACTTCAACAGCAGGCAGCAGCGAGTGGCTGTTGGGAGGAGGCTAGGCAGCGATTTCCCTGGGCTTAACCCTCAGGGGAGGGAGGCAGTGCGTGGGGGGAGTTAGACATGTTCTGGCTTCTGTTCAGGGTGCCAGTCACATGTTTGATTTTGGGGAAAAATCACCATGTTGCCTTATGATGTTATATTAAACTTTTTGAAAGTTTGATCCCAGTGGCTCTGGGAGGCTTAGACAGGAGAATTGTGAGTTCAAACCCAGTCTCAGCAAAAGCGAGGCGCTAAGCAACTCAGTGAGGCCCTGTTTCTAAATAAAATACAGAATAATGCATTTTGTATAGGGTACAAAATAGGGCTGTGGCTCATTGGTCAAGTGCCCCTGAGTTCAATCCTTGGTACCAAAAAAAAAAAAAAAAAAAAAAAAGGTCCTAAAATGGGGGATTCTGGATTATTGGTCGAACCCCATGTCATCTCCTTCAAGGGAGAGCGGGAAATAAGTGGACTAAAGACAGAGACAGACGAAGATGTTGCTCTGTTGGCTTTGACAATGGAGGTAGGAGCCAAGCCAAAGAACTTTGGTGGCTCTAGAAGTTGGAAGCAGGTTCTCCCAGAGCCCCTGGGAGGACCGCAGGCTGGAGTGAGACCTTCTGACCTCCAGAACTCTAAAATAATAATTATCATCTCGGGGCAGTGTGGTGGTCGTGGCTCATTACAACAGCGATGGAGAGAGAAGGCGTCACCGTGTCCCTTGGCAGCCTGCCAGCTACTGCTCAGAGGCTCCCTTTTCAGCCTCGTTGCCTCACGCTCACTGCAGACTCTCTGCTCACTGCAGACTCTCTGGCTGGGAAGGTTCCCAGGTCTTCCTCCTCACAAACAGCATCCCACTGGGCCCTCTCCAGGCCACCTCTGAGTGTAAGCAAGCTTGTCTGGGGGGTGGTCCTCAAGCTGCAGGGTGTAGCCCATGGCACAGGCAGTTAGAACCCCAGGATGAAGAATGAAATAGAACAGGAAAAAGAAACGGTGTTTGGGTTTGATCCCCAGCATTGTAACCAAACCAATAAAAAAAGAAACAAAAAGACTCAACACGCATCTCCCTGGTAATGTTCATGTTGGCATCTGCTTCCTTAAAGGTGGGGGAAGGGCCAGTGCTTCTCCATGAGAGGGTGTGACATCACATTGTTGGCAGGAGGTTTCAGGTTTGTGGAGGACACTCTTTCTACAGAGGGCCAGATAATAAACTTCTACACACATGCCATAGGCAATGTGCAAATGAATGGATGTGGCTGTGTCCCAATAAAGCTTTAATTATAACAATGGGTCACAGGCTGGGCTTGGCCCCAAGGCCTCCTACTTGGTTGACCTTGGTAACATTCCAAGGCCCAGCCAGGAGTGAAGAAGCCCTGGCTCCTGGTGAGGCAGTAGTGCCCCCTGGAGAATGATCACACATTTTCTCCATGTGCTCCTGAGAAAGGGACCCCCCTCAGGACCACCAGGATAAATACTCAAGAATTTTCTTGTTAAACTAAAGGGGATCTTTGACACCCTCCTTTCCTCTTACATGACAGTTTAAGAAAATCTAGAATTAGAAACTTTTTTTTTTTTTTTGGTACTGAGGATGGAACCAAGGGGCCCTCATCCATTGAGCCACAGCCCCAGTCCTTTTAAATATTTTATTTAGAGACAGGGTCTTGCTAAGTTTCTGAAGTTGGCTTTGAACTCAGATCCTCCTGCGTCAGCCTCCATAGTCTCTGGGATTACAGGTGTGTGCCACCACACCTGGCTAGAGTTAGAAACTTTTTGCCTAATTTAAAGCAAGAAAATAATGCAAATTGAGAAAAATTTAAAGCATGTAAATCATTATAAATAAAACAAATGTCCACTCACCATGTGGCTTCAGGTGAAAGCAAAAGAAACTGCCAACATGCAGTTTTGTGTTGGTTTGTTTATGCAGTGCTGGGGAATAAACCCAGGGACACTCTGCCACTGAGCTACATCTCCCAGCCTTTACTTTGCCCAGACTGGCCTCCAACTTGATCCTTCTGCCTTCGCCTCCTGAGTCACTGGGATTACAGCGCCACCATGTCCCACATGCAGCTGTTTCTGATGTACCAAATGGCAAGTTCACAGGATTCTACCTAGGCCTTTTTCCTGGAATAGTTCATGTACTTTTGTGAAACTGCTCTGGCCTCTCTCAGCCTAGGAGTTTCAGCCCCTAGGACAGGCCTTCCCTCAGGGGAGGCCACCTCTTCATAAAGCCATCCATTTTGCCAGAAAACAGTGCACCCACTGCATGAAGTCTCACATAACCACCTACAAGTGCCCCAACACCCCATTGTTGTGATTTCCTTCCACCTGTGGGTGGGGGTGGTAATGCTACCCATCCCCCACTCTAAATGCAAACTCCACATGGACAGGAACTTTTGTCTGTTTTACCAACCTTTGTGTCCCCAGCACCTAGCCTCTGCAGGTGCTCAGGAAGTATACAGTTGACCCTCCATATCCACAGGTTCCACATCCTCAGATTCACCCAACCATGGATCAAAATATTTGAAAATAACTTGTGTACTGAACATATAGACCTTTTTTTTTTGTCAATTCCTAAACAACACAAAACAATTTACATAGCATTTACACGTATTAGGTGTGTCACCTACGATTTAAAGTAGATGGGAAGATGTAGAGGTTATGTGCAAATACTAAGCAATTGAATATAAGGGACTCAGCAGCTGAGGATTTTGGTATCCTGGAACCAATCCCCAGGGCAACGGTATGATAAGTGAACGCCTGAATCCACTTGGTGACCTAGACACTTGTCACACCTTCCCTAGGATATGCACCTCCCATCCCATCAAAACCATCCATCACCACCACCTGCCCATCACTCCTCGGAAACCTCTCTGGACCAGCCAGAGTTCTCCACAGCCATCAGTGCTTCCTCCTTCATGAAACACCCTTCTCCCTTCCTTCAACCTAGTCCACTCTTACTCATCCTTCAACTGCAGAACCAGCACCACCTCCTCCAGGAAGCCCTCCCTGACTATCTTTGGTCTAGGACAAATTCCATCACACACCAAGGTGATGGTTTGATTGATGCTGTCTGTTCTGTACACTCCTCAGAAAACCCCAGCATTGAAGATATATACCCTGCACTTAGCAAGTGCTCAAAACAATTCTCTTGGACAAAGAGGCTTGTGCCTAGAACCAGGAGATCTTTAGGGTGCTGGTATGTTCAACTCACATACTGACTGAAGTAAAGACAGAGGGAAGGGAAGACCATGGCTATAAGAAGCATGACTTTGCAGTCATACAGTGGAGTCCCAATTCTGGTTCTCCCTCTTAGCAGCTGTGCTATCTTAGGAAAGTCCTTTGACCATTCTATGCCTGAGTTTCCTCATCTGGAAATTGTGGCTGAAATAATATTGGCCTCACAGACAGAGTTAAATAATGTAGAAAAGGGGTGAGTACCTACCCAACACTTGAAAAGCAGTAGCCACTATTTTCAATACATTTTTTTTTCTTCTTCTAAAAGTACTTTTATTTGTGCTCTCCTTGCCCCCTTTACTCTTGATCTTACAGGTTTTAAATATCTCTATGTTTTCAAAGGCTGGAGGGTGTTGGGAAAGGTTGAGCAATCCTGACCTAGAGAGGGAAGTGCCCAGAGGTGAGGGAGAGGGATTGGCAGTTGGACAGCTAGAGCAGCAGGGAGACTTGGAGGGGGGTCACTGTGCAACTTTTGGAAAGAGGGGAGGAATGGCCAGGAAGAAACCCCGTTTCCTGGACCCCAGGCTGCAGGCTCCTTTCCAGCCTCCCAACTCTCCTCCATTCTGTCTACCACGTGGCTGAGAGGGATTTTGCTACACCCAGAGCTGATCTTGCTCACAGCTTTCTGGGGCTCCCTGGCACCCCCAGGATAAAATCTCAGCCACTGGACTCAGCCCTGCCACGTCCAGGCCTTGAAGACATTCCTCACTTCTTGCCTCTTCTTACACTATTTGAGTCTCAGACCTTGGCTCAGGGACCGTGACACAGAAGAGACCCTGCTTCAAGCAGTTGGGGGTAGGTGTAAGAGCTCAGAAATGATTGATAGGTCCAAGTCACTGACCCCTCTTGAGCTTCCCACCCCATGGTCCAGCTGGTCACCAGGCCCATACCCAAGGCACTGTCCTCACCTACTCTATAGCCCTGTCTGTCCTGCCCAGGGCTCTGATAATCATTGGGACATTACCTGTACATACTAAGCACCGTGTACTTAATTAAGTCAAACACTGTGCATACATAAAGATTTTTAAGTCCTTCAAGGTTCCAATTACTGGTCACCTCTTATAGAAAGCCTTCTACAAACCATCCTGTAAGCTTTCAGGTAAAGTTGACCACATTCTTTTTGTCCTATTCAATCTTACTCTCGGAACTATGGGCCACTACTTCCATTTACTTATTTAGTCTTCTCCATCAGATTCTGAGCAGTTCAGGGGCCTAGCTAGCTCTGGGTTCCAAATTTCCAGCAAAAGGTGTGCACACAGTAAGTGCTCAATAAATATATTACATTGAATTGGACCCTGTTAGTGATTCCTGATTAGGCCTGAGCTTCTTGCAAGCCCATGTTCTAGACTGCTGTGTGATGTGTTGAACGTACCAGCACCCTAAAGATCTCTTGGTTCTAGGCACAAGCTGTAGGAGGACTAAGCAGGATGGACACTGTTCTGCTTTCGGCCTGAGTCTCTCCTTCTAGAATAAAGAGAACTAGAGAACAGTAAACCCACAACAAATGTTTAAATAACTGTGGGCGAGGAAAGCTGTGGAGTGCTCCTTTTGTATTGGATGCGCTTCTGAACAATTAACATCCATCAGCTCACTCAATCCTCACCAAACCTATCAGACTCCTCCATCTTCCAAGTGAGGTAACTGAGCCAGAAAGGTGAAGTCACATGCTCAACAGCACTGACTCATCCTCCACAGAGGGAACAGTTCATTCTGCGCTCTTGACTCTTGTTACGGCCATCATTTAACCAGCTGCCCTGGGTCCTGGGGCAGTGCCCTTCTCCTGCACAATCTCACGGCATCCTTACACAGCCCTCAGAGGCAGATACTATAACAACCCCATTTCAGGGCCGAGGAAACTGAGGCATGGAGATGTGAAGTCCATTGCCCAAAGACCTGTCTAGTAGGCAGCAGAGCTGGCCTCAGGCAGCCTGAGGCATAGCCTGTGTTCTTAAAGCACACCACTCTTATCTATGGCTCCACAACCCAGGATCTCAAACTCACACACCTGCAGAGGCCAAGCAGGTAGGATAAGGAAAGTGTGAGCACTGAACATGAAGCAGCAGAGCCACAGGGTCTGGCACAAACCTGAGCACCAAAGCTCTAAAGAAGAGATGGCCGTTAGCTCCCTTTCCTGTCCAAGGGAATCTAGAAACTCGGCTTGAGTTAAATGAGCTATTTAAATGTGGATCAATGAGAACATCCCTGGCCCTGGTGAGAACTGGCTTCCCAGGATTGTTCTCCTGCCCCTCCTTGTCATATTTCACAGCTGTAGGGAGCTACCTGTGAGCTTGATGTACATCTACCTGTCCAGTCTGAAAGTTCTAGAAGGACAGGGATTTTGCTCAATGCCCCCATCCCCACCCGACTTAACTATTGTATTCTCTTGACAGAGGAATCTTTAGGTCTTGCGGCTTTCCCTACAATTTGGTCTCTTACTCTTTCTCTCTGTGTGCTAAACATGGCTCTCTTTCTCTGGCTTGCTCTGAAGTCTCTGTAATTTTCTTTTCCTGTCTTTTGGTTGTGCCTCCCTCTGTTAAAGTCTATAAATTGGGCTCCATCTCCATCTTAGTTAAGCGTCCTTCCTTGACTCGCAGTCTCTGGGTATTTAGCAGCCTCAGACTGGCTCTCTCCCTCACATGTCTGGGTGCGGGACTCCCTGCCCTTCCCCCCCTTGTGTCCCTCCCCCTGCCCAGCAGCAGCTCAGGCTCACGCACCATGCTGCGGGCTGGTTGGCTGCACGCATGTCCTTGCACACCAGTAGCACGTAGCTGTACTTGAGCACGTGGATGAGCCTGTACAGTGGGGGCGCGCTGGCCCAAGGGCTGCGTGCCACATGAGTGGAGCTCTTGACTGAAAAGACGACCAGCCGCTGCTGGCACCATTTGTCGAAGAAGCGGCTGAACTCAGCCCAGGAGAAGAAGGCTCGCTCCAGCAGCTCCTGCTCTTCCTTCCCGGCAGCTGGGCTGGGTTGGGGCTCCAGCAGTTCCATCCTGGGGCCCTGAGTGGAAAGGGGGAGTAGTGCTATACATCAGAACCATCCCCACCCAGGGTATCTCATATCCTTAGCCTACCTCCCCCGTCTGTGATGGTACCTCTACTTGTAGGGACCCCAGCTGGAACCAAGATTTTTTTCTCTAGTTACGAATCTCCACCCCATCTTTCTTCTCTCCTTAACCCATTTCCCCCTGGCTCACTGGAACTTATTCTAACTGTGGTAAGGTTCAGTTGGGCTACTTCTCCCAATATGGCCCTTAAGCTCAACTGCAGATGACTCTTTATTTTCTGAACTTCAGACAAGGTTTCTTTCCCTTGGCATATGTCTCCTACCCTTGGCAATAATCTGAGTGTCCCATTCATCTGCAACTCCCCTTTTCAGGTGCCTACACTTGGCTATCCATGCCCCTGTCTGCAGATGCTCCATCTCCAGATGTGCTTCCCATATCCAAGCACGGACCTCTCATCCTCAGGCATATTCTTCATGCACCTGTGGCTCCCTCCTCCCCAGATAGATCTCCCATATGCAGCAGTTGCCTTTCCCCCAGATGTGACCCTATGAATCATCACATTCAGCTGTGGCTGCTGCTTCCCAGAGATGCTCTCATGTCCAGATGTGCTCCCCACGTTCAGTCTCGGACCCTTTGCCTACAGGTGTGTGGCCCACTTGTGGACAATCCAACTCTGAGGTATTGGTGATACCTCCTCCTAAGATGTATGCCCTATAGGTCAAGTTGCGGCCCCTTCCTCCCAGCTAGAGCCACCGTCCTTTCCAATGTGCTTCTGGTTTCAAGACAGGGCCCCTGGTCCTCGGACCGGCTCTTCACCCCAGATGCTCCCCCACGCCCGGCGTCTTCCCCTCCCTCCTACACCTCCCTCCAGCCTTCTCCCGCCTCCCCAAGCGCACCTAGTCCCGCTCGCCGCGGCCCCTCCCGCCCCGCCGTCCCTCCCAGCGGCGCTTCTCGGCTCCCCCAGATGTGCACCCTTCCCGCCCCCCCAACTCACCTACCCAACCCCGAGCGGCGTCCACCTCCCACAATGCCCCGCGCCGAAGCCCGGCCCGGCCCTCGCTCCCGGGATGCCCCGCGCGGCCTCTCGCCTCACTTCCCGCCGTACCCGGCGCGGCGGCTTCCTCCGAAAGGAAAATCCCCTTTTCCCGCCAGTCACCCCGGGGGCCTGCAGCCACACCCGCTCATTCAGGAGAGGGCAGGCTCGGGCCGGCTCGGGCCGCTTCCCAGCAGGCTGTGCGCGAGGGCTTGCCCGGCTTCACCCTCCTTTCCAGGCTGCCTCACGATGAGGAGACTACGACTCCCGGCGTCCTCCGTGCGGCGCCGGCGGCGCTGGCGGCACCCAGGCCCCGCCCCCACGGCCCCGCCCCGCCCCGCCCGCCGAGTTCTGCGCGCGAATTCCGTGGCGCGAACTTGGGACTGTAGGGTACGCGGCGCCGAGCTGAGCGTGGCGTCCGGGGGAGCGGCGCGCGGAGCGGCGCGAGGTAAGTGGGGCCACTGGGTTGGGGCTGGGGCGACGAGCGTGCCGCACGCTCCGGACCCATGGCTTCGTCGGGTTGGGGTGGCAGGCCAGGGAACGGGTGCGAGGACGCTGAGGCGGCCGGGAGCGCAGTGGAGAAGGGAGCGCGCCGGCAGCAGGCTACCGGCCGCCGGCAGGAGAGGGGCAGGTGGCGGGGACGGGGGATGAGGACCCGGCCAGCTGGGCGCCCCTGAGTCTGCCTAGGGGCGGGGACGGGGAAGGGCTCGCGCGGGCGTGGTCAGTGGGAAGAGCCGGGGAGGCGGGGCCGCCTGGAGGCCCTGGGCTGCGGGTCGGGGATAGGCCCGGCGGCTGGCTCGGCGCGCGGCGTTCGCGGGACGCGCGGGGCGGGGATGGGGAGGCGGGAGAATAAGGGTGAGGTCCGGGTGGAGGCCTCGGGCCCGCTGAAGGGGTTCGAGGGCTGGCCTGTGTGTACCTGGGCCCGGGCGGAGTAGGAAGCGGGCCTGGAACAGGTGGGCCGCAGAGGCGGGGCCCCGGAGCCCGGGAGTCGGGGCTCGCCGTTGCCCTGGCGGAGAGCCTGGGGAGGGAACCGGGACTCGCGGAGGGGCCACGGCAAGGAGTTGGCAAAGGAAGAGGGACATTTGGAGAGCGGGCCTGGCATCTGAAAAAGCAAAGCTCCTGGGCGAGAGGGCGTCAGTTAGCGAAGCGGGAACTGGAAAATGGGATTAGGGCCACTCCTTGCCTTCCACCCCAATTTCTGCTTACCTGAGAAGCAGGAGGGCTTGAGGGAAGTTTGGGAAGGTCAAATGTAAGAAAGGGCTCCTTGATTTCCTTGTCTTATTCCCCATGAGCCCTGGGGCTGCAGCGTCCCACTGTGATTAAAGTGCGGGAATGTCACTGTGTGTGTGGGGGGGTGGCTATTCCTGGGCCGGGCAGTCACTGAAGGCCACCGGGAGGGGGTGGCTTATAAGGACAGAGCTTCCTGAAGCTAGGACGTGATTCTGCAGACAGTCTAGTCTTGGGATAGGAGCTGTGGGTGATTCTGAGGAGCCGTGCGCAGCCAGCTTGGTTGCAGCAAAGGACCCGAGGAGCTGAGGCTTGGGAGCCCCCAAGCCGGAGGTAGGGAGGGGATCCGGTTACCTGCTGACTGGCTGAATGAACTTGGGAGCTTATGCTAAGTGCGATGGGAGGAGAGAGGACCCTGCTGGCCTAACCTGGGTCTTAGTGGAGTGGCCAGCCATGGTTGATTGGGTTTGTCCTTTGGAAGTACAGCCAATGAGACTCGTTAGTACACGAATTTGGGGTGTGATAGAAAGCATTACTTAGCAGGAACTCCAGGGTTTTAAAAAATGTCTTTAAAAGTATTACATACAGTAAAGTGTACTCATTGCTGTGAATATTTTGCTGTGTATTTTGAAGTAGGAGTGGAGTCATGTAACTACCATGATCAACTTTCAGTTCTTTTACCCCTAAAAATTGCCTTGCACCCCCTTTGCAGTGCATCCTTCCCCCAGCAACCACTGCTTTGTCTTATCCCTGAGGTGTAACCAGAGTTCGTTGCTTTTTATGGCTCAGTGCTATAAAGGAACTTCAGTACACCGACTGTGGAATACTGCTCTGCAGGCAGGAAAGAGCCTTTTCTAACATATATACCAGTCATCTTTTACCCAAAGGACACTCAACTTGTTGCCAGAATTTGATGATTGATCTTGGACAGAGCTGCTATAAACTTTCCCCCAATAACTGCTGGTGGCAGGCAGCCAGAGCCAACTCGGTTGTAGTTGTGTAGGTGGCTTGTGGTGTGGAAGCTTGCCTTTCTCCTGGCTGCTTCCATTTTCTCAGCTGAATGAGGGTAGAGGGGGAGTTGCCAAGTGGGAAAGCAGGTGTGTGGGTGAGCAGGAGAGTTGATGGGCTAGAGAAATGTCCGGAAGTTCCAAGGGATGCTGTGGGATCCTGTAGGTGCAGGAACAGAGTATGTGGACAGTGGGTTGAATCTGCTTTGTGGTGTTTGTTGCCAGCTAAGTGACAAAGTGAGGGGGGGGAGGCGGCAGGAGCACCAGGATGGGGCAGGGCCCCTGTGAAGAGGGAGTATATCTACCAGGTGTGCAGGCAGGAGCTGAGTTCCTATAGGAATTTGGCTGGAAGATGTGGTGCTGGAGAATGGGGTGTGACAGAAAGCATTGGTTAGCAGGAATTGAGACAGATAAGGTCAACATCAGTGAATAAGTGGTGTTTAATGTCAGGCACTGAGTCCTTAGCTGGGAATTAAGAGGTTTTGGTTGAGTTTATTGATTGGCTTATTTGTTCATTTCTTCATTTCTCCCCCTGCATGTGTCTGTCCTTCCTTGGACTGTGAATTCTTTTTCTTCCCTACTTTTTGCAGAGGGAAGAGCCTGGATGAAGTGAGGGAGACCAAAAGTAGAAAAGTTATTCGGGTCTGGGATTCATTAGTTTTTAGATTAGTGTTCAGGGACCCCTGTTTCTTTTTCTTTTTCTACATTTTTTATTGTGTTCAAATAGGTGTACAAATTGATGGGATTTGTTATTACATGTTTTTATATGCACCCAATATAACAATATAATTTGGTCAGTATTGCTTCCTAGCATTTCACCCTCCCTCCCTACCTTCCACCCCTTGGTGGGGACCCCATTTATTATGAAATATCCCACCAGTTTCTAGTCTTTTCTCATTACAGGTAGTGCTGAAGAGAGGAACTCTGCTCACAAGACTTGGCCCACATGTGCATGTCTCTCTTGGCGTTGCCATTCTGATGGTGAGGACAGGAAACTCTCTAGTGAAGTTGGCCAGCTTGTCACCCACCAGCCCAGCAATATGAGGCCAACTTTTAAAATCCCCAGGGTAAAGAAGAAGGAGCTTGGGCTCTTAGCCAGCCACACCTGGGTTCCAGGTCCTGCTGAAGCACCAGTTATGTCTCTCTGTCCTCAGTACCTTCATGTGGAAAGTGGAGCTGATCATACCTCTTTAAAGAGCTGACTTGAGTATTGGTTGGGAATGTAACCAGTTTGTCAGATGTTGAGTTAGCCTCCAGGTCAGTGGCAAGCTCTTCCTTCCTCCTTTGCACCTCAGCCTGTGGTTGAGAGGTGAGCCATGGAGAAGGCAGGTCTGGGTGGAAAGTACTTGGTCTGGGTTGAGTCCGTGTACCTCTCTGTACCTCAGTTTCCTCATTGATATTAGGGTTGCTGTGGAGATTGAATAAGATAATGCAAAGTTCCTGCAGGGAGGCACTCAGCAGGGATCAGAGTCATCAGTGTGCCTTTCTCTTTCCTCAGGGTTTTGGTGGCTGATTCCTAATCTCCTTTCTTTGTGAACAGTTCTAGGGGGAGTTTGGCTCACTTCTTGCTTCCCAAATCGCCTTAAGGAGCCCTGTTTAGAAATTAATATGTTTTCTGATTCCAAAATTTGAGTCTGAGTTCCTGGAGCCAGGACTGTACTGGGTGAGGCTGTGGGAAACGGGCAGACATGAGGCAAGTGTCACTGTGCCGACAGAGCGTTATCCAGGGTGCTAGAGTAATTCCAGCTGTCCACTCAGAGATCCTGCTGCTACTTCTTGCTTTATTGCCAGTATTGATAAGGCTCAGTTCCACTTGCAAGTTGGTAAAAATAAAGTTATGATTTATTTTTCATCACATTTCATAGACCTCTTGAATTGTATTCTTGGACTCCTGTGTAATGGGAATATTCTGTGGACACCAGATTAAGAACCTTTCTTTAGGGTTGCTCTATAGAAACCCTAATGACTTACGGTTTCATTAAACAATAGATTTATATTTAGAAATACTTAAGTTTTAAAATGACATTTTGTAATGTATTCGGGTGGCCTTGCACACAAAAGGGTACACAGTAAACAGTCTCCCTCAGTGACTTCCCCCCAAGATTGGCCCCCAAGAGCGTAGCATTGCCCATTGCTTTCTCCCAGCAGACACGTTCTGTGCATGTAGAATCAAAGACACACTCTTCCTTTGTTTATATCATGTTACATATTCTTCCTTTTTTATTATTATTATTATTATTATTTTTTTTTATATTTATACTTTTTTTAGTTCTCGGCAGACACAACATCTTTATTGGTATATGGTGCTGAGGATCGAACCCGGGCCGCACGCATGCCAGGCGAGCGCGCTACCGCTGAGCCACATCCCCAGCGCCCCTTTTTTATTATTTTTTAATTCTAATTTATTATATACGTCAGCAGAATGCATTACAATTCATATTATACATTCTGCTTTTCTTACTGTCTGTGGTGTCTTGCCCTTCATTTCTATTAACATGTCTTAAAAATTGCTAAACAGCTGGGTTTTGTAGACCAGTAGATACAATTTTATGAACTATATTTCACAGTCAATAACACCTAAAACCAATTTTTCTCTAACCTTAAAACTTTCAAAGAAAGGAAAAAACTCCTCAGGTCTTCAGTGAATTAGTTGAGAAACAGGCTCCATTTGGTAAAGGAGGAATCTTCCCTTTTTCTCTGATGTACATTTATTCTTCACCAATAAATCTTATTAGCAAATCCGTTTTGGTTCATAAAAATGGGAGTTTCTTCTTGAATAGGAGACTCCTGTTTCTGAAAGTGGTTTTGTTCTTTTTTTTTTTTTTTTTTCCCCTGAGGAAGGGTTTTTTTGTGTTTTGGCTTCTGCACAACCAGTATCTTCAATAAGTCTTCGGATTTCTGTTTCAGGAACAGCTGACGAGAAAAAAGAGGAAGTGAGATTTAAAGACCATCATGCAGCGAAGTATCAGGTAAGGACCCTGCCATCCCCCTTATGTTCCCCAAACCCCTAGCTTTTTGTTCCAGATGTGGCCTTTTCTTAGAAAACTCCAAAAGTAGATTTCATGTCGTAATTCCCAAGAGTTGGCTAGGAGGGAGAATGGGGAAGGGAGTATTTGAGATAGGAATGTATTAACCAAAACTCCTTTTGATTGCAGGGCAGAATCCCTAACCCAAGGGTCCTCAGGCAGCAGTGCTGTTGCCCCCAGGGAACGTCTGGTTATCACAGCTTGGGGTGGGCGGTCTGCACGGGCACCTCATGGGCTGGAGTCAGTATGCACCAAGCATCCTGTGCTGCATAGGAAAGAGCCCCATAGGAGAACCCCGTGGTGAAACATGGACTGGCCTCAAATGGCAGTAGTGCTAGGCTGAGAAACCTTATAGTAATTAATGCAGGTGGGTTTTGGGAAAGAAAGGGGACTGTATGACTTAACTAAGTGAAACCTCAAGTAAATGGCCTTAGGCTTAATGGGATCCATTTGCCAAAGCTTTGTCACTCGGACCCTGTCTCTTGTTCAGCTCTGCAATCTTTGATGATATTGTTACTCAGGCAGGCTTGTCCTGTATTAACAATCCCAGAGGAAAGAGAATTTCTCTCTCCCAGCTGTTCCAACAATATATAGTCAAGTTTCAGGGGCTACATCCTGAGCATCCACTGTGGTCACAGGCATGCGATGCATGATTGGCCAAGCCTGGGGTATGTGTCAGTGTGTGGCTGTAGGTGAAAGGTCAGCCCTACTTTTATCATGTGAGCTGAGAGAATTCTGGGGGAAGAGACATCCCAAGAGGAAAATGGAGGGGCTGTTACCAGAAGCAGGAAATGGATGCTAGACAGACCCAGACCTGGACAGCTGCTGGAGAATCTGGGAGTCAGTGGCTCACATGGATTCCAGGTTGCATTTTTTCCATGTGATGAGGAATTTGGGGATAGTCGGTCCTGGGCTGACAACACCTTCAATTGCTTTATGTTCTCTTGCTTTGCTTCCTTTTCTTTCTTCCTTCCTTCCTTTTCTTTTTCTCCCTTTCCTTTTTAGGTTAAAAAAAAAATCTGTGCTGGGTTGGAAAGGGTATCAGAAGTTGTAGGGCACAGCACAGATAGGAGGGGTATTGGTGCTGTTATCATTTCCCATTTTCCCCCTTTGTGTTCTTCTAGGTCATTTTTCTACCCCACAAAAGAGGGTAAAGCAAAGAAACCTGAGAAAGAGACAACCAACAGCAGCAGAGAGACGGAGCCCCCTCCAAAGTATGTATAGGGACCAGGATGTGGGCTCTTCCCTCAGTGATCATGGTTCTCTGGGTTGCAAGTGTTATAAATCTCATTCAAA
This sequence comes from Urocitellus parryii, assembly GCF_045843805.1. Classification (NCBI taxonomy): domain Eukaryota; kingdom Metazoa; phylum Chordata; class Mammalia; order Rodentia; family Sciuridae; genus Urocitellus; species Urocitellus parryii. The sequence goes on from NC_135545.1 coordinate 8,148,748, forward strand.
ATATCTCCGACTCCAAAAGGAAAATTTTTTACTCATGTAGCTGGAAGTCATAAGGCAGGTCCAATTTCATGCACAGCTGGATCCAGGCCCTCAGAGTTGTCTTTAGGGCTCTGTTTCTACATGTCTTGGCTTCATTCTAGACTAGGCTTTTCTACAAGGTCATGGTCTTAGGGAAGTCCTTGCCTGGGTCACCCGACCACCCTTGGGCCAGTCAGCTTGGTAGAGCATGTACTTGAGCCAGATTTAGTTCCTGTCCCTCATTTGGGACCCTGGGTAGGTTTACTTCCTGTGCCCCAATTTCTTCACTGTGAAAGAATATCTAATCTACACCAGGCTGTTGGATTCCGTGAGTGAACAGATGTGCATTTTGTAGAACGATGCTTCATTCATAAAAGGTACTCAATAAGTGGCCAGTATCAAGTAATGAATTTTTTCCAACATCTTGGATTTTCAGATCTGGCCCTTCAATGTACACATTGCTGTAGTTATAGTCACACTTGGTTTATTTAATTTGAAAAACCAAATTATACTTGCGCCTTTAGTTAGCATCGTGACAGAGGTTTTTTCTGCTCAGGAGCACAGGTGCACCTTAATTCTTTCACCCTCTACTTGTGCCCCATTTTGTTGATGGTCTATAGACTGTTAAGCATGCCCCTACTGCTGGGTGTTTTGGTTGTTTCCAATTGGTTGTAACAAGTCTGTGCTACAGGGAGGAGTCTGTACAGGGAGGAGATAGCCACATGTGGAGTTATACATGGCAATTATAAAAACATCAACTCAGAGAAGTAGAAAAAGCAAAAATTTAAACATCTTCCAGTGTTCACTTCCCAGTTTGAGGTAATACATCTGACACAGTTATTGGCATGTAGTAGGCATTAAGTAAATACTCCTTGGGTGAATAAGCATCCCCTGTACTAACAGGAACTGTCTGCTCACTTGAATAGCTGGCACGATGCCTGTTGTAATAGATTGGCGGCAATACAAATGCCTTTAGTAGGTTTTAAAATATCAAAGTAGGGCTATTGTGTATGCATACTGCTTGCATATTATTGGCAAACACTAATTTTTCTTTACATTTCCACATTCACCTTTCAGAAAATAACTATTGAGTATCTAGTGTGTTCTAGACCCTGTGAGTTCAGTGGTGAACAAGATGGATGACCATCCCTCTCATGGGCTCACAGCTGATTTTATTTTTTCCCTCATTAAAAAAGCCATAGAGAGGTCTCTTGGCATTGCATATGAATCTATAGCATTCTTTGACACAGTGTTCCATAAAGTGAGTGTCCACAATGGTAAGCAGGGACTTGGCGGTATAAATGCTGGGCTCTCTGTTCAGTCTGTGAGCTCTGTGTGCAGAAGCTTGGAGGCAAAGGCCATGTTCTTAGTGCCTGCATGACCTCTGTCAGCATACATGGCCCCTGCATTGTGGTGGACCGTGTCTGTCACCTTCACAGATTTGGAGCATGTCAGGGAGGTTGGGCTGCTTTAACACTAACCAGAGTCACTATGAGTTACTTAAAGTACATGTTACCCTTCTCTTGTAGGAGACCCTGAGCTGTGGGCAGTGTAGAGCAGGTGGGTGGCCCAGTATCCCAGGCTGTCCTGAGGGCTCAGGCCGCTACCCTCATCTGCATTGTCAGTGAGTGGGCAGGTCAGTTCCGGGGTGTAGCAGAGTAGGGAGCTGGCAGTAAGGAGCAAGTTGTTTGCCTCTGCTGTGCCACCTGTATTCTGATGGTCAGAACTTGTCACTTTCCCATACCTAGCTGCAGGGGTAGCTGGGGAGAGTCCTTGGTTGGGTGGCCATGAGCCTTGCAGAAACTCAGTGGCTTGTGTTGAATAAGAGAGACCATCTTCCAGGGGATGTTGAAAGCCAGCCCTGCCCTTGCCTCTCAGTATGGCCCGTCACAGGGCAGGTGTCATGACATATGACTAAACTGGTCAGGGTCACTCCAAGTGAATTTGGGGACACAGACACTGAAAGTACCTTTTCTTTGGGTTCATTGACCAGTCCTCAGCTGCAGCTCCCACAGGGGGAGGCAAGCAAGCAAGAAAGAGCATGCCTCAAACCCAGGTTTTATTGGGGAGAAGCCATTCAAATGAGGCAAAAGGTCAGGTTTCAGGGGGTTGAGTCTAGCTTTGTGAGGTCTTGCTGTCAGCAGGTTGACTGGCATCTTGGACGGCCACACCCATCTCTCATGCTGTGTGATGATCAAAGGCAGAGTGAGCAACACCTACGTGCACAGCCCAGGCAGAGCAGCAGCATCAGTCCTGTCCGCTTTGTGCGCTCAAAATGCTCACAGCTCACACACAGCTTGTGGCTGGCTCATCACAGGCGGGCACTAAGGGGCCTCTGGAGTCCTGGGACAGAGGGGTGAGTGGATGATAGGGAGTGTGTGCCAAGGAGGCACCTAGAAAGTGTCCCCTGAGAGCTTGGAAGGCAGAAAGGAGAAGTACAGTGAGGCAGCTAGAGCTTTGGGGGTAGTGCTGCCACACTGTCTAAGGCCCACATGGCCCTGTTTTCCAGAGTGGCACTGAAGGAGCGGAATGGAGTGCTGCCTGAGAGTGACTCACCAGTGAAGAGGCCAGGGAGGAAGGTGGCCCGGGTCCTGAGCAGTGAGGGAGAGGAGGAGGATGAAGCCCTCACCCCACCTTGTGGCCAGGTAGGTTCCCCATCAGCCTGTCCATTTGCACCAGAACCCTAATTCCCATTTGCTTGTGGACCTGGGATGTTCCCTTAGAGCAGGGCAGGTGCTCTGGTTATGCCCTGGAACACAGAGCGGTGGGCATCAGCACGGCAGGCCACCAAATGCAGTCCTTTGGCTCGTGACCAGCCAGCGGGAAGGAGGCTGGAGATGTGGATTCAGTTTGGGCCATCTGTGCAAAGCTGAACGGCAAATTCTACTGCTTAAATAGCATTGTTAATGGGTTTTTGGTGGGGAGAATCTGGCACCAAATGGAGAGATGGCCCAGGTGGGACAGGTGCCTGGACTGAGGCCAGGACTGTGGGCCAGGAAGGAGGGTAGGCACAGCCCCAGCTGCTCTCAGATGTTAGGAACTGAGATCACCAGGTGGTCCCTCCTGCCTCCCCTCATCTAGAACTTTTTTTTTTTCCTTCCCAGAAGCCTGTGCAAGACTCCCCCCAAGGCTCTCCTCCCAGTCCTGCCCTGTCTTCTGGGAATAGCCCCTCCGTCTCCAACACCTCCCTTGCAGACACCTCCCCGTCGGGGATCCCAAAGCGTCTCACAGGTAAGGACATCTGGGCCCCTGCCTTTTCAGTTGCTATCTCCCTGCTGGGGTTTCTGTGCCAGGCAGCCATCCTTCTTTTAGCACGCCCTGATCTCAGCACTGTGGTAAAAGCACGGCCTCACCGTTCACTGGCTGCGTGACCTTGAGCAGTGATTTACCTTCACAGAGCCTTAGTCACTTGATCTAAAGGTGATGGCACAAGAGTCCAGGGGTTAGAGGTTAGTAGTATAAAGTGCTGGGACCCGGCCCTGCCCACAGGAGCCCTCAGTGGACGTTGGTCATGTGCAGTGATGAAAGCTGCAGAGCTCAGGGAGACTTCTAGAAGACGTGCCCAGAAGGGCAAAGAGGAGTCAGCTGGGAAAGGAGGAGGGAAGAGCATGCATTGGCAGGTCCTTGGGGCTACTGGGGTCGGGTGCCTGCACTGGGAGCGCAGGATTGAGGGCTTGGCGTAGAAGGTGGAGGAGGTCTGCACAGCCATCCTGAGGAAGGGCGCCTTTGTCCTGAGGGGAGGGGAAGGAAAGGGGAGGTGCACACCTGACGCAGGAAGCTTGAGCCTGCTGTGCCTGTGGCCTGCTGTGCACTGGAGTGAGGGCAGGGTGACCAAAGGGCTGAAGTGTAATGTTGAGCCATTTTGATTAGATTAACGTTTGGAAGCCAGTCAAGTATCCCTAATCCAAAATTCAAATTCTGTGAAATCAGAAACATTTGAGCATCAAATCAGTTCAACTGGTAAAGTTTATGCAAATAGTAAAAGAGGAAAACTCAAATCTGAGGCGCCTCAAGTCCCAAGCATTTTGGATAAGGGATGATCAGCCATTCTAGGATCAGTTAGTGAAGACTTTGCAGTGTTTTAGCAACAACTTGGATGTGTGGATCTACTGTTGCCACTATAAATTTATGAAATCTAAAATCAGATAAATATTTCTGCTAAGTTTTGTGTCCAAGTTGTGATGTGCAATCAAGGCATCCAGTTTTGAAAACTTAGCTTAAAAAAAGAATGTTGATAGTCTATTATTGCACATGTTGGGATTGTATTTTGGATGTATTGAGTTTAGTAAAATAAGTGGTGAAACTAACTTTACCTGTTTGTTTGTTTGTTTTTTAATGGCTGCTCTGAAGTTTAAGGTCACATATGTGTTCATTGACCAGATGGTCAATGAACCTGGATAGTGCTGTAGTAAAGGGCATGCTGGGAGCTTAGAATTTAGCCGGCCCAGAGGAGGCGACAGCTGAGCTGAGTCTTAGCGGATGGGATAGGGCTGGCCGAGGAAAGACAGGTGGAGAATGTTACAGACAGGAATCTGCACGTGGGAAGGCCTGGTGGGTTTGGAACACCACAGGTTTATCCGTAAGAGAAAGCAGAGTGTGTGGTGCGGAGGAGTGAGGTCAGGAGGAAAGACTCGGGAGGGTGAGTGGACATCAGGAGACCCTATCCTGGGAAAATGGAGAGTGGGATCTGGCAGGGTCCTGAGCAGGGAGGAGCAGCACTGGCATGGCTGATGAAGGTCCTTCTGTATGAAGGAGACCCTGGGGGCCGGGAGTCCAGGGAGGAGCTGATGCAGTGGTCTAGATGGGCCCTGAACTTGAAGACACCTGTGGCTGCCTTTGAGTGAGTGCTTCACCGCGAGTTGTATGTGTTTGGGGTCCCACAGAAGCAGCCTCTATAGCACTGAGGCGATGTTCAAGTGCAAGGTGTTTTTTGGGGAGGGGCCATCCACAGGGATGACTGGGAAGGTCAGCAGCCACTGGACCTGTGTTACTAGGTTGGTTACTGCGGTAGACAACTGGAGCTTAATTCTGTGTGACACCCGGGAACAGCATATATGTGGGCTTCAGAGTTACCCCCAGGTTCAAGGGAGCTGAGTGGTCATGTACCAGTTCCCATCAGTCACTGGGGCAAGGCCACACCCATGGCCTGTGGATTCCCTGCCACTTCTGGACTTCTGAGGTTCCAAAAAGCCATTTGGAACATATGGAGAGAGTAAAACCACAGGGATGGCAGGTGGGGTGCTGAGAGTACCTGTTGGAGTCAGGTACCAAGCCAAGCATGTCATCTGAGTCTGTTTACTTGTTGGGATCATTTCCAAGTGCTAGAGAGGGAAGCACAGAGAGTCCAAGGGACCTGTTCAAGGACTGGAAGGGTGAGGCCTGCACTAGGGCAGTGGCTGTGGGCAAGTGCAGAAGGGAAGGGGTCCAGACCCTTCCCAGGGCCCTGTCAGTGGGATGTGATCCCTCAAAGGTAGAGACAGGCCAGCAAGTTCAGCCACACTGAGCCCTCTGCCTTCCCAGCTCGGAAGCAGCTCCCGAAACGGTCAATGCAAGATGTCCTGGAAGAGCAGAGTGAAGAAATGGGAAGAGAAGCCAAGAGGAGGAAGGCAGAGGAAGGTGAGGTCCCAGGAGGTGAGAGCACTGTGTGGGTATGTCTGCTCACAAGCATGGTGGGGTCTGGAGGGCAGGGAGGACTGCAGGAAGTCACTGATTTGGTGCCTGTATCCAGGAATCCAAGCATGTCAGTCGGAATTTCACACAGCACAAGAACTTTGCTCTAAGAATCATTTGGAATACTGTTTGGTCCTGTTAACTCAGTACTAATTCATTCATAGTTTCCATTGTTGTCTAGTGTTCTAATATTAATTTTATGGAAAATATTTCTTTTTCCTTGAACATTTTACCATAAAGTAGAGGTTCCCAAACTTTCTTGGTTCACAGTGCCCTTAGTTTCTCAGTAATTTTAAGATATTGCCCCTCGGGCAGTCCCTTAGGAGTTCCATTATTCAGTGGTTGTCTGAACAACTACTAAAAAATAAACACGTTGAAAGAAAACACTGTATTTTCTTTTTAACTGCAGTCATTACTAATAGGAGGTACCCTGGCTACTATACAGCATCTCAGACTGGAGTATAGTATAAAACTGTCCTCATTTCCTATCCCATGTTGGTCTCTGCACAGTATTTGATTTTGTTGTTGTTGTTGTTGTGACTGGGAATTGAACTCAAGACTCGAGCCACATCCCCAGCCTTTTTATTTTGAGGTAAGGTCTCACTAAGTTGTAGAGGCTGACCTTGAATTTGTGTTCCTCTTGCCTAAGACTCCTGAGTTCCTTGGATTGTAAGTGTGCACCACCACACCTGGCTAGTTTGATTTTTATAATAGCACAGCAAAGACCCAAATGTGCAGAGATGCATTTTCATTGAGAGGAATATGATCTCACACAGTTGACCCTTCATATCTGAGAAGGTTGGTTCCTGGACCCCCCTTGGGTACCAAAATCTGCAAATGTACAAGCCTCTTACATAAAATGGTGTGGCCTTTGCATAGGACCTACATACCAGATACAATGTAAATGCTGTATAAATAATTGTTACACTGCTTTTTAGGAAATGACAGTAAGAAAAATGTCTGTACATGTTGAGCACAGACACAGTACTTTTTAAATTTTTTAATTGTTTTTAGTAGTTATACTTGACAGTAGAGTGCATTTATGGGTGTGTGTGTATGTGTGTGTGTGTATATATATATATATATATATATATATATATATATATATATACACACATACATGAATTTATGTTCATATATATTTTGTTGTTGAACATACAAGTGTGTATGTATATGTATGTATATATATAAAGTAATACTGTCTCTTTTGTTCTACTGTCCTTCCTATCCCCAGGTCCCCTCCCCTCCCTTTACTTCGCTCCCCTTTACCTAATCTAAGATAACACTATTCTTCTATAGTGATCCCTTTGTTGTGAATTAGCATCCACATATTAGAGAAAACAATCAGCCTTTGGTTTTTTGGGATTGGCTTATTTCTCTTAGCATGATATTCTTCAACTCCATCCATTTACCAGCAAATGCCATAATTTCATTCTTCTTTAAGGCTGAGTAATATTTCACTGTATATATATATATATATATATATATATATATATATATCACATTTTCTTTATCCGTTCATCTATTGCAGGATACCTAGTTTAGTTCCATAGTTTAGCTATTGTGAATTGAGCTGCTGTAAACATTGACATGGCTGCATCACTATAGTGTGCTGATTTTAAGTCCTTTGGGTACAAACCGAGGAATGGGATAGCTGGGTCAAATGGTAGTTCCATTTTGAGTTTTCTGAGGAATCTCCATACTGCTTTCCATAGTGGTTGTACCAATTTGCAGTCCCACCAGCAATGTATGCGTGTACCTTTTTCCTCACATCCTCACCAACTTTTATTGTTGCCTGTATTCTTGATGATTGCCATTCTGGAGTGAGATGAAATCTTAATATAGCTTTTATTTGCATTTCTCTAATTGCTAGAGATGTTGAGGGTTTTTTTTTTTTTTTTTTTTTTGTACGAAATTGAACTCACAGGCGCTTGACCACTTAGCCATATCCCCAACCCTAGTTTGTATTTTATTTAGAGACAGGGTCTCACTCAGCGCCTGGCTTTTTGCTGAGGCTAGCTTTGAACTCATGGTCCTCCTACTTCAGCCTCCGGAGCTGCTGGGATTACCACTGTATGCCACCATGGTTATCTTTGAATATTTTTTTATATATTTTGTTGATCGAATATATTTCTTCTATGAAGTACATAGAATTTTTCTCAAGTATTTTTGATCTCTGGTTCATTAAATCCAGGATGCAGAACCCCTGATACATTGGACCAACTAATGATACTGAAAACTGAAAGAGGCCAAGCTAGTGGTTCCTAGAGCATCTAGCAGATGTCGCTGGGTTTCCTCTGTTAATGGGAACTGTCTGCTGCTCCTCAGGGAGTTCCCTCCACATAGAAGCAGCATTGAAGACCTGTTTGTTGACCACTGGGGACCTGGAGTAGGCTCCACCAGTTGCAGCCTTCGCCACAGCCAGGGTTTCATTTCTTTATTGTGCTCAGATTCTCCAATAATTTGGAGATCTGAATTTGGTGGAAATTGGATTTTCTATCGGCATTTTCTAGTCAGTAATAAATTTTATTGTAAATTAGGCAGTTTTGGCCATTGTAGGTGTCCGGGGATGGGAGGTCAGTAACCTTTCTGTTAAGGCATATTTTTCCCAGTTTACAGTTTTTATGTTATCTTAGAGGTATGCCTTTTTTGTCAGTTTTCAAAAATTTTATTTTTTGTGTATCACAAGCTATCATATGCATTTTGAACCCTTTTAAATTCTATTTTGAGGTAATTCTCAAGGAATAGTTTATGAGAAAATATTTGCATTTGTTTTTCAACTGCAAAGGTGAACATTGAGATTGGATTTCCTCACAAGTCCCTGCAGCTCATGGTTGACCAGGAGCAGGCCCTGACAACTCCCCACACTTTGCAGACCCAGTCATCCCTTGGTGTCCTGGGTACTGGTTACAGGAAACCCGCAGACACAAAATCCAGGGTGCTCGAGTCCCTTACGTAAAATGGCACAGTATTACGCCTGACCTGCACCCTTCTTATCATACAGTGTAAATCATCTCAAGATTGTTCATATGCCTAGCATAACGTAAACACCATGGAAACACTTGACACTGGATTCTCAGGCAACCGTGACAAGAAAAATAAGTTAGTACATGTTCAGTATAGATGCACTTTTTAAAAACTTTTTTTACAACTTCATTTTATTTATTTATATTTTTATGAGGTGCCGAGGATAGGATGTCTTACATGTTCTAGGCAAGAGCTGTATCACTGAGCTACAACCCCAGGCCCTAGTATAAATGCACTTTTTGAAAATATTTTTATTAGTTGAATTCACAGGTGCAGAACCCACAGACGTGGAGGGCGGCTGCACTTGATTGGTACAAGAACGAACAGTGGAACAGTGTGTCTTGAGTGGAGCACCTGGGGCATCAGAGTTGAGTTTTGCTATCTGACTTTTCTATGTGTCATCCATCAGAAGCAGACACCCCAAGAGAAAGTCCCACAGAGGCTGAAGTGGTAAAGACAAAGGAAGAAGCTGAAGGCGAGCACCCCAGCACACCCCCTGACCCTCCAAAGCCCCTTAGTGAGTTCTTCATCCTCTTCCCCCAGGCCCATTGCTCTGATTTTGGGGTTGGAGTCTGAGGGTTGGTTAATTTACTCAAGGTGTGGATTCTTCAGTTTGTTGTGTATATGCAAGATCTGGGAGAACCAGATGCATTATTATGATCATTGGGCTTTTTTTTTTTTTTAATCTTTAGTTTTCCCCAGACCTGTGGGAAAAGAGGAAAGAGCCATCACCAGTATTTACAGCTTTTAGGGGTCATAGGTGCCAATTAAATGGATTCATTGAGCAATGATTTATTCAGTGGGCCATATAAGCTGGGTCCAGAAGTTGGGCTCACCCCACAGGCTATGGGATAGCTCTTGTAGCCAGTGTCCCTGAGCCCCACATTAGAGACAGCACTGTAGGGACAGTTTTAGAGATGCCACACCAAATAGGATTTCCTGCAACTCCAGGAGAAGGGAGAATCTTTTCTTCCAATACTGTTGTGATTTCTTTTTGTTGCCATCCTGGGCCTCTGATTTCAGGCTAACTGCTTTGATTGTAGTGGTCAGCACTGAGGAGTAACACCAGGCCCCAGAGGCTCGGAGCCTGGGTTGTGGAAGGGAAAGTGGAAGAATTCGCTACATTTCCCCACCAGGCAGAATGACCTGGGGGTCAAAGGGCAACGGAAGTGGAAACAGGTGGATACAGTGGGTATAGTCTTCTGCCCTCTTTTTCTTAGAAGCAGAGACTCCAGCAAAGACAGAAGGCACTGCGGCACCTGAGGCACCCAAGGCAGTCAGCCGGCAGGAACCACAGGAAGAGGACCAGAGCAAGCCTCCTCCCAGAGCCCCCAGGACGCTCAGCAGTTTCTTCAGTGAGTGTCTCTTCCCCTCTTGTCCCTGGACTGTGCAGGCAGGAGGTGGGTGTGTCTGTCTGTCCCTCTGAGGGTCCTGTCTGTTTAGAAAGTCTGACTCGTCTCTTGGCTTATCACCATTGCTCTGAGTGATTGCTACCCTGAGTAACTACCCCAAATGTCAGAGTGATGCTGGGTGCAGGAAAGATGGGAGGTGGGGGCCATCAGGAGAAAAAACCTATTGTTCCTGCCTTCATTCCTAGCCCCCCGGAAGCCGGCGGTCAAAATAGAAGTGAAAGAAGAGGAGCCGAGTGCTCCGGGAAAGGACGAGGCCAAGGGGTGAGTCGGCGTTCGGTCTCACCAACCTCTCCTGGGCACGTTCCCTCTTCTCCATTCCATGGCCCATGCTTGGCTCCGCTTCCTCCTCTTGCAGGGCTTGGCAGTTGTTTTTTTTCTCTGGGGATCCTTAGGTAATAGATGTCTTGGGCTTTGCTGGCCACATGTGGCCCCCTTTGCAAAGCCATTCTTAGCTCACAGGCTCAAAAAAGAGTTGAGGGTGGAGTGGGCCCACCCTGCCCAGCCTCTTCTCTGACCTCCAGCCTCCAGTTTGCCATCCTCAGTTTGACCCCCACAGGGCCTGGGAGCATCTTTGTGGTACCTGTAATTGACCCTGCCTCACATGGCTTCCTGGTATCCCCAGGAAAAAAAGATCTAATCCCTTGGCCACTGACCCCCATCTCTGTCTCTTGCTTTCCCCTCTGTTCCAGTTGCGCTGGACTTGGTGTATTTGGAGGGTGCCTTTGTAGCAGCAGGCAGGTTTCCTCTGCAATCTTGGTGGCCTGTGAATGGAGTTAGACCATAGAGACCCATCCCTCCCTGTCCTGGACCCCTTAATGCCTTCATTAGGACAATGAAGGGTTAAGCAATAACGTCATTATAATTGTTAATTCTTGGAAAAGAAGACACCTAGGCCCATCTGTGATACCTCATAGATAGGAGGCTTCATGGAAGATTTGTAGAATGATCAGTTGGAGGGTGGACAGATAAATACCCCATCAAGTACCAAGATCAGACCCCATCCTTGCCTGCTCAGAACCCCTCTGTGGTTCCGCAGCACCCAGCATAAGCACTGGGTTCCTTCTGGCCCTTGAAGATTCCCTGGGCCACATTCCCGGCTCCAGACAGGGCCAGGCTTCTCCTTGCTCCCCCAGCACCGCATTCCCGCCAACTCCCCCTGCTTCTGAACGGGCAGGCCCCTGCCTAGAGCACTGCCCCAGCCCCACTCTGCCCAGCAGGGTGCCCTCGGGCTCCTCCTCTCTCACGTGCTCAGGGAAGCCAGATGCTTCCCTCCTCCTTCTGTCAGAGCCAGCGCCAGTGTGCGTCCCCAGCACTAAGGATATGTGTGCTCTTTCCCCTGGCTAGTGCTGCTCTGCCCTTGCGGTCCAGTCACTTTCAGGAGTGCATCTCAGCACATTGAATACTGGACATCAAACTTCCAGCAAGCCTTTGGGGGACGTTCGAGACCCAGATAATAACAAAATAAAAATAGCAAGTGAGCAAAGTGTGTCCCATGGCGATAAGTCTGTGAAGAAGGGTAGGGAAGGACCAGGGGAAGCAGCTGGGAGGAGTGGCCACAAGGGTCAGTGGAGAGGTCCAAAGGGTCCTGCTGGGGAATGTGAAATTTGTGTAAAAGACCTGAAGGAGATGAGGGAGTGAGCCAAGGGGAAGAAGGTTCCAGGCAGAGCGAACGCAGGTGCAGAGGTCCTGAGGTGACAGTTGTGGATGTCTATGGGCAGTGAGGAGCCCTGTGCCTGGAGGAGAGTAGGCAGAAGGGGCAGTAGCAGGAGATGGAAATAGGAGGCAAAAGAGTGCAGGGTTACTGCCCTTGGGGCCCAGCCTGCCCGCCACCTAGTTGGCTCTTAGGAAACACTCGTTGGAGGATTGGCGTGTCTGGCTCAGAGGTCCATCCAGTTCAGTCTCCTTTTTGCCCCCACAGACCTCTGGATCCGACTAGCTACAATCCTGCCAAGAACAACTACCACCCCATTGAGGACGCCTGCTGGAAACCAGGCCAGAAGTGAGGCTTCGCCTTCTTAGACTGTGGGGTCTCCAACCAGGGCCTCGTGGAGGACTGACCATTCTCCCTCCTGTCCTGGGGCACAGTCGGCAGTGTGGAAGGGGACAGTGGGCAGTGAGCAGAACAGCTTCATGCCCCTGTGTTGGCGAGTGAGGGGGCGGTGCTGAAGCACCTGGGGCCATCCCAGCGGCTCTCACCTCTCTTCCTTCCAGGGTCCCTTATCTGGCTGTGGCCCGCACATTCGAGAAGATTGAGGAGGTTTCTGCTCGGTAATTATCAGGCCTGGGTGGGGCAGTGGCCAGTGGACAGCTCATCAGCTGTCCCCTGTATGACAGTGGACACTGCCTCCTGCTGTCCACTTCTCTGCCCTCTCTTCTCTCCCTCACATGTGTGACATGGGTGAACAGGCCTGTCACAGGGCGCCTCCAGGTCCTCTTGAGGCCCAGCCTCTGGAGACACATGGTAGCATTTCTGCCTCATTCTATTGTCAGAGCAAGATATAGGACCAGCTCAGAGTTGTGAGGTTGGGAAACATGCTCCACCTTGGGACAGAAACGGCTGAAACTGGCCATTTTCAGTGGACTTAAGTTACCAAAAGTGACTTCATTCTTGCTTCCATGCCTCATGGTTAGTGGAAGGAAGTTGGGTCTCAGTTATATAGTGAGGGCATTTCTCTCTCAGAGCTCCCAGGCCTGGGGACACCCTAGTGCCAGCTCTAGTGCCCTCTGTGCAAGGGAGGCTTTTACTCTGGGTGTGCTTGCCGCCCTCATTATCACTGTCACCGTCAGCCAAGTTGCTCCTCCAGCAGCTACTTGGGATGGTGCTGGTGGCTCCAGCTCACACAGCGGCTTCTCTCAGCTTTTTCTGTTCTTTCTGATACATCCCCGAACCCTCCCACGCTTTCCTTGACCTTGAAGAGGCAAGTGTGACTCTGTCCCCTCCTCCAGGCTCCGGATGGTGGAGACGCTGAGCAACTTGCTACGCTCTGTAGTGGCCCTGTCACCTCCAGACCTCCTACCTGTCCTCTATCTCAGTCTCAACCGCCTTGGGCCACCCCAGCAGGGCCTGGAGCTTGGCATTGGTGACAGCGTCCTCCTTAAAGCAGTAGCCCAGGCCACAGGTGAGGGGGTTGTGGAGGGACCAACAGGAGAGGAGCTCAGAGGGAGACGTGGGAAGGGCAGAAAGACATGAGGGCTGATGGGAGTTGAAGGTGAAGCCGGGAAGGGAGGACCTTGAGAGGGCCCGGTCCCCATATCACCTTTGAAGGGTGGGGTTGTAGGTGGCCTCATCTCTGCATTCAATGCAGACTAGGAAGGCTGTGCCACAGGGTCTCTGGGACCGGGTTGTTGGTCATCTGTCATGATGATTGGCGTCTCCATCCTTCTAGCCTCCTCTTACCTCTAGGGGTGTCCTTGGGGCCCAACTCTGGACAATAAGACTAAGGGATGTCCAACATACAAATTGGTGACATCAAAAGACATTGACAAAAAGCAAAAGGCTCATGTTTGCTGCCATGAGACATAGTGCCAACCAGAAATGGGGTCCCTTGGCCTCTGCCCTGGGGTCTCCTCCTGCCATCTGCACACAGGCTGCCCACTCAGCCGTCCCTGACTAGGCCTGGTGCACCCAGCTGCTGGCCTTTGCTGTGAGCAGGTCTCTGGCTTCTTACCCTGATGTGACGGAGACAGAAGTTTCAAGAGCTTTCCCCACCAGTGGGTGGGACATTACCATGGGGGTGTCCAGGAACTTGCCCAGCATGTGGAGCCAGAGGACTCAGCACTTCCTGCCTTCTCTCCAAGGTCGGCAGCTGGAGACTGTGCGGGCCGAGGTGGCCGAGAAGGGCGACGTGGGGCTTGTTGCTGAGAGCAGCCGCAGCACCCAGAGGCTCATGCTGCCACCACCACCCCTTACCACCTCCGGGGTCTTCGCCAAGTTCCGTGACATCGCCCGCCTGGCCGGCAGTGCTGTGAGTGGGGCAGGCGGCTCACCCTGTGCAGGACATCCGGGCACCTCAGGCCAAGCGAGTGGCTGGAAGGCTCCTGCTGCTGGAGTCTAGGGCTGAGGACACACTGCTGGGTGGAGAGGGAGGACAGCCAGAGGCTGTGGAATGGGGAGGACAGGGATTCCCCCGTGACCACCAGGCACTCTCATCTTTCCCCACCTGCTCCAGTCCATGGCCAAGAAGATGGACATCATCAAAGGCCTCTTTGTGGCCTGCCGCCACTCGGAAGCCCGGTTCATCGCCAGGTGAGTGGGTAGGGCCGAGGGGGCTGTGCACCTAGCAGGTGAAGGTGGGAGGCCTGGCGGCTTGTGGCCTTCTTTAGGTGGGAAAAGCTGGAACAAGAGCCAGACCCTGAGGGCATAGAGAGCAGCCCAGGTTTCCTCTCACAGACTGCCCCCTTCCCTCCGTGGTACTGCTGGAAAAGTACCTTGGGTTCTTGGCCAGGTCTGGCCTGATGGGGCCGTGAGCACAGAGCCATGAGTTTGCTGTGAGGAGCAAAATCATGCCAAGTGTTCTCCCAGGGCAACCCTGGTTTCCTTGCTCCCATGGACAGGGGATGTAGGTATGGGGGTTAAACCAGCTTCCAGCCAAGGAGGCAGAAATAGGCACGCTAGATTGGGAGGGAACCAGCCATTGCACACCCTGCTGGCCTCTTTCCAGGTCCCTGAGTGGACGATTGCGCCTTGGACTCGCAGAGCAGTCAGTGCTGGCCGCCCTTGCCCAGGCTGTGAGCCTCACACCCCCAGGCCAAGGTGAGCTCCATTGGCTCTTCTTCCTGCCCATTGCTGGTGTTAGTGGTGTTCCTTCTCCTCAGAAGCCCGTGCCCCACCCGACCCTCACAGCCCCCACAGATCCAGCCCCTTCTCGCCTTAGAAGAGTGCCCAGGCGCCTGCACCTGCATTCCTCACCTAGCAGTAAACCACTGTCTGTTTTCCTGCTGGCTCTTTTCCTAGAATATCCCCCTGCTGTGGTGGATGCTGGGAAGGGCAGGACAGCAGAGGCCAGGAAGACGTGGCTGGAGGAGCAATGCCTAATTCTGAAGCAGACGTTTTGGTGAGATCCAGGGGCCTTGGGTGCAGCAGGAGTCCCAGAGAACAAGAAGTGGTGATGGGGGGGTGGATAAAGTGGTGATGAAGATCAGGAAGGTGGCAAATGTGAAGGGTGGTGACCAGGGAGACTGAGATGCTGACCTGGAGTGAGGACAGCAGGTGTCAGGAGGCCTGAGTTCTGGCCACGCTTCACAGAAAAGGTCCTGAAAGACCTGGGAGAGGCTGGAGACAGAGCTGTATTGAGAGGTTGTGATTGTCACAGAACATGGTGGTGAGGCCCCAGAGCGAGCCATGTGGAAGGGCCTCAGCCAGCAGCTGGCCTAGGGCTAGTGACAGCAAAACAGTGATTGTGTCAGGCAGGAAGGCTGTAAACAGTTCCACACATGCTCCCAGGACACACACTCTTGGCCATGGCCCTGGGGCTGGGTGTATGGCTGTGACCAAACCCCTGATCTCTCCTTGTCAGGCACTGGCTCCACCAACTTGTGAGCTCAGGCCCTGACCATTGAAGTCAGGGTCTTTGCAGGTGGCGCCTGGTCCAGAGAAGCTGGGTTTAACTTGATTGGTCTCCCTGTGCAGCTGTGTAGAGAATTGCCAGCTTCATGGAGGGGGGTGGGGGGTGACAAAGGGAGATGGTGACTTTAGTGACTGAGGGAGGACACGGTGGCAGGGAAGCTGGGACATGGTCATAAAGATGGGCAGAAGTGTTCTTGATCTCAGGTCTGAGCAGGGCTGAGGCCCTCCCTGCAGCATATGTAGCCACACAGCACAGTTTTCAAGTTGTGCAGGTTCTAGAAAGATTTCTCCATACTGTTCTCACCCTACCCCAGTGAGGTGCCTGACCTGGACCGAATTGTCCCTGTGCTGCTGGAACATGGCCTGGAGCATCTCCCGGAGCACTGCAGGCTGAGCCCAGGTACCACCCACGGGCCCTGGAGGCTGGCTGCAGCCCACCCTTTGCAGGGCAGGTGCAAGGGGCCCTGCCAGGTGTCTACTGAAGACCTAGAGTCCCCTTTGTCCCCACCAGGTCTCAGTTCTGCTCCCTGGTCCTGAGACTCCCTTCTTGCCTCCCCTTCTGGATAGCCAGTGTGTGGTAAAGCTACTAAGGTAGCCCAGAAGACAAGACAGTGGGTTGTCCACATAGAATCTGTCCCACACATGAGTGTCTAGAACAAGGCAGGTGGCCAGGGAGGGTACCTGGCTGTGCTCCTGAGGTCATCCAGATCCCTCTGCCATCCTGAGATTGGTGCTCTGACAGGTGTGAGTTATGACGTCTCTGTGCCAGATGGAGGGGAGGCAGCTACATTGCTTTTAAGGCTGTGGCCAGACATTGGGCACGTGCTGTGTTTGCTTTCTAGTCACCTTTCCCAATTGCCAGGGAGACTGACAGGTACCATCTCAAGTGGGGGCCCTTCAGAAATGTGGAGGCTTTGTTTCTTCTGCAGCACTCAGGGGAAAACAGTCCAGGGCATTTGGCCACCTCCCCCCCCCCCACTCTGATTCAGGAACTCCCCGCCCTTCCTTTACCCCAGACTTCCCTAACACGCTCTCCCCCCCCCAGGGGTTCCCCTGAAACCCATGTTGGCGCATCCCACTCGGGGCGTCAGCGAGGTCCTGAAACGCTTTGAGGAGGCAGCCTTCACCTGCGAGTACAAGTATGACGGGCAGAGGGCACAGGTAGGGGTGGGCACAGCCCTGGCTCTGAAAGGAAGCACCTGGCCTGAGCACAGAGCCAGCCCCTCGTGAGCTGCCTGTGCCTTGCTTGCCTTTGGGCTCTGGTTTCCCCTCCGCAGTGGATGTGGTAACCCCCAGCACACACTAGCTTGTCGGAGGGTAGTCCGTACAAGTCCTGACCTGCGATAGGGGGAGGTCCATGATACCTGCTCCGCCTGGGGATGCTATGTATGAGGCCATTCTGGAGGTTCCTGTGTGACCCTTAGTGCTCTGATATGTGCGTGTCCTGTGACCCACAGGTGCCATTGGTCCTGGCTTTCAGTGTGGGTGTGTCATGCCTCTCCTGTCCTGGTGGGGTCTGGGTCCATTTCTGTGTTCACCACATGAGGATGTGGGGCATGCGAGGCAGGTGATGTCTATGGAACTCTGAGGCTGTTATGAGTGGGAAATTCCATAGAACACAGTGTGACAGGTAGATCTTACAAGTAACATTGAGAAAACAAGAATAACTTACAGAGGGGTCGTGATTTTAAATACATAACTACTACCTGAGCCAACACTTGTGAGATGGCTTGTGTGTAGCCCTGCATGGGGTGGTGACTTAAAATAAATAACCAACAGTAGAAACCAGGGGCCAGGCGCTGTGGCACATGCCTGTAATCCCAGTGGCTCAGGAGGCTGAGGCAGGAGGATCACAAGTTCAAAGCCAGGCTCGGCAATTGAGCAAGGATGTAGTCCCTAAATAGAATATAACAAGGGCTGGGATGTGGCTCAGTAGTTAAGCACCCTGGATTCAATCCCTAGTACCAAATTAAAAAACAGAACAGAAACCAGGGGACAGGCATAATGATCTTCAGACCAGTGTGTGCACTCGCAGCCAGGGAGATGTGCCTGCAGCAGCAGGGTAGGACTGGGGGGTGGTGACATGGGCAGGAGGTGCCAAGGAGACGATTCGCTCAAGTCTCCATCTTGGTTCCTCAGAGCTGCTGAACCTCTGCTGGGGACGTGGGATGTGAGGAGAAGAGAGGGGCTGCGTGGGCTGAGGTTTCTCTTCTCACCCCTTGATGGCAGATTCACCTTCTGGAAGGTGGGGAGGTGAAGATTTTCAGCAGGAATCAAGAAGATAACACAGGAAAGTACCCCGACATCATCAGCCGAATCCCCAAGGTGGGCACCTACCTGTTCTCTGCAGGGCTGCAGGGGTGATGCAGAGCCCTGGGCCCATGCAGGCCAGCAGGACCTGGGGGTCTCTCCCCAATAACTGTTACACTTCCAGACAGACAGAAGGGGTTCAGCCTCTGCTGCTCCCCTGAGAAGGTTGTCACTCCATGGGACTCTTCCCCCACCACTGGCCATCACTGGGTGCCATGACTACCCTAATGCAGCAGAGTATTGGGAACAGGAGCTCTGCAGCCTGTCTCTCCAGCAGGATGGCGGGGAGGCTTGGGAGGAGTGGGCAGCGAGCCAGCCTGGAGCCTGCCTGGAGCTCAGCCTGGAGTCTCAGATTGTGAGCCCAGAGATGTGGCAGTGCTGGGCCTGGAAGCAGGGGGTCCTCTGTACCCAGAGGACGTCTGAAGCCTGTCTCAGCAGCCCCCCCATTGAGGAGCACCTCCCCTCGCCTGCCCCTGATCAGAGAGGAAGTTGTTTCTTCAGTGAGCAGAAAGCACGGTTGGGGATGCTCCCTGTTACAGGCAGCGAAGGCAGTGGCACCTCCACGTACCCAGTGGAGTCTCAGTGCTGAGCACCGGGCGATGTTTCCTGGCGCATGTCAACACGAACACACCCATGTGACCAGGATCACAGTCAGTGTAGAAAACATGGCCGCATCTCATCAGCCAAAGAGTTTCCTCGAGGCTTGATGTCTGGGCCTGCCCCTCTGCCAGAGGCAGCCCCTGTGGTGCTTCTGTCTCCCAGGCTGGCTTTGCCTCTGGAGCTTCCCAACAATGGCATTGTGCAGTCCATGGCCATCTGTATCTGGCCTCTGGCTCACTCAGCAGGGGTTACTTGGGACCTGCTCTGCACCAGGCCCTTGCTGAGCCCAGGTGTAGCATGGATAGCCCTGGCCCAAGCTTCTGTCCTCACAGGCAGGCGGGCAGACCTTTGTCAGGGTCTATGCTTTGGCTCTGTGATTCCATAGGGAGATCAAAGCTCTGAAGAAAAGATCCAGCATGCTGTGAGCTGGTGTAAGAAACAGACGTCACACAGTCCCAGCGTGCAGATGAAAGGCACCCCCTGGAGTTGTTACCAAGGGAGAAGAAGGCTTCCCAGGAATGCCATGGGCAGGACAGGAGAAGGGTGGGGGCAGGCATCCCAGAAGGACCAGCCTGTGCAGAGAGCATGGTGGGACAGGCACAGCCCATTTGAGAACTGGAGAGGCTGATGTTCTGGCCCATGGACCAGGTGTGCTGGGGAGAACCAGGGATGACGGAGGAGACTCCCCACAGCAGGGTTGAATGATGATCCGATTCAGGGTTTGCCACAATCCCTTGCCTGTTGCAAGGATAGTAGATTGATGGGGTGCACGAGGGGACCCCCAGGACAGGGTAGAGAAGTAGGAAGAGGTGGCTTAGATTTCAGGGGAAGTCACAGATTCCTAGGGATTGAGTGATAGAGAGGAAATGGGAGATGACAGGCTCCTGGGCATCCAGTTTGCGGGACTCCATAGTCTTAGAGAAGTTAATTCTGCTCAGTGGGAAGTCAGAAGGGGCCAGTGTTCACGTCTCAGGTTGGCAGCAGTTGGTGGAGTGCTGTGGAAGGAAAGGCCATTTGTTTCCCTGTGTCTGTTTCTTGAATTCATCTCCTGTGTCTCACAAGTCCTGAATCTTCCTTCACTTCTCAGATTAAACTCCCATCAGTCACGTCCTTCATCCTGGACACGGAAGCTGTGGCTTGGGACCGAGAAAAGAAGCAAATTCAGCCATTCCAAGTGCTCACCACTCGCAAACGCAAGGTAGCATCAGCCTGCCGTGGCCCCTCCTCACACTGTCACTGTCCTGAGGGGGCTGAATGCAGTCCTGTTAGCCTTTGGTAAAGTGACTGCCGTAGTTCTAGCCATCATGTTCTACCCCAGCATCCCAGTTAGGAAGAGGGGAAAGACCCTTTTTCTGTACCTTACTTGTTTTAGAATGAAAGTAGATCTGTCCTGGAAGTCCCCCAGGCTTTCCCTTTACCACAGAATGGTCAGAATTGTCTTATGTCACCACCATTAGCTGCAGAGGAGACTGGGAGAACAAACGTGAAGGGAAATGAGGCTGCTGGGGTTTGCTAAGAGCCATCTTGACTCAGGACCTGCCTTCTCAGGTGCAGCTGCAGCAGGGGGAAGGGGAGAGTGTAGGTGACTGGTGTGTCCTGGCCAGTGGGAAGGGACGCAGCCTGCCCGTCTCACCTCGCCCACTCATCGTCTCTGTTCTGCCCCAACCAGGAGGTAGACCCCTCCGAGATCCAGGTGCAGGTGTGTCTGTACGCCTTTGACCTCATCTACCTCAACGGAGAAGTGAGTTCCGCCTGTGGCTGGAGCAGCCAAGGGCTGGGTGGGGGTAGGCTTGGGGCTGGCAGGGTGGCTTCTATTGCTTATTCTGCACTCACTTAGCTGGGAGACCATGCTCAGGCAGTGCTTTGAATATATGATTCCAGGACCCCTGGGGTCCCCAGCCCCTTTGAGGGGGGTCTGTGAGGTCCTATGGCTCCCCATTTGTGGGGAGCAGATTTCTCTATGTTTGTCACCCAGACATTGAAGCCATCAGAGTGCCATAGGCAGATATGAAAAGCCAGATAGTAAAGAAGCTGAAAAATGTCAGGCCACACCCCTCTTCTCACTTTTTTTTTTCTTTGTTTCTTTGTTTTTTGTTTCTGTTTTTAAACAGAGGTGTGTTTTATACAATGTCCTGTTTGGGATCAGGGAATGTGGGTCAGTGGTACAGCACTTGCCTGACACATGCGAGGCCTAGACTCAATATCCAGCACTGCAGAAACAAGAAAAAGTGCCATTCTGATGAGCATATTGGATTTATTCTTTAAATGGATTACTATTATTTTAATTTCTAAAATGGTCGATATCAAGAGATATAACCCACATTAAAAAGGAAAAAAAAAAACTCTTTGAAGTGAGTTCTCAATACTTTTTTAAAGGTATAAGGGGTCCCGAGACTGAGAAGTCTGAAGACAATTGCTTTTAGGTGTCTATTAAGCCTCTAGGGGCTGAGGCAGGAAGCATTCTCACCCTGACCTGGGAGGGGAGAGTCATCCTCTGGTGGGAGTGAGGAGAAAGCTCTCTCTTCTTTCTCTTGCCTTCTCCCTCTGCCTCTCCTGAGATACTCCCACCCACATGATGCTGGGCAAGGAAAAGGCTGATCCCAGTCCTGGGAGAATTTAGAGCCTGGGGAGGACAGGCTGCTAATGCCCAGAGAGCAAGTCACCTGAGTTCATTTCAGGGCAGAAGTGAGCAGCATCCACCACTAGTCGTGGTCTCATCCAAGCCCGGAGGCTCGCAGCCACGTCTGTCCCATCCACCACCTGTGTTTGTAACTGAGGCTCTGCTGGAGCACAGCCTCACCCTTTCACGCACTTCAGTCTGCGGCTGCCTTTGCCCTACAGCAGCAGGGCTGGATGGCTGTGGCAGACACAGCCAGGAACACAGTTGCCTTTGCATTTTCAGGCTCCACGACTGTGTGTTCCAGCAATCTGGGATTGAAAATATCCGAAAGAACTGCATCTGTATCAATGTGTGCAGAGCTTTTCTTGTAATGATTCCCTAGTCCCCACAGCATGGCTTGCACTTACATTTACACTTCACTAGGTATTGTAGCTAATGGAGAGATGATTTAAGGTGTGTGTACTCGTGCTACTCCCTGCATTACAAGGGGTCCTGGAACCAGTCCCCGAGGATACCGGGGGACAACTGTATTTACTCTAGTTCTTACTGGAAAGAAGTTGCCAGATTCTGTGTTGATGTAGAAAACATGTTCTTGAGAACAGTGTTACTAACCTTATGGCCGTTGGTTTCTTCTTTGCTCTACTGGGCTGGCGTTAACAAGAGGTACATAAAGTCCATTCCAGCTCTAGCCAGGCCATGCTTCTAGCCAGGTGCTCCCAAGGTCACCAACAACTCTAAGCTGGGTCCACCCTCTTGCTGATGCCTCAGCTTATGCTTTACGTTCTGAGTCCTGCTGATGACCTGTGCATGTGGTTCCCTTTGGCCTCAAGGTCAGGGCTTATGGTGTCCCTCCCTTCTTTAGTCCCTGGTCCGTGAACCCTTGTCTCGACGCCGGCAGCTGCTACGCGAGCACTTTGTAGAGACAGAGGGCGAGTTTGTTTTTGCCACCTCCCTGGACACCAAGGACGTTGAGCAGATTGCTGAGTTCTTAGAGCAGTCAGTGAAAGGTGAGGAAGCCACTCTTCCCTCCTGCATGGTCCCCAGCCTGCGCCAGCCTTGGTGAGTTGGGGAGTCCCACCAGCCATGCTTCCATGTCTCCCTCAGACTCCTGTGAGGGGTTGATGGTGAAGACCCTGGATGTCGATGCCACCTACGAGATCGCCAAAAGGTCACACAACTGGCTCAAGGTGATTACTGCCCCAGTATGTCCTACCGGAGCCTGAAGCTGGTCCCTGTTTCACTCAGTGATGTTTTTGTAGCTGCATGCGTGCTCCCAGGTCCCCTCCTGTCCATCCCCCCTGTCAGACGTCCCCTAGATCTCCTGGCTGACCAGCCCACCAGGAGTTGGCTGTGATCCTCTGGCCTAAGCCCCCAGAGCTGTGAGGAGGAGGCCAGAAGAGGCTCCACCTTTCCTTGAAGGCTTCCCTTTTGGGCCAGGAGCCTGGGAAGGGAGTCAGCCAGATATGGAGGGAATGAAGTGACCTCAGGGCTAGTGAGGACGGGCCTCCTCTGGGTCATCCAGAAAAGCCCTTCTGGAAGCAGCGTTTGAGTGGGGACCTGGGTGCAGGAAGGGGTTGGCCACATGGATGTTTGGGCAGGAGACTACAGGTGCAAAGGCCCTGAGGTAGGAGGTGTATGCCAGGAGCAGGGTGGAGTGGAGAGTGGCCCCAGGTCACACAGCCACTCAGGCCATCATAAGATAAAAATTGGATTTTCCTTTGAAGGTTTTGGGAAGCCAGCAGAGGTTTCATACGGGGAGTCACATGTCTGATGGCTTTTTTGTGGGGGCCAGGCGTGCTGGGGGCTGAGCAGCAGTGGGAGTGGGCAGTGGGGGCTGGAGGGGAGCAGGTGGGCAGGATGGGAGGGGGCCAAGCAGCAGGGCGGGAGCTGAACTGGCCTGGCTGCTGTGTGTTTCTGTGTGCCCCTGGTCTGTGTACCTCCTGGACTAGAAGCAGCTGTGAGCACACAGACCTTTCCTGTCTTGGGAGGTCTGCACTCTGCTACCCACGGTCCCAGGCACCTGGGGAGAGGACTTGGGGGAGAGGGCGTCAGGTGGCCTCTGTACCCCCCGTCCTCCTCCATACATCTGCTTCAAGCCTGGAGGCTCTTCCCATGTCTCCTTGGGGTGGCCACTCCTGGTGTTCTTTCCAGAAGTTCCCAGATACCCCAGGCCCTCCTCAGCCCACTGATGAACCACCAGCCTTGAGGTGCCTGGGTCCCCCTCACCTCTGGCTCCCCTCCGCAGCTGAAGAAGGACTATCTGGATGGCGTGGGCGACACCCTGGACCTCGTGGTGATCGGCGCCTACCTGGGCCGGGGGAAGCGGGCTGGCCGGTACGGGGGCTTCCTGCTGGCCGCCTATGACGAGGACAGTGAGGAGCTGCAAGCCATATGCAAGGTCCTGGGAAGGGGTGCCCACCACTGAAGCAGGAGACCAATAGATGAGACTCTGGGGGGACCTGGACCAAGAGGCTCTCACCTCTTGCATATGGGGGATGATTGTTTTCCTCATTCTGTGTTTTTCTGCTTCTCTGAGTAACTCTTGCTTCATATAGAAAAATAGACTCATCTAGAAGGCGTGCAGAGGGAGTGTAAGGAATGGAGGTCAGCCTGCCCAGGAGGGGGCTTGCTACAGGATGACAGTCTCTGGAGCAGGCACCTCTGCAGCCTGCTTAGGGACCTGGGCTCCTCCTGTCTCTCCATGGTCCTTCTTGTCATATGCTCTGGCTTCCTTGTCACAGTGTGGCTGCAGGTGTTCCATCATGGGATTCTTGTCCTAAGCCGCAATAGGAAGGCTGGGGTCAAGGAGGGGTGGCCGCCTTCTCAGTCCCGGCCAGGACTGTCAGAAACTTGTCTGCCCAAGTTTCTTGTCAGAGTCTTACTCCATGGCTCACTCCTGTCCTTAGGAAATGTGGGTTTTTTGTTTTTTGTTTTTTTTTTTTTTAAGTTTAGAAAACAGTGTTTTAGAGCTGTGTGCATTGTGACTGGCCTTTCCTGTCTTCCTGTATCCAGCGACTTTGGGTCTTTAGTCACAGAGACAGAACAGAATATCACCCAGGAAGACTCCCACTGCCGAGCACCAGAAGCAGGGCAGGGCAGGGCGTGTTTCATTTATGTTCTATGATGTTGCGATTCTTCTAAGCAATTTTTCTTTTTCTTTTTGTCTTAAGAATACGGGAGGCTGAGGCAGGAGGATCATGAGTTCAAAGCCAGCCTCAGCAACAGCGAGGCACTAAGCAACTCAGTGAGACCCTGTCTCTAAATAAAATGCAAAATAGGTTGGGGATGTGGCTCAGTGGTCGAGTGCCCCTGAGTTCAATCCCCAATACCCAATAAATAATTAACTTTATTTCAAATGCTGTCATATGAGCTTAAGTAGCATGGTGATCAGACTTGGTGCTTGCACAAGAGTCTTTAGGGTCCAGGCCCCATTTCCTGAGCCCATGCCCTATGTTTGATGATCAGACTCTTGCCAGCCTCACCTAGGAATTCATGAGCCCACAGCAGTGATCAGAATGATCTTATGATTACCACATTTTGGGGCACCAGTCTGTCACCATTTTACATTATTCCTGTAGCAGAGATACTTTAAGTAGCTGCTGTTAGGACAAGAGAGGAAGTATAGGAGCAGGAGTCTCCAGTCGAGACTTTCTGTCAGTGGCTTAAAGGTGCCTGTCTTGTCTGCTGGCTGTGACTGTTTTGGTAGTTGAAATCGTGGGCAGTATTAAGATGGAAGGTTTCAGCTGGTTTGCAGGCGGGTGGGATGTGGGTGAGCCCAGGGGAGCGACTTCCTGACCTGGTGGAGCACCAGGAGGAGGAGACGAGGGCGTTTCCTCCAAACACAGGGCAGTGAGTGGTTGAGGGGGTGCCTGCTGGATGAGAGGTGGCACCCGCTTGAGGGTCCTGGCCGACCATCCAGGTGCTGGCCAGTGCTCAGCATCAACCCACCTCTTTGTCCTGATTCTATAGACTCTGGTTGAACCAGAGTAGGTTGGGGGCTGTCAGTGTGCACAGGTGTAGTCCTTAGCTGGCAGAACAGGGAGGAGGTGCTGGGCCAGCTGGCCAGCCCAGCTTCTGACCTGTCACGTGCTCCCTGCAGCTTGGAACCGGCTTCAGCGATGAGGAGCTGGAAGAGCAGCATCAGAGCCTGCAGGTGAGCCCCACTACTGCAGGCCTTGCCCTCCCAGCCCTTGCTCTGTGCAGTGACTGGTCTCCTGCATCTTGGGGTCAGGGATTGGGAAGGAGGGCAGCAGCAGGAAGACTGGCTTTAAAGCTCCACATATCCAAGTTCGAGGTGCGGCTCTGCCAGTTACCAGCTGGTAACTGGCCAAGAGGGTCTCTCCTCTTCCTGAGCATGACACATGGCTTTCTCACGGCAGCATGGAACCAGGGCAGGGGTTCCTGTAGGGAGGCCTCTGTGAGGTGCTTGGTGGGCCCCTAGGGGAGGGAGTGCTGTCGTGGCTGCAGGTAATTGGGATCTCTATGATGTGTATTGGTGTCTCTGGATCCTGGTTCCATCCCATTCTTTGGATCTTTCTCACTGTCCTCTGCCGAGTCTTCCATTCTTGGGGCCCCTGCCCACCAACCCCCTGGTGTCTGTCCCTCCCTCTGGGTGTCTGCCTCTGTTTTTTTCTTTACTGTCCTGTCTTGTTTCTCCCTCTCTTCCATTCCCCATTTCTCCTTCATTGTTCTTCCCTCTTGCCCTGCTTTCTAACCTCTCTACCTGTTGGCCCTGACTCTGAGCTCTGAGACCCTCCCTCTTCCCTGCTGCTTGCCATAGGCCCTGGTGCTGCCCACCCCACGTCCCTACGTGCGGGCTGATGGTGCTGTGGCCCCCGACCACTGGCTCGATCCCAGTGCTGTGTGGGAAGTGAAGTGTGCAGACCTCTCCCTCTCCCCCATCTACCCCGCTGCCCGGGGCCTGGTGAGTACAGGGGCCTGGGCGAGAGTGGGCCTGGCCACATCTGTTCTCCCACGTGATGGTTAAGAAAGCTTTAGAGTATTGGGGTGTCCAGTAATGAGGTTGGAAATCATTTCTGTAAAAAAAGATTCTCAGGTGGTAGAAAGAGAAGTGACCTTGCTCCGTTAGGGTCGTGGTCCTTTTGGCAACTTGGGTCTTCTGCGTGGACACTCAGTCCAGCCCCGGGCGTCTCCTTTCAGGCCTGCAGTTGCTTCCTCGCCCGGGTTCTCACAGTGCTGAGTGTAGATCCCAGGGGCGCTGTTGCTCCCTGGGTTCTGCCCTCAGACCCAGCGGTGGTTGCAGTGTGACCACGTCCCTTACCCTTAGTGCAGGGAAGCTCACCTTTAGTGTCGTGCTGTGAGTTTCGTCCCATCCTCAGAACCTAGCGGCATGTTGCTGTTAGAAACTTAAAGTTTCTCCCTCATGCTGCTCATTGAGTCAGGGTGTCTTGGTCACACACACAAGGAGCTTTCATCTGTCCTGTGCTCACTGTGCAGCCAGCACTGTGCTGGTGACCAGCATGTCCCTCATGTAGTCCTTACAGAAACGTCCACAGGAATGTCTCTGTTTTACACACCAGGAGATGGTGCCTCCGAGAGCTGAGGTGACTGGCCAAGGCCACCTGGCTCTGAGGGCAGCAGCTGGATGGGAGCCTCACATGAGCCTGGCAGCTGGTGCCTCTGAAGCACCAGGCACAGGATCCAGACTCTTCCTCAGCTGCTCTGTGCCCCCCTCCCCCCATTGCTAAGCTCCACTGTGTGGATCAGGAAGCAGCAGGACGGGGCAGGAGGAGGACCCTGGCTAGAGTACCTGAGCCTTGCCTCCTCCCCAGGTGGACAGTGAGAAGGGCATCTCCCTTCGCTTCCCTCGGTTTATTCGTGTCCGTGAAGACAAGCAGCCAGAGGAAGCCACCACCAGTGCCCAGGTGAGACCCTTGGAAGATGGGGTTTGCCTAGGGTGGGCTCGTGTGGCCAGACCAGCCTCTTAGGGAGGTGACTGGCTTGGAGTCCTGCAGAGGTGGGGCAGCAGGGAGTTGCTGACCCACCCCTGCCCCCTCCTCAGGTGGCCTCTCTGTACCTGAAGCAAAGTCAGATTCAGAATCAACATGACACAGACTCAGACTCCAACCCTGAAGATTTCTACTAAGGCCTGGCCTCCCCGGGGCTGGGGAGGAGCCCAGGGTGGAGCAGGTCTGCTTTTGCACTCTGGTGGGGGGGGGATGGGGGGGGTGTTACACTGGGTCTGGGATTCATTCTGTTATTTCTTTCAATAAATAATTACCAAACTCTTGGTGTGTGACAAGGGCCATGCTGAGCTCTGGGCTCTCACACTGGGCATTGAAGAATACTATGGTGACTGGGAGCCCATGCTGTCCCACAGGACCCTCCATAGAGCTAGTGGAGTTTGTGTGCTCCATGTCATATGGTGACAGCTGACAGTCACCTGTGGCCATTGAGTTCTCCACATGGGGACAATGCAATCAAGGACTCAAATATTTCATTTTGACTATGACAGTTTATGTTAGCTTGTTGGATCTCCAAGCAATCCAGCTGGTGGTCCCCATCCCAAGCCCTGTGTGCAGACATCAGTGATTTACCCAGGACCCTTTCTAATGAGGTCCCATCCTCCTGGGAGACAATAAGTTCAGTGGTCAGTGTGTGGCTTCCAGTTCTGCACCCCCATCTGGGGACTAAGTGTCATTTCAGATGCACTACACAGTGTTCCAGGTACCCCACCAGAGCAAGCAGTGACCACTCCTGTTCTGACTGTTATGCCCTGGACCCAGGCTTGGAGCCTGGCATATCCTAGCTGCTCAGGAGATCATGGCTGAGTGAGAGAGAGCCGGGCATTGTTGCTAGGCTGCTGGTCACCCCAGTTTCCCCATCCTCCCACCACTGCTGTGTGCTTCAAGCGTAGGGGCCCCTGGCCTGTGTATAGACACTTGGAGCTGGTCATGGTGGCCCTGTGCGGTTCCACAAGGCTTCGGTGACACAGGCCAGAAGTGGGACTTTGGTCAGTGCAGTGGGAGTATCTTG
This sequence comes from Urocitellus parryii, assembly GCF_045843805.1. Lineage (NCBI taxonomy): Eukaryota > Metazoa > Chordata > Mammalia > Rodentia > Sciuridae > Urocitellus > Urocitellus parryii. The sequence goes on from NC_135545.1 coordinate 8,176,967, forward strand.
GGACTAGGGGGAGGAATCTTTTGCAAAAGCTTGTTTTCTGAGAACTGCAGCCTGCCACCTTCTGGGGGACTTGCAGCTGTCTTGTGGCAACCAACTGGAGGAGGGTGGAGCAGGGCCCAGATCTGCACACCTGGGGCCTCTCTGTGGCCACCAAGCTGAGGGACAATGAAGTTCCCCATTGTTAGGCAGCTCTCGGGTGGGTCCTGCTTGCTGCAGTTGGAGGCACCCTCAGGGCTGCTGTGATGGTTAGTGAGGTAGGGAGAGGAGGGCTTGGGGCCGAGGAGCTTAGCAGGGTCCTTGGCCTCGATTCTCTGGAGAGCCTGTGGTGAGGGCCTGAGCCAGGGCCTTCCTGCCTGGCCCGTCAGCTCCTGCACTCTTCTCACTAATGATGGCCCTGTAAGGTGGGTACATTCATATCTCCATTTAACAGGTCGGTACACTGAGGCTTGCGGGGAGTTGCTTTCCCTGTCTCACTATCTGGGAAACGGCCAGGATTTGCCTGGGCGGTCTGCTCCAGGCCCATGGTCTCTGTGCCATGGAGAGCCTTGAGTGCACCTGTGAGGATGTGGGACCTTCTGCCATGGCACCATGTGAAGTGGTCAGGTCTGGAGGGGAGAGATCTTGCTCATGTGCTCACTAAAGGCAGGAGCCTAGAGGTGGGGGAGCAGTGGAGACCATCTCCCTCCAGAGTGGGATCCTCTTTATCCCTTCAGGATTGTCAGCACTCACCAGGGTAGGGTGCCTATGAGCTGGGCTCTGGGTGATGCACATGCCAGGTTTGGAGGCGGCACACCAGGAAGCAGCACTCCCTGCTCAGGACCTGCCTTGACCAGAACACACGGTCCCATCACATGACCACAGGTGTCAGAAACATTGCTGGGAGCTCCCAGCAAAAAGTAGTTCACACTGAATGGAGTTCCCTGGAGTTTTTGATATCGGAGTGGCGGTTGGTTTTCTTCCTAAATGGAAATAAAATGAGGTAGATGTGGCCCTCGGTGTCTGGCGCATTACCTCATTTAATTCACTCCACAAATCTGTCGTGTTAGTACAGTTATGATCTCTTATTTTTCAGATAAGAAAACACTTGTCGCTATCAGGATTTGGTTGCCAGCTACAAAGCTCAGCTAGTAGGAGGTAGACTGAGATTTGGCCAGGACTCTCAGCCTCCTAGGCTCTGCCTTTACCTGTGCCATCAACAAGCCAGTCCCTGCTTCGCATAACATATTTTCTCCAACCTCCTCCCAGCTCAGTCTGGGTAGAGATCAGTGAGTCCTCTGCCTCCTCGATGGCTAAGGGGTGACGAGGCTGCTCATTCAGGGAAGTGCCCACTTTGCAATGCCATCTTATCTGGAGCGTGGCCTCACCAAGGCCCTTATCATGATTTGCCTGGGGGTGGCAGAGCTGTCCTGGGCACAGTGCCAGTCTGCTTAGTGTGAAAGTTCCCTGCTCTTTAGCAACAAAAAAAGGCAACAGCTCGGGTCACTACAGTGGTGCTCAGTGTTGGGCAAGTGAGGGGTCTGGTGCTGCTTCCCTGGCTGATTCTCCTAAGCCAAGTAAGCCCTTGCCAAAGGGTCCAGAGAGTTGGGACAGCAAAGGTTTTATGTGCCAGAAGGCCTTTCTCCAGAATGGGGACCATTTGAAGTAGAGGGAACTTTATCTTTGGGTCTTGGAGACCAAGTGTGTGTTGAAGGAAGTCTTCTGAGACAAGCCACACAGGGCGCTTATCAAGGAGACTGCTCAGGAGACTGCAGAGCCAAGAGCTCATCTCAGGTGGGTTTGGAGGAGCAGAGAGGTTAGAGTCTGTCCAGATGTGGGAGAGTTTGGAAACTGAGGAAGTTCAGCTACACAGTGAGGTCCCCAGAGTGGCTGTGCTGATTGGCCAATCTTCAGGTGTGTGGCACCTCTATTGTTGCTGGGCGGTCATTTGTTTTCCTGGGGCTGCTTTTAAAGCAGATCTGGTGGGAACTGGACACTGTGGCCAAAGTCCAGTTTGTCTTTTCCTTTGAGAGTAGGGACTTTCAGTTTCCATTAAGAATCAGGGGTCTGCATTCAGGAGCTGAGTTTTGGGGCATGTCCTGTGTCTCCCTAAGCCCTCAGTTTTCTGATGTGTAAATTGGGGACAATCAAGTCCACATTACAGGCTCTGTGACATTTCAGTGGGATGGTGCCCATATCCATGTCCAGCACTTAGAGGGTGTGGCTGGTACATTGTTCTTGGCCTGTGGCCCTCAGAGGTCATTCAATTTCTGCTTTCTATTTTCTTCTCTACAAAATACAAACAAAAGTACTTTTTTTTTTTTTTTTTTAACCATTTGAGAATTCAATAAGTCACACATAAAAGGCACCTAGAATGGTGCTGTCCCAGATTGGCCATTAGGAAATTGTTAGCCCTGGGCCATCCATGTTGCTGGTTGAACTGTGAGTCCCACTCAATGGTGGAACATTGAGGAGGTAGCAGTATTGTCTTTGAGAAAACAGAGTGTCTGTCCTAATGAAGCAGGAAGAAGCCAAAGTAAACCCTCTGGTTTTGCTTGCTTTTATTTGACTTTGAAAATCGACAATTTTGGAAGTCACACGACTGAGCAGTGTCATGGGTCTCCCAGTGTCATTGAGCTCTGTGTGGACAACATCTTTCCTCACAGAAAGTCCCTGTGCCTCCCCAAGCACACAGCCTCCCAGCCCTCCCCAGGCCTCTCTCATTGATCATTTCAGGAATGTTTCTCCAAAACTAGCAGCACAACATTGATTTACCCAAAACTCCCCTAATCTCCCTCCCACCCTTTAAGACTGATGATTCAAGATAATAATCAGCTGTTCTCCAGATCCACAGATGACCAGCCAGCAGGTTTGGTGAGACCCCCTTCCAGATCACCAGAGAGGGGCCTAGAAGCACAGTCTCAATCATTTCCTGATGTAAATCCTCTTCATTTCTCCTAAAGATAAAAGGATCTCAAGGCCTGTGCTGAGTTAGATCGTTTTCCAAGATGCTCCCCAGAGGGATCTTCAATTCCCTTTATTGTGGGACAACTAGGGAAAAGGTCAAGCTTCAGGGGTCTGAGTCATGTCATTGGACTCTACAGCTGGGGCACCTGCTACCCACCCTCTACCCAGTGTTCACAGCTCCCATTCCTGATGTTGCCATCTTGTGGGGTGAATGTCTACCCACTACTTTAGGGGAGTTCCATTTGTTATGGGCCAAACTATATGTGCCTTGGCCAGACAAATCCATCTTACCGTGAGATTACATTTCATAAAAGAAATGCTTCTTGCATGAGAAAACCCAGCCTACGTGACCCAGTTCTTGCTAAAGACACCCTGTTTGGCAACACATAACGGCTAAAAATGTTTCGATCTAATGGCTAAAAATGTTTCGACCACTGAACCACAACCCCAAGCCCTATTTTGTATTTTATTTAGGGACAGAGTCTCACTGAGTTGCTTAGTGCCTTGCTGTTGCTGAGGCTGGCTTTGACCTAGAGATTCTCCTGCCTCAGCCTCCTGAGCCTCTGGGATAACCAGCATGCACCACTGCACCAGGCTCTGTTGTTCTTATAAAATGTATTACTAAGAAATACTTTTTGGCTGTATTCAGTGGTGCACACCTGTAATCTTAGCGGCTCAGGAGGCTGAGACAAGAGGATTGAGAGTTCAAAGTCAGCCTCAGCAAAAGCGAGGCATTAAGCAACTCAGTGAGACCCTGTCTCTAAATAAAATACAAAATAGGGCTGGGGAAGTGGCTCAGTGGTTGAGTGCCCTGAGTTCAATCTCCAGTACCCCCTGCCCTCAAAAAAGAAGTGCTTTTATAGGTTGTGGATTTTTTTTGTTGTTGTTACCAGGGATTGAACTCAGGGGCACTAGACCACTGAGTCACGTCCGCAGCTTTATTTTGTATTTTATTTAGAGACAGAGTCTCACTAAGTGACTAGTGCCTCACTTTTCCTGAGGCTGGCTTTGAACTCGTGATCCTCCTGCCTCAGCCTCCCAAGCCACTGTGATTACAGGCCAGTCTGAGCAACTCAGAGTAACCCTGTCTTAAACAAATAAATAAATCAAAGTGCTGGGGAGGCCCATGGGTTTAATCTCTAGGACAGTGAAACAAATAAAAAAATAATATCTATTTCTCAGTGATACTCAGTAAATCTGTGAGAAGAAAAGATTACTGGCAGCAAAACATGAGCAAATATCTGAGAGAATTCTGAAAAACAAGAGGAATTGGGGGTGTGGATGGGGACATGGAGTTTGCCCTGTAAGAGAGTTAAAATACATAGCAATTATTTTACAGTACGACACTGTCCCGAGTGCTTAGAGTCCATGTGGTTTCAGACTCTATTTTAATTGTAGGTTGGGCTTTTTCAAGTCAGCCTGGAGGCAGTTTCCAAGGGTATACCACACCCAATTGACCCAGGCAGGTGGCCAAAGATAAAGGCCTTTCTCCTGCCTGATTGGCTCGGCTCTGGCTTCCTCTTGGCTCCTTTAAATGTGGGGTTCAGGCATTTCCCTTGTCCTTGCTTCGCACTGCTGGTTGCTGTTTTCTCCCCTCTACTGAGCTCGGGGTCTGCTGGGCACCCCACAATCTGTAAGTACCCAAAACTTTAACTTTCCCCTTGTGATTATGTCATGGAAGCCAGCCAGCAAACCCACCCTGAAGGGTGGGTCCCCCCTGGGACGAGCTTACAGGTAAGTGATGGAAAACTCCGAAGAATTTCATTCTTAAAAGGCACTAGCACAGGAATAGATCAACTGTTAAAACAGAATTTCAAAATATTAAGCCAAGTTTTAAACATTCTACAAGGCGTATGGGAGCCCTGTCACCCTGCTAGTCCCCAACCGTTAGTCCCCAACTCCCCTGGTAATTCCTTCCACACAGTTGATTTTACCCACAGAATTTTGTCTTTTTTTTTTCATCCAGTTCCTGCCATGGAGGAGGAGGGTGTTCAGGGGATAAAAGGACACAGGGAGGCTGGCAGTGACCCATATGGTGACCCACTGCCAAGGTCTCTCTCAGCTGGTATCTTAGCAGGACATGCAGGGACATGAGATGTCCTCACAGGGGCCTTTCACACAAAAGGGACTTCAGGATTAGGACAAGGCCAGGACTGATGGGGGGGTCAGCCAGCTGACTTTGCAACGCTGGGGTGTGTGGTCTCACCAAGTCGCCTACCCTGCTCACCAGGGAGTGACAGTCTCCCGTACCTGCAGGTAGATGGTGGACAGATGTGGGAGCACAATGACAGTAGACCCGGGATGTGTGTGGGCCGTGCTCCGGGTGGGCAATGGCTACCGAAATGACAGGTGTGCTCAAGACACACCTTGGCCTCTGGCTTAGCTTCATCCTGGGAATGTCCATGTTACTGTAGATGGTTTGAGAGGACCTCTGTCCTGTGGGTTGAGGAACAGGCCATTAATTGACAAGAACACACTTGGCCCAAAGCCAGGGAGCCGGATGACAGTTCCCCAAAAGGGCTTTCAGCAAATCTGCCAGAGGACTGAGTTACCCTCTCTCCCTCCTGCCACCCACCCCAGGTCTTTGCTGGGTACCGGGATGTTGGTTAGGCAACGAAGCACGCAGGGAGGACAGCTCCAGGATCTGATCTGTTCTAGGGAACCTTCATCTGGAATCGTGCCCCCAGCTAGAGGTCCCTCCAGAACCCAAACCGTCTTCTTTCAACCTGTTGTCAAACGGGAAGTGGGCGTGCAGCGATCAAGGAAAACATTTCAAATAAAATAGATAGAGGCCATTGCACAAGATGAGCCACGGGCAGCCCTGCACATCATCCCCACACAATGAAAACAGGTGAGTCACATGCAATTTAATGCTTTGTAGCTGTATTGTAAAAAGTAGAGGGAAATAGGTGGCTGGTGTTAATTGTTTTGTCTACTTAGTTTTTTATTGCAGAAAAATACAGGCGCCATAAAATTGCCCCTTGTAGCCATTTTAAAGTGAATCATCTGGTGACACTGAGAACATACCAATGTGGTCCAACCACCGCCTCCACCTCACTCTGGGCATTTTTGAAGCTGAGTCTGCACCATGGAGTGTCACTCATTGCTTTCCACCCCAACCCTGGCACCTATGGGCGGCTTCCTGTCTCTGGATCTGCCTGTACAGGTGGATCACGCAGGATCTGGCCCTTGCCTGCGGTGGTGTTTCCAACCTGGGCCACAGGTTCTTCCGGGCTGAGCCATGTCTCCACGATTGGCTGGAACTCACTATGCTCAGTTGTCACTTGGTAGACTTTTGGGTTGTGTTCCTCTGTCAGGTGTTACAGGAAGTGCTGCTGTGAACGCGGGTACACACTTTTTTCAGGAACGCCTGTTTCCAGGTCTTTTCACTGTGCACCTGGGAATGAAGCTGCTGGACCATGTGGCAATTCTGTTCGACACTGGGGGCTGCTAAGCTGTTTCCACTGTGGCTGCACCTTGCCCTTTCTTTCTTTCTTTGGTACCAGGAATTGAACTCTGGGGCACTCAACCCACATCCCAGTCCTATTTTGTATTTTCTTTAGAGACAGGGTGTCACTGAGTTGCTTAGTGCCTTGCTTTTGCTGACTGGCTTTGAACTTGCAATCCGCCTGCCTCAGCCTCCAGAGCCCCTGGGATTTCAGGGGTGCATCACCATGCCTAGCCATGCTATTAATCTTAATAATCTACTGAAGAATTCCCTTGGTATCTACAAGGGACTGGTTCCAGGACCACCATCAACCCCCAAAAATCCCTGGATGCTCCAATATAGTTTATGAAATATAATATAATTAATAATAATATAATGTAATCATAATCATCCCCAATGACTCCAAAGCCTGATACAATGTAAATGCTGTCACCTTGTATCTTCAGGGAATAATGGCAAGAAAAACATATATACATCCTCAGTTTCCCCTGTGTCTGACCTGAGGTTGGTGGAATTTGCAGACGTGGAGCCTGCCGATGCTGAGGGCTAATTGAATTTATACTCATTTGATCCAAAATATTGTAATTGTAGAGAGTCATCCCTGAGAGAGTTGTGGTTCTTTGTTTTGCCTGTTCCATGTGTTCTCTGCACCTTTGCTCCATCACCTCCCGGTTGGTGGCTGGTGGCTACCCCCGGCTGGCATCATGCTGGATAAACTGGATAGTATTATTCATTTTCTCAGGGTGAAGCTTCTCAAGTGTTTTGTTCCTTTTCCTCCCTGTCAGCTCTGGGGTTTTCATCATCCCCGGGCTCCAGGAAGAAGAGAGGGTGGCGGTGCAGAAACGTGGCCACCAGGTGCTGAGGGCTCTGCACGGACTGTGCATCCAGGCGGAGCAGGTGAGGACGGGGAGGCTCCCGGGCCCATGATGCCCCCCTGCAGGGTTCTGGGGTGCCTCTCAGCCCCACGGGACAGGGGCGGAAATAGGAGGACACCCACCTGCACTTCCACAGTGGTGGCAACAGACACAGGTTACCCCTGCCCAAGGGACAGCCTCGTCCCCAGGCGCAGACCCTCTAACTGGCCTTTCCTGATGCCCAGGCTCCAGTCATCGCTGTGCTGTGCTCTGGCGGAGGGCTGCGTGCCCACATCGCCTGCCTCGGGGTCCTGAGCGAGCTGAGGCGACACGGGCTGCTGGATGTCGTCACTTACCTTGCGGGTGTCTCAGGGTCCACTTGGTGAGTTGGCTGCACTTCCGGTTGGTCAGGAAGGTGAAGAAGGTTTTCCCTTCTGATAACCAAATGTGTGCTGTCTTCTTTTTCTGTTTTTTTTTTTTAACCCATTAAGTCACAAGTTTTCAGTTTTGTAAAAATTCGATAAATTTTGCCGTGGTGTATTAAAATAGGTTGGAAATAAAATTTAGATTGTATGTATTATTATTATAATTATACGCAATCATTTTTATTATATAATTAGTAGATAATGTTGTGTATTATATGCTATACTAAGTTTTTTTTTTTTTTAATGCCACGAATCTAACCCAGGGGAGCTCAACTACTGAGACATATCCCCAGCCCTTTTTATTATTTAAAGACAAGATCTCACTGAGTTGCTTAGGGCCTCACTAAGTTGCTGAGGCTGGCTTTGAACTTGAGATCCTCTCACCTCAGCCTCCTGAGTGACTGAGATTACAGATGTGTGCCACGACACTCAGCTCTCTTTAAGTTTTTATGCGTGTTTGACATCTGGGAAGCTGGGACTCACTGGGTTAAGTGTCAGATAATAATGATGTCTGCATGCGGTGCAGTGTGACGCTTTGGTACCTAGGTGCATTGTGTGATTATCCCTCAGGATGCTTAGATCATCCACCATCTCCAATATGCATCAATTCTGCTGGTTGAGAACATTTCCAGTCCTCTCTCCTGGCTATTTTGAATGACACGATACAGTCTCGCTGCCTGGACCCCCCTGTGTGATGGAACACCAGGACTCACTCCTCTCTGGCAGTAACTCTTTCCTGTTACCAGCCTCTGCCCAGTCCCTGCCTCCCCACCCTCCCACTCTCTGGTGACCACTGTCCTGATGTTTCCTGCGCTCTTCCCCAAGCCTCCATCACCACTGGGTGTCCCACAAATTGCGTGCATTCTGACACTGTCTACCCAGAGTGGCGTGGGATCCCACCAGCAAAAGGGGCTGAGCCCCACAGGACTGGCTCCATGTCACACACCAAGTTCTGCGCCACCAGGACTTCTGAGGGACTGGCTATAAATTCCCATGACCTCCTCCTTGGGTTCCACAATTTCCTAGGACAGCTCCCAGAGCTCAGGAACAACTTTGCTTCCATTTACAAGTTATCGTGAAGCAGAGAAGTTAGGAACAGCCAGAGGAAGAGGTGCACAGGGCAGGGGCTGGGGGCTAGGGAGCACCATGCCCTCCGAGCACACTCTCTCCCTGCATGTCCATGAGTTCCCCAGCCCAGGAGGTCTCTGAACCCTGTGGTTTAGGGTTTATGGAGGTTTCATCACAGAGACATGATTGATTAAATTATTGCCCATTGGGGATTGAACCCAATATCCAGCCCCTCTTGCCCCTAGCCCTGGAGGTGTGGATCTGGGCTGAAAGTTCCAAGCTTTGGTCTTCCTGGTGACCAGCCCCATCCTGAAGCTGTTAGAAGCCCTGGGCCAAGAGTCATTTCATTAGAACAGAAGGGACAACTTTGTTCTTGTCATCAGGAACTCCCAAGGGCGTTAGGGGCTCTGTGCCAGCAATAGGCCACAAACACTGAACTGCTTCCCTGGACCACAGAAGGCCTGGGACAAGCAGTGTGGTAAGTGCCTGTGATGAACCTTCACGTCCATGACTGGTTTTACGCTTCAGGTGGATGAGACGAATACAGCTGATCGAGACTCCCCTGCCTTTATGACAGAGCACTGCGTTAGGTCTGGGGGACTTGCTCACTCTGGAGGCCCCAGATGGCAGGGATGAAGGGGACTCAGAGCCTGCTCCTTTGCCCAGGGCAGACCTTCGTCCACCTGGGCACGTTTTCCATGCGGGAGGAGAGGCTGGACTGGCTGGGGGCTGAGTGAGAGAGGAGGTTAATGGCGGATGGCAAGAACCAGCGTGAAGAACAGGGACACAGAGCTCAGGGGCGAGGCTGGTCCTGCCTCTCACACCTAAGAGCCCCAGGTTCCCAGCCACAGGGTACAGGGCTTAGCCGAACTGCCCTGTGGCTACCCCTAGGTAGCGCTGCTGCCCCAGGAGAGGCAACATCTCCTTCAGGGTGCAGGTGCTGCAGCCTGTGGGTGGGAGGAAGCCTTAAATTCCTGGAGCTGTCCTTTGTGAGCTGTTATGCGCCCATGTCACCTCCTTGGGCCTTGGTTTCCGCAAATGTCAGAGAGGTTAACAGGCTTGAGGGCTGTTGTAAACAAGGTGACAATGGTAAGCAATGCATCCCATAGAAACACAGCCTAAGCTGCACCTTTTATTTAAATTTTCAAGCCGGGTGCAGTGGTGCCAAGCCTATAGTCCCAGTACTAGTGAGGCTGAAGTAGAAGGATCACTTAGAGTCCAGGAGTTGGAGACCAGATTGGGCAACCCAGGGAGACCCTGTTTCAAAAAATAGTATTAAGCTGGGCATGGTAGCACACATCTGTGACACAGCGACTCTGGAGGCTGAGGCAAGAGGTTTGCAAGTTCGAGGCCAGCCTCAGCAACTTTATGAGGCCCTCTCTCAAAATAAAGATGAAAAGGACTTGGTATGTGGCTCAGTGGTAAAGGGTCCCTAGATTCAATTCCCAGGACAATAAATTAATTAATAACAATAAAATTTTCTAGTTGCGTTGTTTAAAAGAGCTGTAACAAACTGTAACAGTGTGTTTTCTTTTTAACCCAACACTTCTGAGACCTTAGTGGTCTGGCATGAGGTCAGTACAAACACTAGTAAGCAGATTTTTCTTTCCTCTCTCAGACTCTCTTTGAGAGTCGTGCACAGTTTACACTCAGCACTTTCCAGTGCAGAAGCTCGAGCCCTGTTGGAAGTGACCGTGAATGTGCAGCTGAGAAGCAGTGTTCCAGACCCACCTCTTTCCAAATGTGGTTCCGCTTCCCAGGAACCAAGTGGAATTTAAATTGGAAAAATTAATTCAACTTGGGGCTGGAGTTGTGGCTCAGTGACAGAGCGCTTGCCTGGCACATGTGATGTACTGGGTTCAATCCTCAGCATCACATAAAAATAGATTAAAAAAGGCATCATGTCCATCTATAACTAATATGTATATTAAAAATTTTTTAAAAAGCTAATTAAAATTAAGTACAATTGAGAATCCAATTCTTAAGTCACAGTTGTCATATTTCAAGGGCTCAAGAGCTGCGTGTGGCTGTGCTGAGCACGTTGGACAGGGCCAGGTTGGGCAGCACTCAGGAAGTAGTATACGAACAGCAAAACTATTGACTGAACAAATGGATGTCAAGTCTCCTTACTAGGAATGGCCAGGTGTTCCTCCTTGGAAAAGTCTACCTATCTGGGCTCGTTTTCAGCATGATGCTCTCAGGCACGCTACAGAAGATAATGGGAAGGTGGTTGACTATATGGAAACAATCCAGTTCTACTTCACATTACCTATGTGATCTTGCAGAAGTTGCTTAATCTCTCTGTGCCTCCGTGTCTTCCTCTGTGAATTGAAGATAATCTTATTACTTTTTGTTGGTTTGTTATAGAGATCTACAGATAACACCTGTGACAGTGGCCTATCAACTCTTGATAAATGTTAGTCTGAAAAACGCTATTTGGCTCTCATCAATCGCTTCTGTCTTGCTCTCATTTTCCTGTCTATAAAATGGAACTATTATCCCAGAGGCTGTTTGAAGCCTCCCTTGAGCTTTATGTTCTGCAGTCTTACTTACATCTCCCAGGAAGGGAGGCCTGGGGGCTGATGAAGGCCCTCCCAGCCCTCTTGGTCCACAGTCAGGCCCTCCACACAGCCTAGCCTGCTTCCTCTATCCCCAGGGCAATGTCTTCATTCTATGCCAAGGACGGGAACTTGGAAGACATCGAGGCCGAACTGAAACGTCGATTTGACCAGAGGGAGTGGGACTGGCATGGTAGCCTGCAGGAAGCCGTCCGGTCAGCGAAGACGTTGAAGAATTACTCTCTGACTGACTTTTGGGCCTACTTGGTCGTCTCCAAACAAACCCGAGAAGTAAGTCACCCCCAGAGGAGGACCTGGGGCTTCAGGGGTAGGACTAGGGAAGATCTTGGTCAACATGTCCCTTTACACCTTTTAAGGCTTTCAGCCTCCAGATCTGGGTGCCTAGCTCTTGTCTCAAGGCTGAAAGATATTGCTCCTGTTGCAAGTAGCAGAATCAGACTCTGATTCATTTATGCCAAGAATAAAGTAACCTGCTCTCTAGGAAAGATCCCAGGGTGTCTGAGGGCAGCAGGGACCCAAGTTGACTTTCTCTCCTCTGTCCCTGGCTGAGTGTGGGCAGATTGGTTTTTCAGCTTCTCCATGAACTTAGTAGAACATGTTTTCCCAGCCCCACAGCAGCCGGGTGTTCACCTCCAGAGCCTCCAACCCCGGGACTGAGCCCCCTGTTGCCTGAAGACACCACCCGGTCATCTGGAGTCAGGGCAGATGCTACCTAGGTTCCAAATGTCCATGGTGCCACGGCGACCTCCATGTGGGGTGCAGTTCTCAGAGCAGGAGTGTTAGGGTGACCATGGGGTGGGAGCCCAAAATGAGGTGGTCCTCCAATGGACTCCTGTTTTTACCTGTTGGGTTGGGCTAACACTGTCCTCTTCTTAGACATTGGAGCAAGGGATGGAGAAAGCCTGCACTATGGGATGGTGGCTGAAAAGACTTGTGGGAATAGGATTCTTGCCAGAGTGTCACCTGGGGGACAGGTGTGCCTGAGCAATGACAGAGGGGACCTGTAATAGAGTGAGAGTGGAGTCGGGATATTTCTCTCTCTCTCTCTCATAGTTTAATCTGCTGCTTTTAAACTTCACTGAGATGTAACTGATATACACAATATTGGACCTGCGTGCATGTTTAACATGTACATCTAGAGGAGTTTGGACAATTGGATGTACTGTGACGCCATTGTCACAATTTAAGGTACAAACTATCCGGCTCCTCCTAAGACCTCTGTGCTCTGAGGCGCTGGTGTCAGAGGTGCAGGTCGGGGCTCGTCATGGGCCGGTCCCTGGGACTGCACCTGCTGAACTGAGCCAGGTGCAGGAGTATCCAGGCCGCATGGCTCCACTTCCGGGAGGCCTCGGGGACAGTCAAACTGTCATCGGCATGTTGGAAATATCAGGGGTCCTGCGTCCCCGGAAGTCAATAAGGAACATGTGGGGGCTCATCAGCTCTGTCAGCAGGGCGGGATTTTTTTTCCATGTGCAGAAGGACGCACAGCAATTAAGACCAAAGCAGGCGCACAGAGCAGGCTGTCTGCTGGGCTTTGTCCCTGAGGCAAGGGCACCGGCTTGCTGTCCCTAGGGTGGGGCTGACAGCAAACTTTGGCTCCAATAGCTATTAGGAGAGAGGGCACTTGACCACTAGGCATTAGCATCCGTTGAAATGACCATTGGGTTATTTAAACAAATATATCTTTAGTTGTCCCCACCTCCTTTTGTCCCTTGTGGTGGGAAAGTCCCCCTTTTGGCACATATACCTTTAGCTCTGGGGGCCAGGTGGCCCCTTCCTTCTCACCACCTGTCTGTCAAGGTGCTGTGCGTTTTGACCCTCTGGTGTTAACCTGCTTGTAACTTTCCACTCTGCTCTCCCCTCCAGCTGCCTCTCCTACATCCAAAGTCATTTTACATTTAAAGTTAAATACTGTATTTTGAAAGTGGACCATGGAGATTTTCTATTTCTCATAAACCAAGGCTGGAACAGTGGCTGCAGGATCTGGGGCAGAGGGGAGGCAGAAATGGGAGCCTGTTGCTCAAAGGATATAAAGTTTCAGTTATGTGAGGTGAGTCAGCCCTGGAGATCCACTGTACAGCGTAGGATCTGCCATTAACAGAACGGCACTGTACCCTCTGAACTCTGTTACAAGCCTGATGTGGTGGCAGAAGCCTGTAATCACAGTGATTCTGGAGGCTGAGGCAGAAGGATGGCAAGTTCAAGGCCAGCCTCAGCAACTCAACAACCGTGTCTCAAATTAACAATATAAAAAGGACTGCAGATGTGCTCGGTGGTGAAGCAGCCCTGGGTTCAATTCCCAGATACTCCCCTCCAAAGTAATTTGTTATGAGGCAGACTGCTCCTCCCCCAGTGTGAGCGTTTGAGAAGTTGTGGACACAGGCCCTGTCACCCCTGTCCATGGCTGTTGCCCTCGCAGGTGTATGCAATGTGGGAACTGTGTGAAGGCCCCTTCAGGGATCCCACATGGGGCAAATCCTTGCTCCCACCTGGTTGCACTCCTGCTGTTCCCAAGGGGTTTCCCAACTAAATGTGTGCTTTTAATTCCTGGCCACGCGTGTTGCTGGAACCCCACAAGGACAGACACAGGAAGCCTTGCATTTGCCCCGCTGATCTTCACCTTGTAAGATGGTTAAACACCCAGGCTTTGCGGTCAGACGGTGGGTGTGGAGACCAAGCAGGGCAGTCCATCCCCAGCATTGGACCTTGTGACCACACCAAGCCACCTGTACAAGGTTCAGGGGCAGGGACAAGGCACACAGGTCAGGCTGCAGTTGATCCTCCCAGGGGCACCCAGGAAAGAGGTGCAGAAAAGATGACGCTTGTGTTTACAGCCATCCACCGAACGAACACCTGTTGTGCACTGAGAGTCGTTTGTTGAAATGGGTTTCCAAAGATGAAAGGGGAGAACGGACATTCCAGCCCAGAGTGACTGTGCAGGGAGGTCCCCATAATGGGAGGAGCCGTGTAGCCAGCCAGGCACCCTCTGCCCTCCAGTCAACCTCGGTACTTTCCCTCCAAGCTGCAGGGCTCTCACTTGTCCGGCATGAAGACGCTTGTGGACGAGGGGACGATGCCCTACCCGATATTTGCAGCCATTGACAATGACCTCCACTCTGCCTGGCAGAAGGAAAAAAACCAGAGTAAGCCAAACATCGGAGGGAGGGGGAGGGTTGGGGGTCAGAAGGCACAGGGTGAAATGCCAGGAAGCGCCTCGGACCTTCCCTCTGGGGAGCCCCGGAGGAGCAAGGGCTCCTAGGAGGGCAGCCAGGACGGGGCGCTCAGGGAGAGGGAGGCCCTAGAAGCCACTTGAGGGCACACGCTGGCTGGCTGTGGATCAGACAGTCCTAACAGGGGCACTGGAGGGCCCGAGCAGGGGGTGGCTCTTCCCTTTCACACCGCGTCTTCCTCCTGGGACCAGGTGCTATGGCTTTCCAGAAGTTCCAATTTAGACCCTGAGATGGAGCCCTCCTGACCCAGCTCCCTGAGCAGAACACGCCTCTGTCCACGCAGCAAACACGCCTGATTTCTCCCACCCGGGTGGGGTTCCCGTGCGGGACATCTCCTGGCCTCTCCAGGCTCAGTAGTCCCCAGGGCTGCTGCTTGGTCTCTCTCCTCCCAACGTGGAGCCTGTGTTGTTTCCCCACCGAGGGATGTAGCCCATCCTTCCAGAAGGCCCTCCAGCCCAGTCCTTCCCAAGACATCAAAACTGCCTCTCCTCCCCAGAGTCCACGGCCCTCCTCACCACATCCTGGACAGGGTCTCACATCACCTCCTTCCATGGCTGCCTGGTGGAAGTTTCCAGAACAAAAATCTGATGGTGTGGTTTCCCTCCTTGGAGCATCCCAGTGACTCCCTGGCATGCGCAGAGAGCCCTCTGTGTCCCAGCGTCTAGACGTTCCTGCGCTCCAGCTCCCACAGCTGGGACTTGCAGCTGGATGATGGGAGTGGGGGCTTGGGAAGGACTGGCAGCAGGATGTCGTGGGCATAGGAAGCTGCCGCCAGCAGAATAAGGACTCAAAGCTCTGGGGGTGGGATCCCCACCGAGTCTTTGAGGCCACGCAGTCTGGAGACTATGTCCTGGTTGACAGTCTGTGTTTCAGAGATTTTTTTCCCCTGAGCACCTACTGTGTTTGGCTCTGTGCTGACCGCTCACCCTGTGCTTCCTCCCCAGAGACCTGGTTCGAGTTCACCCCTCACCACGCTGGCTACCCTGCGCTCAGGGCCTATGTGGCCGCCACCCACTTTGGAAGCCAATTCAAGGAGGGCAGAATGGTCAGACAAGAGCCCGAGCGAGACCTGACCTTCCTGAGAGGTCAATACCAGGGTCCAATGGGGATGAGCAGATTATAAAGTGGAGGGGAGATGGGAGTGTCCCTCCTGAGGGTTGAGCTCTGCCCAGCGCCTGTGTTTCTGGAAGAAAAAGAAAGGGGCTTCAGGAATGTGCATTCTTCCGTCTGGGTCATCTGTGCCTCTCAGAGGCCTCCTTGATGAGACAGCAGATGACCCAGGAGAGGTGGTTTCATGGCAGGGCTCACATAAGCAGGCTGCTGTGTGTGCAAGAAACCCTTGGCCCTTGACGTTCTGAGACTGGCTTATGTCATTTAGCATGATCTTCTCCACTTGCATTTATTTACCAGCAAATGCTATTATTTCATTCTTCTCTATGGCTGAGTAAAACTCTCGTGTGTGTGTGTGTGTGTGTGTGTGTGTGTGTGTGACATTTTCTTTATCCACTTGTCTGTGAGTGGACGGCTGGGCTGGTTCCATGACTGGATTATTGTGGATCATGCTGCTATGAACTTGATGTGCCGATATCACTAGAGTACTCTGGTTTTAGCCCTTTTGGATGGATACTGAGGAGTGGGAGGGCTGATCAGGGGGTGGTTCCATTCCTAGTCTTTTGAGAAATCTGTACACTCCTTCCAGTGCAGTTGTACTAATTTGCAGTCTCATTAGCAATTAATGTGTGGACCGTTTCCCCCACATCCTGACAGCATCTATTCTTATTTGTATTTTATTGGTTGGTCCTGGGGATTAAACCCAGGTGCTTTACCACTGAGCCACATCCCAGCCCTTTTTATTTTTTATTTGAGACAAGGTTTCTCCAAGTTACTGAGGCTGGCTTTGAACTTGCGATCTTCCTGCCTCAGCGTCCGGAGCCACAGGGATTACAGGTGTGCACCACCCTATCCAATTTATTATCTGTCTTCTCGATGAGTGCCACTCCTACTAGAGCAAGTTAAAAATCTCAATGTAGTTTTGTTTGCATTTCCTGATTGCCAGGGATGTTGAACCATATATTTGTTGATCATTTGTATTTCTTCTTTTGAGAAAAGTCTGTGTAATTCTTTTATCCATTTGTGGATTGAGTTATTTGGGTTTTTCTTTTTGTGTAGAGTTTTTTGAGTTCTTGTTTTTTTTTTAAGGTCATTTTATTTATTTTTTTTAGCTCTTTTTTTTAATTGGTTGTTCAAAACATTACAAAGCTCTTGACATATCATATTTCATACATTAGATTCAAGTGGGTTATGAACTCCCATTTTTACCCCAAATACAGATTGCAGAATCACATCGGTTACACATCCACGTTTTTACATAATGCCATATTTGAGTTCTTGTTTTTAAAAAATATTTTATTTTTTAGTTGTAGTTGGACACAATATCTTTATTTTATTTTTCTGTGGTGCTGAGAATCGAACCCAGAGCCTGGCACGTGTTAGATGAGCGCTCTACCTCTGAGCCACAGCCACATCCCATTTTTTGAGTTCTTTATTTTTCCTGGAGATTAATGCTGTCTCTGCTCTATCTGATGCAGGTGGCAAAGATCTCTCCCATTCTGTGAGCTCTATTCGCACTCTCAATCATTTTCTTTGCTTTGCAGCAGATTTTTAATTTGATGCTGTCCTGGTATTTGATTCTCAGTTGTAGGTCTTGAGCGTTAGGTGTCTGGTTGAGGAGGTTGGTGTCTGCACTGGTGGGTCAGGTGTTGATCCTGTGCTTCCTTCTAGCAGATGCAAGGTTTGTGCTCTAGTTCCCGGTCTCTGATCCACTGTGACTTGACTTCTGTTGTCTCTGTAGGTTTATGGGGAAGTGCTCTAGCCAGCCTTGAAGAAATCAGGAAATTTATTTGGGGTGAGTATTTGGAGAACAAAAGGGTCAAAGCTTCAAGGTATTTTATACAAGGATTTTCACCATACTTTTCCTACACATGGAAGATGAAAGACCTGTGTGTCATTGTCCTTGCAACTGTCTTTCTTGAAATTATTGCCATCTCCTTAGCCTTTATCAGGGGCAGCCAGGGTGATGAGAGTGGCTGAGAGTGCAGGCTGCCTTGGAAGAATTGTTTTCCCAGTTTACACGTGCTGTGTGACCTCTAGAAAGTTACTCAATCTCTCTGTGCCTCAGTTTCTGCATCCATAACATGGGGTGGTAATAGGAGCAGTCATGAAGATTCAGTGAGTTTACCCTGCTCAAGCAGTGGGGACAGGGCCAGGTGGATAAAAGCACTGGGAACACCTGCTCTGTCACACAGTCCTTATGATGTTCCTGAGAAGTGGATGCTATAGTCACTGCATTTTGCTGCTATCCACGGAGTCACAGGCCAGTGACTTTCCTTGAGTCATTGGCCAGTGAGCATGCATGCAGGGTCTGTGGTGGTTCAGATCCAAGTCTGTGCCTGGATCCACGTCCTTGCTGTGTCTTGTGTGCTCTGGTGACCCAGGAAAGCTGCTTAAGCTGTGACCCAATGTCTCCCTCCTTGAAGTGGAGACCACAGCAATTCCCAGTCTCCTACAGAAGGCGTGAGGTTTAAATGCCTGATGTGTCTAAGATGCCCAGACCAGAGCCGGACACGTAGCTGGACATGGTGGTCCCGTTGGGTGTCTATGGAAGTATCCTTCCTGTTGTTAAGAACTCACATCTGAGCCACTGGCCCTTTCCCAAACACCTACTTTTGGTGTCTCCTGTGTGCCAAGCACTGTTCTAGGTGTCCTGCTTGGATGTTCCTTGACGTCTGTGTTCACCACATGTTAGTTAAAGTTGAACGGAGCTGCTGTCCCCTCCAACTGCCCAGCATTGGCCATGGCTGGGGGGTGGCTCTGAGTTCCGCGCATCTGGAGGGAGTGCTAAGCTTGCTCCCTGGCAACAGGAGAGTCCTCCGGTTTGGTGTTTGCCAGTTTCCGTGGTGTAAACTGGGGATGTCAAGGCAGCGTCTGAGCTCACTGAGGGCGGAGTGGAAGGCAGCTCTGAAGAGCCGCAGCAGGGCCTCGCTGGTGGCAGGCGCTGGCAGGAAGGCCTTCCCGGGAGGCAATCTGCACGCGTCTTGGGAGCACTGTGCAGCGCAGCTGGTGACCCTCTCTTGCCTCTGCTCTCTCGCAGACAAGCTGTCCAGCCTGAGAGAAAGTTTCTTGCTGATGTACCATCCCATAGAAGGTAAGTACCCCCCTTGTTGTGAGTCCCTGGGGACGCTGGGCATGGGACCCAGCCGCTGACCTCAGGCTTGACCAGTGCTGATCCTTCGGTGCTCGCTGTCCCCCAGGCACCAGCTCCCTGCCAGCTGTGCAGTTGGGGATAGCTGTGTGTCTGTCTCTAGAGTTCACGGCCGGGAATGGGATCCTCAGTGCAATGGTGTTGGGAGGTGGGGCCCTAAGAAGTCCTTAGGTCACAAGGACTATGCCTTCACAGGCTGCTTAATGTCACTCTCCCAGGTGGCCTCGCCAGTGGGCCTGCTCTTCCCCTCTCCCTCCTACTGTCTGCCTCCCACCATGGGATGGAGCAGCTCACGGGGTGCCGGCTTCTGGGCCTCCAGAAGGCGAGAGATGAGTTCCTGCTCTTTGTAGATGACCCAGCCTGTGGCATTCTGTGAGAGCCACACAAGACGGGTGACCACCGAAATCAAGAGGCATGTGGTCTAAGTGACGTGCTAAGGCCACAAGCCAGGAGGGGCAGAATCAGTCCAGGCCAACACCCTGGAGGCCAGCACCATGGGCACTGTCCAGTGGGCTCTGGGTGTGTCGAAGGCAGCAAGTGGGATCAGTCCGAGGTGATTGGCAAACTGAGAGGGAAAATATGTCCTATGTGCTAAGAGTCACAAAAGAGAGAGGCTTGACTCCCAGGGAGAGCGCAAAGGAGCACAAGGACGTGGCCCGTGGGGGGAGAGGCCGCACTGTGGGCAGGGCAGGGGGCCATGCTGCACCAAAGCAGAAGCCCCCACCTCTCTGGGCTAAGGTGCCAAGAGCTTCTATTTTGTTCATACAGAAAAGCAGTATGGCTGGGTGTCCCTCCTGGATGTCCCTCCTGGGTGTCCCTCCTGGATGTCCCTCCTGGGTGTCCTTCCTGGGTGTCCCTCCTGGGTGTCCCTCTTGGGCCCTCTCTGGCTGCTCCTGGCCAGATGCAGAAACCACCTCAACAAAGCCACTCAGACCTCACCGTGGCTCCAGGCTGGGGATGGGGCAGGGGTGAGGTCCCACCTGGTCTTGAGGGGCTCTGGAGCCCAGCCTGACCCTCAGGCTCTGTCCCCCCTGGAGCAAGGGACTGGGCTTCATTCTCCCACACACTCGCACCAGAGGGTGGGCCCAGGAGGGGTGTGTGGGCCAGGGCTCTGGGCACCTGGGAGAACCCGTGGGTGGACTGACTGCAGGTGTGACTTGAAGCAAATACCTGGGAGGAGGCGGAACTGAGCCGCCCCGCCATTGGGCCCCCCCACCCCCGAGCGTCAACGTGCTTCTGAGGGTATTTTTTTGCTCTAAACAGGGAGGGCAATCCCTGGGGCAGGCGTGGAAGTGGCGCTCCTGGATTTGATGATGGCTTATGTCGAAGATCCTAAATCCCCCAGCATCCAGGAGAAACTCCGGGGGCTGCAGCAGGAACTGGAGGCGCAGAGGAAAGGTCTGTGCACAGGGATGCGGGAGGGCTGGGTCTCTCTCCTCCTCCACCCTCATGGTCTCCTCTCACCGGGGAGGGTCAGCAGGGGGCTGAGGCGATGGGGAGCCGCAGGCGAGGAGGGACCTAATGGGGTGCTCTGCCCCTGCCAGTGGCCCTTGTAGAAGAGGCACCCTCGACAGTGGGAATGCTCCCTGTCACTGTGCCAGGCTGGATTCTGCATGTCTGTCATGTCGCTGCGTCTGGTCTTCATGCCAGGTTGTGAAGTGGGTGCTCAGGCTATCCCCACTTCCCAGATGAGAAAACAACGGCACAGAGAGGTTGAGTGACATGTCCAGGCTCACACAGTTTGTGCTGGTGTTGGGACCCAAGCACCCGGACCCCAATGCGCATAACAGCCATCCTGCAGGTTAAGAGCCAGAAAAACTGGGCTCCGTAGGAAATCTTCCCATTTTTAAGTGCTGATAACTAATTAGCCTTTGTTTTAGGACATGGCGTGAGTTGATCATGTTGGGGATGGGGCTGGGCCCACGGATTGACGGTTGTCACAAGAGATCCATAGAGTAGGGAATCCATAGATGGGGAAGCGCGTGACAAGTGACTTCACCCCTCCGTGCCTCCTCTGTGGCAGGGATGGCGCTAGGTCCCCCTCACGGAGTGTGGTGAAGGTTGGGGAGGGGACGCATGTGCCCTGCTGAGGCGGCCTGGCTCCTGGGGCACTCGGCCGGTGTGTGCAGCGTTCCCATCTGAAGGGGGGGCTCCACCTACCTTGTGGGTGGGGGGAGGATGGAAGAGGTGAAGGCTTGGGACCAAACCCCAATACTAGAGATACCAGCTTGCAAAGAGGAACAGAGGAGGGGGACAGGGAAGGAGATGGGAAGAAGGAGCCCACTGGGGGGCAGGGGGAGTGGTGAGGGGCGCTGGGCCAGAAGGGGGTGTGGGGCAGGGGGCCGCCTAGGGCGAGGCCACCAGGAACCGCAGGCGCTGTCAGGCGTCCTCGAAGGGCTGAGTGGACAGCACTGTGGCTCTCCTGTGTGACACCTCCCGGGTCTCCTGGGGCAGATGAGTGCCACCACAGCTGGATGTCTGAGATAATCCAGAGCTGGACCGAGATCTCCCTGGAAGAGCAGGAGCAGTTCCTGGAATACCTGGCCTATTGCTTCCAGAGGCAGGAGCAGGACCCCAGGTGGCGAGTGCAAACATCACTGATGGGTGAGGGTGAGTGCCATGCCGCCAGTGCTCCCTGCTGTGTCACCCGCCCTCTGCAGGGGCAGCTGCCCAGTAGCACCATCTGCAGCCCAGCCACAGAGGCCTGAGGGACACCCAGGACCACTGGTCTCTGGATACAAGTCAGCTCGGGTGGCCTTTGCAAAGGCCCACGGTCTGGGTGGCTCCAGCAGCAGACGCCCGTTTTCTCACAGTCCTGGAGGCTGGAGTCCTAGATCAAGACGCCGGCAGGGTGGCTTCTCCCAGGTCCCTCTCCTAGGCATGCTCACTGTGTCGTGTGGCCCTGCTTTTCACATGTCCCTGTGTCCCTTCCCGTCAATGAGGACACATGTCCTCCTGGATGAGCGATCCCCTTACCACCTCATTTGGCCCAGTCTTCCTCCTTAAGACCCTGTCTCCATATACAGGGCTTCAGCGTAGACTTTGGGGAGTGGGGACAAAATCCATCTCATAACCCTCACCCTGGCTCTCTCCGTTTCTCCCTCTAGTTGCATATTGGGACTATTTTGTTTTTCTGTTTAAAACTTCTATATGCTGCTCCAAGTGGGAATGGGGGACCACCTACAACTTCCTGCATAAACACGGTGAGAAAGCCCCTGTTCTGTCTCCTTGATGTCTATGGGGATGGGATGGGGAGGGACAGGGACCAGGAAATCTCAGCTCATCCTTCCCCGGGGGCCAGGGAGAGGCTGGCAGGGCTGGCTGGTCTGAAGCGAGGAACCTCCCCAGGGTGGTGGTCCATGGTGAGGGACCTGTGGCCTGGTGGTTGCATGGAGACACTGTGAAGTCCTTGTCCCTGAGAGCTGATGGTTTTCTCTGGCTCTGAAAAGACACAAACAGCAACACCTTTATTCTTTGTTGGTCAGGCATAGGATCTGGCTGGCATGGACTGTGCTTTCCCAGGCTGAGCCCTACCATGTGGGTAGAAAGAACTCTGGCCCAGAGATGGCTCTGTAAGACTTCAGAAGCTTCTGCTCTTATAACTGATGAACATCCTTTCCCAGGGCATTGCTGCCCCTGCTCCTGGGAAAGGTCCCCACTCTTGTGATAAGACAACAGTGGGAATCTTTGTGTTCTGGACACTTGTTGCCTTTGTGCAAATCAAGAAGGTACCTTCTTCAGGAAAGGAAGGTCCAAATTGTGCCCTCCTTGGTCATTGCTGTGTGTAGCTTTGAAGTTGTCTTGATTCATTTTTTTTTTTTTGGTGCTTTAACAAAATACTTGAGGCTGGGTACTTTAGAAGGAAAAGAGGTTTTAACAACTCAAAGTTTGAGAGGTGGAAAGCCCAAGTTCAGGTGACCCCATCTGCTCAGCCTCTGTTGACAGCCTGCTTGGCTGTACCACAACATGCCATAGAATAAAAAAGGGAAATGGCTATGTGAAGGAGAGGTCAAGTATGTGAAGTGGCTTCAATTTATTGCAACTTGCTCTCTCTTGGGACTAATAATTCACTCTGTGAGAGCAACATGAATCCCCAAGAGGATGGTGCCTCCAGGTCCTAATAACCTCTTATCAGTCCCTCCACCCTAGCACAGTCACACTGGGGACTAGGCTTCTAGCACAGGAGCCTTTGGGGACCCTGAAACCTTGGCAGTGGTGAACCTTGGCTGGGCATTGGCCCCCTCTCCAGGTGCTCGTGAGGACAGGGCTGCAGCTGCATGGGTGCACCAAGCTGCACAGTCTCCATAGGAAGGCCACATTAGGAGAGAGGCTGGCAGGTGAGGACTCACTGTTCTCCTCCTGGGCACCGCAGGTGGCGTCAGAGACCCGGCGATGCACACTCGGGAGCTCTTGCACCTGGTCGATGCAGGATTCGCCATCAACACCCCCTACCCGCTCGTTCTGCCCCCAGTTCGGCAAGTTGATCTCATCCTCTCTTTCGACTTCAGCGCGGGGGATCCTTTCCAGGTAAGCGAGGAGCCCTGGGTGGTCCCGGGTGGAGGCCAAGCTCTGAGCTCCGCAGCTAGGAACCCGGATGCAGCTGGGAAGTGGGCGGGGTGGGGTGCTGCAGGCAAATCCACTGGGCCTTGGGTCCTGACGCATTCAGGGTCTGGTGATGCCTCTGAGTTTCTAGATCCAGCCCAGACCTTGCTGGACCCTTCTTTGGGCAGGCGGTTCTAGCACCTTCCAGGTCCTCCCGGACTTGTGCTAGTTTGACTGGGGACCTTTGAGCTTCCCACGCTGAGCCTGCTTCCCCCGTGCACACGTATTTCTTCCCGTTCATCTTGGCTTCCCGGGGTCTGGCTCTCAGCAGCCCTTGCTGAGTGGGAGAAAACCCAAGCGTGGTTTTCACGGACTGGCCTCGGCAACCAGCTCCTGTCTCCTTTCTCCTTTCTCTGGTGCGCTGCTCGGTTATCCCGGCTGCCTGCCCGCTCGGCCGCTTGCAGCGGCTGTTGCACCTCCGTGTGCCTCAGTTCCCTCAAGCGCAAAATGGATTCCTCCTCTCAGGGCTGTTACACAGATTAAATTAATACCTGGAGCGTTCAGCACAGTGCCTGGCACACAGCGGGGGTTTCGAAACACTGTCTTTAAAATTACACACCGAGAGAACCCTCAGCTTCCCAGGGGGCATGTTTTGGGAAATGCAGAGGGACAGTTTCAGCTTCCTGCCAGTGTCGCAGAGGGTCCTTGTGCAGTTGAGACATGGGTAGTCTTGTTCAGACCCACCACGAAGCTTCTCCACGTGAGCAAGAGATGCAGGGACATGAGATTTTGGAGTCTGCTGCTGCACACCCCGGTGGACACCTGAAGTAACCTTTTTATAGGTCCCAAATAATGGTACAAGGCAGAGTAAGTACAGAAACCAGCAAGGAGACATTCACCTTCATAGTAGTGCCTTTTTATTTTTGGGGAATTGAGAACTTAACCCAGGGGCACTTTATCACTGAGTCACATCCCCAGCCCTTTTTATTTGGAGATAGGGTCTCATTAAAATGCTCAGGGCCTTACTAAACTGCTGAGGCTGCCTTCAAATTTGCAATCCTCCTGCCTCGGCCTTCTGTGTAGCTGGGGTTACAGGCATGCGCCACCATGCCTAGCTGTGCTGTTCTTGATACAATCGAAAACACAGTAGGTCTGTTTACCCCAGCATCACCACCAACTCAAGTGCTGCCTTGTGCTACAGCATCATGGCAGCTGTGACAGCAGAGGTGATGGGGACTTTCCAGCTCCATCATCTTCTCAGGAGGCCACTATCAGATGTGTGATCTGTTGTCAACCAAGCGTCACTATATGGTGAGGAACTGCACCTGGTCAACACTTGTCAGTACTGGTGAGGTTCTTATTGTGGTACCTGCCACTTAATATGGGGCTTGCAAATATTTTCTTTAAAAATACAAACACAAGCTGCACACAGCAGTGCACACCTGTAATCCCAGAGGCTTGGGAAGCTGAGGCAGGGGGATCTTGATTTCAAAGCCAGCCTCAGCAAAATTGAGGTACTAAGCAACTCAGTGAGACCCTGTCTCTAAATAAAATACAAAATAGGGCTGGGGATGTGGCTCAGTGGTTGAGTGTCCTCGAGTTCAATCCCCAGTACCCCACCAAATATATACACTTGTGTAATATGCAGTCATACCTCTGCTGTAGTACACTCCAATATAGCATGCTGCACGCGATGGTGGCCACTCAGTGTGGTATGATATGACGGTGCACACCCATAAAGACACCAGTGGGCATCTCTACAGTGTGGACAGACACCTCTGCCCTCACAGTTGCCAGGGCCAGCCACTCTATCCCTGTCTTCTGCCTTTGCACCCTGGGCTAGTCAGGCTTCTAGGTTCCAGGATTTCTTCTGAAATAAAGATCTCCAGACATTGTGGCAAAGGTGGAAAGACCAGGGTCCTGGGAGTCAGTCTCTCAAATCTTCATTGTGTAACCCTGAGCAGTGGGCTCACCCTCCAGGCCTTGGCTTTCTCATCTGCAAAATGGGGATGGCACGACCCATTTTAGTGAAGTCTGCAAAGGCTCCTCACAGTGCCGGGTGCTTAGCTGATCTTCAGCAGAAAGGTTGCTGCTCCCAGGGGGTGCAGAAAGGAGCAGGAGTGCTGATACCAAAACAGCAGCCTGTTAAGGTGGAACTTCAGAGAACATGGCACAAAGCTGCTTGTCACCTTGGTGCCACCAGCAGCCTGTGACAATGAGCACTTCAGATGTGCGCCCTCTGAAGAGAGATGTGATGCATGTGAGGCTCCCCCCAGATTTTAATGAGGGGATGAAGACAACAAATATAAAAGACCTTGTCCACCATTTTATATTGATTATCCATGCTTTTGGCATATTGGATCTACTAAAATTTATATTAAAGATAGATTGGCTTGCTTCTTTCTCCTTACTGTTACAGTTTGGACCTTGACTGTCCCCAAGAGCCCTGTGAAGCTCGTCTCCAGAGTGGCACACTGGAGGTGGTAGAACCCTTAGGTGTTGGCTCAGTGGTCATTGGTAGTGTGTCCTCACAGGGGATGTGGGATGCTGGCCCTTCCCCTCTCTCTTGTTGCTCTGTGGCTCAAGATGCAAGTGGTTCTGCTCCCTCCTGCTTCCTACCATGAAGCACTGCCTTGCCACAGGCTCAGAGCCACAGGCCAGTGGATCAGGGGCTGGAACCTCTAAATCCATGGTGCAGAGTAAGACTTTTGTCTTCATAAAATGGTTATTTTGTGTATTTGGTGATAGTAACAGAAAGCCGGCCACCACACTTACTTCCAACGCAGCAACTAGACAGTGTCAAAGCACCCTGTAGCTGACCTGCCATCACTAGCAGCAGCACTGCATTGCCTAGGGTGTCTAAGTCACTGTCCATGCCCACTATGAGGTGATAGCGTGGTGTCTCTTGTGGGGTTGATGAGATGGGCGTGGACCATGTCATTTGTGGCAGAGCTGAGGTCCAAACCATCATTTGGTCTCTCTTTTTCTCACCCCCTGAGTCAGTGTGACCAGCCCCTAGGGTCACTCCCAAACTTGTGAACAGCAGGAACACCATCCCCTGGTGGGCTGCCAAGAGGGTGCACTTTCTCCTTGTGAGAAGGCATTGCCCCCTCCAAGCCAGCGCCTGCTTGGCCGTGAGTCTGCGCTCCTGGCTGGGGTTCTGTTGGGTCTCTGGGTCCCAGGGGGTTTCTGAGCATCCTGAGACAGGAGCCTATCGCCCTTTGTCAGACCATCAGGGACACTGCCAAGTACTGCCAGCACCATGGCATCCCCTTCCCCCCAGTGGAGGAGGCTGCGCTCCAGGAGTGGTCTAGAGTGCCCAGGAGCTGCCACATCCTGAGAGGGGCGGCTGGGCCCGTGGTGATGCACTTCCCCCTGTTCAACACCGACAACTGCGGAGGTGAGCACTGGGGGACGGGGTAGGGAGGCATGAGGCTGGCAGCGCTGGGCAGGGCCGGGCCCATCAGAGAGCACCAGGCCTGCCCTTCAGTGACTGAGGGACAATGAGTGTGAGCAGGAGGACTGCGCCCTGCCCACCCTGGGGCCTCCTGGAGGGCACCCCCTTGCTGTCTCAGCCTTGGGTGGTTTGCATGCTGCCTCCTCACTTGGGAGCCTTTCTGACCTGCTGCCTGTGCACCCTCTGCCTCCTGGGCACCCCACACATCATCCAGGCTCAGGTGAGCAGAGGGGCACGCAGTGTGGGAGTCCTGCAGGGCTGGGGTTCCACTTCCCACGCCGGGCTCTAGTGGCCTCTGGGTCTCTCCACTCTGCCCTCCAGTGAGAGGCTCACTCGCAGGTAAGGGGCATCCTGCCTTCTTCACTTAACAAATATTGGCTCGTCACCCAGGCGGTGTCAGCTGCTCTTCCGGGTGACGTGGATGAACAGAAAAGAATACAAATTTGTCCTCATGTGGAGCTTCTGCAGGCAGGGGACCCAGATACTAAAATATAGAGAAGTTTCATAACATTAAGTGCCAACCTGGCTTTGTTTGTAAAGTCAAATAGGGAGCCGGCTGGATTTGGCCACCATGGACATTAGCCAAGACCTGGAGTCAGGGGACACAATTCCAGAGTTCATTGTCCCTACCTGGGTGCTTTCCTTCAGATGACATCCAGTCATGGACAGACAGGTACAGCACGTTCCAGCGGGCCGACAGCTACAGCAGGGACATGGTGACACAGCTCCTGGAGGTGTCCAAGAAGAACGTTGACATGAACAAGACGAAGATCCTCAGAGAGGTGAAGAATGTGGCCAGGTAGGGGTCAGGCCACCCCGCCCTGCCCTTGGCTTTCGCTCGGTGAGCATGTGCTGGAGACTTTCTCTGTGTCTAGCGTGAGGACTGCAGAGGTTAAGAGAGGCCCCTCGGGACTTGCCTCTGTGATGGAGAGAGACCCTGAGCACCGTCAGGGAGAGAATGGGCTAGGGGGAGGGATGAAGAGTGGCTGGCTTCCTGGGGAGCTTAAACAGGAATTTACTGTCTGTCTGTCCAGAGGCCAGAAATCCCAGCCCAGCGGTGGGCGGGGCTGGCTCCTCCTGGGGGCATGGGGAGGTTGTCCAAGTCTCCCTCCTGAGCTGGGAAGGGATGGCTGTCTTCCCCCTTTGTCCTTTGACATGCTCTTCCTTCTCTGGGTCTTCTGGGACAATTTCCCTTTATCAAAGGAAACTAGTTGTGTGGGTTAGAGCTCACTCGCAAGGTCACTCCACTCTGCCGCTCTAAACATGAATCTCAAAGAAGGGCACAGTGTGATGTGCTGGGGTTGGACCTCAGCACTGGAACTTGGGGGGACACAATTTGACAGACAACTTGGGGTTCACTGAGAGAACCAGGTCGAGCTACTTGAAGGGTCATATCAGAGAAAGTTTCTGAATGAAGTGAAGGATCAACTTCCACACTTTCTCCTTGGGGAGGGGGAGGTGGAGATCCCTGGAGCAAGGGTGCTGCTTATGTAGAGTTGAGGTGGAGGGAGGCAGGAGAAGAGTCTGAGAGACAGAGGTGGAGGAGATGAGGCATCAGTATCAGTGTCCTCTTGCTGCTGTAACAAGTGACCACCAGCTTAGTAACTTTAAAACCTCATCTTTGTCATCTCACAGTTCTGGAAGTCAGAAATCTGAAGTGAGTCTTGTGGGCTAAATCCAAAGGGTTGGCCAGGCTGATTCCTTCTGAGGGGTCTGGGAGAGGTTCCCTCATTGCCTTTTCAGTTTCAGGGACATTCAGTGTCTGCATTCCTTGGCTTGTGGCCTCTGCCTTGACCTTTTGCTTCCAGCTTCTCCTCTGGTCCCTCACTTTGACTGCTTGCCTTCTTTTTAAGAAGGACCTGTGTGGTGGCATTAGGCTCACCCTGATAATCCAGGACCAGGACCACTCCCCACCTGAGGAGTCTTAACTTGACCACACCTGAAAAGGTCCTTTGCCATGAAGGTGACATATTCACACTCCAGAGATTAAGACGTGGACATCTGTGGGAGTCTCTATGCAGCCACAGGGAAGTAGGCAGGGCCCAGAGGAGGAAACCCAGGGAGGAGTTGGAATTTTCTTCTCAAGGTACCAGGAAGCCCCAGTTGTGAGCAAGGAGTCTTCAGAGGACCACCTGGTACCTGTGTGGCCCGAGCCTGGATGAGCAGAGGTCACACAGAGCCCAGGAGACTGTCTTTCCGTCCCTCCGTAGGGAGGCAAGGTGGGAAGCTCCAGGTCCTCAGGTTCCTCTCTGGCCTCACTTCTTCCGTCTGGAGAAGGTAGGGAAGTGGCTCTGCCCCTCTCCAGGGTCAGTAGGTAAAGCCTGAGGGACACACAGATGTATCATTTAACGGCCGGCGTCCTTAATCATTCTCAGTTAATTCTCAAGCGTTTTCCTCAAAATTCCATGATGGTGACTCCTTTGAGTCTTCAGAGATGTTCAGAGCATTAGAAAGGCTGAGATCTTTACCTGGTTCAAAAAAGCTGATCTTGGACAATTGAAGAGACAAGGGAGCTGACTGGAAAGTGTGGGTGCATCTCACAGAATCAGGAGCCCCAGGCCCCAGGGCAATGCAAACCTCTCTGGGGACCTGGGAATGCAGATGGCACAGCATATCCAGTAGTGTCCCTGCCCCTCACTGGCACCTCCTGTCTTCTGCAGCTGTGGCCTCTCTGTGGTGGGCGCCTACTGGAAGGCAGTGGCCCAGCCCTCCCAGGCCTCCACCTCTCCATCTCTCCTGCAAGACGGAGTCCCTACTCCAGCTGGCTGGAAAGGCTCTGGTGGTCCCACTGGGAATCACCAGACACCCAGCCCCATCCACAAGGTGCAGGGCTCCCCACACACTGGTTCTCAGGTGGCCCAGGCCCCCCCACCCCCACCCCGTCAGCACAGCTGACGTGTGGGCTGGATGATGCCCTACTGTGGGGCCGCAGGGCAATGGAAGATGATTTTCAGTCCCTGGCCTCTGCCCTTCAGAAGTCAGGAGCACCTCCCAGACATGACAAGCAAACTGTTTCTAGAACTTCCCATGTCGCCACAGAGCAAAAGTCACCCCGTCCAGATGACATTTAAACAGTGCTCTTTGTTGTAGGACTTATCAGGGGCTTGAGTGACCTAATGTGCTTCTGCAGCTCTAAGAAGGGTCAGGTATGCTCTTTGGATGGCATTTAGGACATATCAAATCACAGCTACTTCAGGAGTTGTGCTGTGCAGAAGGTTCCTTCGGGACAGTGTCCCTACAGCTGTGGGTGCTGACTCTATGAGAGCCTGGCTCTGCCTGATCAGAGGCTTAGACACTGGACAGGGGCATGCAGAAAACTGCAGGAGAATTGGGCATAAGTAAGCAAGTGGGCGCCCTCAGGGGGGTTAGTGGGGACTCTTTTCCTGGATGGAATGACTTCAGCTGCGTTGCTGATGACTCTGGTCCTTGCAGAACTTGGGAACCCACTTTCTGGTCTTTAAGACGTGGCAGTGCTACTGCGTGTGCCCTGGTGGCTATGAGTGTGGGGTGGAGGCAGATGAGCCCTCGTGATGGGAGCTGGTGAGGTGTCCATGTCCTGCTGGTGGACTCTGTGCTGGCTCTGTGGACACAGGGCCTCCTGGAAGGAGGAGTCTGGGGAAACTGAGTCAGAGCCCTGGACTGAGGAGGCTGCAAGTGGCTAGAGGCACTGAGGGCAGCCAGTTCCCTGAGATCTCCCTGATGGTCTGACAGTCCAGCCAGACATGGGACGACCCTGACGTGGCCCCTGATGAATGTCTTGAGTCCCTTGGGTCCCCTCTCCCAGCACTGAGTGTTACCACCTCTGGGTTCCTTTGCTCAGTTGGGGATAGAAATGGAGGCAGGTGACACCATTTGGGTGAAGCCTCTCTGAGGCTCAAGCTGCAGTGCTCAGGAGGCAGCACAAGGGACAGGGCCCTGCTCTGCTCCCTGGACCCTAGGGGTACAGTGGGTGCACAGGACAGGGCAGGCTGTGCAGGTGCAGGGCCAGAGCTGCCACGGTTCAGGACTGTGCCCTGTCTTGTCAGTTCTCTGCCCTTGGCACCTGGGTCGGCCCTTAGCACAGAGACCTGCTGCAGCCCCAGGGACCCTGCGGATCTCTGCTCAGGAGAGGTGGAGGAGCTCACCATCTCCAGCCCAGGAGGGCTCTACCAAGAAGTCAAGTTCAAGTTCAGGTACGTTGTGTGGGCTGGAGGTGGGGTTGCGCAGAGCTTGGGAGACTCAGCAGCTCCTGAATCTGTCACTGGGGGAAATGTATTTGAAGGCAGCGGCTCTGGGTGGGAACCTCAGGGGGCATCGGGGTCCTCCCTGCTGTGTCTCACTAGTAGCTGCCCAGGCTCTAGAGGTCCCTGTGGGGGAAAGTCACAGCTTCTTGCTTGGATCTCAGCGAGGACCAAAAGCTCCCAGCTGGGGATGAAGAGGAGTGTTCTCTAGAGGACACAGTGGTGGACGTGCGGGGCTCCCGTACTGTGAGCATCAAGATCACCAACAGGACAGGTGTGACGTTCAAGGATCCCATGTAAGTTCCTTCCTGTCTCCTCCCTGAAGGTCATTCAGGTGTCTGCAAGGCTGGTGTCCCCTGAAGACTCTGCTGGCTTGCAGGTGGCTGTCTTCTGTGTCCTCACAGGGTGGTCCCCCTCTGTGTGCCTGCTGATCTCTTCCTCTGAGGACACAGGGCACCCCCACCCTACAGACCTCACTTTAGATGAGTCACGTCTTAAAGCTTCTGTGCAGATAAGGTCCCGTTGAGAGGCACCGGGGTTGGACTTCAGCATGCGAGTCTGGGGGTTGCGGGGGGGGGGGGGCACAATTCAGTTCACGACAGGACCCACCCAATGGCTCCAGTGTGTGGGTACAGACCAATCAATCACAGACTCCACGAAGAGCAGAGGACGGTGGCTGGACTCAGCCGCCCGTGGCCCTCCCCTCCTTCGGGCAGGTTGTTTACAGGCCATAGCTCCCATCCCTCCTGGCTGTCCATCTTTTATCTCAGGTCGAGTCTCTGTCCTGCCAGGAGCTGGTCTCTCCCCAACCTGAGAGGTCTCCCTGTCACCCGCTCTGCTGTCCCCGGCCTTCCCACCACCCCAGAGTTCTCTCATGTCCTGCTCAGGGCTTGTTCTTGCTTGTGGATCCTCTGTCCTTGTTAACTGGGTCTTTAGCCCTGGGGGTCAGGCCCCACAGCCCTGCTCATCACGGTGTCCATTCACTCATTCCATAAACATTTATTGGGTGCCTACTGCATACCTGTATGGCAGCAAGCATTTCAGGGGTGGACACTTGACCCACACCTGGGAGCCAAGGATCTGCAGGGGGCGTGTGGAGAGAGGTCCAAGCTGTGAAGACACAGGGCTCAGTGTGTGCTGGGAGTGACACGAGGGTCCTGGGAAAGAGGGTGGTGCTCTGGGAAGGCCCCAGAGGGAGAGCCTGTGGCCTGGGCCTGGATGCTGAGCAGGTAGCCATGGCCCTGGCAGGAGTGACTTAGTCTGTTTAAGGCACAGGATGAAGGCTGGGTCAGGGAGGGTGTGGGAGAAGCCCTGAGTGACATGGGATTGGAGAGATGGACAGAGCTCCATCCTGTGCCCTCTGGCGGGTGCCCTGGCGTTTGACGCAGGGGAAGAGTTAGCTGTAGGCCTAGTTCTGCACACGTGTGCCTAGCGTTCATAATGTTGGACAAATCAATGTAGCCGACAGGAGCTCCACGGTAGGTGGTGGACCTGGGGAAATCCAGGTACCTAGTGGACGAGTGTCTCTCCCAAGTCCTGAGTCCCCCTCGTGCAGTGCACAACACTGCCTGCAGACACACGGGGCCCCCAACTCCTCTCTCCCAGGCTCTGCTGTCGGAGTGGCCAGGCCCACGTGAGACCACCACCTGTGCTTCCCCCGAAGTCCACCGTCCACTGTTCCTTCACAAAGACGAGCTCCAGCTTCCAGGGCACAGCGGGCCTGCTGGCCTACCAGGGCCCAGACGAGCACCTGGCCCTGCTGTTCTCCGTCCCCTTCAGCTACGCCCTCCATCGCATCCAGTTTGCCCTGGCCGTGCTCAGGGGGCCGCTGGCCCAGGACGACCTGGAGCAGGTCTTTGATGGCATCATGGAGGAGGAGGCCCCAGATCCCAAGGTGGCGAAGTGCATCCTGCAGACCCCTCAGGGGGCCCTGGAGCTGAAGCATGGCTCCCTGAGCATCAGAGCCACCGTGTCCAATGTTCATGTGGCCAAAATGGATGTGGTGATGGAGACCAAAGCCACCTAACTCTCCCTTGTCATTTCACCTCGCTGCTGCAGCCCCCTTGGGCGGGTGACCCCAGGGAAGGAGGAAGGGGCCCCTGTCATGGGCTAGATCCTTGGGGCCAAATCAGCTCTGAGGACACAGGTGTCTAATAAAGCTTGCTGAGTGACACTGTGTGACCATGTGGCTCCTGGTCTGCTGTCACAGCACAGCCTCCCTGTCCATCTGGGCTCCCTTCATCCCCGCCCTGGGCCCTGTCCCACTTACCCACCAGTGACTCCCTTCCCCCCCTCTTCTTCAGGTGGACTCTGTCCCCAGCTGTCCCCTCTGCTCCTCTGGCCTCCTCCCTCCTCTCTCCCCTCCTGTCCTCTCCCCCTCCTCATCTCTCCCTCAGTGACTAAGCCCAGGCCCAGGTGGGCCCTTCATGCCTGTGCCCCTTATCACACCTGGCACCTGAATCCTGGAGAGGGTGACAGGGACTCAAGACCCCAGGCAGCATCGGGCGTGGACCCAGTTTTGAGGGACATTACCATTGTTTGTCACACCTGCCTTTCCTAAAGAAGGGCTCAGGAGTTGAACTGTGTCCCACCAGAAGGTCCTGATGTCACAACCTCCAGTACTCGGACTGTGACCTTTTGTGGAAATTAGGTCTTTACAGATGTGAGCAAATGGAGGTCAGGTCATAGGGACCCACGTCCTCCAGGATTGGTGTCTGTATAAAAGGGAGATCTGGACACAAGGGAGACCTGCACATGGGTAGGAGACCAGGTGCCCATGAAGGCAGGGAGCAGGGTGACACTCCTATGAGTCACAGATGGACAGGAAGCCACCTACTGTCCCCATGGAGACCCCTGTAGCAAAGGATCCAGCGGAGGCGTCTGTGCTGGGTTTGCTCATGTCTCCTCAGTCTGCTCCCCGCTGGGGGTTCCTCAGTCTTCCCTTGACTCTCCTGACCTTGACCTCTCTGAAGGTCACAGGCAGTTATTTTGTCAGTCACCCCTCCATCTTGGCTTGCCTGATGCCTTCCCATGACAAGATTCAGGAAGATCATGAAAGTGAGGCTGTGTCCTCACGATGGGCATGATTTTGTCACATTATTGATGACATTCCTTGGGTCATTTGATTAAGATGGCATCTGCCAGATTTTTCCACTCTTCCAGAAAAGGGACTCTTCCCTTTGGAATGAGTTGAGATTTGTGTGTGGGCGCGTCGAGCTGGGCAATCGGGCCGTCCACTTCACCCTTCCCTGACCTCCTGTGGACTCTGCTTTCCTGGCTTTTCCTGCATCATTTGCTGCCATCCTCATTGATTTTGATTCTGCAGTTGCCTGGTGTGGCCAAGGAGCTTCCTCCAGCTGCCCTCCGTGTTTTTTTAGCGTGTGTCCGTGATTCCTGATCAAACCCGCTTTATGCTACAAGGGTCTCAGCTCCCCTTGTTCATTCCTGCCCCAGACACGGCATCAGCCCGTCTCCTGGGAGACGTGGTCCCTTTTATGGGGAACAGTACTGAGAAGTCAAGGTCTGAGGCCCTCATGAAGGTTGGTGTCCCAGCTCCCATGTCCTCTGAGTGGGGAGCGCTGCAGAATTGCCTACAGGTCACTACTGTCTTTCCTCCACTGACCCGGATACCTGAGGGTGACGACCTAAAGGAGGACAGGTTCATTTTGTCTTCTGGTTTCAGAGCTCTCAGTCCACGGTGGCAGACTGCACTGCTTTGGGCCTGAGGGGAGGCAGCCCATGATGGCGGAGGGGCTGGGGACAAGACCAGTCCTGCTGGGCACATCCCCACTGAGTTCCTTCGTCTGACCAGGCCCCATCTTCTAAAATTCCCCCCACTTCCCATAATGCCATTAGCTTATTACTCCATCTGAGGATTAATTCACTGATGCGGTTAAAGCCCTTAGGATCCCATCCCTTCCCTCATCCCTCATCTCAACCTTGCTGCCTTGGAGACCCAGCCTCCAACTCTTCACCTTTATTATTTACCTAAAGAGTTATACTATAAAATAGACCTCACATCAAAGTAGAAAATTTACCAATGGACACAGCCTCGTGTGTGTGTGTGTGCACGCGCACGTGCCTATGAGTACTGGCCAAGCCTCCAAGGTCATTACTAGGCCCCTCCTCCTAAAGTCTCTGCACCCCCCCAACACCTTCTAACACTGCCACACTGAGGTCTGAGCTCCCAACACTTGAGGGAGAAACACTCAGGTCACATCTGAACCCTCGCAGCCTCTGGCCATGTCCACCTTCTATGGGCACTCGCCCCTCATTCCACTCCCCAGGGGACTCTGCCCCCACAGCAGAAGTCCCCTACCCTCCCTGTGTGGACCCCTCACCCCCCCTGGCCCTGAGCCCACCATGACTTCTCACATCCTGGCCCCCTCCCTGCTGCCACTGAATTACTCAGGAAGAGCAGGAGGGACCAGAGGAACAGGGGAGAGCCCAGACTGCCCTCCCCACCACTGCTCCCCTGTCACCAGGCCGTCCCTGCACACGGGTCTGACTGGGTCAGGAGAGCTCTGGGGCCAGACCCTGTCCTCTGCATGTGCCACGGCCCAAAGGCCAGGCAGAGAGAGTGGGCACAGGCGATGCAGGTGGACACAGTGAATGGACAGGCGCCTGCCCTAATCCCTACTTTCAAATGCTCTCCAGTGCCATCCTGGGCTGTGTCACAGCCTGAGGTGGCCCTGCCCCCGACTCCCTGCAGCCAGATGGGGAGGCAGGCGCAGCCCTGATCCCTCCCAGCCTGGGCGAGGTCCCCAGCCTTCACAGCTCTGAGACTCAGGCTCGCAGGAGAGGCCCAGAGAGGCAGCGGAGCTGGCACAGGACTGAGCAGGAGGCTGGGCTGCCAGGGACAGGCAGCAGGGCCACCCAGAGGGACAAACCTGAGAGCACGCCTGCCCCATGCAGTTCCCCGCGGGCCCCGCCTGCATCTTCCTGAGGAAGGGCATCGCTGAGAAGCAGCGGGTGAGGCCGGGCGACTGGCAGGGCGGGCAGGGAGGTGTGGGGCAGGGGGAGAAGGGGCAGGTGGGCGGCAGGAACCAGGAAGCTCAGAACACAGGAGGGGGCTCTGGGTTCCCGGGGGCCACGGGATGAAGGGGGACAGTAAACTCAGGAGGGGGGCGTTGTGAGGAGAATAAACGGGGGCTGGGATGGTGTCCCTTTCTCTGCTCTGGACACAAGAGGCTGGTGATGGTGACAATGGCAATTTTGGACACTTACCAAGTGCCTGCTGTGTGGCCAGCTCTGTGCAAAGGTCTGCACATTCCTGATGTCATTTAACTCCCAGAACAACTCCGAGGTCCCCGAGACTCTCACTCCCGTGTTACAGGTGAAGAAACCGAGGCGCTGAGACAGGAGTCCTTTGCCATAAGCTCCCAGGGAGGAGGTGGCAGGGCAGGCGGGTCCATTCCTGTGCTTGCGACTGTCAGGAAGGGAAGGAAGGACAGGGCGGACAGAGATGAGACTGCACAGAGGACAGCAAGAGAGACACTGGGGGACGGCCAGGGAGCTAGAGGGTGGAGGCCAGGCTGGTGGAGCCTCTAGGCTCTCTGCAGGTGTCCAGGCCACGTCCAGCAGCCGGTCGGGCAGTGAAGGGCAGACGCTCGCAGAGGTGCAGGCCCTGGTCCTGCTGGCACTCAGTGGCCCTCCTGAACACCACTGAGCTCTGGTCCCACCCCAAGGGACTCTCCCTCTTGGGAGGCAGGGGAGGCAGGTGGGGACAGCAGTGGGATGCCCTGGAAAGACTTCTGACCTGGAGTCGGGAGCCCTGGACTCGAGCCCTGGTGCTGGAGTCTAGTGCCACACGACCTCAAGGGTCACTTCCCCTCCCCTGGTCGGGGACCTGCTGTTTCAGAGCTGTGTGACCTTCAACAGCTTCCTCGACCTCCCTGTTCTTGAGCGTCTTCATGGGTAAGATGGGAATGATACCTGGTCTCCCTCCCAGAGTCGTCCTGAGGTTTCAATGCAAGGAGCCCCAGCAGAGCCAGCCTCTGACACCTGGGCTGGGACAGCAAATCCCACCCTGTCCATCTGGGGAGGCTCGGACTCCACGTGCCATGGAATGTGTGTCTGGGAAAGAGCAGATCCAGGTTCAAGTACAGGACAGAGGAGTGAGGGGATGGGAAGGAGGCAGAGCAGAAGCTGAGGAATGGGAGTTGGGGAGGGAGGAGGAGAGGAGAAGGGAACAGGGGCGTGGAGGACGGGGCCTGCTTGAGGAGCGCAGGACCCTGACGTCTCTCCACCTTCCCTCCCTGCATTCCCTCAGGAGAGACCCCTGGGGCAGGACGAGATCGAAGGTAACAGCTGCCCCCAATGCCCTCACGCCCCCAGGGACCTGCTCTCAGCTCTGTCTGTGTCACCTCCTCCCCTGCACACCTCACAGCCTTTCCTGTCCCCTCTACTGCACACTGAGGCCTCCCCAGGACAGCTAAGTGCGGGGAGTCCTTAGCGACATGCCCGGCCCACGTCTCAGAAACCCGGGATGAGAGGAGATGGGAGCCTTAAAATGAGGCCAAAGCTGTGGGTCCTCCTCCTGGGGTTCTGAGGGCTCTCCACCGACCCTGAGGATTGGGGGCTCAGTGAGCAGCTCGGAGCCGTCCCCCCTGCGGGCGCCTTTCCCACTCACTGCTGTTCCGCGGTGCTGGGTTTTATGGTGTATTCCCCTTGAGTCTCTGTCACGGCCTCAGCCACAGTTTCAAGGAATGCCACTCTTCCCTCCGGCTGTTTCAAGTTCCTCCAAAGTTCTTCTCTCTTCACTTTCAGAGCTCCGGGAAGCATTCCTTGAGTTTGACAAGGACAGAGATGGGTTTATCTCCCATAAGGATTTGGGGAATCTCATGAGGACAATGGGTTACATGCCCACGGAGATGGAATTGACCGAACTGGGCCAGCAAGTCCGCATGAACTGTGAGACCCGGGGAGGAAGGCAGGGTTGGGCTCTGCTGAGGGAGAGACTGG
The DNA here is from genome assembly GCF_045843805.1 of Urocitellus parryii. Lineage (NCBI taxonomy): Eukaryota > Metazoa > Chordata > Mammalia > Rodentia > Sciuridae > Urocitellus > Urocitellus parryii. The sequence continues at coordinate 8,214,957 of NC_135545.1, forward strand.
GGAGCAGGTGGAGGGGGAGTCTGTGGGGATACAGGGGGCTACGAGGATTGGGGTGTAGAAAAGAGCATCCAGACTGCTCCAGGGAGGTGGCTTTTGAAGTAGTTGGAGGGGCCTTGGAGAGACAGGTCTGGGTGCAAGTCCCAGTTCTATGATTTGTCAATGAAAGTCATTCTGAAAAGTGAAGTTATCTTGGGTCTCAGGTCCCTGGTCTCTGAGAGAAGGCAGGACACTCCTTACCTCATGGTGCCATGGGAAGGAGGGGATGAGGGTACTCAGTCAGGCCAAGTTGTAGTCCCCACAACTTCTGATTAAGTGTGGTTTATCACTGTCACCACTAAAGGTCTATCCGGGGAGTGTGAGGTTGGAGCCGTGCTGGATGTCAGCAATGAGCTTGGATTTGGACCTAATGGTGGTGAATAGAGTTGGAAAAAGAATGATTTGGGGGGCTGCTCTTGGGGATTGAACTCGGGGATCCTCAACCACTGAGCACATCCCAGCCCTAAACTATATTTTATTGAGAGACAGGGTCTCACTGAGTTGCTTAGTGCCTCGCTTTTGCTGAGGCTGGCTTTGAGCTCACCCATCCTCCTGCCTCAGCTTCCCGAGTTGAAAAGGATCAATTTTTAAATGGAGACCAGAGGTGACTTTGAGACTGAAACTGAATAAAATTGCTACTGGTTTGCTTCTGGGCATGTAACTGAGTTAAGGTGGAATTCAAGGTGATAATGGTGTGCTCAGCCCTCTGTGTATCTGCAGATTCAAGCAAGTGCAGATGGAAAACATTTGGGAAATAACTGTGTATGTACTAAACATGTTCAGGCTATTTTTTTCTTGTCATTGTGCCCTGAACAACACAGTATAACACTCAGAGAGCATTTCCACTGTGTCGGGGCCTCTGAGACATGCCCCGCCCACATCTCAGAAACCTGGGAGTGAGACAGGAGCCAAAGCTGTGGGTCCTTCTCCTGGGGTTCTGAGGACTCTCCACCAACCCTGAGGATTGGGGGCTCTCAGTGAGCAGCTCGGAGCTTAGAGATGAGGTACAGCATATGAGAGGTTTGCGTAGGTTACATGCAAATACCATGACGTTTTGGAGATGGGACTTGACCGTCTGCAGATTTTGGCATCCATGGGGGTTCCTGGAACCACCCCCCAGTGGATGCCAAGGCACGACTGTATTCGTATCTGGAAGAGCCTCAGGTGCACATGTCACTCACTCCCTCTTTACAGATCCACAGAGGAGGGAACAGGGGTCCTGACCATGCTCAAGGTTGTGCAGTCAGTCAGTCCTGTCCCCATACGTGCCTTGTCCACCAGGTTCAGGTTCGAGGGACACAGGGCTTGAGCTGAGTGAGTGAAAGATAAGGGGGGTTCACCCAGCCACAAAGAAGAATGAGACTCGTGCATCTGCTGGTAAATGGATGAACTGGGGAACACCGCGCTCAGTGACAGAAGCCAGCCTCGGAAGTCCAGGGGAGAACGTGTTCTCTCACAGGGGAATGTGTGGGGAGGGGATCCCATGAAACAGAGGGGACATCAGTGGGGTAGGGGGTGGAGGGAGGGAGGAGGGACAGGAACAGGGAAGAACCGAGGAATGAAATGACCAGATGATGCGTATGTGCACATCCCACTCTGAACTCCACCTTTATGTGCACCCGTAGAGCACCCACCTAAAAGTCAATAAGCAGAAGGATCCAGGAGAGGAAGGGACCCGGAGGAGGGAGGAGGGCAGGTAGAGAGGAAGCACTGGGGACCGAAAAGGAGCAAACTACAGTCCAGGCATGAGCATGTCGAAACTAACCCACGAGTGTGTGTGGCTGCCATGCACTAATAAAAGTGCAGAACAGAAACCCGTGGACGGCGGGGACCTGGGAGCCGCTCTCTTTCTGCAACTGACTGGAAGGGAGAAGCCAGGGATTGGAAGGTCAGGGCATGGAGTCCCACTAACCCCGCCCTTTCTGCCTCAGTGGGGGGCCGTGTGGACTTTGACGACTTCGTGGAGCTGATGACCCCCAAGTTGCTTGCAGAAACGGCTGGGATGATTGGTGTCCAGGAGATGCCTTCAAGGAGGTCAGTGAAGGGGTCCATGGGGCTGGGGGTGGTCTAGGAACTGTTCACGTCAGCACCATGGACAGGGCCCACCAGAGGGCCACCCCCTGCCTCCTTGTTTTGGCCCAGCCCTAGTGGGATGGAGAGGGCCAGGGCCTCCCTCTTGCTAGGCCTCCACCGTGAGCTGCCCCCCAGCCCCTCACCTTTTCTTTAATGTAGCTACTAGGAAACTCAGAATCCCTGAGAGGCTCCCGATGCACTTCCCCCTGGACAGAACTGCTCCAGGAAAGTCCCATCCCAGGAGAGGACACTGCACACACCAGGAGGCAGGACGCTGTGTCTGAGGAAGGGTGACAAAGGGTGACAGCAAGAGCTGGAAAGAGCATAGATGGATGTGGTGGAGACTCAGAGTTGTGGAGGGCAGGGCCCATCACCTGTCGTGGACTGGACAGGAAGCCACCAGGGGGAGTGACAGGATCTGACTTGTCCCCTATGTGACTGTGAACACGGAGCCTGACGTGCAGAGGGGAGAGCCTGGCAGAAGCAGGATGGCAGCCAGGGACCCCTGCAGGCTGCCTGGGGAGTGCAGGCCAGAGGGGCCGTGGCTGGAGCCAGGTCAGCAGAGCTGAGGAGCATCCCTGGCCCCTCTGTGTGCACTGAGGAGAGGGCATAGTAGGCTTTCTGGGAGGTGGTGAAGGAGCAGGGAGAAGTTCTGGAGGTCACTGATTGATTGGGAAACATGTGTCAAGGGCCTGGCCTGTGAACATGCTTGTCCTTGTGTGCCTGGACTATTTCACCAGCATGACGTCCTCTGGGTTCATCCACGAGACTGCATTTCAGGATTTCCTTCTTAAGGCAGAACCACATTCCACCGTAGTGTGCAGCACACAGGAGAGGTGCACAGGAGTCCAGGAACAGAAGGCCTCCAGAAAAACTCATAGGCACAGACTGCAGCCAGCTGGCTGCCAGGACCTGGGCAGAGGGGCAGGCGGGCTGTCCTTTCATGGGTCTCAGAGTTTCAGTTATGGAGATGACTGAGTTCCACTCACCTACAGACTAACGGTCTGTATTGGGCATCAAAAACTTAATAGAGCAGATCTCATGTTCCACATCCAACAAACTGAAATCTAAGGGGACAGGGAATGCCTTGGAGGCAAGGTGACACATGCTGTGCTGATTGGTGTGGTTTCATGAGGGCATGCCTCTGTCCAACTCATCAGAGGGCACGGGTTAAGCCTGCTTAGCTATCTGCACATCAATTATATCCCAATAATGCTGTCTAAACAGAGGGAGAGGGGTGTGCAAACCTGGGAGGAACCCTTGACCTTGAGGTGCTGATATTCTCCAGTAAGATGTGCCTGAAGCCCTTGGCCTGGCTCTAGTGATCCATGGACACTGTCACCCTGTCACCGTTGCTCTCAAGGTCGGTGCTGCTCATCCAGCCCCCTCTGCTTCTGTTCATCAGTTCGACACCAATGGAGATGGGGAGATCACACTGGCGGAGCTGCAGCAGGCCATGCAGAGGCTTCTGGGAGAGAGGCTCACCCCCCGGGAGATCTCTGAGGTTGTCCACGAGGCCGATGTCAATGGAGACGGCACGGTTGACTTTGAAGGTGACGTACAGGGGTGGGCTCGGCAGGGATCCGTTTCCCGCTCCCCGTGTGGCCTTCCAAGTTGGCCATACTTACACTCCTCTCCGGTGTGGGCTTGGAAGTTTTGCTTGGCTTTGGAACTATTCATTCCATCCCTCTCTGACCACGTCACTCTGAAGTGCCCAATGTCTGTCACTCCTGAGGCTCTGCGAAACCTCTTGTCCAGAGGCCCTTCCCACCATGCTCAGGATTTGCTGCCACCTCTCCTGTTCCTCCCTGGCTCCCTGAGCACCTTGTGGCATGGGGAGGAGGAGGGGCTAGCTGGTAGCAGATACTCCCGGCTCAGACCATGAAATTCAAATTCAGAGTCATGTTTACATCTGGCCTTATCTGGTCTCTGTGCATTTTCACATGTGCAAAATGAAGACGAAAAATCGCTTTCCCTCAAAGTTTTGGAGAAAACCAAAAGAAATCATGCACAAAATGCCACAGTTTTTTTAAAAAAACAATTATTCTGCTTGTCCATCATTGCTCACGCCATTCTTTCTGCCCAGAGCACCACCTCCTCTGTCCCGTGGCTAACTCAGAATTAGGTCCCTGAAAGGTGCCTCCACCTGTCTTGCTGGGCTCAGTGTCCCCCCTCATGCCCCCTCCCGTCACATAGGGTGTAGCCCTCTGTGGTAGCACTGACCCATGACACCTCCGTAGCTCAAGGGAAGTCTCTCCATCTCCTCCTGGGACCGTGCACTAGATCTCTTATGGTTAGCGCCTCAGCTGGTGGCAGGGAGCACAACCTTGTGTCTTGTCATCTGGTAGGTGAGAAGGATCTGAGCCTCATCTGGCTGGGAGGGGACCCTTTCTGTGGAGGGCACCTGGGCTCTGAGTTGGAACAGAAACAATCCCTGGTCCTCAGAGCTCAGAGTCTGTGGGAGAGTCACGTGTCGCTCGCCCCACCCTCCAGCAGCATCCTCCCCACCCACGCTCTGTGCTCTGGAGCAGGTGCAACACCTGTGCTGTGTGCCCGGCTTCTGCTCCTGCGCAGCTGATGCTCCGCCCACGGGCCACACTGTAGTCTCTGTCCCTCTCTGTGGAAGCGCTCATGGTTTCCTTCCGGGCTGTGTTTGCCTCCCTCCAGGAGCCGTGTGTGTGTGTGTGTGTGTGTATGTGTGGTGGGTGTTGGGTGCTTTTCCCCTCCCCAACTCCGCTCTGTGAGTCTCCAAATGGAAACGTGGTAGATGACATTGAACACCTGCTGGCTCCAAAGAGCCTCGGCGTGCAGCGGACATCAGTAAAAACTGGCACAGGTGGAGGGCGAGGGTGGGAAGCAGATCTGCTGGCCAACTGCAGGCCAACCCCAGGCCAGAGGACGGGGGACCTCAAAGCAGGGCGGGGCCAGCAAGTTCTGGTGTAGAGTCACAGCGAGGTCACGTGCAAAGGGTGTCCTGTCCAGGGTTCACCAGTCACTGTCCAGCTGACTCAGGCTCAGGGGCTACCTTCACGGCCCAGACTCCTGACCTGTGAAGAGGAATCCCCCTGAGACGGTGGAGAGGGTGACATCAGACCCTAACATCGGCCATTCATGGAACACTGTGTCCCACAAGCCCTGTGTCGTTTAACCATCTTAAAAGCACAGGGGAAAGAGTGAGCCTACGACTCCCATCTTACAGATGAAAACACGGAGGGTAGAGGGTTAGGTAATTTCTCTAAGGTCAACATAGGAAGTACTCAAAACACTACCGTGGTTTTTTACAATGAGGCACCTCACCTCCCCATTTCCTTGCAGAGTTTGTGAGGATGATATCTCGCTGAAGATGCTCCCCACCTGGTCAACATGGATCCCTTGCTTGCTGAGGACCCAATCCCCATGACCCCTTGAAGGATGGAGTGGGGGGAAGGAGGGTAGTCAATGGCTTTGCAGCTGCATGGATTGAAGTTAGACTGAAAGCAGCAGCTTTGCCAGATGGGGATGGAGTGGGGTGCTTAAGGAATGAGATTCAGGAGGTGTGGAAATGGGAGTGGGACTAAGATCCAGTTGCCATTCCAGAAATTCCAGAGGTTAATGACATCTTTTTCTTACACATAGTCCTAAACCCCTGTGACCTGCCAAAATCTCTTCCCCAGCTAATAGTCTTCTCTCCTGATAGATTGTCACAAAGTCCCACCCCGCCCACCCTCCCCCCCCTCCCTCCCGCCCTTCGGACTTCAATCTCAGACACCCTGGTTCTGTGAGAGGGAGACGCGCCAACCCCATCACGGGGCTAGAAACTGCTCCTAGATGAGGCTGGGCGTGGGCGCCACCCGTGAGGAGCCATTGGGGGTGAATTCCTGATTTCCTGGAAGCCCAGCCTGTGTTTCCCCCTCTGATCGACCACGTCCCTCTCCTGGTGTAAGATACTCAGGGGAACTGAATTAAATCACAAATCGGGATTATCGGGTTTAGGCAAGCTGATCCCTGGGGAATTAATCCCCCACCAAATATCGAGAGAGAGAGAGGATCCCCCAAATCCCCAGCTCAGCAGGTGACTGCAAAGCCATCCCTGGAAGGCCCCTGCCTCCACGCCAGTTGGCCCAGGCCACTTCCGGAGAATCTCCCTGGTGGGTGGGAGTTGTGCTCCGTCCTGCAAACCCAGCATCCGTCTGTCTGTGACACTGAGAATGTGGTTCCTTCACCTCCCCCGGGGACAGCACGCCTCAGCAGCACAGAGGTCCTCAAAATAAAATGTCACCTCCAGGATTTTCTCTCTTTGTGGTCTGTTGAGCAGATGCATGGAATGGGCTGTTTACAGGCCTCCACTGGCCCATTAAGGAGAAAGCAGAGCCGGTGCTGCTCCCTGCCCCTTACCTGTGCCCTGCCCACCCTCCTGGGCCACGTGACTGTGAAGCCTTCCCCTCTCACTGTCTTTCCCCTGCCCACCCTCCTCCTTTCCTTCCCCCGTCCTTCACTTGGACAGCAGTGTGGTCAGTGCTTGCTGTGTGCAGGCTGCCCGTCCAGGCAGGTGGCTAGAGCCGTCGATAAACCAGACACATCTCCACCCCCAGGAGCTCGCCTCATGATGGGAGGAAACAGCCATGCAGAGGGGAGGGCCACCATTTTCTTTGGGGACCTTGGGGCATTCGCTGAGCATAAGGGACATGTCTGAGGGAAGAGTGTTGAAGACACAGTGTGTGGCACAGGCAAAGGCCCGAGGTGGGAACACACTGGAGTGTTGAGGAGCAGCAAGGAGACGAGGGTGACCGCAGGGGTGGGCAGGAAGGGGTCAGAGTGTCAGGGTTAAGTCATGCAAGGGTGCCCCTGGAGACCGCTGTAAGGATCTGGAGTGACAGGACCCTGCTCACCTCCTTCCTCAGCTCCTCCGTCTTCCATTGATACATCCACTCACCTCTCCCTGTTCTAGAAAGGTTTGCTGAGTCCCTCTGTGCCCCCCATTGTCCCTGGTGATGGGATCGGAACAATGACAGGGCTTTGACCCCAGGGGCTTATACCTAGAGGTGTGCAGTGCAACAGGGGCTTCTGCCATGATGGCCATGCTCCAGACCTGCCCCGTCCGTCATGGTGGCCACTAGCCACCTGTGGACACTGAGGATTAAGTGTGGGGCATGAGGCTGAAGAACTGAGTTTCATTTCAGATTTATTTTATTAAGTAAATGCAATTTCATTAATAAATAATTGACCTTATTACTTAATCTTAATCTAAGTAGCCCCCCGTGGCTAGTGGCTAGTCACTGGAAGCTCAGCTTCGCGCACTTAGCCTGCATTATTCTTAGGTCCTGGGAAGACCCGAGGACAAGAGCTTTGCTTTCTTGGGGAGTGACATTCCAGTTTGTGGGGAAAAGAAAAAATTAAGTCACTTAAGAGAAGCTCGTGCCTGGACGCACCCTTCCAGGAAGATGGGGGTCGGATATAAGGAGCGTTTGGGGAGGGGAGAGAGTGGCTCAGCGAGGCCAGAAGGGCACGTCTTGGAGACGAGGTGTTTCTAGATGGTTTCCGGGGCTCTCTCCCTGACTGGGGGAGGGTCAGCTGAAGCTCCCTTAGGGGTCTCCTGGGGATCAGCACTGGGAAGGGAAGGGCAGGCGCTCGGGTGGACAGAGGAGAGCTGAGCTTCCGTGCAGGTCCTCAGCTCGGGAGCCACGGGAGCTCTGGACACAGCTCTGCCACGTCTTCACCCCTGGCCTCAGCCACGCTACGGACTGCCCAGGGAAAGGCCTGTCCCTGGATGCGGGGGTCACTTAGAAGCTGAGGACAGCTGATCTGGACTGACATCAAGACTGCACTCCCCAGGGCTGGGCAGAGGTCCTCTCTTAAGAGGGACATGGCCCACCCACCTCCTTCCCCATCACAGAGAGGTTGAAACCAGGACAGGACGCAGCAGGGAGGAGGCTGCGGAAAACCAGGGCAGAGCAGTCCAGCACATGCAAAGGTCCAGAGGCCGGGTGAGCTTGGTGTGTCCAGGAACAGAGGCAGGAAGGAGGGAGGGACGGACTTAAGGGAGGGCCATGTGGAACCAGGAACAGGAGAAGAGCGCTTACTAAGGTATTCCTTGTGCGGTCAGTGAAGACTTGCCCTCTGCTTGCTCTTGAGAAAGAGAAACAGATCTACCCTTCAATCTGCAGGCTTCTTGTCTGTCTGTGCAAACCACTGTTATCTGAAATCAAATCCGCAGAAAAGGGACTGAACAGCAAAAATGTATCCCTGAAGCCCGGGTACAGTGGGGGGTAGTGGCAGCAGTTGCTCAGGGTACTCTATTTAGAAGGTGGGGAAGAAAGAAGGAGAGGGAGGAGGAAGAGAAGAACAAAAATATTCATTTGCATCTGGGCGTAGAGGGATTTATCCAGATTCTGCAATCTATTTTTTTTAATTTATTTTTTAGTTGTAGTTGGACATAATACGTTTATTTTATTTATTTATATGTGGTGCTAAGGAGCCAACCCAGGGCCTCACACATGCTAGGCAAGCGCTCTACCAGTGATCCACAGCCCCAGCTCTGCAATCAATTATTGATGTCTGCCATGGGCATGGGGAAGGAATAGCAGAGGCATCTGCAATGAAATTCCTTCCCTTTGAACTGAGTCATAGTCTGGTAGGGAGGGGGAGCATGGGAGGAATAGAGGAACAGGCAGAGGGGTGGGAGGGGAAAGAAGGGGGTAGGGGTTAGAAATGATGGTGGAATGTGGTGAACATCATTATCCAAAGCACATTTATGAAGACACAAATTGCTGTGAATATACTTTATATTCAAGCAGAGATATGAAAAAATGTGCTCTATCTGTGTGATATGAATTGTAATGCATTTCGCTGTCATATATATATATATATATATATATATATATATATATATATATACCAATAAGAAAAAAATTCCTTCCCTTGGTTTACTAGTTTATTTATTAATAATTCAATAAGTGCCTGCAAATGCTGTGCCTAAATCTGTGACTTCTCAGAAAGGGGGAGAAGGCCACAGGTACTTTTAAGGGTCCCTGGACAGAGGATCTGATTCCCCACCAGTGAGATTCACCAACCTCGCCATCAGCTTTTCCTTCCATCAAATTCTCTCATTGAGAAATCAGGAAAGAGAGTCCCCAGGGAGATGCAGGTCCCCTCCTGGGTGGGCTAGGCCACATTTTTCCTCTGTTCTTCATGAAGAGCATGTGATTTAGCAGGATAATGAAGAGGCTGTTGCTAAGGGTGATTATCTAGGTTTGAAAGATGCAGTGGGGAAAAAATGAAGCAGGTTCCAGCCTCAGTGTGGAGTCTGCTTCTGAAGATGCTCTTCGTCTGCTTAAAAATGAAATCAAAGCTTTCCTTTTTTTAAATTAATTAATTAATTAATTAATTTATTTTTGTGGTGATGCTGGGGATTTAACCCAGGGCCTTGTGCATGCAAGACAAGCACTCTACCAACTGAGCTATATGGAGTTGTGGCTCAGTGGTAGAGTACTCCCCTGGCATGCCCAAGGCACTGGGTTTGACTCTCAGCACTACATAAAAATAAAGATATTGTGTCCACTAAAACTAAAACATAAATATTACCAAAAAAATGGCATCAAAGGACCAAGTTCAAGGGATAAGTATGCATTTCAGAAGTAGATCATGAATAAAAAATGACTTTGCACTGATTTTTTTTGGGGGGTGGGGATACCAGGGATGGAATCCAGGGTGGTTAACCACTGAGCCATATTCCCAACACTTTTTAATATTTTGAGACAGGGTCTCACTGAATTGTTTAGGGCCCTGCAGAGTTGCTGAGGCTGGTTTTGAACTCAAGATCCTCCAGCCTCAGCCTCCTGAGCTGCTGGGATTGCATTGATTTTAAGACTTAGGAAGAAATAAGCATCTTTCAGGCATGAATTACAGTGCTGTTTGTTGTGAGTTCAACGTGAACAATACATATACTAAATAAGGTGTATTCCATCAGCCATACACAGAAACCAAGGTGATGCACTAACTGGTTTAAAAAGTGTTGTAACCAGAGGCTTTCAGGAGTCTGACCCTCTGGTGTCCGCTGGGAGCTGTGATCCGGTATTTGCTAATTCAGTGTTCGCGGTGACTATACAACATGATCACAGTGAATAAGGAGATTCAGCCCTGCGAACCACTCTCACTTCTAGGTGACTCACCACCAGAGGGCCACCGTCCACTCACCATGCAAGGCCCTGGACAGGGCTAGGAGACTTGGATAACTTATAAAGACATGGAGGTATAAAGGGAGAGAGCCTTGTTGATAAACAACGTGCTACCCCAGAGGAACCGGAGGACCATGACCAAAACAGAGTGGTGTAGACGCGTCATCAGGTTTCTTATTCTTGTTTTTTTCCCTGATCACCTCATCAAGTTCTGGTTGGCTCTTTCATTATTAAAAAAAAATTAAAAAAAAGTAATTCAAAACTTGAAATAAGGCCAAAATATTGCCACATGGTCTTTGAATGGCAGCCCGGGACATTGTCCAACAAGCCCCTGGGGGTCATCTGATATTCTAGCTCATAGTGGGCAAGCTTTTTCTAGAAGTTCTGGAATTCCTGCAGCATGCCGTCTCTGTCACGAACTGGAAAGCAGCCTCAGCCCATCAGGGAGTAGGTGGGCTGTGTTCCAGGAAAACTTTGCACATGGACCCTGGAAATGGAATTCCAGATCATCCCACCTGTGACAAATATTTGCCTTTTGATTTTTCTTCCCAACCTTACAAAAATGTTAAACACTTCTCTCCACCTGGGGGCTGCACAAATAGGCCTTAGTCCAGCTCGCTCACAGATAGGATGGGGGTAGTGGACGCTGCCCTGGGAATACAACTGTAAGTGACTCTGTGCTGCTGATTGGAGGCCCAGGCCCGGCGACAACTGGGTGTGACTGGTAGAAGATTCCCAGGTCGTGAATGACTTCTATGCGATAGATGTGAATAATTTCCACTTGGTGTGTGAGGTGCTCTCGAGAGCTTGACTGCCCTTTAGCTGTTCATGGGTTTGTGTGGAACTGAGCAGCTGCGCAGCCAGCCCTCTTCCCCCGGCCCCCGCCATGTTTGATGGGAGAGAGGCCTTTAACACTCCCAGATCTCAGAGCCTGCTGCAGTCACTGCTGGGCCATGTGTTCACCACCAGGAGGGCAGGACCCCATCCTTCTCACTCACCAATCACCTTTCCCCAGGCCCAGCTCAGAGCCTGGTGTGCACTGGGCTTTCCCAGGGGTCTGCTGAGGCGGTGAATGCAGGACCCACCCCGGCCACCCTGACCCTTCCCCAGGTGACCGCTGTCCACACAGAGGCCCCACCTCCCGTCCTTGTCCAGGTCCCCCGTGGTCGGGCACCAGAGCTCCTGTTCTCACCCTCCAGGCATCGAGACCACGTTATTTCTGCAGACGGAGGGAAGGGGCAGGGCTTGCTGAAGGAACTGCCCCCATACCCTGAAAACCGTCACAGAAAGGCGACCGGTCAAGAAGAGATAACTTGATAAATGACCCATGAAGTGAAGATAAACAGGTTTCTTTAATGACAGACTCAGGGATCAGCTAGTATACAAATGAGCAATGAAGGACATGAGGAATGAAGTTGTCCTATTTCCCACCACTCAGTCACCCCTGAGATCAGTGATCCAGAAACACGTGTTAAGAAACGCTGTTCCACAGCTGGGAGCTCAGCCCTACCTCCCAGAGGCTTGGGAGACTGAGGCAGGTGGATTGAAAGTTTGAGGCCAACCTCAGTAACTTAGTGAGTCCCTAAGCAATTTAGTGAGACTCTGTGTCAAAATAAACAATGAAAAGGGCTGGGGATGGGGCTCAGTGGTAAGCACCCTGGGTTCAAACCCTGGTACCAAAAAAAAAAAAAAAAAGAAAAAAGAAAAAAAGAAATGCTCTTCTGGCCCCAAGTCCTCATTCCAAGGAGACCCACCCCCATAAGATGAAGCGAAGTCCTTTCCTGGAGAGGAGCAAGGTCCCAGCTTCTGTTCCGCCCGGCCAGGACCTCAGCTTCCTTCTTCCCTCATCCCCTTTATTCTCCTCCTTTCTCTCTCCCTCCAAGACACCCAGGGCACTTCATGAGTAGGATCCCCAGTAAGAGATCTGTGCCCGTGGAAATGGTGTTGCCACTCTTGGCTCAAAACAAGTCCCAAGCAACACAACCCTCTGTGTGTGTGTGTGTCTGTGTTATGTATCTGTGTGTGTATGTATCTGTGTGTATCTCTGTGTGTGTATCTGTGTGTGTGTCTATGTGTGTGTGTGTGTGTCTGTGTGTGTGTTTGTGTCTGTGTTTCTGTGTATGTGTCTATGTGTGTGTGTATCTGTGTGTGTCTCGGTGTGTGTGTACCTGTGAGTATATGTATGTGTGTGTGTCTGCGTGTGTATCTGTCTGTGTATCTGTGTGTGTATCTGTGTGTGTATATGTGTATATATGTGTATCTGTGTGTGTGTATCTGTGTTTCTGTGTGTGTGTCTATGTGTGTGTGTATCTGTATGTGTGTATCTGTGTGTGTGTCTGTGTGTAAGTATCTCTGTGTGTATATATCTGTGTGTGTATGTGTGTGTGTATCTGTGTGTGTCTGTGTATCTGTGTTGTGTCTGTGTATCTGTGTGTGTGTATCTGTGTTTCTGTATATGTGTCTGTGTGTGTGTGTCTCGGTGTGTGTGTACCTCTGAGTATATGTATGTGTGTGTCTGTGTGTGTATCTGTGTGTGTATATGTGTATCTGTGTGTGTATCTGTGTGTTTCTGTGTTTCTGTGTGTCTATGTGTGTGTCTATCTGTGTGTGTATCTGTGTGTGTGTGCACCTGTGTGTATATGTATGTGTGTGTATCTGTGTGTGTGTGTGTGTGTGTGTGTGGTGCTGGGGACTGAACCCAGGGCCTTGTGTGTGCCAGGCCAGCACCCTACCCACTGAGCTACGGCCCAGGCCTCCTCTGTGCTATCTTCTGCCCCTGGATATGAAGCCTGGTTCTCAGGAGAGAAGGAGGCATCACGACCCCCCCCCCGGGGTGTCAGAAATGCCTGAAGATGCCTTTGGTGGCACTGGTGTGGACAAGGCTGGAGGCCCCATCTCTGGAGTCTACCAGGCAGAGGACAGAGGTGTTGCTCAAGGTGACAGGGAGCTCTGAGGTCCTGGGGGGTGTGGGGACACACAGAGCAGAAGGGCCTGCTCTCTGCTCCAAGCAAAATGAAGTTTCCCGCTGATGGTTCACGTGGAGGGTTAGAGGGCTGACACGAATCTCTGTCTGTTAAGCCACCAACGTGGTGCGTGGTTGTTAGGCAGTTAGCCCTCGGCCACACAGGGGGACAGGACAGTCTCTGCCTCCAGGCCCCCAATCCAGGGCCCATCCCCTGTTCTGGGTCAGATTCTTCCCCTGCAGAAGCTGATGCTGGCCTTGCTGGGGATGAGCCTGGGGCTGGCAGAGGGTCAGGGGTGGACTTCCACCCTGCAGCCCCCGCAGGTGGATGGGGGATGGGCGGGTGACTTAGGTCCTGAGCAACACTGCGTTTCCTGCCTCCAAAAAAACGCTGGGTCTCAGCTTAGTGAAGTGTGAGCCAGTTCAAATCTGGACAGCGCTTAGAGAGCACCTGGTGCGTGCCTGTCGATTAATAAGTGGTAGCTGTCACCCCCGAGGACCCTGTCATCGTCATGGTCAGGATCATCCTTGTCATCACGGGGCTTTTCCACAATCCTGTGCTCCCCTGGGTACATGGACACTGTGGCGAGGGGCAGGGCTGAGGCCCCTGGGTGGGGAATTAAGGTTCTCCCTGGGAGCTGTGAGTAAGACTCACCATAATGAGTACTATTAGCCCTCTGCAGAGAAACCCCACAGATGGCCTGGCCTTCTTAGCTGGGTTTCAATCCTCCATAATCCAGCCTCTGGACCAGCCTGTTCTCACTCCCTGATTAACATCTCTGTGTCCTCACCCCAGGCACTGTCTCCTCCAGGGCTTCAGCTCCTGCCCACCCAGAGGGCCCTCCCCCACCCCAGGCCCTTCCTCTCCTGCTGGCCTCACTCCCTGTCCCCAGCCTGAGGACCTGGTGCCCTCTGAGCCAAGCCTCCTCCCCAGGCTGCAGCCCTCAGAGCCAAGCTCAGTCCTTGCACTTACTCTCCAGGCAGCTCTCTGTGTCCTGCCTTCCCACTCCCTGCAGCTCTCTGAGCAGATGCCCCGTGTGATTACAGTTGGATTCCTGGTCTCTGACAGGGTGCCTGGGACCTAGGGGTCACTTAATAAATGTGGACTGAATAAACTTGTCTGTCAATATGTGCAGAAGCAACTTGGGGATGCAGAACTTCCCCCCAGAACTTAACCTCTTGGGGATTTTATTCTTTTGAGAACAGAGAACATCTCTCTAGGAAAATACTCACATGCTCTTATGCTTGGGAAGGCTCTGAGTTCACCCAAATAAATTTCTTTTTCTTGTCAAGTGCCCTACTAGAACGTATTTCCCAGAGTTGCTTGGACCTGAACAGCACATGCTTTCTGGCCAGCAGAAGAGAGAGGAAATAATGGACGTCACTTCCTAGCCTGGCCAGAAACCAAAGACAACAACAAAAATACCTCTCCTCCAAGAACCTTGACTCCCTTGACCGTTACTGCCTAGTTAAGAACAAAGGAGCCTCAGAGGACCCAAAAGCCCCCCATTGGGAGGAACTTGGACCCCTGAGTAACTGTGTGGAACATGGCCTGCTGACCAGGGGCACCCTCGTTGGACTTCGCAAGAATCTTAGAAGGTTTTTCGTTGCTATAACAAATAGCTGAGATAATCAACTTACTAAGAGAAAAAGTTTGGCTCATAGTTTCAGAGGTTCCACTACCATTGGGCCTGTTGTGAGGCCGCCCATCCTGGCAGGAGCACAAGGCAGAGCAGAGCCACTTACCTTAGGGCCAGGAAGCAAGAGAGAGGGAAGGGCTGAGGTCCTGGGATAACCCTATGGGCCACCCACCATGCCCCACCCCTGACCTGAGGACCGCCCACTGGGCTCCACCTCTCAGAGGCTCCACTGCCTCCCAGTAGCACCCCAGGCTGGAGACCAAGCCTTTATGGAATGGAACCTAAGGTCCAAACTATAACAGGGAGCCAGAAAAAAAATGCTTGGTGTCAAGGTGATAATTTTGAATTTGTGTGTTACAATAACTATCTTCACTATCCTGATAAATACACACATTCAAAAAGACTCATCCAGTGACCCCCAGGTTAGGCACCTCTGGAATAAAAATGTGACCCTTAAATAATCAAAGAGCATGAACAGGCTCCTGAGCCTTGTCCAGGGGAGAAGGACGTGCAGGCAGAGGAGAGTCTCACCGTGGAGAACCTTCAACTGAGCAGACAGTCAGAACCAGGTCTCTCTTTGCTCCGTATTCATGCCTACTCTATAGTATTTTGGTGACTAATTTAGAGCCCTAAAGATGCACTGAGTATAATTAGGGTGTCCAGGTTGGGGTCTGAGGGCTGAATTCATTGCAATAACACAGCCTCTTTTATAAATCAACATATTCACGATCTCCCTGCCATATGCTGAGCATTGTGAGAGACTCTTGTGTTGGTAATTTTATTTAGTCTTCAGTACAACTCTGAGAGATAAATGCTGTTATTTATATTTCACAGGGTGAAAACTGACTTCAAAAAGGTGGCACTGCTTGGCCACGGTCACAGAGGAAAAGTAGAAGATCTTGGGTCTCAACCCAGGGTCCGTCTGAGATTTCCATTAAGCCATTCCCTCCCTATGTAGTCCCAGGAATCCCGACTTTGGCCCATCCAATATTTCCCAGTTCTAAATCCTCTCCAGCATTTCCCAGTGTATTCACATCCACTTGTCTCAGGAATAGAGAAGGAAGGTTGAGCATCCAAATGGGTAACTGGACCATTGATTCATCATGGCTGACCTCTTGTCTCTGAACTGAAAGAAGACAGAAATTATTTGCTCCCACAGGTCTCCGTTCTTTTACAACTAACTTTGAGTTTTGATGTCATGTATGCCATTTTTCTTTCCATCCCCAAATAGTAACATATAATTTATTTTTGGAGGAAAAAAGAATACTGTCATTATGAGAGGAGTATATGATAGAAAGAAGAAATTACCATTGATAGACCCAACCTGATCTTTTCTTAAAATTGGGAGCCATCTCGCCACAAAGCCATGAAAAGATAATTTTAGCTTTACTATAAATTACTGCAAATTCTGAACCTGCTTGGAATGCCTGCCCGTGCCTTGAACTCACCCCTGCCTGGCTCTCTGACCAGACAGCAGCCTTCTCTGAAACTTTAGTGATGCCTCACAAATCTTGGCCTTCCCTGGCCAGATAACGGCCCTCTCTGAGGCTCTAATAACCTTCATAAATCCTGATGTTGGGGCCAGCAAAAATGTAAACTACCATTTGTGTCATGTTCCTCAGAGTTCTGTGATCTGTAACCCCCCTTTGTGTAACTTTCTGGGCTATAAAGCTGGGCTGCGGGAAAGCTGCAGCTGCTGTCTTGTTCCCGCGGTTTTGGGTGGGAGAGGCAGCCTGGCCGGTGGAAATAATAAGCTTGCTTCAATTTGATTTTAATTGGAGTCAGTGGTCTTTTCTTGTGTCCTGGTCTAACATTTTGGAGTTCCCCAGCGAGATGACCCTGCCCGGCCAGACTGCAAGAGCAGACTGCTAGAAATTCCAAAGCTGGCCTCCACTCCAGGGCTCCGGGCTGGAGAGCCACTCTAGGGGGTGCGCACCTTGAGACGTCCCAAGGCCTCGGAGTGAGCCCCAGTCCCTGGAGCACTGCAGTGAACTGCTGCACTAAAACTATTAGCAAGCACCTGGTGGAGGAGGCCTCCATAGGTAAGTGGCGCCTTTATAACATCTGGTATCCGGTTAAGGGAGACCTCTTCTGATGACAGAGAGGTGGCCTGGCGAGGCTCACATATACTCCTGTCCGGACAGTAACGAGAAATCGTTCTGTCCTCCGTTCTGTTCTCTAGGGAATTCCTCTGGAAGGGTAGAGAGGTGCCGACGGGCACGCACGCGCTCCTACCCCGGAGCTTTGGCAAGACGTTGCATTGCTCCTCTGTTTTTCTGTTTTGGCACGGGGTTTCTGTTTTCTTATGCTTTTTTCTTTGTTCTATATGGTATTTGTTTGTTTGTTTTTGTGCCTCTTGTTGTGTGACTTCTGTGGTAAAAACTTAGGGATATTGGACGTGAAAATGGGTAATAAAGCAAGTCAGCCTGACACCCCTTTGTACTGTGTTTTAAGGAACTGCAATGAACTTTACCCCCCTTTGTTAAGCAGGAGGAGAGAAACCCCTAGCTGGCTGCTGGAGCACACCCACTGCAGAGGGCAATGCCTGCTGGGGATCTAAGAACTGAGTATCTCCCAGGTTAACAAGTGAAACTCCTTTAAAACCCCTTGTCCCTCCAGACCAAGAGGGTCACAACCTTTGGGGCAGAGTCCCCTGTGATTCTCCTTTGTTAGCAAAGCAATATACCTCCATTTTTCTTTTTCTCAAAACCCTGTCCTCATTATTAAATTGGCATTAATTGGCTTCAAGGTCAGGAACGGAACTTTCAGTTACAAATTTTGACACCTCAGAGAGAACTCTAAAGGAGCCCCAGGGAACTTTTTGAGAGATGACTACTGAAATGTTAGGAGATATGGAGCGTGCCTGGGATGGAACTGAACCAGAGGAGCTAATCCTGTAGGCGGGACTGAGGGACTCCCAGAAGCTGCCGAAGCCCTGTTGCTTCAGAGAATTCCTGTCTTCCTTCCCTGCACTGTAAGTATTATGCCACCTCTGTCTACTTAAAAAAGAGAGAAAGAAAAAGGGGGACACTAAATGCAATAAAGTCACCACTGAGACCCTTGATTTTTACATTTCAGGTTGCCCCTCGGTGAAAACATCTGGTCCCCTTGTGGGGACATCTATGGTGCCACTGGTGTAGGAGATTTTTCTCTTATCTGCTCTGTTTTAAAGGTTCCTGTCTGTCAGCCATAGTCTGGAGCTCCTCTCTGTCTGTCCTGTGTCTTTGTTTCTGGCCCTTTAAGACATGTGCAATAATGTGTTGATATTATAGATTGTTTCTTGCAAATGATCTTGGCTAAATGTGTGTCTAAAAGATGATGTTTTATTGTAACAATCTGGTATCTGAATGGGTTTTTGAAGCATTGCACAATCTTGCAGTTAAAAGTTGGGTTTATGTAATTGTTTAGTTCATGATTTCAGATAATTCATGCCAGAGAACTTAAATACTTAGGATGGAAAACTAAAGAACTCTACTTCCAAGTTGGAAAGTAACTCCCAATCATTCAGTTTTTTTCACCAATTTTTGAATTGGGTAGCCTGGGATGATTTCACTGTGTGTACCAGTGCATTAACTTGGACAAGGATAGTAAATCATAGTATGGTATCTGTTGACAAAACAAGCTGTAAAGATATAAAATTTTGTGAATTGTATCTTAAACTTGTATCATAATTTTCAACATTTGAACCTGAAAATTATGACTTATGGTTAAAATGCCTTAGGCCTGAAGTGTCTGCTCAGAATAGTAGTTTTTCCCTGCTCCTTCCAGACCTCAGCCAGGACTTATGCTGAAATGCAAATGAAAAAAACCTGCAAGCTCAGTAGGAGACTGATCTGAGGCCTAAAAAAAAGTAAATTGTATGGTATTTACTAATTACTGATCAGTCATTTTTTTCTAGGACTCTTGTTTTTTTCTCTTAGATTCTGTATTTTTTTTGAGCTCATGATTTTGATCCTACAGACCTAGGTTAATGTTTTTCTGATCACTTCTATTTTTGATCAGCGGTGGAGTTTTTAAACATTACAATGGAGATTTCACCTGTGAAAAGCTACAAGGCCTTTACTATTGTGTTATGTGTGCATACTTGTGTTGTGTTGTATGTCTGTATGTGCGTATGTCCATATGTCATGCACATGATATGTCAATTGGCAGATATATGGGGAGCCTCATGAAATTTTAAAAATGGATCCAAATATCTTTGATTCACATGATTTAAATGGTTCAATTTAAATTGGGTAAACAGATAAAAATAAAGATGTCTTTAAAATTAAGCTTACAAGATTAGGGACCAACTGTCACTTCCAATAAACCTACCAGATCACAGCTGCTCTCCTCTAAAGGGAATTATGCTAGGAGTTCCTCCGTATGTAGGCTGCAGCTGTCCAGGTGGGTCTTTCTTATCCCGTTAAAGTGGAGACGTTGGAGTCGCTGCTTCCTCGCCGGCCGCCGGGAAACTGATGTGATACAGCAATCTGTATACGGGGTAAAAGCGGGAGTTCATAATCCACTTGAATCAAACCGTGTAATATGATGTATTAAGAACTATGTAATGTTATGAACGACCAATAAAAAAAAATTAAGCTTACAAGTTTTTCTAGGTGTTAAAAAAAAAAAAACTAATAAAATGTTGATGTCTATGAAATGTCTGATATGCTTTGGTTCTAGGACTTTTCTTCAACAAGGAAAAAATGGCTAACACTGTTCAATACACTTGTCTGATGTTTTGATAAAATAAGTAAAGTAAGTTTGACATGGGGTTACTCATTTTTAAGTATATTTGATGGATATCTGATTGATTTACAAGGTTAAAATGCTAAATGTTAAATATACCATTAAGTACTCTTAACTCCTTGAATTGTATTGGGTAACATTATTGATGTTTTTGTACGCAAGTTGGTAAATTAAGACAAAAAAGGTTTAAAGTTGTTTTGTCATCCCTGATACTTAGACATTGTGTTTTCATGAAATGGTAAACAGATATAATTCTATATACAAGGGTTTAAAGAAAATTTGTATATACAAAGGCCCAAAAGTTTCAACTGTTCCAATTAAGAGTACTGTAAGTAAAATCAAGTATTTCTTTTTTTTAAAATGAAATAATCTGCCTAAGTTCAGAAATTTACAAGATTTGTTTCAAAATGTAAACAAAAAAAGGTTAACAGATGGAAAGGAAAATTAGAAGGTTCTAGGTATGGATGTAATTAAAAATATGTGTTTCTGGATAAGAGAGTCTATGTGATTAAGTAAATAAGAGAGTTTAAATAAGTGATAAAGAAGGTCTGTGTAAGTTGGTTATATGTGTAAGTTTTTTTGAGCAAGTAATCTTAAAAAATTAAGAATTATACAACTATGGTTAAACAACAACTTTATTTTGCAATATTGTAATATGTTATTTCTTTAAGAAATAAACTTGGTTAATATAAAAACATCAATGTAATTGTGGTGCTATTAATGTGTTCATATCTTCCAGGTGCACAAGTCTGTAAGGTAGAAGCTTTAAAAGAGCATTATATCAAGCTGGTGTCCTAAAGTTGTATGGTAAAAAATATATTGGGGATTTATTTACCTGTTATCAATAAAAATATGTAAAGTTTTATGTTACTTTTTCAATTGGAAAACAATTTAAATGTATTTTTAAGTTAATGAGAGCCTAATATATGTAAAGGTTAATATTGTAAAGCACAAAGTATTTTGCTACCTTTCCACAAAGGTTAAAAACTTTCAGCCTTTCTTTAATTCATGTTTTCAATGTGATATCATATGGTGTTAGCTAATGTACATGTGACCTCAAACAATTTATCTAAACTTTGTAAAAATGATATTTAAAAAGCAAAGATCAGCTTTGAAACTAGAAAACTTAAGATTTATAAAGAACCCTGTTTTACCTGAGATAAGGCTCTGTGTCCCATCTTACTACATGTGAGAATGACTACAGAAGCAGTAGGCCAGATATTAGTTTATTTAAAGTTATGTTCAAAAGTTTTTTTTTTTCTGTCAAGATTACTAGGATCTCAAACAGGGGATATAATGTATAACTCAGCCAAAAATTCAGGGTAGCTATTACACAAACTAAATGATTTTACTCTTGTTAATTTTATTTTATAATTTCCTTATAAGTGATCTAAAGATTCCCTGTCAGTGTTTTACAGAAGTGTTGCTTTAAGGACACAACCTGGGTTAATTTGAGATAATAAGCCATCACCTACAAGACAGATAGGATAATACAGATCCCAATTAATAAAAAGATGAATAATTATAAAGTTACAGACATTAAAGCCCAGTGCTCTTAATATAAGGCTGTTGAAATTTATTTGCTGGATGTTTAAGATTAAGTTTCAAAATTAATGTTAAATTAAAAGGGCAAAAAAACCCAATATTTGGCTGTGGCCCTCTGAGCCAGTCTGAATCCAGGGAACAGGGGACTTCTCTAAAGAGCTTTGCAACTCTGGGCCACATAACCTCCCGATCAGGGAGATTAATGAGACCACTGGAGAACAGAAAGCCAATCAGTGCATTTGCTATGAAGAGGAGGGTCATCAGAGAAGAGAGACATCCCTGATGCTTCCGAGGGAAGCCACATGGTCAAGCAAGACCTAGACCCATCCTAGTGCAAATGGCACCAGCAGAACAGCTGCTCTCAAGTTTCCCCCGGAATCACTCCCATAAAAACTCAGCTGACTGTTAACAATAGATAAAAACAAAAGTCAGTTTGACTGCTTCATCTTAAACACTTAGCAAAGACAGTTAAAACCAAAACACAGCCATTCCTGGGCATTTTAAATAATAATAATAATAATAATAATAATTTAAGGTATACATACACCTTATGTTAGCCTGAGATAAGTAAGATAAGTAAGACTGGAGGCTACAAATAAGGATTCTCAGACAAAAATGCCTGATAACTATAAAAAGAGACTATCAAGAGGAACTGCCAGAGTAGTTTTTAGTTTAGGCCTACAGATATTCCTAACCTACACAGGTAGGCTTGGTGTTTGCTAGTATGATTATCCAGCCCTGAGTCACAGAATTAAAGGTTTCTCTAATAGACACAGAGGTCATACTAATAAAAGGATTTTACAGGATCAGATGATATTATTAAACTGTATCTTATGGAAAAGGACATCTGTAACACTAAAAGTTTAATGTTGTGTTTACATTCCTGATAACTTTAAAATTGTTAAAGATTTACTTTTCTATATAAAGGCCTTGTCCACTCTGGCCTTATTATGGAGACAGCTTCTCCCGGTGTGTGTGTGTGTGTATATATATATAAACTTCTCAGCCCTCACACCTCCTGGTGAGGGAACTTCTATACAGTGACATGTTCCAGCTGTTGCAACACTTATTCAGTACTCATGGTTTTTGTTTCTCTCATAGAAGCACCCATCCCCAGATGACTTTACAACCTGTTCTTCCCCAACCAGACTCCAAACCGAATTGACTTCTAAAAGGAAACTCAGGTCCCTCACGCTGTGCCCCCTCACGTCAACCCCTCTCAGCTCAGAAGAAGCCAAAATGATCCATGCCACTCTTCTTACAACAATGAAGCCAAAAAATAAATAGACTGTCAATATAAGTAATTAATTAAGTCAGATCAAATCACGGAGACTGGTTTTGGGTGAGTTCAAAAAAACGTTGGAGACTGTTACCTGAGAGATTAAAATTCCCTTAGTGCTCTTCCCCCACCCTATCAAAGATTTGAAAGGGACACATAAGAAAAGGGGGGGAATGATAAACCCAACCTGATCTTTTCTTAAAATTGGGAGCCATCTCGCCACAAAGCCATAAAAAGATAATTTTAGCTTTACTATAAATTACTGCAAATTCTGAACCTGCCTGGAATGCCTGCCCGTGCCTTGAACTCACCCATGCCTGGCTCTCTGACCAGACAGCAGCCCTCTCTGAGACTTTAGTGATGACTTACCAATCTTGGCCTTCCCTGGCCAGATAGTGGCCCTCTCTGAGGCTCCAATGATCTTCATAAATTCAGATATCAGGGCCAACAAAAAAATGTGAACTACCATTTGTGTTATGCTCCTCAGAGTTTTGTTATCTGTAACCCTCCTTTGTGTAACCTTCTGGGCTATAAAGCTGGGCTGCTAGAAAGCTGCGGCTGCTGTCTTGTTCCCATGGTTTTTGTGGGGAGAGGCAGCCTGGCCGGTCAAAATAATAAGCTTGCTTTAATTTGATTTTAATTGGAGTCAGTGGTCTTTTCTTGTGTCCCGGTCTAACACCATCTGTTGAACAGTTGTGAGATTCCAGGGTAGATGTTCAAGACACTTTAGGCCACTTGGTTCTCATAAATCCAGAGATAGAATTTATTTCAAATATCCATTTTACAGATGAGAAAATCAATGGTCAGAGAGAAGTGGATTGGTTACCCCATGAGGGATGGCCTGGATTCTAAACCCCCATAGATGGCTCCAAGACCATATCCATCACTGGAATCTCAAAAGCCTTCCATTCTCCAATTGGATCAACACCTCTGGATAGCGAAGTCCCTTGATAATAGCATTTTCAATCCCCATCAACTATAATTGCCACCAGCTCTATTTTCCTTCCTGACATTTGCCCCGATGACCCCGGAGCATGCAACAAGAACCCAGAGTTTGGAATGGTGGTCTGGAGCTACCTTGGGGCTGAGCTACTGCTTCCAATCCTGGATCCCCGCTGTTGAGTGCCCACTGCACACCACATGTTTAACTCCTGACAACCCAAGGAGCAGCCGTGGCCGTCTCCACTTGACCTCAGAGGAAAACTGAGGCTGGGGAGGTTCAGTAACTTACCCAGAGACCACACGTGGTAAGTGACACTCTGAGCTCGTGTCCGCCTGTTGGTAACAGTGCCAGAGTCTTCCTCGGGCTGGGCCTTTATTCCTTCATCCACGGAGAGTGGGGGTGATCAGTCCTGCCTCTCAGGGTGGCCAGGAGGGTCCAGCTAGACCCTGATATGAAAATGGTTTTCAATTGTAAATCCTTAAGTTGCTTTTATGAAAACAACTTACGGGTTCTGGAGTCAGAGCATCGGTGTCAACTACACATTTCACATATTTGTTGATCAACTGTATATTTTCTGAGAAGTGTCTGTTCAGCTCCTTGGCCCATTTATGAGGATATATAACAAACTCAAAAAACTTAACATCAAAAAAGCAAACAACCCAATCAGGGTTTTACAAATGTATTTTTAATGCATCACAATTCTAAGTAATGGCGAGGTTCATCCTGACATATTGATAAATGCGCACAACAGAGTTCTCCATTTCAATCCCCTCTACTACTCCTTTCTTTCCCCCTCCCTCTGCTGGATCCCATTCTTCTGCTCTGTTGGATTCCTTCTGTTTATTAATTTATCTTAGTTGACACAGGAGAGTCACATGTAACATTGGAATTGATTTTGGTGGTTTATGAACACACCTGGTGTAACTTGGTCAGTTCATCCCAGTTCCTTCCCTTCCTTCCTCCCGCCTTCTCCCTCCTTCTACTAAACCGACCTCCCTTCCATTTTTGTGAAACCCTCCTTTTGGGTTCTTTTTATGTTTCTTGTTATCTTCTGCAGAGGACAGAACACATTCAACCCGTGATTTTTGGAGTCTGCTTACTTCGTGTGGCAGGACGTCCTCCAGTTCCACCTGCAGCGGGTCCCTCCTGACGCAGGCTCCTGTGGATTCATTCAGAAGGAAGGGGCTCGGGGTGAGGAAGGCACAGCAGAGTGTGGGAGTGTGGCCCCTGCTCCCCGGGCTGAGGCCACCAGGAGACAGACAGGAGGTGAGTGCGCAGGAACCAGCCTTAACTCTGCTGTGATCGTGGCCACCAAAGGGAGAGCAGAGGCTGAGACAGGGAGGAACTAGGGCAGGCTGACTGCTGGTCGGGTCAGGGGGCTCCTGTGAGAACCCACATGCCAACCAAGCAGGAGGAAGAGGAGGAAGTGGGCATGAGGGCAGTGGGGTTGGGGGCTCTGCAGGCAGAAGAAACCCATGTGCAAAGGGCCTGAGGCGGATGCGACGTGTCTGGGGGACAGTGGGAGCAGGGGGCTGAGGAGCCCGAGGGGAGCTGGGCGGGGCCGGGCTGGCGCTGTGGAGCTTCCCGCACTCTAAATGCAAGGGGAAGCTACTGGAGGGAGTCCTGGGGAGAGGCGGCGCGTATTAATTCCAAATCCTCCGCCTTTAGAGCGCAATCCATGCACCTTTAGAAGATCCACCTGCGGCCTTCGCCTCGAGGCTCCACGTTCGTCTGCTGCCCTCCTTGACCAGCCCCCACTCACTGGCCCTTTGCAGCCCGCTGCATGAGTCCAGCTCGCCTACCCCACGGGACTTTTGCTCTTGCTGTCCTCTCCACCTGGACGCTTTCCCCCTACACACGTGCAAGGCTGATGCTTCATGCCACAAAGGAGCTTGAGAGAAACCAGGAAGCTGTACTGATGGACAGGCCGGAATGTTCAGGAGATGACCTGGACCAAGTCAGGGACAGCAACAGAAAATGTCTTGGGGTGGCTCAAGGTGATCATTAAGCTGGAAGGCCACCCAGGGAGCCAGACACCGTGTCTGGGACATTCAGGTGAGGACCAAGTTGTTCTTTGACCACTGACACATTCAAACACCTGGAGGACTCTCTGTCCCAAGCCATGGGTACGTAGTACTGGCACCCTGCCACGGCCATCGCAGTGTGTCCTGATGGGTTTGGAGAAAACCACTCAGACACGGGTGCAGCTTTCCCAGGTACCAAGTGACACAGAGTAAACTCCTCGTCAAGATCGAATGATACAGGCAGCAGGTCCTGGACAGCACTTTGTCCGTGGCAAAGGGGAGCCTGCAGACTTGGGGTTGACTACCACCTATGGAGGTGGCAGAGAGACAAATGTCACCCCTTCTTTAAACCCTTTACCACCTACAGCTTCATGCTTATGCTCCTGCCTCATCCCAAGCCCTCATATCCACACCTTAGTTCATTCACTAACCTCAAAAGCTGTTTCTGCCTTTTCTCTCAAGATTCAAATTCAACGAACAACTTTCTGCTTAGGTCCTGAGATCCAGACAGGAAGAACACTGTACTGTTCAGAACCACCGGCCCTGGAGCGGGACAGCTCCATTTTAAGGCTTTGCCTCTTGTTCCTTTTGACCTGAACAAAGTTACTCCATGTTCCAGGTCTCAGTCCCTCATCTGTAGAAAGGAGCTAATGATGGTGACCAGGGCTGGTACCTGGGGATGTTAACAGGAGGGAGCCAAAGGTGCTTCAGGAGGTAGAGTGGAGCCCAGCCCCCACCGTGGACATCCACCCTAATCCCTGGGACCTGTGCACGTGCCTGGTTCCCAGGTAGAAAGGACTTTGCAAGAAGGGACTCAGGACCTGGAGATGGGGAGTGATCCTGGGTTAACTGGGTGGACCTGATGGCAGCACAGGGTCCTCGTGAGAGGGAGGAGAAGATCCAGAGCATCAGGAAACGATGGAGGCAGAGGTTGGAGCTAATGCATGGAAGGGGCCATGGAGACCTTTAGGAGCTGGAGAAGACCCGGCACTGGTTCTCCCCCAGGGTCTGCAGAAGCAACGCAGTCCTGCGGGTACCTTGATCTTAGCCAGGGAGACTGCTGACCTAGAGAGCTGCAGGAGAAGGGTGAGTTACGTCAGGTAAGTGTGTCTCTGTGTGATTTGGCGGGTGCAGGACACAGATGCACACAGAAGTGTCTCTGAACACTGCCTGGCACCTGGAATGTGCTTAATAGACACCAGTCATGACTGTTTCCACCGTCACTGCTCCTGTTTGAGCCAGTCATCCTGAAGGTGTCCAGAAACACAGACCCCAGGTCCTAGGCAGGTCGTGTGGCTCTGAGCAACACAGTTCATGGCTCAGAGTCTCCGTTTCCGTGACTGGTAAACACTGTGTTGTGATGTGAGCCCGAGCCCAGCGGGTTTCAGTGCTCTGACCCGGGCCTTGTCCTTGGTCTGCACGTCCTGGCATCTTCGCACCAGCGTGGGATGCCAGTTGCTGTGACTCAGTCCCCAGGGCTGCTTCCCCCTTCCCCCCTCTGCTCCCTGCCGTGAGCCCCTCTGTCCCCAGTCTTCCTTCTGTGCCCCCTGGTTCTCACATTGATGCTTTAGAGATAGACATACCGATGACACTCTGCCTCCTTACATAGGTACACAGCATGACGGGTCACTTTGATTCTTCAGGTCTTGGCTTTCCTGTCCCCCCTCCCAGCCCCTCTTCTCCCCCTCCCCCCTCCGTTTCCGGGGGACCCCATCTTTCCCTTTATCTTGCTCCGTTTTCCACTCAGGAGGGGAAACCTTCAACCCGGGTCGGTTTTTCTTCTTCTCTCTTCTGTGACGACCACGTCCACGTCATTGACATGTCTTAGCAACACTGTCTCCAAAACCCACATCAAACGCACCTGCCTGAGCCCGGTGGCACTGACATCACCAACATCAAGGGGACAATGACAGTCTCCAAACCAGCTTCCCTGGGTCCACTCAGACCTGTCCAAAGCCCACTCTCCCGGCTGTCAGCCGACCCCTCAGGGTGATGTTTGTACTGTGTCATTTCTGTCCAGAGCTAAAATACCTGAGAACTGCCTTAAGTGAACCTTCAACGCCAGGATGGAAGGTTCTCGCAGCCCTGTCTGTCCCTCATGATGGGCATCTTTCCTCTTTCTCTCTTTTCTTTCCTCCTTCCTTCTTCCCTTTCTGATTGCCTGGGTCCAAAATGTTTGGAACAACCATGCAAAATAGTGAGCTGCATAATCACAATATTGATAAATTCCAAGACCAAGGGCAGTTCAGGTGATAGAGTGAAAGGGGACCCAGTACTGTCCAGCTGCAGGCTGACCCTGCATCACCGAGTGGCTCCCAAACAGCCAAGGAAACAGGAACATGTTGGCTGTCCGTGCGTGACATCGTCCATAATGTCACAGACCTTCTCAAGAGAGGATTTGCAGAGATTCTTTTCACTCCCCGTTGCCGGGATGCTCTATCTTTTATGGGAAACGACTTTTCCCTCCCCCACATTTCTGCTCTGAGAGGTCAGACCTGACAGTGGCTGAGAGACAGCGCATGGAGCTTAGTGACCTGTCACCTCTCCAGACCTGGGTTCTCATGCATAAATGGGCATTTTGTACCAAGACACTGTAGCTGATTCCTTAGGTGGTTATAAAGATGGCCGTGGTCATTGGGTTTACTCAGGGAGGGGCGTGAAGACCTTGCCAGGTTCTACAAAGTGATACAGATCCACAAAAGACCACGTTTTCCTCTTTCCTTCGCTTTGATTCCCCCCCACCTCCCTTTTCCAACCTTGCCATGAAGAGAGGCCGAGAGTGGAGTCCATCATGGTATAAGACACAAGATCACGTCCACTAGGGTGAAAGCAAGACGGGATGGACGGGTGTGAAGGGAACCTGTCCCGAGACTGACCGGTTGAGGAGAAAGCAGAGCCGTGGCTCATCCTGCTGCAGGTGGACAGTCCAACACGGGGCCTGTGAGCTCAGGTTTCTGTTGCTATGACAAAATACCTGAGGGAAGTCACCTCGAAGGAGGAAAACTTTGCTATGGCCCCCTGCTTGGCCCACGGTCCATGGGCTCCTTTGCTTAAGGGCCTGTGGCAGGGAGCCCGGGTGGGGCAAAGCTGGCACCTCAGGCAGCCCGGAAGCAGAGTGACACCAGGCCAGGCCCTAAACCACCCTGCCAAGGGCATGTGCCCAGCCGACCCTCCACCCTCCACCAGGCCCTCTCCTGAGGTCCCACCAGCTCCCACAGCACCCGCCCAGGCTGGAGAACACGGCCTGAGTGAGCCCCTGGGGGACATCTAACATCCAGACCTGACTGTCCTCGGTAACTGCGGCGGCCCCACTCAGAGGCTTCCACCCGTCGTTTCCACTCTGCAGAGGGAGAAGCTCCGACCTCGGCACAAAAGGTGCGTGAGGAGGTCGCGTTGGGTGAGGAGAACCCGCCCAGCGACCCTCAGCTGCACCTGAAGGGTGAAAGGTAAAATGAAAGGAGTCCTAGAAAGAGGCCGAGGGGCTGCTCAGGGACATGAGAAGTGTCCTTGTCACACGTCATGTAGGACAGACGATTTTGGGGACACCAGAACCTCGGAGCACCACCGCACCCCGGATCTGGGGAAAGCTGTGAGCAGACCCAGGTGAGGGGCTGTCCATCATGGCCGCGCAGGCGCTGAGTCGTTGCCAAGTTTCTCCTTCCTAGAGACCTCAGTGCACTAGAATGGGGGACCGCGAGCGGCCTGGCCTTGATTTTCAGTATCTGTTCCATCTGCACAGTGAGCCCAGGAGCACGTGCTCGTTTAGACCTGAGCCACAGGGACCAGAGGGAGTGAGGGGGGGTCTTCCTTCTCCTGCTCCTCTTCCTTCCGACTGTCCCCACAGAGGGACACGCAGCCCACACTTCAGGTTGTGTGCTTGCAGGGCTGGTCCACGCCTTGACCCAGACGCCAGCGTTTTGAAGATCTTTTTAAACAGGACCTGATCCCTGGTCCTGTGACCTGATCTTCGTTTAGATAGATATTATGGGGATTTTCTTTGTAAATGCAAAAATCCACCTCACCTCTCACCCTGCTTCCACCAAATGTCACAATTTAGAGAAGGCATTCCCCCTCAAAGTGTCACAATAGCACTAAATGTTTTGCTGTCACCATGAACAAGTGCGTGCCACCCTATGCTGATCTTTGAGGGAGGGTGTGAGTTGTGTGGTTTTCACAGGAATAGCTGAGTACCGTCTCTAGGACACCTGGTATAGGCTGGGTATGTGTGTGAAGTTTCAAATTATTGCAAATTATCCTCCATCAGTGTTAGGAACCTGTTGTGGTGGCGCACGCCTGTGATCCCAGCGGCTGGGAAGGCAGAGTCAGGAGGATCTCGAGTTCAAAGTCAGCCTCAGCAATTTAGCGAGGCACTAACAATGCAGTGAGATTCTGTCTCTAAATAAAAATACAAAATGGGGCTGGGATGTGGCTCAGTGGTTGAGTGCCTCTGAGTTCAATCCCCAACACTAAAAAAAAAAAAAAAAAAAAAAAAAAAAAAAAAAAAAAAAAAAAAAACCCTGAAAATGATCAATGTGACATGTTGTGCTTAAATAACGGAATGCAGAACTGATGTGGTCTTTAACGTGATCCACAATGATGTACTCTATGACCACGAGAGGAAAACACACCTTCTTACGCTGCCCAGCTCCGAGGCACCTGTGGTTCTCCTGCTCTGGTAACGCACGAGTTAGGTCTTGGGGTACAGCAGACCTCCCGTTAGGGAGGGGAAGGGAGGACTCACCATGGAGGGGAACTGACGGGACTTGGGCGAGTTGGGCTGTGTCCTGACTCTCACTTCTTTGTTTCTGCACAGCTTCTAGATAATTCTTGGTGTTTTCACAGAGACAGAAGTTACATATTCATCAGCTGCTTCCTTTCCAGTCCTGACCATTTCTGATCAATAAAGATCTGATTGCTTTTCCACGTAGATGACTTGTTGTCTTTGGGAGGGGGAAGTCCAGCCAAAGGTCAGCGGTGACAAACAGGCTGCTGTGGGTGGGGACCCAGCCCGGCTGCCTGTGGGGAGCACCTTGCATTCAAATGAAGATGCTGAAGAGCTGCTAAAGCGCAGTCTTGGCCAGGTAACTAGATCCCCACAGAACTCCACGCTCCCTTCACAGAATTAAAAAAAGCTTTTTCAATTGAAATAGAATAGGCATTTCCAAACCGCTGGTGGACTTGACTTGGCATGTGACCATTTTGAATTGAGAACTTCAGCGCCAGGTGATATAATCATGATGTTGTCGACCATCACCTCCGACTCCCACCAGGACCTTTTCACCACCCAGGGGAGACCCTGTACACAGTGGGCCGACTCTCCCCACCTCCCGTCCCTCCAGTCCTCGGTGACCACAGACCAGTGACCACAGACCGGCTTTGCAGACTTGGGATGTTTCCTCTGAAAGGAATCTTACAATGTGCAGCTTTTGTGCCTGGATTTTGCACCCCCTCTAATGGTTTTGGGATTCGCCCACGTGGCAGTGAGTGTGAGCATCTTGCTGTTTTTCACGACTAATTGTGTTCATTGCTGGGACCAAAATACTGTCAGGAACAACTTAGAGGAGGAAGTTCCATTTTGGCCTCATGATTTCAGAGGCTCCATCTACGGCTGGCTGACTCCATTGCTCTGGGCCCAAGGGGAGGAGGGTGGAGGAACCCCATTCTGCTCATTGCATCCAGGAAGCAGAGAGAAAAATTGTGTCCAGCTGTAGGGACGATGAACCCTTCCAGGGCGTGGCCCCAGGGACGCCCTCCTCCATCCGGGCCCCTCCTCTCTACAGTGACCCCCAGTCAGTCCATTCAACCAGGAGGGAGGGATGGGGTCACAGTTTCCTAATCCAGGCACCCCACCTGGGGACATTCCTGCATGAACACAGGAGCTTTCAGAGGACACTTCACGTCCAAACCACCACAGCAGCACTCCACTGTGTGCAGATGGACACACCAAATCCAGTTTTCCTTCTATTTCCTGTTGTGATAGTCGAGAGAGATACTCAAACCCATGCCAGGTCGTGTAAAATTCTCTACTAATCATAAACTAGGCAGGAACTCTGATGCACTTAGTAGGAAGACACTTGGTTTTATTCAAGATTTTTTTCTCAGTTGCCTTTATTTTCTTTCTCTTTTCAAGGGAAAAAAAACCTGCTAAACTTCATGTAGGTCAATACCATTAGAAATATTTTCACTGGCAAAATTAGATTATATCATGGCAGCAAATTTTAAAGTTTATGCTGGGGAGAAATGTGGAAATCAATCCCAAATAGCATGCTTCAGAAATATGCTGCTTAAAAATACCAGGATTCAACGTATTTTCTATGTGTTAGGATCTTTCCAGATGAAGCTAGTTCAAGTTCAGCAGATCAAATGGAAAAGCAAGGAATTCTTCACCTTCAGTTGTAAGTCAGTGGTTTTATTTCCTTTTTCATTCCACAGGCTTCTCCTAACACTGGAGGGAGGGGCTTGTGAGTTCCTTAACCTACAAACTAAAAACCCAGTAAAAACCTGAGGCAGAAGTAATGGATATGAAACTTTAATTTTATTCTGTCTACTTTCTTGGTCCCAACAACTTGGTAACCTTTAGCAATGGTGACATGCTGGGAATGACGTGGATTTCTAAGGAACTGTATTTGAAATCCTGGCCACTCATTGGCCATTTTCATCAATAAAGTTATGCCAATTTGTTTTGTATTTTTTGCCTTCTCTGATTAAAATTAATTATAGTGGTATTCTTCTCTTCTATAAAACCTAGTATCATGTTTTTGGAGGTGTTCAAGCAATGTGACCAATTTTTACTGGAACATCACCTAGCAGTCTGGTAAGGCACTTCCTTCACATTAACTTCTGATCCTGATGATTTATTGCGATGAACATCATCAAAATTATATAAAAAACAAGTGTATAGCCACGACTGATGGCACATGCCTGTAAGCCCAGAGGCTCGGGAGGCTGAGACAGGAGGATCCCAGGTTCGTAGCCAGCCTCAGCAACTTAGCGAGGCTGTGGTGGCTGATGTTAGGTGTCAAGTTGACTCGGCTAAGGGACACAGGTAGTTGCAAGCATATTTCTGGGAATATCTGTGTGGTGTTTCTGGAAACCTTGGCATTTGAGCAGTTGGCTGAGTGAGGAAGACCTGCCCTTGATGTGGGTGGGGACCAGCCAGTCAGCTGAGGCCACAGAGAACAACCCACAGAGGAAGGTGACCCCTTGCTTTCTCCGTCTCGTGGAGCTGGGCACCCTCCTTGAACTGCGCTGGGACGTCAGAACTTCATGCTCTCCATCTTTGGACTCAAGAACTTGCACCATCTCCTCCCAGGTCTCAGGACGCTGGCCTTGGACTGAGGGTTACGCTGTGAGATTCAGTGGATCTGAGTCCTTTGGATTTGGACTGAGCCCAGCTGGCAGCTTGCTGAAGGCCTGTTGTGGGAATTCTCCATAGTTAGGTGAACCAAGTCCTCTAGGGACCCCTGTCTCATATATGTATATCTGTGTGTGTGTGTGTGTGTGTGTGTGTGTGTGTGTATCAGATTTTTCACTGCTCTGACTAGAACAATTGTAGGGGAGGAAAAGTTTATTTGAGGGCTCACGTTTTCCGAGGTCTTAGTCCACAGAAGGCCGGTTCCCTCCCCAGGGCTCGAGCTGAGGCAGAATATCATGGCAGAGCAGCGGCAGAGGAACCAGCTCACGTGCGGATCAGGAAGCAGAGAGAGACTCCACTTTCCAGATACAGATGTCCCCAAAGCCAAGCCCCCATTCCCTCCTCCTCCAGCCGCACCGAAGGCTTCAGTTACCTCTCAGTTGATCCCTATCAGGGGTTACGTCACAGATTGGGCTAAGGCTCTTGTAGCCCAATCATTTCTTCTCTGGACCTTCTTGCACGTGAGCTTTTGGGGGACACCTCACCTCCAAACCATCACTGCGTGTGTCTGTCCCATTATTTCTGTCCTTCCGGAGAACCTTGACTAACTTGTTACCAGGGGCATCTTGCTGATGTGGCTGCATCTGTCAATATTCACTGTATTTCAGCTTAAATCTCAGGACCATTTAAAGCCAGGATTGCCACAAGAACACGTCTCATCAGCCCCCAAGGATGATATCATCGCATGTCAAGTAGCACCAGGGACACTCCACTCAGGCCCAGGAAAGAGCAAAAGTGAGAAGGACAAACAAGCCCTCGTGGGACTGTGACAACCGTGTGGACCTAATGGACCTCAGGGAGAAACTCCCCTCCACGGACCCGGGACCCCACCTGGAAAACTCCCGACAGCGAGAACCATTATCAGGCGGTGGGCCCACCTCCCATCAAGGGTCCACTCTGAACACCTGCATTTCTACAAGGCCCAGCACTTCCTGTGGGGACCCTTCAAAGCCTTGTGCCAGGACAGCAAGAGGCCGGAGTGGGAGAGGAGGCCCCTGCCCTTGCTCCGCTGTTTGGAATTAGAACAACAGGATTAGGGCTTCATAACGAAGTCTCTGGAGAAAAATCGAAGGTCAATAACTGTCAGAGATTCAGAGACGCCGAGAGATTGCGGCAACGTGAAGGGAGGATATAAAGAAATGCCCCTGAGGCCGGCAGTGGCAGAGGTGTCCTGTCACCACGGAGGGAAGGGACAACACAGAGGGAAATGGAAACACTGGACACGTTGGGTCTACAGCTCCTGCGGGGGGAGGTCTGCACCCAGCTGATGTGTAGATGCTCAGTGAGCTGGGGATCCACGTGTGCCCCAGTGGAGGAACTGAGCAGGAGACCCCGTGGGAACCCGAGAGGCCCAGCAAGTACTGCTCTGGCCTCAGGCAGTGCTAAGTGCATGGCCTAAAGGGCCCCAGTCAGATCCCAGTCCCACAAGACACAGGGAACAGAGGACCCAGCAGGTTCACGACAGGGCAAAGAGGAGAATGCTACCTGCTGTCCCTTGGAGGCCCCTGTGCAAGCCACCAGGAAGAAGGGTCAGGGAAACAGATCAGGTGGTGTGGTGGCCTGGGTGACAGGAGAGGGCACCCCATGTTCTTTTGAGATCTCTGGAGGGAACAACCAGCTGAAAATCATATTGTCCTCAGGGAAGTTGATCCCATGGTGTGATTACATTCAGGAACGGAGACTGGGAAATTCATATTTGGTAGGGGAGCAGGGGTCAGGGAACCTGCCATGCAGCATGCACCCCGAGAGGTCTGTCACCATGTCCTGACCAGAAAGCCCCCAGGAGAAGCTAGAACCCCAAATGCCTAGCTGAGATTGGCACCTCTTCAGCCTGGGCTGCAGGATTGGATTAATCTGGAATAGATACACAAAACATAGGTCCAAAGTTCTGTTTTTGCTTGTCTCCAGCAGGTAGAACTTCCCAAACAGATCTATGCACCACTACCAGCCAGGAAAAGCCAGCAATCTAAGACACTGGGATGAAACCCAATAGAAGGTTTTTCCAGTTCCATCGCCCTGAGCTGGTGAGCAGGAAAGTGGAGAGCCCTTTCAACCAGCGACACTCCCATCAGCTCCAGCTCACAGAGAGGTGGAAATTACAAAAGGAGTTGGGTTCAGTATCATCCAGCCCTAGCTGGACCTAAGAGGCACAAAACCCAAGAAGCAAGGGACAGAGCATGACCTGGAAGGGTACAAATACTCAATTTAGCTCCCTCTGTGGAAAAATTCAAGCCTTTTAATTTAAGAATTTTCATTTCTCTTTCTCTTTCTTTTTATGATTAATATTTTTGGACGTTGCTCTGGCTACAGGTGCTGACTGACTCAGGGTACACATGCACACGTTTCTGGGGTTTTTCCTTTCATCATTGATTTTCCTTATACATTTCATTGCATTCTTTTTAAGAGGTAGTGGTTTCCTGAGTTTTTTTTAAGGGTCTCTTTCTGTTTCATGATGGGGGGTGGTTCCTGGTGTTGTTTTCTCTGCTGGTCTCCTCTCGCCCTCTGATATAAAACAGCTTGTTCTCTTGCTGACACTCCCTCACTTCCTCCCTCTTGAGCCCCTTCATGAGCTACCTTGCTTCCATTTTCTCTCCTCTCTCCTCTTGAATATTCCCACCCTCACACCCCAACTTCTTTACTCTTAATGAACTACAGTTTTAAACATCCTTTCCATCCATGCAGTTTACCCCTTTGGTGGATGGAATGAGGTGGTTCAGGGAAAACCACACCCTCATGGCAAATCCCCAAGGGTCACTCTGAAGAACAATTCAGCACCTGCAAAGAGATTCCGCAAAGCTGAGAAGACTGAGGATGCTTTGCCTGAAACAGGTTGTTTGAGCCACAGGAAAAGGAGCCAAGATGACAGCAGAGGAGGGACAGAGAACTGAGACCACTTAAATTGTGACAAAATCTGGTGATCCCTGAGTCATCTCTTCCACGCCTAGTCAGGGCAGGAGAAGAAACTGGCGCTTTCCACTCTTCCCCAGGGCACAGGGTCTGTGCGTGAGTCAGAGCTGCCGGTCAGAGAGTCAGTGAGACCTGCAGTGGAACTCTGCCTCCAGACTTCTGAAGCAGGTTCTTGTCCTTTAGAGTCAAGGAGTCTTCCACCCACAGATCCACAAAGTCCTTCCAGGCTATTATTTTTACACTGTATCTATTGATTTCATGTAAGATTTCTATATTGAAAACTCTTCAAAACACATATAAACAACAACAAAAATGGCTTTCTTCAGGCCCCAGACATTCCTCAGTGGGGTTATTTTGCAGCACTTGCTATGGGGTCCTGCCCATGAACTCATGCTCACATCCTGATCCTTCCGTTCCCTGAATGATTGCTAAATTGCTCAATGCAAAGAAACTTTGATCACCAGTCACAATTTCGTTTTATCACCCAGTTAATTTGACAACCAGAAAAGTTAATGATTCTTTTGACTTTACTGCAAAGTCCAGCCTCCCAATACCTCCCCCAACATCCAGTGGTGGCTACAGCAGGAACCCCTGCACCTCGCACAGAGAGCTCATCACCATGACAGACGGCTACTTGTGGTTTGAAGGGATACCTTTCTCTGTGGTTGGTTTTAGTTCTGAAGTTTTGAAAGAAGCATGTGCTCAGTTTGTGATAAAGGATGAAGACACAGTATTGGTGACCTACCCCAAATCAGGTAAGGAAACAGGACAGGGACCATCAATGGGACAGGTGATGGCTGCATTCCTCGATTACTCAGCAGATGGAGGCCCTGACCTCTCCATGCCAGTGAGCCCTGCTTTGGGGAAGAAGGGGCAGTGGCCCAGGCCACTTGTATCCAGACTAGGACAGAGTGACTAAGTGCTCAGCAGGGTCATCTGCGGTATGAGAGGGAGATATAGGAGTGAATCCTAAGCAGATTTGGGCATTTGTGTGGTGGCACAGGAGAAGGGGGTGGAAGAGGTTGGCCTGTGAAGACCTACTGTTGAAATACCAGCTCAACAGGAATGAAAAGTTGGAATGGAGGTCATGTGGTGGAGGGGTACTGTAGAGCAGGAGGGTCAGCGTGGACTTGGAATCAGAAAGAGCCTGGAAAATTCAAGGGACTGAAAGGACAGGTGTCATGCACCTACAGGAGAGGGGCTGGGGCTGGAGCACTGCAAACTGGGCGAGGATTGGGACCAATGACCTTTGAAGGGACACGAGGCTGGAAAATCAAGGGAAGTTGGGACAAATTAGAGAGATCTCAGCCAAGAGCAAAGGGTTGGAAGCATCCAAAAATCCACTTGTAGTTTAACATGTAAACAAAACGTGGGGAGTTGATACAATGGAGTAAGATTCAGCCTTAACCAGGACGACAGGCTGACTCCTTCTACAATGTAGTCAATACTGGGACCCATGCTAAGTGCAGTCTGATGGGCACAAAAGGACAAATAGTACAGGAATCCATGGGGCAAAGTGTAGTCAAGTTCACAGAAACAGAGCCCCATGGTGGGTTCCAGGGCCTGAAAGATGGAATTAGTAGGGAAATGTTATTAACGAGCAGAGAGTTTCAGTTTTTCAAGACAAAAAGCTTCTGGACATCGGCTGAGCAACAGCAGGAACATGCTGAACTCTGCTCAGCACCACCCCATGGCATGCTTAAAATGGGCAGATGGTAAAGTGCATGTTATGTATTTTATCATAAGTTTTGTTCACAAGCCAGGTTGAAGTGAGTGACCATCACTTTTCCTTTTTTATCTAGGAACCAACTGGTTGATTGAAATTCTCTGCCTGATTCACTCCCATGGTGATACCAAGTGGATTCGATCTGTGCCCACCTGGGATCGCTCACCCTGGATAGAGACAGATATGGGTTACAATCTTTTAAATGAGAGAGAGGGCCCAAGGCTCATGTCCTCTCACCTCCCCTTCCATCTCTTCCCCAAGTCTCTATTCACTTCCAAGGCCAAGGTCAGTGCCTAATGTTCAGCCCATGCTTTCCCCTTCCATGTGCCTAGGTTAACCCTGCAGATCTGCTGGGGTGAGTGCTCACTGGGTAGATTGGTGAGACTGTGATTCCCAGATATTATTTAGGTTCATGTGGCCACAACCAGACCACCCTTGAGTGCAAGGATGTGGACCATTGAGCAGATTAGCCTCAGCTGAATTCAGGGGTAATATGACTGGCTAAAGTTAGAATCTTAGAAAACCACATTCCATGTGTAACCAGAATTATAACTACATCTACACTCGTGTCCCAGCATACAGCTCTTACAGATGTCCGCCAATACTCCCTCAATCACAGCCTCCTGCCAGGTAAGAGGAAGCACCCAAGTCACTGTTTCCCATATGTGGGGAGCAGACCTGCATACCTTGATGAATGCTCACATCCAGGGGACTGCTAGGAGTCTTGGCTAGCTAGGTAATGACGCCAGCCCTCTGCACGTCACTGTGCTCTGTGATCAGCAGCCTCTCCAGCCTCCACATGGCTGATGGGTGATCAGCACAGACAGTGGATATCCAAGATCTAACATGCCAAAGACTACATTTAGGAAGATCCTTTCTTAAACTTGACTTCTAAATTCTTTCATGTATTAACTTTAATTGATGTCAAGATCCTAGAATAATGACCAAGTGTCTTGGAAATGTCTCGAAGTGCCTAATAGTGAGTCCCATTTGCATGTCTCCTGTTGGATTCCATTGGCCTCTGCCTGAGTAAACTGAGGCCTGTGAAGACATAAGTCCTCCAATAACAACTCCAAGAAAGTTGGTGCAAATAGAAAGTTAGTTTCGAATGATTAAGTACCAAGTGGTGTGTGTGTGTGTGTGTGTGTGTGTGTGTGTTCAGTAATCTTAAAGAAGAGCCTCCTCATGTGAACAAACATACACAGTTGGTCAACTATCATGCAGAGCAGGTGTACAACATTTCTATAATCCAAAAATTCTCCCTAGTCCCTGTCTACCACCAGTGCCCACCACCTGAGGGCAATACTCTCTAGACTTACAGCCACAGATTACTTTTGCTTATTCCTGAATTTTCTATAATGCATGCATGCTGTCTGGATGTCATACATGTGAGACTCATCGATGGTCTAGAGTGTGAGAATGCTGTATGTGCTATGAATCTGAATGTTCCATAATTTATTAATCCAGTGTGCTGTTAGTGATCATTGTGGGAAAGCACATACACCCCTCACCACTTACCATTTAACACTTTCCAGCAGCTTCCCAGGAAGAGTAGACAAGTATCCCAGAAAGAAGAGACAAGGTCTTCCTCCTCTACTCCTGGATATGACCATGTAATAGGAACTAAGATGTGCATTTGGTGAATGAACGCTGTAGCTAATTTATTAAAGGAACCCACAGGTTTAATAAAGATTAAGGAAGAACTGCCCAGGGAAAGATCAAGATCAAGGTGGGAAATGACTGACTGAGACTGATTTTTATTTTTCTCATTTTCCCTAAATTTAAGGTGATATATATCATGAGAAATGCCAAAGATGTTCTTGTGTCAGGTTATTATCATCGGACTATGATGAAACTATGTAAGCAACCAGAGTCACTGGAACAGTATTTTCAATGGTTCATCCAAGGAAACGGTGAGTGTTTTTCCCATATAGGTCTGTGTCCTGTACTCTGCTGGCCTTTTTCCTATTTTGTGGTATACCTATTTTATTCATTTTCTGCACACTTTCCACATATGAGAGAAAGCAGACAACCCTTGACTCTGGGAGTCTGGCTTATTTCCATCAGCATGCTGGTCTCCAGTTCCATCTATTTTCCTGTAAATGACATAATTTAGTTCTTCTTTATGACTGAGTGATATCCATTATGTGTATGAACCACATTCTCTGTATCCATTCATCAGTGGACACCAAGGCTGTCCCAGAGCTCAGCTGCGGGGAGTTGAACTGCTATCCACCTGGGGGGCATGTGTTGCTATAGTGTGCTGACTTTGTTTTGATGGATCCAAGGAGCTCTATGATTAGGGCACATGCTGGCTCCATTCCTAGTCTTTTGAGGAAACTTCAGAGTGATTTCCATGGTGTTGTACTAGTCTCCAATCCCAAGAGTGTGTAAGTGCTCCTTTTCACTCAGTCCCTCCCAGTGTTTATTACTATTTGTGTTCTTGAAGATTTCCATTGCAACTGGAATGAGACATGATCTTTGTGTGGTTTCTATTTGATTTTCTCTGGTTGTTAAAAATGTTGAAATTATTTTCATAAAATTGTTGGCCATTTTATTTCTTCTTTTGAGAAATGAT
The DNA here is from genome assembly GCF_045843805.1 of Urocitellus parryii. Classification (NCBI taxonomy): domain Eukaryota; kingdom Metazoa; phylum Chordata; class Mammalia; order Rodentia; family Sciuridae; genus Urocitellus; species Urocitellus parryii. The sequence goes on from NC_135545.1 coordinate 8,254,968, forward strand.
TGTCATTGGCCCATTTCTTGATTTGATATTTGGTTTTTGGTGTTAAGGTTTTGTTCCTTATCCAAATCAATAAATAGGCTAAGAAACTGAACAGGAACTTCTCAGTGGAAGATATACAAACAATGAACAAATACATAAAAAAGTTCAACATCTCCAGTAACAGAGAAATGCAAATTAAAACTACTCTAAGATTCCATCTCACTCCAGTCAGAATGTCAATTTTCAAAAATACAAGCAACAAGAAGTGTGGTAGGATGTGGTAAGGGGAAATGGCACACTCATACATTGCTGGTGGCACTGCAACTTGGTGCAACCACTCTGGAAAGCAGTATGGAGATTCCTTAGAAGACTTGGAGTGGAACCACATTCGACCCAGCTATTCCACTCCTTGGTCTTTACCCAGAGGAGTTAAAATCAGCAGAATCTAGTGACACAGCCACACCAGTATGTATACCAGCTCAATTCACAATAGCTAAACTTGGAAGCAACCTAGATGCCCTTCAATAGATGAATGGACAAAGAAGCAGTGGCACTTATACACAATGGACTCTTACTCAGCATTAAGAGAGAATAAAATCATAGCATTTGCAGGTAAATGGATGGAGGTTTAGAATATCATGCTATGCAAAGAAAGCCAATCCTAAAAAACAGAGGCCAAATGTTCTCTGTGATAAGTGGACCCTGAACCAAAAGGGACAAGGGCAGTGGTCAAGGGAAGAATAGAGGTACTTTGATTGGGCAAAGTGTAGGAAGAGACATGGGGGCAGGAAAGACGGTGGAATGAGATGGATATCATTACCCTAATTCCATGTGGAGTGCAGATGTGGTGGGACTCTACATGATGCACAACCAGGGAAATGAAATGTTGGGCTCCGTTTGTGTACAATGAATCAAAATGCATTCTACTGTATGTATAACTAATTAGAAGAAATAAATAGTAATAATAATAACATTATTTTTGAGTTCTTTTTATGCTCTGGATGTTAATCTTCTGTCAGAAAATCAGCTGGAAAAGGTTTTGCTTCCTCCTGTGAGCCCTCTCTCTCTGTCTCGCCTCCTCACTGTGTGGAAGCTTTTCAACTTGAGTCTCTCCATTTATCAACTCCTGGTTTCTTTACTGAACACTAGGAGTCTTATAGAAGTAATGCTTGCTCCTACAGAACGGAGGATAGTCACCATGATTTCCACTAGTGGTTACAGTGTTTATGGTCTAATTCCTGATTTTTGATCCACTTGGAGTTGATTTTTCTGCAGGATTTGGCTTCATTCTTCTACCTGTAGATGTTCAGTTTTCCAAGCAGAATTTATTAAATAGGCTTTGTTTTCTCCAACATTTGCTTTTGGTGTCTTTCTTAAGGGTCATTTGACTCTATCTGTGTGGGTCTGTCTCTGAGTCTTTATTCTAATCTACTGATCTCCGTGAATATTTTGATATTAGCACACATTTTTTTACTATACCTTTTCTGTATAACTTGAGACTGGATAGACTTTAAAACATGATAGCTTCAGCATTATTATTATTATTCTTATTATTATTCTTATTATTATTCTATGGCACTGGGGATTAGACCCAGGGCTCTGCAGGTTCTAGTCAAGTGCTCTACAACTGAGCCACATCCCCAGCCCCTTTTCATACTTTATCTAGAAAGAGGGCCTCCCTAAGTTGCTGAGGCTGGCTTTGAACTCTCAATCCTCCTGCTTCAGCCTCCTGAGTATCTGGGATACAGGTTTGCACCATCACATTCCTCGACCTGGGGATTTGTTGAAACTTTTGTTAATGGAATTGCATTCTTGAATTCTTCCTCAGCAGATTCATTCTCGTGTTGAAGAAAAGTGCTTGTTTTTTTCATGTTGATTTTGTATGTTGCTATTTTCCTCAATTGATCAGTTTTAGGAGTTTTGGGGGAAAGGTCTTGGGTGTTCACAGCAGAGCCTCCTATCACCTGCAAACAGTGACCTCTCGGCTTCTTTCTTTCCCACTGGTGAGGTTTTGATTCCCTTCTCTGCCAACACCTCTGGCTGGAGTCTCTAGCGCTCTATTGAAAGGCAGTGGTGAAAGTGGACATCCTTGCCTTGTTCCTGATGTTAGGAGAGATGATTCCCGTTTTTCCCTGATTAACATGATGTTGGCTTGGGGTTTGTCACATACAGCCCTCATGATGCTCAGCCAAGTTCCTCTGTCAAGGCAAATTCTATTGATGTGGTGAACCTTTATGGATTTGCCTGTGTTGACCAACCTTACATCCCTGGATTGAAATCAGCATCTCGTGATGTACAGTCTTAAAGTGTGAACACAGCATGTCCTGAGTATAATCTTAATGCTGAATAGGATTTGCTGAAATTTTAGTAAGCTGTTCTGTATCTGTGTTCAGCAGGAATATGGGTCTGTTATTTTCTTACTTGATCTGTGTTTCCCAGTTGGGTATCAGTATGCGACAAGTTCCATAGAATGAATTCAGGAAAGATCCCCCTCTCTATTCCATTACCTAGTTTGAGCAGCATTGGTCAATAATATGTGAATCAAGCTGTCAGTGTGTGTAGAGTGATATGGATGGCACAGCCCTGTTTTGGCAGTGTGTAACCTGCACCCATGTGCCTGCCCCACAGTGCCCTATGGATCATGGTTTGAGCACATTCGTGGCTGGATGTCCATGAGACACAGGGAGAACGTCCTGCTGCTGAGTTATGAAGAGCTGCAGAAGGTGAGCCCCCTCTCATAGTTGGCGCCTACAGCACCCCAACATCCTCACTCTCCCCGAAGTCCCTGGTCCTCAGTGTCTCCCTTCCACGTTCCCTGTCAAAGCATAGGCTGTGGAGGTCACTGAGAGGAGATGAGCCTTTGCCATCCTCTTCCCTGCTTCTGTGAGACCCTCCCCAAGCCCAAGCCCTTTCTTCATATGTTCCAAACTACTGCATCCTGAAATATCTGAGCAGCCCTCCCACAAACTCTTGATCCTCCTGCCTCAGCCTCCCGAGTATCTGGGAAACAGGCAGGCACCATCAGACTCCTCGACCAAGTGCCACGACTTATGCCACCCACTAGGGCTGCCAGGGTCTCTGCCTGCAGGACCCCCTCTGTACCCAGAAACCTAGCCCTCAGAAGGGGTGGGCATAAAGCACTAATCCCAGAGTTAGGTCCACCTTTCTGGCTTCCCCCTTGACTGACAAAGTGACATGAATGAGAGGTGACACTTTGGGTGACTATTGTGAGGGGTCAGGGGCTGGAGTAACAGGCAGGGCCTGTGGATGAGCTCAGCCCTGGTGGGTGGGTGCAGGGTACAGCTGGGAACAGCAATGACTTCCCGTGATCTGAGGCACAGGATGGGACTGTGGAGAAGAGTAACTAAGTATATATTTTAAAATAGAAAATGGAGAGGATTTTGAATGTTCTCAACTAAATAAATACTGTCATCTGAGTTTGCAGATGTGCCACTTACACTGATTGGATCGTCACACGTTGAGCAGGTACTTAGCCTAACGCTATTTTCTGCTGGTGCAGAGAAAACTGCCCATGAACAGCACAGAGATGCACAGGGCTCTGAGGGAGGCTCACAGTTCAAGAGGGAACAGAAAGCTTTAAAATATTTAGAAGCATTTTCAGAAGTGGTCAAAAATGAACAAAATGTAAAGGAGTGAGCAGACCTTAGAAAACACTTCTCCTGTGGGTGTGTCTTGGGGACAGAGAAGGTGGCACAGGCCCAGGCATCTGTTTCCCCTGGAGAAGGGACCCTGGTCACCTTCCTGCAGCTGCTTCCTGTTCTGCTGTGTCCTCAGCATGAGGTCGGTCCTCAGGGAGGAGCCTTGGTGCCACCTTCAGCCACCTCAGCAGCAAGCTGCACACTCCCTGTGATACTCCTCTCCAACCAACAACATGTTCTTACATCATTGCCACCGTGGGGTCTTCTTGTCACTCAGTGACTGGGGCTCCTGAAAACATCACTCTAATAAAGGACTATGGTGCTGACAGGAGGTCTAGGTCCCCAAGGAAATCCTCTCTTCTCATAATGACCTGTTCCCTTGCTGCGATCTCCCAGGAAAACCCATCGATAACCATGGGGTCAAGTTAAGGAGATATTGTAAAGCCCCGTGTGTTATTAAGTGTCAGTCAAGGGACGTAGGGTCACTTGGGGTGAGGATTAGCCTTTGGGGACTTTGTCTCCTTGCCTTATCTTGAAATCTCAAGATTCTCCTTAGAAACCTCAGCCCCTGCCTTTGGGGTGTCCTGACTCAGCCTCCTGGGAAGCCCCTGTGATCTTCATGTCACCACATGCCTCACGCCCTCTGCTGGCCCTGTCTCTGTCTCCCTCCTCTGGTGTCCCCAGCAGGCTTCTCCCATCCTGATGTCATTCCCCTCCTCTTCCTCCCCACAGCCCTCCTAACACCCCTTCCCATCCTCCAGGTCCTGCTCTCCTGCCCGCTCATAGCTTCCCTCTTCATGTTCACATGTAGGACCCAAGAAGCACCATAGAGAGGATCTGTCAGTTCCTGGGAAAGAAGTTGACTCCAGAAGAACTGGACTCTGTCCTCAAGAACAGCTCCTTCCAAGTCATGAAACAAAACAAGATGTCCAACTTTGAAATGTTGCCTGAAGCTTTATTTACTAGGCCTTTCCTAATTACAAGAAAAGGTAAATGCCCTGGTTTCAGAATGGTTTAGACCACGTGGGCATCTTGTGTTTATCCCTGGCACTAAGAATGCAGGTGTTGGGACATTTCAACTTGAATCCTTCATGGCCCAGAGCCTCTCGTTTCCTTCAGGAAAGCTGTGTTCATGGGACTGGGGTGGGCTGCAGGTACCTGGAGAAGGCTGACTCAGTCTTGGGGAGGAGGGGGTTCTGGAGATGGTGGTGTCTGGGACTCTCCACTGGTGACTTACCACAGAGCACTGCCCTAAAGAGAGAGAGACACAAAGAAAGACACGATTGAAGAGAGTAGAGAGGAGGGCATTTGCCACGAGACATTGTAAGGCCTCCTTCCTGTGAGGAAAGACGAATCATGTCCCCACCTGGCATTCAGGCCTATTGAAAATGTCTGTTCCAAGTAGTGGCAGGACCTGTTTTGCAAAGTTCCTCCAGTTCACATGGATCTGAAATGGTGACCCATGGAATCAATATAATAAATGCTTCAAGGGATATTCAGGAGGTCAGGATTCCTGCCACCTAGTGAGCCGGAACCCAGAGCCATAAAACAGAGATGGGGATGGGACTCGGGGAAGAGCCCAGGCCTAGCAGAAGAAATCAGTAAAGACTGTTCTACTAATGAAGATAAGTATGAGTCCTGTGTGGTATTAGGACAGCCATGACCTATGACATAGCCTGCTACTTTATATTCATCTGAGTGTATTGTTTACATGCCTATCTTACATTGGTTTAGCTATTGTTATGTTTTTATTAATTAATTAGATCTGTCTGCTATGTGAAAATTAATTTATAGGATGCATAATAGTCTAATCACATAAGTAAAGGGTAAGAATCATGTCCATATCTTTAGCACCCATTCCACCACCGCCACTCTGTCAGTGGGTAACCCCTCCAGGGTGTTTTTAAAACCCTTGTCTAAAGCTAGTCTATTCCTCATTTTGTATCAATCCTTTCAAAAAATATTTATTGAGCATATATGGTGTAATTCCTTTAAGCAGTAATTCTTAGGCAATTTGTGAAAATGATTTCATACCTTAATATGTTAGAAATGCGTACCTTATGCACATTCAAAAAGGAAGTACACAGAACATCTCATGTTTGATCATTGCTTTCAACGAGGATAGAGCTGTAGGATTCTGAGCTGAGAGCCCCACTGAGTCACTGCACTGGAGTAAACATATGAGTGAGGCCAATGGACAGAGGTGGAGGTGTCTGCTAGGACAGCACTCTGGGGTAAGGAGCAGGAAAGGTAAACACCCTGAGGAGGGGGCAGCCTGGCATGTCTGAAGCTGAATCAGGAGACTGTGTCATGGAGCCGAGAGAGCAAATGGGCATTCCCAGGGATGGAGTCCCAACCAACAAGGACCCTACAGCTAGAGCCTCAAAGCACCAGGGAACTTGGCTGAAGGAGACTGGACGTCCTGGGAGACTCTGAGCCACAAGGGACTGGAGCCACTGGATCTGGCAAGGGGTCAACATGGGTTCCTTGTGCAGAAGAACTGATCACAGGGATTGGCCAAAGCAGAGACTAGGTGTGACCTGCTCTCATCACCCAGGTCAGAAATGTTGTTAGCTTGGGCCAAAGGGCTCAAAAAACAAGTGGTCAGACTTAGTTCCAGTCCAGATGTTCTGATTTATAGCCAGGATCGCTGCCTGTGGATTCTGTGCAGGATGGTTTGGGAGAGCAGGGCAGTCAGGACACACTTTCCAGACAGGAAGAAGGGGAAATGCACATGGTGGCCAGGCAGGAGGAGGCCTCACCAATGACCCAGGGGTCACTCTGCTGTCTACACAGAGCAGGGAGGAGGTAGCCATCTTAAGACCTCTCCCTAGATCTGACCTGCGTCTACTTCATGTTTTCCAGGCATCTCTGGGGACTGGAAGAATCACCTCACAGTGGCCCAAGCTGAAGCCTTTGATAAAGTTTACCAGGAGAAGATGTTGGGTTTCCCCAAAGAGCTGTTCCCATGGGAGTAACCTCTGACAGATCCAGGATCTTCCATGGACACTGTGATGGTTTTCCTGTCCTGGACAAGTACAAGACTGAGAGATTCTCCACATAAAAACCACTTCTACACAAAAGGGGGTGGGAGGATAGGATAACATAGAGAACCAATGAAATATAAGATGACCAAGAAGCAAAAGGAATTCTAGTTGGTTAGAGGAGGAGAATGGAGGGGGAGGGGCATGGGGGGAAGGGGGATCAGGAAGGGAAATAAACTTCCACACATGGGTGGGTTTCTCTGCATGAATCCAACTCCTATGTGTACCTACAAAGCTCCGACAGAATTTAAAACCTGTTCCTTCATTCTGAGCCTGTATTTTGCTTCTCTCATCACTTGCTTATAAAAATGACTGGAATTTCCCTATTCACTTTGTCACATCCCAGCATTTAAAAAGTCATGTATGATTTTAAACAGACAGAAGTCTACCAATGTAAGATGAATATCACCCACAATTGTGTCTCCTTTTTAAAACAAGAAATAAAATGTAGCCACACTTAGGTTCCTTTTCTTTACGTGCATCTCCAGACTGTGTTGTGATGAGGATCTGGAGGAGTGTAATTTCCAGAGTAGTTTTATTTTCCTTCCTGGTGGTGTTTACAACATAAATAACAATTGCTCTGTCTGGGACTTTTAAAACTTACATCAGTGGTGAAAGGAAGGATATATTCTGAGCTCTCTTTTCTACTCACATTTACCCCATGGTTTTACCTGAGCTGAGGTGTAATGAGTGGTTAGGAATTGACTGAGACTTGGGACACAGTGTCCTCTTCTCCTATAAGTGACCCTGGGTTTCCCCCTGACCAGTTTCCCCATATTTTTTTTTTCATTTGAAATTATTTTTATTTGATAGATGAATTACAAAGATAGCACAGGAGGTTCATGTATGGTATTTACCCAGATCCCTGAAAGTGTGACTATAACACACTTACAAAAATGAAGAACCGACATTGGTACAATAATAATAAGTAAACTATAGACTTTATTTAGTTTTCCGAAGTTTTTTCACTGATGTTCTTTTTCTGTTCTAGGATCCAATCCTGATTGCTTTCTGGGGTTATCCTTTATGGTGTAGAGGCCTATGGATCTTAAAAAAATGGCGGGGGTTATGTATGTGCCATCCTGGTGCCATTTAGTACATTTCTGACACTTGTAGAACACCATCATGGTCAACTCCTCTCCCATCCCTACACCCTGGCAACTAATACTATGTTAATAACCTCTATAGTCTGCTTTTCTACAGTCTGGCTAATCATCTCTCAGAATGCCCTATAAATGGAACCATAGAATACATAGTCATTAAGTCTGGTTTCCTTCATTTAATAAAATGTATTGGATATTTATCCTTGTCGTTGCATCAATCGGTTGTTTGTTCCTCTGTATTGTTGAGTATGATTCTGTCTTAAAGATGGGTGACAACAGGGTTATGCACAAGTCTGTTGAAAACTTCTGACTTATTTCCCATTTTTTTGTTTATCAGGAGCAAAGCTACTTTTAACATCCAGGTAAAGGTTTTGGTGTGGATATAAGTTTTTAATTCATTTGGATAAGTAACTAGGACTAATAGTGTTGAATTTGATAGTACATCTAGGTTTATGGGAAGCCACCATGCTGTTTTCCCAAGTGGCGTGGATGGCACTTGCATTCCTCCCAGCCTTGAGTGACAGATTTGGTGCTTTGCATGGGATGCCTCAGCTTGCTATTACTTCTGTAGAAATCAGCTTATTTTATTTTTCTAATGGGTGTGCAATGGTATTGGATTGCTAATTTAACTCCTCTTTCCTTAATGATTAATGATGCTGAATATCTTTTCATAAGCTTGTAGGCTGTCCACGTACCTTTTTTAGTGAAATGTCTGTTCAGAATCTTGAATTTTATTATTATTTTTTTATTGGTCGTTCATAACATTACATAGTTCTTAATACATCATATTACACGGTTGATTCACGTGGATTATGAACTCCCGCTTTTACCCCGTATACAAATTGCTGTATCACATCAGTTTCCCTTCCATTGATTGACATATTGCCTTTCTAGTGTCTGATGTATTCTGCTGTCTGTCCTATTCTCTACTATCCCCCCTCCCCTCCCCTCCCCTCCCCTCCCCTTTTCTCTCTCTACCCCTTCTACTGTAAATCATTACTTCCATTTGTATTATCTTGTCTTGCCCCTCCTTTCCTCTTATATGACATTTTGTATAACCCTGAGGATCGCCTTCCATTTCCATGCAATTTCCCTTCTCACTCCCTTTCCCTCCCACCTCTCATCCCTGTTTAATGTAAATCTTCTTCTCAAGCTCTTCGTCCCTACCCTGTCCTTGTTTACTCCCCTTATATCAAAGGAGTCATTTGGTATTTGTTTTTTAAAGATTGACTAGCTTCACTTAGCATAATCTGCTCTAATGCCATCCATTTCCCTCCAAATTCTATGATTTTGTCATTTTTTAATGCAGAGTAATACTCCATAGTGTATAAATGCCACATTTTTTTTATCCATTCATCTATTGAAGGGCATCTAGGCTGGTTCCACAGTCTTGCTATCGTGAATTGAGCTGCTATGAACATCGATGTAGCAGTGTCCCTGTAGCATGCTCTTGTTAGGGCTTTAGGGAATAGACCGAGAAGGGGAATAGCTGGGTCAAATGGTGGTTCCATTCCCAGCTTTCCAAGAAATCTCCATACTGCTTTCCAAATTGGCTGCACCAATTTGCAGTCCCACCAGCAATGAACAAGAGTGCCCTTTTCCCCGAATCCTCTCCAGCACTTATTGTTGTTTGACTTCCTAATGGCTGCCAGTCTTACTGGAGTGAGATGGTATCTTAGGGTAGTTTTGATTTGCATTTCTCTGACTGCTAGCGATGGTGAGCATTTTTTCATGTACTTGTTGATTGATTGTATGTCCTCCTCTGAGAAGTGTCTGTTCAGGTCCTTGGTCCATTTATTGATTGGGTTATTTGTTATCTTATTGTCTAATTTTTTGAGTTCTTTGTATATTCTGGTTATTAGGGCTCTATCTGAAGTGTGTGGAGTAAAGATTTGTTCCCAGGATGTAGGCTCCCTGTTTATCTCTCTTATTGTTTCTTTTGCTGAGAAAAAACTTTTTAGTTTGAGTAAGTCCCATTTGTTGATTCTATTTGTTAACTCTAGCGCTATGGGTGTCCTATTGAGGAATTTGGAGCCCGATCCCACAGCGTGTAGATCATAACCAACTTTTTCTTCTATCAGATGCCGTGTCTCTGATTTAATATCAAGCTCCTTGATCCATTTTGAGTTAACTTTTGTGCATTGTGAGAGATAGGGATTCAGATTCATTTTGGTGCAAATGGATTTCCAGTTTTCCCAGCACCATTTGTTGAAGATGCTATCCTTCCTCCATTGCATGCTTTTAGCCCCTTTATCAAAAATAAGATAGTTGTAGTTTTGTGGATTGGTTACTGTGTCCTCTATTCTGTACCATTGGTCCACCCGCCTGTTTTGGTACCAGTACCATGCTGTTTTTGTTACTATTGCTCTGTAGTATAGTTTGAAGTCTGGTATCGCTATACCGCCTGATTCACACTTCCTGCTTAGTATTGGTTTTGCTATTCTGGGTCTTTTATTATTCCATATGAATTTCATGATTCTTTTATCGATTTCTACAAGATATGCTGTTGGGATTTTGATTGGCATTGCATTGAACTTATATAGGACTTTTGGTAATATCGCCATTTTGATGATGTTAGTTCTGCCTATCCATGAGCAGGGTATATTTTTCCATCTTCTAAAGTCTTCTTCTATGTCTTTCTTTAGGGTTCTGTAATTTTCATTGTATAAATCTTTCACCTCTTTTGTTAGGTTGATTCCCAAGTATTTTATTTTTTCTGGGGATATTGTGAATGGAGTAGTTGTCCTCATTTCCGTTTCAGAGGATTTGTCGCTGATATACAGGAATGCCTTTGATTTATGCGTGTTGATCTTATATCCTGCCACTTTGCTGAATTCATTTATTAGCTCTAATAGCTTCTTTGTAGACCCTTTTGGGTCTGCTAGGTATAGAATCATATCATCTGCAAATAGTGATAATTTAAGTTCTTCTTTTCCTATTTTTATTCCTTTAATTTCTTTCGTCTGCCTAATTGCTCTGGCCAGTGTTTCGAGGACTATGTTGAACAGAAGTGGTGAGAGAGGGCATCCCTGTCTTGTACCAGATCTTAGAGGGAATGCCTTCAATTTTTCTCCATTCAGAATGATGCTGGCCTGTGGCTTATCATAGATTGCTTTTACAATGTTGAGGTATGATCCAGTTATCCCTAATTTTTCTAGAGTTTTGAACATAAAGGGATGCTGTACTTTGTCGAAAGCTTTTTCTGCATCTATCGAGATGATCATATGGTTCTTATTTTTAAGTCTATTGATGTGGTGGATAACATTTATTGATTTCCATATATTGAACCAACCTTGCATACCAGGGATGAATCCTACTTGATCATGGTGTATAATTTTTTTGATATGTATTTGAATCCGATTCGCCAGAATTTTATTGAGGATTTTTGCATCAAGGTTCATTAGAGATATTGGTCTGTAGTTTTCTTTCTTTGACGTGTCTTTGTCTGGTTTCGGAATCAGGGTGATGTTGGCCTCGTAGAACGAATTTGGAAGTTCTCCCTCTTTTTCTATTTCCTGAAATAGCTTGAAAAGTATTGGTGTTAGTTCCTCTTTAAAGGTTTTGTAAAACTCTGCTGTATACCCATCCGGTCCTGGGCTTTTCTTAGTTGGTAGTCTTTTGATGGTTTCTTCTATTTCCTCTATTGTTATTGGTCTGTTTAGGTTGTCTATATCCTCCTGGCTCAATCTGGGCAGATCCTAAGACTCAAGGAATTTATCTATGCCTTCACTATCTTCTATTTTATTGGAGTATAAGGATTCAAAGTAATTTCTGATTATCTTCTGTATTTCTGAAGTGTCTGTTGTGATATTGCCTTTTTCATCCCGTATGCTAGTAATTTGGGTTCTCTCTCTTCTTCTCTTCGTTAGCATGGCTAAGGGTCTGTCAATTTTATTTATTTTTTTCAAAGAACCAGCTTTTAGTTTTGTCAATTTTTTCAATTGTTTCTTTTGTTTCAATTTCATTAATTTCAGCTCTGATTTTAATTATTTCTTGCCTTCTACTTCTTTTGCTGTTGTTTTGCTCTTCTTTTTCTAGGATTTTGAGATGAAGTATGAGATCATTTATTTGTTGGTTTTTTCTTTTTTTGAGGAATGAACTCCAAGCAATGAATTTTCCTCTTAGAACTGCTTTCAATGTGTCCCATAGATTCCGATATGTTGTGTCTGTGTTTTCATTTAACTCTAGGAATTTTTTAATTTCCTCCTTGATGTCTTCTAAAACCCATTGATCACTCAGCAACCTATTGTTCATTCTCCAGGTGATGCTTGATTTTTCCTTCCTTCTTTTATCATTGATTTTCAGTTTCATTCCATTATGATCAGACAATATGCATGGTATTATCTCTACCTCTTTGTATTGTCTAAGAGTTGCCCTGTGACATAGTATATGGTCTATTTTTGAGAAGGTTCCATGTGCTGCTGAGAAAAAAGTGTAGCTACTTGATGTTGGGTGGTATAGTCTATATATGTCAATTAAGTCTAGGTTGTTAATTGTGTTATTGAGTTCTATAGTTTCCTTATTTAACTTTTGTTTGGAAGATCTGTCCAGTGGTGAGAGAGGTGTGTTGAAGTCTCCCATGATTATTGTATGTTGGTCTATTAGACTCTTGAACTTGAGAAGAGTTTGCTTGATGAACACAGCTGCACCATTATTTGGGGCATATATATTTATGATTGTTATGTCTTGTTGGTGTATGGTTCCCTTGAGCAGTATGAAGTGTCCTTCTTTGTCCCTTTTGATTAGCTTTGGCTTGAAATCTATTTTATTAGATATGAGTATGGACACTCCTGCTTGTTTCCGCGGTCCATATGAGTGATATGATTTTTCCCAACCTTTCACCTTCAGTCTATGTATATCTTTTCCTATCAAATGCGTCTCCTGTAGACAGCATATTGTTGGGTCTTGTTTTTTGATCCATTCTACTAGCCTGTGTCTCTTAATTGGTGAGTTTAAGCCATTAACATTTAGGGTTATTATTGAGATATGGTTTGTTCTTCTATCCATGTTTGTTTATTGATGTTACTAAACCTGATTTGTTATCCTCTTTGACTACTTTCCCCCCTTTACTGTCCTACCTCCCATTGTTGGTTTTCAATGTTATTTTCCATTTCCTCTTCCTGTAATGTTTTGCCAAGGATTTTTTGAAGAGATGGTTTTCTAGCTGCGAATTCTTTTAACTTTTGTTTATCGTGGAAGGTTTTAATTTCATCTTCTAACCTGAAGCTTAATTTCGCCGGATACAAGATTCTTGGTTGGAATCCATTTTCTTTAAGCGTTTGAAATATGTTATTCCAGGATCTTCTAGCTTTTAGAGTCTGTGTTGAGAGATCAGCTGTTATTCTGATTGGTTTACCCCTAAATGTAATCTGCTTCCTTTCCCTTGTAGCTTTTAAAATTCTCTCCTTATTCTGTATGTTGGACATCTTCATTATAATGTGTCTAGGTGTGGATCTCTTATGATTTTGCACATTCGGCGTCCTGTAGGCTTCTAGGATTTGGGATTCTGTCTCATTCTTCAAGTCTGGGAAGTTTTCTTGTATTATTTCACTGAATAGAATTCTTAATCCTTTGGTTTGGAGCTCTGTGCCTTCCTGTATCCCAATGACTCTTAAGTTTGGTCTTTTGATATTATCCCATAGCTCTTGAATGTTCTGCTCATGGTTTCTTAGTAGACTTGTTGAGCTATCTATGTTCTTTTCAAGTTGAAATACTCTGTCTTCATTGTCTGATGTTCTATCTTCTAAGTGATCCACTCTGCTGGTAGTATTCTCAATTGAGTTTTTAAGTTGGTTTATTGTTTCCTGCATTTCTAGTATTTCTATTTGTTTGTTTTTTATTACCTCTATCTCCCTGTGAAATTGATCTTTTACTTCCTGGATTTGTTTGTCAATGTGATCTTTCATTGTCTGATTTTGCTGTCTCATGTCTTCCTTGAGACTCCAGATCATCTGAAGCATGTATGTCCTGAGCTCTCTATCTGACATTCCATCTGTTGCAGCTATTACCTCTTCTAAAGTTGAGTTGACCTGCATTGCCTGTGGTCCTTTCTTTCCTTGTCGTTTCATACTGCTGGCGTTTCTTTCTGCTTGGTGAAATTGTTGTGTCTTTGATATTTTCCCCCTCTATTTATTTATATTGCTCTTGTATAGTTGAAAAATCACCCTTGCAGGGCAGGTAGTGGCTGTGATCCTCCTCCAATTAGTGTGATCCGTCTACCATGCTGGCAGGCCCTAGGTCTGCTTTGCTGGTTGGTCAAAGGTCCACCTACCCAGCAGGCGCCAGGGGCACCTGTGTCACTCCATAGGTTGCTGGGCCTAACCTCCCGATGGGTTGCAGGTTGGCCTAGCTTGCAGGCACTGGGGGAGGGGCCGGTTCTGCCCCTCAGCAGGCTTTGGGCCCGCTCTGCTGGTGTTCACAGTCCCCCGCCTACCTGCAGACACTGGGGGAGGGGATGGGCCTAGCCCTCAGCTGTCCACCGGACCTGTCCTAGTGGGTCCAGTCCGCGTTCCCCGCCGGCGCGTGTAGCTGCTGTCACTTGGCTGGTTGCTGCGCCTGACCCGCCCGCCCGTGGCTTGCAGGTTCGCCTGGCTTGCAGGCACTGGGGGAGGGGCCGGTTCCGCCCCTCAGCAGGCTTTGGGCCCGCTCTGCTGGTGTTCACAGTCCCCCTCCTACCTGCAGACACTGGGGGAGGGGACGGGCCTAGCCCTCAGCTGTCCACCGGACCTGTCCTTGTGGGTCCGGTCTGCGTTCCCCGCCGGCGCGTGTAGTTGCTGTCACTTGGCTGGTTGCTGGTCCTGACCCGCCCGCCCGTGGCTTGCAGGTTCCCCTCTCTTGCCAATTTCCCCATATTTAAAGCACTATTTGGCAAGCGTGACACAAACAAAGGTATGAGTTTTCCTAGGATACATTTAGAACTGAACTGGACTGTTCTCTCATTGGCCCCTGGTAGGTGTTATGAAAATTTTCTCCATAATCTTGTAATGAAGGTAAAGTCCAAATAAACTCTACCTCTGACTGCTTTTAGTTCGCTGTACCATTCACTATATTGGAGGTCATATATAGTATTTGTCTCCTGCACTTACTCCTCGGTCTATACTCAAAAGACTTGAAATCTACCTAAGATAGTGACAAGCCACATCAATGTTCAAGCTCACCCTGACAGAGTCCCAGGGTTTTCTATCAAACCAAACATAATCTAAACACAATAAGTGTATTTTATTTATGTTTTTTCATGAGCAATTTGTAAATCCCACCCCCAATCTGTGAACACAAAGGCCTTGGTAAGGGTTATCCCACCGCCCACCAACAAGGCTGTTCACACTGTTATCAGTGCAGCAGAGTTGGGCAACTGGACATCTCGGGCATCATTTCCAGCAAGGCCTAACCTTGGCTCTCAAGTCTTCAGAACCAGACGTTCTAATGGGAAGAAGTAACTGGTGAAAACACACGGTCATGAAGGTTAGCCACAGAAAAGAGGTTGGACATCATTCTCCCCTACTCTCTGGCAGGCGTGAACATCAGACATTACTTATGAGGATCACAGAGCAGGTCAGGGGCACTAGGCTCAGGGCAGCAACAGTCATTCTTCTTCACAGCTCCCCAGCTGCTCTGTTCGGGCCTGAATGTTCTCTCCACATAGAGTCCCAAGTTCCTCACACCAAATCTCTGAGGAAGGCCTGGCCTGTGAACTCAGCCAATGGCCACTGGTCATGTGCCCATTTTCAGGGAGTGTCTTGTCTGACTGGAGGTGGATTGTTAAAGCCAAGTCCCCCCATCCTAGAGTATGCAGTGCCGATGAGGAGAAAGATAATAACCCCACATTCACAGAAATGTAGGTCGGATCAAATGTAGAGTGTGGAGTCAGGCAGAGACCCCCACTGTGGAGTATCACGTCACGGTGAGGGGAGAGACGGAGTCATCAGAGTCACCATTTTAGATAGTGATATGAAGGGCCATTCAGAGCTGGTGACAGGGCTTTCCTAAGACATGAGGAATGGAGAGAGGGAGAGAGAACCACCTGCCATCTTTCAGGAACAGTTGTGGCAGACAGAGCCAAAATGTAAGTGACCTGAAATGGAGACAATTTCAGGCTGTTTGAGGAACGGCAGGACGGCCACCTGGGTTGCATGAGGGTGGCTTCTCCTCAGTTTTGGAGGAAATTTGAGAGGAAGGTCCACTCAAAAATTCAAATACACGGAGTTTCAGGAATTCCTGTGTGTTGTATGTTCAGTTGTTCCACCCTCAATGTCAATAAGTAAATTCAGGCCTGGGTTGTAGCTACTATATGACTGAGGCAAGTGGATTGAATTTTAGAGGTCACTCTGGGCAGTTTTAAAGACTCCATCTCAGAATATGGAATACTCAGTGCTTGGGATGTAACGCAGGGGTAGAGCTCTTACCTACCTCACATGACGCCCCAAGGCAGTCCCCATGAACATCACAGAAAAATCAACACACACCCATCAATGTTGAGTACCTACATTCATTCAATGCTGTCCATCTATGAAACATGGGTATCAAACAACCCTTGTGACAGATAAAATGGGGGCATTTAGATAAGGTGCCCAGTAGCACAGAAGGATCTCCAGGATTGGCACCTTGCTCTACCTGAGGACGATGCTCACATGTCTCCACTGGATTGACAGCTTCACTGAACTGTGTTCTAAATGCAAACTGGGAACAACATCTTCACTTCTGTAATAGATAAAAACTGACCCACAGCTCCCTCCATCTCTGGGAGAATCAATGGCAGTTTTCACTGAGCTGTGATTCATTGTTTCCTATGGAAGACGGGAACCAAGTGCAGCTCTGCCACTTGGTGGAGTATTGACCTTCAGTAAGATTCTGTTTCCTTTTTACATTACTATGTTATTGGTGCATGAAGTACAAAGGAAGAGATGGGTTCGTGGTGGCACACACATGCACACAGCATAATCAGGTCTGTTTCACTGCTGGACACCCCTCCCCCTTCCCCTTCCCTCCTTCTTCCCTCTTCTGGTTTATTTTTAAGACTCCACTGTCTCATCTATTTCCTTTTTTCTTTCCAGCTTCTGCATATGAGATAAAATGTACAACCCTTGACCTTCTGAGTCTTATTTATTTCACATCAGGATGTTCTCCATTTGAATTCATTTGCCTGAAAAATGACATAATTTTGTAATTCTTTATGGCTGAATAAAGCTTCCTGGTGTATATATACCACATTTTGTATCCACTCATCATTTGACAGGTTGTTTCCCTTAACTTGGTTATTGTGAGTGTCACTGGCATAACCAGGGTGTGCATGTACTGGTGTTTACTATGCTGACTGGAATTCTTTTGAGTAAATACCAAGCTGTGACAGAGCTGGGGCAAGTGATGGCTTTATTCTTAATGCTGAAGAATCTCCATTCCTAGCTCCATAGTCCTTGTGCTGAGTTATAATTCCATCAACAGTGCAACGGTGCTCCTTTCTCCCGTGCCCTCACCAAATTTATTATTACACTTCACTCTTGACTTTCTAATTAGAGTGAGATAAAATCTATTTGCATTTCTGATTTACATTTTCCTGATTGCTAAGGATATTGAACATTTTTTGACACATTTGTTGACCATCTGTATTTCTTCTTCTGGAAGATCTCTATTTAGTTCATTTTCCCACTTATTGTCTGGTGTATTTGGGTTTTTGGAGATAACTTTCTTTAAGCTATTTCTATGTTCTGTCAGAAGGGTAGCTGTTGAAGATTCTCTCCCATAATTTAGCATCTTTCTTCAGATACTTGCTTCTGTTTCTGTTCAGAACCCTTTTAATTTAATGTCTTTCCATTTGCTAATTTCTTGTTTTATTTCCTAAATTTTAGGAGTCTTATGGAGGAAGCCTGTGACTCTATGTTGGAGACTTGACCCTCTGATTTTCGTAGCAGTTATAAAGTTTCTGGTCTTACTGTAGGTCTTTGGCCCACTCTGTGTGAATTTTCTATTAAGATGAAGTGCAGGCATCTACTTCATCATGTTCCTGTGGAAACTCCTGGGTGACATGTTTGGAGAGTCCCAACAGAGGGACTAGACAGGAAGAACAGATTGTAGCCATACAGTCAGAGTCTCCTTGCCACCAGGGAGAACTGCAGACCTTACACAGCAGGCACTCAAGGGCACTGGGATAACTGTGGTGAGCACAGCACTGTCTCAGGGATCACCCAGTGTTCTCCATTTATACAACAGGAACTTGGTTATCACCAGGAACAGGGTATTGCAATGCATAGATCACAGTAGGCCAGTGGGTGCTGGACTCTACTGTCCCTCAGTCATAGCACTGGTCTAGGACAGGGCATGGACTGAAGTTCAGAACTGAGAATGGGTTTGGGTGACACTGTGCGATCCAGCAGAGAGCATGACTGGGTCACACCTGGTGACACATTTTGGACAGTGCTTCAGAGAAAATATATGTAAGTGTCACTACAATCCTGACACAGGGACTCACTTTAATAGAGTAACCATTTTACCAAAAGAACTGAAAAGACACTTCTGAGAAGAGCAAATAGAAATGGACAACACATATATAAAAAAATGTTCAGCATCCCTAGCAATCTCAGAAATGGAAACCAAAATGACATTGAGATTTCATCTCACTCTGCTCAGAAAGACAGTCATCAAGAACACAAATAATAAATGTTGGGGAGGATGTGGGGAAAGGGCACACTCACACTTTGTGGGTGGAACTGCAACTTAGTACAACCACTCAGGAAAGAACTATGGAGATTCCCCCAAAGACTAGGAATGGAACCCCCATGTGACCCAGCAATCCCACTCCTTGGCATTTATCCATCTCTAAAGTCAGAATACTGTAGTGATGCAGCCACATCAACGTACACACCAGCAGAACTCACAAGAACCCAGTTTTGGAACTAGCTCAGGTACCCATCAACAGGTAAACAGGTTAAGGAAATGTGGTGTATACACACAGAGGAGTATTACTAAGTCATAACAAAAGATGAAATTATGGCATTTACAGGAATTAGATGGAACTGGAGAATGTCATGCTGAGTGAAATCAGACAACTGAGAAAGTGAAGGGTGAAATGTTTTGGCTCATATGGAGAACCAAGGTCAAAGTAGAGTTGAGAAGTATATGTGTGGCAGGTGCTCTGGTATCATAAAGATAGAGGGAATATCAGTGGAGAAGAAGAAAAAGATGAGGGGGCAGGAGGGACCGGAGATGAGAAAATGGAGACTAGAGTGGACAAAATCATGCAGTGTGCATTATAAATACAGCACAGTGGGCTCCACCTCAATGCATCTCTATAAAGCATAAGTGCATAAATACTAGTGGATAGAGGAGGGAAAAGTGGGGGAGGAACATCACAGCCACTGGGGACGGAAGTGGATCAAATTATATTCCATGCGTGTGAGGAACTAATGTGACTCCATTTTTGAAAAACAAGCCTTTACCTCCAAAACCCTGTCCAAGGAAGGCGACATGACCCTTATCCTTGGAGAAACCAAAAGAGCCTCTCTAGGCACATACCCACTCTGCTGAGTTGTTGGTCTCTAAATAATAGGAGAGGTCTGAGGCGCCAGGTGTCCCTGACTCATTTAGGGTAGATGAGGACCCATAGCAACCCCCTAGCAACCACCAATCAGCATGAGACAGGGAACATACCTGGGATGCCAGGTGACCCCCAATGGTTTATGGGGGTTGATAACATGTTGGGAAACCATGTAGTTTAGCACATCCACTATTGTGGCTTAAACCAATCAGTTCAAAGGAATCCCCCTGTTGTACTAACCCATCAACCCTACCCAACTTGTTCCCGCCAGTGAATGTGCTAATCAATGTTAAGAGTTGTTGTTTGAGTTTCCCATGGTATGGAATGATTTGCTGTGTGATGTTGTGATACATAGAATACCCCCCAAATGCTGTAAAATCTCACTGAACAAAGGACGGGGGCTCACTCCATGGGACTGTTGTGTCGGGAACTGTGTGATTCCAGGCTCGAGCTTGCAATAAAGACTCTTGTGGGATTGCATTGTATTCAGCTCCTGGAGTTCTATTTGGGTCCCATGAATCTGGCATTTCACGTGCATGATTGTGTCAAAATGAAGCCACCTGAGAGCTTTCCGCATGCCCAACTCTCTGGGGGTACTGGAGGCTGGGACAGTCTGGATGCCCTGGTGCAGGTCCGAGCCCCGCCCCCCCCCCAGGCGGTGGTGGTGGCTGGTGGTGGTGGTGGCGGCCGGCGGACTGGGAGCTTGCAGAGTCCTAGTGCCTGGCTCCTGCGCCACAGGATCAGTTTATTTTTGGAAATCAAGTGCAGTATTAAAAAGAAAACAAACCATACTACATTATTGGAAACCATTTCTACTGATCTTATTACATTTTTAAATTTATGATTTGATTTGAATATTATCATGGGAGGAGCTGTGAGTGCTGGGGAAGATAATGATGACTTAATTGATAACCTTAAAGAAGCTCAGTATAGCCTTCAGAGCAATTGATCGTGGAGATTACTATTTGGAAGGCTACAGAGACAATGCTGACAAAGACTTAGCCTGGAAGCATGGAAACATACACTTGTCAGCACCTTGCATTTATTCTGAAGTTATGGAAGCATTGAAACTTCAACCAGGATTATCTTTTCTTAACCTGGGAAGTGGAACCGGATATTTAAGTACAATGGTGGGCTTAATTTTAGGACCTTTTGGAATAAATCATGGGATTGAGCTTCATTCAGATGTGGTGGAATATGCCAAGGAAAACCTGGAGAGCTTCATCAAAAATAGTGATAGCTTTGATAAATCTGAGTTCTGTGAACCTGCATTTGTGGTTGGTAATTGCCTCCAGATAGCATCTGACAGTCATCAGGATGATCGATTTATTGTGGAGCTGGAGTTCAGAAAGACCGTGAAAATTACATGAAAATATCACTAAAAGTTGGAGGCATGCTAGTTATGCCTATAGAGGATCAGTTAACACAGATTATGCGAACTGGACAAAATACTTGGGAAAGTAAAAATATTCTTGCTGTTTCATTTGCTCCACTTGTACAACCCAGTAAGAATGATAATGGCGAACCAGACTCTGTGGGACTCCCTCCCTGTGCTGTCAGGAATCTAGAGGACTTGGCTCCTCTTTACATTCGGCGCACACTTAGAAATTTCATAAATGATGAGATGCAGGCCAAGGGGATTCCTCAAAGGGCTCCACCTAAGAGGAAAAGAAAGCAAGTTAAACAGAGAATCAACACTTGTGTGTTTGTGGGTAATCAGCTCATTCCTCAGCCTTTAGACAGTGAGGAGGATGAAAAAATGGAAGAAGATAACAAAGAGGAGGATGAGAAAGATCATAATGAAGCCATGAAGCCAGAGGAGCCACCACAGAATTTACTGAGGGAAAAAATCATGAAGCTGCCCCTCCCTGAGTCTTTGAAAGCTTACTTGACATATTTTAGAGACAAATAACTTATATCAAAAAGAATGCCTACTGATGATTCCTTTAGTCTTGAAAATGTAGTGTTTATTAGGAGTTAAAAGAAAGAGAATTATTTGTTTCATCAGAGTGAATCATAGTGGGGAAAAAATATAACTTGTTTCTCTTAGTAACAAAGATGATGTATTCAGTGATGAAAAAGAAACTCTTTTATAAAATCTATTTTTCTTTAAATCTTGGGAAAATGCTGTTTTAACTCAGTGATTTCAAAGAGGAATGCAGCAATAGTCAAGACTTTGTGTAATATAAGTCCTTTTCTGATTCCCTACAGATTTGTAGAGGTGAGGGTTAGATTTAATTTTATATAAGTAATTGTTAAGCATATATAATCTGATTTGAATTGCAGTTGTTTGCATTTCCTCTATGAAAACTTTCTTATCTAATAAGGAAATCAAATGCTTTGTAGACCTATTTACCTTACTTTTGTTGCAATCACTGTTGCTGAGTTGCTGTAGATATGTTCCTGGCAATATATGAGTGCAATAATAATACAAGATATTGAGCAATTTAGCTTTAAAAAACCCACACATTTCATGAAATTTTACAGCCCTGCAGCTTTTACTTTTGAATTTATTGCCAAAAGACTTGGGGAAAATACCTGCTTCTCTTATAGAGATTTTAAGAGCACAGCAAGTGAATATTAAAGTAGAAAGTATATACTTAATACAACTCAATTTGTATGGACCCTTTACATTTTCAGTATTTAAAAATAATGAGGTTATCTTAACTCAGAATTTTCAAAGGTAGTATATTTAGGATTGTTTTTCTCTAGTTCACTGTACAAAGTATTTGGTTTTTTAAAAAAAATCTATCATCCTCTCTGACTATAATAGCATAGAGAAAAGAGTGAATAAATAAGCACGAGTGATCACCACTTTCTCAGCTCCAAATAGCAGGGCCAGAGCAGATATGGTCAGCTGATGCACTTTAGCCAATGGGACTTCTAGTCTATCTGTATATTTAACATTACAAGATAGGGATAAACTTGCCTACATTTGCTTTGGATCTTTCTAATGTAAGAAATATTCACAGAACTTGTATGTAGACACATTTGTATTAAAAATCTGGTTCAGAATCATAGTGTAATCTTTGGGACCTACACCGTGTGCATTCAACTTCTTCCCATATTTTTCTGTTTCTTTGGTAAAATTATATATTCATTTTTGCTTAATGTCGCATACTTAAGCTACATAGTGTATTAGTGACAAAACAGGTAATGCCGTTATTAGGTTTTTTTTTTCCTCTTAAGGCTAGAAAACACTCATTCCTTGTTAAAATGTACAATGTAATATATTTACTACGTAGTGTTAACATGGATCATGTATTTTTTAATGGGAAAAATTTGAAATTACCATTTATTACCACCAGCATCATATTAAAACAGTTGCTCAGATTTTCTTATGGAAACTCAAATCATTGTATAGTGAAAGACTGTTATCTCTTTACTAAGATTCAAATATTGTTTCAAAAATCTCAGCTCTAGTAATTCCACATATCTAAAACACTTGTTTGGAGTGGGCACCTAACTCATTGGTGGACCCCTTGACTAGCATGTGTGAAGCCCTGGGTTCTGTGCTCAGAACGACAAAGACAATAACAAGCAATTGTTTGAAATGATCTAGACACGAAATTGCTCCCAATCATTTTAGTAATGTGAAAGATAATTTCTTGGAAGGTATTTGTTTTATACTCATGGCTGGGAAATGGAATGGGGGACTCTAAATTTTTTCTTAGATAATTATTAACCTTTTATTAAGAAATTCCCCATCTCATTTCTAAGAAAAAAAATCAGTTTTATGCTTTTGTTATCTGTTACAAATATTCATTTAATTCTTGAGTTGTTTCGAAGTTTAATCATGAATTCCTGGTACCCACATATTTTTATCTAGAAAACCTAGGAGGAGTTTTCATCTTGTCTGATTCCCCACTCCCATTTTTTAAAAAAAATTGTTGTCATTTGAGCTGGTGCCAGATGCATAAAAATACACATTTTTTTTGTTGATGCTCTTACCCATTTAGTAAAATTTTTGTTAAGGATATATTTGAAGATGGACATTTTCATATTGTCTTTCATTCTGTTGACCTTAGCAAAATATATAGTAGATTTTCAAGATCACTGCTTATTTTTTTTTTTGCCATTGAACTGTATCTTTTGTGTTCTTAAATGCATTTATTTTACAGGTATGACTTTTATCGTTGACTTTAAATAAAGAGGTAGAAATAAAATATGAAAATTCAAGTGAGAGCCTTCTTATCTATTATGCAAATATATTGGAATAAGAATATTTTGGGTTTGTGTTTTTAATGAACTCATATTTACTTGATTATAGAAAATTATGCTTTTATCAGTAGAGAAGTAGCAAATGAAGATGAAATAGAAGTAAATGAATGTAATGGGGAATATCACGGAATTTTATAGATAGATACAACATTAGATATCATCGAATTGAGGCATTTGATTTTGCAAATAAGAAAGTAGGCCTAGAGTGGTGGCATGTTTTGCTAGTTATATAGCTAGTTGGAGAAAGGGCTTGAAATAGTATTCAGCATTAGCGAAATCCCAAGATTCTGGCAATGATACCATAACTACTGAGAAGCTAATTTAAATCTGTACGGCTTACTGGTTGATACACGTGGTTCTGATATTAATAAAAAAATTAAAATAGCATACATAGTGATTACAATAAAATACAGAGCGCGTATTGATTTCTAGCTGTTTTAGATAATAAAATTGAAACAAAGCCTGTTGAATCATTGGAAGACTTGGAAAGTCATTTTAAATAAAAAATTACATATAATTAAGCATCAAAAAAAAAATGAAGCCACCTATTATGTGTCACCACAATGCTCCACTAAACCATCAGAAAGCTCACCATTTTACTATGTTGCCTGGGTGGTGTCCACACTTCCTCATTGAACTCATGGGATTGGTGGGATGATGCAACTGGCGACACGTATTAAGTGTGCACAGTGCTTTAGACACATGTCACCACTCCATAATGACTGAGCGCTCACAGGGTCACATGATTGCCATAACTCTCTAGAATTTCTTGGCAATCCTGTAATGAAACAAAACTCAGGAAAGAGTTTCCCCTTTTATAAAAGGTAGCTCTTTTGTCTTTTTTAAATTAGTTGTTCAAAACATTACAAAGCTGTTGACATATTATATTTCATGCATTAGATTCAAGTGGGTTATGAACTCCCATTTTTACCCCGTATACAGTTTGCAGTATCACATCGGTTACACATCCACGTTTTTACATATTGCCATACTAGTGACTGTTGTATCCTGCTACCTTTCCTATCCTCTACTATCCCCCCTCCCCTCCCCTCCCCTCCCCTCTTCTCTCTCTACTCCATCTACTGTAATTCATTTCTATCCCTTGTTTTGTTTTGTTTCGTTTTTCCTTTCCCTCACATCCTCTTATATGTAACAATGAGGGTCTCCTTCCATTTCCATGCAATTTCCCTTCTCTCTCCCTTTCCCTCCCACCTCTCATCCCTGTTTAAAGTTAATCTTTTTCTCATGCTCTTCCTCTCTGCTCTGTTCTTAGTTGCTCTCCTTATATCAAAGAAGACATTTTGCGTTTGTTTTTTAGGGATTGGCTAGCTTCACTTAGCATAATCTGAATTAATGCCATCCACTTCCCTGCAAATGCCATGATTTTGTCATTTTTTAGTGCTGAGTAATACTCCATTGTGTATAAATGCCACTTTTTTAATCCATTCATCTATTGAAGGGCATCTGGGTTGGTTCCACAGTCTAGGTACTGTGAATTGTGCTGCTATGAACATCCATGTAGTATCCCTAAGTTCTTCAGGGAATAGTCCAAGAAGGGCAATAGCTGGGTCAAATGGTGGTTCCATTCCGAGCTTTCCCAGGAATCTCCATACTGCTTTCCAAATTGGCTGCACCAATTTGCAGTCCCACCAGCAATGTACAAGTGTACCCTTTTCCCCACATCCTCGCCAGCACTTGTTGTTGTTTGACTTCATAATGGCTCCCAATGATGGTATCTTAGGGTGGTTTTGATTTGCATTTCTCTGACTGTGAGAGATTGTGAGCATTTTTTTCATGTACTTGTTGATTGATTGTATGTCCTCCTCTGAGAAGTGTCTGTTCAGGTCCTTGGCCCATTTGTTGATTGGGTTATTTGTTTTCTTATTGTTTAATTTTTTGAGTTCTTTGTATACTCTGGACATTAGGGCTCTATCTGAAGTGTGAGGAGTAAAGATTTGTTCCCAGGATGTAGGCTCCCTATTTACCTCTCTTATTGTTTCTCTTGTTGAGAAAAAACTTGTTAGTTTGAGTAGGTCCCTTTTGTTGATTCTTGGTTTTAACTCTTGCGCTATGGGTATCCTATTAAAGAATTTGGAGCCCGACCCCACAATATGTAGATTGGAGCCAACCTTTTCTTCTATCAGATGGGGAGTCTCTGATTTGATATCAAGCTCCTTGATCCATTTTGAGTTAACTTTTGTGCATGGTGAGAGAAAGGGATTCAGTTTCATTTTGTTGCATATGGATTTCCAGATTTCCCAGCATCATTTGTTGAAGATGCTATCCTTCCTCCATTGCATGCTTTTAGCCCCTTTATCAAATATATGAGAGTTGTAATTTTGTGGATTGGTCTCTGTGTCCTCTATTCTGTACCATTGGTCCACCCACCTGTTTTGGTACCAGTACCATGCTGTTTTTGTTACTATTGCTCTGTAGTACAGTTTGAAATCTGGTATCGCTACACCTCCTGATTCACACTTCCTGCTTAGAATTGCTTTTGCTATTCTGGGTATTTTGTTTTTCCATATGATTTTCATAATTTCTTTATCTATTTCTACAAGAAATGTCGTTGGGATTTTGATTGGCATTGTATTGAACATATAGAGAACTTTTGGCAATATCGCCATTTTGATGATGTTAGTTCTGCCTATCCATGAACAGGGTGTATTTTTCCATCTTCTAAGATCTTCTTCTATTTCTCTCTTTAGGGTTCTGTAGTTTTCATGGTATAAATCTTTCACCTCTTTTGTTAGGTGGATTCCAAAGTATTTTTTTTTTTGAGGATATTGTGAATGAGGTGGTTTTCCTCATTTTCATTTCAGAAGATTTGTTGCGGATATACAGGAATGCTTTTGATTTATGCGTGTTGATTTTATATCCTGCCTCTTTGCTGAATTCATTTATTAGCTCTAGTATTTTGTTGGTAGACCCTCTTGGGTCTTGAAGGTATAAAATCATATCATCCACAAATAGTGACAATTTAAGTTTTTCTTTTCCTATCGTAATGCCTTTAATTTCTTTTGTCTGTCTAATTGCTCTGGCTAGTATTTCTAGAACTATATTGAATAGAAGTGGTGAGAGAGGGCATCCCTGTATTGTTCCAGACCCAACAATATGCTGCTTTCAGGAGACTCATCTGACAGAAAAAGACATTCACAGGCTGAAAGTGAAAGATTGGGAAAAATCATACCATTCATATGGTCCTCAGAAGCAAGCAGGAGTGGCCATACTCATACCAAATAAAATCAACTTCAAACCTAAGTTAATCAAAAGGGATAAAGAAGGACACTAAATACTGTTAAAAGGAACCATTCACCAAGAAGACATAACAATTATCAATTTGTATGCACCAAATAATGGTGCTGCAACGTTCATAAAACAAACTCTCCTCAAGTTCAAGAACCAAATAGACCACAACACAATAATTATGGGTGACTTCAACACACTGCTCTCACCATTGGACAGATCCTCCAAACAAAAGCTGAATAAAGAAACTATAGAACTCAATAACACAATCAGTAACCTAGACTTAACTGACATATATAGAATATATCAACCATCATCAAGAGGGTATACGTTCTTATCAGCAGCACATGGATCCTTCTAAAAGATAGACCATGTATTATGCCATAGGGCAACTCTTAGTAAATATAAAGGTGTGGAGTTAATACCATGCATCTTATCTGATCATAATGAAATGAAACTGGAAATCAATGATAAAAGAAGGAAGGAAAAATACTGCATCACCTGGAAAATGAACATTATGTTACTGAATGATCAATGGGTTACAGAAGACATAAAGGAGGAAATCAAAAAATTCTTAGAGATAAATGAAAATACAGACACAACATATTGGAATCTATGGGACAAAATGAAAGCAGTTTTAAGAGGGAAATTCATTGCCTGGAGTTCATTCCTCAAAAAAAGAAAAAAAACCAACAAATAAATGAGCTCACACTTCATCTCAAAACCCTAGAAAAGGAAGAGCAAAACAACAGCAAATGCAGCAGAAGGCAAGAAATAATTAAAATTAGAGCGGAAATCAATGAAATTGAAACCAAAGAAACCATGGAAAAAATTGACAAAACTAAAAGCTGGTTCTTTGAAAAAATAAATAAGATGGACAGAGCCTTAGCCATGCTAACTAAGAGAAGAAGAGAGAGAACTCAAATTACTAACATACAGGATGAAAAAGGCAGTATCACAACAGACAGTACAGAAATACAGAAGATAATTAGAAATTATTTTGAAACCCTATATTCCAATAAAATAGAAGATAGTGAAGATATCAATAAATTTCTTAAGTCATATGATTTTCCCAGATTGAGTCAGGAAGATACACACAATTTAAACAGACCAATAACAAAGGAGGAAATAGAAGAAGCCATCAAAAGACTACCATCAAAGAAAAGCCTGGGACCAGATGGGTATACAGCGGAGTTTTACAAAACCTTTAAAGTAGAGTTAATTCCAATACTTTTCAAGTTATTTCAGGAAATAAAAAAGAAGGAGCTCTTCCAAATTCATTCTATGAGGCCAACATCACCCTGATCCCAAAACCAGAAAGAGACACTTCAAAGAAAGAAAACTACAGACCAATATCTCTAATGAACCTAGATGCAAAAATCCTCAGTAAAATTCTGGCGAATCAGATACAAAAGCATATCAAAAAAATTGTACACCATGATCAATAGGATTCTTCCCTGGGATGCAAGGCTGGTTCAATATAAGGAAATCAATACACATTATTCACCACATCAATAGACTTAAAGATAAGAACCATATGATCATCTCGATAGATGCAGAAAAAGCATTCGACAAAGTACAGCATCCCTTTATGTTCAAAACACTAGAAAAACTAGGGATAACAGGAACTTACCTCAACAGTGTAAAAGCTCTCTATGCTCAGCCTCAGGCTAGCATCATTCTGAATGGAGAAAAACTGAAGGCATTCCCTCTTTGGTCTTGATGTGCACAGTGTTCTGTCTGTCCAGAGCACATGTGCCCCTGCAACTTTGCCTGCTTCAGTTCCTCTCTGCCTTCAGCCAGGTGAATACTCATGCCCCAACTCTTGGTCATTCTTCCCAGGATGCACACAGCAGTCTGTGGCCACATAGATTTAGATTCAGTGTCCACAGCTCCTAGTTCAACACAAGTGCTCAGTCTATAGATTCTCCCAGGAATCAGCAGGAAAAGTGGAACGTGTTTTTGTTCCTGATCATCAACATCTACATGGAACCCCGTTGCCTTCAATGTGGGGTTTACGTCATGGATCAGCTGGTTTTCCTTGTAGCTGACAGAAGCCCATGGGAACTGACAAAAATGTAGGTGCATCTTTCAGCATTCCTGGAATCAGTAGGTGGCTATTTATGGGCACCCTGGATAGGAGTGTTACATGAACATGTGGAGCTGTTGGTCCTTGTGTCCCCTGGGCACTGAGAGTGCTCTACCAAGGATGAAAGAGAGCTTCGATGGATCTTTGATGTGGGATATGAAGATTCTCTCATCTCAGTCCCTAAATCCTGACACCATGAAACCCACTCCCACATGTTAACCAGGAGGAAAGGAGGACTGGACCCTGGAATCAGCGACAGTCCACCCCTCTGTCTGCTGACTCTGAAGCAGGTTCTTGTCCTTTAGAGTCAAGGAGTCTTCCATCCACAGATCCACAAAGTCCTTCCAGGCTATTATTTTTACACTGTAGCTATTGATTTCATGTAAAATTTCTATATTGAAAACTCTTCAAAACACGTTTAAACAAAAAAAAATGGCTTTCTTCAGGCCCCAGACATTCCTCAGTGGGGTTATTTTGCAGCACTTGCTATGGGGTCCTGCCTATAAACTCATGCTCAGATCCTGATCCTTTTGTTCCCTGAATGATTGCTAAATTGCTCAATGCAAAGAAACTTTGATCACCAGTCACAATTTCGTTTTATCACCAAGTTAATTTGACAACAAGGAAAGTTAATGATTCTTTTGACTTTACTTCAAAGTCCAGCCTCCCAGTACCTCTCCCAATATCCAGTGGTGGATACAGCAGGAATCCCCTGCACCTCACACAGAGAGCTCATCACCATGACAGATGGCTACTTGTGGTTTGAAGGGATACGTTTCCCTGTGATTGGTTATAGCTATGAAGTTTTGAAAGAAGCATGTGCTCAGTTTGTGATAAAGGATGAAGACACAGTATTGGTGACCTACCCCAAATCAGGTAAGGAAACAGGACGGGGACCATCAATGGGAAAGGCAATGGCTGCATTCCTCGATTACTAAGCAGATGGATGGCCTCCCCTCTCCATGCCAGTGAGCCCTGCTTTGGGGAAGAAGGGGGCAGTGCCCCAGGCCACTTGCATCCAGACTAGGACAGAGTGACTAAGTGCTCAGCAGGGGTCATCTGAGTTATGAGAGGAAGATATAGGAGTGAATCGTAAGCAGATTTGGGCATTTGTGTGGTGGCACAGGAGAAGGGGGTGGAAGAGGGTGACCTGTGAAGACCTACTGGTGAAATAACAGCTCAATAGGAATGAAAAGTTGGAATGGAGGTCATGTGGTGGAGGGGTTCTGTAGAGCAGGAGGGTCAGCGTGGACTTGGAAAGAGCCTGGAAAATTCAAGGGACTGAAAGGACAGGTGTCATGCACCTACAGGAGAGGGGCATGGAGCAGGATCAATGAAAACTGGGTGAGGATTGGGACCAATGACCTTTGATGGGACACAAGGTTGGAAAGTCAAGGGAAGTTGGGACATATTAGAAGGATCTCAGCCAAGAGCCAAGGGCTGGAAGCATCCAAAAATCCACTGGTAGTTTAACATGTAAACAAAACGTGGGGAGTAGATACAATGGAGTAAGATTCAGCCTTAACCAGGACGACAGGCTGACTCCTCCTACAATATATTCAATACTGGGACCCATGCTAAGTGAAGTCTGATGGGCACAAAAGGAAAATACTGTAGGAATCCAGGGGGCAAAGTGTAGTCAAGTTCACAGAAACAGAGAGCCCCATATTGGTTCCCTGGGGCTGAAAGATGGAATTAGTAGGAAAATGTTGTTAAGGAGCAGAGAGTTTCAGTTTTTCAAGACAAAAAGTTTCTGGACATTGGCTGAGCAACAGCAGGAACATGCTGAACTCTGCTCAGCACCACCCCATGGCATGCTTAAAATGGGCAGATGGTAAAGTGCATGTTATGTATTTTATCAGAAGTTTTGTTCACAAGCCAGGTTGAAGTGAGTGACCGTCAGTTTTCCTTTTTTATCTAGGAACCAACTGGTTGATTGAAATTCTCTGCCTGATTCACTCCCATGGTGATACCAAGTGGATTAAATCTGTGCCCATCTGGGATCGTTCACCCTGGATAGAGACAGATGTGGGTTACAATCTTTTAAATGAGAGAGAAGGCCCGGGTCTCATATCCTCTCACCTCCCCTTCCATCTCTTCCCCAAGTCTCTATTCACTTCCAAGGCCAAGGTCAGTGCCTAGTGTTCAGCCCATGCTTTCCCCTTGCATGTGCCTAGGTTAACCCTGCAGATCTGCTGGGGCGAGTGCTCACTGGGTAGATTGGTGAGACTGCGATTCCCAGATATTATTTAGGTACATGTGGCCACAACCAGACCACACGTGAGTGCAAGGATGTGGATCATTCAGCAGATTAGCCTCAGCTGAATTCAGGGGTAATATGACTGGCTAAAATTAGAACCTTAGAAAAGCACATTCCATGTGTAACCAGAATTATAACTGCATCTACACTCGAGTGTCCCAGCATACAGCTCTTACAGATGTCCGCCAATACTCCCTCAATCACAGCCTCCTGCCAGGTAAGAGGAAGCACCCAAATCAGTGTTTCCCATATGTGGGGAGCAGACCTGCATACACTGATGAGTGCTCACATCCAGGGGACTGCTAGGAGTCGTGGCTAGCTAGGTAATGACGCCAGCCCTCTGAACGTCACTGTGCTCTGTGATCAGCAGCCTCTCCAGTCTCCCCATGGCTGATGGGTGATCAATACAGACAGTGGATATCCAAGATCTAACATGCCAAAGACTATATTTAGGAAGATCCTTTCTTTAACTTGACTTCTGAATTCTTTCATATATTAAGTTTAATTGATGCCAAGATCCTAGAACAATAACCAAGTGTCTTGGAAATGTCACAAAACGCCTAATAGTGAGTCCCATTTGCATGTCTCCTGTTGGATTCCATTGGCCTCTGCCTGAGTAAACTGAGGCTGTGAAGTAAGTCCTCCAATAAGAACTCCAAGAAAGTTGGTGCAAATAGAAAGTTAGTTTCGAATGATTAAGTACCAAGTGGTGTGTGTGTGTGTGTGTGTGTGTGTGTGTGTTCACTAATCTTACACAAGAGCCTCCTCATGTGAACAAACATACACAGTTGGTCAACTATCATGCAGAGCAGGTGTACAACATTTCTATAATCCAAAAATTCTCCCCAGTCCCTGTCTACCACCAGTGCCCACCACCTGAGGGCAATACTCCCTAGACTTACAGCCACAGATTACTTTTGCTTATTCCTGAATTTTCTATAAATGCATGCATGCTGTCTGGATGTCATACATGTGAGAGTTGTCGATGGTCTTGAGTGAAGAATGCTGTATGTGCAATGAATCTGAATATTCCATAATTTATTAATCCAGTGTGCTGTTAGTGATCATGTGGGAAAGCACACACACCCCTCACCACTTACCATTTAACACTTTCCAGCAGCTTCCCAGGAAGAGTAGACAAGTATCCCAGAAAGAAGAGCCAAGGTCTTCCTCCTCTCCTCCTGGCATATGACCATGTAATAGGAACTTTAAGATGTGTATTTGGTGAATGAACGCTGTAACTAATTTATTAAAGGAACCCACAGTTTTAATAAAGACTAAGGAAGAACTGCCCAGGGAAAGATCAAGATCAAGGTGGGGAAATGAGTGACTGAGACTGATTTTTATTTTTCTCATTTTCCCTAATTTAAGGTGATATATGTCATGAGAAATCCCAAAGATGTTCTTGTGTCAGGTTATTATCATCAGTCTATGATGAAACTATGTAAGCAACCAGAGTCACTGGAACAGTATTTTCAATGGTTCATCCAAGGAAACGGTGAGTGTTTTTCCCATATAGGTCTGTGTCCTGTACTCTGCTGGCCTTTTTCCTATTTTGTGGTATACCTATTTTATTCATCTTCTGCACACTTTCCACATATGAGAGAAAGCAGACAACTCTTGACTCTGGGAGTCTGGCTTATTTCCATCAGCATGCTGGTCTCCAGTTCCATCCATTTTCCTGTAAATGACATAATTTAGTTCTTCTTTATGACTGAGTGATATCCATTATGTGTATGAACCACATTCTCTGTATCCATTCATCAGTCAGTGGACACCAAGGCTGTCCCAGAGCTCAGCTGCTGGGAGTTGAACTGCTATCCACCTGGGGGGCATGTGTTGCTATAGTGTGCTGACTTTGTTGTGATGGATCCAAGGAGCTCTATGATTAGGGCACATGCTGGCTCCATTCCTAGTCTTTTGAGGAATCTTCAGACTGTTTTCCAAGGTGTTGTACTAGTCTCCAATCCCAAAAGTGTGTAAGTGCTCCTTTTCACTCAGTCCCTCCCAGTGTTTATTACTATTTGTGTTCTTGAAGATTTCCATTGCAACTGGAGTGAGACATGATCTTTGTGTAGTTTCTATTTGATTTTCTCTGGTTGTTAAAAACGTTGAAATTATTTTCATAAAATTGTTGGCCATTTTATTTCTTCTTTTGAGAAATGATTGTCATTGGCCCATTTCTTGATTTGATATTTGGTTTTTGGTGTTAAGATTTTGTTTCTTATCCAAATCAATAAATTGGCTAAGAAACTGAACAGGAACTTTTCAGTGGAAGATATACAAACAATGAACAAATACATAAAGAAGTTCAACATCTCCAGTAACAGAGAAATGCAAATTAAAACCACTCTAAGATTCCATCTCACTCCAGTCAGAATGTCAATTTTCAAAAATACAAGCAACAAGAAGTGTGGTAGGATGTGGTAAGGGGAAATGGCATACTCATACATTGGTGGTAGGACTGCAAATTGGTGCAACCACTCTGGAAAGCAGTATGGAGATTCCTTAGAAGACTTGGAGTGGAACCACATTCGACCCAGCTATTCCACTCCTTGGTCTTTACCCAGAGGAGTTGAAATCAGCAGAATCTAGTGACACAGCCACACCAGTATGTATACCAGCTCAATTCACAATAGCTAAACTTGGAAGCAACCTAGATGCCCTTCAGTAGATGAATGGATAAAGAAGCTGTGGCACTTATTCACAATGGACTATTACTCAGCATTAAGAGAGAATAAATTCGTAGCATTTGCAGGTAAATGGATGGAGTTTTAGAATATCATGCTATGCAAAGAAAGCCAATCCTAAAAACAATGGCCAAATGTTCTCTGTGATAAGTGGACCCTGAACCAAAAGGGACAAGGGCAGTGGTCAAGGGAAGAATAGAGGAAATTTGATTGGGGAAAGCAGGGGAGGAGACATGGGGGCAGGAAAGACAGTGGAATGAGATGGACATCATTACTCTAATTCCATGTGGGAGTGCAGATGTGGTGTGACTCTACATGATTCACAACCAGGGAAATGAAATGTTGGGCTCCGTTTGTGTACAATGAATCAAAATGCATTCTACTGTATGTATAACTAATTAGAAGAAATAAATACTAGTAATAATAATAACATTATTTTTGAGTTCTTTTATGCTCTGGATGTTAATCTTCTGTCAGAAAATTAGCTGGAAAAGGTTTTGCTCCCTTCTGTGAGACCTCTCTCTCTGTCTCGCCTCCTCACTGTGTGGAAGCTTTTCAACTTGAGCCTCTCCATTTATCAACTCCTGGTTTTCTTTCCTGAACACTAGGAGTCTTATAGAAGTAACACTTGCACCTACAGGTCAGAGGATAGGCACTATGATTTCCACTAGTAGTTACAGTGTTTATGGTCTAATTCCTGATTTTTGATCCACTTGGAGTTGATTTTTCTGCAGGATTTAGTCTCATTCTTCTACCTGTAGATGTTCAGATTCCCAAGCAGAATTTATTAAATAGGCTTTGTTTTCTCCAACATTTGCTTTTGGTGTCTTTCTTAAGGGTCATTTGACTCTATCTGTGTGGGTCTGTCTCTGAGTCTTTATTCTAATCTACTGATCTCCGTGAATATTTTGATATTAGCACACATTTTTTTACTATACCTTTTCTGTATGACTTGAGACTGGGTGTACTTTAAAACATGATAGCTTCAGCATTATTATTATTATTCTATGGCACTGGGGATGAGACCCAGGGCTCTGCAGGTTCTAGTCAAGTGCTCTACGACTGAGCCACATCCCCAGCCCCTTTACATACTTTATCTAGAAAGAGGGCCTCCCTAAGTTGCTGAGGCTGGCTTTGAACTCTCTCAATCCTCCTGCCTCAGCCTCCCAAGTATCTGGGATATAGGCAAGCACCATCACATTCCTCTACCTGGGTATTTGTGGATACCTTTGTGAATGGAATTGCATGTTTTAATTCTTCCTCAGCAGATCCATTCTCGTGATGAAGAACAGTGCTTCTTTTTTTGCATGTTGATTTTGTATGTTGCTATTTTCCTCAATTGATCAGTTCTAGGAGTTTTTGGGGAAAGGTTCTTGGGTGTTCCCAGCAGAGCCTCCTATCACCTGCAAACAGTGACCACGTGGCCAACTGGTGAGGTTTTGATTCCCTTCTCTGCCAACACCTCTGGCTGGAGTCTCTAGGGCTCTATTGTAAGGCAGTGGTGAAAGTGGACATCCTTGCCTTGTTCCTGATGTTAGGAGAGATGCTTCCCGTTTTTCCCTGATTAACATGATGTTGGCTTGGGGTTTGTCACACACAGCCCTCATGATGCTCAGCCAAGTTCTTCTGTCAAGGCAAATTCTATTGATGTGGTGAACCTTCATGGATTTGCCTGTGTTGACCAACCTTACATCCCTGGATTGAAATCAGCATCTCGTGATGTACAGTCTTAGAGTGTGAAGACAGCATGTCCTGAGTATAATCTTAATGCTGAATAGGATTTGCTGGAATTTTAGTAAGCTGTTCTGTATCTGTGTTCAGCAGGAATATGGGTCTGTTATTTTCTTACTTGATCTGTGTTTCCCAGTTGGGTATCAGTATGTGACTATTTCCATAGAATGAATTCAGGAAAGATCCCCCTCTCTATTTCATTACCTAGTTTGAGCAGCATTGATCAATAATATGTGAATCAAGCTGTCAGTGTGTGTAGAGTGATATGGATGCTGCTGCCCTGTTTTGGCAGTGTGTAACCTGCACCCCTGTGCCTGCCCCACAGTGCCCTATGGATCATGGTTTGAGCACATTCGTGGCTGGATGTCCATGAGAGACAGGGAGAACGTCCTGCTGCTGAGTTATGAAGAGCTGCAGAAGGTGAGCCCCCTCTCATAGTTGGCGCCTACAGCACCCCAACATCCTCACTCTCCCCGAAGTCCCTGGTCCTATGTGTCTCCCCTTCACGTTCCCTGTCAAAGCATAGGCTGTGGAGGTCACTGAGAGGAGATGAGCCTTTGACCTCCACTTCCCTGCTTCTGTGAGACCCTCCCAAACTCCAAGCTCTTTCTTCATATCTTCCAAACTTATAGCATCTGGCATCATCTAAAGGGCCCTCCCACAAACTCTTGATCCTCCTGCCTCAGCCTCCCGAGTATCTGGGAAACAGGCAGGCACCATCAGACTCCTCGACCAAGTGCCACGACTTATGCCACCCACTAGGGCTGCCAGGGTCTCTGCCTGCAGGACCCCCTCTGTTCCCAGAAACCTAGCCATCAGAAGGGGTGGGCATGAAGCACTAATCCCAGAGTTAGGTCCACTTTCTGGCTTCCCCCTTGACTGACAAAGTGACATGAATGAGAGGTGCCACTTTGGGTGACTATTGTGAGGGGTCAGGGGCTGGAGTAACAGGCAGGGCCTAAGGATGAGCTCAGCCCTGGTGGGTGGGTGCAGGGTACAGCTGGGAACAGCAATGACTTCCAGTGATCTGAGGCTCAGGGTGGGACTGTGGAGAAGAGTAACTAAGTATATATTTCAAAATAGCAAATGGAGAGGGTTTTGAATGTTCCCAACTAAATAAATACTGTCATCTGAGTTAGCAGAACGGCCACTTACACCGATTGAATCATCACACAATGAGCAGGTACTTACCTAACGCTATTTTCTGCTGGTGCAGAGAAAACTGCCCATGAACAGCACAGAGATTCACAGGGCTCTGAGGGAGGCTCACAGGTCCAGACGGAACAGAAAGCTTTAAAATATTTAGAAGCGTTTTCAGAAGTGGTCAAAAATGAACAAAATGTAAAGGAGTGAGCAGACCTTAGAAAACACTTCTCCTGTGGGTGTGTCTTGGGGACAGAGAAGGTGCCACAGGCTCAGGCATCTGTTTCCCCTGGAGAAGGGACCCTGGTCACCTTCCTGCAGCTACTTCCTGTTCTGCTGTGTCCTCAGCATGAGGTCGGTCCTCAGGGAGGAGCCTTGGTGCCACCTTCAGCCACCTCAGCAGCAAGCTGCACACTCCCTGTGATTCTCTTCTCCAACCAACAACATGTTCTTTTTTTTTTTTTTGGCTATTTGTTTTTTTATTGGTTGTTCAAAACATTACATAGTTCTTGATATATCATATTCCACACTTTGATTCAAGTGGGTTATGAACTCCCATTTTTACCCCTTATACAGATTGCAGAATCACATCAGTTACACTTCCATTGATTTACATATTGCCATAGTCGTGTCTGTTGTTCTGCTGCCTTTCCTATCCTCTACTATCCCCCCTCCCCTCCCCTCCCCTCCCCTCTTCTCTCTTTACCCTATCTACTGTAATTCATTTCTCCCCCTTGTATTATTTTTCCCTTTCCCCTCACTTCCTCTTGTATGTAATTTTGTATAACCCTGAGGGTCTGCTTCCATTTCCATGCAATTTCCCTTCTCTCTCCTTTTCCTTCCCACATCTCATCCCTGTTTAATGTTAGTCTTCTTCTCATGCTCTTCTTCCCTACTCTGTTCTTAGTTACTCTCCTTATATCAAAGAAGACATTTGGCATTTGTTTTTTAGGGATTGGCTAGTTTCACTTAGCATAATCTGCTCTAATGCCATCCATTTCCCTCCAAATTCTATGATTTTGTCATTTTTTTAATGCAGAGTAATACTCCATTGTGTATAAATGCCACATTTTTTTTGTCCATTCATCCATTGAAGGGCATCTAGGTTGCTTCCACAGTCTTGCTATTGTGAATTGTGCTGCTATGAACATCGATGTAGAAGTGTCCCTGTAGCATGCTCTTTTTAGGTCTTTAGGGATTAGACCCAGAAGGGGAATAGCTGGGTCAAATGATGGTTCCATTCCCAGGTTTCCAAGAAATCTCCACACTGCTTTCCAAATTGGCTGCACCAATTTGCAGTCCCACCAGCAATGTATAAGTGTACCCTTATCCCCACGTCCTCGCCAGCACTTGTTGTTGTTTGACTTCATAATGGCTTCCAATCTTACTGGAGTGAGATGGTATCTTAGGGTGGTTTTGATTTGCATTTCCATGAATGCTAGAGATGGTGAGCATTTTTTCATGTACTTGTTGATTGATTGTATGTCCTTCTCTGAGAAGTGTCTGTTCAGGTCCTCGGCCCATTTTTGATTGGGTTATTTGTTATCTTATTGTCTAATTTTTTGAGTTCTTTATATACTCTGGATATTAGGGCTCTATCTGAAGTGTGAGGAGTAAAGATTTGTTCCCAGGATGTAGGCTCCCTATTTACCTCTCTTATTGTTTCTTTTGCTGAGAAAAACTTTTTAGTTTGAGTAAGTCCCATTTGTTGATTCTAGATATTAATTCTTGTGCAATAGGTGTCCTATTGAGGAATTTGGAGCCCGACCCCACAGTATGTAGGTCGTAGCCAACTTTTTCTTCTATCAGATACCATGTCTCTGATTTGATATCAAGCTCCTTGATCCATTTTGAGTTAACTTTTGTGCATGGTGAGAGAAAGGGATTCAGTTTCATTTTGTTGCATATGGATTTCCAGTTTTCCCAGCACCATTTGTTGAAGATGCTATCCTTCCTCCATTGCATGCTTTTAGCCCCTTTATCAAATATAAGAAAGTTGTAGTTTTGTGGATTAGTCTCTGTGTCCTCTATTCTGTACCATTGGTCCACCCGCCTGTTTTGGTACCAGTACCATGCTGTTTTTGTTACTATTGCTCTGTAGTATAGTTTGAAGTCTGGTATCGCTATACCACCTGATTCACACTTCCTGCTTAGCATTGTTTTTGCTATTCTGGGTCTTTTATTGTTCCATATGAATTTCATGATTGCTTTCTCTATTTCTACAAGAAATGCCATTGGGATTTTGATTGGCATCGTATTAAACCTATAGAGAACTTTTGGTAATATCGCCATTTTGATGATGTTAGTTCTGCCTATCCATGAACAGGGTATATTTTTCCATCTTCTAAGATCTTCTTCAATTTCTCTCTTTACGGTTCTGTAGTTTTCATCGTATAAGTCTTTCACCTCTTTTGTTAGGTTAATTCCCAAGTATTTTATTATTTTTGAGGATATTGTGAATGGAGTGGTTGTCCTCATTTCCATTTCAGAGGATTTGTCGCTGATATACAGGAATGCCTTTGATTGATGCGTGTTGATTTTATATCATGCCACTTTGCTGAATTCATTTATTAGCTCTAATAGTTTCTTTGTAGACCCTTTTGGGTCTGGTAGGTATAGAATCAAGTTATCTGCAAATAGTGATAATTTAAGTTCTTCTTTTCCTATTTTTATGCCATTAATTTCCTTCTTCTTTCTAATTGCTCTGGCCAGTGTTTCGAGAACTATGTTGAACAGAAGTGGTGAGAGAGGGCTTCCCTGTCTTGTTCCAGATTTTAGAGGGAATGCCTTCAGTTTTTCTCCATTCAGAATGATGCTAGCCTGAGGCTTAGCATAGATAGCTTTTACAATGTTGAGGTATGTTCCTGTTATCCCTAGTTTTTCTAGAGTTTTGAACATAAAGGGATGCTGTACTTTGTCGAATGCTTTTTCCGCATATATCGAGATGATGATATGGTTCTTGTTTTTAAGTCTATTGATGTGGTGAATAACATTTATTGATTTCCGTATATTGAACCAGCCTTGCATCCCAGGGATGAATCCTACTTGATCATGGTGCACGACCTTCTGTGGGTGTGTCTTGGGGATAGAGAAGGTGGCACAGGCTCAGGCATCTGTTTCCCATGGAGAAGGGACCCTGGTCACCTTCCTGCAGCTGCTTCCTGTTCTGCTGTGTCCTCAGCATGAGGTCGGTCCTCAGGGAGGAGCCTTGGTGCCACCTTCAGCCACTTCAGCAGCAAGCTGCACACTCCCTGTGATTCTCCTCTCCAACCAACAACATGTTCTTACATCATTGCCACAGTGGGGTCTTCTTGTCACTCAGTGACTGGGGCTTGTTAAAGCATAACTATCATAAAGGACTATGGTACTGACAGGAGGTCTAGGTCCCCAAGGAAATCCTCTCTTCTCATAATGACCTGTTCCCTTGCTGCGATCTCCCAGGAAAACCCATCGATAATCATAGTATCAAATTAAGGAGATATTGTAAAGCCCCGTGTGTTAATAAGTACCAGTCAAGGGACGCAGGATCACTTGGGGGTGAGGATTAGCCTTTGGGGACTTTGTTTCCCTGCCTTATCTTGAAATCTCAGGCGTCTCCTTGGAAACCCCAGCCCCTGCCTTTGGGGTGTCCTGACTCAGCCTCCTGGGAAGCCCCTGTGAGCTTCATGTCACCACATACCTCACACCCTCTGCTGGCCCTGTGTCTGTCTCCCTCCTCTGCATCCCCAGCAGGCTTCTCCCATCCTGATGTCATTCCCCTCCTCTTCCTCCCCACAGCCCTCCTATCACCTCCCCCATCCTCCAGGTCCTGCTCTCCTGCCCGCTCATAGCTTCCCTCTTCATGCTCACATGTAGGACCCAAGAAGCACCATAGAGAGGATCTGTCAGTTCCTGGGAAAGAAGTTGACTCCAGAAGAACTGGACTCAGTCCTCAAGAACAGCTCCTTCCAAGTCATGAAACAAAACAAGATGTCCAACTTTGAAATGGTGCCTGAAGCTTTATTTACTAAGCCTTTCCTAATTACAAGAAAAGGTAAATGCCCTGGATTCAGAATGGGTTAGACTACGTGGGCATCTTGTGTTTGCCCCTGGCACTAAGAATGCAGGTGTTGGGACATTTCAACTTGAGTCCTTCATGGCCCAGAGCCTCTCGTTTCCTTCAGGAAAACTGTGTTCATGGGACTGGGGTGGGCTGCAGGTACCTGGAGAAGGCTGACTCAGTCTTGGGGCGGAGGTGGGTTCTGGAGATGGTGGTGTCTGGGCCACTCCACTGGTGACTTACCACAGATCACTGCCCTAAAGAGAGAGATACACAAAGAAAGACATGATTGGAGAGAGTAGAGAGGAGGGCATTTGCTATGAGACATTGTAAGGCCTCCTTCCTGTGAGGAAAGACGAATCATTTCCCCACCCTGGCGATCAGGCCTATTGAAAATGTCTGTTCCAAGTAGTGGCAGGACCTGTTTTGCAAAATTCCTCCAGTTCACATGGATCTGAAATGGTGACCCATGGAATCCATATAGTAAATGCTTCAAGGGATATTCAGGAGGTCAGGATTCCTGCCACCCAGTGAGCCTGGAGCACAGAGCCATAAAACAGAGATGGGGATGGGACTCGGGAAAGAACCCAGCCTGGCAGAGGAAATCAGTAAAGATTGTTCTACTAATGAAGATAACTATGTGTCATGTGTGGTATTAGGACAGCCATGACATATGACATAGGCTGCTACTTTATACGCATCTGAGTGTATGGTTTCCATGCGTATTTTACATTGGGTTAGCTATTGTTATGTTTTTATTAATTAATTAGATCGGTCTGCTATTTGAAAATTAATTTATAGGATGCATAATAGTCTAATCACATAAGTAAAGGGTAAGAATCATGTCCATATCTTTAGCACCCATTCCACCCCCACCACTCTGTCAGTGGGTAACCCCTCCAGGGAGTTTTTAAAACCCTTGTCTAAAGCTAGTCTATTCCTCATTTTTTATCAATCCTTTCAAAAACTATTTATTGAGCATATGTGGTGAATTCATTTAAGCAGTGAATTCTTAGGCAATTTGTGAAAATGATTTCATACCTTAATATGTTAGAAATGCGTACCTTATGCACATTCAAAAAGTAAGTACAAAGAAGATCTCATGTTTGATCATTGCTTTCAACGAGGATAGAGCTGTAGGGTTCTGAGCTGAGAGCCCCACTAAGTCACTGCACTGGAGTAAACATATGAGTGAGGCCAATGGACAGAGGTGGAGGTGTCTGCTAGGACAGCACTCTGGGGTAAGGAGCAGGAAAGGTAAACACCCTGAGGAGGGGGCAGCCTGGCATGTCTGAAGCTGAATCAGAAGACTGTGTCATGGAGCCGAGAGCAAATGGGCAGTCCCAGGGATGGAGTCCCAACCAACAAGGACCCTACAGCTAGAGCCTCAAAGCACCAGGGAACTTGGCTGAAGGAGAGTGGACGTCCTGGGAAACTCTTAGCCACAAGGCACTGGAGCCACTGGATCCGGCAAGGGGTCAACATGGGTTCCTTGTGCAGAAGAACTGATCACAGGGATTGGCCAAAGCAGAGACTAGGTGTGACCTGCTCTCATCACCCAGGTCAGAAATTTTGTTACCTTGGGTCAAAGTGCTCAAAAAACAAGTGGTCAGACTTAGTTCCAGTCCAGATGTTCTGATTTATAGTCAGGATCGCTGCCTGTGGATTCTGTGCAGGATGGTTTGGGAGAGCAGGGCAGTCAGGACACACTTTCCAGACAGGGAGAAGGGGAAATGCGCATGGTGGCCAGGCAGGAGAAGGCCTCATCAATGACCCAGGGGTCACTCTGCTGTCTACA
This sequence comes from Urocitellus parryii, assembly GCF_045843805.1. Classification (NCBI taxonomy): domain Eukaryota; kingdom Metazoa; phylum Chordata; class Mammalia; order Rodentia; family Sciuridae; genus Urocitellus; species Urocitellus parryii. The sequence continues at coordinate 8,297,497 of NC_135545.1, forward strand.
CTGAGCAGGGAGGTGGTAGCCGTCTTAAGCCCTATCCCTAGATCTCATCTGTGTCTACTTCATGTTTTCCAGGCATCTCTGGGGACTGGAAGAATCACCTCACAGTGGCCCAAGCTGAAGCCTTTGATAAAGTTTACCAGGAGAAGATGGCGGGTTTCCCCAAAGAGCTGTTCCCATGGGAGTAACCTCTGACAGATCCAGGATCTTCCATGGACACTGTGATGGTTTTCCTGTCCTGGACAAGTACAAGACTGAGAGGTTCTCCACATAAAAACCACTTCTACAGCAAAAGGGGGTGGGAGGATAGGATAACATAGAGAACCAATGAAATATAAGATAATCAATAAGCAAAAGGAATTCTAGTTGGTTAGAGGAGGAGAATGGAGGAGGAGGGGCATCCGGGGAAGGGGGATCAAGAAGGGAAATAAACTTTCACACATGGGTGGGTTTTTCTGCATGAATCCAACTCCTATGTGTACCTACAATGCTCTGAAAGCATTTAAAACCTGTTTCTTCATTCTGGAGCCTTTATTTTGGTTCTCTCATCACTTGCTTATAAAAATGACTGGAATTTCCCTATTCACTTTGTCACATCCCAGCATTTAAAAAGTCATGTATAATTTTAAACAGACAGAAGTCTACCAATGTAAGATGAATATCACCCACAATTGTGTCTCATTTTTAAAACAAGAAATAAAATGTAGCCACACTTAGGTTCCTTTCCTTTATGTGCATCTCCAGACTGTGTTGTGATGAGGATCTGGAGGAGTGTAATTTCCAGAGTAGTTTATTCTCATTCCTGGTGGTGTTTACATCATAAATAACAATTGCTCTGTCTGGGACTTTTAAAACTTACATCAGTGGTGAAAGGAAGGATATATTCTGAGCTCTCTTTTCTACTCACCTTTACCCCATGGTTTTACCTGAGCTGAGGTGTAATGAGTGGTTAGGAATTGACTGAGACTTTGGACACAGTTTTATGATCTCCTATAAGTGACCCTGGGTTTCCCCCTGACCAGTTTCCCCATATTTAAAGCACTATTTGGTAAGCGTGACACAAACAAAGGTATGAGTTTTCCTAGGATACATTTAGAACTGAACTGGACTGTTCTTTCATTGGCCCCTGGTAGGTGTTATGAAAATTTTCTCCATAAGCTTGTAATGAAGGTAAAGTTCAAATAAACTCTACCCCTATCTGCTTTTAGTTCACTGTACCATTCACTAAATTTGGAGGTCATATATAGTATTTGTCTCCTGCACTTACTCCTCAGTCTATACTCAAAAGACTTGAAATGTACATAAGATAGTGACAAGCCACATCAATGTTCAAGCTCACCCTGACAGAGTCCCAGGGTTTTCTGTCAAACCAAACATAATCTAAACACAATAAGTGTATTTTAGTTATGATTTTTCATGAGCAAGTTGTAAATCCCACCCCCAATCTATGAACACAAAGGCATTGGTAAGGGTTATCCCACAGCCCACCAACAAGGCTGTTCACACTGTTATCAGTGCAGCAGAGCTGGGCAACTGGACATCTCCAGCATCATTTCCAGCAAGGCCTAACCTTGACTATCAAGTCTTCAGAACCAGATGTTCTAATGGGAAGAACTAACTGGTGAAAACACATGGTCATGAAGGTTAGCCACAGAAAAGAGGTTGGACATCATTCTCCCCTACTCTCTGGCAGGCGTGAACATCAGACATTACTTATGAGGATCACAGAGCAGGTCAGGGGCACTAGGCTCAGGGCAGCAACAGTCATTCTTCTTCACAGCTCCCCAGCTGCTCTGTTTGGGCCTGAATGTTCTCTCCACATAGAGTCCCAAGTTCCTCACACCAAATCTCTCAGGAAGGCCTGGCCTGTGAACTCAGCCATTGGCCACTGGTCATGTGCCCATTTTCAGGAAGTGTCTTGTCTGACTGGAGGTGGATTGTTAAAGCCAAGTCCCTCCATCCTAGAGTATGCAGTGCCGATGAGGAGAAAGATAATAACCCCACATTCACAGAAATGTAGGTCGGATCAAATGTAGAGTGTGGAGTCAGGCAGAGACACCCACTGGGGAATATCAACTTATGGTTTGGGAGAGACGGAGTCATCAGAGTCCCCATTTTATATAGTGATAAGAAGGGCCCTCTGAGCTGGTGACAGGGCTTTCCTAAGACATGAGGAATGGGGAGAGGGAGACAGAACCACCTGCCATCTTTCAGGAACACTTGTGGCAGACAGAGCCAAAATGTAAGTGACCTGAAATGGAGACACGTTTGGAATGTTTGAGGAATGGCACCCAGATCTGAGGTATTTTGAGAGGAAGGTCCACTCAAAAATTCAAATATACGGAGTTTCAGGAATTCCTGTGTGTTATATGTTCAGATGTTCAACCCTCAATATCAATAAGTAAATTCAGGCCTGGGTTGTAGCTACTATATGACTGAGGCAAGTGGATTGAATTTTAGAGGTCACTCTGGGCAGATTTAAAGACTTCATCTCAATATATGGAATACTCAGTTCTTGGGATGTAACGCAGGGGTAGAGCTCTTACCTACCTCACATGACGCCCCAAGTCAGTCCCCATGAACATCCCAGAAAAATCAACACACACCCATCAATGTTGAATACCTACATTCATTCAATGCTGTCCATCTATGAAACATGGGTATCAAACATCCCTTGTGACAGATAAAATGGGGGCATTTAGATAAGTTGCCCAGTAGCACAGAAGGATCTCCAGGATTGGCACCTTGCTCTACCTGAGGACGATGCTCACATGTCTCCACTGGATTGACAGCTTCACTGAACTGTGTTCTAAATGCAAACTGGGAACAACATCTTCACTTTTGTTTGAGATAAAAACTGACCCACTGCTCCCTCCATCTCTGGGAGAATCAATGGCAGGTTTCACTGAGCTGTGATTCATTGTTTCTTATGGAAGACGGGAACCAAGTGCAGCTCTGCCACTTGGTGGAGTATTGACCTTCAGTAAGATTCTGTTTCCTTTTTACATTACTATGTTATTGGTGCATGAAGTACAAAGGAAGAGATGGGTTCGTGGTGGCACACAGCATGCACACAGCATAATCAGGTCTGTTTCACTGCTGGACACCCCCTCCCCCTTCCCCTTCCCTCCTTCATCCCTCCTCTGGTTCTATTTTAGACTCCACTGTCTCATCTATTTCCTTTTTCCTTTCCAGCTTCTGCATAAGAGATAAAATATACAACCCTTGACCTTCTGAGTCTTACCTATCTCATATCGCGATGTTCTCCATTTGAATTCATTTGCCTGAAAAATGACATTATTTTGTAATTCTTTATGGCTGAATAAAGCTTCCTCATGTATATATACCACAATTGTATCCACTCATCTTTAACAGGTTGTATATATACCACATTTTGTATCCACTCATCATTTGACAGGCTGTTTCCCTTAACTTGGTTATTGTGAGTGTCACTGGCATAACCAGGGGGTGCATGTACTGCTGTTTAGTATGCTGACTGGAATTCTTTTGAGTAACTACCAAGCTGTGACAGAGCTGGGGCTCGTGGTGGCTCCATTCCTAACGCTGAGGAATCTCCATTCCTAACTCCATAGTGGTTGTGCTGTTTTATAATTCCATCAACAGTGCAAAGGTGCTCCATTATCCTGGGCCCTCACCAAATTTATTATTAGTCTTCATTCTTCACATTGTAATTAGAGTGAGATTGATTTGCAGTTTTGATTTACATTTCCCTGATTGCTAAGGATATTGAACATTTTTTGACACATTTGTTTAGCATCTGTATTTCTTCTTTTGGAAGATGTCTGTTTAGTTCATTTGCCCACTTATTGTCTGGTGTATTTGGGTTTTGGAGATTAGTTTCTCTGAGTTCTTTCTATGTTCTGTCAGAAGTATAGCCGGTGAAGATCTCCCATTCTTTAGCATCTTTCTTCACATACTTGCTTCCATTGCTATACAGAACTTTTAATTTTATGTCTTTCCACATGTTAATTCTTTGTTTTATTTCCTATATTTTAGGAGTCTTATGGAGGAAGCCTGTGACTCTATGTTGGAGACTTGACCCTCTGATTTTCGTAGCAGTTATAAAGTTTCTGGTCTTACTGCAGGTCTTTGGCCCACTCTGTGTGAATTTTCTATAAAGATGAAGTACAGGCATCTACTTCATCATGTTCCTGTGGAAACTCCTGGGTGACATGTTTGGAGAGCCCCAGCAGAGGGACAAGACAGGAAGAACAGATTGTAGCCATACAGTCAGAGTCTCCCATGCCACCAGGGAGAACTGCAGACAGTACACAGCAGGCACTCAAGGGCATTAGGATAATTGTGGCCAGTGCAGCACTGACTCAAAGGTCACCCAGTGATCTCCATTTATAGAACAGGAACTTGGTTATCACCAGGAACATGGGTACTGCATCACAGAGATCACAGTAGGCCAGTGGGTGCTGGACTCTGCTGTCCCTCAGTCATAGCACTGGTCCAGGCCAGGGCATGGACTGAAGTTAAGAACTGAGAATGGGCATGGGTGACACTGTGGGATCCAGCAGAGAGCATGACTGTGTCACTCCTGGTGACCAATTTAGGACATAGTATGCTTCAGAGGAAATATTTTTAAGTGTGACTAAAATCCTGACCCATGGAATTACTCCAATAAAGTAACCATTTTACCAAAAGAACTGAAAGGACACTTCTGAGAAGAGCAAGTATAAGTGGACAACAGATATATTAAAAAAAATTTCAACATCCCTAGCAATCACAGAAATGGAAACCAAATCTACATTGATATTTCATCTCACTCCACTCAGAATGTCAATCATCAAAAACACAAATCATAACTGCTGTGGAGGATGTGGGTAAAAGGCACACTCACACATTGTGGGTTATACTGCAAATTAGTACAACCTCTCAGGAAACAACTATGGAGATTCCCCAAACACTAGGAATGGAACCCCCATGTGACCCAGCAATCCCACTCCTTGGCATTTATGCATATCTAAAGTCAGAATACTGTAGTGACACAGCTGCATCAGTGTATATAACAGCTTAACTCACTTGAATCAAGTTTTGGGGAATAATCCAGGTGAGTGGATTAAGAAAATGTGGTGTATATAAATGTGTAGTGGAATATTACTAAGTTACAATGAAGATTGAATGCATGCTATTTTTTGGTAAATGGATGTAACTGGAGAATGTCATGCTGAGTGAAATAAGCCAGCTCAGAAAGTGAAGGTTTAATGTCTTCATTCATATGTGGAAGCTGGAGCAATGTTAGAGGGAAAACTGGGGGGTGGGGCTCTGATATTGTAAAGTTAGAGAGAGGGAAGATGAGTGTAGAATAAGTAGGTGGAGTGGGTGGGGAGAAGAATGGGAAAGGTGAGAAAATGAGAGTGGAATGGACAAAATCATGCAGTGGGCATTATAGATACAGCACAGCGGGCTCCACGTTAATGTATCTCTATAAAGCATAAGTACATAAATACTAGTGGATAGAGGAGGGAAAAGTGGGGGAGGAACATCACAGCCACTGGCGACGGAAGTGGAGCAAATTACATTCCATGCATGTGAGGAAGTAATGTGACTCCATTTTTGAGAAATCAGCCTCTACTTCAGGAAAGCCTGTCCTAGGAAGGGGGGGGTGTGATCCTTATCCTTGGAAAAAGCCCACAGAGCCTTTCTAGGCATATACCCACCCTTCTGAGTTGTTTGTCTGTAAATAACAAGAGAGGTCTGAGTCTCCATGTGTCCCTGACTCAGGCTAGATGAGGACCCATAGCAACCCCCCTAGCCACCACCAATCAGCATGAGACAGGCAAAATACCTGGGATGTCAGGTGACGCCCCAGTAGTTTATGGGGGTTGATAACATGTTGGGAAACCATATAGTTTAGCACATACACCCCTCGTGGCTTAAACCAATCAGTTCAATGGAATCCTTCTCTTTTACTAACCAATCACCCCTACCCATCTTGTTCCTGCCACTGAATGTGCTAATCAATGTTAAGAGTTGTTGACTTTCCCGTGGTATGGAATGATTTGCTGTGTGATGTTGTGGCGCATAGAGTATCCCCCCACAACCTATAAAATCTCACTGAACAAAGGACAGGGGCTCACTCCATTGGACCGCTGTGTCGGGAACGGTTGTGAGTCCAGGCTTGGTTTTGAGCTGAGAGCCCCACTGAGTCACTGCACTGGAGTAAACATATGAGTGAGGCCAATGGACAGAGGTGGAGGTGTCTGCTAGGACAGCACTCTGGGGTTAGGAGCAGGAAAGGTAAACACCCTGAGGAGGAGGCAGCCTGGCATGTCTGAAGCTGAATTAGAGGACTGTGTCATGGAGCCCAGAGAGCAAATGGGCAGTCCCAGGGATGGAGTCAACCAACATGGGCCCTACACCTAGAGCCTCAAAGCACCAGGGAACTTGGCTGAAGGAGACTGGACGTCCTGGGAGACTCTGAGCCACAAGGCACTGGAGTCACTGGATCTGGCAAGGGGTCAACATGGGTTCCTTGTGCAGAAGAACTGATCACAGGGATTGGCCAAAGCAGAGAGACTAGGTGTGACCTGCTCTCATCACCCAGGTCAGAAATGTTGTTAGCTTGGGTCAAACTGCTCAAAAAACAAGTGGTCAGACTTAGTTCCAGTCCAGATGTTCTGATTTATAGTCAGAATCTCTGCCTGTGGATTCTGTGCAGGATGGCTTGGGAGAGCAGGGCAGTCAGGACACTCTTTCCAGACAGGGAGAAGGGGAAATGCGCATGGTGGCCAGGCAGGAGAAGGCCTCACCAATGACCCAGGGGTCACTCTGCTGTCTACACAGAGCAGGGAGGAGGGCTCCATCTTAAGACCTCTCCCTAGATCTGATATGCGTCTACTTCATGTTTTCCAGGCATCGGTGGGGACTGGAAGAGTCACTTCACAGTGGCCCAAGCTGAAACCTTTGATAAAGTTTACCAGGAGAAGATGGCGGGTTTCCCCAAAGAGCTGTTCCCATGGGAGTAACCTCTGACAGATCCAGGATCTTCCATGGACACTGTGATGGTTTTCCTGTCCTGGGTCATGTTCAGGACTGAGGGGTTCTTCACATAAAAACCACTCCTACAGGAAAAGGATGCAGGGAGGATAGGGTAACATAAAAAACCAATGAAATATAAGAAAATTGAGGAGCAAAAGGAATTCTAGTTGGTTAGAGGAGGAGAATGGAGGAGGGGTCATGCAGGGAAGGGGGATCAAGAAGGGAAATAAACTTCCACACATGGGTGGGTTTCTCTGCATGAACCCAACTCCCATGTGTACCTACAATGCTCTGACAGAATTTAAAACCTGTTTCTTCATTCTGGAGCCTTTATTTTGGTTCTCTCATCACTTGCTTATAAAAATGACTGGAATTTCCCTATTCACTTTGTCACATCCCAGCATTTAAAAAGTCATGTATAATTTTAAACAGACAGAAGTCTACCAATGTAAGATGAATATCACCCACAATTGTGTCTCATTTTTAAAACAAGAAATAAAATGTAGCCACACTTAGGTTCGTTTCCTTTACATGCATCTCCAGACTGGGTTGTGATGAGGATCTGGAGGAGTGTAATTTCCAGACTAGTTTATTCTCCTTCCTGGTGGTGTTCACATCATAAATAACAATTGCTCTGTCTGGGACTTTTAAAACTTACATCAATGGTGAAAGGAAGGATATATTCTGAGCTCTCTTTTCCACTCACATTTACCCCATGGTTTTACCTGAGCTGAGGTGTAATGAGTGGCTAGGAATTGACTGAGACTTGGGACACAGTGTCCTCTTCTCCTATAAGTGACCCTGGGTTTCCCCCTGACCAGTTTCCCCATATTTAAAGCACTATTTGGGAAGAGTGACACAAACAAAGGTATGAGTTTTCCTAGGATACATTTAAAACTGAACTGGACTGTTCTCTCATTGGCCCTGGTAGGTGTTATGAAAATTTTCTCCATAAGCTTGTAATGAAGGTAAAGTTCAAATAAACTCTACCCCTATCTGCTTTTAGTTCACTGTACCATTCACTATATTGGAGGTCATATATAGTATTTGTCTCCTGCACTTACTCCTCAGTCTATACTCAAAAGACTTGAAATGTACATAAGATAGTGACAAGCCACATCAATGTTCAAGCTCACCCTGACAGAGTCCCAGGGTTTTCTGTCAAACCAAACATAATCTAAACACAATAAGTGTATTTTAGTTATGATTTTTCATGATCAAGTTGTAAATCCCACCCCCAATCTATGAACACAAAGGCATTGGTAAGGGTTATCCCACAGCCCACCAACAAGGCTGTTCACACTGTTATCAGTGCAGCAGAGCTGGGCAACTGGACATCTCCAGCATCATTTCCAGCAAGGCCTAACCTTGGCTCTCAAGTCTTCAGATCCAGAAGTTCTAATGGGAAGAACTAACTGGTGAAAACACATGGTCATGAAGGTTAGCCACAGAAAAGACATTGGACATCATTCTCCCCTACTCTCTGGTAGGCGTGAACATCAGACATTACTTATGAGGATCACAGAGCAGGTCAGGGGCACTAGGCTCAGGGCAGCAACAGTCATTCTTCTTCACAGCTCCCCAGCTGCTCTGTTTGGGCCTGAATGCTCTCTCCACATAGAGTCCCAAGTTCCTCACACCAAATCTCTCAGGAAGGCCTGGCCTGTGAACTCAGCCATTGGCCACTGGTCATGTGCCCATTTTCAGGGAGTGTCTTGTCTGACTGGAGGTGGATTGTTAAAGCCAAGTCCCCCCATCCTAGAGTATGCAGTGCTGATGAGGAGAAAGATAATAACCCCACATTCACAGAAATGTAGGTCGGATCAAATGTAGAGTGTGGATTCAGGCAGAGACCCCCAGTGTGGATTAATACATTTCTGTGAGGGGAGACACGGAGTCGTCAGAGTCGCCATTTTAGATAGTGATATGAAGGGCCATTCAGAGCCGGTGACAGGGCTTTCCTAAGACATGAGGAATGGAGAGAGGGAGAGAGGGATCTGCCATCTTTCAGGAACACTTGTGGCAGAAGAGCCAACATGTAAGTGACCTGAAATGGAGACACATTCAGGCTGTGTGAGGAGTGGCAGGAAGGCCACGCGGGTTGCATGAGGGTGGCTTCTCCTCAGCTCTGGAGGAAATTTGAGAGGAAGGTCCACTCAAAAGTTCAAATACACGGAGTTTCAGGAATTCCTGTTTGTTATATGTTCAGTTGTTCGACCCTCAAAGTCAATAATTACTCAACCAGATTTTGGGGTTCAGGCCTGGGCCCTAGCTACTATATGACTGAGGCAGGTGGATTGTATTTTAGAGGTCACTCTGGGAAGTTTTTAAGACTCCATCTCAAAATACAGAATACTCAGTGCTTGGGATGTCATGCAGGGGTAGAGCTCTTACCTACCTCACATGACGCCCTGAGGTAGTTCCCAAGAACATCACAGAAAAATCAACACACACCCATCAATGTTGAGTACCTACATTCATTCAATGCTGTCCATCTATGAAACATGGGTATCAAACATCCCTTGTGACAGATAAAATGGGGGCATTTAGATAAGGTGCCCAGTAGCACAGAAGGATCTCCAGGATTGGCACCTTGGTCTACCTGAGGATGATGCTCACATGTCTCCACTGGATTGACAGCTTCACTGAACTGTGTTCTAAATGCAAACTGGGAACAACATCTTCACTTTTGTTTGAGATAAAAACTGACCCACTGCTCCCTCCATCCTTGGGAGAATCAATGGCAGTTTTCACTGAGCTGTGATTCATTGTTTCTTATGGAAGACGGGAACCAAGTGCAGCTCTGCCACTTGGTGGGGTGATGACCTTCAGTAAGATTCTGTTTCCTTTTTACATTACTATGTTATTGGTGCATGAAGTACAAAGGAACAGCTGGGTTCGTGGTGGTACACACATGCACACAGCATAATCAGGTCTGTTTCACTGCTGGACACCCCCTCCCCCTTCCCCTTCCCTCCTTCTTCCCTCTTCTGGTTTATTTTTAAGACTCCACTGTCTCATCTATTTCCTTTTTTCTTTCCAGCTTCTGCATATGAGATAAAATGTACAACCCTTGACCTTCTGAGTCTTATTTATTTCACAAAACAAGATGTTCTTCGTTGAATTCATTTGACTGAAAAATGACATAATTTTGTAATTCTTTATGGCTGAATAAAGCTTCCTGGTGTATATATACCACATTTTGTATCCTCTCATCATTTGACAAGTTGTTTCCCTTAACTTGGTTATTGTGTCACTGGCATAACCAGGTTGTGCATGTACTGGTGTTTACTATGCTGACTGGAATTCTTTTGAGTAAATACCAAGCTGTGACAGAGCTGGGGCATATGATGGCTTTATTCTTAATGCTGAAGAATCTCCATTCCTAGCTCCATAGTCCTTGTGCTGAGTTATAATTCCATCAACAGTGCAAAGGTGCTCCTTTCTCCTGTGCCCTCACCAAATTTATTATTACACTTCACTCTTGACTTTCTAATTAGAGTGAGATAAAATCTATTTGCAGTTTTGATTTACATTTTCCTGATTGCTAAGGATATTGAACATTTTTTGACACATTTGTTGACCATCTGTATTTCTTCTTTTGGAAGATGTCTGTTTAATTCATTTGCCCACTTATTGTCTGGTGTATTTGGGTTTTTGGAGATGACTTTCTTTAAGTTATTTCTATGTTCTGTCAGAAGGGTAGCTGTTGAAGATTCTCTCCCATAATTTAGCATCTTTCTTCACATACTTGCTTCCATTGCTGTGCAGAACTTTTAATTTAATGTCTTTCCATTTGCTAATTTCTTGTTTTATTTCCTAAATTTTAGGAGTCTTATGGAGGAAGCCTGTGACTCTATGTTGGAGACTTGACCCTCTGATTTTCATAGCAGTTATAAAGTTTCTGGTCTTACTGTAGTTCTTTGGCCCACTCTGTGTGAATTTTCTATTAAGATGAAGTATAGGCATCTACTTCATCATGTTCCTGAGGAAACTCCTGGGTGACATGTTTGGAGAGTCCCAACAAAGGGACTAGACAGGAAGAACAGATTGTAGCCATACAGTCAGAGTCTCCCATGCCACCAGGGAGAACTGCAGACCTTACACAGCAGGCACTTGAGGGCACTGGGGATAACTGTGGTGAGCACAGCACTGTCTCAGGGATCACCCAGTGTTCTCCATTTATACAACAGGAACTTGGTTATCACCAGGAACAGGGTACTGCAATGCATAGATCACAGTAGGTCAGAGGGTGCTGGACTCTACTGTCCCTCAGTCATAGCCCTGGTCTAGGACAGTGCATGGACTGAAGTTCAGAACTGAGAATGGGCTTGGGTGACACTGTGCGATCCAGCAGAGAGCATGACTGGGTCACACCTGGTGACACATTTTGGACAGTGCTTCAGAGAAAATATATATTAGTGTCACTACAATCCTGACACAGGGACTCACTTTAATAGAGTAACCATTTTACCAAAATAACTGAAAAGTCACTTGTGAGAAGAGCAAATATAAATGGACAACACATATATAAAAAAATGTTAAGCATCCCTAGCAATCTCAGAAATGGAAACCAAAATGACATTGAGATTTCATCTCACTCTGCTCAGAAAGACAGTCATCAAGAACACAAATAATAAATGCTGGGGAGGATGTGGGGAAAGGGCACACTCACACTTTGTGGGTGGAACTGCAACTTAGTACAACCACTCAGGAAAGAACTATGGAGATTCCCCCGAAGACTAGGAATGGAACCCCCATGTGACCCAGCAATCCCACTCCTTGGCATTTATCCATCTCTAAAGTCAGAATACTGTAGTGATGCAGCCACATCAACGTACACACCAGCAGAACTCACAAGAACCCAGTTTTGGAACTAGCTCAGGTACCCATCAACAGGTAAACAGGTTAAGGAAATGTGGTGTATACACACAGAGGAGTATTACTAAATCATAACAAAAGATGAAATTATGGCATTTCCAGGAATTAGATGGAACTGGAGAATGTCATGCTGAGTGAAATCAGACAACTGAGAAAGTGAAGGGTGAAAAGTTTTGGCTCATATGGAGAACCAAGATCAAAGTAGAGTTGAGAAGTGTATGTGTGGCAGGTGCTCTGGTATCATAAAGATAGAGGGAATATCAGTGGAGAATAAGAAGAAGATGAGGGGGCAGGAGGGACCAGAGATGAGAAAATGGAGAGTAGAGTGGACAAATTCATGCAGTGTGCATTATAAATACAGCACAGTGGGCTCCACCTCAATGCATCTCTATAAAGCATAAGTGCATAAATAGTAGTGGATAGAGGAGGGAAAAGTGGGGGAGGAACATCACAGCCACTGGGGACGGAAGTGGATCAAATTATATTCCATGCATGTGAGGAACTAATGTGACTCCATTTTTGAAAAACCAGCCTCTACCTCCAAAACCCTGTCCAAGGAAGGCGACGTGACCCTTATCCTTGGAGAAACCCAAAGAGCCTTTCTAGGCACATACCCACCCTGCTGAGTTGTTGGTCTCTAAATAATAGGAGAGGTCTGAGGCGCCAGGTGTCCCTGACTCATTTAGGGTAGATGAGGACCCATAGCAACCCCCTAGCAACCACCAATCAGCATGAGACAGGGAACATACCTGGGATGCCAGGTGACCCCCAATGGTTTGTGGGGGTTGATAACATGTTGGGAAACCATGTAGTTTAGCACATCCACTATTGTGGCTTAAACCAATCAGTTCAAAGGAATCCCCCTGTTGTACTAACCCATCAACCCTACCCAACTTGTTCCCGCCAGTGAATGTGCTAATCAATGTTAAGAGTTGTTGTTTGAGTTTCCCATGGTATGGAATGATTTGCTGTGTGATGTTGTGATGCATAGAATAGCCCCCAAATGCTGTAAAATCTCACTGAACAAAGGACGGGGGCTCACTCCATGGGACTGTTGTGTCGGGAACTGTGTGATTCCAGGCTCGAGCTTGCAATAAAGACTCTTGTGGGATTGCATTGTATTCAGTTCCTGGAGTTCTATTGGGGTCCCATGAATCTGGCATTTCACGTGCATGATTGTGTCAAAATGAAGCCACCTGAGAGCTTTCCGCATGCCCAACTCTCTGGGGGTACTGGAGGCTGGGACAGTCTGGATGCCCTGGTGCAGGTCCGGGCCCCGCCCCTCCCCCAGTGGTGGCGGTGGCTGCGGCTGGTGGTGGTGGTGGCGGCCGGCGGACTGGGAGCTTGCAGAGTCCTAGTGCCTGGCTCCCGCGCCACAGGATCAGTTTATTTTTGGAAATCAAGTGCAGTATTAAAAAGAAAACAAACCACACTACATTATTGGAAACCATTTCTACTGATCTTATTACATTTTTAAATTTATGATTTGATTTGAATATTATCATGGGAGGAGCTGTGAGTGCTGGGGAAGATAATGATGACTTAATTGATAACCTTAAAGAAGCTCAGTATATCCGTACTGAAAGAGTGGAGCAAGCCTTCAGAGCAATTGATTGTGGAGATTACTATTTGGAAGGCTACAGAGACGATGCTGACAAAGACTTAGCCTGGAAGCATGGAAACATACACTTGTCAGCACCTTGCATTTATTCTGAAGTTATGGAAGCATTGAAACTTCAACCAGGATTATCTTTTCTTAACCTGGGAAGTGGAACTGGATATTTAAGTACAATGGTGGGCTTAATTTTAGGTCCTTTTGGAATAAATCATGGGATTGAGCTTCATTCAGATGTGGTGGAATATGCCAAGGAAAAACTGGAGAGCTTAAATCAAAAATAGTGATAGCTTTGATAAATCTGAGTTCTGTGAACCTGCATTTGTGGTTGGTAATTGCCTCCAGATAGCATCTGACAGTCATCAGGATGATCGAATTTATTGTGGAGCTGGAGTTCAGAAAGACCGTGAAAATTACATGAAAATATCACTAAAAGTTGGAGGCATACTACTTATGCCTATAGAGGATCAGTTAACACAGATTATGGGAACTGGACAAAATACTTGGGAAAGTAAAAATATTCTTGCTGTTTCATTTGCTCCACTTGTACAACCGAGTAAGAATGATAATGGCGAACCAGACTCTGTGGGACTCCCTCCCTGTGCTGTCAGGAATCTACAGGACTTGGCTCGTCTTTACATTCGGCGCACACTTAGAAATTTCATAAATGATGAGATGCAGGCCAAGGGGATTCCTCAAAGGGCTCCACCTAAGAGGAAAAGAAACAAGTTATATTTTTTTTTTCCCACTATGATTCACTCTGATGAAACAGAGAGGTGGGAGGGAAAGGGAGTGAGAAGGGAAATTGCATGGAAATGGAAGGCGATCCTCAGGGTTATACAAAATGTCATATAAGAGGAAAGGAGGGGCAAGACAAGATAATACAAATGGAAGAAATGATTTACAGTAGAAGGGGTAGAGAAAGAAAAGGGGAGGGGAGGGGAGGGGAGGGGAGGGGGGACAGTAGAGAATAGGACAGACAGCAGAATACATCAGACACTAGAAAGGCAATATGTCAAGCAATGGAAGGGAAACTGATATGATACAGCAATTTGTATATGGGGTAAAAGGGGGAGTTCATAATCCACGTGAATCAAACTGTGTAATATGATGTATTATGAACTATGTAATGTTATGAACGACCAATAAAAAAAAAAAAAAGAGTGGGAAAAAAAAACAAACTATTCTAAAGTTAAAAAAAAAAAAAAAATAAAATGTACAATGTAATATATTTACTACATAGTGTTAACATGGATCATGCATTTTTTAATGGGAAAAATTTGAAATTACCATTTATTACCACCAGCATCATATTAAAACAGTTGCTCAGATTTTCTTATGGAAACTCAAATCATTGTATAGTGAAAGACTGTTATCTCTTTACTAAGATTCAAATATTGTTTCAAAAATCTCAGCTCTAGTAATTCCACATATCTAAAACACTTGTTTGGAGTGGGCACCTAACTCAGTGGTGGACCCCTTGACTAGCATGTGTGAAGCCCTGGGTTCTGTGCTCAGAACCACAAAGACAATAACAAGCAATTGTTTGAAATGATCTAGACACGAAATTGCCCCCAATCATTTTAGTAATGTGAAAGAAAATTTACCCTCATGGCTGGGAAATGGAATGGGGGACTCTAAATTTTTTCTTAGATAATTATTAAACTTTTATTAAGAAATTCCCCATCTCATTTCTAAGAAAAAAATCAGTTTTATGCTTTTGTTATCTGTTACAAATATTCATTTAATTCTTGAGTTGTTTCAGAAGTTTAATCATGAATTCCTGGTACCCACATATTTTTATCTAGAAAACCTAGGAGGAGTTTTCATCTTGTCTGATTCCCCGCTCCCATTTTTTAAAAAAATTCTTGTTATTTGAGCTGGTGCCAGATGCGTAAAAATACACATTTTTTTTTTGTTGTTGATGCTCTTACCCATTTAGTAAAATTTTTGTTAAGGATATATTTGAAGATGGACATTTTCATATTGTCTTTCATTCTGTTGACCTTAGCAAAATATATAGTAGATTTTCATGATCACTGCTTATTTTTTTTTTTTTGCCATTGAACTGTATCTTTTGTGTTCTTAAATGCATTTATTTTACAGGTATGATTTTATCTTTGACTTTAAATAAAGAGGTAGAAATAAAATATGAAAATTCAAGTGAGAGCCTTCTTATCTATTATGCAAATATATTGGAATAAGAATATTTTGGGTTTGTGTTTTTAATGAACTCATATTTACTTGATTATAGAAAATTATGCTTTTATCAGTAGAGAAGTAGCAAATGAAGATGAAATAGAAGTAAATGAATGTAATGGGGAATATCATGGAATTTTATAGATAGATAAAACATTAGATGTCATCGAATTGAGGCATTTGATTTTGCAAATAAGAAAGTAGGCCTAGAGTGGTGGCATGTTTTGCTAGTTATATAGCTAGTTGGAGAAAGGGCTTGAAATAGTATTCAGCATTAGCGAAATCCCAAGATTCTGGCAATGATACCATAACTACTGAGAAGCTAATTTAAATCTGTATGGCTTACTGGTTGATACACGTGGTTCTGATATTAATAAAAAAATTAAAATAGCATACATAGTGATTACAATAAAATACAAAGCGCGTATTGATTTCTAGCTGTTTGAGATAATAAAATTGAAACAAAGCCTGTTGAATCATTGGAAGACTTGGAAAGTCATTTTAAATAAAAAATCACATATAATTAAGCATCAAAAAAAAAAATGAAGCCACCTATGATGTGTCACCACAATGCTCCACTAACCATCAGAAAGCTCACCATTTTACTCTGTCGCCTGGGTGGTGTCCACACTTCCTCATTGAACTCATGGGATTGGTGGGATGATGCAACTGGCGACACCTATTAAGTGTGCACAGTGCTTTAGACACATGTCACCACTCCATAACTACTGAGCGCTCACAGGGTCACGTGATTGCCATAACTCTCGAGAATTTCTTGGCAATCCTGTAATGAAACAAAACTCAGGAAAGAGTTTCCCCTTTTATAAAAGGTAGCTCTTTTGTCTTTTTTTTAATTAGTTGTTCAAAACATTACAAAGCTCTTGACATATTATATTTCATGCATTAGATTCAAGTGGGTTATGAACTCCCATTTTTACCCCGTATGCAGTTTGCAGTATCACATCGGTTACACATCCACGTTTTTACATATTGCCATACTAGTGACTAATGTATCCTGCTACCTTTCCTATCCCCTACTATCCGCCCTCCCCTCCCCTCCCCTCCCATCTTCTCTCTCTACCCCATCTACTGTAATTCATTTCTATCCCTTGTTTTGTTTTGTTTCGTTTTTCCTTTCCCTCACATCCTCTTATATGTAACAATGAGGGTCTCCTTCCATTTCCATGCAATTTCCCTTCTCTCTCCCATTCCCTCCCACCTCTCATCCCTGTTTAAAGTTAATCTTTTTCTCATGCTCTTCCTCTCTGCTCTGTTCTTAGTTGCTCTCCTTATATCAAAGAAGACATTTTGCATTTGTTTTTTAGGGATTGGCTAGCTTCACTTAGCATAATCCGAATTAATGCCATCCACTTCCCTGCAAATGCCATGATTTTGTCATTTTTTAGTGCTGAGTAATACTCCATTGTGTATAAATGCCACTTTTTTAATCCATTCATCTATTGAAGGGCATCTGGGTTTGTTCCACAGTCTAGGTACTGTGAATTGTGCTGCTATGAACGTCGATGTAGCAGTATCCCTAAGTTCTTCAGGGAATAGTCCAAGAAAGGCAATAGCTGGGTCAAATGGTGGTCCCAAATCCAGCTTTCCCAGGAATCTCCATACTGCTTTCCATATTGGTCGCACCAATTTGCAGTCCCACCAGCAATGTACAAGTGTACCCTTTTCCCCACGTCCTCGCCAGCACTTGTTGTTGTTTGACTTCATAATGGCTTCCAATCTTACTGGAGTGAGATGGTATCTTAGGGTGGTTTTGATTTGCATTTCCCTGACTGCTAGAGATGGTGAGCATTTTTTCATGTACTTGTTGATTGACTGTATGTCCTCCTCTGAGAAGTGTCTGTTCAGGTCCTTGGCCCATTTGTTGATTGGGTTATTTGTTTTCTTCTTTTTTATTTATGAAATTTATTTTCTTATATAAATTATGTATTTCTCTAGGCAGACAGCCTTCACCTTATTGCACTAATAGCACATCTGTAATACCAAGCTACAGGACAAGTCTTAACAAGAGGTTTGTTTTCTTCAAAGTAGCACTTGTCTACCAGGCACTGTAGAAGACAGGGATGAAAAAGAAGCCAGGACCTGCTCAGGAGGTGAAGGGTTGGGCTGGGCAGGGGGCAACGGATACCCTTCTGATAATTGCTTTTCTCCCAGGAAGGGGAACATGCAAGGCTTACACATGGATTCCAGGACTAGGGGAAGAGTCAGAAGGCTGAGAAGCCCAATGCAACACTGCAACTCAGTTCCCTGTGTTTGAGGGAAACAGGGACTCACCTTTCACTCATTTTGTAACAAATCACTCTGGCCAAGGTGATGCTTTGGAGAAAATACAGTATAGGGGTCATCAGATTTTGAATTAGCAGCAATTAAGAACAGGCCACGTACTGCCACAGTGAAGTGGATGTCATCCTGGCACCAGGGACCTGAAAGCTGTGTATCCTAGGAGAAGGTGCTGTTTAAGACCCAAAGCTGGCTCTATAGAGTCTCTTAACCTAATGAAGCTGGGACCTCAAACTGCTCCTTAGGCTCAGATGGCTCTATGACCATACTAGTTCACAAAGTTCTTATGTTGGGTCTTCCAACCATTGGTCAAAGCTGTAATGAGACTGAGTCTATAGGCAGAGTGAAGGGGATGCCTGAGTAGGAAGAGGGAGGCTCAAGGGGGGAAAGGGAAGGTCAGTGGGCAGTGACTGAAACATGATTAGGTCCTCCTTGCAGATGGAGGCTGGGCTGACAAGGAAGTGGGGTTGGAAGGAGCTGCAAGCTCCTAGAGCTCCCTCACTCTGCCTTTGTACTATACTGAAGACAAGTTGCTCACATACTCTAAAGCACATTCTTGATAACAGGAGTAGGGGTTTGTGGGGGAAAGCGGCAATTTGGTATTAGGCAAGAGCCACATTAAGCCTTCACGAGGGCAGCCACCACAGCCTTGGCATTGAGACTGCGGAGATCACAGTAGGTCTGGCCAGTGCCCACAAAGACGATGGGTTTGCTTGTGATGTATGTCATAGAACTAGCAGCTCCCACCTTGTCATCAATGGTGTCAAATTTGGTAAGGACAATGCCATCAATGAGCCGAGGTGTTTGAGCCATAGAATGGTCAGCCA
This sequence comes from Urocitellus parryii, assembly GCF_045843805.1. Lineage (NCBI taxonomy): Eukaryota > Metazoa > Chordata > Mammalia > Rodentia > Sciuridae > Urocitellus > Urocitellus parryii. The sequence continues at coordinate 8,316,322 of NC_135545.1, forward strand.
AGGCTCTATTGAATTTGACCAGCTGGTCCACGGCTTCATTGCCTACTAAGGCCTCCCCCACAAACAGCACCAAGTCAGGTGTATTGACAGTAATGAGTTTGGCCAGGGCAGTCATCAGGGGAGCATTGTCTTGCATGCGGCCAGCCGTGTCCACCAGTACCACATCAAAGCCTTGGTTACGTGCAAAGGCAATGGCTTCCATGGCAATACCAGCAGCATCCTTGCCATAGCCCTTTTCAAACAACTGCACCATCGTGCGGCCACCATGCTTTTCTGGGGGATGTAGGGCAGTCAGACGCCGGGTATGTGTTCTCAGCTGCTCCACAGCCCCAGCACGAAATGTGTCACAGGCAGCAATGAGAACACTGAAGCCATTCTCTAACAGCCAGAAGGATATCTTGGCAAGATTAGCAGACTTCCCCACTCCATTAACACCACAGAAGGTGACAACATAAGGGCGCTGGCAACGCTGGGCATCCATGATATCCCGGAGCATGTCGACTCGACGCTGCGGCTGCAGAATCTGCACCAGAGACTCCTGTAGAGCTTGCTTGACTGTGGAAGTCACCGTGCTGAATGTCCCCATCACCTTCCCTTCTAACTTGTTGGCAACAGATTCACAGAGCTGGACGGCAATGTCTGCAGCCACATTCTTAGCAATGAGATGATCACGCATCTTGTCCAGCACAGATTCCATGTCTTCACGACTCAAGCTCTTGGAACCCACAAGGCCCTTCAGCATCCCAAACATGCCACCCAGAGTTCCCTTGGTAGCACTAGGTTTGGTGGAGTTTTGAGCGGCCCCTTCATCATCTGAAGCTGCCCCCCAGGCCCAGTCCCTCGAATCAAGTTGATGTCCTCAGACAGGGCAGCCTCTGGAGTTCCATGGGTGGTAGGAGTGCTATGATCCAAGACTTCCTTGTTAGCACAGCCACCTAGTTCCCACACCCGGGGGGCTTTTTTGCCCTTCTCTTTGGGAGCATCTGACTTCATGGACTTGCTGGATTTGTCCATACCCCTCCCATGCTTCTGAATGAACTCTTCTCTCTTCCTGCATATCAGCTCCTCTTTAGAAAGTTCTACTCCATTCTCGGCCCCCACTGAGAGACCTGACTTTTCTGCAGGGGCTGCTTTGCTGGTAGCCAAAAGGCCATCAGAACCTTCCTTCTTGGTCCCCCCTTTTTTTTTTTTTGCTGTTCTTTGCTTTTTCCTTGGGCTTTTCCCCCCGTGTTTCAATCATGGACCTTACAGTTTTCTTAGCCTTTTCAGAATCTTCATATTTCTTCATGGTAGTGGGAGCGCGGATCTTACTGCTCTCCTCAGCTTCGCGAAGAAGCCGCAGGAAGTCATTTTGGAAATCAAAAGTGCCATTCAACAGACTTAAAGCACTTTGCTGTTGGATCTCTGTGCGGTACTTGTCTCGAAACAGCCGGTGCACATCATCTATCAATTTGTCTACATACGTCAGTGTTAGAATCTTCTGAAAACCAACCACAAACACCAGCTCAAACTGGTTGTCCAGTTTATACTTGAGTGTGAGGGCTTCATGGGTGAAGGAGTTGTTACCTCCCTGCTCCTGCAGCAGCACGGAACGAATCAACGCGTTAACGGGCCCGGTGCATGAGTCGCTCACGCCCTGGAAGCACCAGAGCACGAGCCCGCCCTTGGAGAAAATGGTGAAGAAGACGAGCATGGCGGCAGCTGGAGAGGAGCTGGGGCCGGCACCGGGAACTCGGCCGCTATCACCGCCGCTTCCTGCTGTGCCCTTGTTTTCTTATTGTTTAATTTTTTGAGTTCTTTGTATACTCTGGATATTAGGGCTCTATCTGAAGTGTGAGGAGTAAAGATTTGTTCCCAGGATGTAGGCTCCCTATTTACCTCTCTTATTGTTTCTTTTGCTGAGAAAAAACTTTTTAGTTTGAGTAGGTCCCATTTGTTGATTCTTGTTTTTAACTCTTGTGCTATGGGTATCCTATTAAGGAATTTGGAGCCCGACCCCACAATATGTAGATCGGAGCCAACCTTTTCTTCTATCAGATGCGGAGTCTCTGATTTGATATCAAGCTCCTTGATCCATTTTGAGTTAACTTTTGTGCATGGTGAGAGAAAGGGATTCAGTTTCATTTTGTTGCATATGGATTTCCAGATTTCCCAGCATCATTTGTTGAAGATGCTATCCTTCCTCCATTGCATGCTTTTAGCCCCTTTATCAAATATATGAGAGTTGTAATTTTGTGGATTAGTCTCTGTGTCCTCTATTCTGTACCATTGGTCCACCCACCTGTTTTGGTACCAGTACCATGCTGTTTTTGTTACTATTGCTCTGTAGTACAGTTTGAAATCTGGTATCGCTACACCTCCTGATTCACACTGCCTGGTTAGAATTGCTTTTGCTATTCTGGGTATTTTGTTTTTCCATATGAATTTCATGATTTCTTTATCTATTTCTACAAGAAATGTCGTTGGGATTTTGATTGGCATTCCATTAAACCTATAGAGAACTTTTGGTAATATCGCCATTTTGATGATGTTAGTTCTGCCTATCCATGAACAGGGTATATTTTTCCATCTTCTAAGATCTTCTTCAATTTCTCTTTTTAGGGTTCTGTAGTTTTCATGGTATAAATCTTTCACCTCTTTTGTTAGGTTGATTCCCAAGTATTTTATTTTTTTTTTTTTTGAGGATATTGTGAATGAGGTGGTTTTCCTCATTTTCATTTCAGAAGATTTGTTGCTTATATACAGGAATGCTTTTGATTTATGTGTGTTGATTCTATATCCTGCCTCTTTGCTGAATTCATTTATTAGCTCTAGTATTTTCTTTGTAGACCCTCTTGGGTCTTGAAGGTATAAAATCATATCATCCACAAATAGTGATAATTTAAGTTCTTCTTTTCCTATTTTTATGCCTTTAATTTCTTTTGTCTGTCTAATTGCTCTGGCTAGTATTTCTAGAACTATATTGAATAGAAGTGGTGAGAGAGGGCATCCCTGTATTGTTCCAGACCCAACAATATGCTGCTTTCAGGAGACTCATCTGACAGAAAAAGACATTCACAGGCTGAAAGTGAAAGGTTGGGAAAAATCATACCATTCATATGGTCCTCAGAAGCAAGCAGGAGTGGCCATACTCATACCGAATAAAATCAACTTCAAACCTAAGTTAATCAAAAGGGATAAAGAAGGACACTATATACTGTTAAAAGGAACCATTCACCAAGAAGACATAACAATTATCAATTTGTATGCACCAAATAATGGTGCTGCAACGTTCATAAAACAAACTCTCCTCAAGTTCAAGAACCAAATAGACCACAACACAATAATTATGGGTGAATTCAACACACTGCTCTCACCATTGGACAGATCCTCCAAACAAAAGCTGAATAAAGAAACTATAGAACTCAATAACACAATTAATAACCTAGACTTAACTGACATATATAGAATATATCAACCATCATCAAGAGGGTATACGTTCTTATCAGCAGCACATGGATCCTTCTCAAAGATAGACCATGTATTATGCCATAGGGCAACTCTTAGTAAATATAAAGGTGTGGAGTTAATACCATGCATCTTATCTGATCATAATGAAGTGAAACTGGAAATCAATGATAAAAGAAGGAAGGAAAAATCCTGCATCACCTGGAAAATGAACATTATGTTACTGAATGGGTTACAGAAGACATAAAGGAGGAAATAAAAAAATTCTTAGAGATAAATGAAAATACAGACACAACATATCGGAATCTATGGGACACAATGAAAGCAGTTTTAAGAGGGAAATTCATTGCCTGGAGTTCATTCCTCAAAAAAAGAAAAAACCAACAAATAAATGAGCTCACACTTCATCTCAAAACCCTAGAAAAGGAAGAGCAAAACAACAGCAAATGCAGCAGAAGGCAAGAAATAATTAAAATTAGAGCGGAAATCAATGAAATTGAAACAAAAGAAACCATGGAAAAAAATTGACAAAACTAAAAGCTGGTTCTTTGAAAAAATAAATAAGATGGACAGAGCCTTAGCCATGCTAACTAAGAGAAGAAGAGAGAGAACTCAAATTACTAACATACAGGATGAAAAAGGCAATATCACAATAGACAGTACAGAAATACAGAAGATAATTAGAAATTATTTTGAAGCCCTATATTCCAATAAAATAGAAGACAGTGAAGATATCAATAAATTTCTTAAGTCATATGATTTGCTCAGATTGAGTCACGTAGGTACACACAATTTAAACAGACCAATAACAAAGGAGGAAATAGAAGAAGCCATCAAAAGACTTCCATCAAAGAAAAGCCCGGGGCCAGATGGGTATACAGCAGAGTTTTACAAAACCTTTAAAGTAGAGTTAATTCCAATACTTTTCAAGTTATTTCAGGAAATAAAAAAGAAGGAGCTCTTCCAAATTCATTCTATGAGGCCAACATCACCCTTATCCCGAAACCAGAAAGAGACACTTCAAAGAAAGAAAACTACAGACCAATATCTCTAATGAACCTAGATGCAAAAATCCTCAATAAAATTCTGGCGAATCAGATACAAAAGCATATCAAAAAAATTGTACACCATGATCAAGTAGGATTCATCCCTGGGATGCAAGGCTGGTTCAATATAAGGAAATCAATACACATTATTCATCACATCAATAGACTTAAAGATAAGAACCATATGATCATCTCGATAGATGCAGAAAAAGCATTCGACAAAGTACAGCATCCCTTTATGTTCAAAACACTAGAAAAACTAGGGATAACAGGAACTTACCTCAACATTGTAAAAGCTCTCTATGCTAAGCCTCAGGCTAGCATCATTCTGAATGGAGAAAAACTGAAGGCATTCCCTCATTGGTCTTGATGTGCACAGTGTTCTGTCTGTCCAGAGCACATGTGCCCCTGCAACTTTGCCTGCTTCAGTTCCTCTCTGCCTTGAGCCAGGTGAATACTCATGCCCCGACTCTTGGTCATTCTCCCCAGGATGCACACAGCAGTTTGTGACCACAAGATTTAGATTCAGTGTCCACAGCTCCTAGTTCAACACACAGTGCTCAGTCTATAGATTCTCCCAGGAATCAGCAGGAAGAGTGGAAAGTTTTTTGTTCCTGATCATCGACATCTACATGGAACCCCATTGCCTTCAATGTGGGGTTTACGTCATGGATCAGCTGGTTTTCCTTGTAGCTGACAGAAGCCCATGGGAACTGACAAAAATGTAGGTGCATCTTTCAGCATTCCTGGAATCAGTAGGTGGCTATTTATGGGCCCCCTGGATAGGTGTGTTGCATGAACATGTGGAGCTGTTGGTCCCTGTGTCCCCTGGGCACTGAGAGTGCTCTACCAAGGATGAAAGAGAGCTTCCATGGATCTTTGATGTGGTAGATATGAAGATTCTCTCATCTCAGTCCCTAAATTCTGACACCATGCATCCCACTCCCACATGTTAATCAGAAGGAAAGGGAGGACTGGACCCTGGAGTCAGTGACAGTCCACCCCTCTGTCTCCTGACTTTGAAGCAGGTTCTTGTCCTTTAGAGTCAAGGAGTCTTCCATCCACAGATCCACAAAGTCCTTCCAGGCTATTATTTTTACACTGTATCTATTGATTTCATGTAAAATTTCTATATTGAAAACTCTTCAAAACACGTTTAAACAAAAAAAAATGGCTTTCTTCAGGCCCCAGACATTCCTCAGTGGGTTATTTTGCAGCACTTGCTATGGGGTCCTGCCTGTAAACTCATGCTCAGATCCTGATCCTTTTGTTCCCTGCATGATTGCTAAATTGCTCAATGCAAAGAAACTTTGATCACCAGTCACAATTTCGTTTTATCACCAAGTTAATTTGACAACAAGGAAAGTTAATGATTCTTTTGACTTTACTTCAAAGTCCAGTCTCCCAGTACCTCTCCCAACATCCAGTGGTGGCTACAGCTGGAAAACCTGCACCTGGCACAGAGAGCTCATCACCATGACAGATGGCTACTTGTGGTTTGAAGGGATACGTTTCCCTGTGATTGGTTACAGCTATGAAGTTTTGAAAGAAGCATGTGCTCAGTTTATGATAAAGGATGAAGACACTGTATTGGTGACCTACCCCAAATCAGGTAAGGAAACAGGACGGGGACCATCAATGGGAAAGGCAATGGCTGCATTCCTCACTTACTAAGCAGATGGATGGCCTCCCCTCTCCATGCCAGGGACCCCTGCTTTGGGGAAGAAGGGGGCAGTGCCCAAGGCCTCTTGCATCCAGACTAGGACAGAGTGACTAAGTGCTCAGCGGGGTCATCTGAGGTATTATAGGGATATATAGGAGTGAATCATAAGCAGATTTGGGCATTTGTGTGGTGGCACAGGAGAAGGGGGTGGAAGAGGGTGACCCGTGAAGACCTATTGGTGAAATACCAGCTCAACAGGAATGAAAATTTGGAATGGAGGTCATGTGGTGGAGGGGTACTGTAGAGCAGGAGGGTCAGCGTGGACTTGGAAAGAGCCTGGAAAATTCAAGGGACTGAAAGGACAGGTGTCATGCACCTACAGGAGAGGGACATGGAGCAGGATCAATGAAAACTGGGCGAGGATTGGGACCAATGACCTTTGATGGGACACAAGGTTGTAAAGTCAAGGGAAGTTGGGACATATTAGAAGGATCTCAGCCAAGAGCCAAGGGTTGGAAGCATCCAAAAATCCACTGGTAGTTTAACGCATAAACAAAATGTGGGGAGTTGATACAATGGAGTAAGATTCAGCCTTAACCAGGACGACAGGCTGACTCCTCCTACAATATATTCAATACTGGGACCAATGCTAAGTGCAGTCTGATGGGCACAAGAGGACAAATAGTACAGGAATCCATGGGGCAAAGTGTAGTCAAGTTCATAGAAACAGAGAGCCCTATGGTGGGTTCCAGGGCCTGAAAGATGGAATTAGTAGGGAAATGTTGTTAAGGAGCAGAGAGTTTCAGTTTTTCAAGACAAAAAGCTTCTGGACATTGGCTTAGCAAAAGCAGGAACATGCTGAACACTGCTCAGCACCACCCCATGGCATGCTTAAAATGGGCAGAGGGTAAAGTGCATGTTATGTATTTTATCATAAGTTTTGTTCACAAGGCAGGATGAAGTGAGTGACCATCACTTTTCCTTTTTTATCTAGGAACCAACTGGTTGATTGAAATTCTCTGCCTGATTCACTGCCATGGTGATACCAAGTGGATTCGATCTGTGCCCATCTGGGAACGGTCACCCTGGATAGAGACAGATGTGGGTTACAATCTTTTAAATGAGAGAGAAGGCCCGGGTCTCATGTCCTCTCACCTCCCCTTCCATCTCTTCCCCAAGTCTTTATTCACTTCCAAGGCCAAGGTCAGTGCCTAATGTTCAGCCCATGCTTTCCCTTCCATGTGCCTAGGTTAACCCTGCAGATCTGCTGGGGCGAGTGCTCACTGGGTAGATTGGTGAGACTGGGATTCCCAGATATTATTTAGGTTCATGTGGCCACAACCAGACCACACTTGAGTGCAAGGATGTGGACCATTGAGCACATTAGCCTCAGCTGAATTCAGGGGTAATATGACTGGCTGAAGCTAGAATCTTAGAAAACCACATTCCATGTGTAACCAGAATTATAACTGCATCTGCACTGGAGTGTCCCAATTTACAGCTCTTACAGATGTCCGCCAATACTCCCCCAATCACAGCCTCCTGCCAGGTACGAGGAAGCACTCAAGTCAGTGTTTCCCATATGTGGGGAGCAGACCTGCATACACTGATGAATGCTCACATCCAGGGGACTGCTAGGAGTCGTGGCTAGCTAGGTAATGACGCCAGCCCTCTGCACGTCACTGTGCTCTGTGATCAGCAGCCTCTCCAGCCTCCCCATGGCTGATGGGTGATCAGCACAGACAGTGGATATCCAAGATCTAACATGCCAAAGACTATATTTAGGACGATCCTTTCTTAAACTTGACTTCTGAATTCTTTCATGTATTAAGTTTAATTGATGCCAAGATCCTAGAATAATAACCAAGTGTCTTGGAAATGTCAGGAAACGCCTAATAGTGAGTCCCATTTGCATGTCTCCTGTTGGATTCCATTGGCCTCTGCCTGAGTAACTGAGGCCTGTGAAGACATAAGTCCTTCAATAACAACTCCAAGAAAGTTGGTGCAAATACAAAGTTAGTTTCGAATGATTAAGTACCAAGTGGTGTGTGTGTGTGTGTGTGTGTGTGTGTGTGTTCAGTAATCTTAAACAAGAGCCTCCTCATGTGAACAAACATACACAGTTGGTCAACTATCATGCAGAGCAGGTGTACAACATTTCTATAATCCAAAAATTCTCCCCAGTCCCTGTCTACCACCAGTGCCCACCACCTGAGGGCAATACTCCCTAGACTTACAGCCACAGATTACTTTTGCTTATTCCTGAATTTTCTATAATGCATGCATGCTGTCTGGACGTCATACATGTGAGACTTGTCGATGGTCTTGAGTGTGAGAATGCTGTATGTGCTATGAATCTGAATATTGCATAATTTATTAATCCAGTGTGCTATTAGTGATCATCGTGGGAAAGCACACACACCCCTCACCACTTACCATTTAACACTTTCCAGCAGCTTCCCAGGATGAGTAGACAAGTATTCCAGAGAGAAGAGCCAAGGTCTTCCTCCTCTCCTCCTGGCATATGACCATGTAATAGGAACTTTAAGATGTGTATTTGGTGAATGAACGCTGTAACTAATTTAGTAAAGGAACCCACAGGTTTAATAAAGATTAAGGAAGAACTGCCCAGGGAAAGATCAAAATCAAGGTGGGGAAATGACTGACTGAGACTGATTTTTATTTTTCTCATTTTCCCTAAATTTAAGGTGATATATGTCATGAGAAATCCCAAAGATGTTCTTGTGTCAGGTTATTATCATTGGAGTATGACAAAACTATGTAAGCAACCAGAGTCACTGGAACAGTATTTTCAATATTTCATCCAAGGAAATGGTGAGTGTTTTTCCCATATAGGTCTGTGTCGTCTACTCTGCTGGTCTTTTTCCTATTTTGTGGTATACCTATTTTATTAATCTTCTGCACACTTTCCACATATGAGAGAAAGCAGACAACCCTTGACTCTGGGAGTCTGGTTTATTTCCATCAGCATGCTGGTCTCCAGTTCCATCCATTTTCCTGTAAATGACATAATTTAGTTCTTCTTTATGACTGAGTGATATCCATTATGTGTATGAACCACATTCTCTGTATCCATTCATCAGTCAGTGGACACCAAGGCTGTCCCAGAGCTCAGCTGCGGGGAGTTGAACTGCTATCCACCTGGGGGGCATGTGTTGCTATAGTGTGCTGACTTTGTTGTGATGGATCCAAGGAGCTCTATGATTAGGGCACATGCTGGCTCCATTCCTAGTCTTTTGAGGAAACTTCAGAGTGATTTCCATGGTGTTGAACTAATATCCAATCCCAAGAGTGTGTATGTGCTCCTTTTCACTCAATCCCTCCCAGTGTTTATTACTATTTGTGTTCTTGAAGATTTCCATTGCAACTGGAGTGAGACATGATCTTTGTGTAGTTTCTATTTGCTTTTCTCTGGTTGTTAAAAACGTTGAAATTATTTTCATAAAATTGTTGGCCATTTTATTTCTTCTTTTGAGAAATGATTGTGATTGGCCCATTTCTTGATTTGATATTTGGTTTTTGGTGTTAAGATTTTGTTTCTTATCCAAATCAATAAATTGGCTAAGAAACTGAACAGGAACTTTTCAGTGGAAGATATACAAACAATGAACAAATACATAAAAAAGTTCAACATCTCCAGTAACAGAGAAATGCAAATTAAAACTACTCTAAGATTCCATCTCACTCCAGTCAGAATGTCAATTTTCAAAAATACAAGCAACAAGAAGTGTGGTAGGATGTGGTAAGGGGAAATGGCATACTCATACATTGCTGGTGGCACTGCAACTTGGTGCAACCACTCTGGAAAGCAGTATGGAGATTCCTTAGAAGACTTGGAGTGGAACCACATTCGACCCAGCTATTCCACTCCTTGGTCTTTACCCAGAGGAGTTGAAATCAGCAGAATCTAGTGACACAGCCACTCCAGTATGTATACCAGCTCAATTCACAATAGCTAAACTTGGAAGCAACCTAGATGCCCTTCAATAGATGAATGGATAAAGAAGCTGTGGCACTTATACACAATGGACTATTACTCAGCATTAAGAGAGAATAAATCGTAGCATTTGCAGGTAAATGGATGGAGTTTTAGAATATCATGCTATGCAAAGAAAGCCAATCCTAAAAACAAAGGCCAAATGTTCTCCGTGATAAGTGGACCCTGAACCAAAAGGGACAAGGGCAGTGGTCAAGGGAAGAATAGAGGAAATTTGATTGGGGAAAGCAGGGGAGGAGACATGGGGGCAGGAAAGACAGTGGAATGAGATGGACATCATTACCCTAATTCCATGTGGGATGCAGATGTGGTGGGACTCTACATGATGCACAACCAGGGAAATGAAATGTTGGGCTCCGTTTGTGTCCAATGAATCAAAATGCATTCTACTGTATGTATAACTAATTAGAAGAAAGAAATACTTGTAATAATAATAACATTATTTTTGAGTTCTTTTATGCTCTGGATGTTAATCTTCTGTCAGAAAATTAGCTGGAAAAGGTTTTGCTCCCTTCTGTGAGACCTCTCTCTCTGTCTCGCCTCCTCACTGTGTGGAAGCTTTTCAACTTGAGCCTCTCCATTTATCAACTCCTGGTTTTCTTTCCTGAACACTAGGAGTCTTATAGAAGTAACACTTGCACCTACAGGTCGGAGGATAGGCACTACGATTTCCACTAGTGGTTACAGTGTTTATGGTCTAATTCCTGATTTTTGATCCACTTGGAGTTGATTTTTCTGCAGGATTTGGCTTCATTCTTCTACCTGTAGATGTTCAGTTTTCCAAGCAGAATTTATTAAATAGGCTTTGTTTTCTCCAACATTTGCTTTTGGTGTCTTTCTTAAGGGTCATTTGACTCTATCTGTGTGGGTCTGTCTCTGAGTCTTTATTCTAATCTACTGATCTCCGTGAATATTTTGATATTAGCACACGTTTTTTTACTATACCTTTTCTGTATGACTTGAGACTGGGTGTACTTTAAAACATGATAGCTTCAGCATTATTATTATTATTCTATGGCACTGGGGATTAGACCCAGGGCTCTGCAGGTTCTAGTCAAGTGCTCTATGACTGAGCCACATCCCCAGCCCCTTTTCATACTTTATCTAGAAAGAGGGCCTCCCTAAGTTGCTGAGGCTGGCTTTGAACTCTCTCAATCCTCCTGCCTCAGCCTCCCAAGTAGCTGGGATATAGGCAAGCACCATCACATTCCTCTACCTGGGTATTTGTGGATACCTTTGTGAATGGAATTGCATGTTTTAATTCTTCCTCAGCAGATCCATTCTCGTGTTGAAGAACAGTGCTTCTTTTTTTGCATGTTGATTTTGTATGTTGCTATTTTTCTCAATTGATCAGTTCTAGGAGTTTTTGGGGAAAGGTTCTTGGGTGTTCCCAGCAGAGCCTCCTAACACCTGCAAACAGTGACCACACGGCCAACTGGTGAGGTTTGGATTCCCTTCTCTGCCAACATCTCTGGCTGGAGTCTCTAGCGCTCTATTGAAAGGCAGTGGTGAAAGTGGACATCCTCGTATTGTTCCTGATGTTATGAGAGATGATTCCCGTTTTTCCCTGATTAACATGATGTTGGCTTGGGGTTTGTCACATACAGCCCTTATGATGCTCAGCCAAGTTCTTCTGTCAAGGCAAATTCTATTGATGTGGTGAACCTTCATGGATTTGCCTGTGTTGACCAACCTTACATCCCTGGGTTGAAATCAGCATCTCGTGATGTACAGTCTTAAAGTGTGAACACAGCATGTCCTGAGTATAATCTTAATGCTGAATAGGATTTGCTGGAATTTTAATAAGCTGTTCTGTATCTGTGTTCAGCAGGAATATGGGTCTGTTATTTTCTTACTTGATCTGTGTTTCCCAGTTGGGTATCAGTATGTGACTAGTTTCATAGAATGAATTCAGGAAAGATCCCCCTCTCTATTTCATTACCTAGTTTGAGCAGCATTGATCAATAATATGTGAATCAAGCTGTCAGTGTGTGTAGAGTGATATGGATGGCACAGCCCTGTTTTGGCAGTGTTTAACCTGCACCCCTGTGCCTGCCCCACAGTGCTCTATGGATCATGGTTCGAGCACATTCGTGGCTGGATGTCCATGAGACACAGGGAGAACGTCCTGCTGCTGAGTTATGAAGAGCTGCAGAAGGTGAGCCCCCTCTCATAGTTGGCGCCTACAGCACCCCAACATCCTCACTCTCCCCGAAGTCCCTGGTCCTCAGTGTCTCCCTTCCACGTTCCCTATCAAAGCATAGGCTGTGGAGGTCACTGAGAGGAGATGAGCCTTTGACCTCCACTTCCCTGCTTCTGTGAGACCCTCCCAAGCTCCAAGCTCTTTCTTCATAACTTCCAAACTTATAGCGTCTGGCATCATCTAAAGGGCCCTCCCACAAACTCTTGATCCTCCTGCCTCAGCCTCCCGAGTATCTGGGAAACAGGCAGGCACCATCAGACTCCTCGACCAAGTGCCACGGCTTATGCCACCCCTTAGGGCTGCCAGGGTCTCTGCCTGTAGGACCCCCTCTGTTCCCAGAAACCGCATCAGAAGGGGTGGGGCAGAAAGCACTAATCCCAGAGCTAGGTCCACCTTTCTGGCTTCCCCCTTGACTGACAAAGTGACATGAATGAGAGGTGCCACTTTGGGTGACTATTTTGAGGGGTCAGGGGCTGGAGTAACAGGCAGGGCCTGTGGATGTGCTCAGCCCTGGTGGTGGGTGCAGGGTACAGCTGGGAACAGCAATGACTTCCCGTGATCTGAGGCACAGGATGGGACTGTGGAGAAGAGTAACTAAGTATATATTTCAAAATAGCAAATGGAGAAGGTTTTGAATGTTCCCAACTAAATAAATACTGTCATCTGAGTTTGCAGATGTGCCACTTACACCGATTGAATCATCACACAATGAGCAGGTACTTACCTAACGCTATTTTCGGCTGGTGCAGAGAAAACTGCCCATGAAAAGCACAGAGATTCACAGGGCTCTGAGGGAGGCTCACAGGTCCAGACGGAACACAAAGCTTTAAAATATTTAGAAGCATTTTCAGAAGTGGTCAAAAATGAACAAAATGTAAAGGAGTGAGCAGACCTTAGAAGACACTTCTCCTGTGGGTGTGTCTTGGGGACAGAGAAGGTGGCACAGGCTCAGGCATCTGTTTCCCCTGGAGAAGGGACCCTGGTCACCTTCCTGCAGCTACTTCCTGTTCTGCTGTGTCCTCAGCATGAGGTCGGTCCTCAGGGAGGAGCCTTGGTGCCACCTTCAGCCACCTCAGCAGCAAGCTGCACACTCCCTGTGATTCTCTTCTCCAAACAACAACGTGTTCTTTTTTTTTTTTTTTGGCTATTTGTTTTTTTTTTTTGGTTGTTCAAAACATTACATAGTTCTTGATATATCATATTCCACACTTTGATTCAAGTGGGTTATGAACTCCATTTTTACCCCTTATACAGATTGCAGAATCACATCAGTTACACTTCCATTGTTTTACATATTGCCATACTCGTGTCTGTTGTTCTGCTGCCTTTCCTATCCTCTACTATCCCCCCTCCCCTCCCCTCCCCTCCCCTCTTCTCTCTTTACCCTATCTACTGTAATTCATTTCTCCCCCTTGTATTATTTTTCCCTTTCCCCTCACTTCCTCTTGTATGTAATTTTGTATAACCCTGAGGGTCTGCTTCCATTTCCATGCAATTTCCCTTCTCTCTCCCTTTCCTTCCCACCTCTCATCCCTGTTTAATGTTAGTCTTCTTCTCATGCTCTTCTTCCCTACTCTGTTCTTAGTTACTCTCCTTATATCAAAGAAGACATTTGGTATTTGTTTTTTAGGGACTGGCTAGTTTCACTTAGCATAATCTGCTCTAATGCCATCCATTTCCCTCCAAATTCTATGATTTTGTCATTTTTTTTTAATGCAGAGTAATACTCCATTGTGTATAAATGCCACATTTTTTTTTGTCCATTCATCCATTGAAGGGCATCTAGGTTGCTTCCACAGTCTTGCTATTGTGAATTGTGCTGCTATGAACATCGATGTAGCAGTGTCCCTGTAGCATGCTCTTTTTAGGTCTTTAGGGATTAGACCCAGAAGGGGAATAGCTGGGTCAAATGGTGGTTCCATTCCCAGCTTTCCAAGAAATCCCCACACTGCTTTCCAAATTGGCTGCACCAATTTGCAGTCCCACCAGCTATGTACAAGTGTACCCTTTTCCCCACATCCTCGCCAGCACTTGTTATTGTTAGACTTCCTAATGGCTGCCAATCTTACTGGAGTGAGATGGTATCTTAGGGTGGTTTTGATTTGCATTTCTCTGACTGCGAGAGATTCTGAGCATTTTTTCATGTACTTGTTGATTGATTGTATGTCCTTCTCTGAGAAGTGTCTGTTCAGGTCCTTGGCACATTTTTGATTGGGTTATTTGTTATCTTATTGTCTAATTTTTTGAGTTCTTTATATACTCTGGATATTAGGGTTCTATCTGAAGTGTGAGGAGTAAAGATTTGTTCCCAGGATGTAGGCTCCCTATTTACATCTCTTATTGTTTCTTTTGCTGAGAAAAAACTTTTTAGTTTGAGTAAGTCCCATTTGTTGATTCTAGTTGTTAACTCTTGTGCTATGGGTGTCCTATTGAGGAATTTGGAGCCCGACCCCACAGTATGTAGGTCGTAGCCAACTTTTTCTTCTATCAGATACCATGTCTCTGATTTGATATCAAGCTCCTTGATCCATTTTGAGTTAACTTTTGTGCACGGCGAGAGATAGGGATTCAGTTTCATTTTGTTGCATATGGATTTCCAGTTTTCCCAGCACCATTTGTTGAAGATGCTATCCTTCCTCCATTGCATGCTTTTAGCCCCTTTATCAAATATAAGAAAGTTGTAGTTTTGTGGATTAGTCTCTGTGTCCTCTATTCTGTACCATTGGTCCACCCGCCTGTTTTGGTACCAGTACCATGCTGTTTTTGTTACTATTGCTCTGTAGTATAGTTTGAAGTCTGGTATCGCTATACCACCTGATTCACACTTCCTGCTTAGCATTGTTTTTGCTATTCTGGGTCTTTTATTGTTCCATATGAATTTCATGATTGCTTTCTCTATTTCTACAAGAAATGCCATTGGGATTTTGATTGGCATCGTATTAAACCTATAGAGAACTTTTGGTAATATCGCCATTTTGATGATGTTAGTTCTGCCTATCCATGAACAGGGTATATTTTTCCATCTTCTAAGATCTTCTTCAATTTCTCTCTTTACGGTTCTGTAGTTTTCATCGTATAAGTCTTTCACCTCTTTTGTTAGGTTAATTCCCAAGTATTTTATTATTTTTGAGGATATTGTGAATGGAGTGGTTGTCCTCATTTCCATTTCAGAGGATTTGTCGCTGATATACAGGAATGCCTTTGATTTATGCGTGTTGATTTTATATCATGCCACTTTGCTGAATTCATTTATTAGCTCTAATAGTTTCTTTGTAGACCCTTTTGGGTCTGCTAGGTATAGAATCATGTCACCTGCAAATAGTGATAATTTAAGTTCTTCTTCTCCTATTTTTATGCCATTAATTTCCTTCTTCTGTCTAATTGCTCTGGCCAGTGTTTCGAGAACTATGTTGAACAGAAGTGGTGAGAGAGGGCTTCCCTTTCTTGTTCCAGATTTTAGAGGGAATGCCTTCAGTTTTTCTCCATTCAGAATGATGCTAGCCTGAGGCTTAGCATAGAGAGCTTTTACAATGTTGAGGTATGTTCCTGTTATCCCTAGTTTTTCTAGAGTTTTGAACATAAAGGGATGCTGTACTTTGTCGAATGCTTTTTCCGCATATATCGAGATGATGATATGGTTCTTGTTTTTAAGTCTATTGATGTGGTGAATAACATTTATTGATTTCCGTATATTGAACCAGCCTTGCATCCCAGGGATGAATCCTACTTGATTATGGTGCACGACCTTCTGTGGGTGTGTCTTGGGGACAGAGAAGGTGGCACAGGCTCAGGCATCTGTTTCCCATGGAGAAGGGACCCTGGTCCCCTTCCTGCAGCTGCTTCCTGTTCTGCTGTGTCCTCAGCATGAGGTCAGTCCTCAGGGAGGAGCCTTGGTGCCACATTCAGCCACTTCAGCAGCAAGCTGCACACTCCCTGTGATTCTCCTCTCCAAACAACAACATGTTCTTACATCATTGCCACAGTGGGGTCTTCTTGTCCCTCAGTGACTGGGGCTCGTGAAAACATCACTATAATAAAGGACTATGGTGCTGACAGGAGGTCTAGGTCCCCAAGGAAATCCTCTCTTCTCATAATGGCCTGTTTCCTTGCTGAGATCTCCCAGGAAAACCCATCGATAATCATGGGGTCAAGTTAAGGAGATATTGTAAACCCCAGTGTGTTAATAAGTGCCAGTCAAGGGAGCAGGATCACTTGGGGGTGAGGATTAGCTTTTGGGGACTTTGTTTGCCTGCCTTATCTTGAAATCTCAGGAGTCTCCTTGGAAACCCCAGCCCCTGCCTTTGGGGTGTCCTGACTCAGCCTCCTGGAAAGCCCCTGTGAGCTTCATGTCACCACATACCTCACGCCCTCTGCTGGCCCTGTGTCTGTCTCCCTCCTCTGCGTCCCCAGCAGGCTTCTCCCATCCTGATGTCATTCCCCTCCTCTTCCTCCCCACAGCCCTCCTAACACCTCCCCCATCCTCCAGGTCCTGCTCTCCTGCCCGCTCATAGCTTCCCTCTTCATGTTCACACGTAGGACCCAAGAAGCACCATAGAGAGGATCTGTCAGTTCCTGGGAAAGAAGTTGAGTCCAGAAGAACTGGACTCAGTCCTCAAGAACAGCTCCTTCCAAGTCATGAAACAAAACAAGATGTCCAACTTTGAAATGGTGCCTGAAGCTTTATTTACTAAGCCTTTCCTAATTACAAGAAAAGGTAAATGCCCTGGTTTCAGAATGGTTTAGACCACGTGGGCATCTTGTGTTTATCCCTGGCACTAAGAATGCAGGTGTTGGGACATTTCAACTTGAGTCCTTCATGGCCCAGAGCCTCTCCTTTCCTTCAGGAAAGCTGTGTTCATGGGACTGGGGTGGGCTGCAGGTACCTGGAGAAGGCTGACTCAGTCTTGGGGAGGAGGGGGTTCTGGAGATGGTGGTGTCTGGGCCACTCCACTGGTGACTTACCACAGATCACTGCCCTAAAGAGAGAGATACACAAAGAAAGACACAATTGGAGAGAGTAGAGAGGAGGGCATTAGCTATGAGACATTGTAAGGCCTCCTTCCTGTGAGGAAAGATGAATCATGTCCCCACCCTGGGGTTCAGGCCTATTGAAAATGTCTGTTCCAAGTAGTGGCAGGACCTGTTTTGCAAAATTCCTCCATTTCTCATGGATCTGAAATGGTGTCCCATGGAATCCATATAGTAAATGCTTCAAGGGATATTCAGGAGGTCAGGATTCCTGCCACCCAGTGAGCCTGGAGCACAGAGCCATAAAACAGAGATGGGGATGGGACTCAGGAAAGAGCCCAGCCTGGCAGAGGAAATCAGTAAAGATTGTTCTACTAATGAAGATAACTATGTGTCATGTGTGGTATTAGGACAGCCATGACATATGACATAGGCTGCTACTTTATTCGCATCTGAGTGTATGGTTTCCATGCGTATTTTACATTGGGTTAGCTATTGTTATGTTTTTATTAATTAATTAGATCGGTCTGCTATTTGAAAATTAATTTATAGGATGCATAATAGTCTAATCACATAAGTAAAGGGTAAGAATCATGTCCATATCTTTAGCACCCATTCCACCCCCACCACTGTGTCAGTGGGTAACCCCTCCAGGGAGTTTTTAAAACCCTTGTCTAAAGCTAGTCTATTCCTCATTTTTTATCAATCCTTTCAAAAACTATTTATTGAGCATATGTGGTGAATTCATTTAAGCAGTGAATTCTTAGGCAATTTGTGAAAATGATTTCATACCTTAATATGTTAGAAATGCGTACCTTATGCACATTCAAAAAGTAAGTACAAAGAAGATCTCATGTTTGATCATTGCTTTCAACGAGGATAGAGCTGTAGGGTTCTGAGCTGAGAGCCCCACTAAGTCACTGCACTGGAGTAAACATATGAGTGAGGCCAATGGACAGAGGTGGAGGTGTCTGCTAGGACAGCACTCTGGGGTAAGGAGCAGGAAAGGTAAACACCCTGAGGAGGGGGCAGCCTGGCATGTCTGAAGCTGAATCAGAAGACTGTGTCATGGAGCCGAGAGCAAATGGGCAGTCCCAGGGATGGAGTCCCAACCAACAAGGACCCTACAGCTAGAGCCTCAAAGCACCAGGGAACTTGGCTGAAGGAGAGTGGACGTCCTGGGAAACTCTTAGCCACAAGGCACTGGAGCCACTGGATCCGGCAAGGGGTCAACATGGGTTCCTTGTGCAGAAGAACTGATCACAGGGATTGGCCAAAGCAGAGACTAGGTGTGACCTGCTCTCATCACCCAGGTCAGAAATTTTGTTAGCTTGGGTCAAAGTGCTCAAAAAACAAGTGGTCAGACTTAGTTCCAGTCCAGATGTTCTGATTTATTGACAGGATCTCTGCCTGTGGATTCTGTGCAGGATGGTTTGGGAGAGCAGGGCAGTCAGGACACACTTTCCAGACAGGGAGAAGGGGAAATGCGCATGGTGGCCAGGCAGGAGAAGGCCGCACCAATGACCCAGGGGTCACTCTGCTGTCTACACAGAGCAAGGAGGAGGGCTCCATCTTAAGACCTATCCCTAGATCTGATATGCATCTACTTCATGTTTTCCAGGCATCTCTGGGGACTGGAAGAATCACCTCACAGTGGCCCAAGCTGAAGCCTTTGACAAAGTTTACCAGGAGAAGATGGCGGGTTTCCCCAAAGAGCTGTTCCCATGGGAGTAACCTCTGACAGATCCAGGATCTTCCATGGACACTGTGATGGTTTTCCTGTCCTGGACAAGTACAAGACTGAGAGATTCTCCACATAAAAACCACTTCTACAGCAAAAGGGGGTGGGAGGATAGGATAACATAGAGAACCAATGAAATATAAGATAATCAAGGAGTAAGAGGAATTCTAGTTGGTTAGAGGAGGAGAATGGAGGAGGAGGGGCATGCAGGGAAGGGGGATCAAGAAGGGAATTAAACTTTCACACATGGGTGGGGTTTTCTGCATGAATCCAACTCCTATGTGTACCTACAATGCTCTGAAAGCATTTAAAACCTGTTTCTTCATTCTGAGCCTGTATTTTGCTTCTCTCATCACTTGCTTATAAAAATGACTGGAATTTCCCTATTCACTTTGTCACATCCCAGCATTTAAAAAGTCATGTATGATTTTAAACAGACAGAAGTCTACCAATGTAAGATGAATATCACCCACAATTGTGTCTCCTTTTTAAAACAAGAAATAAAATGTAGCCACACTTAGGTTCCTTTCCTTTACGTGCATCTCCAGACTGTGTTGTGATGAGGATCTGGAGGAGTGTAATTTCCAGAGTAGTTTTATTTTCCTTCCTGGTGGTGTTTACATCATAAATAACAATTGCTCTGTCTGGGACTTTTAAAACTTACATCAATGGTAAAAGGAAGGATATATTCTGAGCTCTCTTTTCTACTCACATTTACCCCATGGTTTTACCTGAGCTGAGGTGTAATGAGTGGCTAGGAATTGACTGAGACTTGGGACACAGTGTCCTCTTCTCCTATAAGTGACTCTGGGTTTCCCCCTCACCAATTTCCCCATATTTAAAGCACTATTTGGCAAGCGTGACACAAACAAAGGTACAAGTTTTCTAGGATACATGTAGAACTGAAGTGGACTGTTCACTCATTGGCCCCTGGTAGGTGTTATGAAAATTTTCTCCATAAGCTTGTAATGAAGGTAAAGTCCAAATAAACTCTACCTCTGACTGCTTTTAGTTCACTGTACAATTCACTAAATGTGGAGGTCATGCAGCAGAGCTATTTAGTATTAATCTCCTGCACTTACTCCTGAGTCTATACTCAAAGGACTTGAAATGTACATAAGATAGTGACAAGCCACATCAATGTTCAAGCTCACCATGACAGAGTTCCTGGATTTTCTATTAAACCAAACATAATGTAAACACAATAAGTGTATATTATTTATGTTTTTTCATGAGCAATTTGTAAATCTCACTGTCCACCACTGAACAAAAAGGCAATGGTAAGGTTGATCCCACATCCCACCAACAAGGCTGTTCACACTGTTATCAGTGCAGCAGAGCTGGGCAACTGGACATCTCTGGCATCATTTCCAGCAAGTCCTAACCTTGACTATCAAGTCTTCAGACCCAGAAGTTCTAATGGGAAGAACTAACTGGTGAAAACACACGGTCATGAAGTTTAGCCACAGAAAAGACGTTGGACATCATTCTCCCCTACTCTCTGGCAGGCGTGAACATCAGACATTACTTATGAGGATCACAGAGCAGGTCAGGGGCACTAGGCTCAGGGGCAGCAACAGTCATTCTTCTTCACAGCTCCCCAGCTGCCCTGTTTGGGCCTGAATGTTCTGTCCACATAGAGTCCCAAGTTCCTCACACCAAATCTCTCAGGAAGGCCTGGCCTGTGAACTCAGCCAATGGCCACTGGTCATGTGCCCATTTTCAGGGAGTGTCTTGTCTGACTGGAGGTGGATTGTTAAAGCCAAGTCCCCCACATCCTAGAGTATGCAGTGCTGATGAGGAGAAAGATAATAACCCCACATCCACAGAAATGTAGGTCGGATCAAATGTAGAGTGTGGAGTCAGGCAGAGACCCCCAGTGTGGATTAATACATTTCTGTGAGGGGAGAGACGGAGTCGTCAGAGTCGCCATTTTAGATAGTGATATGAAGGGCCATTCAGAGCTGGTGACAGGGCTTTCCTAAGACATGAGGAATGGAGAGAGGGAGAGAGGGATCTGCCATCTTTCAGGAAGAGTTGTGGAAGACAGAGCCAAAATGTAAGTGACCTGAAATGGAGACAATTTCAGGCTGTTTGAGGAATGGCAGGACTGCCACCTGGGTTGCATGAGGGTGGCTTCTCCTCAGCTTTGGGGGAAATTTGAGAGGAAAGTCCACTCAAAAATTAAATACACGTAGTTTCAGGAATTCCTGTGTGTTATATGTTAAGTTGTTCGACCCTCAAAGTCAATAATTACTCAAGCAGATGATGGGGTTCAGGCCTGGGCCCTAGCTACTATATGACTGAGGCAGGTGGATTGTATTTTAGAGGTCACTCTGGGAAGTTTGTAAGACATTATCTCAAAATATGGAATACTCTGTGCTTTGGATGTAACGCAGGGATAGAGCACCGTGCCTACCTCACATGATGCCCTGAGGTAGTCCCCATGAACATCATAACAAAAATCAACACACACCCATCAATGTTGAATACCTACTGTCATTCTATGCTGTTCATCTATGAAACACAGGTATCAGTAAGATTCTGTTTCCTTTTTACATTACTATGTTATTGGTGCATGAAGTACAAAGGAATAGCTGGGTTTGTGGTGGCACACAGCATGCACACAGCATAATCAGGTCTGTTTTACTGCTGGACACCCCCTCCCCCTTCCCCTTCCCTACTTCATCCCTCCTCTGGTTCCATTTTAGACTCCACTGTCTCATCTATTTCCTTTTTCCTTTCCAGCTTTTGCATAGGAGATAAAATATATAACCCTTGACCTTCTGAGTCTTTCTTATCTCACATCACGATGTTCTCCATTTGAATTCATTTGCCTGGAAAATGACATAATTTTGTAATTCTTTATGGCTGAATAAAGCTTCCTGGTGTATATATACCACATTTTGTGTCCTCTCATCATTTGACAGGTTGTTTCCCTTAACTTGGTTATTGTGTCACTGGCATAACCAGGGGGTGCATGTACTGGTGTTTACTATGCTGACTGGAATTCTTTTGAGTAAATACCAAGCTGTGACAGAGCTGGGGCACATGATGGCTTTATTCTTAATGCTGAAGAATCTCCATTCCTAGCTCCATAGTCCTTGTGCTGAGTTATAATTCCATCAACAGTGCAAAGGTGCTCCTTTCTCCCGTGCCCTCACCAAATTTATTATTACACTTCACTCTTGACTTTCTAATTAGAGTGAGATAAAATCTATTTGCAGTTTTGATTTACATTTTCCTGATTGCTAAGGATATTGAACATTTTTTGACACATTTGTTTAGCATCTGTATTTCTTCTTTTGGAAGATGTCTGTTTAGTTCATTTGCCCACTTATTGTCTGGTGTATTTGGGTTTTTGTAGATAACTTTCTTTAAGCTATTTCTATGTTCTGTCAGAAGGGTAGCTGTTGAAGCTTCTCTCCCATAATTTAGCATCTTTCTTCAGATACTTGCTTCTGTTGCTGTGCAGAACCCTTTAAATTTAATGTCTTTCCATTTGCTAATTTCTTGTTTTATTTCCTAAATTTTAGGAGTCTTATGGAGGAAGCCTGTGACTCAATGTTGGAGACTTGACCCTCTGATTTTCATAGCAGTTATAACATTTCTGGTCTTACTGTAGGTCTTTGGCCCACTCTGTGTGAATTTTCTATTAAGATGAAGTACAGGCATCTACTTCATCATGTTCCTGTGGAAACTCCTGGGTGACATGTTTGGAGAGTCCCAACAAAGGGACTAGACAGGAAGAACAGATTGTAGCCATACAGTCAGAGCCTCCTTGCCACCAGGGAGAACTGCAGACCTTACACAGCAGGCACTTGAGGGCACTAGGATAACTGTGGTGAGCACAGCACTGTCTCAGGGATCACCCAGTGTTCTCCATTTATAGAACAGGAACTTGGTTATCACCAGGAACAGGGTACTGCAATGCATAGATCACAGTAGGTCAGTGGGTGCTGGACTCTACTGTCCCTCAGTCATAGCACTGGTCTAGGACAGTGCATGGACTGAAGTTCAGAACTGAGAATGGGCTTGGGTGACACTGTGCGATCCAGCAGAGAGCATGACTGGGTCACACCTGGTGACACATTTTGGACAGTGCTTCAGCGAAAATATATGTTAGTGTCACTACAATCCTGACACAGGGACTCACTTTAATAGAGTAACCAATTTACCAAAAGAACTGAAAAGACACTTCTGAGAAGAGCAAATATAAATGGACAACACATATATAAAAAAATGTTCAGCATCCCTAGCAATCTCAGAAATGGAAACCAAAATGACATTGAGATTTCATCTCACTCTGCTCAGAAAGACAATCATCAAGAACACAAAAAATAAATGTTGGGGAGAATTGGGGAAAGGGCACACTCACACTTTGTGGGTGGAACTGCAACTTAGTACAACCACTCAGGATAGAACTATGGAGATTCCCCCGAAGACTAGGAATGGAACCCCCATGTGACCCAGCAATCCCACTCCTTGGCATTTATCCATCTCTAAAGTAAGAATACTGTAGTGATGCAGCCACATCAACGTACACACCAGCAGAACTCACAAGAACCCAGTTTTGGAACTAGCTCAGGTACCCATCAACAGGTAAACAGGTTAAGGAAATGTGGTGTATACACACAGAGGAGTATTACTAAGTCATAACAAAAGATGAAATTATGGCATTTCCAGGAAATAGGTGGAACTGGAGAATGTCATGCTGAGTGAAATCAGACAACTGAGAAAGTGAAGGGTGAAAAGTTTTGGCTCATATGGAGAACCAAGATCAAAGTAGAGTTGAGAAGTATATGTGTGGCAGGTGCTCTGGTATCATAAAGATAGAGGGAATATCAGTGGAGAAGAAGAAAAAGATGAGGGGGCAGGAGGGACCGGAGATGAGAAAATGGAGAGTAGAGTGGACAAAATCATGCAGTGTGCATTATAAATACAGCACAGTGGGCTCCAGCTCAATGCATCTCTATAAAGCATAAGTGCATAAATACTAGTGGATAGAGGAGGGAAAAGTGGGGGAGGAACATCACAGCCACTGGGGATGGAAGTGGATCAAATTATATTCCATGCGTGTGAGGATCTAATGTGACTCCATTTTTGAAAAACCAGCCTCTACCTCCAAAAGCCTGTCCAAGGAAGGCGACGTGACCCTTATCCTTGGAGAAAGCAAAAGAGCCTCTCTAGGCACATAACCACCCTGCTGAGTTGTTGGTCTCTAAATAATAGGAGAGGTCTGAGGCGCCAGGTGTCCCTGACTCATTTAGGGTAGATGAGGACCCATAGCAACCCCCTAGCAACCACCAATCAGCATGAGACAGGGAACATACCTGGGATGCCAGGTGACCCCCAATGGTTTGTGGGGGTTGATA
Source organism: Urocitellus parryii (assembly GCF_045843805.1). Taxonomy (NCBI): domain Eukaryota; kingdom Metazoa; phylum Chordata; class Mammalia; order Rodentia; family Sciuridae; genus Urocitellus; species Urocitellus parryii. The sequence continues at coordinate 8,340,783 of NC_135545.1, forward strand.
ACATTTTGGGAAACCATGTAGTTTAGCACATCCACCTCTTGTGGCTTAAACCAATCAGTTCAAAGGAATCCCCCTGTTGTACTAACCAATCAACCCTACCCAACTTGTTCCCGCCAGTGAATGTGCTAATCAATGTTAAGAGTTGTTGTTTGAGTTTCCCATGGTATGGAATGATTTGCTGTGTGATGTTGTGATGCATAGAATAGCCCCCAAATGCTGTAAAATCTCACTGAACAAAGGACGGGGGCTCACTCCATGGGACTGTTGTGTCAGGAACTGTGTGATTCCAGGCTCGAGCTTGCAATAAAGACTCTTGTGGGATTGCATTGTATTCAGTTCCTGGAGTTCTATTGGGGTCCCATGAATCTGGCATTTCACGTGCATGATTGTGTCAAAATGAAGCCACCTGAGAGCTTTCCGCATGCCCAACTCTCTGGGGGTACTGGAGGCCAGGACAGTCTGGATGCCTTGGTGCAGGTCCGGACCCTGCCCCTCCCCCTGAGGCAGCGGTGGCGGTGGCTGGTGGTGGTGGTGGCGGCCGGCGGCCTGGGAGCTTGCAGAGTCCTAGTGCCTGGCTCCCACTCCACAGGATCAGTTTATTTTTGGAAATCAAGTGCAGTATTAAAAAGAAAACAAACCACACTACATTATTGGAAACCATTTCTACTGATCTTATTACATTTTTAAATTTATGATTTGATTTGAATATTATCATGGGAGGAGCTGTGAGTGCTGGGGAAGATAATGATGACTTAATTGATAACCTTAAAGAAGCTCAGTATAGCCTTCAGAGCAATTGATCGTGGAGATTACTATTTGGAAGGCTACAGAGACGATGCTTACAAAGACTTAGCCTGGAAGCATGGAAACATACACTTGTCAGCACCTTGCATTTATTCTGAAGTTATGGAAGCATTGAAACTTCAACCAGGATTATCTTTTCTTAATCTGGGAAGTGGAACCGGATATTTAAGTACAATGGTGGCCTTAATTTTAGGTCCTCTTGGAATAAATCATGGGATTGAGCTTCATTCAGATGTGGTGGAATATGCCAAGGAAAAACTGGAGAGCTTCATCAAAAATAGTGATAGCTTTGATAAATTTGAGTTCTGTGAACCTGCATTTGTGGTTGGTAATTGCCTCCAGATAGCATCTGACAGTCATTAGGATGATCGAATTTATTGTGGAGCTGGAGTTCAGAAAGACCATGAAAATTACATGAAAATATCACTAAAAGTTGGAGGCATACTAGTTATGCCTATAGAGGATCAGTTAACACAGATTATGCGAACTGGACAAAATACTTGGGAAAGTAAAAATATTCTTGCTGTTTCATTTGCTGCACTTGTACAACCCAGTAAGAATGATAATGGCGAACCAGACTCTGTGGGACTCCCTCCCTGTGCTGTCAGGAATCTAGAGGACTTGGCTCGTCTTTACATTCTGCGCACACTTAGAAATTTCATAAATGATGAGATACAGGCCAAGGGGATTCCTCAAAGGGCTCCACCTAAGAGGAAAAGAAAGCGAGTTAAACAGAGAATCAACACTTGTGTGTTTGTGGGTAATCATGAAATTCATATTGAACAATAAAAGACCCAGAATAGCAAAAACAATGCTAAGCAGGAAGTGTGAATCAGGTGGTATAGCGATACCAGACTTCAAATTGTACTACAGAGCAATAGTAACAAAAACAGCATGGTACTGGTACCAAAACAGGCGGGTGGACCAATGGTACAGAATAGAGGACACAGAGACTAATCCACAAAACTACAACTTTCTTATATTTGATAAAGGGGCTAAAAGCATGCAATGGAGGAAGGATAGCATCTTCAACAAATGATGCTGGGAAATCTGGAAATCCATATGCAACAAAATGAAACTGAATCCCTTTCTCTCACTATGCACAAAAGTTAACTCAAAATGGATCAAGGAGCTTGATATCAAATCAGAGACTCCGCATCTGATAGAAGAAAAGGTTGGCTCCGATCTACATATTGTGGGGTCGGGCTCCAAATTCCTTAATAGGATACCCATAGCACAAGAGTTAAAAACATGAATCAACAAATGGGACCTACTCAAACTAAAAAGTTTTTTTACAACAAGAGAAACAATAAGAGAGGTAAATAGGGAGCCTACATCCTGGGAACAAATTATTACTCCTCACACTTCAGATAGAGCCCTAATATCCAGAGTATACAAAGAACTCAAAAAATTAAACAATAAGAAAACAAATAACCCAATCAACAAATGGGCCAAGGACCTGAACAGACACTTCTCAGAGGAGGATATACAATCAATCAACAAGTACATGAAAAAATGCTCACCATCTCTAGCAGTCAGGGAAATGCAAATCAAAACCACCCTAAGATACCATCTCACTCCAGTAAGATTGGCAGCCATTATGAAGTCAAACAACAACAAGTGCTGGCGAGGACGTGGGGAAAAGGGTACACTTGTACATTGCTGGTGGGACTGCAAATTGGTGCAGTCAATTTGGAAAGCAGTATGGAGATTCCTGGGAAAGCTGGGAATGGAACCACCATTTGACCCAGCTATTGCCCTTCTTGGACTATTCCCTGAAGAACTTAGGGATACTGCTACATCGATGTTCATAGCAGCACAATTCACAGTACCTAGACTGTGGAACCAACCCAGATGCCCTTCAATAGATGAATGGATTAAAAAAGTGGCATTTATACACAATGGAGTATTACTCAGCACTAAAAAATGACAAAATCATGGCATTTGCAGGGAAGTGGATGGCATTAATTCAGATTATGCTAAGTGAAGCTAGCCAATCCTTAAAAAAAATGCAAAATGTCTTCTTTGATATTAGGAGAGCAACTAAGAACAGAGCAGAGAGGAAGAGCATGAGAAAAAGATTAACTTTAAACAGGGATGAGAGGTGGGAGGGAAAGGGAGAGAGAAGGGAAATTGCATGGAAATGGAAGGAGACCCTCATTGTTACATATAAGAGGATGTGAGGGAAAGGAAAAAAACAAAACAAAACAAGGGAGAGAAATGGATTACAGTAGATGGGGTAGAGAGAGAAGATGGGAGGGGAGGGGAGGGGAGGGCGGATAGTAGAGGATAGGAAATGTAGCCGGATACAACAGTCACTAGTATGGCAATATGTAAAAACGTGGATGTGTAACCGATGTGATACTGCAAATTGTATACGGGGTAAAAATGGGAGTTCATAACCCACTTGAATCTAATGCATGAAATATAATATGTCAAGAGCTTTGTAATGTTTTGAACAACTAATTAAAAAAAGACAAAAGAGCTACCTTTTATAAAAGGGGAAACTGTTTCCTGAGTTTTGTTTCATTACAGGATTGCCAAGAAATTCTAGAGAGTTATGGCAATCACGTGACCCTGTGAGCGCTCAGTAGTTATGGAGTGGTGACATGTGTCTAAAGCACTGTGCACACTTAATACGTGTCGCCAGTTGCATCATCCCACCAATCCCATGAGTTCAATGAGGAAGTGTGGACACCACCCAGGTGACAGAGTAAAATGGTGAGCTTTCTGATGGTTAGTGGAGCATTGTGGTGACACACAATATGTGGCTTCATTTTTTTTTGATGCTTAATTATATGTGATTTTTTATTTAAAATGACTTTCCATGTCTTCCAATGATTCAACAGGCTTTGTTTCAATTTTATTATCTCAAACAGCTAGAAATCAATACGCGCTTTGTATTTTATTGTAATCACTATGTATGGTATTTTAATTTTTTGTATTAATATCAGAACCACGTGTATCAACCAGTAAGCCGTACAGATTTAAATTAGCTTCTCAGTAGTTATGGTATCATTGCCAGATTCTTGGGATTTCGCTAATGCTGAATACTATTTCAAGCCCTTTCTCCAACTAGCTATATAACTAGCAAAACATGCCACCACTCTAGGCCTACTTTCTTATTTGCAAAATCAAATGCCTCAATTTGATGATATCTAATGTTGTATCTATCTATAAAATTCCGTGATATTCCCCATTACATTCATTTACTTCTATTTCATCTTCGTTTGCTACTTCTCTACTGATAAAAGCATAATTTTCTATAATCAAGTAAATATGAGTTCATTAAAAACACAAACCCAAAATATTCTTATTCCAATATATTTGCATAATAGATAAGAAGGCTCTCACTTGAATTTTCATATTTTATTTCTACCTCTTTATTTAAAGTCAAAGATAAAAGTCATACCTGTAAAATAAATGCATTTAAGAACACAAAAGATACAGTTCAATGGCAAAAAAAATTAAGCAGTGATCATGAAAATCTACTATATATTTTGCTAAGGTCAACAGAATGGAAGACAATATGAAAATGTCCATCTTCAAATATATCCTTAACAAAAATTTTACTAAATGGGTAAGAGCATCAACAAAAAAAAATGTGTATTTTTACGCATCTGGCACCAGCTCAAATAACAAGAATTTTTTTTAAAAATGGGAGCGGGGAATCAGACAAGATGAAAACTCCTCCTAGGTTTTCTAGATAAAAATATGTGGGTACCAGGAATTCATGATTAAACTTCTGAAACAACTCAAGAATTAAATGAATATTTGTAACAGATAACAAAAGCATAAAACTGATTTTTTTCTTAGAAATGAGATGGGGAATTTCTTAATAAAAGTTTAATAATTATCTAAGAAAAAATTTAGAGTCCCCCATTCCATTTCCCAGCCATGAGTATAAAACAAATACCTTCCAAGAAATTTTCTTTCACATTACTAAAATGATTGGGGGCAATTTCGTGTCTAGATCATTTCAAACAATTGCTTGTTATTGTCTTTGTGGTTCTGAGCACAGAACCCAGGGCTTCACACATGCTAGTCAAGGGGTCCACCACTGAGTTAGGTGCCCACTCCAAACAAGTGTTTTAGATATGTGGAATTACTAGAGCTGAGATTTTTGAAACAATATTTGAATCTTAGTAAAGAGATAACAGTCTTTCACTATACAATGATTTGAGTTTCCATAAGAAAATCTGAGCAACTGTTTTAATATGATGCTGGTGGTAATAAATGGTAATTTCAAATTTTTCCCATTAAAAAATGCATGATCCATGTTAACACTACGTAGTAAATATATTACATTGTACATTTTAACAAGGAATGAGTGTTTCCTAGCCTTAAGAGGAAAAAAAATCCTAATAACGGCATTACCTGTTTTGTCACTAATACACTATGTAGCTTAAGTATGCAACATTAAGCAAAAATGAATATATAATTTTACCAAAGAAACAGAAAAATATGGGAAGAAGTTGAATGCACATGGTGTAGGTCCCAAAGATTACACTATGATTCTGAACCAGATTTTTAATACAAATGTGTCTACATACAAGTTCTGTGAATATTTCTTACACTAGAAAGATCCAAAGCAAATGTAGGCAAGTTTATCCCTATCTTGTAAAGTTAAATATACAGATAGGCTAGAAGTCCCATTGGCTAAAGTGCATCAGCTGACCATATCTGCTCTGGCCCTGCTATTTGGAGCTGAGAAAGTGGTGATCACTCGTGCTTATTTATTCACTCTTTCCTCTATGCTATTATAGTCAGAGAGGAAGATAGATTTTTTTTAAAAAACCAAATACTTTGTACAGTGAACTAGAGAAAAACAATCCTAAATATACTACCTTTGAAAATTCTGAGTTAAGATAACCTCATTATTTTTAAATACTGAAAATGTAAAGGGTCCATACAAATTGAGTTGTATTAAGTATATACTTTCTACTTTAATATTCACTTGCTGTGCTCTTAAAATCTGTATAAGAGAAGCAGGTATTTTCCCCATGTCTTTTGGCAATAAATTCAAAAGTAAAAGCTGCAGGGCTGTAAAATTTCATGAAATGTGTGGGTTTTTTAAAGATAAATTGCTCAATATCTTGTATTATTATTGCACTCATATATTGCCCGGAACATATCTACAGCAACTCAGCAACAGTGATTGCAACAAAAGTAAGGTAAATAGGTCTACAAAGCATTTGTTTTCCTTATTAGATAAGAAAGTTTTCATAGAGGAAATGCAAACAACTGCAATTCAAATCAGATTATATATGCTTAACAATTACTTATATAAAATTAAATCTAACCCTCACCTCTACAAATCTGTAGGGAATCAGAAAAGGACTTATATTACACAAAGTCTTGACTATTGCTGCATTCCTCTTTGAAATCACTGAGTTAAAACAGCATTTTCCCAAGATTTAAAGAAAAATAGATTTTATAAAAGAGTTTCTTTTTCATCACTGAATACATCATCTTTGTTACTAAGAGAAACAAGTTATATGTTTTTCCCACTATGATTCACTCTGATGAAACAAATAATTCTCTTTCTTTTAACTCCTAATAAACACTACCTTTTCAAGACTAAAGGAATCATCAGTAGGCATTCTTTTTGATATAAGTTATTTGTCTCTAAAATATGTCAAATAAGCTTTCAAAGACTCAGGGAGGGGCAGCTTCATGATTTTTTCCCTCAGTAAATTCTGTGGTGGCTCCTCTGGCTTCATGGCTTCATTATGATCTTTCTCATCCTCCTCTTTGTTATCTTCTTCCATTTTTTCATCCTCCTCACTGTCTAAAGGCTGAGGAACGAGCTGATTACCCACAAACACACAAGTGTTGATTCTCTGTTTAACTCGCTTTCTTTTCCTCTTAGGTGGAGCCCTTTGAGGAATCCCCTTGGCCTGTATCTCATCATTTATGAAATTTCTAAGTGTGCGCAGAATGTAAAGACGAGCCAAGTCCTCTAGATTCCTGACAGCACAGGGAGGGAGTCCCACAGAGTCTGGTTCGCCATTATCATTCTTACTGGGTTGTACAAGTGCAGCAAATGAAACAGCAAGAATATTTTTACTTTCCCAAGTATTTTGTCCAGTTCGCATAATCTGTGTTAACTGATCCTCTATAGGCATAACTAGTATGCCTCCAACTTTTAGTGATATTTTCATGTAATTTTCATGGTCTTTCTGAACTCCAGCTCCACAATAAATTCGATCATCCTAATGACTGTCAGATGCTATCTGGAGGCAATTACCAACCACAAATGCAGGTTCACAGAACTCAAATTTATCAAAGCTATCACTATTTTTGATGAAGCTCTCCAGTTTTTCCTTGGCATATTCCACCACATCTGAATGAAGCTCAATCCCATGATTTATTCCAAAAGGACCTAAAATTAAGCCCACCATTGTACTTAAATATCCAGTTCCACTTCCCAGGTTAAGAAAAGATAATCCTGGTTGAAGTTTCAATGCTTCCATAACTTCAGAATAAATGCAAGGTGCTGACAAGTGTATGTTTCCATGCTTCCAGGCTAAGTCTTTGTAAGCATCGTCTCTGTAGCCTTCCAAATAGTAATCTCCACGATCAATTGCTCTGAAGGCTATACTGAGCTTCTTTAAGGTTATCAATTAAGTCATCATTATCTTCCCCAGCACTCACAGCTCCTCCCATGATAATATTCAAATCAAATTGTAAATTTAAAAATGTAATAAGATCAGTAGAAATGGTTTCCAATAATGTAGTGTGGTTTGTTTTCTTTTTAATACTGCACTTGATTTCCAAAAATAAACTGATCCTGTGGCGTGGGAGCCAGGCACTAGGACTCTGCAAGCTCCCAGGCCGCCGGCCGCCACCACCACCACCAGCCACCGCCACCGCCTGGTGGGGGGGAGGGCCCGGACCTGCTCCAGGGCATCCAGACTGTCCAGGCCTCCAGTACCCCCAGAGAGTTGGGCATGCGGAAAACTCTCAGGTGGCTTCATTTTGACACAATCATGGATGTGAAATGCCAGATTCATGGGACCCCAATAGAACTCCAGGAACTGAATACAATGCAATCCCACAAGAGTCTTTATTGCAAGCTCGAGCCTGGACTCACACAGTTCCCGACACAACAGTCACATGGAGTGAGCCCCCGTCCTTTGTTCAGTGAGATTTTACAGCATTTGGGGGTATTCTATGCATCACAACATCACACAGCAAATCATTCCATACCATGGGAAACTCAAACAACAACTCTTAACATTGATTAGCACATTCACTAGCGGGAACAAGTTGGGTAGGGTTGATGGGTTAGTACAACAGGGGGATTCCTTTGAACTGATTGGTTTAAGCCACAATAGTGGATGTGCTAAACTACATGGTTTCCCAAAATGTTATCAACGCCCATAAACCATTGGGGGGTCACCTGGCATCCCAGGTATGTTCCCTGTCTCATGCTGATTGGTGGTTGCTAGGAGGTTGCTATGGGTCCTCATCTACCCTAACTGAGTCAGGGACACCTGGCGCCTCAGACCTCTCCTATTATTTAGAGACCAACAACTCAGCAGGGTGGGTATGTGCCTAGAGAGGCTCTTTTGGTTTCTCCAAGGATAAGGGTCACGTCGCCTTCCTTGGACAGGCTTTTGGAGGTAGAGGCTGGTTTTTCAAAAATGGAGTCACATTAGATCCTCACACGCATGGAATATAATTTGATCCACTTCCGTCCCCAGTGGCTGTGATGTTCCTCCCCCACTTTTCCCTCCTCTATCCACTAGTATTTATGCACTTATGCTTTATGGAGATGCATTGAGCTGGAGCCCACTGTGCTGTATTTATAATGCACACTGCATGATTTTGTCCACTCTACTCTCCATTTTCTCATCTCCGGTCCCTCCTGCCCCCTCATCTTTTTCTTCTTCTCCACTGATATTCCCTCTATCTTTATGATACCAGAGCACCTGCCACACATATACTTCTCAACTCTACTTTGATCTTGGTTCTCCATATGAGCCAAAACTTTTCACCCTTCACTTTCTCAGTTGTCTGATTTCACTCAGCATGACATTCTCCAGTTCCATCTAATTCCTGGAAATGCCATAATTTCATCTTTTGTTATGACTTAGTAATACTCCTCTGTGTGTATACACCACATTTCCTTAACCTGTTTACCTGTTGATGGGTACCTGAGCTAGTTCCAAAACTGGGTTCTTGTGAGTTCTGCTGGTGTGTACGTTGATGTGGCTGCATCACTACAGTATTCTGACTTTAGAGATGGATAAATGCCAAGGAGTGGGATTGCTGGGTCACATGGGGGTTCCATTCCTAGTCTTTGGGGAAATCTCCATAGTTCTTTCCTGAGTGGTTGTACTAAGTTGCAGTTCCACTCACAAAGTGTGAGTGTGTCCTTTCCCCACATCCTCCCCAGCATTTATTATTTGTGTTCTTGATGATTGTCTTTCTGAGCAGAGTGAGATGAAATCTCAATGTCATTTTGGTTTCCATTTCTGAGATTGCTAGGGATGCTGAACATTTTTTTATATATGTGTTGTCCATTTATATTTGCTCTTCTCAGAAGTGACATTTCAGTTCTTTTGGTAAAATGGTCACTCTATTAAAGTGAGTCCCTGTGTCAGGACTGTAGTGACACTAACATATATTTTCTCTGAAATGTCCAAAATGTGTCACCAGGTGTGACCCAGTCATGCTCTCTGCTGGATCGCACAGTGTCACCAAGCCCATTCTCAGTTCTGAACTTCAGTCCATTGTTGAGAGCCACAGCCAAAGGGGCCCCAGAAAACTTCCAGCTGCCACAAACTCCCAGCTGCCGGCTGATGATTGGCTCACAGTGGCCCCAGCAACATCTAGCTGATTGGCTCCTCTGTGGTGATGTTCATTGGGCTGTTTCCCTGCCCTTCAGACTGCCAGCTGATGATTGGCTCACAGCGGCCCCAGCAACATCTAGCTGATTGGCTCCTCTGCGGTCATGTTCATTGGGCTGTTTCCCTGCCCTTCAGACTACGGAACTGCTCATTGGGGGACTTCTTTGGCTACGCCCACGCGACCTAGCCAATCGGCCTCAAGAGCAGGAGGATTGTGGGAGGTGGTTGTTGGTGTGTGGGAGAGGCTTGTGGAAGCCGGTGGTGGCAGTTGGGCTCTGAGGGTTTTTCCTGAGGAGCTGTTTTGTTTGGCGTTTGTAGTTTTAAAAATAAAGTTTGTTTCTTTTGACAAGTGGCTCCTGAATTGTGCCCAGCCAGACTGCGGCATTTGGTGGCTCGCACGGGGAGCGACTGAGGGTAAGTAAACTGCTCGCCCCTGAGGGCAGGGCGAGAGGATGGGTAGCCATTCTAAGTTTACTCTTTTGTTTTGCTTCATTTTTGTTTTAAGTTGCCTATCCCTGGAGATGAGTGAGACGGAAGAAAAACCGCTCACATTTGAGGAAAAACTATTTGCGTTTGAGGAACAGATAGGGAGAAAGGTCGGATGGACATTTCAGTCCCTGGAGATGAGTGAGACGGAAGAAAAACCGCTCACAACTGAGGAAAAACTATTTGCGTCTGAGGAACAGATAGGGAGAAAGGACGGATGCACATGTCAGGAGGATAGAAAGGCTATAATGAAATTTTGTTGTTCCATTTTTATTGGATTCTGTCTAGGTTTGGTTTGGTGTTATCTTGCTGGGTTGTATTATAGTAGAAATACGGGATCAGCAATTAGTAAAAAACAAACCAAAAGAGTGTTAAGTAAATTGTTAGACGAAGGAGGCATCCCAGTAAAATCAAGAGCAGTCAGGGCATACGTTGATACAATACAAAAATACAGCCCATGGCTTTTTAAGGAGGAGTTGTTAGATATATCACAATGGAACCATCATGGTGAAGATTTAAAAAGAATAGAAAACAACAACCCAGGGACTCTGCCAGTTGGCACATTGACATTGTGGGCGAACGTATCTGGTTTGCTTAGTCCAAAGCCTTCAGATCAGACAAAGGTAGAGGAAGGAGAAGACATATTGATTCAAGTAAAAGAGGTCTCTCAGGTTAGTCAGAATGAGGAAAAGATTCAAGTACAAGAGAAGGTCTTTCAAGCTAGTGAGACAGAGGAAGGAAGTTTAGAGCAGAAAAAGCCATCAGGGGAAAAGTTACAACAGGAGACTGCTAATAACACCTTTCTATCAGAGAGCGAAAGTCTCCAACCAACAGCACCACCTCTACAGGAGACTGCTACTAACAGCATTCTATCACCAGAGGGCATAAGGGTCCAATCAACAGCACCACCTCCATATGCTAAGAGACTCCCAACCCCCGCAGTTGATAGTTGGGATCCTGAGACAGGATCTCAAGTATGCCCTGTATTTGAGGTAGGAGGGCAGCGAATTCACCAGGGTTTATTTTACAAAACAGTGAAGGAGCTAAAAGAGGCTGTAACAACCTATGGTCCTCAAGCACCCTTCACTGTAAGCTTGATCGAATCCATTACCAACTTAAACATGACGCCAGCAGATTGGGCTAATATGTGTAAAGCTGTGCTAACTGGAGGACAATACCTGTTATGGAAGGTTGCTAATGAGGAATTTTGCAAGGAGACAGCTATGGGAAATGCAGCAGCTGGTTATCCTCAGAGAAATCTAGATATGTTGTTAGGAAAGGGACCTTATGAGGATCGGCAGCAACAACTTGCATATGATCCTGGTGTATACGCACAAATTGCTATAGATGCACTTAAGGCATGGAAGACTTTACAAGGACATGGAGGTTTACAAGGTCAATTATCTAAGATAATACAAGGAGCTAATGAACCTTATGCTGAATTTGTAGATAGGCTTATTCAAACAGCTACCAGAGTTTTTGGGAATACAGAACAAGCAATGCCATTAATAAAACAACTGGCTTATGACCAAGCGAATCGTTGGTGCAGAGATATCATTAGACCATGGAAACAGGAAGATTTAAACAAATATATTAAATTGTGTAGAGACATTAATGAACAAGAGCAAGTCATGGCAGCTGCAGTAAAACAGGCTTTAGATGCCAGAGACATTAATGAACAAGGGCAAATTGTGGCAGCTGCAGTAAAACAGGCTTTAGATGCCAGAGACATTAATGAACAAGGGCAAATTGTGGCAGCTGCAGTAAAACAGGCTTTAGATGCCGGGCTAAGAACATGCTACAATTGTCAACAAGCAGGACATTTTAAAAGGAATTGCCCCATAGGAGGAGGGTTTAACAATACTAGGTATCAAAGGAATAGAATACCGGGTATTTGCCCACGATGCCGTAGAGGGAGACATTGGGCTAATGAATGCCGTTCTCAAACCACCATAGAGGGTACTCCATTATCAAAAAACGAACAAGGACAAGGTTTTTATCCACAATATCGTGGACAAAGGCATCGGGCTCCGTTGCCAAAAAACGGACAGGGGGCCCCAATGCTCCGGGGCCCCAAACCACAAATATACGGAGCTCTGGAGGAACCCAGCAACCCCAGCAACCCCATCAGGGTAGTGCCCAGGGCATCAGATCCCTCATCAGACAAACCAGAGGGAGCGCAGGGTTGGACATCTGCGCCTCTGCCAGAGCAGTACTAACTCCAGAGATGGGAGTTCAAATCATTCCCACAGGGGTGAAAGGACCTCTTCCCAAAGGAACAGTAGGCTTATTATTGGGACGCAGCTCTTCTACTCTAAAAGGACTTTTGATAAGTCCTGGGGTAATTGATCCCGATTATGAAGGTGAAATAAAAATTATAGCCAGTTCTCCAAAGGGTATATCAGTAATTTCACCAGGAGATAGAATAGCACAATTACTAATAATACCAAGCCTACATGATAAATTTTCCAGTCATGCTGTAGAAAGAGGTTCCAAGGGATTAGGCTCCACAGGTGTAGATTGGGCTATGCTTTCTTTAAATTTAGATTCTCGCCCCATGCTAAAACTAAATATTCAAGGACATGAATTTAATGGGCTACTAGATACAGGTGCAGACCTTAGCATTATCTCTCGTCAAGAATGGCCAAAACATTGGCCATTACAACAAGCCACTCAAACGCTTCGAGGCCTAGGAGTGGCGAATAATCCCGATAAAAGTGCAATGGTATTAGATTGGAAGGATCCTGAAGGATGTGAAGGAACTATACAGCCATATGTATTGGATCATCTTCCTGTAAATTTATGGGGACGAGATGTCTTAGATCAATTAGGTTTGACATTAACAAATAATATCAATCAAAATGCGCCCACTATTATGGCTAGACAAGGTTTTAGGAAAGGAAAAAGATTAGAAAAACAAGAACAAGGTATAGCAGCACCAATACAAATAAATCAAGGAACAGACAGACATGGGTTGGATTTTCACAAAGGGCCACTGAGACAATAAAAATTACCTGGAAATCAGAAAGACCAGTATGGGTCCCTCAGTGGCCCTTGACTAAAGAAAAGATACAAGTAGCCCATGATCTGGTCAAACAACAATTAGTGGAAGGACATATACAACCTTCTGTATCTCCCCATAATACTCCCATTTTTGTCATCAAAAAGAAATCTGGTAAATGGAGATTATTGCAAGATTTAAGAGCCATTAATAATGAAATGGTCATTATGGGACCTGCTCAATCGGGGATTCCTCAGTTGTCTGCTTTGCCAAAAACTTGGTATGTTTTAGTTATAGATATTAAAGATTGTTTTTTTTCAATTCCAATTCATCCTGAGGATAGTCCACGTTTTGCATTTACTATCCCTGCACTGAATCATGAAGGTCCTGATCAGAGATATGAATGGAAAGTACTCCCTCAAGGGATGGCTAACAGCCCAACTATGTGTCAAATTTATGTTAACAAAGTAATCCAGCCACTTAGAAATCAAAATCCTGAGCTACAAATATTTCACTATATGGATGACATATTATTAGCACACAAAGCTAAAAACACATTGCTAGAATGTTATGCCACACTTACAAACTTATTAAAAAATTATAATCTAGAGATAGCAATAGATAAAGTACAATTAAATTTTCCAATTAATTATTTGGGAGTTCTATTATCCTCAACCATGGTCCGTCCACCAAAAATTCAAATACGAGTAGATCAACTCAAATCACTTAATGACTTTCAAAAGTTATTAGGAGACATAAATTGGATAAGGCCTTATCTAGGTATTCCAACAGGAGAATTGGGACCTTTATTTGATATCCTAAAAGGTCCATCAGATCCAAATTCACCCCGAATGTTAACGCCTGAAGCAAGAAAGGGATTAAAAATCATTGAAACATATATGGAAAATATGCATTTGGATAGAATTGATATAAGTTTGCCTTTATTATTTATTGTACTATCAACAAAAAATATTCCTACAGGAGTATTTTGGCAAGAAGGTCCATTATTATGGATACATTTATCTTATTCTCCTAACAATATTCTTACTAGGTATCCTGAGGCTGTAGGACAATTAATACTCAAAGGAATAAAAACAGCAAAGGCAGTGTTTGGAATTTCTCCTAATAAAATTATTACTCCATATACTATGAATCAAATTGATGAATTAGCTAATGAGTTAAATACTTGGGCAATAATCATGTGCAAATCTAATGTTTCATTTGATAACCACTTACCATCTAATCCTTTATTGTCTTTTTGGTCATTGCATCCTGTAATTTTTCCAAAAATGACAAGAAAAACACCTATCATGAATGCTCCAAATATATTCACTGATGGGTCAAATAATGGTACAGCAGCAATAGTTACCCCTGATCGAACTTTTACATTTTTAGTACCCAAACAATCAGCTCAAAAGGTAGAGCTTAATGCAGTATTACAAACTTTTGTGATGTTTAAAGATTCTATATTTAATTTATTTTCTGATAGTCAGTATATAGTTAATGCTATAGTATCCCTTGAAGATGCTGGTAGGATTTCCCCTTCTTCTACTGTTTTCTCTTTGTTTTCCACTATACAAAGTTTAATCTGGGACAGAAAAGATCCATTCTTTATAGGACATATCAGGGCACATACAGGATTGCCTGGAGCCCTTAGTTTGGGCAATGATTTAGCAGATAAAACTACACATGACGTACATATTTTCTCTATACTAGAAGAAGCTATAAATTTTCATAAAAGGTTCCATGTCAATGCTAATACTTTACAAAAGCGTTTTAAAATAACTAAGGAACAAGCTAGACAAATAATAAAACAATGTCAAAATTGTGTGACCTTTTTACCACAAGTTAATCTTGGAGTCAATCCTAGAGGATTGATACCTAACCATATTTGGCAGATGGACGTCACACACTTGCCAGAATTTGGAAAATTAAAATATTTGCATGTTACAGTTGATACTTCTTCTGGATTTTTGATGGGCTCCCTTCATGCCGGAGAAAAAACTAAAGATGTTATAGCTCATTGCTTACAAAATTTTGCCACTGTGGGCATTCCAAAACAGTTAAAAACAGATAATGCCCCTGGTTATACATCTACTTCTTTTAAACAATTTTGCTCATCATTTGGCATTACTCATATAACAGGAATCCCATACAATCCACAGGGACAAGGCATAGTTGAAAGAGCTCATCAAACTATTAAAATGTACTTATTAAAGCAAAAAGACGGAATTGGGAAGGGGTATATATTCCCCAAAGATAAACTTAAAATAACCCTTTTTACTCTAAACTTTTTAAATTTGGATTCATCAGGACTTAGTGCTGCAGAAAGGCATATGTGTCCAAAAAATGTACATAAGCCCAAGGTACTTTGGAAAGATATTCTAACAGGACAATGGAAAGGTCCTGACCCAGTAATTGTCTGGAGTCGGGGGTCTGTTTGTGTGTTTCCACAGGAAGAACAGCAGCCGATTTGGATTCCGGAGAGATTAACTAAAGTCCTGACCCAGTGATTGTCTGGAGTCGGGGGCCTGTTTTTGTGTTTCCACAGGGAGAACAGCAGCCGATTTGGATTCCAGAGAGATTAATTAAAGCAATTTCTACAGACCAAAAAGAAGATGATTTGGCTCAAATCCATAACAGCTGATATCCAAAACTCCAATTTGGCTATCCTTACATCTGCAACAGAACCAGGATGCTTTTTTCAATATCTATTTTATTCTATTTTGTTTTTTGAGCTCATATAGACCTAGGTTAATGTTTTGCTGATCAGTTCTATATATATATATATATTTTTTTTTTTACTATAGAGTTTTTAAACATTGCAATGGAGATTTCACCTGTAAAAAGTTATAAGGCCTTTACTATTATGTTATGTGTTGTATGTATTATATTATGTGTGCACACTTGTGTTTTGTGTTATATGTTTGAATGTACATATGTCCATATATCATATATGATTGAGCGCTCATAAAAAAAAAATGGATCCAAAATTTTTTTTTTTATTCACGTGATTTAAATGGTTTAATTTAAATTGGGTAAATAACTGTTAAGAAGGTTAACAGATCTGTTTGTTTACTTTCACCTATTCTTTTTATTATATTTAATAATTCTTTTCAAAATAATGTAAATTGTTAAGAAAATTGTTTTCTTTTAGTGCCTTCTGGAATGTTACACAATGTTTTCTTTAGCTATTATTGCCAGAATTTCTATCTTCATCCCAGTGCCAGTGAAGACAATGTAAATTGTTAAGAAAATTGTTTTCTTTTAGTACCTTCTAGAATGTTATATAATTTTTTCTTTAGCCATTATTGCCAGAATTCCTATCTTCATCCCTGTGCCGGTGAAGACAAAGATAAAACTAATCTACAATCTCTGCAATAGCCATCACTGAACCGCTTACAGAACTTGCCTAAACTATGTGTCACATGTATGCATTGTGAACTCACTTGTATGCATTGTGAACTATCTGTTGGTGCAGCGACTTGTGGTAGTGTTGGAGTATTTTTGCTGATGATGTCATCGGTGGTACAATTTTTCCAACAAGAGCTGTCAATTGGCTTGGTATATCTTCCTCTCTTCTGCTTGTCATGATCGTTCAGCTATTTGGGGGCCAACAGAGGTGAGGCAAAGAACCTCACCCCCCCGCTGGTACCTCTCCACAGGTGTGGCTGTATACTGGACCGGTAGTCAATGACGGGTAAGATCCAATTACAATGGTTCCAACCTAAGACAGGAGGCTGACGCCCTGAGGTCAGCTCATCCGAAGACGGGTAAGGACCATATGTAGTATTGGACAACCTAAGGCAGGCACGGTCCCTAAGCCACATGCTTGTTGTTTAAACAGAGAGGGGGAGATGTTGAGAGCCACAGCCAAAGGGGCCCCAGAAAACTTCCAGCTGCCAGCAAACTCCCAGCTGCCGGCTGATGATTGGCTCACAGTGGCCCCAGCAACATCTAGCTGATTGGCTCCTCTGTGGTGATGTTCATTGGGCTGTTTCCCTGCCCTTCAGACTGCCAGCTGATGATTGGCTCACAGCGGCCCCAGCAACATCTAGCTGATTGGCTCCTCTGCGGTCATGTTCATTGGGCTGTTTCCCTGCCCTTCAGACTACGGAACTGCTCATTGGGGGACTTCTTTGGCTACGCCCACGCGACCTAGCCAATCGGCCTCAAGAGCAGGAGGATTGTGGGAGGTGGTTGTTGGTGTGTGGGAGAGGCTTGTGGAAGCCGGTGGTGGCAGTTGGGCTCTGAGGGTTTTTCCTGAGGAGCTGTTTTGTTTGGCGTTTGTAGTTTTAAAAATAAAGTTTGTTTCTTTTGACAAGTGGCTCCTGAATTGTGCCCAGCCAGACTGCGGCAGTCCATGCACTGTCCTAGACCAGTGCTATGACTGAGGGACAGTAGAGTCCAGCACCCACTGACCTACTGTGATCTATGCATTGCAGTACCCTGTTCCTGGTGATAACCAAGTTCCTGTTGTATAAATGGAGAATGCTGGGTGATCCCTGAGTCAGTGCTGTGCTCACCACTGTTATCCCAGTGCCCTCAAGTGCCTGCTGTGTAAGGTCTGCAGTTCTCCCTGGTGGCAAGGAGACTCTGACTGTATGGCTACAATCTGTTCTTCCTGTCTAGTCCCTCTGCTGGGGCTCTCCAAACATGTCACCCAGGAGTTTCCTCAGGAACATGATGAAGTAGATGCCTGTACTTCATCTTAATAGAAAATTCACACAGAGTGGGCCAAGGACCTACAGTAAGACCAGAAACTTTATAACTGCTGTGAAAATCAGAGGGTCAAGTCTCCAACATAGAGTCACAGGCTTCCTCCATAAGACTCCTAAAATTTAGGAAATAAAACAAGAAATTAGCAAATGGAAAGACATTAAATTTAAAGGGTTCTGCACAGCAACAGAGGCAAGTATCTGAAGAAAGATGCTAAATTATGGGAGAGAATCTTCAACAGCTACCCTTCTGACAGAACATAGAAATAGCTTAAAGAAAGTTATCACCAAAAAAACAAATACACCAGACAATAAGTGGGCAAATGAACTAAATAGACATCTTCCAAAAGAAGAAATACAGATGGTCAACAAATGTATCAAAAAATGTTCAATATCCTTAGCAATCAGGAAAATGTAAATCAAAACTGCAAATAGATATTATCTCACTCTAATTAGAAAGTCAAGAGTGAAGTGTAATAATAAATTTGGTGAGGGCACGGGAGAAAGGAGCACCTTTGCACTGTTGATGGAATTATAACTCAGCACAAGGACTATGGAGCTAGGAATGGAGATTCTTCAGCATTAAGAATAAAGCCATCATGTGCCCCAGCTCTGTCACAGCTTGGTATTTACTCAAAAGAATTCCAGTCAGCATAGTAAACACCAGTACATGCACCCCCTGGTTATGCCAGTGACACTCACAATAACCAAGTTAAGGGAAACAACCTGTCAAATGATGAGTGGATACAAAATGTGGTATATATACACCAGGAAGCTTTATTCAGACATAAAGAATTACAAAATAATGTCATTTTCCAGGCAAATGAATTCAATGGAGAACATCTTGTTGTGTGAAATAAATAAGACTCAGAAGGTCAATGGTTGTGCTTTTTATCTCATATGCAGAAGCTGGAAAGAAAAAAGGAAATAGATGAGACAGTGGAGTCTTTGAAATAAACCAGAAGAGGGAAGAAGGAGGGAAGGGGAAGGGGGAGGGGGTGTCCAGCAGTGAAACAGACCTGATTATGATGTGTGCATGTGTGTGCCACCACGAACCCAGCTATTCCTTTGTACTTCATGCACCAATAACATAGTAATGTAAAAAGGAAACAGAATCTTACTGAAGGTCATCACCCCACCAAGTGGCAGAGCTGCACTTGGTTCCCGTCTTCCATAGGAAACAATGAATCACAACTCAGTGAAAACTGCCATTCATTCTCCCAGAGATGGAGGGAGCAGTGGGTCAGTTTTTATCTTCTACAAAAGTGAAGATGTTTTTCGCAGTTAACATTTAGAACATGGTGCAGTGCAGCTGACAATCCAGTGCAGATATGTGAACATAATCACCAGGTAGACCAAAGTGCCAATCCTGGAGATCCTTCTGTGCTAGTGGGCACCTTAGATAATTGCTCCCTTTTTATCTGACAGTGGTTGTTTGATGCCTGTGTTTCATAGATGAACAGCATAGAATGACAGTAGGTATTCAACATTGATGGGTGTGTGTTGATTTTTGTTGTGATGTTCATGGGGACTACCTCAGGGCATCATGTGAGGTAGGCACGGTGCTCTACCCCTGCATGACATCCAAAGCACAGAGTATTCCATATTTTGAGATAATGTCTTACAAACTTCCCAGAGTGACCTCTAAAATACAATCCACCTGCCTCAGTCATATAGTAGCTAGGGCCCAGGCCTGAACCCCATCATCTGGTTGAGTAATTATTGACATTGAGGGTCGAACAACTGAACATTTAACACACAGGAATTCCTGAAACTCCGTGTATTTGAACTTTTGAGTGGGCCTTCCTCTCAAATTTCCTCCAAAGCTGAGGAGAAGCCACCCTCATGCAGCCCAGGTGGCCGTCCTGCCATTCCTCAAACAGCCTGAAATTGTCTCCATTTCAGGTCACTTACATGTTGGCTCTGTCTGCCACAACTGTTCCTGAAAGATGGCAGATCCCTCTCTCTCTCTCCCCATTCCTCATGTCTTAGGAAAGCCCTGTCACCAGCTCTGAATGGCCCTTCATATCACTATCTAAAATGGCGACTCTGACGTCTCCATGTCTCCCCTCACAGAAATGTATTAATCCACACTGAGGGTCTCTGCCTGACTCCACACTCTACATTTGATCCGACCTACATTTCTGTGGATGTGGGGTTATTATCTTTCTCCTCATCAGCACTGCATACTCTAGGATGGGGGGACTTGGCTTTAACCATCCACCTCCAGTCAGACAAGACACTCCCTGAAAATGGGCACATGACCAGTGGCCATTGGCTGAGTTCACAGGCCAGGCCTTCCTGAGAGATTTGGTGTGAGGAACTTGGGACACTATGTGGACAGAACATTCAGGCCCAAACAGGGCAGCTGGGGAGCTGTGAAGAAGAATGACTGTTGCTGCCCCTGAGACTAGTGCCCCTGACCTGCTCTGTGATCCTCATAAGTAATGTCTGAAGTTCACGCCTGCCACAGAGTAGGGGAGAATGATGTCCAATGTCTTTTCTGTGGCTAACCTTCATGACGGTGTGTTTCTACCAGTTAGTTCTTCCCATTAGAACTTCTGGTTCTGAAGACTTGAGAGCCAAGGTTAGGACTTGCTGGAAATGATGCCAGAGATGTCCAGTTGTCCAGCTCTGCTGCACTGATAACAGTGTGAACAGCCTTGTTGGTGGGCTGTGGGATAACCCTTACCAAGGCCTTTGTGTTCACAGATAGATGGTGGGATTTACAAATTGCTCATAAAAATCATAACTAAAATACACTTATTGTGTTTAGATTATGTTTGGTTTGATAGAAATCCCTGGGACTCTGTCAGGGTGAGCTTGAACATTGATGTGGCTTGTCACTATCTTATGTACATTTCAAGTCCTTTGAGTATAGACTGAGGAGTAAGTGCAGGAGACTAATACTACATAGCTTTGCTGCATGACCTCCAAATTTAGTGAACTGTACAGTGAACTAAAAGCAGTCAGAGGTAGAGTTTATTTGAACTTTACCTTCATTACAAGCTTATGGAGAAAATTTTCATAACACCTACCAGGGGCCAATGAGAGAACAGTCCAGTTCAGTTCTAAATGTATCCTAGAAAACTGGTACCTTTGTTTGTGTCACGCTTGCCAAATAGTGCTTTAAATATGGGGAAACTGGTCAGGGGGAAACCCAGGGTCACTTATAGGAGAAGAGGACACTGTGTCCTAAGTCTCAGTCAATTCCTAGCCACTCATTACACCTCAGCTCAGGTAAAACCATGGGGTAAATGTGAGTAGAAAAGAGAGCTCAGAATATATCCTTCCTTTTACCACTGATGTAAGTTTTAAAAGTCCCAGACAGAGCAATTGTTATTTATGATGTAAACACCACCAGGAAGGAAAATAAAACTACTCTGGAAATTACACTCCTCCAGATCCTCATCACAACACAGTCTGGAGATGCACGTAAAGGAAAGGAACCTAAGTGTGGCTACATTTTATTTCTTGTTTTAAAAAGGAGACACAATTGTGGGTGATATTCATCTTACATTGGTAGACTTCTGTCTGTTTAAAATCATACATGACTTTTTAAATGCTGGGATGTGACAAAGTGAATAGGGAAATTCCAGTCATTTTTATAAGCAAGTGATGAGAGAAGCAAAATACAGGCTCAGAATGAAGAAACAGGTTTTAAATGCTTTCAGAGCATTGTAGGTACACATAGGAGTAGGATTCATGCAGAAAACCCCACCCATGTGTGAAAGTTTATTTCCCTTCTTGATCCCCCTTCCCTGCATGCCCCTCCTCCTCCATTCTCCTCCTCTAACCAACTAGTTTTCCTTTTGCTTATTGATTATCTTATATTTCATTGGTTCTCTATGTTATCCTATCCTCCCACCCCCTTTTGTGTAGAAGTGGTTTTTATGTGGAGAACCTCTCAGTCTTGTACTTGTCCAGGACAGGAAAACCATCACAGTGTCCATGGAAGATCCTGGATCTGTCAGAGGTTACTCCCATGGGAACAGCTCTTTGGGGAAACCCGCCATCTTCTCCTGGTAAACTTTATCAAAGGCTTCAGCTTGGGCCACTGTGAGGTGATTCTTCCAGTCCCCAGAGATGCCTGGAAAACATGAAGTAGACGCATATCAGATCTAGGGATAGGTCTTAAGATGGAGCCCTCCTCCTTGCTCTGTGTAGACAGCAGAGTGACCCCTGGGTCATTGGTGCGGCCTTCTCCTTCCTGGCCACCATGAGCATTTCCCCTTCTCCCTGTCTGGAAAGTGTGTCCTGACTGCCCTGCTCTCCCAAACCATCCTGCACAGAATCCACAGGCAGCGATCCTGTCAATAAATCAGAACATCTGGACTGGAACTAAGTCTGACCACTTGTTTTTTGAGCACTTTGACCCAAGCTAACAAAATTTCTGATCTGGGTGATGAGAGCAGGACACACCTAGTCTCTCTGCTTTGGCCAATCCCTGTGATCAGTTCTTCTGCACAAGGAACCCATGTTGACCCCTTGCCAGATCCAGTGGCTCCAGTGCCTTGTGGCGAAGAGTTTCCCAGGACGTCCAGTCTCCTTCAGCCAAGTTCCCTGGTGCTTTGAGGCTCTAGCTGTAGGGTCCTTGTTGGTTGACTCCATCCCTGGGAATGCCCATTTGCTCTCTCGGCTCCATGACACAGTCTTCTGATTCAGCTTCAGACATGCCAGGCTGCCCCCTCCTCAGGGTGTTTACCTTTCCTGCTCCTTACCCCAGAGTGCTGTCCTAGCAGACGCCTCCACCTCTGTCCATTGGCCTCACTCATATGTTTACTCCAGTGCAGTGACTCAGTGGGGCTCTCAGCTCAGAACCCTGCATCTCCATCCTCATTCATAGAAATGATCAAACATGAGATGTTGTGTGTACTTCCTTTTTGAATGTGCATAAAGTATGCATTTCTAACATATTAGGGTATGAAATCATTTTCACCAAATTGCCTAAGAATTTACTGCTTAAAGGAATTCACCATAAATGCTCAATAAATAGTTTTTGAAAGGATTGATAAAAAATGAGGAATAGACTCGATTTAGACAAGGGTTTTAAAAACTCCCTGGAGGGGTTACCCACTGACAGAGTGGTGTGGGTGGAATGAGTGCTAAAGATATGGACATGATTCTTACCCTTTACTTATGTGATTAGACTATTATGCATCATATAAATTAATTTTCAAATAGCAGACCGATCTATTTAATTAATAAAAACATAACAATAGCTAAACCAATGTAAAATACGCATGTAAACCATACACTCAGATGCATATAAAGTAGCAGCCTATGTCATAGGTCATGGCTGTCCTAATACCACACATGACACATAGTTATCTTCATTAGTAGAACAATCTTTACTGATTTCCTCTGCTAGGCCTGGGCTCTTTCACGAGTCCCATCCCCATCTCTGTTTTATGGCTCTGTGCTCCAGGCTCACTGGGTGGCAGGAATCCTGACCTCCTGAATATCCCTTGAAGCATTTATTATATTGATTCCATGGGTCACCATTTCAGATCCATGAGAACTGGAGGAACTTTGAGAAACAGGTCCTGCCACTACTTGGAACAGACATTTTCAATAGGCCTGAACCACAGGGTGGGGACATGATTCATCTTTCCTCACAGGAAGGAGGCCTTACAATGTCTCATAGCAAATGCCCTCCTCTCTACTCTCTCCAATCGTGTCTTTCTTTGTGTATCTCTCTCTTTAGGGCAGTGCTCTGTGGTAAGTCACCAGTGGAGTGGCCCAGACACCACCATCTCCAGAACCCCCTCCTCCCCAAGACTGAGTCAGCCTTCTCCAGGTACCTGCAGCCCACCCCAGTCCCATGAACACAGCTTTCCTGAAGGAAACGAGAGGCTCTGGGCCATGAAGGATTCAAGTTGAAATGTCCCAACACCTGCATTCTTAGTGCCAGGGGCAAACACAAGATGCCCACGTGGTCTAACCCATTCTGAAACCAGGGCATTTACCTTTTCTTGTAATTAGGAAAGGCCTAGTAAATAAAGCTTCCGGCATCATTTCAAAGTTGGACATCTTGTTTTGTTTCATGACTTGGATGGAGCTGTTCTTGAGGACTGAGTCCAGTTCTTCTGGACTCAACTTCTTTCCCAGGAACTGACAGATCCTCTCTATGGTGCTTCTTGGGTCCTACATGTGAACATGAAGAGGGAAGCTATGAACGGACAGGAGAACAGGACCTGGAGGATGTGAAGAGGTGTTAGGAGGGCTGTGGGGAGGAAGAGGAGGAGAATGACATCAGGATGGGAGAAGCCTGCTGGGGACGCCAGAGGAGGAAGACAGAGACAGGGCCAGCAGAGGGCGTGAGGTATGTGGTGACATGAAGCTCACAGGGGCTTCCCAGGAGGCTGAGTCAGGACACCCCAAAGGCAGGGGCTGGGGTTTCCAAGGAGACGCCTGAGATTTCAAGATAAGGCAGGGAGACAAAGTCCCCAAAGGCTAATCCTCACCCCCAAGTGATCCTGCGTCCCTTGACTGGCACTTATTAACACACAGGGCTTTACAATGTCTCCTTAACTTGATCCCATGATTATCGATGGGTTTTCCTGGGAGATCACAGTAAGGTAACAGGTTATTATGAGAAGAGAGGATTTCCTTGGGGACCTAGACCTCCTGTCAGCACCATAGTCCTTTATTATAGTGATGTTTTCACGAGCCCCAGTCACTGAGGGACAAGAAGACCCCACGGTGGCAATGATGTAAGAACATGTTGTTGTTTGGAGAGGAGAATCACAGGGAGTGTGCAGCTTGCTGCTGAGGTGGCTGAAGGTGGCACCAAGGCTCCTCCCTGAGGACCGACCTCATGCTGAGGACACAGCAGAACAGGAAGCAGCTGCAGGAAGGGGACCAGGGTCCATTCTCCAGGGGAAACAGATGCCTGAGCCTGTGGCACATTCTCTGTCCTCAAGACACACCCACAGAAGATCGTGCACCATGATCAAGTAGGATTCATCCCTTGGATGCAAGGCTGGTTCAATATACGGAAATCAATAAATGTTATTCACCACATCAATAGACTTAAAAACAAGAACCATATGATCATCTCGATAAATGCGGGAAAAGCATTCGACAAAGTACAGCATCCCTTTATGTTAAAAACTCTCGAAAAACAAGGAATAACAGGAACATACCTCAACATTGTAAAAGCAATCTATGCTAAGCCTCAGGCTAGCATCATTCTGAAAGGAGAAAAATTGAAGGCATTCCCTCTAAAATCTGGAACAAGAAAGGGAAGCCCTCTCTCACCACTTCTGTTCAACATAGTTCTCGAAACACTGGCCAGAGCAATTAGACAGACGAAGGAAATTAAAGGCATAAAAATAGGAAAAGAAGAACTTAAATTATCACTATTTGCAGGTGACATGATTCTATACCTAGCAGACCCAAAAGGGTCTACAAAGAAACTATTAGAGCTAATAAATGAATTCAGCAAAGTGGCAGGATATAAAATCAACACGCATCAATCAAAGGCATTCCTGTATATCAGTGACAAATCCTCTGAAATGGAAATGAGGACAACCACTCCATTCACAATATCCTCAAAAATAATAAAATACTTGGGAATCAACCTAACAAAAGAGGTGAAAGACTTATACCATGAAAACTACAGAACACTAAAGAGAGAAATTGAAGAAGATCTTAGAAGATGGAAAAATATACCCTGTTCATGGATAGGCAGAACTAACATTATCAAAATGGCGATATTACTAAAAGTTCTCTATAGGTTTAATGCAATGCCAATCAAAATCCCAAAGGCATTTCTTGTAGAAATAGAGAAAGCAATCATGAAAATCATATGGAAAAATAAAAGACCCAGAATAGCAAAAAAAAAGCTAAGCAGGAAGTGTGAGTCAGGTGGTATAGCGATACCAGACTTCAAACTATAATACAGAGCAATAGTAACAAAAACAGCATGGTACTGGTATCAAAACAGGCGGGTGGACCAATGGTACAGAATAGAGGACACAGAAACCAACCCACAAAACTACAACTTTCTTATATTTGATAAAGGGGCTAAAAGCATGCAATGGAGGAAGGATAGCATCTTCAACAAATGGTGCTGGGAAAACTGGAAATCCATATGCAACAAAATGAAACTGAATCCCTTTCTCTCGCCATGCACAAAAGTTAACTCAAAATGGATCAAGGAGCTTGATATCAAATCAGAGACACGGCATCTGATAGAAGGAAAAGTTGGTTATGATCTACACGCTGTGAGATCGGGCTCCAAATTCCTCAATAGGACACCCATAGCGCTAGAATTAACAAATAGAATCAACAAATGGGACTTACTCAAACTAAAAAGTTTTTTCTCAGCAAAAGAAACAATAAGAGAGATAAACAGGGAGCCTACATCCTGGGAACAAATCTTTACTCCACACACTTCAGATAGAGCCCTAATTACCAGAATACACAAAGAACTCAAAAAATTAGACAATAAGATAACAAATAACCCAATCAATAAATGGGCCAAGGACCTGAACAGACACTTCTCAGAGGAGGACATACAATCAATCAACAAGTACATGAAAAAATGCTCACCATCACTAGCAGTCAGAGAAATGCAAATCAAAACTACCCTAAGATACCATCTCACTCCAGTAAGACTGGCAGCCATTAGGAAGTCAAACAACAGTAAGTGCTGGAGAGGATGCGGGGAAAAGGGCACTCTTGTTCATTGCTGGTGGGACTGCAAATTGGTGCAGCCAATTTGGAAAGCAGTATGGAGATTTCTCGGAAAGCTGGGAATGGAACCGCCATTCCACCCAGCTATTCCCCTTCTCAGTCTATTCCCTAAAGCCCTAACAAGAGCATGCTACAGGGACACTGCTACATCGATGTTCATAGCAGCTCAATTCACGATAGCAAGACTGTGGAACCAGCCTAGATGCCCTTCAATAGATGAATGGATAAAAAAAATGTGGCATTTATATACTATGGAGTATTATTCTGCATTAAAAATGACAAAATCACAGAATTTGGAGGGAAATGGATGGCATTAGAGCAGATTATGCTAAGTGAAGCTAGTCAATCTTTAAAAAACAAATACCAAATGACTCCTTTGATATAAGGGGAGTAAACAAGGACAGGGTAGGGACGAAGAGCTTGAGAAGAAGATTTACATTAAACAGGGATAAGAGGTGGGAGGGAAAGGGAGTGAGAAGGGAAATTGCATGGAAATGGAAGGCGATCCTCAGGGTTATACAAAATGTCATATAAGAGGAAAGGAGGGGTAAGACAAGATAATACAAATGGAAGAAAGGATGTACAGTAGAAGGGGTAGAGAGAGAAAAGGGGAGGGGAGGGGAGGGGGGACAGTAGAGAATAGGACAGATAGCAGAATACATCAGACACTAGAAAGGCAATATGTCAATTAATGGAAGGGAAACTGGTGTGATACAGCAATCTGTATATGGGGTAAAAGCGGGAGTTCATAATCCACTTGAATCAAACCGTGTAATATGATGTATTAAGAACCATATAGTGTTATGAACGACCAATAAAAAATAAAATAAAATAAAATAAAATAAAAAAGAAGTAGAAGGCAAGAAATTATTAAAATCAGAGCTGAAATTAATGAAATTGAAACAAAAGAAACAATTGAAAAAATTGACAAAACTAAAAGTTGGTTCTTTGAAAAAATAAATAAAATTGACAGACCCTTGGCCATGCTAACAAAGAGAAGAAGAGAGAGTACCCAAATTACTAGCATACGGGATGAAAAAGGCAATATCACAACAGACACTTCAGAAATATAGAAGATAATCAGAAATTATTTTGAATCCTTATACTCCAATAAAATAGAAGATAGTGAAGGCATAGATAAATTCCTTAAGTCTTATGAACTGCCCAGATTGAGTCAGGAGGATATAGACAACCTAAACAGACCAATAACAATAGAGGAAATAGAAGAAACCATCAAAAGATTACCAACTAAGAAAAGCCCAGGACCGGACGGGTATACAGCAGAGTTTTACAAAACCTTTAAAGAGGAACTAACACCAATACTTTTCAAGCTATTTCAGGAAATAGAAAAAGAGGGAGAACTTCCAAATTCATTCTACGAGGCCAACATCACCCTGATTCCGAAACCAGACAAAGACACCTCAAAGAAAGAAAACTACAGACCAATATCTCTAATGAACCTTGATGCAAAAATCCTCAATAAAATTCTGGCGAATCAGATTCAAATACATATCAAAAAAATTATACACCATGATCAAGTAGGATTCATCCCTGGTATGCAAGGTTGGTTCAATATATGGAAATCAATAAATGTTATCCACCACATCAATAGACTTAAAAATAAGAACCATATGATCATCTCGATAGATGCAGAAAAAGCATTCGACAAAGTACAGCATCCCTTTATGTTCAAAACTCTAGAAACATTAGGGATAACGGGATCATACCTCAACATTGTAAAAGCCATCTATGATAAGCCACAGGCCAGCATCATTCTGAATGGAGAAAAATTGAAGGCATTCCCTCTAAGATCTGGTACAAGACAGGGATGCCCTCTCTCACCACTTCTGTTCAACATAGTCCTCGAAACACTGGCCAGAGCAATTAGGCAGACGAAAGAAATTAAAGGCATAAAAATAGGAAAAGAAGAACTTAAATTATCACTATTTGCAGATGATATGATTCTATACCTAGCAGATCCAAAAGGGTCTACAAAGATGCTATTAGAGCTAATAAATGAATTCAGCAAAGTGGCAGGATATAAGATCAACATGCATAAATCTAAGGCATTCCTGTATATCAGCGACAAATCCTCTGAAACGGAAATGAGGACAACTACTCCATTCACAATATCCCCCCCAAAAATAAAATACTTGGGAATCAACCTAACAAAAGAGGTGAAAGACTTATACAATGAAAATTACAGAACCCTAAAGAAAGACATAGAAGAAGACCTTAGAAGATGGAAAAATATACCCTGCTCATGGATAGGCAGAACTAACATCATCAAAATGGCGCTATTACCAAAAGTCCTATATAAGTTCAATGCAATGCCAATCAAAATCCCAACAGTATATCTTGTAGAAATTGATAAAAGAATCATGAAATTCATATGGAATAATAAAAGACCCAGAATAGCAAAAACAATACTAAGCAAGAAGTGTGAATCAGGTGGTATAGCGATACCAGACTTCAAACTATACTACAGAGCAATAGTAACAAAAACAGCATGGTACTGGTACCAAAACAGGAGGTTGGACCAATGGTACAGAATAGAGGACACAGTAACCAATCCACAAAACTACAACTATCTTATTTTTGATAAAGGGGCTAAAAGCATGCAATGGAGGAAGGATAGCATCTTCAACAAATGGTGCTGGGAAAACTGGAAATCCATTTGCACCAAAATGAATCTGAATCCATATCTCTCGCCGTGCACAAAAGTTAACTCAAAATGGATCAAGGAGCTTGATATTAAATCAGAGACACGGCATCTGATAGAAGGAAAAGTTGGTTATGATCTACACGCTGTGGGATCGGGCTCCAAATTCCTCAATAGGACACCCATAGCGCTAGAATTAACAAATAGAATCAACAAATGGGACTTACTCAAACTAAAAAGTTTTTTCTCAGCAAAAGAAACAATAAGAGAGATAAACAGGGAGCCTACATCCTGGGAACAAATCTTTACTCCACACACTTCAGATAGAGCCCTAATAACCAGAATATACAAAGAACTCAAAAAATTAGACAATAAGACAACAAATAACCCAATCAATAAATGGGCCAAGGACCTGAACAGACACTTCTCAGAGGAGGACATACAATCAATCAATAAGTACATGAAAAAATGCTCACCATCGCTAGCAGTCAGAGAAATGCAAATCAAAACTACCCTAAGATACCATCTCACTCCAGTAAGACTGGCAGCCATTAGGAAGTCAAACAACAATAAGTGCTGGAGAGGATGCGGGGAAAAGGGCACTCTTGTTCATTGCTGGTGGGACTGCAAATTGGTGCAGCCAATCTGGAAAGCAGTATGGAGATTTCTCGGAAAGCTGGGAATGGAACCACCATTTAACCCAGCTATTCCCCTTCTCGGTCTATTCCCTAAAGCCCTAACAAGAGCATGCTACAGGGACACTGCTACATCGATGTTCATAGCAGCTCAATTCACGATAGCAAGACTGTGGAACCAGCCTAGATGCCCTTCAATAGATGAATGGATAAAAAAAATGTGGCATTTATATACTATGGAGTATTATTCTGCATTAAAAAATGACAAAATCATAGAATTTGGAGGGAAATGGATGGCATTAGAGCAGATTATGCTAAGTGAAGCTAGTCAATCTTTAAAAAACAAATACCAAATGACTCCTTTGATATAAGGGGAGTAAATAAGGACAGGGTAGGGACGAAGAGCTTGAGAAGAAGATTTACATTAAACAGGGATGAGAGGCGGGAGGGAAAGGGAGTGAGAAGGGAAATTGCATGGAAATGGAAGGCGATCCTCAGGGTTATACAAAATGTCATATAAGAGGAAAGGAGGGGTAAGACAAGTTAATACAAATGGAAGAAATGATTTACAGTAGAAGGGGTAGAGAGAGAAAAGGGGAGGGGAGGGGAGGGGAGGGGGGATAGTAGACAATAGGACAGACAGCAGAATACATCAGAATCTAGAAAGGCAATATGTCAATCAATGGAAGGGAAACTGATGTGATACAGCAATCTGTATACGGGGTAAAAGCGGGAGTTCATAATCCACTTGAATCAAACCGTGTAATATGATGTATTAAGAACTATGTAATTTTATGAACGACCAATAAAAATAAAAAATAAAAAAAGAAAGAAAACTCATAGAAACATATATGGAAAATATGCATCTGGGCAGAATTGATATAAGTTTGCCTCTGCTATTTATTGTATTACCAACTAAAAATATTCCTATGGGAGTATTTTGGCAAGAAGGTCCATTATTATGGATACATTTATCTTATTCTCCTAACACTATTCTTACTAGGTATCCTGAGGCTGTAGGACAATTAATACTCAAAGAAATAAAAGCAGCAAAGAGAGTGTTTGGAATTTCTCCTAATAAAATTATTACTCCATATACTATGGTCAGATTAATGAGTTAGCTAATGAGTTAAATACTTGGGCAATAATCATATGCAAATCTACTTGTTCATTTGATAATCACCTACCATCCAATCCTTTGTTGTCTTTTTGTCCTCGCATCCTGTAGTTTTTCCAAAAATGACAAGAAAAACACCTATCATGAATGCTCCAATAATATTTACAGATGGGTCAAATAATGATACAGCAGCAGTAGTTACCCCTAAATCAAGCTTTTACATTTTTAGTACCCGAACAATCAGCTCAAAAAGTAGAGCTTAATGAATATTACAAGCTTTTGTGATGTTTAAAGATTCTGTATTTAATTTATTTTCTGACAGTCAATATATAGTTAATGCTATAATATCCCTTGAAGATGCTGGTAGGATTTCCCCTTCCTCTACTGTTTACTCTTTGTTTTCCACTATACAAAGTCTAATCTGGAACAAAAAAAGATCCATTCTTCATAGGACATATCAGGGCACATACAGGATTGCCTAGGGCCCTTAGTTTGGGCAATGATTTAGCAGATAAAACTACACATGACATACACGTTTTTTCAATACTAAAAGAAACTACAAATTTTTTCAAATCCTTCCTAGTTAATACTAATACATTACAAAAGCATTTTAAAATAACTAAGGATCAAGCTAGACATATAATAAAGCAATGTCAAAAGTGTGTGACATTTCACCACAAGTTAATCTTGGAATCAATCATAGAGGACTGATACCTAATCATATATGGCAAATGGACGTCACACATTCGCCAGAATTTGGAAAATTAAAATATTTGCATGTCATAGTTGACACTTCTTCCGGATACTTGATGGGCTCCCTTCATAATGGAGAAAAAAACTAAAGACATTATATCTCATTGCTTACAAAATTTTGCCACTGTGGGCATTCCAAAACAGTTAAAAACAGATAATGGCCCTGACTATACTTCTACTTCTTTCAAGCAATTTTGGTCATCATTTGGCATTACTCATATAACAGGTATAATCCACAGGGACAAGGCATAGTTGAAAGAGCCCATCAAACTATTAAAATGTACTTACTAAAACAAAAAGAAGGAATAGGGAAGGGATATAAATCCCCCAAAGATAAACTTAACATAATCCTTTTTACTCTAAACTTTTTAAATTTGGATTCATCAGGACTTAGTGCTGCGGAAAGACACATGTGTCCAAAAAATGTACTTTGGAAGGATATTCTAACTGGACAATGGAAAGGTCCTGACCCAGTGATTGTCTGGAGTTGGGGGTCTGTTTGTGTGTTTCCACAGGGAGAACAGCAGATGATTTGGATTTCACAGAGACTAACCAAAGCGATTTCTAAAGATCATTGGATGAATTCACAGGCCAGGCCTTCCTCAGAGATTTGGTGTGAGGAACTTGGGACTCTATGTGGAGAGAGCCTTCAGGCCCTAACAGGGCAGCTGTGGAGCTGTGAAGAAGAATGACTGTTGCTGCCCCTGAGCCTAGTGCCCGTGACCTGCTCTGTGATCCTCATAAGTAATGTCTGATGTTCACGCCTACCAGAGAGTAGGGGAGAATGATTTCCAACGTCTTTTCTGTGGCTAACCTTCATGACCGTGTGTTTTCACCAGTTAGTTCTTCCCATTAGAACTTCTGGATCTGAACTTGAGAGCCAAGGTTAGGCCTTGCTGGAAATGATGCCCGAGATGTCCAGTTGCCCAGCTCTGCTGCACTGATAACAGTGTGTAAAGCCTTGTTGGTGGGCTGTGGGATAACCCTTACCAAGGCCTTTGTGTTCAATGGTGGGGGTGGGATTTACAAATTGCTCATGAAAAAACATAAATAAAATACACTTATTGTGTTTAGATTATGTTTGTTTTGATAGAAAATCAAAACAAACATAATCTAAACATAATCAAAACTGGGACTCTGTCATGTAACCTTGAACATTTATGGCTTTTGTCACTATCTTATGTAGATTTCAAGTCCTTTGAGTATAGACTGAGGAGTAAGGTGAAGGAGACTAATACTACATGGCTCCACTGCGTGATCTCCAAATTTAGTGAACTAAAAGCAGTCACAGGTAGAGTGTATTTGGACTATACCTTCATTACAAGCTTATGGAGAAAATTTTCCTAACACCTACCAGGGGCCAGTGAGTGAACAGTCCAGTTCAGTTCTAAATGTATCCTAGAAAACTTGTACCTTTGTTTGTGTCACTCTTGACAATAGTGCTTTAAATATGGGGAAACTGGTGAGGGGAAAACCCAGGGTCACTTATAGGAGAAGAGGACACTGTGTCCCAAGTCTCAGTCAATTCCTAGCCACTCATTACACCTCAGCTCAGGTAAAACCATGGGGTAAATGTGAGTGGAAAAGAGAGCTCAGAATATATCCTTCCTTTCACCATTGATGTAAGTTTTAAAAGTCCCAGACAGAGCAATTGTTATTTATGATGTAAACACCACCAGGAAGGAAAATAAAACTACTCTGGAAATTACACTCCTCCAGATCCTCATAATAACACAATCTGGAGATGCACGTAAAGAAAAGGAACCTAAGTGCTGCTACATTTTATTTCTTGTTTTGAAAATGAGAAACAATTCTGGGAGATATTCATCTTACACTGGTAGACTTCTCTCTGTGTAAAATTATACATGATTTTTTAAATGCTGGGATGTGACAAAGTGAATAGGGAAATTCCAGTCATTTTTCAAGCAAGTGATCAGAGAAGCATAATATAGGCTCCAGAATGAAGAAACAGGTTTTAAATTCTGTCAGAGCTTTGTAGGTACACATAGGAGTTGCATTCATGCAGAGAAACCCACCCATGTGTGGAAGTTTATTTCCCTTCCTGATCCCCCTTCCCCGAATGCCCCCTCCCCCTCCATTCTCTTCCTGTAACCAACTAGAATTCCTTTTGCTCCTCAATTTTCTTATATTTCATTGGTTCTCTATGTTATCCTATCCTCCCACCCCCTTTTTCCTGTAGAAGTGGTTTTTATATGAAGAACCCCCCAGTCCTGAACATGTCCCAGGACAGGAAAACCATCACAGTGTCCATGCAAGATCCTGGATCTGTCAGAGGTTACTCCCATGGGAACAGCTCTTTGGGGAAACCCACCATCTTCTCCTGGTAAACTTTATCAAAGGCTTCAGCTTGGGCCACTGTGAAGTGATTCTTCCAGTCCCCACAGATGCCTGGAAAACATGAAGTAGACACAGATCAGATCTAGGGATAGGTCTTCAGACGGCTACCTCCTCCCTGCTCTCTGTAGACAGCAGAGTGACCCCTGGGTCATTGGTGAGGCCTCCTCCTGCCTGGCCACCATGTGCATTTCCCCTTCTCCCTGTCTGGAAAGTGTGTCCTGACTGCCCTGCTCTCCCAAACCATCCTGCACAGAATCCACAGGCAGCGATCCTGTCAATAAATCAGAACATCTGGACTGGAACTAAGTCTGACCACTTGCTTTTTGAGCCCTTTGGCCCAAGCTAACAAAATTTGTGACCTGGGTGATGAGAGCAGGTCACACCTAGTCTCTCTGCTTTGGCTAATCCTTGCGATCTCTTGTTCTCTACAACAAAACCATGTTGACCCCATGCCAAATCCAGTGGTGCCAGTCCCTGTGGCTCAGTCTCCCAGGAAATCCAGTCTCCTTTAGCCAAGTTTCCTGGTGCTTTGAGGTCTAGGTGTAGGGTCCTTGTTGGTTGGGACTCCATCCCTGGGACTGTCCATTTGCTCTCTCGGCTCCATGACACAATCTTCTGATTGAGCTTCAGACATGCCAGGCTGCCCCCTCCTCAGGGTGTTTACCTTTCCTGCTCCTTACCCCAGAGTGCTGTCCTAGCAGACACCTCCACCTCTGTCCATTGGCCTCACTCATATGTTTACTCCAGTGCAGTGACTCAGTGGGGCTCTCAGCTCAGAATCCTACATCTCCACCCTTGTTCATGGCAATGATCAAACATGAGATTTTCTGTGTACTTCCTTTTTGAATGTGTATAAGGTATGCATTTCTAACATATTAAGGTATGAAATCATTTTCACAAATTGCCTAAGAATTTACTGCTTAAAGGCATTACACCATATATGCTCAAAAAATATTTTTTGAAAGTACTGATAAAGAATGAGGAATAGAGTAGCATAATACCCTGTTTCACAGTCAAGTATTTTAAAAAGTCCCTGGAGGGGTTACCCAGTGACTGAGTAGTGGTGATGGAATAGGTGATAAGCTATGAACAGGATTCTTAGCTTTACTTATGTGATTAGAGCATTATTTGTCATATAAATTGATTTTCACATAGCAGACCAATCTAATTAAGTAATAAAATCATAACCCTAAGTAACCCAATGTATGATAGGCATGTAAAGAGTACAAGCAGATGAATATAAAGTAGCAGCCTATGTCATAGGTCATGGCTGTCCTAATACCACACACGACCTCTATTTTCATAGTTATCTTCATTAGTGGAATAATCTTTACTGATTTCTTCTGCTCAGCCTGGGCTTCTCCCCAAGTCCCTTCCCCATCTCTGTTTTATGGATCTCTGTTCCAGGCTCACTAGGTGGCAGGAATACTGACCTCCTGAATATCCCTTCAAGCATTTATTATATTGATTCCATGGCTCACAATTTCAGATCCATGTGAACTGGAGGAACTTTGCAAAACAGGTCCTGCCACTACTTGGAACAGACATTTTCAATAGGCCTGAACCACAGGGTGGGGACATGATTCATCTTTCCTCACAGGAAGGAGGCCTTACAATGTCTCATAGCTAATGCCCTCCTCTCTACTCTCTCCAATCGTGTCTTTCTTTGTGTCTCTCTCTCTTTAGGGCATTGCTCTGTGGCAAGTCACCAGTGGAGTGGCCCAGACACCACCATCTCCAGAAGCCCCTCCTCCCCAAGACTGAGTCAGCCTTCTCCAGGTACCTGCAGCCCACCCCAGTCCCATGAACACAGCTTTCCTGAAGGAAACGAGAGGCTCTGGGCCATGAAGGATTCAAGTTGAAATGTCCCAACACCTGCATTCTTAGTGCCAGGGGTAAACACAAGATGCCCACGTAGTCTGACCCATTCTGAATCCAGGGCATTTACCTTTTCTTGTAATTAAGAAAGGCCTCGTAAATAAAGTCTGCTGTACCATTTCAAAGTTGGACATCTTGTTTTGTTTCATGACTTGGAAGGAGCTGTTCTTGAGGACTGAGTCCAGTTCTTCTGGACTCAACTTCTTTCCCAGGAACTGACAGATCCTCTCTATGGTGCTTCTTGGGTCCTACATGTGAACATGAAGAGGGAAGCTATGAGCGGGCAGGAGAGCAGGACCTGGAGGATGGGAAGGGGTGTTAGGAGCGATGTGGGGAGGAAGAGGAGGGGAATGACATCAGGATGGGAGAAGCCTGCTGGGGACGCCAGAGGAGGGAGACAGAGACAGGGCCAGCAGAGGGCGTGAGGTATGAGGTGACCTGAAGATCACAGGGGCTTCCCAGGAGGCTGAGTCAGGACACCCCAAAGGCAGGGGCTGGGGTTTCCAAGGAGACGCCTGAGATTTCAAACTAAGGCAGGGAGACAAAGTCCCCAAAGGCTAATCCTCACCCCAAGTGACCCTGCGTCCCTTGACTGACACTTAATAACACACAGGGCTTTACAATATCTCCTTAACTTGATCCCATGGTTATCGATGGGTTTTCATAGGAGATCACAGCAAGGGAACAGGTCATTATGAGAAGAGAGGATTTCCTTGGGGACCTAGACCTCCTGTCAGTACCATAGTCCTTTATTATAGTGATGTTTTCAGGAGCCCCAGTCACTGAGGGACAAGAAGACCCCACTGTGGCAATGATGTAAGAACATGTTGTTGGTTGGAGAGGAGAATCACAGGGAGTGTGCAGCTTGCTGCTGAGGTGGCTGAAGGTGGCACCAAGGCTCCTCCCTGAAGACTGACCTCATGCTGAGGACACAGCAGAACAGGAAGCAGCTGCAGGAAGGTGACCAGGGTCCCTTCTCCAGGGGAAACAGATGCCTGAGCCTGTGCCACCTTCTCTGTCCCCTAGACACACCTCAGGAGAAGTGTTTTCTAAGCTCTGCTCACTCCTTTACATTTTGTTCATTTTTGACCACTTCTGAAAATGCTTCTAAATATTTTAAAGCTTTCTGTTCCGTCTGGACCTGTGAGCCTCCCTCAGAGCCCTGTGCATCTCTGTGCTGATCATGGGCAGTTTTCTCTGCACCAGAAGAAAAATAGCGTTAGTCTAAGTACCTGCTCAAAGTGTGACAATCCAGTCAGTGTAGGTGGCACATCTGCAAACTCAGATGACAGTATTTATTTTCTATTTTGAAATATATACTTAGTTACTGTTCCCAGCTGTACCCTGCACCCACCACCAGGGCTGAGCTCATCCCTAGGCCCTGCCTGTTACTCCAGCCCCTGACCCCTCACAATAGTCACCCAAAGTGGCACCTCACATTCATGTCACTTTGTCAGTCAAGGGGGAAGCCAGAAAGGTGGACCTAGCTCTGGGATTAGTGCTTTCTGCCCCACCCCTTCTGATAGCTAGGTTTCTGGGAACAGAGGGGGTCCTGCAGGCAGAGACCCTGGCAGCCCTAGTGGGTGGCATAAGTCCTGGCACTTGGTCGAGGAGTCTGGTGGTGCCTGCCTGTTTCCCAGATACTCGGGAGGCTGAGGCAGGAGGATCAAGAGTTTGTGGGAGGGCCCTTCATATATTTCAGGATGCAGTACTTTGGAAGATATGAAGGAAGAGCTTGGGCTTGGGGAGGGTCTCACAGAAGCAGGGAAGTGGAGGGCAAAGGCTCATCTCCTCTCAGTGACCTCCACAGCCTATGCTTTGACAGGGAACGTGAAGGGGAGACACATAAGACCAGGGACTTCGGGGAGAGTGAGGATGTTGGGGTGCTGTAGGCGCCAACTATGAGAGGGGGCTCACCTTCTGCAGCTCTTCATAACTCAGCAGCAGGACGTTCTCCCTGTGTCTCATGGACATCCAGCCACGAATGTGCTCAAACCATGATCCATAGAGCACTGTGGGGCAGGCACAGGGGTGCAGGTTACACACTGCCAAAACAGGGCTGCAGCATCCATATCACTCTAGACACACTGACAGCTTGATTCACATATTATTGATCAATGCTGCTCAAACTAGGTAATGAAATAGAGAGGGGGATCTTTCCTGAATTCATTCTATGAAACTAGTCACATACTGATACCCAACTGGGAAACACAGATCAAGTAAGAAAACAATAAAACAATATATCTGCTGAACACAGATACAGAACAGCTTATTAAAATTTAAGTCAATCCTCTTCAGCATTAAGATTATACTCAGGACCTGATGTGTTCACACTTTAAGACTGTACATCACGAGATGTTGATTTCAATCCAAGGATGTAAGATTGGGTGACATAGGGAAATCCATAAATGTTCACCACATCAATAGAGTTTACCTTGACAGAGGAACTTGGCTGAGCATCATGAGGGCTGTATGTGACAAACCCCAAGCCAACATCATGCTAATCAAGGAAAATCTGGATGCATCTCTCCTAACATCAGGAACAAGGCAAGGATGTCCACTTTCACCACTGCTTTTCAATAGAGCTCTAGAGACTCGAGCCAGAGATGTTGGCAGAGAAGGGAATCAAAACCTCACCAGTGGGAAAGAAAGAAACTGTGTTATCTCTGTTTGCAGGTGATAGGAGGCTCTGCTGTGAACACACAAGAATGTTTCCCCCAAAACTCCTAGAACTGATCATTGAGGAAAATAGCAACATACAAAATCAACATGCAAAAAACAAACACTTTTCTTCATCACAAGAATGGATCTGCTGAGGAAGAATTCAAGAATGCAATTCCTTTCACAAAGGTTTCAACAAATACCCAGGTAGAGGAATGTGATGGTGGAAACCTGTATCCCAGATACTTAGGAGGCTGAGGCAGGAGGATCAAGAGTTCAAAGCCAGCCTCAGCAACTTAGGGAGGCCCTCTCTCTAGATAAATTATGAAAAGGGGTTGGGGATGTGGCTCAGTCATAGAGCACTTGACTAGCACCTGCAGAGCCCCAGGTCTAATCCCCAGTGCCATAGAATAATAATAATAATGCTTTATCATGTTTTAAAGTCTATTCATTCTCAAGTCATACTGAAGAGGTATAGTAACAAAAAAGTGTGCTAATATCAAAACATTCCCTTAGATCAGTAGATTAGAAAAGAAGACTCAGAGACAGACCCACACAGATGGAGTTACATGATTCTTAAGAAAGGCAGAAAAAGCAAATGTTGGAGAAAACAAAGCCTATTTAATAAATGGTGCTTGGAAAACTGAATATCTACAGGTAGAAGAATGAAGCTAAATTCTGCAGAAAAATCAACTCCGAGTGGATAAAAACACAGGAATTAGTCCATAAACACTGTAAGTACTATTGGAAATCATAGTGCCTATCCTCTGACCTGTAGGTCAAGCCTTACTTCTATAAGACTCCTAGTATTCAGGAAAGAAAACCAAGAGTTGATAAATGGAAAGGCTCAAGTTGAAAAGCTTCCACACAATGAGAAGATGACACAGAGAGAGGGGTCTCACAGAAGGAAGCAAAACTTTTCCAGCTAATTTTCTGACTAAAGATTAACATCCAGAACATAAAAAGAACTCAAAAATAATGTTATTATTATTATTATTATTATTTATTTCTTATACTTAGTTATACATATACTAGAATGCATTTTGATTCATTGTACACAAACGGAACACAACTTTTTATTTCTCTGGTGTGCATCATGTAGAGTCCCATCATATCTGCACTCCCACATGGACTTAGGGTGATGATGTCCATCTCATTCCACCGTCTTTCCTGCTCCCATGTCTCTTCCTCCGCTTTGCCCAATCAAACTTCCTCTATTCTTCCCTTGACCACCCCTTTTGGTTCAGGGTCCACTTGTCACAGCGAACATTTGGCCTTTCTTTTTTTAGGATTGGCTTTCTTTGCATAGCATGATATTCTAAACCTCCATCCATTTACCTGCAAATGTGATGATTTTATTCTCTCTTAATGCTGAGTAATAGTCCATTGTGTATAAGTGCCACAGCTTTTTATCCATTCATCTATTGAAAAGCATCTAGATTGCTTCCAAGTTTAGCTATTGTGAATTCAGCTGGTATAAATATTGACGTGGCTGTGTCACTATAGTCTGCTGATTTTAAGTCCTTTGGCTACAGACCAAGGAGTGTAATAGCTGGGTCTAATGTGGTTCCATTCCAAGTTTTCTAAGGAATCTCCATACTGCTTTCCAGAGTGGTTGCACCAATTTGCAGTGCTACCACCAATGTATGAGTGTGCCTTTTCCCCTTACCACATCCTACCACACTTCTTGTTGCTTGTATTTTTGAAAATTGCCATTATGACTGGAGTGAGATGAAATCTTAGAGTAGTTTTGATTTGCATTTCTCTACTTACTGGAGATGTTGAACATTTTTTCATGTATTTGTTGATTGATTTTATATCTTCTTCAGAGAAGCGCCTGTTTACTTCCTTAGCCCATTTATTCATTGGGATAAGTTCAAAAATCTTAACACCAAAAACCAAATAAGCAAACCAACAGATGGGCAAATCATAATAATTTCTCAAAAGAAGAAATACAATGGCCAACGATATTATGAAAAAAAATTCAATGTCTTTAACAACCAGAGAAAAACAAATAGAAACTACATGGAGATCCTGTCTCACTCCAGTTACAATGGCGATCATCAAGAACACAAATAGTAATAAACACTGGTAGGGATTGAGTGAAAAGGAGCACTTACACACTATTGGGATTGGAGACTAGTACAACACCATGGAAATCAGTCTGAAGTTTCCTCAAAAGACTAGGAATGGAGCCAGCATGTGCCCTAATCATAGAGCTCCTTGGATCCATCAAAACAAAGTCAGCACATTATAGCAACACATGCCCCCAGGTGGAGAGCAGTTCAACTCCCCGCAGCTGAGCTCTGGGACAGCCTTGGTGTCCACTGATGAATGGATACAGAGAATGTGGTTCATACACATAATGGATATCACTCAGTCATAAAGAAGAACTAAATTATGTCACTTTGAGGAAAATGGATGGAACTGGAGACCAGCATGCTGATTGAAACAAGCCAGACTCACAGAATCAAGGGTTGTCTGCTTTCTCTCATATGTGGAAAATACACAGAAGAAGAATAAAAAAGATATACTAAAAAACAAGAGAAAGACCAGCAGAATAGAGGACACAGACCTATATGTGAAGAACACTCACCATTTCCTTGCATCCACCATTGAAAATACTGTTCCAGTGACTCTGGTTGCTTACATAGTTTCATCATAGACTGATGATAATAACCTGACACAAGAACATCTTTGGGATTTCTCATGATATATATCACCTTAAATTAGGGAAAATGAGAAAATGAAAAATCAGTCTCAGTCAGTCATTTCCCACCTTGATCTTGATCTTTCCCTGGGCAGTTCTTCCCTAATCTTTATTAAACCTGTGGGTTCCTTTAATAAATTAGTTATAGCGTTCATTCACCAAATACACATTTTAAATTTCCTATTAC
Organism: Urocitellus parryii; assembly: GCF_045843805.1. Lineage (NCBI taxonomy): Eukaryota > Metazoa > Chordata > Mammalia > Rodentia > Sciuridae > Urocitellus > Urocitellus parryii. The sequence continues at coordinate 8,382,314 of NC_135545.1, forward strand.
ATGGTCATATGCCAGGAATAGAGGAGGAAGACCTTGGCTCTTCTTTCTGGGATATTTGTCTACTCTTCCTGGGAAGCTGCTGGAAAGTGTTAAATGGTAAGTGGTGAGGGGTGTGTGTGCTTTCCCACAATGATCACTAACAGCACACTGGATTAATAAATTATGGAATATTCAGATTCATAGCACATACAGCATTCTCACACTCAAGACCATCGACAAGTCTCACATGAATGACGTCCAGACAGCATGCATGCATTATAGAAAATTCAGGAATAAGCAAAAGTAATCTGTGGCTGTAAGTCTAGGGAGTATTGCCCTCAGGTGGTGGGCACTGGTGGTAGACGGGTACTGGTGACACATTCTGGATTATAGGAAGGTTGTACATCTGGCACTGACCTTGGCTTTGGAAGCAAATAAAGACTTGGGGAAGAGATGGAAAGGGAGGTGAGAGGACATGATTCGTGGGCCTTCTCTCTCATTTAAACGTTTGTAACCCCCCTCTGTCTCTATCCAGGGTGAGCGTTCCCAGGTGGGCACAGATCGAATCCACTTGGTATCACCATGGGAGTGAATCAGGGAGAGAATTTCAATCATCCAGTTGGTTCCTAGAAGGAAGAAAAATTGACAGTCACTCACTTCATCCTGGCTTGTGAACAAAACTTATGATAAAATACATAACATGCACTTTACCATCTGCCCATTTTAAGCATGCCATGGGGTGGTGCTGAGCAGTGTTCAGCATGTTCCTGCTGTTGCTCAGCCGATGTCCAGAAGCTTTTTGTCTTAAAAAACTGAAACTCTCTGCTCCTTAACAACATTTTCCTACTAATTCCATCTTTGAGGCCCTGGAACCCACCATGGGGCTCTGTTTCTGTGAACTTGACTACACTTTGCCCCATGGATTCCTATACTATTTGTCCTTTTGTGCTTATCAGACTGCACTTAGCATGAGGCCCAGTATTGACTATATTGTAGAAGGAGGCAGCCTGTCGTCCTGGTTAAGGCTGAATCTTACTCCATTGTATCAACTCCCCACGTTTTGTTTACGCATTAAACTACCAGTGGATTTTTGGATGCTTCCAGCCCTTGGCTCTTGGCTGAGAGCCTTCTAATATGTCCCAACCTCCCTTGACTTTCCAACCTCATGTCCCTTCAAAGGCCATTGGCCCCAATCCTCGCCCAGTTTGCAGTGCTCCTGCCCCCAGCCCCTCTCCTGTAGGTGCATGACACCTGTCCTTTCAGTCCCTTGAATTTTCCAGGCTCTTTCTGATTCCCAGGCTCTGTCCATGCTGCCCCTCCTGCTCTACAGTATCCCTCCAACACATGACCTCCATTCCAACTTTTCATTCCTGTTGAGCTGGTATTTCACCAGTAGATCTTCACAGGTCACCCTCTTCCACCCCCTTCTCCTGTGCCACCACACAAATGCCCAAATCTGCTTACGATTCACTCCTATATCTCCCTCTCAAACCTCAGATGACCCCTTCTGACAACTTATGTCACTCTGTCCTAGTCTGGATGCAAGAGGCCTGGGGCACTGTCCCTTATCCCCAAAGCAGGGCTCACTGGCATGGAGAGGTCAGGCCCTCCATCTGCTGAGTAAGGGAGGAATGCAGCCACCGCATTTCCCATTGATGGTCCCTGTCCTGTTTCCTTACCTGATTTGGGGTAGGTCACCAATACTGTGTCTTCATCCTTTATCACAAACTGAGCACATGCTTCTTTCAAAACTTCATAGCTATAACCAAGCACAGAGAAAGGTATCCCTTCAAACCACAAGTAGCCGTCTGTCATGGTGATGAGCTCTCTGTGCCAGGTGCAGGGGTTCCTGCTGTAGCCACCACTGGATGTTGGGGGATGTACTGGGAGAATGGACTTTGAAGTAAAGTCAAAAGAATCATTAACTTTTCTGGTTGTCAAATTAACTGAGTGATAAACCAAAATTGTGACTGGTGATCAAAGTTTCTTTGCATTGAACAATTTTGGACTCATTCAGGGAACGACAGGATCAAGATCTGAGCATGAGTTCATGGCCAGGACCGCATAGCAAATGCTGCAAAATAACCCCACTGAGGAATCCATGGGACCTGAAGAAAGTGATTTTTTTTTGTTTATTTGTGTTTTGAAGAGATTTCCAAAGAGAAATTTCACATGAAATCAATAGATACAGTGTAAAAATAATAGCTGGAAGTATTTTTTGGATTGTGGCCTAAAGAATCTAAAGGACAAGAGCCTGCTCAGAGTCAGCAGACAGAGCAGTGGAGTATCACTCCACTCCAGGGTCCACTCCTCCCTTTCCTCCTGATTAACATGTGGGAGTGGGTTGCATGGTGTCAGGATTTAGGGACTGAGATGAGAGAATCTTCATATCTACCACATCAAAGATCCATGGAAGCTCTGTTTCTTACTTGGTCGAGAACTGTCCGTGCCCAAGGGACTCAGGGACCAACAGCTCCACATGTTCAAGCAACACGCCCATCCATTGGGCCCATACACTCTACCCACATTGACAGCTTGATTCATGTATCATTGATAAATGCTGCTCAAACTAGGTAGTGAAATAGGGAGGGGGATCTTTCCTGAATTCATTTTATGAAACCAGTCGCATACTGATACTCAACTGGGAAACACAGATCAAGTAAGAAAACAATAAAACAATATATCTGCTGAACACAGATACAGAACAGCTTATTAAAATTTAAGTCAATCCTCTTCAGCATTAAGATTATACTCAGGACCTGATGTGTTCACACTTTAAGACTGTACATCACGAGATGCTGATTTCAATCCAAGGATGTAAGATTGGGTGACATAGGGAAATCCATAAATGTTCACCACATCAATAGAGTTTACCTTGACAGAGGAACTTGGCTGAGCATCATGAGGGCTGTATGTGACAAACCCCAAGCCAACATCATGCTAATCGGGGAAAAACGGGAAGCATCTCTCCTAACATCAGGAACAAGGCAAGAATGTCCACTTTCACCACTGCCTTTCAATAGAGCTCTAGAGACTCGAGCCAGAGATGTTGGCAAAGATGAGAATCACAACCTCACCAGTGGGAAAGAAAGAAGCTGCATGGTCACTGTTTGCAGGTGATAGGAGGCTCTGCTGTGAACACCCAAGACCATTCCCCCAAAACTCCTAGAACTGATCATTGAGGAAAATAGCCACATACAAAATCAACATGAAAAAAACAAGCATTTTTCTTCATCACAACAATGAATCTGCTGAGGAAGAATTCACGAATACAATTCCTTTCACAAAGATTTCTACAAATCCCCAGGTAGAGGAATGTGATGGTCCAAACCTGTATCCCAGATACTCAGGAGGCTGAAGCAGACGGATTGAGAGTTCAAAGCCAGCCTCAGCAACTTAGGGAGGCCCTCTCTCAAGATAAAGTATGAAAAGGGGCTGGGGATGTGGCTCAGTCGTAGAGCACTTGACTAGCAACTGCAGAGCCCTGGGTCTAAACCCCACTTCCTAATAATAATAATAATAATAATACTGCTGAAGCTATGATGTTTTAAAATAAATCCAGTCTTAAATCATACTGAAGAGGTATAGTAACAAAAAAGTGCGCTAATATCAAAACATTCACTGAGAGATCAGTGGATTAGAAGAGAAGACTCAGAGACAGATCCACACAGATGGAGTCAAATGATCCTCAAGAAAGGCAACAAAAGCAAATGTTTGAGAAAACAAAGTCAATTTAATAAATTGTGCTTGGAAAACAGAATAAATATGGTTTGAAGAATGAAGGTAGATCCAAAAAAAATTCACTCCAAGTGGCTCAAAAAAAAAAAAAAAAGAATTCGACCATAAACACTGTAACTACTAGTGGAAATCATAGTGCCTATCCTCTGACCTGTAGGTGCAAGCATTACTTCTATAAGACTCCTAGTGTTCAGGAAAAAAAAAAAACAAGAATTGATAAATGGAGAGGCTCAAGTTGAAAAGCTTCCACAATGCAGGACCAATGTGTTTCTGCAACCTGTATACTCAGAAAAATGAGAAGCCATATCCCATCTGATGTAAATGTATGACATATCAGATTATTGTACTGTCATGATTTTTTTTAAAAAAAGATTCCATACAGCAAAGGAGACAAGACAGAGAGAGAGGGCTCACAAAAGGGAGCAAAACCTTTTCCAGCTAATTTTCAGAGAAAAGATTTACATCCAGAACTGAAAAAGAACTCAAAAATAAGTTTGTTATTATTATTTCTTTCTTCTAATTAGTTATACATACAGCAGAATGCATTTTGATTCATTGTACACAAACGGAACACAACTTTTCATTTCCCTGGTTTTCATGATGTGGAGTCCCACCATATCTGCACTCACACATGGACCTAGGGTAATGATGTCCATCTCATTCCACCGTCTTTCCTGCCCCCATGTCTCCTCCCCAACTTTGCCCAATCAAAGTTCCTCTCTTCTTCCCTTGACCACTGCCCTTGTCCCTTTTGGTTCAGCGTCTACTTACCAGAGAGAACATTTGGACTTTGCTTTTTAGGATTGGCTTTCTTTGCATAGCATGATATTCTAAACCTCCATCCATTTACCTGCAAATGCTATGATCTTATTCTCTCTTAATGCTGAGTAATAGTCCATTGTGTATAAGTGCCACAGCTTCTTTATCCATTCATCTATTGAAGGGCATCTAGGTTGCTTCCATGTTTAGCTATTGTGAATTGAGCTGGTATACATACTGAAGTGGCTGTGTCACTATTGTCTGCTGATTTTAAGTCCTTTGGGTAAAGACCAAGGAGTGGGATAGCTGGGTCAAATGTGGTTCCATTCCAAGTTTTCTAAGGAATCTCCATACTGCTTTCCAGAGTGGTTGCACCAATTTGCAGTCCTACCAGCAATGTAGGAGTGTGCCTTTTCCCCTTAACATCCTTACCACACTTCTTGTTGCTTGTATTTTTGAAAATTGCCACTATGACTGAAGTGAGATGAAATCTTCTTAGATTTAATTTGCATTTCTCTGTTACTGGAGATGTTGAACATTTTTTTCATGTATGTGTTGATTGATTGTGTATCTTCTTCTGACAAGTACTTCTTCAGTTTCTTAGCCCATTTATTGATTGGGATAAGACTAGAAATCTTAACACCAAAAACCAAATAACCAAATCAACAGATGGGAAATCACAATCATTTCTCAAAAGAAGAAATATAATGGACAACAATTTTATGAAAAAAATTTCAACATCTTTAACAACCAGAGAAAAGCAAATAGAAACTACACGGAGATCCTGTCTCACTCCAGTTACAATGGCAATCAGTAAGAACACAAATAGGAATTACCACTGGTAAGGATTGAGTGCAAAGGAGCACTTACACACTGTTGGGATTGGAGACTAGTTCAACACCATGGAAATCAGTCTGAAGTTTCGTCAAAAGACTAGGAATGGAGCCAGCATGTGCCCTAATCATAGAGCTCCTTGGATCCATCAAAACAAAGTCAGCACATTATAGCAACACATGCCCCCCAGGTGGACAGCAGTTCAACTCCCAGCAGCTGAGCTCTGGGACAGCCTTGGTGTCCACTGATGAATGGATACAGAGAATGTGGTTCATACACAATGAATTTTACTCAGTTGTAAAGAAGAACTAAATTATGTCATTTGTAGGAAAATGGATGGAACTGGAGACCAGCATGCTGATTGAAACAAGCCAGACTCACTGAGTCAAGGGTTGTTCTCTTTCTCTAATATGTGGAAAATATGCAGAAGAACAATAAAATAGGTATACCACAAAATAGGAAAAAGACCAGCAGAGTAGAGGACATAGAACTATATGTGAAGAACACTCACCATTTCCTTGCATGAACCATTGAAAATACTGTTCCAGTGACTCTGGTTGCTTACATAGTTTTGCCACAGTCCAGTGATAATAACCTGACACAAGAACATCTTTGGGATTTCTCATGATATATATCACCTTAAATTAGGGAAAATGAGAAAATGAAAAATCAGTCTCAGTCAGTCATTTCCCACCTTGATCTTGATTTTTCTCTTGGAAGTTCTTCCTTAACCTTTATTAAACATGTTGGGTTCCTTTAATAAATTAGTTACAGCATTCATTCACCAAATATACAAATTATTATTATTATTATTATTCTAATTTACATATACCAGCCGAATGCATTACAATTCTTAATTTGTTAGATCATGGATACCATGATCTGTACTGATCACCCATCAGCCATGGGGAGGCTGGAGAGGCTGCTGATCACAGAGCACAGTGACGTGCAGAGGGCTGGCGTCATTACCTAGCTAGCCAGGACTCCTAGCAGTCCCCTGGATGTGAGCATTCATCAATGTAGGCAGGTCTGCTCCCCACATACAGGCAACACTGACTTGGGTGCTCCCTTGTACCCAGCAGGAGGCTGTGATTGAGTGAGTATAGGCAGACATCTGTAAGAGCTGTTCGCTGGGACACTCAAGTGTAGATGCAGTTACAATTCTGGTTACACATGGAATGTGGTTTTCTAAGTATCTGACTTTAGCCAGTCATATTACCCCTGAATTCAGGTGAGGCTAATCTGCAGAATGGTCCACATCCTTGCACGCAAGTGTGGTCTGGTTGTGGCCACTGGGAATGGCAGTCTCACCAATCTACCCAGTGAGCACTCACCCAAGCAGATCTGCAGGGTTAACCTAGGCACACGGAAGGGGAAAGCATGGGCTGAACATTAGGCACTGACCTTGGCCTTGGAAGTGAATAAAGACTTGGGGAAGAGATGGAAGGGGAGGTGAGAGGATATGAGTCGCTGGCCCTCTCTCTCATTTAAAAGTTTGTAACCATCATCTGTCTATATCCAGGGTGAGCGATCCCAGATGGGCACAGATCGAATCCACTTGGTATCACCATGGGAGTGAATCAGGGAGAGAATTTCAATCAACCAGTTGGTTCCTAGATAAAAAAGGAAAAATGATGGTCACTCACTTCAACCTGGCTTGTGAACAAAACTTATGATAAATTACGTAACATGCACTTTACCATCTGCCCATTTTAAGCATGCCATGGGGTGGTGCTGAGCAGTGTTCAGCATGTTCCTGCTGTTGCTCAGCCGATGTCCAGAAGCTATTGTCTTGAAAAACTGAAACTCTCTGCTCATTAACAACATTTCCCTATTAATTCCATCATTGAGGCCCTGGAACCCACCATGGGGCTCTCTGTTTCTTTGAACTTGACTACACTTTGCCGCATGGATTCTTGTACTATTTGTCCTTTTGTGCCCATCAGACTGCACTTAGCATGAGGCCCAGTATTGACTACATTGTAGGAGGAGTCAGCCCGTCGTCCTGGTTAAGGCTGAATCTTACTCCATTGTATCAACTCCCCACATTTTGTTTACATGTTAAACTACCAGTGGATTTTTGGTAGTTTCCAGCCCTTGGCTCTTGGCTGAGATCCTTCTAATATGTCCCAACCTCCCTTGACTTTCCAACCTCGTGTCCCTTCAAAGGTCATTGGCCCCAATCCTCGCCCAGTTTGCAGTGCTCCTGCCCCCATCCCCTCTCCTGTAGGTGCATGACACATGTCCTTTCAGTTCCTTGAATTTTCCAGGCTCTTTATGATTCCCAGCCACTGTCCACGCTGACCCTCCTGCTATACAGTACCCCTCCAACACATGACCTCCATTCCAACTTTTCATTCCTGTTGAGCTGGTATTTCACCAGTAGGTCTTCACAGGCCGCCCTCTTCCACCCCCTTCTCACCACACAAATGCCCAAATCTGCTTACAATTCACTCCTGTATCTTCCTCTCATAACTCAGATGACCCTCCTGAGCACTTAGTCACTCTGTCCTAGATTTAATGCAAGTGGCCTGGGCACTGCCCCTTCTTCCCCAAAGCAGGGCTCACTGGCATGGAGAGGGCAGGCCATCCATCTGCTGAGTAAGCAAGGAACGCCGCCATCACTTGTCCCATTGATGGTCCCTGTCTTGTTTCCTTACCTGATTTGGGGTAGGTCACCAATACTGTGTCTTCATCCTTTATCACAAATTGAGCACATGCTTCTTTCAAAACTTCATAGCTGTAACCAACCACAGGGAAAGGTATCCCTTCAAACCACAAGTAGCCATCTGTCATGGTGATGAGCTCTCTGTGCGAGGTGCAGGGGTTCCTGCTGTAGCCACCACTGGATGTTGGGAGAGGTACTGGGAGGCTGGACTTTGAAGTAAAGTCAAAAGAATTATTAACTTTTCTTGTTGTCAAATTAACTGGGTGATTAAACAAAATTGTGACTGGTGATCAAAATTTCTTTGCATTGAGCAATTTTGGACTCATTCAGGGAACAAGATCAGGATGTGAGCATGAGTTCATAGGCAGGACCCCATAACAAGTGCTGCAAAATAACCCCACTGAGAAATCCGTGGGACCTGAAGAAAGTCTTTTTTGTTGTTGTTTATATGTGTTTTGAAGAGTTTTCCAAATAGAAATTTTACATGAAATCAATAGATACAGTGTGAAAATAGTAGCCTGGAAGGGCTTTGTGGATCTGTGGATGGAAGACTCCTTGACTCTAAAGGACAAGAATCTGCTTCAGAGTCAGCAGACAGAGGGGTGGACTGTCACTGACTCCAGGGTCCAGTCCTCCCTTTCCTCCTGGTTAACATGTGGGAGTGGGTTGCATGGTGTCAGGATTTAGGGACTGAGATGAGAGAATCTTCACATCTACCACATCAAAGATCCATCGAAGCTCTGTTTCATCCTTGGTCGAGCACTCTCAGTGCCCAGGGGACTCGGGGACCAACTGCTTCTCATAGTCAAGCAACACGCCCATCCAGGGAGCCCATAAATAGCGACCTACTGATTCCAGGAATGCTTCAGGATGCACCTACATTTTTGTCAGTTCCCATGGGCTTCTGTCAGCTACAAGGAAAACCAGCTGATCCATGACGTAAACCCCACATTGAAGGCAATGGGGTTTCATGTAGATGTTGATGATCAGGAACAAAAACACGTTCCACTTTTTCTGCTGATTCCTGGGAGAATCAATAGACTGAGCACTTGTGTGTTGAACTAGGAGCTGTGGACACTGAATTTAGATCGATGTGGCCACAGACTGGTGTGTGCATCCTGGGGAGAATGACCAACGGTCGGGGCACAGGTATTCGTCTGGCTGAAGGCAGAGAGGAACTGAAGCAGGCAAAGTTGCAGGGGCACATGTGCTCTGGACAGACAGAACACTGTGCACATCAAGACCAAAGAGCTACCTTTTATAAAAGGGGAAACTGTTTCCTGAGTTTTGTTTCATTACTAGTATTACCACGAAATTCTAGAGAGTTATGGCAATCACGTGACCCTGTGAGTGCTCAGTAGTTATGGAGTGGTGACATGTGTCTAAAGCACGGTGAACACTTAATTGTGTCGCCAGTTACATCGTCCCAACAATCCCATGAGTTGAATGAGGAAGTGTGGACACCACCCAGGTGACAGAGTAAAATGGTGAGCTTTCTGATGGTTAGTGGTGCACGGTGGTGACACGTAATAGATGGCTTCATTTTGACACAATCATACATGCATGGGATGACATTTTGTCCACTTCTGTTTCCAGTGGCTGTGATGTTCCTCCCCCACTCTTCCCTCCTCTATCCACTAGTATTTATGGACTTATGCTTTATAGAGATGCGTCAAGGTGGAGCCCACTGTGCTGTATTTATAATGCACACTGCATGATTTTGTCCATTCCACTCTCCATTTTCTCACCTCCGGTCCCTCCTACCCCCTCAGTGTTTTTCGTCTTCTCCACTGATATTCCCTCTATCTTGATGATACCAGAGCACCTGCCACACACACTTCTTGCCTGCACTTTTTTCTTGGTTCTCCATATGAGCCAAAACTTCTCACCTTTCACTTTCTGAGTTGGCTTATTTCACTCAGCATGACGTTCTCCAGTTCCATCTATTTCCTGGAAATGCCATAATTTCATCTTTTGTTATGACTTAGTAATACTCCTCTGTGTGTACACACCACATTTCCTTAATCCGTTCTCCTGTTAATGGGTACCTGGGCTAGTTCCAAAACTTGGTTCTTGTGAGTTCTACTGGTGTATAAGTTGATGTGGCTGCATCAGTACATTCTGATTTTAGAGATGGATAAATGCCAAGGAGTGGGATTGCTGGGTCACATGGGGGTTCCATTCCTAGTCTTCGGGGGAATCTCCATAGTTCTTTCCTGGGAGGTTGTACCAAGTTTCAGTTCCATCCACAATGTGTGAGTGTGCCCTTTCCCCACATTCTCCCCAGCATTTATTATTTGTGTTCATGAAGATTGTTTTCCTGAGCAGAGTGAGATGAAATCTCAATGTCGATTTGGTTTCCATTTCTGTGATTGTTAATGATGCTGAACATTTTTTTTAATATATCTGTTATCCATTTATATTTGGTCTTCTCAGAAGTGTCCTTTCAGTACTTTTGGTAAAATGGTTACTTTATTGGAATGAGTCCCTGTGTCAGCAGTGTGGTGACACATATTGTTCCTGTGAAGCACCCTCTGCCTCCAATTGTCACCAGCTGTGACACAGTCATGCTCTCTGCTGGATCCCACAGTGTCACCCAAGTCCATTCTCAGTTCTGAACTTCAGTCCATGCCCTGTCCTGGACCAGTGCTATGTCTGAGGGACAGCAGAGTCCAGCACCCACTGGCCTACCTTGATCCCTGTGTGGCAGTACCCTTGTTCCTGGTGATAACCAAGTTCCTGTTCTATAGATGGAGAACACTTGGTGACCCCTGAGTCAGTACTGTGCTGGCCACAGTTATCCCCAGTGACCTCGAGTGCCTGCTGTGTACGGTCTGCAGTTATCCCTGGTGGCACGGGACGCTCTGACTGTACTGCTACCATCTGTCCTTCCTGTCTAGTCCCTCTGCTGGGATTCTCCAAACATGTCACCCAGGAGTTTCCACAATGTCGTGCTACAAACCACCATGAAATGGCTGTTAGGATTCCAAGGAGGAATCCCTCAGCACCAGCTTGATCAAAGCAGCATTTATTTGGGAACTCAAGTGTGGGCTGAAGAGTCCCTTGAGTGACAGAGCAAAATATTCCATCCAGGCAGGTGAGGGGTGGTGCCCCTTCTCTGGGAACACACTTGGGGCAGCAGACCACGGTTGTGAGCCTGCCGACTCCCCAGGGTTTGTTCTGCTCTGTCTTCTAGTTTCTCCAGCATTTTTAAGCTGGATTTTATCAAAGGCTTTTTCTGCTTTTGGGGTGATGGTGTAATTCTTGTCCTTAATTTTGCTATGTGAGGAATTACGCTTACTGATTTATGTATGTTGAATCGACTCTGCATCCCTTGGGGGAATCCTACTTGACCATGGTGCCCCACCTTCTTGGGTTTTTTTTGAATGCATTTTGTTAACAGTTCATTAGGTATTTTTGTGTCTATGTTTAGAGAGAAATGGGTCTGTGGTTTTCTTTCCTTTTTCTATGTCTGATTTGTATATAAGAAGGATATCAGCTTCCCAGAACAAATTTGGGTGGGTTCCCTCCCTTTCTATTCCATGGAATGATTTGAGGAAGAAGATTATAAGATTTTATTTCAGCGATTGCTAGAATTTTGCTGAGAACACAACTGGTTGGGGTTTCCCTTTTTAGAAAGCTTTTAATTTCTGCTTCAATCCCATAGTTTGATATTGACTGTTTAGGTTTTCGATATCCCCATGTCAAAAAACGGACAAGGACCAAGTGTTTGCCCACGATATCGTGGAGAAAGGCATCAGGCTCCATTGCCAAAAAACAGAGTGGGGGGCACAATGCTCTGGGGCCCACAACCACAAATATACGGGGCAATGGAGGAACCCAGCAACACCATCAGGGTAGTGCCCAGGACACATTGTCCATCAGATCCCTCAACAGACAAACTAGAGGGAGCGCAGGGTTGGACATCTACACCTCTGCCAGAGCAGTACTAACTCCAGAGATGGGAGTTCAAATTATTCCCACAGGAGTAAAAGGACCTCTTCCCCAAGGAACAGTAGGCTTATTATTGGGACGCAGTTCTTCTACACTAAAAGGACTTATGATAAGTCCTGGGGTAATTGGTCCTGATTATGAAGGTGAAATAAAAATTATAGCTAGTTCTCCAAGAGGTATATCAGTAATTTCACCAGGAGATAGAATAGCACAGTTATTAATAATACCCAGCCTGCATGATAAATTTTCCAGTTATTCTGTAGAAAGAGATTCCAGGGGATTAGGCTCCACAGGTGTGGATTGGGCTATGCTGTCTTTAAATTTAGATTCTCGCCCCATGCTAAAACTAAATATTCAAGGACATGAATTTAATGGGCTACTGGACACAGGTACTGACCTTAGCATCATATCTCATCAAGAATGGCCAAAACATTGGCCATTACAACAAGCCACTCAAACGCTTCGAGGCCTAAGAGTGGCAACTAATCTCCATAGAAGTGCAATGGTATTAGATTGGAAGGATCCTAAAGGATGTGAAGGAAGTATACAGCCCTATGTATTGGATCATCTTCTCATAAATTTAAGGGCATGAGATGTCCTAGATCAATTAGGTTTGACATTAACAAATAACATCAATCCTAACACGCCCACTACTAGGGCTAGACAAGGTTTTAGAAAAGAAAAAAGATTAAGAGAACAAGAAGAAGGTATGACAGCACCAATTCAAATAGATCAAGAAATAAATAGACATGGATTGGGTTTTAAGAAAGGACCACTGAGACAATCAAAATTACTTGGAAATCAAAAAGACCAGTATGGGTTCCTCAGTGGCCCCTGACTAAAGAAAAGATACAAGCAGCCCATGACCTGGTCAAACAACAATTAGCGGAGGGACATATACAACCTTCTGTATCTCCCCATAATACTCCCATTTTTGTCATCAAAAAGAAATCTGGTAGATGGAGATTATTGCAAGATTTAAGAGTCATTAATAATGAGATGGTTATTATTGGACCTGCTCAATCAGGGATTCCTCAATTGTCTGCTTTACCAAAAACCTGGTATGTTTTAGCTATAGATATTAAAGATTGTTTTTTTTCAATTCCAATTCATCCTGAAGATAGTCCACATTTTGCATTTACTATCCCTGCACTGAATCATGAAGGTCCTGATCAGAGATATGAATGGAAAGTACTCCCTCAAGGAATGGCTAACAGCCCAACTATGTGTCAAATTTATGTTAACAAAGCAATCCAGCCACTTAGAAATCAAAATCCTGAATTACAAATATTTCACTATATGGATGATATGTTATTGGCACATAAAGATAAAAACACATTGCTAGAATATTATGCCACACTTACAAATTTATTAAAAAATTATAATCTAGAGATAGCAATAGATAAAGTACAATTAAATCTTCCAATTAATTATTTAGGAGTTCTATTATCCCCAACCATGGTCCATCCACCAAAAATTCAAATACGAGTAGATCAACTCAAATCACTTAATGACTTTCAAAAGTTATTGGGAGTCATAAATTGGATAAGGCCTTATTTAGGCATACCAACAGGAGAGCTAGAACCTTTATATGATATCATAAAAGGTCAATCAGATCCAAATTCACCCTGCATGTTAATGCCTGAAGCAAGAAAGGCATTAAAAATCATCGAAACATATATGGAAAATATGCATTTGGATAGAATTGATATAAGTTTGCCTTTATTATTTATTGTACTACCAACAAAAATATTCCTACAGGAGTATTTTGGCAAGAAGGTCCATTATTGTGGACACATTTATCTTATTCTCCTAACACTATTCTTACTAGGTATCCTGAGGCTGTAGGACAATTAATACTCAAAGGAATAAGAGCAACAAAGGGAGTGTTTGGGATTTCTCCCAATAAAATTATTACTCCATATACTATGGATCAAATTGATGAGTTAGCAAATGAGTTAAATACTTGGGCAATAATCATGTGTAAATCTAATGTTTCATTTGATAATCACTTACCATCGAATCCTTTGTTGTCTTTTTGGTCTAAGCATCCTGTAGTTTTTCCAAAAATGACAAGAAAAACCCCTATCATGAATGCTCCAAATATATTCACTGATGGGTCAAATAATGGTAAAACAGCAGTAGTTATCCCTGATCAAACTTTTACATTTTTAGTACCTAAACAATCAGCTCAAAAGGTAGAGCTTAATGCAGTATTACAAGCTTTTGTGATGTTTAATGATTCTGTATTTAATTTATTTTCTGATAGTCAGTATGTAGTTAATGCTATAGTATCCCTTGAAGATGCTGGTAGGATTTCCCCTTCTTCTACTGTTTTCTCTTTGTTTTCCACTATACAAAGTCTAATCTGTGACAGAAAAGATCCATTCTTTATAGGACATATCAGGGCACATACAGGATTGCCTGGAGCCCTTAGTTTGGGCAATGAATTAGCAGATAAATCTACACATGACGTACATATTTTCTCCACAATAGAAGAAGCTATAAATTTTCATAAAAGGTTCCATGTCAATGCTAATACTTTACAAAAGCATTTTAAAATAACTAAAGAACAAGCCAGACATATAATAAAACAATGTAAAATTGTGTGACCTTTTTACCACAAGTTAATCTTGGAGTCAATCCTAGAGGACTGATACCTAACCATATTTGGCAGATGGACGTCACACACTTGCCAGAATTTGGAAAATTAAAATATTTGCATGTTGCAGTTGATACTTCTTCCGAATTTTTGATGGGCTCCCTTCATGCTGGAGAAAAAACTAAAGATGTTATAGCTCATTGCTTACAAAATTTTGCCACTGTGGGCGTTCCTAAACAGTTAAAAACAGATAATGGTCCTGGTTATACTTCTACCTCTTTTAAACAATTTTGCTCATCATTTGGTATTGCTCATATAACAGGAATCCCATACAATCCACAGGGACAAGGCATAGTTGAAAGAGCTCATCAAACTATTAAAACGTACTTATTAAAACAAAAGGAGGGAATTGGAAAGGGGAATATATCCCCCAAAGATAAACTTAAAATAACCCTTTTTACTCTAAACTTTTTAAATTTGAATTCATCAGGGCTTAGTGCTGCGGAAAGACATTTGTATCCAAAAAATGTACATAAGCCTAAGGTACTTTGGAAGGATATTCTAACAGGACAATGGAAAGGTCCTGACCCAGTGATTGTCTGGAGTCGGGGTTCTGTTTGTGTGTTTCCACAGGGAGAACAGCAGCCTATTTGGATTCCAGAGAGACTAACCAAAACAATTTCTAAAGACCAAAAAGAAGATGATTTGACTCAAATCCATAACAGCTGATATCCAGAACTCCAGCTTGACTATTCTTACATCTGTGACAATGATTAACCAGGATGCTTTTTTCAATATCTATTTTATCATTGCCTTTTCCCACATCATAAAGTTCTATTTTATTTTTGAGCTCATACAAACCTAGGTTAATGTTTTTCTGATCAGTTTTATTTTTTGACTTTGGAGTTTTTAAACATTGCAATGGAGATTTCACCTAGGTAAAGCTACAAGGCCTTTACTATTGTCTTATGTATTGTATGTTATGTGCGCACACTTCTGTTTTGTGTTGTATGTCTGCATGTGCGTATGTCCATATATCATATATGAGGAGTGCTCATGAATAAATGGATCCAAATTTTTTTATTATTCACGTGATTTTAATGGTTAATTTAAATTGGGTAAACAGATGTTGAGGATTGTTTTAATATGTGTACAAATAAGGAGGTTAACAGATCTGTTTGTTTACTTTCACCTTTCCTTTTCATTATATTTAATAATTCTGTTCAGAATAATGTAAATTGATCAAAAAATTGTTTTCTTAGTACCTGTTGGAATGTTACATAATTTTTTTTTTAGCATGATTGTCAGAATTCCTATCTTCATCCCAGTGCCGGTGAAGACAAAGATGAAACCAAACTATAGTTTCTTCAATAGTTATCACAACAAACTGTATAAACTGATGCATCAGTGAATAATAACTCAACAAGTAATGCTCACTCAAGGAGTCGATTTATTTTGGGAGGAAATGGACATATTGAGAGATTCCTCCGCTTTGAACTGCTTGCAGATCTTGCCTGGACTATGTATCACTTGTATGCATTGTGATCTATGTGTTGATGCCGCGAATTATGGTAGTGCTGGCATATCTTTGCTGATGTGTCACCAGTGATGCAATTGTTCCTAAGGAGCTGTCAATTGGCTTGCTGTCATGGCATTTCTGTATCCTCTTCCCTTCTACTACTGATGGTCTAATTTGGGGGGCCAACAGAGGTGAGGCAAAGAACCTCACCCCCCAACCGTCACCAAGGCCAAATTTGGGGGCCAACAGAGGTGAGGCAAAGAACCTCACCCCCCCACACTGGTGCATAGGCCTATCCACAAGTATGGCTATATGCTGGACCGGTAGTCAGTGACGGGTATGATCCAATTGCAGGGGTATCAACCTAAGACAGGAGGCTGACGCCTAGAGGTCAGTTCATCTGATGATGGGTAAGGACCATATGTTGAATTGGACAAACCTAACAGGCATGGTCCCTAGCCAAATTGCTTATTGCTTAATTAAACAGAAGTGGGGAGATGCTAAGAGCCACAGCCAAGTAATATGATGCATGGCATTTTGGGTTGAAAGGTGACGCCAGCTAGCCATTGAGATGATATGATGATGTTAAGGTCTGCATTCATATGGATATTGGACTCCTGCTGTCCACCTTGGCCTGCTACGGGACTCCTGGAGAGTTCCCATTGGTTGGGGAAGTGCGGTAGGAGGGAATTCAGGAGGAGGGACTTCCTGTTGGGGTCTGGGAGAACACGGTATGGGTCGGTCGGCAATCTTCCCGGGAGCGTACGGGGCATTGGCGGCAGTTTCGAAAATAAAATTTGTTCCTGCTTGAGTGGCTTGTGATTTTGTGCCCAGCCAGACTGCGGCAAAACCCAAATACACAACAGATAAATAGACATTTTCCAAAAGAAGAAATACAGATACTCAACAAATATATCAACATATTAAATTATGTTCAATATCCTAGGCATCAGGGAAATGTAAATTAAAACTGCAAATAGATTATATCTAAGGCTAATTAGAATGTCAAGATTGAAGAGTAATAAAAAATTTGGTGAGGGCCCAGGAGAAAGGAGCACCTATGCACTGTTGATGGAATTATAAATCTGCACAACCACTATGGAGCTAGGAATGGAGATACTTCAATGTTAGGAATGGAGCCACCATGTGCCCCAGCTCTGTCACATCTTGGTATGTACTCAAAAGAATTCCAGTCAGCATAGTAAACAGCAGTACATGCACCCCCTGGTTAAGCCAGTGACACTCACAATAACCAAGTTAAGGGAAACATCCTGTCAAATGATGAGAGGATACAAAATGTGGTATATATACACCAGGAAGCTTTATTCAGCCATAATGAATTACAAAATAATGTCATTTGCAGACAGAAGGTCAATGGTTATACATTTTATCTCATATGCAGAAGCTGGAAAAGAAAAAGGAAATAGATGAGACAGTGGAGTCTTAAAAATGAACCAGGGGAGGGATGAAGGAGAGAAGGGGAAGCGGGAGGGGTGTCCAGCAGTGAAACAGACCTGATTATGCTGTGTGCATGGTGTGTGCCACCTCAAACCCAGCTATTCCTGTGTTCATCATGCACCAATAACATAGTAATGTAAAAGGAAACGGAATCTTACTGAAGGTCATCACCCCCCCCCAAGTGGCAGAGCTGCACTTGGTTCCCCTCTTCCATAGGAAACAATGAATCACAGCTCAGTGAAAATTGCCATTGATTCTCCCAGAGATGGAGGGAGCAGTGGGTCAGTTTTTATCTATTACAGAAGTGAAGATGTTGTTCCCAGTTTGCATTTAGAACATGGGGCAGTGCAGATGTCAATGTAGTGGAGACATGTGAGCATCGTCCTCAGGTAGCAGGGTGGTTTGGCAATGTTAGCCACAGGTGCTGAGCATGTGGTTCCATTGCTGGAGCAGAGCATCCCATCCTGTGGATATTCCTGTCAGGCCTGAAATGTGGATCCCTCAAGCACTCCAAGCTGCTCATAGCTGCTAGTTGCAACTGAAGGCAATTCCACCATTTCCTCCACTTTTATTAAATTTCTTGCCAAAGCAGAACATTGAAGAGAGAACAAAGTAAAAGGGAAAAGCTTAGGAAAAAAATGCGAAGGACCAAGAAGGAGAAAGGCATCCAGACATGACCCATTCCAAGGTGCCAATCCTGGAGATCCTTCTGTGCTAGTGGGCACCTTAGCTAAATGCCCCCATTTTATCTGTGACAGGGGTGGTTTGATACCTGTGTTTCATAGATGAACAGCACAGAAGGAACGTAGGTATTCAAACTTGTTTGTTGATTTTTGTGGTGATGTTCATGGGGACTGACTCAGGGCATCATATGAGGTAAGCAAGAGCTCTATCCCTGAGTTACATCCCAAGCACTGAGTATTCCATATTTTGAGATAGAGTCAAACAAACTGCCCAGAGTGACCTCTAAAATGCAATCCACCTGACTGAGTCATACAGTAGCTAGGGCCCAGGCCTGAACCCCAACCACTGGCTGAGTACTTATTGACATTGAGGGTGGAACATCTGAACATACAACACACAGGAATTCCTGAAACTCCGTGTATTTGAACTTTTGAGTGGACCTTCCTCTCAAATTTCCTCCAAAGCTGAGGAGAAGCCACCCTCATGCAACCCAGGTGGCCTTCCTGCCATTCCTCACACATCCCAAATGTGTCTCCATTTCAGGTCACTTACATGTTGGCTCTGTCTGCCACAACTGTTCCTGAAAGATGGCAGGTCCCTCTCTCTCTCTCCCCATTCCTCATGTCTTAGGAAAGCCCTGTCACTGGCTCAGAGGGCCCTTCTTATCACTATCTAAAATGGCGACTCTGACGACTCCGTCTCTCCCCTCACAGAAATGTATTAATCCACAGTGGGGGTCTCTGCCTGACTCCACACTCTACATTTGATCCCACCTACATTTCTGTGAATGTGGGGTTATTATCTTTCTCCTCATCAGCACTGCATACTCTAGGATGGGGGGACTTGGCTTTAACAATCCACCTCCAGTCAGACAAGACACTCCCTGAAAATGGGCACATGACCAACCGCCATTAGCTGAGTTCACAGGCCAGGCCTTCCTGAGAGATTTGGTGTGAGGAACTTGGGACTCTATGTGGACAGAGCATTCAGGCCCAAACAGAGCAGCTGGGGAGCTGTGAAGAAGAATGACTGTTGCTGCCCTGAGCCTAGTGCCCCTGACCTGCTCTGTGATCCTCATAAGTAATGTCTGATGTTCACGCCTGCCAGAGAGTAGGGGAGAATGATGTCCAACCTCTTTTCTGTGGCTAACCTTCATGACCGTGTGTTTTCTCCAGTTAGTTCTTCTCATTAGAACTTCTGGACCTTAAGACTTGATAGTCAAGGTTAGGACTTGCTGGAATGATGCTGGAGATGTCCAGGTGCCCAGCTCTGCTGCACTGATAACAGTGTGAACAGCCTTGTTGGTGGGCTGTGGGATCACCCTTACCATTGCCTTTTTGTTCAATGGTGGACAGTGAGATTTACAAATTGCTCATGAAAAAACATAAATAATATACACTTATTGTGTTTACATTATGTTTGGTTTAATAGAAAATCCAGGAACTCTGTCATGGTGAGCTTGAACTTTGATGTGGTTTGTCACATCTTATGTAGATTTCTAGTCATTTCAGTATAGACTGAGGAGTAAGGTGCAGGAGACTAACACTACATAGCTCTGCTGCATGACCTCCAAATTAAGTGAATTGTACAGTGAACTAAAAGCAGTCAGTCAGAGGTAGAGTTTATTTGGACTTTACCTTCATTACAAGATTATGGAGAAAAATTCCATAACACCTACCAGGGGCCAGTGAGTGAACAGTCCAATTTAGTTCTAAATGTATGCTAGAAAACTGGTACATTTGTTTGTGTCACTCTTCCCAAATGGTGCTTTAAATATGGGGAAACTGGTGAGGGGGAAACCAGAGTCACTTATAGGAGAACAGGAAACTGTGTCCCAAGTCTCAGTCAATTCCTAGCCACTCATTACACCTCAGCTCAGGTAAAACCATGGGGTAAAGGTGAGTAGAAAAGAGAGCTCAGAATATATCCTTCCTTTCACCATTGATGTAAGTTTTAAAAGTCCCAGAGAGAACAATTGTTATTTATGATGTAAACACCACCAGGAAGGAAAATATAACTAGTCTGGAAGTTACACTCCTCCAGATCCTCACCATAACACAGTCTGGAGATGCAAGTAAAGAAAAGGAACCTAAGTGCTGCTACATTTTATTTCTTGGTTTAAAAATGAGAGGCAATTGTGGGTGATATTCATCTTACATTGGTAGACTTCTGTCTGTTTAAAATTAAACATGATTTTTTTAAAATGCTGGGATGTGACAAAGTGAATAGGGAAATTCCACTCATTTTTACAAGCAAGTGATGAGAGAAGCAAAATACAGGCTCAGAATGAAGAAACAGGCTTTAAATTCTGTCAGAGCTTTGTAGGTACACATAGGAGTTGGTTTCATGCAGAGAAACCCACCCATGTGTGGAAGTTTATTTCCCTTCCTGATCCCCCTTCCCCGAATGCCCCCTCCCCCTCCATTCTCCTCCTCTAACCAACTAGAATTCCTTTTGCTCCTCAATTATTATATATTTCATTGGTACTTTATGTTATTCTATCCTCCCTGCTCCCTTTTCCTTCGTTTTTAGGTGAAGAACCCCTCAGTCCTGAACATGTCTCAGGACAGGAAAACCATCACAATGTCCATGGAAGATCCTGGATCTGTCAGAGGTTACTCCCATGGGAACAGCTCTTTGGGGAAACCCACCATCTTCTCCTGGTAAACTTTATCAAAGGCTTCAGCTTGGGCCACTGTGAGGTGATTCTTCCAGTCCCCACAGATGCCTGGAAAACATGAAGTAGACACAGATCAGATCTAGGGATAGGTCTTAAGATGGAGCCCTCCTCCCTGCTCTGTGTAGACAGCAGAGTGACCCCTGGGTCATTGGTGCGGCCTTCTCCTGCCTGGACACCATGTGCATTTCCCCTTCTCCCTGTCTGGGAAGTGTGTCCTGTCTGCCCTGCTCTCCCAAACCATCCTGCACAGAATCCACAGGCAGCGATCCTGGCTATAAATCAGAACATCTGGACTGGAACTAAGTCTGACCACTTGTTTCTTGAGCATTTTGACCCAAGCTAACAAAATTTCTGACCTGGGTGATGAGAGCAGGTCACACATAATCTCTCTGCTTTGGCCAATCCCTGTGATCAGTTCTTCTGCACAAGGAACCCATGTTGACACCTTGCCAAACCCAGTGGCTCCAGTCCCTTGTGGCTCAGAGTCTCCCAGGACGTCCACTCTCCTTCAGCCAAGTTCCCTGGTGCTTTGAGGCTCTAGCTGTAGGGTCCTTGTTGGTTGGGACTCCATCCCTGGGAATGCCCATTTGCTCTCTCGGCTCCATGACACAGTCATCTGATTCAGCTTCAGACATGCCAGGCTGCCCCCTCCTCAGGGTGTTTACCTTTCCTGCTCCTTACCCCAGAGTGCTGTCCTAGCAGACACCTCCACCTCTGTCCATTGGCCTCACTCATATGTTTACTCCAGTGCAGTGACTCAGTGGGGCTCTCAGCTCAGAACCCTACATCTCCATCCTCGTTCATAGCAATGATCAAACATGAGATGTTCTGTGTACTTCCTTTTTGAATGTGCATAAGGTATGCATTTCTAACATATTAGGGTATGAAATCATTTTCACCAAATTGCCTAAGAATTTACTGCTTAAAAGGATTACACCTTATATGCTCAAAAAATATTTTTTGAAAGTACTGATAAAGAATGAGGGATAGACTAGCATAATACAATGCTTTACAGACAAGGATTTTAAAAACTCCCTGGAGGGGTTACCAGGTGACAGAGTGGTGTGGTGGAATGGGTGCTAAGATATGAACATGATTCTTACCTTACTTATGTGATTACAGTATTATTTGTCATATAAATTAATTTTCATATAGCAGACAGATCTAATTAATTATAAAAACATAACCCTAACTAACCCAATGTAAGATAGGCATGTAAACAGTACAATCAAATGAATATAAAGTAGCAGCCTATGTCATATGTCATGGCTGTCCTAATACCACACAGGACTCATAGTTATCTTCATTAGTCGAACAATCTTTACTGATTTCTTCTTCTAGGCCTGGGCTCTTCCCCGAGTCCCTTCCCCATCTCTGTTTTATGGCTCTGTGCTCCAGGCTCACTAGGTGGCAGGAATCCTGACCTCCTGAATACCCCTTGAAGCATTTACTATATGGATTCCATGGCTCACAATTTCAGATCCATGTGAACTGGAGGAACTTTGCAAAACAGGTCCTGCCACTACTTGGAACAGACATTTTCAATAGGCCTAAACCCAAGGGTGGGGACATGATTCATCTTTCCTCACAGGAAGGAGGCCTTACAATGTCTCATAGCTAATGCTCTCCTCTCTACTCTCTCCAAACGAGTCTTTCTTTGTGTATCTCTCTCTTTATGGCAGTGCTCTGTGGCAAGTCACCAGTGGAGTAGCCCAGACACCACCATCTCCAGAAGCCCCTCCTCCCCAAGACTGAGTCAGCCTTCTCCAGGTACCTGCAGCCCACCCCAGTCCCATGAACACAGTTTTCCTGAAGGAAACGAGAGGCTCTGGGCCATGAAGGATTCAAGTTGAAATGTCCCAACACCTGCATTCTTAGTGCCAGGGGCAAACACAAGATGCCCACGTGGTCTAACCCATTCTGAAACCAGGGCATTTACCTTTTCTTGTAATTAGGAAAGGCTTAGTAATGCACATTTCAGGAAACATTTCAAAATTGGACATCTTGTTTTGTTTCATGACTTGGAAGGAGCTGTTCTTGAGGACAGAGTCCAGTTCTTCTGGAGTCAACTTCTTTCCCAGGAACTGACAGATCCTCTCTATGGTGCTTCTTGGGTCCTACATGTGAACATGAAGAGGGAAGCTATGAGCGGGCAGGAGAGCAGGACCTGGAGGATGGGAAGGGGTGTTAGGAGCGATGTGGGGAGGAAGAGGAGGGGAATGACATCAGGATGGGAGAAGCCTGCTGGGGACGCCAGAGGAGGGAGACAGAGACAGGGCCAGCAGAGGGCGTGAGGTATGAGGTGACCTGAAGATCACAGGGGCTTCCCAGGAGGCTGAGTCAGGACACCCCAAAGGAAGAAACTGGGGTTTCTAAGGAGATGCCTGAGGTTTTAAGATAAGGCAGGGAGACAAATTCCCCAAAGGCTAATCCTCACCCCCAAGTGATCCTACGTCCCTTGACTGACACTTAATAACACACAGGGCTTTACAATATCTCCTTAACTTGACCCCTTGATTATCGATGGGTTTTCATAGGAGATCACAGCAAGGGAACAGGTCATTATGAGAAGAGAGGATTTCCTTGAGGACCTAGACCTCCTGTCAGCACCATAGTCCTTTATTATAGTTATGTTGTCACAAGCCCCAGTCACTGAGTGACAAGAAGAACCCACGGTGGCAATGATGTAAGAACATGATGTTGGTTGGAGAGGAGAATCACAGGGAGTGTGCAGCTTGCTGCTGAGGTGCCTGAAGGTGGCACCAAGGCTCCTCCCTGAGGACCGACCTCATGCTGAGGACACAGCAGAACAGGAAGCAGCTGCAGGAAGGGGACCAGGGTCCCTTCTCCATGGGAAACAGATGCCTGAGCCTGTACCACCTTCTCTGTCCCCAAGACACACCCAGGGGAGAAGTGTCTTCTAAGTTCTGGTCACTCATTTATTTTTGTTCATTTTTGACCACTTCTGAAAATGCTTTTCAATATTTTAAAGCTTTCCGTTCCATCTGGACCTGTGAGCCTCCCTCAGAGACCTGTGCATCTCTGTGCAGTTCATGGGCAGTTTTTTCTGCACCAGAAGAAAAATAGTGTTAGACTAAGTACCTGCTCAAAGTGTGATGATCTAATCAGTTTAAGTGGCACATCTGCAAACTCAGATGACAGTATTTATTTAGTTGGGGACATACAAAATCCTCTCCATTTGCTATTTTGAAATATATACTTAGTTACTCTTCTCCACAGTTCCACCCTGTGCCTCAGATCACTGGAAGTCATTGCTGTTCCCAGCTGTACCCTGCACCCACCACCAGGGCTGAGCTCATCCCTAGGCCCTGCCTGTTACTCCAGCCCCTGACCCCTCACAATAGTCACCCAAAGTGGCACCTCACATTCATGTCACTTTGTCAGTCAAGGGGGAAGCCAGAAAGGTGGACCTAACTCTGGGATTAGTGCTTTCTGCCCCACTCCTTCTGATGGCTAGGTTTCTGGGTACAGAGGGGGTCCTGCAGGCAGAGACCCTGGCAGCCCTAGTGGGTGGCATAAGTCCTGGCACTTGGTCGAGGAGTCTGGTGGTGCCTGCCTGTTTCCCAGATACTCGGGAGGCTGAGGCTGGAGGATCAAGAATTTGTGGGAAGGCCCCTCAGATATTTCAGGATGCAGTAGTTTGGAAGATATGAAGGAAGAGCTTGGGCTTGGGGAGGGTCTCACAGAAGCAGGGAAGTGGAGGTCAAAGGCTCATCTCCTCTCAGTGACCTCCACAGCCTATGCTTTGACAGGGAACGTGAAGGGGAGACACATAGGACCAGGGATTTCGGGGAGAGTGAGGATGTTGGGGTGCTGTAGGCGCCAACTATGAGAGGGGGCTCACCTTCTGCAGCTCTTCATAACTCAGCAGCAGGACGTTCTCCCTGTGTCTCATGGACATCCAGCCACGAATGTGCTCAAACCATGATCCATAGAGCACTGTGGGGCAGGCACAGGGGTGCAGGTTACACACTGCCAAAACAGGGCTGCAGCATCCATATCACTCTACACACACTGACAGCTTGATTCACATATTATTGATCAATGCTGCTCAAACTAGGTAATGAAATAGAGAGGGGGATCTTTCCTGAATTCATTCTATGAAACTAGTCACATACTGATACCCAACTGGGAAACACAGATCAAGTAAGAAAACAATAAACCAATATATCTGCTGAACACAGATACAGAACAGCTTATTAAAATTTAAGTCAATCCTCTTCAGCATTAAGATTATACTCAGGACCTGATGTGTTCACACTTTAAGACTGTACATCACGAGATGTTGATTTCAATCCAAGGATGTAAGATTGGGTGACATAGGGAAATCCATAAATGTTCACCACATCAATAGAGTTTACCTTGACAGAGGAACTTGGCAGAGCATCATGAGGGCTGTGTGTGACAAACCCCAAGCCAACATCATGTTAATCAGGGAAAAACTGGAAGCATCTCTCCTAACATCAGGAACAAGGCAAGGATGTCCAATTTCACCACTGCCGTTCAATAGAGGTCTACAGACTTGACCCAGAGATGTTGGCAGAGAAGGGAATCAAAACCTCACCAGTGGGAAAGAAAGAAGCCACATGATCACTGTTTGCAGGTGATAGGAGGCTCTGCTGTGAACACCCAAGAACCTTTCCCCCAAAACTCCTAGAACTGATCAATTGAGGAAAATAGCAACATACGATGATATCAACATGCAAAAAACAAACACTTGTGGGCCGAGCACGGGTTCTCAGAAGGGGAAGGAAGCGGTACAGTCCCATCCCCCACAGCGGACACTCCGCCGAGCCAGTCAGCGGCCACCATCCGGGAAAGCTGAAGGATACACCGCCACTCTCCTTCAGAGTGCGACATCAAAACAGGTCGGTGTCATTCAGCTCACCCCCCAGACAGCGGGAATTCGCATAAAATCTCTCCTAGGCTTGCCGGGAGAGGGAGTATCAAGCTGAGCCTCCATACAGGCTAGGGGGAAACCAGAGACACCTGACCTCCAACCCCTCCTCCCAGTAGCAGCCAAAAGGAAACCTGGCTAGCCAGCGCTGGGGGAGGGGCAAGCAGAAAAAATCAAAGTGATAGAGTGCCAGGGATCCCAGCAGCCTGCAACAGGGCCCGGAGAGCCAGGCCAACTGATTCGCGTGGCCTGCCCTGCGGCTACAGAAGGCGTGGCGCCTCAGTGAAGCCATTAATTGGCAAGCAGGGAGGTTAGGGAAGGCCATTAGGTGGAATCCCACCAGCCAAGCCCACACGGACCCTTGGGCCGAGCTCGGGTTCTCAGAAGGGGAAGAAAGCGGCACAGTCCCATCCCCCACAGCGGACACTCCACCGAGGCAGTCAGCGGCCACCATCCGGGAAAGCTGAAGGATACACCGCCACTCTCCTTCAGAGTGCGACATCAAAACAGCGAACACTCCATCCAGGCAGTCAGTGGCCACCATCCGGGAAAGCTGAAGAATACACCACCACTCTCCAACAGCTTGTAGCATCAAAACAGCCAGCAGCAGGACCCCGGAGATCCAGGCCAACTGATTCGCGCAGCCTGCCCCGCAGCTACAGAAGGCGTGGCGCCTCAGAGAAGCCATTAATTAGCAAGCAGGGAGGTTAGGGACTGCCATTAGGTGGAATCCCACCAGCCAAGCCCACCACCCACGCCCGGAAGAGGCCCAGTGATCTGCCAGCATTGTAGTCACGACACCCCAATTGGAATACGGACAGAGCAGAGCCGCCTTCCACTCCCGGAACAGGCCCAGAGAGCCGCCAGCGTGATAGACACGTCACCCCAATTGGAGTAGGGGCACAGCCGCCGCCCGCACCTGCAAGGGAGACTTTTCAAGTATACAAGAGCAACATAAATAAATAGGGGGTAAATTTCAAAACACAACAGTTGCACCAAGCAGAAAGAAACGCGGGCAGTATGAAAAGACAAGGAAAGAAAGGACCACAAGCAATGCAGGTCAACTCAACTTTAGAAGAGGTAATAGCTGCAACAGATGGAATATCAGATAAAGAGTTCAGGATATATATGCTTCAGATGATCTGGAGTCTCAAGGAAGACATGAGACAGCAAAATCAGACAATGAAAGATCACATTGACAAACAAATCCAGGAAGTCAAAGATCAATTTCACAGGGAGATAGAGGTAATAAAAAACAAACAAATTGAAATTCTAGAAATGCAGGAAACAATAAACCAACTTAAAAACTCAATTGAGAATACTACCAGCAGAGTAGATCACTTAGAAGAGAGAACATCAGACAATGAAGACAAAGTATTTCAACTGGAAAAGAACATAGACAGCTCAGCAAGTCTGCTAAGAAACCATGAGCAGAACATCCAAGAATTATGGGACAATATCAAAAGACCAAATTTAAGAGTCATTGGGATACGGGAAGGCACAGAGCTCCATTCCAAAGGAATAAACAGTCTATTCAGTGAAATAATACGAGAAAACTTCCCAGAATTGAAGATTGAGACAGAATCCCAAATCCTAGAAGCCTACAGGACGCCGAATGTGCAAAATCATAAGAGATCCACACCTAGACACATTATAATGAAGATGTCCAACATACAGAATAAGGAGAGAATTTTAAAAGCTGCAAGAGAAAGAAAGCAGATTACATTTAGGGGTAAACCAATCAGGATAACAGCTGATCTCTCAACACAGACTCTGAAAGCTAGAAGATCCTGGAATAACATATTTCAAACACTGAAAGACAATGGGCTCCAACCAAGAATCGTGTATCCGGTGAAATTAAGCTTCAGGTTAGAAGATGAAATTAAAACCTTCCACAATAAACAAAAGTTAAAAGAATTCGCAGCTAGAAAACCATCTCTTCAAAAAATCCTTGGCAAAACATTACAGGAAGAGGAAATGGAAAACAACATTGAAAACCAACAATGGGAGGTAGGACAGTAAAGGGGGGAAAGTAGTCATAGAGGATAACAAATCAGGTTTAGTAACATCAATAAACAAATATGGATAGAAGAACAAACCATATCTCAATAATAACCCTAAATGTTAATGGCTTAAACTCACCAATTAAGAGACACAGGCTAGTAGAATGGATCAAAAAACAAGACCCCACAATATGCTGTCTACAGGAGACGCATTTGATAGGAAAAGATATACATAGACTGAAGGTGAAAGGTTGGGAAAAATCATATCACTCATATGGACCGCGGAAACAAGCAGGAGTGTCCATACTCATATCTAATAAAATAGATTTCAAGCCAAAGCTAATCAAAAGGGATATAGAAGGACACTTCATACTGCTCAAGGGAACCATACACCAACAAGACATAACAATCATAAATATATATGCCCCAAATAATGGTGCAGCTGTATTCATCAAGCAAACTCTTCTCAAGTTCAAGAGTCTAATAGACCAACATACAATAATCATGGGAGACTTCAACACACCTCTCTCACCACTGGACAGATCTTCCAAACAAAAGTTAAATAAGGAAACTATAGAACTCAATAACACAATTAACAACCTAGACTTAATTGACATATATAGACTATACCACCCAACATCAAGTAGCTACACTTTTTTCTCAGCAGCACATGGAACCTTCTCAAAAATAGACCATATACTATGTCACAGGGCAACTCTTAGACAATACAAAGGGGTAGAGATAATACCATGCATCTTATCTGATCATAATGGAATGAAACTGAAAATCAATGATAAAAGAAGAAAGGAAAAAGCAAGCATCACCTGGAGAATGAACAATAGGTTGCTGAGTGATCAATGGGTTTTAGAAGACATCAAGGAGGAAATTAAAAAATTCCTAGAGTTAAATGAAAACACAGACACAACATATCGGAATCTATGGGACACATTGAAAGCAGTTCTAAGAGGAAAATTCATTGCTTGGAGTTCATTCCTCAAAAAAAGAAAAAACCAACAAATAAATGATCTCATACTTCATCTCAAAATCCTAGAAAAAGAAGAGCAAAACAACAGCAAAAGAAGTAGAAGGCAAGAAATAATTAAAATCAGAGCTGAAATTAATGAAATTGAAACAAAAGAAACAATTGAAAAAATTGACAAAACTAAAAGCTGGTTCTTTGAAAAAATAAATAAAATTGACAGACCCTTAGCCATGCTAACGAAGAGAAGAAGAGAGAGAACCCAAATTACTAGCATACGGGATGAAAAAGGCAATATCACAACAGACACTTCAGAAATACAGAAGATAATCAGAAATTACTTTGAATCCTTATACTCCAATAAAATAGAAGATAGTGAAGGCATAGATAAATTCCTTGAGTCCTATGATCTGCCCAGATTGAGCCAGGAGGATATAGACAACCTAAACAGACCAATAACAATAGAGGAAATAGAAGAAACCATCAAAAGACTACCAACTAAGAAAAGCCCAGGACCGGATGGGTATACAGCAGAGTTTTACAAAACCTTTAAAGAGGAACTAACACCAATACTTTTCAAGCTATTTCAGGAAATAGAAAAAGAGGGAGAACTTCCAAATTCATTCTACGACGCCAACATCACCCTGATTCCGAAACCAGACAAAGACACATCAAAGACGGAAAACTACAGACCAATATCTCTAATGAACCTTGACGCAAAAATCCTCAATAAAATTCTGGCGAATCGGATTCAAATACATATCAAAAAAATTATACATCATGATCAAGTAGGATTCATCCCTGGGATGCAAGGCTGGTTTAATATACGGAAATCAATAAATGTTATTCACCACATCAATAGACTTAAAAATAAGAACCATATGATCATCTCAATAGATGCAGAAAAAGCATTCGACAAAGTACAGCATCCCTTTATGTTCAAAACGCTAGAAAAATTAGGGATAACAGGATCATACCTCAACATTGTAAAAGCAATCTATGATAAGCCACAGGCCAGCATCATTCTGAATGGAGAAAAATTGAAGGCATTCCCTCTAAGATCTGGTACAAGACAGGGATGCCCTCTCTCACCACTTCTGTTCAACATAGTCCTCGAAACACTGGCCAGAGCAATTAGACAGTCAAAAGAAATTAAAGGCATAAAAATAGGAAAAGAAGAACTTAAATTATCACTATTTGCAGATGATATGATTCTATACCTAGCAGACCCAAAAGGGTCTACAAAGAAGCTATTAGAGCTAATAAATGAATTCAGCAAAGTGGCAGGATATAAGATCAACACGCATAAATCAAAGGCGTTCCTGTATATGAGCGACAAATCCTCTGAAACGGAAATGAGGACAACTACTCCATTCACAATATCCCCCCAAAAAATAAAATACTTGGGAATCAACCTAACAAAAGAGGTGAAAGATTTATACAATGAAAATTACAGAACCCTAAAGAAAGACATAGAAGAAGACCTTAGAAGATGGAAAAACATACCCTGCTCATGGATAGGCAGAACTAACATCATCAAAATGGCGATATTACCAAAAGTTCTCTATAAGTTCAATGCAATGCCAATCAAAATCCCAACAGCATATCTTGTAGAAATAGATAAAAGAATCATGAAATTCATATGGAATAATAAAAGACCCAGAATAGCAAAAACAATACTAAGCAGGAAGTGTGAATCAGGCGGTATAGCGATACCAGACTTCAAGCTATACTACAGAGCAATAGTAACAAAAACAGCATGGTACTGGTACCAAAACAGGCGGGTGGACCAATGGTACAGAATAGAGGACACAGTAACTAATCCACAAAACTACAACTATCTTATTTTTGATAAAGGGGCTAAAAGCATGCAATGGAGGAAGGATAGCATCTTCAACAAATGGTGCTGGGAAAACTGGAAATCCATTTGCACCAAAATGAATCTGAATCCCTATCTCTCGCCGTGCACAAAAGTTAACTCAAAATGGATCAAGGAGCTTGATATTAAATCAGAGACACGGCATCTGATAGAAGAAAAAGTTGGTTATGATCTACACGCTGTGGGATCGGGCTCCAAATTCCTCAATAGGACACCCATAGCGCTAGAGTTAACAAATAGAATCAACAAATGGGACTTACTCAAACTAAAAAGTTTTTTCTCAGCAAAAGAAACAATAAGAGAGATAAATAGGGAGCCTACATCCTGGGAACAAATCTTTACTCCACACACTTCAGATAGAGCCCTAATAACCAGAATATACAAAGAACTCAAAAAATTAGACAATAAGATAACAAATAACCCAATCAATAAATGGGCCAAGGACCTGAACAGACACTTCTCAGAGGAGGACATACAATCAATCAACACGTACATGAAAAAATGCTCACCATCGCTAGCAGTCAGAGAAATGCAAATCAAAACTACCCTAAGATACCATCTCACTCCAGTAAGACTGGCAGCCATTCGGAAGTCAAACAACAATAAGTGCTGGAGAGGATGCGGGGAAAAGGGCACTCTTGTTCATTGCTGGTGGGACTGCAAATTGGTGCAGCCAATTTGGAAAGCAGTATGGAGATTTCTCGGAAAGCTGGGAATGGAACCACCATTTGACCCAGCTATTCCCCTTCTCGGTCTATTCCCTAAAGCCCTAACAAGAGCATGCTACAGGGACACTGCTACATCGATGTTCATAGCAGCTCAATTCACGATAGCAAGACTGTGGAACCAGCCTAGATGCCCTTCAATAGATGAATGGATAAAAAAAATGTGGCATTTATACACTATGGAGTATTACTCTGCATTAAAAAATGACAAAATTATAGAATTTGGAGGGAAATGGATGGCATTAGAGCAGATTATGCTAAGTGAAGCTAGTCAATCTTTAAAAAACAAATACCAAATGACTCCTTTGATATAAGGGGTGTAAACAAGGACAGGGTAGGGACGAAGAGCTTGAGAAGAATATGTACAGTAAACAGGGATGAGAGATGGGAGGGAAAGGGAGTGAGAAGGGAAATTGCATGGAAATGGAAGGCGATCCTCAGGGTTATACAAAATGTCATATAAGAGGTAAGGAGGGGTAAGTCAAGAGAATACAAATGGAAGACATGATTTACAGTAGAAGGGGTAGAGAGAGAAAAGGGGAGGGGAGGGGAGGGGAGGGGAGGGGGGATAGTAGACAATAGGACAGACAGCAGAATACATCAGACACTAGAAAGGCAATATGTCAATCAATGGAAGGGTAACTGATGTGATACAGCAATTTGTATATGGGGTAAAAGCGGGAGTTCATAATCCACTTGAATCAAACCGTGTAATATGATGTATTAAGAACTATGTAATGTTATGAACGACCAATAAAAAAAAAATAATAATAAAAAAAAAAAAAAACACTTTTCTTCATAACATGAATGAATCTGCTGAGGAAGAATACAAGAATACAATTCCTTTCACAAAGATTTCTACAAATCCTCAGGTAGAGGAATATGATGGTGCAAACCTGTATCCCAGATACTCAGGAGGCTGAAGCAGGAGGATTGAGAGTTCAAAGCCATCCTCAGCAACTTAGGGAGGCCCTCTCTCTAGATTAAGTATGAAAAGGGGATGGGGATGTGGCTCAGTCATAGAGTACTTGACTAGCACCTGCAGAGCCCTGGGTCTAATCCCCAGTGCCATAGAATAATAATAATAATAATAATAATAATAACAATAATAATAATAATAATGCTGAAGCTATCATGTTTTAAAATCTATCCAGTCTCAAATCATACTGAAGAGGTATAGTAACAAAAACGTGTGCTAATATCAAAACATTCAATTAGATCAGTAGATTAGAAGAGAAGACTCAGAGACAGATCCACATAGATAGAGTCAAATGATCCCAAGAAAGGCAACAAAAGCAAATGTTGGAGAAACAAAGTCTATTGTGCTTCTAAAACAGAATATATATGGTTTGAAGGATGAAGGTAAATAAAAAAAAAGTCACCCCAAGTAGATCAAAAAACAAGAATTAGACCATAGACCCTGTAACTACTAGTGGAAATCATAGTGCCTATCCTCCGACCTGTAGGTGCAAGCGTTACTTCTATAAGACTCCTAGTGTTCAGGAAAAAAAAAAAAACAAGAGTTGATAAATGGAGAGGCTCAAGTTGAAAAGCTTCCACAATGCAGGACCAATGTGTTTCTGCAACCTGTATACTCAGAAAAATGAGACCATATCCCATCTGATGTAAATGTATGACATATCAGGTTATTGTACTGTCATGTGTAATTAATTTTTTTTAAAAAAGATTCCATACAGCAAAGGAGACAAGACAGAGAGAGAGGGCTCACAAAAGGGAGCAAAACCTTTTCCAGCTAATTTCTGAGAAAACATTTACATCCAGAACTGAAAAAGAACTCAAAAATAAGTTTGTTATTATTATTTCTTTCTTCTAATTAGTTATACATACAGCAGAATGCATTTTGATTCATTGTACACAAACGGAACACAACTTTTCATTTCCCTGGTTTTCATGATGTGGAGTCCCACCATATCTGCACTCACACATGGACTTAGAGTAATGATGTCCATCTCATTCCACCGTCTTTCCTGCCCCCATGTCTCCTCCCCTGCTTTGCCCAATCAAAGTTCCTCTCTTCTTCCCTTGACCACCGCCCTTGCCCCTTTTGGTTCAGCATCTACTTACCAGAGAGAACATTTGGACTTTGCTTTTTAGGATTGGCTTTCTTTGCATAGCATGATATTCTAAACCTCCATCCATTTACCTGCATATGCTATAATTTTATTCTCTCTTAATGTTGAGTAATAGTCCATTGCGTATAAGTGCCAAAGCTTCTTTATTTATCCATCGATTGAAGGGCATCTCCATTGCTTCCATGTTTAGGTGTTGTGAATTGAGCTGGTATAAATACTGAAGTGGCTGTGTCACTATTGTCTGCTGATTTTAAGTCCTCTGGGTAAATACCAAGGAGTAGAATAGCTGGATCAAATGTGGTTCGATTCCAAATCTTATAAGGAATCTCCATACTGCTTTCCAGAGTGGTTGCACCAAGTTGCAGTCCTACCAGCAATGTATGAGTGTGCCTTTTCCCCTTACCACATCCTTAGCACACTTCTTGTTGCTTGTATTTTTGAAAATTAACATTATGACTGAAGTGAGATAAAATCTTCTTAGATTTAATTTGCATTTCTCTGTTACTGGAGATGTTGAACATTTTTTCATGTATTTGTTGATTGATTGTATATCTTCTGAGAAGGGCCTGTTCGGTTCCTTAGCGCATTTCTTGATTGGGATAAGACCAAAAAACGTAACACCAAAAACCAAATAACCAAATCAACAGATGGGGAATCACAATCATTTCTCAAAAGAAGAAATACAATGGCCAACAATTGTATGAAAAAAAATTTCAACTTCTTTAACAACCATAGAAATGCAAATAGAAACTACATGGAGATTGTGTCTCACTCCAGTTACAATGGCAATCAGTAAGAACACAAATAGGAATAACCACTGGTAGGGATTGAGTGAAAAGGAGCACTTACACACTATCGGGATTGGAGATTAGTACAACACCATGGAAATCAGTCTGAAGTTTCCTCAAAAGACTAGGAATGGAGCCAGCATGTGCCCTAATCATAGAGCTCCTTGGGATTCATTAAAAGAAAATCAGCACACTATAGCAACACATGCGCCCCAGGTGGACAGCAGTTCAACTCCCAGCAGCTGAGCTCTGGGACCAGACTTGTTGTCCACTGATGAATGGATACAGAGAATGTGGTTCATACACAATGAATTTTACTCAGTCATAAAGAAGAACTAAATTATGTCACTTTGAGGGAAATGGATGGAACTGGAGACCAGCATGCTGATTGAAACAAGCCAGACTCACAGAATCAAGGGTTGTCTGCTTTCTCTCATATGTGGAAAATACGCAGAAGAAGAATAAAAAAGATATACCAAAAAACAAGAGAAAGACCAGCAGAGTAGAGGACACAGACCTATATGTGAAGAACACTCACCATTTCCTTGCATGAACCATTGAAAATACTGTTCCAATGACTCTGGTTTCTTACATAGTTTTGTCACACTCCATTGATAATAACCTGACACAAGAATATCTTTGGGATTTCTCATGATATATATCACCTTAAATTAGGGAAAATGAGAAAATGAAAAATCAGTCTCAGTCAGTCATTTCCCACCTTGATCTTGATTTTTCTCTTGGAAGTTCTTCCTTAATCTTTATTAAACATGTTGGGTTCCTTTAATAAGTTAGTTATAGCGTTCATTCACCAAATATACAAATTATTATTATTATTATTATAATTTACATATACCAGCCGAATGCATTACAATTCTTAATTTGTTAGATCATGGATATCCATGATTTGTACTGATCACCCATCAGCCATGGGGAGGCTGGAGAGGCTGCTGATCACAGAGCACAGTGACATGCAGAGGGCCTGCGTCATTACCTAGCTAGCCAGGACTCCTAGCAGTCCCCTGGATGTGAGCATTAATCAGTGTATGCAGGTCTGCTCCCCACATACAGGCAACACAGACTTGGGTGCTTTCTCATACCCAGCAGGAGGCTGTGATTGAGGGAGTATTGGCGGACATCTGTAAGAGCTGTAAATTGGGACACTCAAGTGTAGATGCAGTTACAATTCTGGTTACACATGGAATATGGTTTTCTAAGTATCTGACTTTAGCCAGTCATATTACCCCTGAATTCAGCTGAGGCTAATCTGCAGAATGGTCCACATCCTTGCAAGCAAGTGTGGTCTGGTTGTGGCCACTGGGAATTACAGTCTCACCAATCTACCCAGTGAGCACTCACCCCAGCAGATCTGCAGGGTTAACCTAGGCACATGGAAGGGGAAAACATGGGCTGAACATTAGCCACTGACCTTGGCCTTGGAAGTGAATAGAGACTTGGGGAAGAGATGGAACGGGAGATGAGAGGACATGAGCCTTGGGCCTTCTCTCTCATTTAAAAGTTTGTAACCATCATCTGTCTCTATCCAGGGTGAGCGATCCCAGAGGGGCTCAGATCGAATCCACTTGGAATCACCATTGGAGTGAATCAAGCAGAGAATTTCAACTAACCAGTGGGTTCCTAGAGAAGGGAGGAAAAGTGACAGTCGCTCACTTCATCTGGCTTCTGAACAAAACTTCTGATAAAATACATAACATGCACTTTACCATCTGTCCATTTTAAGCATGCCATGGGGTGGTACTGAGCAGTGTTCAGCATGTTCCTGCTGTTGCTCAGCCGATGTCCAGAAGCTTTTTGTCTTGAAAAACTGAAATTCTCTGCTCCTTAACAACATTTCCCTATTAACTCCATCATTGAGGCCCTGGAACCCACCATGGGGCTCTCTGTTTCTTTGAACTTGACTACACTTTGCCCCATGAATTCCTATACTATTTGTCCTTTTGTGCCCATCAGACTGCACTTAGCATGAGGCCCAGTATTGACCTATATTGTAGGAGGAGTCAGCCTGTCGTCCTGGTTAAGGCTGAATCTTACTCCATTGTATCAACTCCCCACGTTTTGTTTACATATTAAATTACCAGTGGATTTTTGGTAGTTTCCAACCCTTGGCTCTTGGCTGAGATCCTTCTAATATGTCCCAACCTCCCTTGACTTTACAACCTCGTGTCCCTTCAAAGGTCATTGGCCCCAATCTTCGCCCAGTTTGCAGTGCTCCTGCCCCCAGCCCCTCTCCTGTAGGTGCATGACACATGTCCTTTCAGTCCCTTGAATTTTCCATGCTCTTTCTGATTCCCAGCCACTGTCCACGCTGACCCTCCTGCTATACAGTACCCCTCCAACACATGACCTCCATTCCAACTTTTCATTCCTGTTGAGCTGGTATTTCACCAGTAGGTCTTCACAGGCCGCCCTCTTCCACCCCCTTCTCACCACACAAATGCCCGAATCTGCTTACAATTCACTCCTGTATCTCCATCTCATACCTCAGATGACCCTCCTGAGCACTTAGTCACTCTGTCCTAGATTTAATGCAAGTGGTCTGGGCAATGCCCCTTCTTCCCCAAAGCAGGGCTCACTGGCATGGAGAGGGCAGGCCATCCATCTGCTGAGTAAGTGAGGAACGCCACCATCACTTGTCCCATGATGGTCCCTGTCCTGTTTCCTTACCTGATTTGGGGTAGGTCACCAATACTGTGTCTTCATCCTTTATCACAAATTGAGCACATGCTTCTTTCAAAACTTCATAGCTATAACCAATCACAGGGAAAGGTATCCCTTCAAACCACAAGTAGCCATCTGTCATGGTGATGAGCTCTCTGTGCGAGGTGCAGGGGTTCCTGCTGTAGCCACCACTGGATGTTGGGAGAGGTACTGGGAGGCTGGACTTTGAAGTAAAGTCAAAAGAATCATTAACTTTTCTTGTTGTCAAATTAACTGGGTGATTAAACAAAATTGTGACTGGTGATCAAAATTTCTTTGCATTGAGCAATTTTGGACTCATTCAGGGAACAAGATCAGGATGTGAGCATGAGTTCATAGGCAGGACCCCATGGCAAGTGCTACAAAATAACCCCACTGAGGAATCCATGGGACCTGAAGAAAGCCTTTTTTGTTGTTGTTTATATGTGTTTTGAAGAGTTTTCAAAATACAAATCTTAGATGAAATCAATAGATACAGTGTAAAAATAATAGCCTGGAAGGACTTTGTGTATCTGTGGATGGAAGACCCTTGTCTCTAAAGGACAAGAACCTGATTCAGAGTCAGCAGACAGAGGGGTGGACTGTCGCTGATTCCAGGGTCCAGTCCTCCCTTTCCTCCTGATTAACCTGTGGGAGTGGATTGCATGGTGTCAGGATTTAGGGACTGAGATGAGAGAATCTTCACATCTACCACATCAAAGATCCATGGAAGCTCTGTTTCATCCTTGGTGGAGCACTCTCAGTGCCCAGGGGACTTGGGGACCAACAGCTCCACATGGTCAAGCAACATGCCCATCCAGGGGGCCCTTAATAGTGACCTACTGATTCCAGGAATGCTTCAGGATGCACCTACATTTTTGTCAGTTCCCATGGGCTTCTGTCAGCTACAAGGAAAACCAGCTGATCCATGACGTAAACCCCACATTGAAGGCAACGGGGTTTCATGTAGATGTTGATGATCAGGAACAAAAACACGTTCCACTTTTTCTGCTGATTCCTGGGAGAATCAATAGACTGAGCACTTGTGTGTTGAACTAGGAGCTGTGGACACTGAATCTAAATCTATGTGGCCACAGACTGCTGTATGCTTCCTGGGGAGAATGACCAACGGTCGGGGCACAGGTATTCGTCTGGCTGAAGGCAGAGAGGAACTGAAGCAGGCACAGTTGCAGGGGCACATATGCTCTGGACAGACAGAACACTGTGCACATCAAGACCAAAGAGCTACCTTTTATAAAAGGGGAAACTGTTTCCTGAGTTTTGTTTCATTACTAGTATTACCACGAAATTCTAGAGAGTTATGGCAATCACGTGACCCTGTGAGTGCTCAGTAGTTATGGAGTGGTGACATGTGTCTAAAGCACGGTGAACACTTAATTGTGTCGCCAGTTACATTGTCCCACCAATCCCATGAGTTGAATGAGGAATTGTGGACACCACCCAGGTGACAGAGTAAAATGGTGAGCTTTCTGATGGTTAGTGGTGCACGGTGGTGACACGTAATAGCTGGCTTCATTTTGACACAATCATACATGCATGGGATGACATTTTGTCCACTTCCGTTTCCAGTGGCTGTGATGTTCCTCCCCCACTCTTCCCTCCTCTATCCACTAGTATTTATGGACTTATGCTTTATAGAGATGCGTTAAGGTGGAGCCCACTGTGCTGCATTTATAATGCACACTGCATGATTTTGTCCATTCCACTCTCCATTTTCTCACCTCCGGTCCCTCCTACCCCCTCAGTGTTTTTCGTCTTCTCCACTGATATTCCCTCTATCTTGATGATACCAGAGCACCTGCCACACACACTTCTCATCTTTACTTTTTTCTTGGTTCTCCATATGAGCCAAAACTTCTCACCTTTCACTTTCTGAGTTGGCTTATTTCACTCAGCATGACGTTCTCCAGTTCCATCTATTTCCTGGAAATGCCATAATTTCATCTTTTGTTATGAATTATTAATACTCCTCTGTGTGTACACCACATTTCCTTAATCCGTTCTCCTGTTAATGGGTACCTGGGCTAGTTCCAAAACTTGGTTCTTGTGAGTTCTACTGGTGTATACATTGATGTGGCTGCAACACTACAGTGTTCTGATTTTAGAGATGGATAAATGCCAAGGAGTGGGATTGCTGGGTCACATGGGGGTTCCATTCCTAGTCTTTGGAGGAATCTCCATAGTTCTTTCCTGAGAGGTTGTACCAAGTTTCAGTTCCATCCACAATGTGTGAGTGTGCCCTTTCCCCACATTCTCCCCAGCATTTATTATTTGTGTTCATGAAGATTGTCTTCCTGAGCAGAGTGAGATGAAATCTCAATGTCGATTTGGTTTCCATTTCTGTGATTGCTCGGGATGCTGAACATTTTTTTTAATATATCTGTTATCCATTTATATTTGGTCTTCTCAGAAGTGTCCTTTCAGTACTTTTGGTAAAATGGTTACTTTATTGGAATGAGTCCCTGTGTCAGCAGTGTGGTGACACATATTGTTCCTGTGAAGCACCCTCTGCCTCCAATTGTCACCAGCTGTGACACAGTCATGCTCTCTGCTGGATCCCACAGTGTCACCCAAGTCCATTCTCAGTTCTGAACTTCAGTCCATGCCCTGTCCTGGACCAGTGCTATGCCTGAGGGACAGCAGAGTCCAGCACCCACTGGCCTACCTTGATCCCTGTGTGGCAGTACCCTTGTTCCTGGTGATAACCAAGTTCCTGTTCTATAGATGGAGAACACTGGGTGACCCCTGAGTCAGTACTGTGCTGGCCACAGTTATCCCCAGTGACCTCGAGTGCCTGCTGTGTACTGTCTGCAGTTATCCCTGGTGGCACGGGACGCTCTGACTGTACTGCTACCATCTGTCCTTCCTGTCTAGTCCCTCTGCTGGGATTCTCCAAACATGTCACCCAGGAGTTTCCACAATGTCGTGCTACAAACCACCATGAAATGGCTGTTAGGATTCCAAGGAGGAATCCCTCACCACCAGCTTGATGAAAGCAGCATTTATTTGGGAACTCAAGTGTGGGCTGAAGAGTCCCTTGAGTGACAGAGCAAAATATTCCATCCAGGCAGGTGAGGGGTGGTGCCCCTTCTCTGGGAACACACTTGGGGCAGCAGACCACGGTTGTGAGCCTGCCGACTCCCCAGGGTTGGTTTTGTTCTCCGTCTTCTAGTTTCTCCAGCATTTTTTAAGCTGGATTTTATCAAAGGCTTTTTCTGCTTTTGGGGTGATGGTGTAATTCTTGTCCTTAATTCTGCTATGTGAGGAATTACGCTTACTGATTTATGTATGTTGAATCGACTCTGCATCCCTCCGGGGAATCCCACTTGACCATGGTGCCCCACCTTCTTGATCTGTTTTGAATGCACTTTGTTAACAGTTCATTAGGTATTTTTGTGTCTGTGTTTAGAGAGAAATGGGTCTGTGGTTTTCTTTTCTTTTTCTATGTCTGGTTTGTATATAAGAAGGATATCAGCTTCCCAGAACAAATTTGGGTGGGTTCCTTTGGGTGGGTTCCCTCCCTTTCTATTCCATGGAATGATTTGAGGAAGAAGAATATAAGATTTTATTTCAGCGAGCACTAGAATTTGGCTGAGAACACAGCTGGTTTGGGGTTTCCCTTTTTAGAAAGCTTTTAATTTCTGCTTCAATCCCATAGTTTGATATTGGCTGTTTAGGTTTTCGATATCCCCATGTGCTGCAGTCTGCCTGGGCACAATTCAGGAGCCACTTGTCAAAAGAAACTAACTTTATTTTTAGAACCACACACACCAAACAAAACAGCTCCTCAAGGAAAAACCCTCAGAGCCCAACTGCCCCCACGGGCTTCCCACAAGCCTCTCACCCCCACATAAGCCTCACCACCTCCCAATATCCTCCTGCTCTTGAGGCCGATTGACTGGGTCGCATGGGCGGAGCCAAAGAAGTCCCCCAATGAGCAGCTCCGTGTTCTGAAAGGGCAGGGAATCAGCCCAATGATCATCAATGCAGAGGAGCCAATCAGCTGGATGTTGCTGGTGCCGCTGTGAGCCAATCATCAGCCGGCAGCTGGAAGTTTGCTGTCAGCTGGAAGTTTGCTGGGGCCCCTTTGGCTGTGGCTCTCAACATCTCCCCCTCTCTGTTTAAACAACAAGCATGTGGCTTAGGGACCGTGCCTGCCTTAGGTTGTCCAATACTACATATGGTCCTTACCCGTCTTCGGATGAGCTGACCTCAGGGCGTCAGCCTCCTGTCTTAGGTTGCTACCATTGTAATTGGATCTTACCCGTCACTGACTACCTGTCCAGTATAAAGCTACACCTGTGGAGAGGTCTTTGTACCAGCGGGGGGGTGGTGAGGTTCTTTGCCTCACCTCTGTTGGCCCCCAAATTTTAGCTGAACGATCATGCCAAGCAGAAGGGAGGAAGATACACCAAGCCAATTGACGGCTCCTTTTGGAAAATTTGTACCACCGATGACATCATCAGCAAAAATAGTTTGATATTGGCTGTTTAGGTTTTCGATATCCCCATGTCTCGATTTGGGCAGGTCACATTGTCTAGAAATTTGTCAGTATCTTCTAGATTTTCCAGTTTGTTGGAGCATAACTTTTCCAGATAGATTCTACGGATCCTCTCAATTTCAGATGTGTCTGTGCTGGTATCTCCTTCTGAGTCTGTGAGTCAGTGGATTGGGTACTTCTCTCTCTTTCTCTTGGTTGGTTTGGGTAGGGTTTATCAATCTTCTTGATCCTTTCACAGAACCAACTCTGTTGTATTGGTTCTTTGAATGGTTTTTTATTCTTAATTTCATTAATTTTGGCACTCATTCTCATTATTTTCCATTTTCTAATTATTTTGAAATTACTTTTTTCTTCC
The DNA here is from genome assembly GCF_045843805.1 of Urocitellus parryii. Taxonomy (NCBI): domain Eukaryota; kingdom Metazoa; phylum Chordata; class Mammalia; order Rodentia; family Sciuridae; genus Urocitellus; species Urocitellus parryii. The sequence continues at coordinate 8,424,148 of NC_135545.1, forward strand.
TTTTCTAGTGTCTTGAGGTCTAACATTAGATTATTAGGGATCTTTCTGTTTTTTTGAGATGCACGCACTTAATGCTATAAATGTTCCTCCATAATGTCCCAGAGATTTTATGTTGTATGTCTTTTTCTCATATGTTTCTAATGTCTTTTTAAATTAAATTTCTCCTTTGACCCATTTCTCATTCAAAAGCATAATATTTAATCTCCAGATGTTAAAATGACTTGTTTCATCTTATTGATATTTGCTTTTTCCATTATAATATGATATAAGGAATGATTGCTATTTTTAATATTTGCTAAAACTTGCTTTGTGTTTTAAAATATGGTCTATTTTCAAAAGTCTCCATGTACAGCTGAGAAAAAATTGAATTCTATTTTTGATGAATGAAATATTCTAGAGATGTCTGTTAGGTATACTCGATTGAATATATATATATTTCTCAAGAGTCTTTCCTTAGTTTATGATGTCTGAATGACCTCTCTATTGGTTAGAGAGGTATGTTGAAATCACACAGTGTTATTGTATCAGGGTTCATATGATTTTTTATGTGAGTCAGGAATATTTTATGCATGTAGGTGCACAGATGTTTGGGACATAAATATTTACAATTTTTATATCTTTTCATTGGATAATTCCCTTATTTAGTATGATGTGACCCTTGTCTCTTCTGACTGAGTTTGTCTTGAAATCTGTTTTGCCAGATGAGATAGCGATTGCTGCTTGTTTTCGGTTTCCAATTGCATGGTAAATCTCTTTCCATCCTTTCACCATCAGCCTGTGGGTGTCCTTGCCTGTAAAGTGGGTCTTACATGGTGGGGTCCTGTTTTTGAATTCATTCTGCCAATGTCTGTGCTTGGATTGGAAAGTTTACATTCAGTGTTATTATGGAGATGATTTTTATTTCCTGATATTTTAATTGATTTCTAATTCTTCATTCAGACTTGCTTCTTCTGTAGTTGACTACTCATCCAGTGAAATTCGTCCTGCACTGGCTCTGATGTTAATTTTCACTTCTTCTGCATGAAATATTTCATTGAGTGTGCCTGTAGTGCTGGTTTAGGGGTCCTGTCTTTGTTGTTTGTTTGTTGTTTTTAGTCTCTGCTTACCATGAAAAGTTTCTATTTCATCTTAAATTCTGAAGGCTTGCTTTGCTGAATACAGAATTCTTGGTTGCCCTCTGTTATCATTTAGGATTTGTGTATATTATTCCAGGTCTCCTAACTTATAATGTCTGGACTGAAAATCCAGTAGAACTCTAATTAGCTTACTTCTAAATGTGACTGGCTTTTTCTCTTACAGCTATAATTCTATCCTTGCTCTCTACATAAGACATTTTCATCATAGTGTGTGTTGGAGAGGAACGTTGGCATCTTGTATATTTAAATGTGCCTTTTGTGTTTGTGTTTCCATGTTGTTCTCAAGGTTTAGAAATTTTTCTTTTATTATTTCATTAAAAACATTGTGCATTCCTTTACTTTGTACTTTAATGCCTTTTTCTATGCCAATGATTCTTAGACTTTGTATCTTAATTTTGTCCCATATTTCTTGAATATTCTGGTCATGACCACTTAATATCTTTTATTTATCTTCAGCTTTGTTTTTGAGTTTGTAGAATTTCTCTTGAAGGCCTGAGTACCCATCTTCAAAGTAGTTTCTTCTATTGGTGATGCTTTCAACTTAATTTTCAATTTAATTTATTGAGACTTTCATTTCCGGGATTCCTGTTTACTTCTTTTCCAGAACCTCTATTTCTTTATCTGAGTGTTCTTTGATTTCCTGGATATTCTTTCTGAGTCAGTTCCTTAGATCTTCTTGGAGTTGATGGAAATTTTTAATTATCAACTTTTTGAATCCCTTGGCATTCCCTGCCCTGTTGTGCTAATGGGGCCGGTTCTGTTGTGAGCTATCTGGGGTGGCTTTTCCCCTTGGTTTTTTTCATACTGTAGCTATTCTCCTCATCTTCTAGGACGAGCACCTCGTCTAGTATTACATAAGGGACTTTTTAGTGAGCTCCTTTCTCTTTACCATGTGTCTCAGGTTGGGCAATGTCCTGGTGTCAATATCTCATGTGATCTGAAGTTACTGCTGTGCACAGTTCTAGTACCACATTAATGGGAGCCACTAGTCCTCGTTAATTGCAGTCACTTCAGAACAACACTTTATGCCAATCACTTTTTAAAGAAAGCTTATTATAATGTTCTCCAGGAGTCCACCAACCTGGGTGTAAATGGGAGAGATTTTCTTGAACATGTGGAGAAGTTACGTAAGAAGAAATGTCAAATTGTTTTTATTAGAGCATTATAGTTTTCCATAGTGTCCGAGTCCCTTTTGATATGATTATCCGCATAAGGAGTTGGACTTCACCTCTGACTCCCCCCTTTCCTCTCTTCCTTCTGCCCCTCTTCTCTCTCACCTGTTCTACCATATCTGGGCTCTGGCCAGCTGCTATCCCACCGATGTGACTCTGGCCTGTGGAGAGGAGGAGGCTTATTCTTTCCCCTCCACCATTTTCTGGGAGCCAGTGTATTCATTTTTCTTGTTGAGTTTTTTCTCACATTTTATTGAGGCTTCACAGTTGTACACATGGAGGGATGGGCTGGGACCTATTTGGACATGCGCACTGCACAACAATATGATTTTCCAATATCCCTCCCCATCTTGCTGAGGCTTTTTAAATAGAGTGATTTCTGGGGGTTTCAGTTACTGTTTATTCTCGGCCCCGACCCCAAATGCTTAGACTCTTAGGGAAGTCTGGAGGCAGAGTTCCACTGCAGGTCTCACTGACTCTCTGACTGGCAGCTCACCCACAGACCCTGTGCCCTGGGGAAGAGTGGAAAGCGCCAGTTTCTTCTCCTGCCCTGACTAGGCGTGGAAGAGATGACTCAGGGATCACCAGATTTTGTCACAATTTAAGTGGTCTCAGTTCTCTGTCCCTCCTCTGCTGTCATCTTGGCTCCTTTTCCTGTGGCTCAAACAACCTGTTTCAGGCAAAGCATCCTCAGTCTTCTCAGCTTTGCGGAATCTCTTTGCAGATGCTGAATTGCTCTTCAGAGTGACCCTTGGGGATTTGCCATGAGGGTGTGGTTTTCCCTGAACCACCTCATTCCATCCACCAAAGGGGTAAACTGCATGGATGGAAAGGATGTTTAAAACTGTAGTTCATTAAGAGTAAAGAAGTTGGGGTGTGAGGGTGGGAATATTCAAGAGGTGAGAGGAGAGAAAATGGAAGCAAGGTAGCTCATGAAGGGGCTCAAGAGGGAGGAAGTGAGGGAGTGTCAGCAAGAGAACAAGCTGTTTTATATCAGAGGGCGAGAGGAGACCAGCAGAGAAAACAACACCAGGAACCACCCCCCATCATGAAACAGAAAGAGACCCTTAAAAAACACTCAGGAAACCACTACCTCTTAAAAAGAATGCAATGAAATGTATAAGGAAAATCAATGATGAAAGGAAAAACCCCAGAAACGTGTGCATGTGTACCCTGAGTCAGTCAGCACCTGTAGCCAGAGCAACGTCCAAAAATATTAATCATAAAAAGAAAGAGAAAGAGAAATGAAAATTCTTAAATTAAGAGGCTTGAATTTTTCCACAGAGGGAGCTAAATTGAGTATTTGTACCCTTCCAGGTCATGCTCTGTCCCTTGCTTCTTGGGTTTTGTGCCTCTTAGGTCCAGCTAGGGCTGGATGATACTGAACCCAACTCCTTTTGTAATTTCCACCTCTCTGTGAGCTGGAGCTGACGGGAATGTCGCTGGTTGAAATGGCTCTCCACTTTCCTGCTCACCAGCTCAGGGCGATGGAACTGGAAGAACCTTCTATTGGGTTTCGTCTCAGTGTCTTAGATTGCTGGCTTTTCCTGGCTGGTAGTGGTGCATAGATCTGTTTGGGAAGTTCTACCTGCTGGAGACAAGCAAAAACAGAACTTTGGACCTATGTTTTGTGTATCTATTCCAGATTAATCCAATCCTGCAGCCCAGGCTGAAGAGGTGCCAATCTCAGCTAGGCATTTGGGGTTCTAGCTTCTCCTGGGGGGCTTTCTGGTCAGGACATGGTGACAGACCTCTCGGGGTGCATGCTGCATAGCAGGTTCCCTGACCCCTGCTCCCCTACCAAATATGAATTTCCCAGTCTCCGTCCCTGAATGTAATCACACCATGGGATCAACTTCCCTGAGGACAATATGATTTTCAGCTGGTTGTTCCCTCCAGAGATCTCAAAAGAACATGGGATGCCCTCTCCTGTCACCCAGGCCACCACACCACCTGATCTGTTTCCCTGACCCTTCTTCCTGGTGGCTTGCACAGGGGCCTCCAAGGGACAGCAGGTAGCATTCTCCTCTTTGCCCTGTCGTGAACCTGCTGGGTCCTCTGTTCCCTGTGTCTTGTGGGACTGGGATCTGACTGGGGCCCTTTAGGCCATGCACTTAGCACTGCCTGAGGCCAGTACTTGCTGAGCCTCTCGGGTTCCCACGGGGTCTCCTGCTCAGTTCCTCCCCTGGGGCACACGTGGATCCCCAGCTCACTGAGCGTCTGCACATCAGCTGGGCGCAGACCTCCCCCCGCAGGAGCTGTAGACCCAACGTGTCCAGTGTTTCCATTTCCCTCTGTGTTGTCCCTTCCCTCCGTGGTGACAGGACACCTCTGCCACTGCCGGCCTCAGGGGCATTTCTTTATATCCTCCCTTCACGTTGCCGCAATCTCTCGGCGTCTCTGAATCTCTGACAGTTATTGACCTTAGATTTTTCTCCAGAGGCTTCATTATGAAGCCCTAATCCTGTTGTTCTAATTCCAAACAGCAGAGCAAGGGCAGGGGCCTCCTCTCCCACTCCGCCCTCTTGCTGTCCTGGCACAAGGCTTTGAAGGGTCCCCACAGGAAGTGCTGGGCCTTGTAGAAATGCAGGTGTTCAGAGTGGACCCTTGATGGGAGGTGGGCCCACCGCCTGATAATGGTTCTCGCCGTCGGGAGTTTTCCAGGTGGGGTCCCGGGTCCGTGGAGGGGAGTTTCTCCCTGAGGTCCATTAGGTCCACACGGTTGTCACAGTCCCACGAGGGCTTGTTTGTCCTTCTCACTTTTGCTCTTTCCTGGGCCTGAGTGGAGTGTCCCTGGTGCTACTTGACATGCGATGATATCATCCTTGGGGGCTGATGAGACATGTTCTTGTGGCAATCCTGGCTTTAAATGGTTCTGAGATTTAAGCTGAAATACAGTGAATATTGACAGATGCAGCCACATCAGCAAGATGCCCCTGGTAACAAGTTAGTCAAGGTTCTCCGGAAGGACAGAAACAATGGGGCAGACACACGCAGTGATGGTTTGGAGGTGAGGTGTCCCCCATAAGCTCATGTACAAGAAGGTCCAGAGAAGAAATGATTGGGCTACAAGAGCCTTAGCCCAATCTGTGATGTAACCCCTGATAGGGATCAACTGAGAGGTAACTGAAGCCTTCGGTGCAGCTGGAGGAGGAGGGAATTGGGGCTTGGCTTTGGGGACATCTGTATCTGACAAGTGGAGTCTCTCTCTGCTTCCTGATCCGCACATGAGCTGGTTCCTCTGCCGCTGCTCTGCCATGATGTTCTGCCTCAGCTCGAGCCCTGGGAAGGGAGTCGGCCTTCTGTGGACTAAGACCTCGGAAAACGTGAGCCCTCAAATAAACTTTTCCTCCCCTACAATTGTTCTAGTCAGAGCAGTGAAAAATCTGATACACACACACACACACACACACACACACACACACACACACAGATATACATATATGAGAGAGGGGTCCCTAGAGGACTTGGTTCACCTAACTATGGAGAATTCCCACAACAGGCCTTCAGCAAGCTGCCAGCCGGGCTCAGTCCAAATCCAAAGGACTCAGATCCACTGAATCTCACAGCGTAACCCTCAGTCCAAGGCCAGCGTCCTGAGACCTGGGAGGAGATGGTGCAAGTTCTTGAGTCCAAAGATGGAGAGCATGAAGTTCTGACGTCCCAGGGCAGTTCAAGGAGGGTGCCCAGCTCCACGAGACGGAGAAAGCAAGGGGTCACCTTCCTCTGTGGGTTGTTCTCTGTGGCCTCAGCTGTCTGGCTGGTCCCCATCCACATCAAGGGCAGGTCTTCCTCACTCAGCCAACTGCTCAAATGCCAAGGTTTCCAGAAACACCACACAGATATTCCCAGAATTATGCTTGCAGCTACCTGTATCCCTTAGCCGAGTCAACTTGACACCTAACATCAGCCACCACAGCCTCGCTAAGTTGCTGAGGCTGGCTTCGAACCTGGGATCCTCCTGTCTCAGCCTCCCGAGCCTCTGGGCTTACAGGCATGTGCCATCAGTCGTGGCTATACACTTGTTTTTGATATAATTTTGATGATGTTCATCGCAATAAATCATCAGGATCAGAAGTTAATGTGAAGGAAGTGCCTTACCAGACTGCTAGGTGATGTTCCAGTAAAAATTGGTCACATTGCTTGAACACCTCCAAAAACATGATACTAGGTTTTATAAAAGAGAAGAATACCACTATAATTAATTTTAATCAGAGAAGGCAAAAACTACAAAACAAGTTTGCATAACTTTATTGATGAAAATGGCCAATGAGTGGCCAGGATTTCAAAATACAGTTCCTTAGAAATCCACGTCATTCCCAGCATGTCACCATTGCTGAAGGTTACCAAGTTGTTGGGACCAAGAAAGTAGATAGAATAAAATTAAAGTTTCATATCCATTACTTCTGCCTCAGGTTTTTACTGGGTTTTTAGTTTGTAGGTTAAGGAACTCACAAGCCCCTCCCTCCAGTGTTAGGAGAAGCCTGTGGAATGAAAAGGGAAATAAAACCACTGACTTACAACTGAAGGTGAAGAATTCCTTGCTTTTCCATTTGATCTGCTGAACTTGAACTAGCTTCATCTGGAAAGATCCTAACACATAGAAAATACGTTGAATCCTGGTATTTTTAAGCAGCATATTTCTGAAGCATGCTATTTGGGATTGATTTCCACATTTCTCCCCAGCATAACCTTCAAAATTTGCTGCCATGATATAATCTAATTTTGCCAGTACAAATATTTCTAATGGTATTGACCTACATGAAATTTAGCAGGTTTTTTTTCCCTTGAAAAGAGAAAGAAAATAAAGGCAACTGAGAAAAAAATCTTGAATAAAACCAAGGGTCTTCCTACTAAGTGCATCAGAGTTCCTGCCTAGTTTATGATTAGTAGAGAAGTTTACACGACCTGGCATGGGTTTGAGTATCTCTCTCGACTATCACAACAGGAAACAGAAGGAAAACTGGATTTGGTGTGTCCATCTGCACACAGTGGAGTGCTGCTGTGGTGGTTTGGATGTGAAGTGTCCTCTGAAAGCTCCTGTGTTCATGCAGGAATGTCCCCAGGTGGGGTGCCTGGATTAGGAGACTGTGACCCAATCCGTCCCTCCTAGTTGAATGGACTGACTGGGGGTCACTGTAGACAGGTGGGGCCCGGATGGAGGAGGGCGTCCCTGGGGCCACGCCCTGGAAGGGTTCATCGTCCCTACAGCTGGACACAATTTTTCTCTCTGCTTCCTGGATGCAATGAGTAGAACGGGGTTCCTCCACCCTCCTCTCCTTGAGCCCAGAGCAATGGAGTCAGCCAGCCGTAGATGGAGCCTCTGAAATCATGAGGCCAAATGGAACTTCCTCCTCTAAGTTGTTCTTGACAGTATTTTGGTCCCAGCAATGAACACAATTAGTCGTGAAAAACAGCAAGATGCTCACACTCACTGCCACGTGGGCGAATCCCAAAACCATTAGAGGGGGTGAAAAATCCAGGCACAAAAGCCACACATTGTAAGATTCCTTTCAGAGGAAACATCCCAAGTCTGCAAAGCCGGTCTGTGGTCACCAGTCTGTGGTCAGGGTTGACTGCAGGGAGGACAGGTGGGGAGAGACTGCCGACGGCGTACAGGGTCTCCCCTGGGTGGTGAAAAGGTCCTGGTGGGAGTCCGAGGTGATGGTCGACAACATCATGATTATATCACCTGGCGCTGAAGTTCTCAATTCAAAATGGTCACATGCCAAGTCAAGTCCACCAGCGGTTTGGAAATGCCTATTCTATTTCAATTGAAAAAGCTTTTTTTAATTCTGTGAAGGGAGCGTGGAGTTCTGTGGGGATCTAGTTACCTGGCCAAGACTGCGCTTTAGCAGCTCTTCAGCATCTTCATTTGAATGTAAGCTGCTCCCCACAGGCAGGTGGGCTGGGTCCCCACCCACAGCAGCCTGTTTGTCACCGCTGACCTTTGGCTGGACTTCCCCCTCCCAAAGACAACAAGTCATCTACGTGGAAAAGCAATCAGATCTTTATTGATCAGAAATGGTCAGGACTAGAAAGGAAGCAGCTGATGAATATGTAACTTCTGTCTCTGTGAAAACACCAAGAATTATCTAGAAGCTGTGCAGAAACAAAGAAGTGAGAGTCAGGACGCAGCCCAACTCACCCAAGTCCCGTCAGTTCCCCTCCATGGTGAGTCCTCCCTTCGCCTCCCTAACGGGAGGTCTGCTGTACCCCAAGAGCTAACTCGTGAGTTACCAGAGCAGGAGAACCACAGGTGCCTTGGAGCTGGGCAGCATATAAAGGTGTGTTTTCCTCTCGTGGTCATTGAGTAATTCATTGTGGATCACGTTAAAGACCACATCAGTTCTGCATTCCGTTATTTAAGCACAACATGTCACATTGATCATTTTCAGGGTTTTTTTTTTCTTTTTTTTTTTTTTTTTTTTTTTTTTTTTAGTGTTGGGGATTGAACTCAGGGGCACTCAACCACTGAGCCACATCCCAGCCCCATTTTGTATTTTTATTTAGAGACAGAATCTCACTGCATTGTTAGTGCCTCGCTAAATTGCTGAGGCTGACTTTGAACTCGAGATCCTCCTGACTCTGCCTTCCCAGCCGCAGGGATCACAGGCGTGCGCCACCACAACAGGTTCCTAACACTGATGGAGGATAATTTGCAATAATTTGAAACTTCACACACATACCCAGCCTATACCAGGTGTCCTAGAGACGGTACTCAGCTATTCCTGTGAAAACCACACAACTCACACCCTCCCTCAAAGATCAGCATAGGGTGGCACGCACTTGTTCATGGTGACAGCAAAACATTTAGTGCTATTGTGACACTTTGAGGGGGAATGCCTTCTCTAAATTGTGACATTTGGTGGAAGCAGGGTGAGAGGTGAGGTGGATTTTTGCATTTACAAAGAAAATCCCCATAATATCTATCTAAACGAAGATCAGGTCACAGGACCAGGGATCAGGTCCTGTTTAAAAAGATCTTCAAAACGCTGGCGTCTGGGTCAAGGCGTGGACCAGCCCTGCAAGCACACAACCTGAAGTGTGGGCTGCGTGTCCCTCTGTGGGGACAGTCGGAAGGAAGAGGAGCAGGAGAAGGAAGACCCCCCCTCACTCCCTCTGGTCCCTGTGGCTCAGGTCTAAACGAGCACGTGCTCCTGGGCTCACTGTGCAGATGGGAACAGATACTGAAAATCAAGGCCAGGCCGCTCGCGGTCCCCCATTCTAGTGCACTGAGGTCTCTAGGAAGGAGAAACTTGGCAACAACTCAGCGCCTGCGCGGCCATGATGGACAGCCCCTCACCTGGGTCTGCTCACAGCTTTCCCCAGATCCGGGGTGCGTTGGTGCTCCGAGGTTCTGGTGTCCTTGAAGTCGTCTGTCCTACATGACGTGTGACAAGGACACTTCTCATGTCCCTGAGCAGCCCCTCGGCCTCTTTCTAGGACTCCTTTCATTTTACCTTTCACCCTTCAGGTGCAGCTGAGGGTCGCTGGGCGGGTTCTCCTCACCCAACGCGACCTCCTCACGCACCTTTTGTGCCGAGGTCCGAGCTTCTCCCTCTGCAGAGTGGAAACGACGGGTGGAAGCCTCTGAGTGGGGCCGCCGCAGTTACCGAGGACAGTCAGGTCTGGATGTTAGATGTCCCCCAGGGGCTCACTCAGGCCGTGTTCTCCAGCCTGGGCGGGTGCTGTGGGAGCTGGTGGGACCTCAGGGGAGGGCCTGGTGGAGGGTGGAGGGTCAGCTGGGCACATGCCCTTGGCAGGGTGGTTTAGGGCCTGGCCTGGTGTCACTCTGCTTCCGGGCTGCCTGAGGTGCCAGCTTTGCCCCACCCGGGCTCCCTGCCACAGGCCCTTAAGCAAAGGAGCCCATGGACCGTGGGCCAAGCAGGGGGCCATAGTAAAGTTTTCCTCCTTCGAGGTGACTTCCCTCAGGTATTTTGTCATAGCAACAGAAACCTGAGCGCCCAGGCCCCATGTGGGACTGTCCACCTGCAGCAGGATGAGCCATGGCTCTGCTTTCTCCTCGACTTTCCCTTTAGGAGCTGAACGGGAGTCTCTGCCTGCTGGGGAGAGCAGCCAACTGGCTTGTCTGGCTGGACATGAAGATGGCCATTTGGCTTCCAAAGGAGGGGTCTGGAATCTGGGGCTTGCCACCTGTCAACCCTCCAGCCCAGCGTATCTCCTTGCTGGCACTCCTGGCGGGGCTCCGGCAGCTCCCCTGTTACCCTGGGGACCCAGCCCGTGGTGGTCCAGGTTCACCCTGGGCTCTGAGTGAAGCAGGAGACAGGTAGAGTGCCGCCACCCACAGGCCTCCAGGAACAGCTTCCCTGTCCAGGGGCCTCTTCACCGGAGATCCACTGCTGATTCCCCTGAGCTGTTTCTCTTTTTCAACGTGGAGTGACATCTGCCAGACGGTAGAGCCTCTCTTGGCTGTCCAGGGAGGCTCTCGTGGTCCCAGCCCCACTGCTCCCTCTGTGGCTTGGGTGGGCGTTGGGGTCTGCTGACACTCCCTCGGGTGGACGGCTGTGTCCACAGGCCCTGGTTTCCTCGTCAGGCACAAATGGCGCTGGGAGGGAAGGGCCAGGGAGGTGCTGACTTGGGCTGAATGTAAGTTATAGTGGACCAGGAGCAGCCGCAGGGGCCAGGGGCATTCCTAGAACCTGACCTCACTTTGTGTTTTTAATAGACCCCATTTTTTAAGAGCTGTTTTAAGTCCCCAGAAAAACAGAGTGCAAGTTACAGAGGTTCCCTCTGTCCCCCTGGCCCCCGCACAAGCATTACCTCCCATGATCATCGGCCTCTGGAGGGGCCCAGTAGGGCAACGGGGGAACCCACAGGACCCATCGTCACCACCCGGAGTCCAGGCATTTATTATTTTCTTAAGGGCCTAATTTTACTCAGCAAGCCAAAGTGCTGAAGATAGAACACAGATCTCCCTATGAAAACCCCATAATTCATAATTAAAACACGGAGTAATTTATAATCAGATCACCTACAATTCACATCCCAGGAAAAAAAGAATCTTTTAAAGAGGATCCCACATCCCCCTCTCCCAGTCAATCTGTAAGTTATTTCCAATGAGAAAGATTGAGCTCCGGCCTCCTCTTCCGGTGAATCTCACCAGGGTCAGCAGTATTTCCAGGCCTGGTCCTTGTTGTAATTCTTGGTCAGCGAACACCATTTTCTCCCAAAGTCATCGCCATCATCGGTGCACTCCCAGTAGATCAAACGCTCGTACCAGAAGGGAAACACGCAGGGCGCGAAGTCTGCGGAGAGAGAGGTGTCGGAGGAGGAAACACACGCGCACACACTCTCAGACTCTGACACGCTCACACACACACACACACACACCATCATACACTCACACACACACACACTCACTTCCCACTCTGCCCTGTTGCACCAACTGCATAGGAGGAAAGACCTGGGGGGCTGCACCCCACACTGCTTTGAGGTTCCAGCTTCTTTCCGCGAGCGCCTGGTTGGAGGACTCCTGACACGTCTCTAGTGCCACGAGATTTTCACACTGTCAGGAACTGCGCTCCCTTTGTTTTCACAGCTGAATGGGGTCTGGGCTCTGTTCCAGAACTTTCCCGGGCCCTCCCTGAAGCCCTGACATGGCTGGAGGCACCCGCTCACCTGTCTCGGAGCAGTACTTCCAGTGGCCCTCGAAGGTCTTGTTCAGGGAGCACCACTTGTGCCTCATACCGTACTTGATGCAGTCGTAGAATAGTTTATTTTTATACCAAAATGGAAAGACACATTCACCATCTAGAGAAAACAAAGTGCCTCATCTCTCTGGGAGCGTTAATGGGGGTTAGGAAGTGAAGAGACCTCCTCCTGGGGTCAGGGCCACGGCCACAGCTCTGTGGAAGGTGGTTGGACCATGCAATAATGTATAGAATAACTTAGTTATTCCCCAGAGGGTGCACAGTCTGTAAACACAGTCTTTTTCTTTCTTCTTCTTCTTTTTTTTTTTTTTTTTTTTTTTGGTACCAGGGATTGAACCCAGGGGCACTTAACCACTAAGCCACATCCCCAACTCTTTTTATATTTTTAATTTAGAGACAGGGTCTCACTGAGTTGCTTACAGCCTCGATAAATTGCTGAGGCTACATTTGAACTTGCATCTCTTGCCTCAGCCTCCTGCCTCAGCCTCCCTGGTCACTGGGATTACACGCATGCCCAGGCACCTGGCTGTAAACTCAGTCTTGCTTAGCATTGGCTCTAGACCCCGAAGCCTGCCCTAAGCTAGAAACATAAATGCAGGCATTTACCTACCAAGCAGGTCTCCACACACAGGGTATCTTTTTTCTTCAACTTCTTCTGTTCCTTCCCTACCACATCCCTGGGATCCACACATGTGGATTAAACCAGGCCCAGGTCCAATATTTTCAGGAAAACAAAAATTGTGTCTACACTGCACATGCACAGACTTTCCTTATCACTATTCCTTAAAAACACAGTGTAACAACGATATAACATGGCATTTGGTATTTTAAATATTCTGGAGATGATTTAACTCATATGGGAAGACTGCAAAAGCTTTATGGTTATATGTAAATACCGCATCTTTTTATGTAAGGGCTTTGAGCATTTTCGGATTCTGGCATCTGTGGGAATGCTGAAACAACTCCCCCCCGCCCCCCGGACACTGAAGGAGGTAAATAATTGATGGGGAGGGGAGGAGGGGAGAGGAGATATTTGGAAATGAAATTGACCAAACTACGCTATGTGCATGTATGAATATATCACGAATCCCACTTCTACATATAATTATAATGCACTAATAAAAACTGCATTACCTATAAACCCACACACCACATATGTGTATGTGTGTAAAACCATATAACCTATATATACCAATGCAACACATACAGATGGATTTTTACTATCCTTTTTTTTTAGAGGGGGAGAGAGAGAGAGAGAGAGAGAGAGAGAGAGAGAGAGAGAGAGAGAGAGAATTTTTTTAATATTTATTTTTTAGTTATCGGCAGACACAACATCTTTGTTTGTATGTGGTGCTGAGGATCGAACCCAGGCCACACGCATGCCAGGCGAGCGCGCTACCATTTGAGCCACATCCCCAGCCCAATTTACTATCCTTTGAAATGAATCATATTTTACACCCATAACTTAAGTTTCCAACAACACATTGTAGGAATCTGTTTTTCTCTGCACCCTTTGGTAGCATGATTAACTTCTTCTTTTATTGGTGCACTACATTCATACATAATATCGGGGTTCATTCTGACATAGTCATACAAGCATGGAGAGTCATTTGCTCCATTTTGGTCCCCAGTACTTCCCCCTCCCTCCCTCCCCTCTGCCCTCCCCTCTACTTGACTGGTCTCCTTCTACTTATTTATAGTTCTTTAAAATTCATTTTGCATGGATGTGCAATGGTGGACTTCACTGTGGTCTCTTCACAGGGCAGTTTGGTCAGATTCATGTGTATAGCTCTAACTTCATGCTCTGTGATGAGGTTTTCACCACAATGCACTCAGTATTCCCCAGGAGCAGACTCTTTCTCCACCGTAAATACTGCAGGAAACATTCTACATACCTAAATCCCTAGGCACTGAAGCCCTTCCCCCTGTATAATAAAAGTCCACACAGCAAGGCCATTAGAAGAGCATCTCTGAAGTCCAACAGAGACGGGTACAGTTTCCTCCAGGGACAATAGCCTCTCCTCTTTCCCACCCACGTGCTCTTTCTCCCGCCTTTCAGCAGCGTGCAGAGTGAAGGCACCTCAGCAATGTCTGTCTGTGCGTCACATGAGCTGTCTCTCCTTAAAAGCCGTCCCAGTCCTTGGGTCATACCTATGTTTTCCTACATTTTCTTCTAAAAAAAAAAAGATTTTGTTTCTTTTACATTTGAAGTTTGATTAATGAAGAATTTAGTTTTGTATAGGATTCAAAAGGTGAATGCAACCCTTTTTTTTTTCTCCAAGCAGATATTTAAACACGACAGATGGAGGATGAAATAAACCTTCTGTACATTTAAACACTTATGTTTAAATCCTAACATATCCTGGGATGCAGGCTACAGGTCATGGGAGGGGGGTAGAACAGTGTGGTAGGGAAATAGGTGCTTTCTGGAGCCAGCAAGCATCATAGAACACCACTGCCCACGATTGATACCATTATTTGACTCCTTGCAGGTGGGAGCTATACTTTTTATATTGCAGTATTTACATTATGCTCAATACCCAGTGGGAAAAATGTTTCTCTACGCCAGTGTTATTTCTGCTCATAGTATTCTCATTATTGGATTTCTTTCTATATAAATTTTAAAGTCTGATATTCTCTATCAGGCAGAAATGAAAGAGAATAAACATTTAGGGGTGGCCCAAGTTCAGGGTGACATCTATTTATCTGTTAACAAGGTATTAATATGACATTTTATAAAAGGAGAGGAACAGAATTGTTCCCCAGAAGAACATAACAGATTCGCCCAATTTTTGAAAATTGAAAAGAAAAAATTCTGATAGTGAAAGTTTTCTTATTGACTTACCCTCTACTTCTGGAAATTGAATTGTAGAATCTGAGAAACAAAATTTAAAGTGAAATTTATTTTACTTTTAATAGACTTTAAAGAGGCTGTCATATAAAATGGAATCAAATAAAAATGCTCATTTGAGGTGATGTTATTACTGGATTTCGTCTTCCGTACAAGAATATGACATAATTTTCTATTTCTTAGAACTAGTTTTATATGTTTTGATGACTTTATCATTTGCTTTATATGAATCCTAACCCTTTCTTGACTTAATTCTAAAATATTTTCATTATTGATATAAAGTAGATTTATACTTTTTTCATTAATATTTGGTTCTTTTTTTTTTAAAGAGAGAGTGAGAGAGGAGAGAGAGAGAGAGAGAGAGAGAGAGAGAGAGAGAGAGAGAATTTTTAATATTTATTTATTTTTTTTAGTTCTCGGCGGACACAACATCTTTGTTGGTATGTGGTGCTGAGGATCGAACCCGGGCCGCACGCATGCCAGGCGAGCGCGCTACTGCTTGAGCCACATCCCCAGCCCAATATTTGGTTCTTATCATTATAGAGAAACACTATTGATTGTTGCATGTTTTTTATAACCAGTCATAGAGCCAGAGTCTCTTAATAAAACTAATAAATTCTCTTAATAATTCTCCTAATAATTTTCTTAATAAAACTAGTGTTTCTAGGGTTTTCAAAGTATGTGATTATAAAATAATTTTGCCTGTTATTTTATGCAGGCTTATAGATTATTTCTTTCTTAACTATCACATATATTATAGCCCCACCCCAATAATGCTAAAGAGTATTGCAATAGATAGCCCTGTGCTTTTCTGGTTCAGAATGCTTATTCGCATGGCTAATGTTAGCTCAAAAATAGGGATCAACTTAAAAAATCTATCACTTAGATAATTTTAAGTAAATGAGCTTTATGATGTTCTGGCCTCAACAAAGTTGAACACATAAGCAGTAGATATGGAAACATGTGTACCTTATTTTTCAACGAGAAAGGGCTGTCCCTATTTCATGATGTCCCATAAAACTCAATTTTTACAAAAAAGAAAATCACATTTTGAAGTTGTATGTAATGAACTATTTACTCACTCAAAAGTATTGGTAATAAAATTATAATTTCTCTCTTCTTTTTCCTCAAATATTTTTAAAATGAAACATACTTTAACTTATATATAAGGAAATAAAAATTAGTTTTCTTGAAAAATATGATTTCTTTCCAGGAAAATAAATATTCCATGACTTCACGTTTTATTGCAAAATTTAAAAAGAAACTTTAAAACTATGATCAACTTACCTTCAGGTGGTGGAGAGTCATCTGAAAGACACAATTTTGAAAAAAATAGCTATTTTACTAAAGCTATCATTTAAAATGAAAGAAACAGAAATTTTTCACCAATATTCAGTCCAGAAAAAAAAAAGATAATACTTTTGAAGGTGTTCACCAAAATTCAAGAGTGCTTATTTTTAGTGGTATGATTGTAGGGGTTTCTAATTTTCCTTTTCCTAGAATTATATTTTACAAATATGAATGAATTGACTCAGATTCAGTAGTAAGTCTCTTAAAAATTCAGATTCAATAGATGTGGAACAGAGCCTAATTTACATCCCACCCATCTGAGGCAGGTGGACGCAGAGATGCTTTGGATGAAGCACCGAGATTTGTAGACCTTGATTGGATTCTAATTGTCATGGGGTTCACAGGAGCTTTTTGAGGTGTCGGCGGTGATCTAATTCATGCTCTTTAAACATGGCATGGCTGTTGTGGAGGTAGGACTGGGATGGGGTGGGGTGGACGCTGGGAGCCCAGAGGTGGACGCAGGGAGGGGTCCAGGGGAGTTGTAGCTCTGGGTCCTGAACATCTTCTGGAGCTGGCCGAACGCTCCTTCACCAACAGGGGAGTCTAGCCAAGGAAGGGGAAATCCACACATGAAATAGCTACTGCGACCCGAGATGGTCCAGCGGGTGGCGCCAGGACGCCGCTTCCCCTAGAAGAACATGGGCCACCTGTCTTCGCGGGCTGTCTTCCCAGGGTGTGCCTCTGCGGCCTTTGCGTTCTCTTCTTGTAAGGACACTGGTCACTAGGTTGGGGACCACCCTTATCCATCTGACTCCGTTCTAACTAACAACATCTGCAAAGACCCTGATTCTAAACACGGTCACTTTCGCAGGTTTGGACAGATGTGACTTTGGCTAGTGGGGGACACCACTCCATCCCGGGCCTCCTGGAGGTGAGGATTCAGGTCACAGGTACAATAGGGTGCGTAGTACTGCCGCAGTGGAGCTCTGGAGTGTCCCATAGAGGCCCCTGGATTAAAAGCTTGGTCCCCAGCTTGGTGCCATTGGGAGGCCCAGTAAGAGGTCATGGGGTATGTGTCCTCCCAGGGGACAGTGGGACTCCAGCCCCTGCCTTTGTCTCTTTCTCACTTTCTGGCCATGAGGCAAGTGGCTGAGTTCCACCCTCGGTTCTCATCCGGCCGCCTCGCTGCAGGCCCAAAGGAAGGGGCCACAGCACATGGACCGAAGCCTCCCTGTGAGCCCCAAGGAACCTTTTCTCATTATCAGCGGATTTCCTCAGGTATTTGCTATCATAATGGAAAGCTGACCAACACAACCCCCTGCTCCCAAGAGACCCACACCACCTATCACAACAACCAGCCCAAATAATGTGTTCCTGTTTATAGATGCTCCCTTCAGCCAACTTCAAGCACAAGCTGTAGAAATCGCAGATGACCTTATCTCACACCCCAGGACAACAGTTTTCAAGAGTTCATTCTCAAGCTGAGGCTCAAATGTGGGAGGCAAGCAGAAATACTCCACCCAACTCTCCAAAGTCACCTGAGTCAAGACTGTTGAGTGCTTAAGGCAAGGGTGGATTCCCGAGGAAGGTAAATAGCACAAGGACTTTTCAAAGACACAAATGTTTTAATTTTTTTTAAAGGAAAACAACAAAGACACAGACCTAATCATAATGGCCAAGTGTCCCCATGCCCTCAAGTGCCCTCACGTGCCCTCACAGCATGGTAATGTAAATGATGCAGCCACTGTTGAAAAATAGTTTGGAGGCTCCTCAACTAGGCCATTGGATGGTGCAGAAATCCCACACTGGAAATATATCCCAAGCAATAAAAGGTAGGACCTTGACATGGTATCTGCACTCCCACGTGGTGGTACTCACCATAGTCTAGATATGGAATAAACCTGGGTTTCATCAGTGGATGAAAGATTTTTTTTCAAACGTGGCATATATGTAAAAGGGGATTTTAGAATAGGAATAGGAAGTCCTGCCATTTAGCTGTCAAATTCAGGAGGACATTACGCCAAGTGCAAGAGGCCAGCTACAGAAGGCAAGTACTGCATGATGTCCTGTATATAAGAAATCTAAAGTAGACAGACTCACTCTGTGAAGATTAACCACTGGTTGAGCGTGCCTAGCCTGAAAATCCAAGATCTGAAATAATCCAAAATTCAAAACTTTTGAATATCTACATGATGCTGCAAATGGAAAATCCCACACCATTCAACTGTGTGTGTGTGCAAAATCATTAAAAATGTGGAGGAAAATAACCTTTAGGCTATTGGGTAAAGTGTATATGAAACATAAGTGAAATTCATGTTTGCACTTGGTTCCCATCCCAAAAATATCTCATTATGCATATGCAAATATTCCAAAATATGAAAAGTGAAACATCCCACACCCCAAGCATTCTGGGTAAGGGATTTCAACCTGTACTAAATCTCAATACATATCCTGCCTTTTAAATAGTAATAGTAGCTGTCACACAGTAATAGCGATAATAGCAACATACTAGTGGCAGAAACTAATTTCCCAGTAGCTCTGGAAGACAGCAAGAGCCATTGTCCTCCTACATCAGAAGTGAGAAATAAGAGCCCTCTGAGGCTCAAGACTTTGCCTGAAGTCACATGAGAAGCTCAGTTGGAACCAGGAGAGGCCAGAGGGGAAGCAGCCTCCTAAGAGCTGGTCTGGAGCCCAGCAGGGTGGAATCCAGGTAAGAGAAGCCCTCAGCTCTGGGCAGATGGGGACACGGGACAGCTCTGAGCTATCATCCATCTTCATCTCCATAAAATAATACAGGCTCGTGTGATGTAAGGCTCACTTTTTAGCACAAACCTTTGCAGAAATTAAATGATTTGCGGGCGAGCAGTCCTACCGCACAGGAGCCTGAAATGATGACAATCCCAGAATTTGGGGTGCATAGAGCAGGTCTGGTTCTGCTCAGTGGGTCCCTTGCAGAGACCCCACTCTTGTTGTCCCTCAGACAACCTAACACCTTGGAACAGTAGAGAAATTACATTTTATACACAGCAGATTTTCATCTCTGGAACAAGATCACTCAACCGAGCCCTCTGTGAGAGCTTGCCAGTTCAATCACTTCTCTTCTCTGGGCCAGGAATGTAGATGATTTCGCCCCTAGCCTACAGGGACTCTTTCCTTTGTCTTCCTGCTAGCCGCGGCAATGGAGTGAAAATATTATGACTTGTAATCTCTTGTGCACCTAGCAGATCCCAAACCTACCAAGTTATTGCTGCCAAGGGGCTAAAATACAATGCTTCTCATGGTCTGTAGTCTCCAAAATCAGAATTCCCCTTACTCCAGGTAGCATCTACTTATCTTAGGAGGGTTGCTGTGGGGACGTGGTCATTATGTCCTGCACTGACTACAACCAGCCACAAAACTTGCAGTGTGAACTTCAGTGGCTCAAAAGACAACATGCCTAAGCCAGGCATGGTGGAGCACTTGAAACCCCAGCAGCTTGGGAGGCTGAGGGCAGGAGGATTGCAAGTTCAAAGCCAGCCTCAGCAACTTAGTGAGACCCTAAGCAACTTAGCAAGACCCCTACTCAAAATATAAAATGAAAAGGACTGAGGATGTAATTCAGTGGAAAAGTGCCTCTGGTTCCAGTACCCTGTGCAAAAAAAAAAAAAAGTAATAATAATAAAAGTCAACAAGGCTCTAGTAACATGAGGAAGCAGATGGCCATGAGAGACCAGAGGAAGGCTTTGGACAAGCAGCAGTCCTGCAGGTCAAAAGCAGACGGGCTCTGCCATCATCTACAATACAGGCCAAGGCGCCCAAGACCAAGGGGCTTTTATTCTCTTACATGTTGTTTTGAGAAATGCTTTACCACTAAGGGGTCTGGACAGCACCGAGATGAGATTTGCGGGAAAAATAAGACATCCACAATTCAGGAGGACAGAGGGTGGAAGTGGAGAAGTTTTAGGAACCCCTGAACCAGCTTCTATCACTTACACATTCTCTTTCTTACGCAGGTATGAAAGAGATTTCTGACTTAAAAAAGATGAAACCTGTGACCAAGTCAAAAAGTGTTAATTTTCAATTGGTGTAAAGTAGAAACTCCAGCTGCTGGGCGTGCAATAACCACGTCAGGTTGAGAGCACCTTTTTAATCTCTCTCTCCCTTTTCCCCTCCCTCCCTTCCTATTTTCCTTCCTTTTTCTTATTTTGTTTTTTAAAACATTTATGAGCACTGTTTCACTTATTTTTTAAATGCAAAGATGTCCTAAAGAGTACTTAAAAAAATACATATAATATTCTTGATTCGGCCATTCCATAAAAAAAAAAAAAGTTTCCACAAATAAGCATCATCCTAATCAAATGGTAAGAGGCAAACCCCAAGTTAATTCCCTTGTCCCGTTATCCCCTTAGATTTATGAAAAGCAACATGACTTTGGTAAAGCGATAAAAAAGACTTCACAAAAATTGGTTTCCTTTCACCTTCACTTGAGGCCTTTGAAATGTACCAGGGTGAAGGGGGACACAATTTATCAAGTTACTCAACTGCTGCCAACAGAGGTTTCCCTTGGCATTTCCATTTTTTATTTGTTGAACATTCCTATTTTAGAGTCTATAATGGTGGATCATGTTTCCTAGGTAAAAATGCCTGAAAGACAGACAAAGCTCCTTTTCTTTCTCAGGGTGCGTGAAGTCGGGGTGACTCGCACTCTCCTGGCGTCTCCCATTTGGTCGTGTGGCGCAGCTCGTGTGCAAGTCTGGGAAGGTCCAACCCAGCGCTGTCGTGGCTTCTCACCTTCATAGGCAACACCGTCCAGGGGGTGAGGCGGGCAGACACACAGCAGCACCAGCAGGAGCCCCAGGCGCTGGGCCATGTTCCTCCTCTAAGGAATGATGGACACCAGCTCACCGCCGAGTTTTATAGCCCTGAGAACCAGCACCACCACTGTCTGCACTTTGTCCCCTCCTCTCTCTTCCCAGTCTCCTCCTTGTCCCCGCCCAGCGCCCCTCCTATTCCTCAAGCCCCTCCTCCCTCCCCTTGGGCTCCCTGGTCCACTTCTTCCTCCTCCTCCTTCCCTCGTCCATCTTTGTCACTTACCTCTGACTCCATCTCCCTCCTCTCCACCGTCTCTGCCTCTTCCTATTCCTCCCCCCTCCACTGTCTTCCCTCCTCCTCTTCCACCTCTCCTCTTCCTCCCTTCTCCTTTTCTTCCTCTTTCCTCTTTTTCTGCCCTGAAACTTAATCATCAGCCAGAAAAGTAAGAAATACATCAAAAGAAATACTTGACTGGCGTTCGATAGAGACAAGTCAGAGCCACGGTCAGGAGACTCCAGTGGTTCCCACGCAGCTAGTCATCAGGGATCGGCGAGCACTCACGATGTTATGTCTCTGGGACCTTGGTAAGGTCCCAAGGGTCCTATTGGGGATCCAGGGTAATGTGACAAATCCTGAAAGAAACCAGGAAGGGGGCCTATGGAATTCTCTTAAAAATTCCCAGATGGTAGAATATTATTTTAAAATTAGGACTAATTGGATAATATAGTTCGGAGACCTAGTTTCAGGTCTCTCAGGTTTGCCTTCTCAATAGAAAACTCTAGGACTTTTAGTCTTTCATTAATCAGCTGAAACTTCTCCAGTCCTCGCCTCTGTTCCTTAATATTCTTGCCCCTGACCCCCACCCCCGCGAGACTCCATCAATATAGACATGACTGGATTTTATGTCCTCACGGACATGCACAAGTTCATCTCGGGGCATTGTTAGTTAACCTCAGGGTGATCTCATCCAAACTGCCTTCTGGTAATAGCCACTTGGAGAGCACCCTCCTCAGGAAGCCACTGTCTTGTCCTACAGACAGGCTGGGGCCAAAGCCATTTGACCAATCCCCACATACTCTGGAGATCTTGGAGTAGAACCTTAAAGAGGATTTGTGAAGAGAGAGTGAGAGATTGATCTAGGGCCAAGAAGGACTCTCTTGAAGGTACAGAAACATGGGAGGGTGTGAAAAGTGGGCTCTGAGGGTCTCCACAATGGGGAAGGAAGGCCACTAAAATGACACTTGAGCCATGTGTCTAGTTTTAAATTTTATAGTAGTCATGTCTTTAAAAAGCAAGGAGGAACAAGTGCAATTTATTTTAATATATTTTGTGGAATTCATGATATCTTAACCATTACCATCTTAGCACGTAGGAATTTTTTAAAAAGCTGATATAATTTACATTCTTTGTACTTTGCCTTCAGAATCCACTTACAACACAGGACAATTTGGAGCCCACATTTCAAGAGCTCAAGAGCCACATGTATTTAGTGGCCACCACATTGGATCTGGGAGAGAAAGCCTAGAGAAAGTGGGAAAGGGGGCCTTAGGGAAGATTTCTCTTTTTAGTTAAGAAACTTGAGGAGTGAGTTAGGGCAGATTATATGAATTATGTAAGGCCAATGGAGCCTTTCTGGGTCCTGAATTTGGGCAAAGAGAAGAAAAGGGAACTAGAGTGGATGAATTGCCTATTGAGTTCTCCACCCTTTATCAGCCTCAGATGAGCAGGAACTTCACCTTCCCGGTTAACTGAGAGTATCACATACCAGGTGCACAACCAGTAGTTATCTAAGGAGTCAATGAGTATAACATGGTTCCAAACTAGACACAGATATATCTATACATACAAACAGAGTGTCATGGTACATTCTCTTTTTTGTATCTTTCATTTAATATTCTCTTTATTTTCCTACATAACACACAGGGTGAACTCATTGTATTTGAAGGCATCTGCTGTTGGTTGACCTAGGTGAAAGAAAAACTTATCTGACCAATTTTCCAATGGTTACCATTGTGTTTATCTCTGGTTATTCCTATTGTAAGTAACCTCGTTCAGCTACATGTGAATCTCAGGGTCTCCTGCAATAGGCATGTCTTTAGAGTTCCTGAGAATTAAATAATAACTAAACAAACTCAAATTATTAAACAAACACAAACAATCAACTCACACAGCGATGCTCAATGAACATGAGCCACTGTTATGTATTGAACACCCTCCCCACCCCACTTACCGAGAGCTCTGTCTATACGGGATCATCTAGCTCCTGGAGCGATCCTATGGGATGGATTTCAGCAGACTCATATATAGAAAAATAAATTGATAGCCAAACATTTTCTGCTTCATGCTCAAGGTCAGGTGTGCTGGTAGCAGGCCTTCCCTGGCCCCTGGGGCCCAGCCCCCAGTTCCTTGTTCTGCATGTCAAAGTGGCCAGCTCACAGGGTCGTGACGCAGGTTTGTGGTTTCCTGTTTATCTGCCTCAGACATATGTGCCTCTTTGGGAACATCTTGACCTGTTTGGAGCCTCCTGATAGGGGACGGTGGCGGTAACCCAAGGACGCAGTTATTACTCTTCCCTCCTTGCTTTTGAGTGATTTCCCGCAGCTGTTACAAAAGATATATAAGGGGAACAAATTTGGCAATAAAGCGAGCACGCTTCCTCCTGGATGAAGAACCTTGGTGTCCTGTGTATTTCTTAACCTCACCATCCCTCGCCGGATTCGGCTCCCGTTAGCCGGACGCGGCAACGTGTATGGGCTGGAGATCATATCCAGGCAACTCTCAGCCAAGGTTTACCAGTCACAGAAACAGAGACTCTGAGCCATGAACTGTGTTGCTCAGAGCCACATGACCTGCCTAGGACCTGGGGTCTGTGTTTCTGGACACCTTCAGGATGACTGACTCAAACAGGAGCAGTGATGGTGGAAACAGTAATGACTGGTGTCTACTAAGCACATTCCAGGTGCCAGGCAGTGTTCGGAGACACTTCTGTGTTCATCTATGTCCTGCACCTGCCAAATCACACGGAGACACACTTACCTGACGTAACTCACCCTTCTCCTGCAGCTCTCTAGGTCAGCAGTCTCCCTGGCTAAGATCAAGGTACCCGCAGGACTGCGTTGCTTCTACAGACCCTGGGGGATCACTCCCCATCTCCAGGTCCTGAGTCCCTTCTTGCAAAGTCCTTTCTACCTGGGAACCAGCAGCAGCACAGGTCCCAGGGATTAGGGTGAATGTCCAGGGTGGGAGCTGGGCTCCACTCTACCTCCTGAAGCACCTTTGGCTCCCTCCTGTTAACATCCCCAGGCACCAGCCCTGGTCACCATCATTAGCTCCTTTCTACAGATGAGGGACTGAGACCTGGAACATGGAGTAACTTTGTTCAGGTCAAAAGGGAGCAAGAGGCAAAGCCTTAAAATGGAGCTGTCCCGCTCCAGGGCCGGTGGTTCTGAACAGTACAGTGTTCTTCCTGTCTGGATCTCAAGACCTAAGCAGAAAGTTGTTTGTTGAATTTGAATCTTGAGAGAAAAGGCAGAAACAGCTTTTGAGGTTAGTGAATGAACTAAGGTGTGGATATGAGGGCTTGGGATGAGACAGGAATATAAGCATGAAGCTGTAGATGGTAAAGGGTTTAAAGAAGGGGTGACATTTGTCTCTCTGCCACCTCCATAGGTGGTAGTCAACCCCAAGTCTGCAGGCTCCCCTTTGCCACTGACAAAGTGCTGTCCAGGACCTGCTGCCTGTATCATTCGATCTTGACGAGGAGTTTACTCTGTGTCACTTGGTACCTGGGAAAGCTGCACCTGTGACTGAGTGGTTTTCTCCAAACCCATCAGGACACACTGCGATGGCCGTGGCAGGGTGCCAGTACTATGTACCCATGGCTTGGGATAGAGAGTCCTCCAGGTGTTTGAATGTGTCAGTGCTCAAAGAACAACTTGGTCCTCACCTGAATGTCCCAGACACGGTGTCTGGCTCCCTGAGTGGCCTTCCAGCTTAATAATCACCTTGAGCCACCCCAAGACATTTTCTGTTGCTGTCCCTGACTTGGTCCAGGTCGTCTCCTGAACATTCCCGCCTGTCCATCTGTATGGCTTCCTGGTTTCTCTCAAGCTCCTTTGTGGCATGAAGCATCAGCCTTGCAAGTGTGTAGGGGGAAAGCGTCCAGGTGGAGAGGACAGCAAGAGCAAAAGTCCCTTGGGGTAGGCGAGCTGGACTCACGCAGCGCGCTGTAAAGGGCCAGTGAGTGGGGGCTGGTCAAGGAGGGCAGGGGATCAACGTGGAGCCTCGAGGCGAAGGCCACGGGTGGATCATCCAATGGTGCATGGATTGCGCTCTAAAGGCGGAGGATTTGGAATTAATGCGCGCCGCCTCTCCCCAGGGACTCCCTCCAGTAGCTTCCTGTTGCATTTAGAGTGTGGGAAGCTCCACAGCGCCAGCCCGGCCCTGCCCAGCTCCCCTCGGGCTCCTCAGCCCCCTGCTCCCACTGTCCCCCAGACACGTGGCATCCGCCTCAGGCCCTTTGCACATGGGTTTCTTCTGCCTGCAGAGCCCCCAACCCCACTGCCCTCATGCCCACTTCCTCCTCTTCCTCCTCTTCCTCCTGCTTGGTTGGCATGTGGGTTCTCACAGGAGCCCCCTGACCCGACCAGCAGTCAGCCTGCCCTAGTTCCTCCCTGTCTCAGCCTCTGCTCTCCCTTTGGTGGCCACGATCACAGCAGAGTTAAGGCTGGTTCCTGCGCACTCACCTCCTGTCTGTCTCCTGGTGGCCTCAGCCCGGAGAGCAGGGGCCACACTCCCACACTCTGCTGTGCCTTCCTCACCCCGAGCCCCTTCCTTCTGAATGAATCCACAGGAGCCTGCGTCAGGAGGGACCCGCTGCAGGTGGAACTGGAGGACGTCCTGCCACACGAAGTAAGCAGACTCCGAAAATCACGGGTTGGATGTGTTCTGTCCTCTGCAGAAGATAACAAGAAACATAAAAAGGACCCAAAAGGAGGATTTCACAAAAATGGAAGGAGGTCAGTTTAGTAGAAGGAGAGGGAAGGCGGGAGGAAGGAAGGGAAGGAACTGGGATGAACTGACCAAGTTACACCAGGTGTGTTCATAAACCACCAAAATCAATTCCAATGTTACATGTGACTCTCCTGTGTCAACTAAGATAAATTAATAAACAGAAGGAATCCAACAGAGCAGAAGAATGGGATCCAGCAGAGGGAGGGGGAAAGAAAGGAGTAGTAGAGGGGATTGAAATGGAGAACTCTGTTGTGCGCATTTATCAATATGTCAGGATGAACCTCGCCATTACTTAGAATTGTGATGCACTAAAAATACATTTGTAAAACCCTGATTGGGTTGTTTGCTTTTTTGATGTTAAGTTTTTTGAGTTCTTTATATATCGTCATAAATGGGCCAAGGAGCTGAACAGACACTTCTCAGAAAATATACAGTTGATCAACAAATATGTGAAACATGTAGTTGACACCGATGCTCTGACTCCAGAACCCGTAAGTCACTTTCATAAAAGCAACTTAAGGATTTACAATTGAAAACCATTTTCATATCAGGGTCTAGCTGGACCCTCCTGGCCACCCTGAGAGGCAGGACTGATCACCCCCACTCTCCGTGGATGAAGGAATAAAGGCCCAGCCCGAGGAAGACTCTGGCACTGTTAGGAACAGGCGGACACGAGCTCAGAGTGTCACTTACCACGTGTGGTCTCTGGGTAAGTTACTGAACCTCCCCAGCCTCAGTTTTCCTCTGAGGTCAAGTGGAGACGGCCACGGCTGCTCCTTGGGTTGTCAGGAGTTAAACATGTGGTGTGCAGTGGGCACTCAACAGCGGGGATCCAGGATTGGAAGCAGTAGCTCAGCCCCAAGGTAGCTCCAGGCCACCATTCCAAACTCTGGGTTCTTGTTGCTGCAGAGAATGGCATGCTCCGGGGTCATCAGGGCAAATGTCAGGAAGGAAAATAGAGCTGGTGGCAATTATAGTTGATGGGGATTGAAAATGCTATTATCAAGGGACTTCGATATCCAGAGGTGTTGATCCAACTGGAGAATGGAAGGCTTTTGAGATTCCAGTGATGGATATGGTCTTGGAGCCATCTAGGGGGGTTTAGAATCCAGGCCATCCCTCATGGGGTAACCATTTCACTTCTCTCTGACCATTGATTTTCTCATCTGTAAAATGGATATTTGAAATAAATTCTATCTCTGGATTTATGAGAACCAAGTGGCCTAAAGTATCTTGAACATCTACCCTGGAATCTCACAACTGTTCAACAAATGTAATTTCTTCTTTCTATCACATACTCCTCTCATAATGACAGTATTCTTTTTCCCTCCAAAAATAAATTATATGTTAGTTACTATTTGGGGATGGAAAGAAAAATGGCATACATGACATCAAAACTCAAAGTTAGTTGTAAGAGAAAGGAGACCTGTGGGAGCAAATGATTTTTGTTTTCCTTCAGTTCAGAGACAAGAGGTCAGCCATGATGAATCAATGGTCCAGTTACCCGTTTGGATACCCAACCTTCCTCCTCTATTCCTGAAACAAGTGGATGTGAATACACTGGGGAATGGTGGAGAGGATTTAGAACCAGGAAATATTGGATGGGCCAAAGTCGGGATTCCTGGGACTACATAGGGAGGGAATGGCTTAATGGAAATCTCAGACGGACCCTGGGTTGAGACCCAAGATCTTCTACTTTTCCTCTGTGACCTTAGCAAAGCAGTGTAACCTTTTTGAAGTCAATTTTCACCCTGTGAAATATAAATAACAGCATTTATCTCTCGGAGTTGTACTGAAGACTAAATAAAATTACCAACACAAGAGTCTCTCACAATGCTCAGCATATGGCAGGGAGATCGTGAATATGTTGATTTATAAAAGAGGTTGTGTTATTGCAATGAATTCAGCCCTCAGACCCCAACCTGGACACCCTAATTATACTCATTGCATCTTTAGGGCTCTAAATTAGTCACCAAAATACTATAGAGTAGGCATGGATACGGAGCAAAGAGAGACCTGGTTCTGACTGTCCGCTCAGTTGAAGGTTCTCCACGGTGAGACTCTCCTCTGCCTGCAAGTCCTTCTCCCCTGGACAAGGCTCAGGAAGCACCGCCTGCTCATGCACCTTGATTATTTAAGGGTCACATTTTTATTCCAGAGATGCTGTTATGCTTGAATTCGGGACCCCCAAAGACCACCAGAGACCAAGATCGATGTAAACAGCAAAGAGGTGTTTATTGCGAGCTAGCTCGGTCCTCCACATGCACACACAGCAACTGGTGACACTGAGAGGCCCCGAGCCCAGGGTTTGCAGCAGTTTTATACATTCTTTGGAGAAGGCAGGGACCCCCACATACATCATAGCATCTCTTAGCAAATCATCACACACTGCGGGAAAATCAAATAACAACTCTAAAACATGATTAGCACATTCACTGGCGGGAACAAGTTGGGTAGGGGTGATTGGTTAGTACAAAAGGGGTATTCATTTGAACTGATTGGCTTAAGCCAAGAGGGGTGTTCCTGCTGAACTACATGGTTTCCCAACATGTTATCAACCACCATAAACTACTGGGAGGGTCATCTGGCATCCCAGGTATTTCCCTGTCTCATGCTGATTGGTGGCTGCTAGGGGGTGGCTATGGGTCCCCACCTAGCCTGACTTGAGTCAGGGACACCTGGTGCTCCAGATCTTTCCTGTTATTTGTAGATAAACAACTCAGCAGAGTGGGTATGTGCCTAGGAGTGCTCTGTGGGTCTTTCCAAGGACAAAGGTCATGTCCCTTCCTTAGACAGGCTTTGTTCTGAGATAGAAGCTGGTTTTTCAATGCTTAACCTGGGGGTCACTGGATGAGTCTTTTTGAATGTGTGTATTTATCAGGATAGTGAGGATAGTTAT
This sequence comes from Urocitellus parryii, assembly GCF_045843805.1. Classification (NCBI taxonomy): domain Eukaryota; kingdom Metazoa; phylum Chordata; class Mammalia; order Rodentia; family Sciuridae; genus Urocitellus; species Urocitellus parryii. Next base: position 8,452,974 of record NC_135545.1, read on the forward strand.
TGTGACACACAAATTCAAAATTATCACCTTGACACCAAGCATTTTTTTTCTGGCTCCCTGTTATAGTTTGGACCTTAGGTTCCATTCCATAAAGGCTTGGTCTCCAGCCTGGGGTGCTACTGGAGGCAGTGGAGCCTCTGAGAGGTGGAGCCCAGTGGGCAGTCCTCAGGTCAGGGGTGGGGCATGGTGGGTGTGCCCATAGGGTTATCCCAGGACCTCAGCCCTTCCCTCTCTCTTGCTTCCTGGCCCTAAGGTAAGTGGCTCAGCTCTGCCTTGTGCTCCTGCCAGGATGGGCGGCCTCACAACAGGCCCAATGGTAGTGGAACCTCTGAAACTGTGAGCCAAACTTTTTCTCTTAGTAAGCTGATCATCTCAGCTATTTGTTATAGCAACGAAAAACCTTCTAAGATTCTTTCGAAGTCCAACGAGGGTGCCCCTGGTCAGCAGGCCATGTTCCACACGGTTACTCAGGGGTCCAAGTTCCTCCCAATTGGGGGCTTTTGGGTTCTCTGAGGCTTCTTTGTTCTTAACTAGGCAGTAAAGGTAAAGGGAGTCAAGGTTCTTGGAGGAGAGGTATTTTTGTTGTTGTCTTTGGTTTCTGGCCAGGCTAGGAAGTGACGGACGTCCATTATTTCCTCTCACTTCTGCTGGCCAGAAAGCATGTGCTGTTCAGCTCCAAGCAACTCTGGGAAATACGTTCTAGTAGGGCACTTGACAAGAAAAAGAAATGTATTCATTTATTTCCCAAGCATAAGAGCATGTGAGTATTTTCCTAGAGAGATGTTCTCTGTTCTCATGTAAAGGTAAAATTTCTAAGCTGATTCTAAGCTGCAAGAGTCTGAGTTAAAGTGTAAAAGAGTGGGCATTATAAGTTTCTAAATTGAAAGGCTTGGGCTAAAAATAATAATAATAGGCCAGGTATTGTTAAAATTCCTCTGCTACCCCCGGAACCTGTAATCTCTGTAGCTGTTAGAACAATACCTGAACTGCCCAGTAAATATTTCCATTGATTCCCTGGTTGTTTATTAGCTAAGGGCTCCAAATAGCTCAGATGTAAGCATCTAGGCCACAAAACCAATCAGTTTAAATGTGTACCCCGCTCAGGGGTGACCAATCACCCCTGCCTAGATTGTTCCCGCCAAAAAATGTACTAATCATGGCTCAGGGTTGTTGTTCAAATCATCAACAAAGATGATTTGTTCTGATGTATGCAAAGCCCCCCACCCTCTCCAAAAAGTGTACTTAAGCTCTGCTTGACCTCTGCTCTGGGCTCTGGGCTGCTCTCCCTTCCTGAGTGAGCCTTGAGCCCCAGCATGCTGGTTCAATAAAACTTCCCCCTGCAATTGCATGAGGCTGGTCTCTTGTGTGGTCTCTCCCTCTGACGCTCCGCCGGACCCTTACACTCAAAAGAATAAAATCCCCAAGAGGTTAAGAACCCACGTTCCTGGGGGGAAGTTCTGCATCCCCAAGTTGCTTCTGCACATATTGACAGACAAGTTTATTCAGTACACATTTATTAAGTGACCCCTAGGTCCCAGGCACCCTGTCAGAGACCAGGAATCCAACTGTAATCACACGGGGCATCTGCTCAGAGAGCTGCAGGGAGTGGGAAGGCAGGACACAGAGAGCTGCCTGGAGAGTAAGTGCAAGGACTGAGCTTGGCTCTGAGGGCTGCAGCCTGGGGAGGAGGCTTGGCTCAGAGGGCACCAGGTCCTCAGGCTGGGGACAGGGAGTGAGGCCAGCAGGAGAGGAAGGGCCTGGGGTGGGGGAGGGCACTCTGGGTGGGCAGGAGCTGAAGCCCTAGAGGAGACAGTGCCTGGGGTGAGGACACAGAGATGTTAATCAGGGAGTGAGAACAGGCTGGTCCAGAGGCTGGATTATGGAGGATTGAAACCCAGCTAAGAAGGCCAGGCCATCTGTGGGGTTTCTCTGCAGAGGGCTAATAGTATTCATTATGGTGAGTCTTACTCACAGCTCCCAGGGATAACCTTAATTCCCCACCCAGGGGCCTCTGCCCTGCCCCTCGCCACAGTGTCCATGTATCCAGGGGAGCACAGGATTGTGGAAAAGCCCCGTGATGACAAGGATGATCCTGACCATGACGATGACAGGGTCCTCGGGAGTGACAGCTACCACTTATTAATCATCGACAGGCACGCACCAGGTACTCTCTAAGCGCTGTCCAGATTTGAACTGGCTCACACTTCACTAAGATGAGACCCAGCGTTTTGGAGGCAGGAAACGCAGTGTTGCTCAGGACCTGAAGTCACCCGCCCATCCCCCATCCACCTGCGGGGGCTGGAGGGTGGAAGTCCACCCCTGACCCTCTGCCAGCCCCAGGCTCATCCCCAGCATGGCCAGCATCAGCTTCTGCAGGGGAAGAATCTGACCCAGAACAGGGGATGGGCCCTGGATTGGGGGCCTGGAGGCAGAGACTGTCCTGTCCCTCTGTGTGGCCGAGGGCTAACTGCCTAACAACCATGCACCACGTTGGTGGCTTAACAGACAGAGATTCGTGTCAGCCCTCTAACCCTCCACGTGAACCATCAGTGGGAAACCTCATTTTGCTGGGAGCAGAGAGCAGGCCCTTCTGCTCTGTGTATCCTCGCACATCCCCCAGGACCTCAGAGCTCCCTGTTGATATACCTAGCCTAGTTATCTCATTAGATCAGAAGCCAGCTTGTCACAAGTTATGAAGGATTCATTTCTGTTTTCTGTAAAAATATCAGGATGTCTGTAAGGCCTGGCCATTAGTTGATGTTGTAAAGCTGATTGGAAAGCCTGCCCGTGCCCTGAACTCACCCAGGTCCGGTTTTCCCCTGACCATATAACAACCCTTTCCTAAACCTTAGTGACGCCTCATAAATTCTGGCCTTCCCTGGCCGGATAACGACCCTCTCTGAGTCTCTAAGATCTCCATAAATTCTGATGCCGGGGCCAGCAAAAATGTAAACTTGTGTTATGCTCCTCAGAGTGTTGTTATCTGTAACCCCCCCCTTTGTGTAACTTTTTGGGCTATAAAACTGGGCCACAAAGAAGCCTTGGGGCTGTCCTTGGCTCCCAGGATTTTGAGGGGTAATGCAGCCCGGCCGGTCGAAATAATAAGCTTGCTTTAATTTGGTTTTAATTGGAGTCAGTGGTCTTTTCTTGCGTCGTGGTCTAACACTGTCCCCTTGAGCAACACCTCTGTCCTCTGCCTGGTAGACTCCAGAGATGGGGCCTCCAGCCTTGTCCACACCAGTGCCACCAAAGGCATCTTCAGGCATTTCTGACACCCCCGGGGGGGGGGGGTCGTGATGCCTCCTTCTCTCCTGAGGACCAGGCTTCATATTCAGGGGCAGAAGATAGCACAGAGGAGGCCTGGGCCATAGCTCAGTGGGTAGGGTGCTGGCCTGGCACACACAAGGCCCCGGGTTCAGTCCCCAGCACCACACACACACACACACAGATACACACACATACATATACACACAGGTACACACACACACACAGATACACACACATACATATACACACAGGTACACACACAGATACACACAGATACACACAGGTACACACACACACACAGATACACACACAGATATACACACACATAGACACACACATAGACACACACAGAAACACACACAGAAACACACACAGATACACACACACACACAGATACACACACACAGAGATACACACACACATAGACACGAACAAATACACACACAGATACACACAGGTACACACACACAGATACACACACATAGACACACACACAGCACATAGACAGACACACACACACAGGGTTTGTGTTGCTTGGGACTTGTCTTGAGCCAAGAGTGGCAACACCATTTCCACAGGCACAGATCTCTTACTGGGGATCCTACTCATGAAGTGCCCTGGGTGTCTTGGAGGGAGAGAGAAAGGAGGAGAATAAAGGGGATGAGGGAAGAAGGAAGCTGAGGTCCTGGCCGGGCAGAACAGAAGCTGGGACCTTGCTCCTCTCCAGGAAAGGTCTTCGCTTCATCTTATGGGGGTGGGTCTCCTTGGAATGAGGACTTGGGGCCAGAAGAGCATTTCTTTTTTTCTTTTTTCTTTTTCTTTTTTCTTTTTCTTTTTTTCTTTTTTTGGTTATAGGGTTTGAACCCAGGGTGCTTACCACTGAGCCCCATCCCCAGCCCTTTTCTTTGTTTATTTTGACACAGAGTCTCACTAAGTTGCTTAGGGACTCACTAAGTTACTGAGATTGGCCTCAAGCTTGGCATCCTCCTGCCTCAGTCTCCCAAGCCTCTAGGAGGTAGGGCTGAGCTCCCAGCTGTGGAACAGCATTTCTTAACACGTGTTTCTGGATCACTGATCTCAGCGGTGACTGAGTGGTGGGAAATAGGACAACTTCATTCCTCATGTCCTTCATTGCTCATCCGTATAGTTGCTGATCCCCGAGTCTGTCATTAAAGAAACCCATTTATCTTTGCTTCATGGGTCATTTATCAAGTTATTTTATTATTTTTATTCCCGTCAGGTGTTTCTGGAGCTTCTACTATGAGCAGGTCCCATTCTAGAATCTGTGGATCCACCAATGAAAAGACAGAGCTCTTGCTTCCACACAGAAGGATGAGGAGCTCAAGGGTGATGTCCCAAGCTTTATTCACCCGAGTGTACCATGTCACCAATGCTATTTCTCAACATTTTTCTTTAAATTCACCCCCTTTACTTCATGTTAGTAAATTTGCTTTAGAAGAATAGTTAACATCAGTTTTGCAATATAAAAAAGCAGTACTATCTGCCTTACATAGGAAATACCAATAAAAATAAATACTGTAGAAAAAAAATATTCCATTATCAAATTCCACAAGATACTACTAGGGCTTTGACCCTGGGTCCTGCCCTCTTTTTTGACTAAAGAAGGAGATTATTAATATTAGAGATGTGGTAGAGAAATACCAGCATTAAATTGAAGCCTTCTCTTTTGTGAAATCAGAAAGATTGTAAATACCATTGGAAAAGGATTTTTTTCTCTGTTTCAAAATTCCCTAATGTGTGTTCCTGTGTGACCTAAGTTGACCTTGTGACCCACGGAGACACAGCCTATATAACATTGGTGGCGCCCATTCCATGGTCAGGGAGGCAGTGGCCTGGAGGAATGACACCTCCGGGTCCCCTCCTTGTGTGTGAAAGCCTCCCCTGTCTCCATCCAAATGGAAACAGCTGTGGCCTTTAGCCCTCCAGGCCAACGCTCAGTCTGCGTGGGCAGCTATAACACAACACCACAGGCCGGGTGGCTTATGAAGAATAGAAATGTCTTCCTCAAAGTTCAGGAGTCTGAGATGTCCAAGGCCAAGTCTTCGAAGGTTCAGTGTCTGAGGAGGACCTTCCTTCCTGTTTCTTAGGGGGCACCTCCTCCCTGTGGTCTGCCATGGTGGAAGGGGTGAGCTAGCCAGCTCTCTGGGGTTCTCTTTTGTAAGGGCTGTAGTCCCTGTCCCCTCACCATCTGGTCACCTCCCAAAGCAGCCACCCCCTGCTGCCATCCCCAAGGGAGTTACAGTGTCAGCCTCTGAATCTGCCCAGATCAGATCAAAGCGAGAACCAAACCAAGATGCATCCCGCCTCCTGCATCGTGATCAGGAGCGGATTTTGAGGCAGATGGAAGTACTGCAGCCCGGAAGGTGAGAGGTGGGATCCGACAGCCTGGGGACGTTGGGACGTTGATTTCTCAGAGTTATGTCCCTCTGTGACTGGCCTTCAGAACAGGGTGGGTGACAGAAATCCGTGCATGGGTATGACATGACTTGTGTTTTTGCAGACAAATGATAATATGATCTGTGCATGGAAAATGCCCCCGGGGGCCAGACATGAGGTGCTAATACCAGGTGAGTGTCCTTCATCCAAATTGCTTGGGATCAGAGATACTTTGGGTTTGGTGTGCTTTGCTTTAAGATTTATTTGCATATACATAATGAGGTATCTTGGGAAGGGGACCCAAGTCCAAGCATGAAACTCATTTGTGTTTTCTATACACCTTATTTGCATGTGTTAAAGGTAATTTTGTACAATGATTTTGGAGTGCCCATGTTTTGCCTGTGACCCCAGGACATGAGGTCGGGGTGGACTTCCTACTGCTGGTGCTTTGTTGGCACTAGAAACATTTTGTGGACCTCAGAACATTTCAGATTTTCAAGTTTTGGATTTTGGATGAGGGATGCTCATGCTGAAGTAGGTTATGACATTACTATTGATAGTGTCGGAACTGGTCGTCCTTGGCCTCCTGTTCGGTGAAAGAAGCCAGACTCAGAAAACCCAGGGGCCTGTGTTTCCTCTCACATGTGGAAGTTAGAGGAGGAAAGGGATGTCAGGAAGGTACAAGGGAGACCTGGGGGAGGAGCCTTGGTGGAGGGGGAGGAGCCAAGGGAGGAGGAGGCGGGGTGTGAACCGGTCACGTGTCTTACATGTAATTGACGCCCCCTGGACTAGGCAGGCTTCCCTCCGTGTGGTCAGTGGGCACCTGTGAGCCTCAGGTGTGAGCCACGGTCTCTCTGGGTGAGAGTGCAGGAGGGTTAAGGCCAGAGGACCAAAGGCTCCGTGTTGGCTGCCTCTTTCTCAGTCATGTAAGTTAATAAGGCATGTTCGACATTACATCATGATTTTTGATTTTTTTTTTTGTACACAGAGGCAAAAGACATTTAGTTTGTATTAACTAATAGCCTAGAGTTGAACACTGAAATAGTTCCACATGTGAGAGAAAACACAGCTTTTGAATATTTAGGGTTTACCTTTTCCAGTATTCACCATTCTTGGGTCTTTTAGATCAAATGCCCCCTTTTATAATGGATATATTATTGCATTGCTTTCATTATCCTGAAATGAAATTTACGAATCACCTCGCCAAGCTATACCCATAGTTTCAAAATAAGTCAACTTGATTCCTTACCTATAAGACACAAATAAAAGGAAAGTAATTCATAATAAGGTAACAAACACGTGTTGTCACTGCTAACCCACGAGACAGTGCAAAGGAGCCAGAGAACTGTCCTTCCAGGCCATATCTCTTTAATCACAAGAGCTAAGCACCATCACAGGAAGTGCCTCACACTCTGGGAACGCACCCACTAGCCTTGGGAACATGGCCCTGCTGTCGGCTCTCTGGCTAAAACAAGATAAGTCAGGATCCACAGCTAGGAATTAGAAATACACATTTTCTCTTTTCCAATTCTGTAAAAGAGGTCCCAGAAAGGAGTTTTTACAAAGGGCAATACAACTTTCAACCATGTGTACACCAGCACAATCAGGCCTAGAGATACTCACCTCCACCCCACCTTGGATTGGAGCAAATTAAGGAACTGAGTGACCCGTGTTTGAGTATCTTTCAGCCACGTGTCTCAGGGCTCCTGTTCAGGGGCAGGCTGCCTCCTGAATCTCTTCCCTGTGGCTCTGGTCTCTGAACCAAGTACTGGACACCTGAACACACACTGGTGACTTTCTAACCCGCCACCCCACCCTCGCCCATTTGTTTTTTATTTAACATGCTCTTTTGCATTCTGAAATACTTCCCAGTACAAAACAGATTTTTTAATTTTTTTTAAATAAATGTAGATGGACAGCATGCCTTTATTTGTTTAGTTTTTTTATGCAGTGCTAAGGACAGAACCCAGTGCCTCACACATGCTAGGCAAGCCCTCTGCCACTGAGCTACAGCCCCAGACCACAAAACAGATTTTTGAAGAGCCCCTTTTAATTATAAAAATATTCATTTAAATAGTTGAAACAGAATAGTGCTTTCAGAATGTCCTGATAACATGAAGAAGGAAGGAAGGGAGGGAGGGTCATACAGAGGGAAGGAGGGACAGAAGGAGAGAGGAAGGAAGGGAGGGAGGAAATGCAAACTCAGGGTCTGTCACCTCCCAGCAGAGGTGGGATGACATTTCCTTTGAACAGCTTTAACATCTGGGCCTTGCAAACGCAGCAGGAGGTCCTAACTCAGCCCTGCTTGCTTCTCAGATTTACTTCATGCTGTAATGAGGAGATCAGAAACAGGTCTCTAGGACAATCTCCAAGAAGGTTAATTCGGGACATTTGCATAACTAGAAATACAATGGTGTGCACAGGCGATTTCTTTGCTAATTCGTAAGCTTCCTCAGTAAAGATGAAACCTTTGCATAAACCAGAAAAAAGAAGTCCTTCCTGATTCTTGTTTCCCTCTCATCTATGCCATAACCTATTAGCTCTGCCTTCAAAAGAGCCAAACCCTGGCCTCTTCCCGCCCTTTCCAAACACCTCAGCTCTTTGCCATAGGATTTGCTCACTGGTCTCCCCCCATCTCCCTTCTCCGCCCCTTCAATCTATTCTCCACAGTCACCCAGAGCCCATTGTAGAACATGCAGGTGGGTGACCACACAGCTCAGGCCCCTTCTTGGGCCGCCAACACACTCAGAAGAGAACCCTCCCCCGGGTCTGCAGAGCACTCCCTGCGCATGCGCCTGGCTGTTCTCCTTGTGGGTGGACAGCTCCTGTCTTCACCTGCTGAGTTCCAGCTCTGGGAGCCACCCTCCTGTCCCCTGAGGATCCCACACCCCTTCCTGCCTCTGACTCCTTGCACTCTTATTCCCTCTCCAGGGCTGGCTTCGCCCAGCTGTTTGCCCAGCTGGCTTCTCCATGTTCCCTGTTCACAGAAACCGCTTAACCGGGGGCAGCCCTCCGCTGCCCCCAAACCATGGCCCTCACTGCCACACAGCGCCCGGGACTGTGCACATCTGTGTGGGAATTCGGATTGTTCACACAAAAGGCAAGAAGGCCCCAGCCTTCAGAGGAGAATTGTATTTTACTTCCCTGACGTTTCATTTTTAATAACCTCAGCAGTTGGGGTAGATCAGGATCTTGACTTCATCTGTTGGTCGTAAACCATCAGGATTCTTGGTCTTATGCTGTCCCGTGGGTCTGGGTGGACTCCTCTCCGTGCAGACTACTGCGATGTGCCTTCCCCTTGTCTCTCATGGAATCCCTGCGATAACTGCCGCACAGATGGAAGCTTTGGAGGCGGGATGTGGGGCTCCGTCACCTCCAACTTTGATGGGATGCAGCAGTGGAAATACTGCAGATGAATGGCGAGCCGTGGGAACCCGGCGAGCCGTGGGAACCCGGCGAGCCGTGGGAACCCGGCGAGCCGTGGGAACCCGGCGAGCCGTGGGAACCCGGCGAGCCGTGGGAACCCGGCGAGCCGTGGGAACCCGGCGAGCCGTGGGAACCCGGCGAGCCGTGGGAACCCGGCGAGCCGTGGGAACCCGGCGAGCCGTGGGAACCCGGCGAGCCGTGGGAACCCGGCGAGCCGTGGGAACCCGGCGAGCCGTGGGAACCCGGCGAGCCGTGGGAACCCGGCGAGCCGTGGGAACCCGGCGAGCCGTGGGAACCCGGCGAGCCGTGGGAACCCGGCGAGCCGTGGGAACCCGGCGAGCCGTGGGAACCCGGCGAGCCGTGGGAACCCGGCGAGCCGTGGGAACCCGGCGAGCCGTGGGAACCCGGCGAGCCGTGGGAACCCGGCGAGCCGTGGGAACCCGGCGAGCCGTGGGAACCCGGCGAGCCGTGGGAACCCGGCGAGCCGTGGGAACCCGGCGGGCTGGGCCATGCAGAGGGGAGGGGGGGACAGCCTCGGTCCTCGAGGGGGGATGCTGGCAACCAAGGGAAATGCTTCTAGGAATCCAGGGTCCTTCAACAGAGGACATTCTGACAACCACCAGAGACTGGGATGTGCCAGGGCCAAGTTCCCCAAGCCCCCAGTGCCAGCCCGAAGGTATCCCGACTGAAACGATGGCCCTGATATGGGTGTTCGAGTTCTTCTGTTCCTAGCATTGGCAATAACCAGATTCACCTGCTGATGGATCCTGCCTGTATTTCAGTGCAGCTCAGCACTGAATCTTGGTTTCACACCTGAGGCTAACTTGGTAACGGGCAAGGTTCCTTTGGTGCCCTCTGTACCAGTCTCTGGTCTAGGCTTTGTCTACAACATTTACTGAACCTTTCATGGCAACTCTAGAAGATGCTATCTCCCACCCCAGCTGCTGAATCAGTGGTCCGAAAAAAATTAAGATCTCCCCACGGTCCTACTCACAGGCCATGCTGCAGTTAGAACTTGAATCAAGTCCAAATGGTTCCAAAGTCCATGCTTTGTCATTAAATGTATGCCAGGCACCTGCCCATGGGCACACTCATTATTGCATGAAAATCTTAATCAGGTTCTTCCCTCAGGGCTCATGCTAATCCCATATAAAACGTTTGTTTCCCCCCCACACCTGGCTACACATCACTGTGTCCAAGACTCTCCTCCAGCCTTATCCTTAAATCCCACCATAACTCTTCCTAAAGCTGAATCTGACTCCTCACCCATGCTCAATCCTGTTGTGACCACGTGGGTGCACCCAGAGGACAGTAGGCTAAGCTAGGTGAAATAAGCCTCGTCCAATGTGTGGTAGTACTTCAGGACATTCTTGGAATGAACGATCAAGCTATTTGCATCTTTTAGTTTCCCAGCAAGAATTTCCTAGGTTAATAGCATCATGTGGCTGCAGACCAGGGGGAGCAGTCAAGTCCTGTGACCATGGACAGTGGGTTTGCAGGTGTGGATGGCTGTAGCCCTTGCTTACCCACAGGCTGGTAATGACATCCCAAGAAGGTCCTTGTCCCTTGGGCGCCATATTACTTTCCATGAGATGAACAGCTGTGATCACCAGAAGCCCGTTCACCCCCTCTTCTTGACTGGTCGCCTTTCTGTGACGGTTTTCAGGGTATGGGGGCAGTTCCTTCAGCAAGCCCTGCCCCTTCCCTCCATCTGCAGAAATAACTTGGTCTCGATGCCTGGAGGGTGAGAACAGGAGCTCTGGACCCAACCACGGGGGTCCTGGACAAGGACGGGAGGTGGGGCCTCTGTGTGGACAGCGGTCACCTGGGGAAGGGTCAGGGTGGCCGAGGTGGGTCCTGCATTCACCGCCTCAGCAGACCCCTGGGAAAGCCCAGTGCACACCAGGCTCTGAGCTGGGCCTGGGGAAAGGTGATTGGTCAGTGAGAAGGACGGGTTCCTGCCCTCCTGGTGGTGAACACATGGCCCAGCAGTGCAACTGCAGCAGGCTCTGAGATCTGGGAGTGTTAAAGGCCTCTCTCCCATCAAACATGGCGGGGGGCCGGGGGAAGAGGGCTGGCTGCGCAGCTGCTCAGTTCCACACAAACCCATGAACATCTAAAGGGCAGTCAAGCTCTGGAGAGCACCTCACACACCAAGTGGAAATTATTCACATCTATCGCATAGAAGTCATTCACGACCTGGGAATCTTCTACCAGTCACACCCAGTTGTCGCTGGGCCTGGGCTTCCAATCAGCAGCACAGAGTCACTTACAGTTGTATTCCCAGGGCAGCGTCCACTACCCCCATCCTATCTGTGAGCGAGCTGGACTAAAGGCCTATTTGTGCAGCCCCCAGGCGGAGAGAAGTGTTTAACATTTTTGTAAGGTTGGGAAGAAAAATCAAAAGGCAAATATTTGTAACAGGTGGGATGATCTGGAATTCCATTCCCAGGTCCATGTGCACAGTGGGAGCACAGCCCACCCACTCACTGATGGGCTGAGGCTGTTTTTCAGTTGCAACAGTTAATTATTCGTGACAAAGACGGCATTCGGCAGGAATCCCAGAACTTCTAGAAAAAGCTTGCCCACTATGAGCTAGAATATCAGATGACCCCCAGGGGCTTGGTGGACAATGTCCCAGGCTGCCATTCAAAGGTCATGTGGCAATATTTCGGCCTTATTTCAAGTTTTGAATTATTATTTTTAATTATGAAAGAGCCAACTTGAATTTGATGAGGTGATCAGGAAAAAAAACCAAGAATAAGAAACCTGATGACGTGTCTACACCACTCTGTTTTGGTCATGGTCCTCCGGTTCCTCTGGGGTAGCATGTTGTTTATCAACAAGGCTCTCTCCCTTTATACCTCCATGTCTTTATAAGTTATCCAAGTCTCCTAGCCCTGTCCAGGGCCTTGCATGGTGAGTGGACGGTGGCCCTCTGGTGGTGAGTCACCTAGAAGTGAGAGTGGTTCGCAGGGCTGAATCTCCTTATTCACTGTGATCATGTTGTATAGTCACCGCGAACACTGAATTAGCAAATACCGGATCACAGCTCCCAGCGGACACCAGAGGGTCAGACTCCTGAAAGCCTCTGGTTACAACACTTTTTAAACCAATTAGTGCATCACCTTGGTTTCTGTGTATGGCTGATGGAATACACCTTATTTAGTATATGTATCGTTCATATTGAACTCACAACAAACAGCACTGTAATTCATGCCTGAAAGATGCTTATTTCTTCCTAAGTTTTAAAATCAATGCAATCCCAGCAGCTCAGGAGGCTGAGGCTGGAGGATCTTGAGTTCAAAGCCAGCCTCAGCAACTCAGCAGGGCCCGAAACAATTCAGTGAGACCCTGTCTCAAAATATAAAAGAGTGTTGGGGATACGGCTCAGTGGTTAACCACCCTGGATTCCATGCCTGGTCTCCCCACCCCCCCAAAAAAATAAGTGCAAAGTAATTTTTTATTCATGACCTACTTCTGAAATGCATACTTATCCCTTGAACTCAGTCCTTTGATTCCATTTTTTGGTAATATTTATGTTTTAGTTTTAGTGGACACAGTATCTTTATTTTTATGTAGTGCTGAGAGTCAAACCCAGTGCCTTGGGCATGCCAGGGGAGTACTCTACCACTGAGCCACAACTCCATATAGCTCAGTTGGTAGAGTGCTTGTCTTGCATGCACAAGGCCCTGGGTTAAATCCCCAACATCACTACATAAATAAATAAATAAACAAACAAACAAATAAATAAATAAATAAATAAATTTAAGGAAAGCTTTGATTCCATTTTTAAGGGGAAGAAAAGCATCTTCAGAGGCAGACTCCACACTGAAGCTGGAACCTGCTTCATTCCCCACTGCATCTTTCAAACCTAGATAATCACCCTTAGCAACAGCCTCTTCATCATCCTGCTAAATCACACGCTCTTCATGAAGAACAGAGGAAAAATGTGGCCTAGCCCACCCAGGAGGGGACCTGCATCTCCCTGGGGACTCTTTCCTGATTTCTCAATGAGAGATTTGATGGAAGGAAAAGCTGATGGCGAGGTTGGTGAATCTCACTGGTGGGGAATCAGATCCTCTGTCCAGGGACCCTTAAAAGTACCTGTGGCCTTCTCCCCCTTTCTGAGAAATCACAGATTTAGGCACAGCATTTGCAGGCACTTATTAAATTATTAATAAATAAACTAGTAAACCAAGGGAAGAATTTTTTTCTTATTGATATATATATATGACAGCGAAATGCATTACAATTCATATCACACAGATAGAGCACATTTTTTCATATCTCTGCTTGAATATAAAGTATATTCACAGCAATTTGTGTCTTCATAAATGTGCTTTGGATAATGATGTTCACCACATTCCACCATCATTTCTAACCCCCTACCCCCTCATTTCCCCTCCCACCCCTCTGCCTGTACCTCTATTCCTCCCGTGCTCCCCCTCCCTACCAGACTATGACTCAGTCTCAAAGGGAAGGAATTTCATTGCAGATGCCTCTGCTATTCCTTCCCCATGCCCATGGCAGACATCAATAATTGATTGCAGGGCTGGGGCTGTGGATCAGTGGTAGAGCGCTTGCCTAGCATGTGTGAGGCCCTGGGTTGGCTCCTTAGCACCACATATAAATAAATAAAATAAACGTATTATGTCCAACTACAACTAAAATATAAATAAAAAAAATAGATTGCAGAATCCGGATTAATCTCTCTAGGCCCAGATGCAAATGGATATTTTTGTTCTCTTTTTCCTCCCTCTCCTTTCTTCCCCGCCTTCTAAATAGAGTACCCTGAGCAACTGCTGCCACTACCCCCCACTGTACCCGGGCTTCAGGGATAGGTTTTTGCTGTTGAGTCCCTTTTCTGCGGATTTGATTTCAGATAACAGTGGTTTGCACAGACAGACAAGAAGCCTGCAGACTGAAGGGTAGATCTGTTTCTCTTTCTCAAGAGCAAGCAGAGGGCAAGTCTTCACTGACCGCACAAGGAATACCTTAGTAAGCGCTCTTCTCCTGTTCCTGGTTCCACATGGCCCTCCCTTAAGTCCGTCCCTCCCTCCTTCCTGCCTCTGTTCCTGGACACACCAAGCTCACCCGGCCTCTGGACCTTTGCATGTGCTGGACTGCTCTGCCCTGGTTTTCCACAGCCTCCTCCCTGCTGCGTCCTGTCCTGGTTTCAACCTCTCTGTGATGGGGAAGGAGGTGGGTGGGCCATGTCCCTCTTAAGAGAGGACCTCTGCCCAGCCCTGGGGAGTGCAGTCTTGATGTCAGTCCAGATCAGCTGTCCTCAGCTTCTAAGTGACCCCCGCATCCAGGGACAGGCCTTTCCCTGGGCAGTCCGTAGCGTGGCTGAGGCCAGGGGTGAAGACGTGGCAGAGCTGTGTCCAGAGCTCCCGTGGCTCCCGAGCTGAGGACCTGCACGGAAGCTCAGCTCTCCTCTGTCCACCCGAGCGCCTGCCCTTCCCTTCCCAGTGCTGATCCCCAGGAGACCCCTAAGGGAGCTTCAGCTGACCCTCCCCCAGTCAGGGAGAGAGCCCCGGAAACCATCTAGAAACACCTCGTCTCCAAGACGTGCCCTTCTGGCCGCGCTGAGCCACTCTCTCCCCTCCCCAAACGCTCCTTATACCTGACCCCCATCTTCCTGGAAGGGTGCGTCCAGGCACGAGCTTCTCTTAAGTGACTTAATTTTTTCTTTTCCCCACAAACTGGAATGTCACTCCCCAAGAAAGCAAAGCTCTTGTCCTCGGGTCTTCCCAGGACCTAAGAATAATGCAGGCTAAGTGCGTGAAGCTGAGCTTCCAGTGACTAGCCACTAGCCACGGGGGGCTACTTAGATTAAGATTAAGTAATAAGGTCAATTATTTATTAATGAAATTGCATTTACTTAATAAAATAAATCTGAAATGAAACTCAGTTCTTCAGCCTCATGCCCCACACTTAATCCTCAGTGTCCACACGTGGCTAGTGGCCACCATGACAGACCGGGCAGGTCTGGAGCATGTTCATCATGGCAGAAGCCCCTGTTGCACTGCACACCTCTAGGGTATAAGCCCCTGGGGTCAAAGCCCTGTCATTGTTCCGATCCCATCACCAGGGACAATGTGGGACACAGAGGGATTCAGCAAACCTGTCTAGAACAGGCGAGAGGTGAGTGGATGTATCAATGGAAGACGGAGGAGCTGAGGAAGGAGGTGAGCAGGGTCCTGTCACTCCAGATCCTTACAGCGGTCTCCAGGGGCACCCTTGCATGACTTAACCCTGACACTCTGACCCCTTCCTTCCCACCCCTGAAGTCACCCTCGTCTCCTTGCTGCTCCTCAACACTCCAGTGTGTTCCCACCTCGGGCCTTTGCCTGTGCCACATGCTGAGTCTTCAACACTCTTCCCTCAGACATGTCCCTTATGCTCAGCGAATGCCTCTTACAAGGTCCCCAAAGAAAATGGCGTCCCTCTGTAAAGGGACACAGCTCCTCTGCATGGCCATTTCCTCCCTCATGAGGCGAGCTCCGGGGGGTGGCAATGTGTCTGGTTTATCGACGGCTCTAGCCACCTGCCTGGACGGGCAGCCTGCACACAGCAAGCACTGACCACACTGCTGTCCAAGTGAAGGACGGGGGAAGGAAAGGAGGAGGGTGGGCAGGGGAAGGACGGTGAGAGGTGAAGGCTTCACAGTCACGTGGCCCAGGAGGGTGGGCAGGGAGGTAAGGGGCAGGGAGCAGCACCAGCTCTGCTTTCTCCTTAATGGGCCAGTGGAGGCCTGTGAACAGCCCATTCCATGCATCTGCTCAACAGACCACAAAGAGAGAAAATCCTGGAGGTGACATTTTATTTTGAGGACCTCTGTGCTGCTGAGGCGTGCTGTCCCCGGGGGAGGTGAAGGAACCACATTCTCAGTGTCACAGACAGACGGATGCTGGGTTTGCAGGACGGAGCACAACTCCCACCCACCAGGGGGATTCTCCGGAAGTGGCCTGGGCCAACCGGCGTGGAGGCAGGGGCCTTCCAGGGATGGCTTTGCAGTCACCTGCTGAGCTGGGGATTTGGGGGATCCTCTCTCTCTCTCTCTCATTTGGTGGGGGATTAATTCCCCAGGGATCAGCTTGCCTAAACCCGATAATCCCGATTTGTGATTTAATTCAGTTCCCCTGAGTATCTTACACCAGGAGAGGGACGTGGGCGATCAGAGGGGGAAACACAGGCTGGGCTTCCAGGAAATCAGGAATTCACCCCCAATGGCTCCTCACGGGTGGCGCCCACGCCCAGCCTCATCTAGGAGCAGTTTCTAGCCCCGTGATGGGGTTGGCGCGTCTCCCTCTCACAGAACCAGGGTGTCTGAAATTGAAGTCCGAAGGTGCAGGAGGGGAGGGTGGGCGGGGTGGGACTTTGTGACAATCTATCAGGAGAGAAGACTATTAGCTGGGGAAGAGATTTTGGCAGGTCACAGGGGTTTAGGGCTATGTGTAAGAAAAAGATTTCATTAACCTCTGGAATTTCTGGAATGGCAACTGAATCTTAGTCCCACTCCCATTTCCACACCTCCTGAATCTCATTCCTTAGGCACCCCACTCCATCCCCATCTGGCAAAGCTGGTGCTTTCAGTCTAACCTCAATCCATGCAGCTGCAAGGCCATTGGCTACCCTCCTTCCTCCCACTCCGTCCTTCAAGGGGTCATGGGGATTGGGTCCTCAGCAAGCAAGGGATCCATGTTGACCAGGTGGGGAGCATCTGGGCCCCAGGACATCCTCAGCGGGACATCATCCTCACAAACTCTGCAAAGAAAAGCCCCGGTGAGGTGCCTCGTTGTAAAAAACAGGGTAGCGTTTTGAGTACTTCCTATGTTGACCTTAGAGAAATTACCTAACCCTCTACCCTCCGTGTTTTCATCTGTAAGACGGGAGTCGTAGGCTCACTCTTTCCCCTGTGCTTTTAAGATGGTTAAACGACACAGGGCTTGTGGGACACAGTGTTCCATGAATGGCCAATGTTAGGGTCTGATGTCACCCTCTCCACCGTCTCAGGGGGATTCCTCTTCACAGGTCAGGAGGCTGGGCCGTGAAGGTAGCCCCAGAGCCTGAGTCAGCTGGACAGTGACTGGTGAACCCTGGACAGGACACCCTTTGCACGTGACCTCGCTGTGACTCTACACCAGAACTTGCTGGCCCCGCCCTGCTTTGAGGTCCCCCTGTCCTCTGGCCTGGGGTTGGCCTGCAGTTGGCCTGCAGATCTGCTTCCCACCCTCACCCTCCACCTGTCCCGGAAGGCCACACGGGGAGAGGGAAATGGATCCCTGCCGAGCCCACCCCTGTACATCACCTTCAAAGTCAACGGTGCCATCTCCATTGACATCGGCCTCGTGGACAACCTCGGAGATCTCCCGGGGGGTGAGCCTCTCTCCCAGAAGCCTCTGCATGGCCTGCTGCAGCTCCACCAGTGTGATCTCCCCATCTCCATTGGTGTCGAACTGATGAACAGAAGCAGAGGGGGCTGGATGAGCAGCACCGACCTTGAGAGCAACGGTGACAGGGTGACAGTGTCCATGGATCACTAGAGCCAGGCCAAGGGCTTCAGGCACATCTTACTGGAGAATATCAGCACCTCAAGGTCAAGGGTTCCTCCCAGGTTTGCACACCCCTCTCCCTCTGTTTAGACAGCATTATTGGGATATAATTGATGTGCAGATAGCTAAGCAGGCTTAACCCGTGCCCTCTGATGAGTTGGACAGAGGCATGCCCTCATGAAACCACACCAATCAGCACAGCATGTGTCACCTTGCCTCCAAGGCATTCCCTGTCCCCTTAGATTTCAGTTTGTTGGATGTGGAACATGAGATCTGCTCTATTAAGTTTTTGATGCCCAATACAGACCGTTAGTCTGTAGGTGAGTGGAACTCAGTCATCTCCATAACTGAAACTCTGAGACCCATGAAAGGACAGCCCGCCTGCCCCTCTGCCCAGGTCCTGGCAGCCAGCTGGCTGCAGTCTGTGCCTATGAGTTTTTCTGGAGGCCTTCTGTTCCTGGACTCCTGTGCACCTCTCCTGTGTGCTGCACACTACGGTGGAATGTGGTTCTGCCTTAAGAAGGAAATCCTGAAATGCAGTCTCGTGGATGAACCCAGAGGACGTCATGCTGGTGAAATAGTCCAGGCACACAAGGACCAGCATGTTCACAGGCCAGGCCCTTGACACATGTTTCCCAATCAATCAGTGACCTCCAGAACTTCTCCCTGCTCCTTCACCACCTCCCAGAAAGCCTACTATGCCCTCTCCTCAGTGCACACAGAGGGGCCAGGGATGCTCCTCAGCTCTGCTGACCTGGCTCCAGCCACGGCCCCTCTGGCCTGCACTCCCCAGGCAGCCTGCAGGGGTCCCTGGCTGCCATCCTGCTTCTGCCAGGGTCTCCCCTCTGCACGTCAGGCTCCGTGTTCACAGTCACATAGGGGACAAGTCAGATCCTGTCACTCCCCCTGGTGGCTTCCTGTCCAGTCCACGACAGGTGATGGGCCCTGCCCTCCACAACTCTGAGTCTCCACGACATCCATCTATGCTCTTTCCAGCTCTCGCTGTCACCCTTTTGTCACCCTTCCTCAGACACAGCGTCCTGCCTCCTGGTGTGTGCAGTGTCCTCTCCTGGGATGGGACTTTCCTGGAGCAGTTCTGTCCAGGGGGAAGTGCATCGGGAGCCTCTCAGGGATTCTGAGTTTCCTAGTAGCTACATTAAAGAAAAGGTGAGGGGCTGGGGGGCAGCTCATGGTGGAGGCCTAGCAAGCGGGAGGCCCTGGCCCTCTCCATCCCACTAGGGCTGGGCCAAAACAAGGAGGCAGGGGGCGGCCCTCTGGTGGGCCCTGTCCATGGTGCTGACGTGAACAGTTCCTAGACCACCCCCAGCCCCATGGACCCCTTCACTGACCTCCTTGAAGGCGTCTCGCATCTCCTGGACACCAATCATCCCAGCCGTTTCTGCAAGCAACTTGGGGGTCATCAGCTCCACGAAGTCGTCAAAGTCCACACGGCCCCCCACTGAGGCAGAAAGGGAGGGGTTAGTGGGACTCCATGCCCTGACCTTCCAATCCCTGGCTTCTCCCTTCCAGTCAGTTGCAGAAAGAGAGCGGCTCCCAGGTCCCCGCTGTCCACGGGTTTCTGTTCTGCACTTTTATTAGTGCATGGCAGCCACACACACTCGTGGGTTAGTTTCGACATGCTCATGCCTGGACTGTAGTTTGCTCCTTTTCGGTCCCCAGTGCTTCCTCTCTACCTGCCCTCCTCCCTCCTCCGGGTCCCTTCCTCTCCTGGATCCTTCTGCTTATTGACTTTTAGGTGGGTGCTCTACGGGTGCACATAAAGGTGGAGTTCAGAGTGGGATGTGCACATACGCATCATCTGGTCATTTCATTCCTCGGTTCTTCCCTGTTCCTGTCCCTCCTCCCTCCCTCCACCCCCTACCCCACTGATGTCCCCTCTGTTTCATGGGATCCCCTCCCCACACATTTCCCTGTGAGAGAACACGTTCTCCCCTGGCCTTCCGAGGCTGGCTTCTGTCACTGAGCGCGGTGTTCCCCAGTTCATCCATTTACCAGCAGATGCACGAGTCTCATTCTTCTTTGTGGCTGGGTGAACCCCCCTTATCTTTCACTCACTCAGCTCAAGCCCTGTGTCCCTCGAACCTGAACCTGGTGGACAAGGCACGTATGGGGACAGGACTGACTGACTGCACAACCTTGAGCATGGTCAGGACCCCTGTTCCCTCCTCTGTGGATCTGTAAAGAGGGAGTGAGTGACATGTGCACCTGAGGCTCTTCCACATACGAATACAGTCGTGCCTTGGCATCCACTGGGGGGTGGTTCCAGGAACCCCCATGGATGCCAAAATCTGCAGACGGTCAAGTCCCATCTCCAAAACGTCATGGTATTTGCATGTAACCTACGCAAACCTCTCATATGCTGTACCTCATCTCTAAGCTCTGAGCTGCTCACTGAGAGCCCCCAATCCTCAGGGTTGGTGGAGAGTCCTCAGAACCCCAGGAGAAGGACCAACAGCTTTGGCTCCTGTCTCACTCCCAGGTTTCTGAGACGTGGGCGGGGCATGTCTCAGAGGCCCCGACACAGTGGAAATGCTCTCTGAGTGTTATACTGTGTTGTTCAGGGCACAATGACAAGAAGAAAAAATAGCCTGAACATGTTTAGTACACACACAATTATTTCCCAAATGTTTTCCATCTGCACTTGTTTGAATCTGCAGATACACAGAGGGCTGAGCACACCATTATCACCTTGAATTCCACCTTAACTCAGTTACATGCCCAGAAGCAAACCAGTAGCAATTTTACTTCAGTTTCAGTCTCAAAGTACCTCTGGTCTCCATTTAAAAATCGATCCTTTTCAACTCGGGAAGCTGAGGCAGGAGGATGGGTGAGCTCAAAGCCAGCCTCAGCAAAAGCGAGGCACTAAGCAACTCAGTGAGACCCTGTCTCTCAATAAAATATAGTTTAGGGCTGGGATGTGCTCAGTGGTTGAGGGCCCCCGAGTTCACCACCATTAGGTCCAAATCCGAGCTCATTGCTGACATCCAGCACGGCTCCAACCTCACACTCCCTGGATAGACCTTTAGTGGTGACAGTGATAAACCACACTTAATCAGAAGTTGTGGGGACTACAACTTGGCCTGCCTGAGTACCCTCATCCCGTCCTTCCCATGGCACCATGAGGTAAGGAGTGTCCTGCCTTCTCTCAGAGACCAGGGACCTGAGACCCAAGATAACTTCACTTTTCAGAATGACTTTCATTGACAAATCATAGAACTGGGACTTGCACCCAGACCTGTCTCTCCAAGGCCCCTCCAACTACTTCAAAAACCACCTCCCTGGAGCAGTCTGGATGCTCTTTTCTACACCCCAATCCTCGTAGCCCCCTGTATCCCCACAGACTCCCCCTCCCCCTGATCCCCAGTCTCTCCCTCAGCAGAGCCCAGCCCAGCCCTGCCTTCCTCCCCAGGTCTCACAGTTCATTCGGACTTGCTGGCCCAGTTCGGTCAATTCCATCTCCGTGGGCATGTAACCCATTGTCCTCATGAGATTCCCCAAATCCTTATGGGAGATAAACCCATCTCTGTCCTTGTCAAACTCAAGGAATGCTTCCCGGAGCTCTGAAAGTGAAGAGAGAAGAACTTTGGAGGAACTTGAAACAGCCGGGGGGAAGAGTGGCATTCCTTGAAACTGTGGCTGAGGCCGTGACAGAGACTCAAGGGGAATACACCATAAAACCCAGCACCGCGGAACAGCAGTGAGTGGGAAAGGCGCCCGCAGGGGGGACGGCTCCGAGCTGCTCACTGAGCCCCCAATCCTCAGGGTCGGTGGAGAGCCCTCAGAACCCCAGGAGGAGGACCCACAGCTTTGGCCTCATTTTAAGGCTCCGCTCATCCCGGGTTTCTGAGACGTGGGCCGGGCATGTCGCTAAGGACTCCCCGGCACTTAGCTGCCCTGGGGAGGCCTCAGTGTGCAGTGGAGGGGACAGGAAGGGCTGTGAGGTGTGCAGGGGAGGAGGTGACACAGACAGAGCTGAGAGCAGGTCCCTGGGGTGTGAGGGCATTTGGGGGCAGCTGTTACCTTCGATCTCATCCTGCCCCAGGGGTCTCTCCTGAGGGAATGCAGGGAGGGAAGGTAGAGAAATGGTCAGGGTCCTGCGCTCCTCAAGCAGGCCCCGTCCTCCACACCCCTGTTCCCTTCACCTCTCCTCCTCCCTCAGCTCCTCCTCCCTCCCCAACTCCCATTCCTCAGCTTCTGCTCTGCCTCCTTCCCATCCCCTCACTCCTCTGTCCTGTACTTGAACCTGGATCTGCTCTTTCCCAGACACACATTCCATGGCACGTGGAGTCCGAGCCTCCCCAGATGGACAGGGTGGGATTTGCTGTCCCAGCCCAGGTGTCAGAGGCTGGCTCTGCTGGGGCTCCTTGCATTGAAACCTCAGGACGACTCTGGGAGGGAGACCAGGTATCATTCCCATCTTACCCATGAAGATGCTCAAGAACAGGGAGGTCGAGGAAGCTGTTGAAGGTCACACAGCTCTGAAACAGCAGGTCCCCGACCAGGGGAGGGGAAGTGACCCTTGAGGTCGTGTGGCACTAGACTCCAGCCCCAAGGCTCGAGTCCAGGGCTCCCGACTCCAGGTCAGAAGTCTTTCCAGGGCACACCACTGCTGTCCCCACCTGCCTCCCCTTCCTCCCAAGAGGGAGAGTCCCTTGGGGTGGGACCAGAGCTCAGTGGTGTTCAGGAGGGCCACTGAGTGCCAGCAGGACCAGGGCCTGCACCTCTGCGAGCGTCTGCCCTTCACTGCCCGACCCGCTGCTGGACGTGGCCTGGACACCTGCAGAGAGCCTAGAGGCTCCACCAGCCTGGCCTCCACCCTCTAGCTCCCTGGCCGTCCCCCAGTGTCTCTCTTGCTGTCCTCTGTGCAGTCTCATCTCTGTCCACCCTGTCCTTCCTTCCCTTCCTGACAGTCGCAAGCACAGGAATGGACCCGCCTGCCCTGCCACCTCCTCCCTGGGGGCTTATGGCAAAGGACTCCTGTCTCAGCGCCTCGGTTTCTTCACCTGTAACACGGGAGTGAGAGTCTCGGGGACCTCGGAGTTGTTCTGGGAGTTAAATGACATCAGGAATGTGCAGACCTTTGCACAGAGCTGGCCACACAGCAGGCACTTGGTAAGTGTCCAAAATTGCCATTGTCACCATCACCAGCCTCTTGTGTCCAGAGCAGAGAAAGGGACACCATCCCAGCCCCCGTTTATTCTCCTCACAACGCCCCCCTCCTGAGTTTACTGTCCCCCTTCATCCCGTGGCCCCCGGGAACCCAGAGCCCCCTCCTGTGTTCTGAGCTTCCTGGTTCCTGCCGCCCACCTGCCCCTTCTCCCCCTGCCCCACACCTCCCTGCCCGCCCTGCCAGTCGCCCGGCCTCACCCGCTGCTTCTCAGCGATGCCCTTCCTCAGGAAGATGCAGGCGGGGCCCGCGGGGAACTGCATGGGGCAGGCGTGCTCTAGGTTTATCCCTCTGGGTGGCCCTGCTGCCTGTCCCTGGCAGCCCAGCCTCCTGCTCAGTCCTGTGCCAGCTCGGCTGCCTCTCTGGGCCTCTCCTGCGAGCCTGAGTCTCAGAGCTGTGAAGGCTGGGGACCTCGCCCAGGCTGGGAGGGATCAGGGCTGCGCCTGCCTCCCCATCTGGCTGCAGGGAGTCGGGGGCAGGGCCACCTCAGGCTGTGACACAGCCCAGGATGGCACTGGAGAGCATTTGAAAGTAGGGATTAGGGCAGGCGCCTGTCCATTCACTGTGTCCACCTGCATCGCCTGTGCCCACTCTCTCTGCCTGGCCATTGGGCCGTGGCACATGCAGAGGACAGGGTCTGGCCCCAGAGCTCTCCTGACCCAGTCAGACCCGTGTGCAGGGACAGCCTGGTGACAGGGGGAGCAGTGGTGGGGAGGGCAGTCTGGGCTCTCCCCTGTTCCTCTGGTCCCTCCTGCTCTTCCTGAGTAATTCAGTGGCAGCAGGGAGGGGGCCAGGATGTGAGAAGTCATGGTGGGCTCAGGGCCAGGGGTGGTGAGGGGTCCACACAGGGAGGGTAGGGGACATCTGCTGTGGGGGCAGAGTCCCCTGGGGAGTGGGGCACGGAGGCAAGTGTCCATAGAAGGTGGGCAGGGACAGAGCCTGTGAGGGTTCCAATGTGACCATGATGCCATCCCCTATGACATGCAGTCACAGTGCCAAAAGAGCTACCCCAGTGCCAAACCCATGAGAGTGGCCAAAAGCAGAGAGACCAGTTGTGACCTACTCTCATCACCCAGGTCAGAAATTCTGTTAGCTTAAATCAAAGGGCTCCAAGAACAAGTGGTCAGCCTTAGTTCCAGTCCAGATGTTCTCCTTTAGAGCCAGCATTGCTGCTTATGGATTCTGTCCAGGATGGTTTGGGAGAGAAGGGCAGTCAGGACACACCTTCCAGACAGGTGGAGCGTACTAGAGGTGGATCTGGACAATGTCCAGTAAGTTCTCCCTGATTCCCCTGTACCTGGCAGCTCAGTAGGGCTGTTACTGCAGTGAGTGTCCCCGTCCCCTTTGGGGATTTAGCCCTCCCATGCTGTGGAATCATTCATGTCAGTCTTCAGGTCCTTCCAAGAAATTAGCTTCCTCCTTCATTCCGTTTCTCTGGTTGACTTTTCTTTTCTTCTTCCGAGGTTTTTCTTCCTTTTGAGGGAAGGCTTCTCTAGGTCAATCTTCAGTCATTTGAATCTTGGTTCGATTTCCTCCATGCCTGATGGTACGTTCAGGTACCCAAATAGGACAAAAAGCACCTTCTGGAAAAATCCAGGCATGACCTCTGCCCCACATAATCATTGGATCTGGTCCTCTCCATGGACCAGTCTGTAAGTCTTTCCACCAAACTCGGCCTAAAGGGCCTGTTGCTGTGGAAGACGTGTGTCGCTCGGCTGTAGTGTGACCTTTCGAGTCACAATTTAAAAAATTTAAAATAAACAGAGCATGATTGAGGTTATTTGGGGGAATCCTAGTTCTATCTCCCCCTTTTAGTTTTTGTAATTATAGCTTAATAGATAAATAAGCTCGTTCCACCATGGCTTGACCTTGGGGGTAATAAGGAATACCTGTTTTATGGTCAATACGAAACTCCTGGCAAAAATTGGTGAAAAGAAGAACTAACATAAGCCAGTGCATTATCAGTATTAATCTGTAAAGGACATCCTAATGCTGCAAAGGCAGCTAGACAATGAGAAATAACATGCTGAGCATCTTCTTTTGAGCAAAGATAAACCTAGAATAAGTATCTACAATTACATGTACATAACATTGCTTACCGAATTGAGGAATGTGAGTTACATCCATTTGCCATAATTGATTTGGTTTTAATCCATAGGGATTTACCCCAGATGGTAAAGATGGAGTGTGTCTAACACACGGGGGGCAGTGACAATTTGACAAGCTTGCTCTCTAGTCATATTAAATTTTTTATGTAAGCTAGAAGCATTTTGATGATGTAAAGAATGCGAAGCTTGTGCACAGTCATACAAAGACATTTGTTGAAAAACAGCATCTGTGACCATGATGCCATCCACTCTGATATGCAGTCAAGGTGCCAAATGAGCTGCCCCAGTGCAAATCCCATGAGAAAGGCCAAAAGCAGAGAGACCAGTTGTGACCTGCTCTCATCATTTATCAATCTTATCATTACCTGATGTCAGGGGCCCTGGAAGATGAGTGTGGGCCCGTTTGTGGCCTATAAAACATGGGTGCTTTCTCATTTGCACCATCCTTTGTAGGGTATGAAGCAAACTGAATAACTCTTGTGATGATGTATATCCAATAACTGAAGTTTCAATATTTTTTGTAACTCGGACTGCATATAAGCTGTCAGAATAAATATCAATAGGCTCATTTGTAAAATAGCATAAATCACAAATGAGAACTTGAAGTTCTGCATTGGGCAGAAGCATATGAGGTTTGTATTACCTCTATATGAGCATTAAATATAAAAACCTGCTTTTCCTGACCTTGAGTCATCAGTGAATACCGTTAGTGCGCCATCTATTGGTTGTGCACGTACAATCCTTGGGAGAATATGAATGGTGTTATTAATGCAAATTAAATAATTTTATCACGAGGATAATGACTTTCTATCTGATCAGGAAAATCAGCAAAAGCTGCTTGTCATAAATTAGAAGTTTGAAAGAGCCAATAATTCTGTTGAGCAGAAAATGGAATGATTATAATATTAGGTTCTGTCACAACTAGTTGTAAAACTCTTGTTCTGCCCTTTATCACTAATTGAGCAACAAAATCATGAAAAGGAGTTAATGACTTTTGAGCAGAGTGGGCTAAATGAATTCACTCAATAACTCCCAATGCTTACCATATCACCCCTGTAGGAGCGTGAGCAATTGGAAATATCAATAAATATATAGGCTCTTGTGGGTTAATTGTAGTAAGTTGAGCATTTTTAATAGCAATTTCAACTTTCCTCAAAGCTGTTCTTGCTTCTGTTGTGAGCTGACGAGAAGTTGGAGTAGGGTCTCCCTGTAATATCTGGAATAAAGGACTCAAATCTGAAGTAGTTAGCTTTAAAGATGGCCTCAGCCAATTGATATCTCCTAATAACTTTTGAAAGTCACTAAGGGTGTGCAGCTCCTTGACTCTTATTTGTAAGTTTTGAGGATGGATTGTGTGTTCTTCAATCACATGACCTGGATATTGAAAAGGAGATGTCTTTTGCACCTTGTGAGGTGCAATGCACAAACCAATGCACTTATTGCTGTAAGCGAAGTTTCTAATTGAGCAAAAAAATTTAAGAGTACATCAGAATTAGCATGAGCTAAAAGTATGTCATCCATAAAATGAATAATATATGCATCAGGGAATTTTTCCCACACAGGCGTCATAGCCTGTGCCACAAATTCTGACATAGAGTAGGACTGTTACGCATTCCCTGAGGCAGCACTTTCCAGCAATGTCTTTTGACTAGTTCTTTAAAATTAATTGCTGGGAAACTAGAGGCAAACCTTTTCCAGTCATCTGGGTGCAAAGGTGTAGAGAAAAAACAATCTTTTAGATCTACTACTATCAAGTTATAATTTAAAGTCATAGCTGTAGGAGAAGGAAGCCCAGATTGTAATGCTCCCATAGGTTCTATAACACGGTTAATAGCTCTAAGGTCTTGTGATAATCTCTAATTACCAGATTTTTTCTTAATTATAAAGATGGGTGTGTTCCAAGGGCTGAGCATAGTCTCTAAATGACCAGCTTGAAGCTGTTCCTCAACTAACACGTGGATTATTTTAAGTTTTTCCCCTGTTAGGGGCCACTGACTAACCCAGATTGGCTCTTCTGTGAGCCAAGTGATCTTTTCTGCTGTCTTTTGGGTTGGGGAAAAGGTCAGTGCCCCTACCAAAAATTTTGGCTGAGTGCATTAATTAATCTCTGTTGAGGAGACTGGGTCATAAGTAGGTACTCATCCTGTAAATTTTTCTCAATTTCCCTAGGAGTAGATCCTTGATTAAGTTCCTCAAATGACCTGATAGAATTTGGAGTTACTAATAATAATCCTAAGCTGCTTAGGACATCTCTTCCCCATAGGCTTACCAGTATCGTGTCTAAAACATAAGGCCATTTGTCTGGTCCTTCCACAATTAAAACACCACTCGAGAATGGCATCTCTGGGACTGGGGCTGAAGAACATGCTTTAAAGCCATGGCAATCATAAAACCTTGTAATTGTGGGGCCAATGTCTGCCTGAAGGTGAATCAATTCTGAGATGCTCCTTTTTTCCGATGAGGTCGGAGGATGTCCTGGCAAACTTCACTGGTGTTCTCAAATGCTAGCTGTTTAACTAGGAGTTCAGAAGCGTTTGAATCCCAATTGATCTGTTAGCTGCCTAGGAGAGGCGCACTTTGAAATTGGAGAATAGCTCTTCTGGGCCCTACTTATCTTATTGAAAGCTAGACTAGTTTGATCTCGGGAAGAAATTTGCAGCTGAGCTTTTTTGGCCCATGCAGTAATCTAATCTTAAACTGCTAAATCATAGTCTAATTGTCTCTCTAAGTCTGCAAATTCTCCAGTTCCCTTTAATATTTCTAAGGGAGCTTCAAGATTGTGTCTTCTGTTTCTCTCAGCCTGTTAGTACAGAAATCGGTCCAGTGGGACCACCAGAGGAGACAGTGACCCCCAGAGACAAACCTTCACCATGGAGACCCGGTCGTTTGGGGGGAGAGGCTCCTGAAAGCGAATCCAGCAAGCTTTGTACAAATGGCGGGGTAGGCCCCAGGTACCGCAAGCGGTTTTTAGCTCTTTCAGAGTCTTAAAAGGAACTGCCGCATGCATGAGGACATGCTGGGGGGTTGAATTACTCTCACCTGTCCTAGTAACAAAAACTGGAAAAAGCTGAAAACCTGTAATGTCTTCCCCCACTTCCTGAGCTCTTCTAAGGCCACATTGTAATGGCGACCGCCAGTTCAGAGTGATGACTGAACAGTTCTCCTGGAGGAGAGCGGTGGAATTCAGATGGTGGGTGCCGGCCCAGCTAAATGTAATCTAGCAAAACCCTCCTCTATTTCTTCCTCACCTTCGGACTGAGTCCCCTCAGATTGTGACTCTCTTTTTTGGTCTGTTTCTTGTCCATTTTGTTCCTCTCCATTTTGAATTTGCCTCACAGAAATCCAGTTGGGAGGAGTCTCCTCTCTGGAACATGCCCCTCGTGGCTCCTCTGAGCTACTGAGTGGGTCTGGCAAAGCAGAGACTGAGCTTTTGATCTTAGGTCTTGCCCCAGGAAGCTTGTCTGGGACTCTGGGGCTGCAGAAACGGAGTGAAATTTGATTCCACCCTCGGTTCCATTTGATTCCACCCTCAATTCCGGTAGGGAAAGAGAAAACCATTTTGAAGAAGTAGCCTCAGGCCGTTTCTCTTGCTCCCTGCTCCTAATTGTCCTCTGAAGTCCTTTTAATAGGTCCTCGGGGACCATTGGTCCTGATCTAGGTCATCAAAAAGACACATTGCTATCGCAGTCCAGACCTTCTGAACACTCTCTATTGTACTTCTAGACAGCTTGGCAGAAAGGCAGCCTTTATGTAGTTTCCTACCTCGTCTCTCCCAAGGATGTAAATCCAATAAATCTTACAGACAAAACCATGGGCACACCTCGCTAACCTTTTCAGGAACTGGGCTAGCTGGCTCCTTTTCACTTGCTTTCCTATCAGGTTGATAGTCGTTTCCAAAATTGTTATATACATCTCTTTATCTGAAGACATGGAACTGCCCATGATAATTCTTTAACATCTTTGGCTCTAAAACTGTCTGCTTCCTCTGTGACCCTTCAAAAAATTCATGGTCCAATAAATTTCCATAGCGCACTCTCTCAGTCAACCTGGAAATTCACTTCTGAGTGGTCCCTCGTTCTGGGCGCCACCTGCTGCCCCCTGATCAGCACAGGCAGCTGAACTTCAGGTCGCTCGTGTGAATCTCCAGGGACACCAAATAAAACACAGGCACACACTTTGCCTTTAAATCAAGCTTCAGGATGGCTCCTCCACTCTCAGCCAAAGCTCCCCAAATAGGAGAGCCAGGAAAGTCACAAGAGGCTGTCGAGAGAAAGCAGCACGTATGGAAGTGAGCTTTTATTGGGGAGACTCTCATTCTTAGAAAGTTCCATCCAAAAAAGGTCAGGAGGCGCAGGGTTACTAGGACAGGTGAGAGTAATTCAACCCCTGGGGCTGCAGGAAGGCACGCCTACGCCTGAAGACACATTCTGCTACTTTGAGGTTCAGGGAAGTATCCAGGTCACTAAGAAAGTGACCAATAGAGCCTCTTGTAATCACGGGAAGGAGAATGCCAGTCCTTCAGTGAGACCCCCCCCCAATCAAGATGCTTGCCATCTCAGCCTTTGTGCAGTATCTCTCTTCTTTGCTGCCCTAAAACTTTGGGTCAGGTTTCTGTGCAACTCTGCACGAAAACAGAGTCATTGTTTCTCAAGTCGCTCATCTGGAACTAAAATGCAAGGTTGATTTGACCTAAATTTACCTACCTTCTCTCCTCCCATGAAGGCTGAATACAGCAAAATAAAGTGAACCAACACAAGGTTCCCAACTGGCCTTGGGAGTGGCCCCAGAAGTCTCCAGTCATCAGTCCTTCCTGGCCACTCCCCGACCTGTTCCTGCCTCCCCGCCTGTGTGGCCCTTTAGCACACTAGGCTCCCTGTCCTGGCTTTGCTGGTGAGTAGCTCCCATCTTCTCTGGCTTGCTAGATGTCCAAATAAATGTTTCTCACACCCAAAGAGCTTGGCCTCAAAATCTTGCCTTATTTTTCAGTGCAAACTAAGTGAATTGGGTTCAGTGACAGTTCTGTTTTTCATTAGTGATGACATGACTTTCCTTCTTTAAGAACTTTGTAGCCTTCTTAATTATTATCTGGGCTCTGTGCAGGTTTTCTTTGTGCCTGTGTTGTCAAGGGTGTGAGCAGAGATTCTCATTGCAGCGTCACTGTTAACCCTGGCTCCACACACACCCATTTATTGTATCCAGGTCCCAGTATAGAGAACTAAGAGATGGCACCATGCAGACTGTCTTGTTTACGCAACTTGTCTGCACAGGTATCTCCCATGCCATTTATTTTAGCTAAAAGTAAACAAGCAGCAAAACTTTTTCCTTGGGGGCATGGAAAGGTCAGTACTTTGAGTTGCCTAAAACAAAAGTGGCCCATGAATTCAAGTATGATCATCATCATATTCATATTCTCTCTCTCTCTCTCTCTCTCTCTCTCTCTCTCTCTCTCTCTCCCTCCCTCCCACCCTCCCTCCTTTCCTCTGCTCCTCTCTCTGTCTTTACTTATCCCCAACCTGAATTATTTGCACTGTAGTGTTGAGAAAAACAACAAACATTATCCCAATTACCTCAAACTCTGACTTTTTAAGAGAAGGATATTGGGGGATCCAACATGGCGGCCGGCGAGGAAGCAGTGACTCCAACGTCTCCACTTTAACGGGATATGAAAGACTCATCTAAACAGCTGCAGCCTAGCTACGGAGGAACTTCTAGCATAACTTCCTTAAGAGGAGAGCTGCCGTGAACTGGTAGGTTTACTCGAAGTGACAGGTTGCCCCAGAGAAGTGGATCTTGGAAGGCCACGCGGGCACAGAGGTCTAGTCCCCCAACCATCAGCCGCTCCAGCAGGCGGCTCCCCCTGGAGGCCTAGCTCTCGCCCTGGGAGAAGCGGCCCCACCCGCCCGCTTCCTAACCAGGCGGCCACAGCTACTCAGCGATAAAGGTGCCCACGTGGCGGGTGCAGAAGTTAAGTCCTGCAGACGCCAGCCACCTTTGCAACCCCCGGGAACCCTGAGTGGCTTGGCCCGCCCCGCCCGAACCGGCAGTCCTCCGCCATACGGGCTCCCCCGGGAGGCCTAGCTCTCCCCCTGGGAGAAGCGGCCCCACCCGCCCGGTTTCTAACCAGGTGGCCTCAGCTACCTGGAGATAAAGGTGCCCCCGTGGCGGGTGCAGAAGTTAAGTCCTGCAGACGCCAGCCACCTTTGCAACCCGCGGGATCCCTGAGCGGCTTGGCCCGCCCCACCCGAACCGGCAGTCCTCCGCCATACGGGCTCCCCCGGGAGGCCTAGCTCTCGCCCTGGGAAAAGCGGCCCCACCCGCCCGGTTCCTAACCAGGCAGCCACAGCTACTCGGCAATAAAGGTGCCCACGTGGCGGGTGCAGAAGTTAAATCCTGCAGACGCCAGCCGCCTTTGCAACCCGCGGGAACCCTGAGCGGCTTAGCCCGCCCCGCCCGAACCGGCAGCGGGTGCAGAAGTTAAGTCCTGCAGACGCCAACCACCTTTGCAACCCGCGGGATCCCTGGGCGGCTTGGCCCGCCCCGCCCGAACCGGCAGTCCTCCGACATACAGGCTCCCCCGGGAGGCCTAGCCCTCGCCCTGGGAAAAGCGGCCCCACCCGCCCGGTTCCTAACCAGGCAGCCACAGCTACTAGGCAATAAAGGTGCCCACGTGGCGGGTGCAGAAGTTAAGTCCTGCAGACGCCAGCCGCCTTTGCAACCCGCGGGAACCCTGAGCGTCTTGGCCCGCCCTGCCTGAACCGGCGGCGGGTGCAGAAGTTAAGTCCTGCAGACGCCAACCGCCTTTGCAACCCGCGGGATCCCTGAGCGGCTTGGCCCGCCCCGCCTGAACCGGCAGTCCTCCACCATACGGGCTCCCCCGGGAGGCCTAGCTCTCGCCCAGGGAAAAGCGGCCCCACCCGCCCGGTTCCTAACCAGGCAGCCACAGCTACTCGACAATAAAGGTGCCCACGTGGCGGGTGCAGAAGTTAAGTCCTGCAGACGCCAGCCACCTTTGCAACCCTCGGGATACCGGAGCGGCTTGGCCCGCCCCGCCTGAACCGGCAGTCCTCCGCCATCCGGGCTCCCCCGGGAGGCCCAGCTCTCGCCCTGGGAGAAGCGGCCCCACCCGCCCGGGTCCCAACCACGCGACCGCAGCTACTCGGCGATAAAGGTGCCCCCGCAGCGGGTGCAGGAGTTAAGTCCTGCTGATACCAGCCGCGTTTGCAAGCCGCCAGCACCCAGTGCGGCTTGGCCCGCCCCGCCTGAACCGGCAGTCAGCCTCCACCATCCGGGCTCCCCCGGGAGGCCTAGCTCTCGCTCCGGGAGCAGCCCCCTGCAAGCTAGGCGAACCTTCGACCCATCGGGAGGTTAGGCCCAGCAACCTGCGGAGTGATAGAGGTGCCCCTCGTGCCTGCTGGGTAGGCGGACCTTTGACTGACCAGCAGAGCAGACCTAGGGCCTGCCAGCGTGGTAGACGGATCACACCAATTGGAGGAGAATCACAGCCACTACATGCCCTGCAAGGGTGATTATTCAACTATACAAGAGCAATATAAATAAATAGAGGGAAAATTTCAAAACACAACAGTTTCACCAAGCAGAAAGAAACGCCAGCAGTATGAAAAGACAAGGAAAGAAAGGACCACAGGCAATGCAGGTCAACTCAACTTTAGAAGAGGTAATAGGTGCAACAGATGGAATGTCAGATAGAGAGATCAGGATATACATGCTTCAGATGATCTGGAGTCTCAAGGAAGACATGAGACAGCAAAATCAGATAATGAAAGATCACATTGACAAACAAATCCAGGAAGTAAAAGATCAATTTCACAGGGAGATAGAGGAAATAAAAAACAAACGAATAGAAATACTAGAAATGCAGGAAAAAATAAACCAACTTAAAAACTCAATTGAGAATACTACCAGCAGAGTAGATCACTTAGAAGAGAGAACATCAGACAATGAAGACAAAGTATTTCAACTGGAAAAGAACATAGACAGCTCAGCAAGTCTGCTAAGAAACCATGAACAGAACATCCAAGAAATATGGGACAATATCAAAAGACCAAATTTAAGAGTCATTGGGATAC
Source organism: Urocitellus parryii (assembly GCF_045843805.1). NCBI lineage: Eukaryota > Metazoa > Chordata > Mammalia > Rodentia > Sciuridae > Urocitellus > Urocitellus parryii. The sequence continues at coordinate 8,486,008 of NC_135545.1, forward strand.
AGGAAGGCACAGAGCTCCAAACCAGAGGAATACACAGCCTATTCAATGAAATAATACGAGAAAACTTCCCAGACTTGAAGAATGAGACAGAATCCCAAATCCTAGAAGCCTACAGGACGCCGAATGTACAAAACCATAAGAGATCCACACCTAGACACATTATAGTGAAGATGTCCAACATACAGAATAAGGAAAGAATTTTAAAAGCTACAAGGGAAAGGAAGCAGATTACATTTAGGGGTAAACCAATCAGGATAACAGCTGATCTCTCAACACAGACTCTGAAAGCTAGAAGATCCTGGAATAACATATTTCAAACACTGAAAGAAAATGGGTTCCAATCAAGAATCGTGTATCCGGCAAAATTAAGCTTCAGGTTAGAAGATGAAATTAAAACCTTCCATGATAAACAAAAGTTAAAAGAATTCGCAGCTAGAAAACCATCTCTTCAAAAAATCCTTGGCAAAACATTGCAGGAAGAGGAAATGGAAAATAACATTGAAAACCAACAATGGGAGATAGGACAGTAAAGGGGGGAAAGTAGTCAAAGAGGATAACAAATCAGGTTTAGTAACATCAACAAACAAATATGGATAGAAGTACAAACCATATCTCAATAATAACCCTAAATGTCAATGGCTTAAACTCACCAATTAAGAGACACAGGCTAGTAGAATGGATCACAAAACAAGACCCAACAATATGCTGTCTACAGGAGACGCATCTGATAGAAAAAGATATCCATAGACTGAGGGTGAAAGGTTGGGAAAAATCATACCACTCATATGGACAGCGGAAACAAGCAGGCGTGTCCATACTCATATCTAATAAAATAGATTTCAAGCCAAAGCTAATCAAAAGGGATAAAGAAGGACACTTCATACTGCTCAAGGGAACCATAAACCAACAAGACATAACAATCATAAATATATATGCCCCAAATAATGGTGCAGCGGTGTTCATCAAGCAAACTCTTCTCAAGTTCAAGAGTCTGATAGACCACCATACAATCATCATGGGAGACTTCAACACACCTCTCTCACCACTGGACAGATCTTCCAAACAAAAGTTAAACAAGGAAACTATAGAACTCAACAACACAATTAATAACCTAGACTTAATTGACATATATAGACTTTACCACCCAACATCAAGTAGTTACACTTTTTTTTCAGCAGCACATGGAACCTTCTCAAAAATAGACCATATATTATGTCACAGGGCAACTCTTAGACAATATAAAGGGGTAGAGATAATACCATGCATCTTATCTGATCATAATGGAATGAAACTGAAAATCAATGATAAAAGAAGAAAGGAAAAATCAAGCATCACTTGGAGAATGAACAACAGGTTGCTGAGTGACATATGGGTTATTGAAGACATCAAGGAGGAAATTAAAAAATTCCTAGAGTTAAATGAAAACACGGACACAACATATCGGAATCTATGGGACACATTGAAAGCAGTCCTAAGAGGAAAATTCATTGCTTGGAGTTCATTCCTCAAAAAAAGAAAAAACCAACAAATAAATGATCTCATACTTCATCTCAAAATCCTAGAAAAAGAGGAGCAAAACAACAGCAAAAGAAGTAGAAGGCAAGAAATAATCAAAATCAGAGCTGAAATTAATGAAATTGAAACAAAAGAAACAATTGAAAAAATTGACAAAACTAAAAGCTGGTTCTTTGAAAAAATAAATAAAATTGACAGACCCTTAGCCATGCTAACGAAGAGAAGAAGAGAGAGAACCCAGATTACTAGCATACGGGATGAAAAAGGCAATATCACAACAGACACTTCAGAAATACAGAAGATAATCAGAGACTATTTTGAAGCCTTATACTCCAATAAAATAGAAGATAGTGAAGGCATAGATAAATTCCTTAAGTCTTACGATCTGCCCAGATTGAACCAGGAGGATATAGACAACCTAAACAGACCAATAACAATAGAAGAAATAGAAGAAACCATCAAAAGACTACCAACTAAGAAAAGCCCAGGACCGGATGGGTATACAGCAGAGTTTTACAAAACCTTTAAAGAGGAACTAACACCAATACTTTTCAAGCTATTTCAGGAAATAGAAAAAGAGGGAGAACTTCCAAATTCATTCTACGAGGCCAACATCACCCTGATTCCGAAACCAGACAAAGACACTTCAAAGAAAGAAAACTACAGACCAATATCTCTAATGAACCTTGACGCAAAAATTCTCAATAAAATTCTGGCGAACCGGATTCAAATACATATCAAAAAAATTATACACCATGATCAAGTAGGATTCATCCATGGGATGCAAGGCTGGTTCAATATACGGAAATCAATAAATGTTATCCACCACATCAATAGACTAAAAAATAAGAACCATATGATAGTCTCGATAGACGCAGAAAAAGCATTCGACAAAGTACAGCATCCCTTTATGTTCAAAACTCTAGAAAAATTAGGGATAACAGGATCATACCTCAACATTGTAAAAGCAATATATGATAAGCCACAGGCCAGCATCATTCTGAATGGAGAAAAATTGAAGGCATTCCCTCTAAGATCTGGTACAAGACAGGGATGCCCTCTCTCACCACTTCTGTTCAACATAGTCCTCGAAACACTGGCAAGAGCAATTAGACAGACGAAGGAAATTAAAGGGATAAAAATTGGAAAAGAAGAACTTAAATTATCACTATTTGCAGATGATATGATTCTATACCTAGCAGACCCAAAAGGGTCTACAGAGAAGCTATTAGAGCTAATAAATGAATTCAGCAAAGTGGCAGGATATAAGATCAACACGCATAAATCAAAGGCATTCCTGTATATCAGCGACAAATCCTCTGAAACGGAAATGAGGACAACTACTCCATTCACAATATCCCCCCAAAAAATAAAATACTTGGGAATCAACCTAACAAAAGAGGTGAAAGATTTATACAATGAAAATTACAAAACCCTAAAGAAAGACATAGAAGAAGACCTTAGAAGATGGAAAAATATACCCTGCTCATGGATAGGCAGATCCAACATCATCAAAATGGCGATATTACCAAAAGTTCTCTATAAGTTCAATGCAATGCCAATCAAAATCCGAGCTGCATTTCTTGTAGAAATAGATAAAAGAATCATGAAATTCATATGGAATAATAAAAGACCCAGAATAGCAAAAACAATACTAAGCAGGAAGTGTGAATCAGGCGGTATAGCGATACCAGACTTCAAACTATACTACAGAGCAATAGTAAGGAAAACAGCATGGTACTGGTACCAAAACAGGCGGGTGGACCAATGGTACAGAATAGAGGACACAGTAACCAATCCACAAAACTACAACTATCTTATATTTGATAAAGGGGCTAAAAGCATGCAATGGAGGAAGGATAGCATCTTCAACAAATGGTGCTGGGAAAACTGGAAATACATTTGCATCAAAATGAATCTGAATCCCTATCTCTCGCCTTGCACAAAAGTTAACTCAAAATGGATCAAGGAGCTTGATATTAAATCAGAGACACGGCATCTGATAGAAGAAAAAGTTGGTTATGATCTACATACTGTGGGAGCAGGCTCCAAATTCCTCAATAGGACACCCATAGCGCAAGAGTTAACAACTAGAATCAACAAATGGGACTTACTCAAACTAAAAAGTTTTTTCTCAGCAAAAGAAACAATAAGAGAGATAAACAGGGAGCCTACATCCTAGGAACAAATCTTTACTCCACACACTTCAGATAGAGCCCTAATAACCAGAATATATAAAGAACTCAAAAAATTAGACAATAAGACAACAAGTAACCCAATCAATAAATGGGCAAAGGACCTGAACAGACACTTCTCAGAAGAGGACATACAATCAATCAATAAGTACATGAAAAAATGCTCACCATCGCTAGCAGTCAGAGAAATGCAAATCAAAACTACCCTAAGATACCATCTCACTCCAGTAAGATTGGCAGCCATTAGGAAGTCAAACAACAATAAGCGCTGGAGAGGATGTGGGGAAAAGGGCACTCTTGTTCATTGCTGGTGGGACTGCAAATTGGTGCAGCCAATTTGGAAAGCAGTATGGAGATTTCTTGGAAAGCTGGGAATGGAACCACCATTTGACCCAGCTATTCCCCTTCTCGGTCTATTCCCTAAAGACCTAATAAGAGCATGCTACAGGGACACTGCTACATCGATGTTCATAGCAGCACAATTCACGATAGCAAGATTGTGGAATCAGCCTAGATGCCCTTCAATAGATGAATGGATTAAAAAAATGTGGCATTTATACACAATGGAGTATTACTCTGCATTTAAAAATGACAAAATCATAGAATTTGGAGGGAAATGGATGGCATTAGAGCAGATTATGCTAAGTGAAGCTAGTCAATCTTTAAAAAACAAATACCAAATGACTCCTCTGATATAAGGGGAGGAAACAAGGACAGGGTAGGGACGAAGAGCTTGAGACGAAGATTTTCATTAACAGGGTTGAGAGGTGGGAGGGAAAGGAAACGAGAAGGGGAATCGCATGGAAATGGAAGGCGATCCTCAGGGTTATACAAAATGACATATAAGAGGAAAGGAGGGGTAAGACAAGATAATTCAAATGGAAGAAGTGATTTACAGTAGAAGGGGTAGAGAGAGAAAAGGGGAGGGGAGGGGAGGGGAGGGGGGATAGTAGAGAATAATATAGACAGCAGAATACATCAGACACTAGAAAGGCAATATGTCAATCAATGGAAGGGTAACTGATGTGATACAGCAATCTGTATACGGGATAAAATTGGGAGTTCATAACTCATTTGAATCAAACTGTGAAATATGATGTATGAGGAACTATGTAATGTTTTGAACGACCAACAATAAAAAAAAAAGAGAAGGATATTATTCAGAAACCTTAGAAGTAAAATTAGAAACAGGTGAGAACAATTAAAAAATCATCATAAATGAAGATGAAATTCAAATGAGTGACACCAAAATCACAATCATCAAATTCAAGAAGGAATATAAACATAATGGTGGAAGAAAAGAAAAACAAGATTGAAAAGATGAAGAACATTTCAGAAAATGGTTAGTTTCAGAAGACAGGCAAAGAAGATCAGACTTGGAAAAACTGCAGTTTCTAGGGAAGGATCAGATGTTTTTAATTAAGAGAACATTCATAAAATAGAAAAATCTTAAACTGACATATCTATAGGGGAAGCAACTAAGTGGATAGTCAATGCTACAAGGAAAACTATGTAGCTTAAAGCATCCTGACAACTTCAAGTGTTTACAAAGCACAAAGTTATTTAAAAGAACCTTACTTTGAACTTCTAACTAATTTGAGATGTATGGTGCATTACTGTTAACCATAGGGATACAGGAACCATGGAACAACAGCATACATTCCCCCAACTATTATGCCAGATTCGTGGGACCCCAATAGACCTCCAGGAGCCAAATCCGATGCAATCACACAAGAGTCTTTTCTGCAAGCTCGAGCATGGTCTCACAACCATTCCCGATGCAGCGGTCCCAGGGAGTGAGCCCCCATCCTTTGTTCAGTGAGATTTTATAGTTTTGGGGGGATACTCTATGTGTCACAACATCACACAGCAAATCATTCCATACCGTGGGAAAATCAAACAACAACTCTTAACATTGATTAGCACATTCACTGTGGGAACAAGTTGGTAGGGGTGATTGGTTAGTACAAGAGGGGGATTCCTTTGAACTGACTGGTTTAGGCCATGAGGGGTGTACATGCTAAACTACATGGTTTCCCAACATATTATCAACCATCATAAACTACTGGGGGGTCATCTGGCATCCCAGGTATTTTCCCTGTCTCATGCTGATTGGAAGTTGCTAGGGGGGGTGCCATGGGTCCTCATCTAGCCTAACTGAGTCAGGGACACCTGGCACAGCATATCTCTCCTGTTATTTACAGACAAACAACTCAGCAGGGTGGGTATGTGCCTAGGAGTGCTCTGTGGGTCTTTCCAAGGACAAGGGTCACGCCCCCTTCCTTGGACAGGCTTTGCTCTGAGGTAGAGGCTGGTTTCTCAAAAATGGAGTCACATTAATTTCTCACAACCTGCCTGTAAAACTAGACCCATTGACCCAATTCCCTCCTTCTGTCCTCCCAACCATCTCTGGTCTCTGGTCAGCACTATTCTGCTGTTCTGATGTCATCTTTTCTATATTCCATTATAAGTGTAGTATTGCTTTCCTGTGGCTAGCTTATTTCACTTATAATGTCCTGCAGGTCCATCATGTGGTCACAAATAATAGGACTGTATTTTTTTTAACTGAACAGATTCTGTTGCTTATATGTACCACACCGAATTTTTCCATTCATCAGTTCACTGATATTTAGCTACCAGAGAATGTTATCAGGTGAGTGGAATATGTCACAACACCAACATTCAGTGGCAGAAAGAGTGAGGGAAATGCTATAAAACTACTCATATAAGTATGTGCACCAACAATTTTATATGCAACCAAACTGTCCATTAAGTATAGTGTCCAGAAAAAATGATGCAAATGAAGAGCTCAGTGACTGTTCTCACCTGCTAATCTGGAGGAACCAGTAGGCATCAGCACTCTTCACTCCACATATAAAATACAGTTCTACCTGGACGGACACCAAGGCCCATGAACTTGGAGGGTAGTAAGTTAATGAACTTAGTAAATTCTGTCCACAAAGGTAAAATGGCCTGGTGACTTAGCTCCTGCCACAATCAGATGACATGATATCTGGGTCCCCAGATAATATTGTATTAAATTAAAATTAAGTTTGCTTAATTTTATAGGGCATGGTTTCTCCATCAGTAAATTATGTTCATACCTTTGCATGCCATATGGAGTTTGGGGGTTTTTGTTTTATAGTAGAAAAATCATTTTAAAATGGACGTTTTATTGTTATTAGTGGTAGTACTAGGAGCAAGTGTAGCGAGAATGCTTAAATAAAACATTTCCTAAGCACTTACCATGGGCTCAATTTAACTGGATTTATCCAATTATCCAATTATCTCAACTGAATTTACTAATTGGATTTATTAATGAATTTAAATGCTTGACACATTATATCATGTATAGTACAACAAACTTATGAGTAAGATGCTATCGGTACCTGCATTTACACAAAAGGAAAGTGGGACAGAAAGCAGTGTACACCACACAGTGAATGTAAAAGCCAGCAGTTGAATCCAGAAACATTAACAAAAGAGATAGCATTTGTAAAATTACTAATTACGTATGATGATGATTTTACTCAGTGGCAAAAATGACAATCAAATTCTGTTTTATTGAAATAGAAACATAGAGTTCTCTATCAAACTAAACATCCTCTAAACATAACATGGGTATTTTACTTATGCTTTTCCATCAACAATTAGTAAATCTTCCCCCATCAGTGACTATAAAGGCATTGGGAACAGTTATCCAGGCAGCCCACACACAAGGCTTTTTACCCTGTTCCAAGTACCAGAGATGGTTAACTGGACATCTCAGGCATCATTGCCAGCAAGACCTAAATTTAGCTCACAGGTTTTCAGAACCAGAGTACTAATTGGAAGTACTCACTGGTGAAAACACACAGTCAAGAAGGTCAGCAATAGATAAGAGTTGGAAATAATTTTCGCCTACTTTCTGGCAGACATGAGCATGAGAAATTCCTTATGAGGATCACAGAGCAGGTCACGGGCACTAGGCTCATGGGAAGCAACAGTCATTCTTCTTCACAGCTTCACAGCTGCCCTGTTTGGGCCTGAATGCTCTCTCCACATAGAGTCCTCACACCAAATCTCTGAGGAAGTCCTGGCCTGTGAATTCAGCCAATGGCGGTTGGTCATGTGCCCATTTTCAGGCAGTGTCTTATCTGGCTGGAGGTAGAACATTAAAGCTGCACATCTATGAAACACAGAATTCAACAACCCTGTCACAGATACAGAGCGAGGCATTTAGCTAAGGTGCCCACTAATATGGGGAACCCCAGGATTTGAGGTCAGTCTACCTGATGATGATACGCACATATTCTCCTCTAGGTTGAGAGCTACATTGCAAGATGTTCTAAATGCAAACAGCAGAAATATCTTCACTTTTGTAGAAGTTAAAAACTGACCCACTGCACACTCCCATTTCTACCAGAATAAATGGAATTTTTCATTGAACTTGACCTGTGATTGGTGGTTCCATATGGAAGATTGGGAACCCAAGTGCAGTTCTGCCATTAGGTGGGGTGATGACCTTCAGTAAGATTCTGTCTCCTTTTTACATTAACGTGTTGTTGGTGCATGATGATCACACAGAAGAGCTGGGTTCATGGTGTTATATTCACACATGCACACAGCATAATTAGGTGTATTTTACTGCTGGACACCCCCCCTCACATTCCCCTTCCCTTCTTTCATCCTTTCCCTGAAAATGGGGTTTATGTCATTGATCAGCTGGTTTTCCTTGTAGCTGACAAAAGCCCATGAGAACTGACAAAATGTAGGTGCATCCTGAAGCATTCCTGGAATCAGTAGGTCAATATATATGGGCCCCCTGGATGGGCGTGTTGCTTGACTATGAGAAACTGTTGGTCCCTGAGTCCCCTGGGCACTGAGAGTGCTCAACCAAGGATGAAACAGACCTTCGATGGATATTTGATGTGGTAGATATGAAGATTCTCTCATCTCAGTCCCTAAATCCTGACACCATGCAACCCACTCCCACATGTTAATCAGGAGGAAAAGGAGGAGTGGACCCTGGAGTCAGTGACAGTCCACCCCCATATCTGCGACACCAAAGCAGATTCTTGTCCCTTAGAGTCAAAGAGCATTTAGTCCATGGTTTCTCAAAGTCCCTAACAAGCTATTATTTTTACACTGTATCTATTGGTAACAATTTAAAAGTTGTATTTTGAAAATGGTTCAAAGTGCAAATAGAGCTGGGGATATAGCGCAGTTGGTAGAGTGCTCGCCTTGAATGCACAAAACCCTGGGTTCAAACCCCAGCACCACAAAAAGATAGATAGATAGATAGATAGATAGATAGATAGATAGATAAAGAAAGAATCTATTTAAAAATGCAAATAAACAGAAAATAACGGCTTTCTTCAGTCCCATGAATTGATCAGTGGCATTACTTTGCAGCACTTGCTATGGGGTCCTGCCCATGAACTCATGCTCAGATCCTGATCCTCTTGTTCTCTGAGTGATTCCAAAATTGCTGAATACAAAGAAACTTTGGGTCACCAGTCACAATCTTCTTTTATAACCAGTTAATTTGTCAACAAAAAGAGTTAATGATTCTTTGAATCATCAATGATTCTTTTGACTTCCTTTACAGTAAGTGTGTTCAGTAACCTACTGGGATAAATGAAGCAGGCAGCTTGGGCAAGAGGCCACTCTGCTCCCTGTCACTCTGCCTCTGCACCTGCTTCTGTCTCCTTTTTATTTTCTTACAGGTATAAACATGGCTGTGCATGTATTGCTATTTATTATGCTGATTTGAATTCTTTTGAATAAGTACCAAGGGGTGTGAGAGTTGGGTCACATGGTGGCTCTGCTCCTAGTCTTTGAAGAACTTTCATTTGACATTTATTAATTGGAGTATTTGGTTATTTGGAAATAAGATTTTTTTAGTTCTTTTTACATTCTGTCAGAAGAGTTTCTGGCAAAGTTTTCTTCCCATTCCTTGCATCTTTCTTCACAGACTTGCTTCCATTGCTCTGCAGAACTGGTTTAATTTGGTGTCTTTCTATTTGTTGATTCATTATTTTATTTCCTAAATTTTAGGAGTCTTATTGAGGAAGTCAGTGCCGGGAACTATAAGTCAGAGAATTGACCCTATGTCTTCTATAACAGTTATAACGTTTCTGGTCTGATTCTAGGTCTTTGACCCATTTTGTGTTGACTTTTATATTAAGGAGAAATACAGGGATCTACTTCATCGATTTCTTGTAAAATCTCCCTGGGTGACATGTTTGGACCACCCTAGCAGAGGGACTAGTCAGGAAGGACAGATTGTAGCAGTACAGTCAGAGCCTCCTGTGCCACCAGGGATAACTGCAGACCGTACACAGCAGGCACTCGAGGGCACTGGGGATAACAGTGACCAGGGCAGCACTGACTCAGGGGTCACCAGCATTTCCATTTAGAGAACATGAACTTGGTTACCACTGGGAACAAGCATAGTGCAGCACAGAGCTGGACTGGTGTCACCCAGGGATCACTGTAGTCCCGTGGATGCTGGACTCTGCTGTCCCTCAGACATAACACTGGTCCACGACAGGACATGGACAGAAGTTCTGTACTGAGCATGGACTCTGGTGACACTGTGGGATCCAGCAGAGAGCATGAACTTGGGTCACATCTGGTGACAAATGTAGGCAGAGGGTGCTTCAGAGAAACTATATGTAAGTATCATCACACTCTTGACACATGGACGCTTTCCAATAAAGTAACCATTTTACCAAAACTGCTAAATGCACACTTCTCAGAAGAAGAAAGGCAAATGGCCAACAAATACATGAAAAAAACTGTTCAACATCCCTAGCAATCAGGGAAATGCAAATCAAAACGACATTGAGATTTCATCTCACTCCATCAGAATTACAATCATCAAGAACACAAATAATGAATGCTGTGGAGGATGGGGGGAAAGGGTACACTCAAACATCGTGGGTGGAACTGCAAATTAGCACAGCCACTCTGGAAAGTCCTATGGAGATTCCCCAAAAGACTAATGGAACCCCAAGGTGACCCAGCAATCCCACGCCTTGCCCTATCTCTAAAGTCAGAATACTAGAGTGACGCTGCTGCATCAGTGTGGATAACAGCATCACTCACAGGAGCCATGTTTTGGAAGTAGCCCAGGAACACATCAACAGGCGAATGGATTAAGAAAATATGGCATTATATACACAGAGGAGAATTACTAAGTCATGACAAAGAATGAAACTGTGGACTTTGCTGATAAATGGATGAAACAGGAGATTGCCCTGCTAAGTGAAATAAGCCAGACTCAGAAAGTGAAAGGTTAAATGTCTTGCCCATATGCAGAAGATAGAGCAAAGTAAGGGGGAACTCTGGGGTGGGGGCTTTGATATCATAAAGATAGAGGGAAGGTGAGTGGAGAAGAAGAAATAGACTGAGGGGAAGGGAGAGGGGGAAGGGCAAGCAAGTGCAGAATGAAATGGATAATATTATGCCATGAGCATGTATAAATACCCCACAGTGAGTTCACCTTCATGCATATTGATAACGCATGAATACATAAATAAATACTCGTAGGTAGAGGAGGAAAAGTGGGGACGGAGGGCAGAGTCACTGGGCACAGAATGGGAGGGAGTTAAACTCCATGTCTGAATGGTTATGTTAGAATGAACCCCACTGCAATGTTGAACCCCAGTGCACTAATAAGAGCATAGGAAAGTCAAGCATTTGACACTGTTGGGGGGTGGGTTCAGGACCCTCATTCGTTTCATAGGCTTGGTGGGATGCTGTAACGGGTCACAGGTATTAAGTGTTCAGATGCTACAGAGACGTGTCAGCCCTCCATTACTGTTGGACATTCACAGTGTCACAGGGTCACTGTGAATGTGACACATTTCTCTAAAATTATCTGACAATAGTAAGAATAAAACAAGATTCATGAAACGGTTTCCCCTTTTTAAAAAGGTCGCTCTTGTGGCTGGGCTTTTGACGCCATGGAGGAGCACTTGTCTAATATGTGTAAGGCCTGGGTCCAATCCTGAGCACCACACAAAATAAATACACAAGTAAAAGAAAAGGTTTAAATATAAATCATTAAATTTTAAAAAGGTAGCTCCTTTTCTTCATGTGCATATTATTCTGTCAGAGAACAGGTCCCCCTCTGCAATGTTGCCTAATTGGATCCACTTTTCCTTCAGCCAGAATACTACTCATGCCCAATTGTTGGATATTCTCCCCAAGACACAGCAGTCTGTGGCCACCTGAGATTTAGGGTCAGTATCAACAGCTCCTGGTGTCATACACAGGCGCTCAGTCTATTGATTACCCAAGAATTAAGGGGAAAAGTGGCAATGTTTTTGCTCCTGGTTATCATACATTCTACATGAAACACTGTTGCCTTCAATGTGGGGCTTACATTCATTAGACGGTTTTCATTTTAGCTGACAGAAGACCATGGGGACTGACAAAGATGTAGGTGCATCCTGAAGCATTCCTGGAATCAGTAGGTGGCTATTTATGGGCCCCCTGGATGGGCGTGTTGCTTGAACATGTGGAGCTGTTGGTCCCCGAGTCCCCTGGGCACTGAGAGTGCTTGACCAAGGATGAGGCAGAGCTTCGATAGATCCTTGATGTGGTAGATATGAAGATTCTCTCATCTCAGCCCCTAAACACTGACAGCCTGCAGCCCACTCCCACAGGTTAATCAGAAGGAAAGGGAGGACTGGACCCTGGAGTCAGTGACAGTCCACCCTCCTATCTGCTGACTCTGAAGCATGTTCCTGCCCTTCAGCCTGAGAGTCTTCAGTCCACTGTCCCTCTGTCTGCTTCCAGGCTGTTATTTATACACTCTATCAGTCGGGTGCATGTGAAAAATCTGCTCTGAAAACTCTTCAAATGCAAATAAATGAGAAAGAGTGGCTTTCTCAGGTCTCAGGGATTCATCAGTGGGGTTATTTTGCAGCACTTGCCAAGGCGTCCTGTCGTGCGATCATGTGGAGGTCATGAGGCTCATGTTCTCTGAATGAGTCCAAAACTGATCAACACAGTGAAACTTTGGACTACCAGTCACTATTTGTTTTTATACCAGTTAATTTGACAAAAAAAGTTAATGATTCTTTTGAATCATTACTGATTTTTTTTTGTTTTGTTTTTTTAACTTTTTAAAGTATGACTGGATTTAAAGTCCAATCTCAGTATCTCCCACAAGGTCCAATGCTGTGAACCTCAGCACAGCACAGAGGAATCATCATCATGACAGATGGCTACCTGTGGTTTGAAGGGTTACCTTTCCCCCATGTTGGTTGGAGCTGTGAAGGTCTAAAAGAAGCATGTACTAAATTTGTGATAAAGGAGGAAGATACAGTAATGGTGTCATACCCTAAGTCAGGTAAGGAAACTAGAAAGGAACTGTCCAGGAGAAAGGCAAGGGCTGTGTTCCTCACCTGCTCAGCAGATGGAGTTCATGACCTCTACAGCCAGTGAGCCCTGCTTGGGGGACGAAGGGGCAGTGCCCCAGGCCACCACCATTCAGACTAGGACACAGTGACATAAGTGCTCAGCAGGGATCAGCTAAGCTACTGCAGGAAGATACAGAAGTGAATCCTAATGACATCCAGGCATCTGTGTGGTGGCCTGGGAGAGGGGGTGGCAGAGAATGACCAGCGAGCACTTAAGGGTGAAATACCAGCTCCATAGAAATGAAAGAGGGAGTGGGAGGCCACAGGGTGAAGAGGGGGATTTTAGAGCAGGAGGGTCAGCATGGACAATGGCTGGGAATCAGACAGGAGCCTGAGAAATTCAAGGGACTGAAAGGACATGCATCATAAATCTATGTGGTGGGCCTGGGGGCAGGAGCATTGCAAACAGGGCGAGGATTGAGGCCAGTGTCCTTGGAAGGGGCACTGTGCTGGGAAGTCCCGGGAAAGGGGAACATATAAAACTGATCTCAGCAAACAGCCAAGAAAAGGTGGAGCAACCTAAAATCCTTTCATAGATGATTGTATAAACAAAATGTTGCATGTTGATACAATGGAATACAATTCAGCCATCACAAGGAATGTCTGACATCCTCTATAACACAGATCAATCTAAAGGGTCTTATGCTAAATGCAGTATGTTGGGCACAACATGACAAATTCTATAGGATTCCATTGGTGCAAAATACCTAGTGTATTCAAGTTTATAGAAACAAAAAGACAATGGTGGGTTCCAGGGGTTTTTAAATAGGGAAATGTTGTTAATGACCACAGATGAATGGTTTCTGGACATTAACTGAGCAAAATGAGGAATGTGCTTACCATTGCTTAGCACTATTTTGCTGCACTTAAAATGGGTAAGATGGTAAAGTTTATGTTTTGCATTTCATCCTATCATATCATTTTATCATATTTTTTTGTTCACAAGCCAGGTTGATATGAGTGACTATCACTTTTCTTTCCTTATCTAGGATCCCACTGGGTGATTGAAATTCTCTGTCTGATTCACTCCAAAGGGGATACCAAGTGGATTCAATCTGTGCCCATCTGGGAACGCGCACCCTGGTTAGAGACAGATGTGGGCTATAAAATGTTAAATGAGAGAGAGGGTCCACGGCTCCTGGCCTCTCACCTCCCCTTCCATCTCTTCCCCAAGTCTTTATTCACTTCCAAGGCCAAGGTCAGTGCCTAATGTTTGATCAATGCCTCTTTTCCCTTCTATGTGCCTAGATAACCCCTGCAGATCTTGCTGGGAGTCTGCTAATTGGTAAATTGGGTGAGAAATAACATTCTCAGATATGAGGTGTGGTTGACATGGCCACAACAAGACCACACTGAGGGCCAGGATGTGGACCATTACACAGATTACATTGTCAGATTCAGGAAAGTCACAGGCTAATGCCAGAATCTTAGAAAAACACTCTCCTGTGCAAGCAGAATTTATAATCTACACTGGATTATCCCAGCCTTGCAGCTCTTTAAGACGTCAGCCTGTATTAAATTAATAAAAGCCTCCTGCCAGGTAGGTGGAAGCAGAGAGGTCAGTGTTGTCCACATGGGGAGCAGAACACGCACACATTGATAAAGCATGAATCCAGGGGTGGCTCTGGACTGGTGGCCAGCTATGTCTCCATGGCAGCCCAGGGCACGCCACTGTGTTTTGTGATTAGCAGCCACTGCAGCCTCCCTCTGGCTGACAGAGGATCAGCACAGACCAGGGATCTGACATGCCACAGACTCTCTTTAGAAACACACCTTTTAAAAGTGTTTGTTGACTTCTGAAGTTTTTCATGGTTTTGTTTAAACAACACCAAGAAATCTAGAAAAATAATCTCCTGTCTTGGAAATGTCAAAAAGTGTCTAACAGTGAGGCTGCCTCAATAGACCCACTTCCATGTCTCCTGTTGGTTTCTTTAACCCCTTCCTGATTAAACTGAGATCTAAGGAGACACAAGACCTCCAATAACAACACCAGGGAAGTTGGTGCAAATAAAAAGTCAATTTCTGATGTTCAAGTACAAAATGGTGAGTGTGTGCGTTTGTGTGTGTGTTCACTAATCTTGAACACCAGCCTCTTCCTATGCACATACGTACACAGTTGGGAAACTATCACCCAGACCTGATTAGACTTTTCTAGTATCCAGAAAGTCTTCCCATGCTCTTCCTACCAGTCAGTGCCCCACACCTGAGGAAACCACTCCCTGCACTTCAGCTACAGATGACTTTTGCTTATTCTTGAATTTTGTATAAAGGCATTCATGCAATTTAGATGTCACATCTGTGACATTCCTGGATGGTCTTGAGTGTGAGAATGACTGTGTGTTGCTATGAATCGGAATATACCAGAATTGATTAACCCATTCTGCTGTTAGTGATCATCCTGGGATAGCACACACACCCCTCCCCACTTACCATTTAAACCTATCCAGCTGCTTCCCATGTGGAGTCGACTAATATCCCAGAAAGAAGAGACAAGGTCTTCCTCTTCTATTCCTGCACATGAATATGTAATAGGGACGTTAAGGTATTTCATTAATGAATGTTATAATTAATTCATTAAAGGAACCCATTGATGTTTATTAGTAGAGCTTAAGTAATAACTGCCTGGATACAGATCGAGGCGGGAAATGACCAATTGAGGCTGATTTTTCATTCCTCATTTTTCCTTAATTCAAGGTGATATATGTTATGAGAAATCCCAAAGATGTTCTTGTGTCAGGTTATTATCATCGGACTGTGACAAAACTGAGTAAGAACCCAGAGTCACTGGAACAATATTTTCAATGGTTCTTGGAAGGAAACGGTGAGTGTTCTGTGACAGATTTGCTTCCTCTAGTCTCCTGGCCTTTCTCCGACTTTTGTGAAATCCCTTTTGAATTCTCTTTCTGTATCCTTTCCACATGTTAGGAAAACAGACAACCCTTGACTTTGTGAGTCTGGCTTGTTTCAGTTATCATGCTGTTCTCCAATCCACCCATTTTCCTGCAGATGACATAATTTCGTTCTTCTTGACGACTGAGTAAGACCTATCATGTGATGTGACATAGTTATATGTCTGTCCTTCAGTCAGGGGACACCCAGGGTGGTTCCATACCGTAGCTGCTGGGAGTTGAACTGCTACCAACATGGGTGTGCCTGTCACTGTAGTGCGCTGACTTTCATTCCTTTGGGTAAATACTATGGAGCTCTGTGACCAGATCACAATGGTGGCTCCATTCCTAGTCTTTTGAGGAAACTCCACACGGATTTCCATGTGGTTGTGCTAATTTCCAATCCCAACAGTGTGTAAGTGCTCCCTTTCACTCCCATGCCTGCCAGAATTCATTATTACTTTGTTATAGTGTTCTTGGTGATTGCCATTCTAACTGGAGTGAAGTTGTTAAAAATGTTGGAATTTTTTTTTTCATAAAATTTTTGGCCATTTTCTTTCTCCTTTTGAAAATGATCGTTCATTTGCCCACCTACTCATTGGATTATTTGGTTTTGGTGTTAAGACTTTTGAGTTCTTTATATATTCTGAATGTTAATCCTCTTTCAGAAAAGTAGCTGGCACAGATATTCCCCCATCCCAAAGTCCTCTCTCCTCTGTCTTGATTCCTTTGCTGTTCAGAAGCTTCTTAACTTGATGCCATTCAGCAATTCTTGGTTTTCCTTCCTGAGCATAGAAGTCTCTGGAGTAGCCGAGCCTGCACCTATATGTTGGAATGCACGTGCTGTTTTCTGCTAGTCCTTGTAGTGTTTATGGTCCAATCCTGTGTTTTTTCATCCGCTTTGAGTTGAGTTCTGCAGGATTTCACTTCATTCTTCTGCATGTAGCTATTTAGATCCAAGCAGCAATTATTAGACTGGCTATGTTTTCTCAGTATTGGCTTCTGGTGTCTTTGTTAAGAGTCAGATGATCCCATCTGTGTGGATTGTCTCTGTATCTTCCATTCTCACCCATATGGTCTATGTGTCTGTCTTTACAGTTACAATTTTTTGTTACTATTTCTCCTTAGTATGATTTGAGACTGAGAAGAATTTAAAACGTGATTAACTTCAGCACTATTCGTGTGTGTGTGTGTGTGTTGGGGATTAGACCCAGGGCCTTGCCTACGCCAGTCAAGTGCCCTACCACTGAGCCACACACCAGCACTTCACCATAGGTCATACTGCTGAGAAAGGCTTTGGATTTTTGTTTGTCATTTAATTTGGGGATTGTTTCTTCTATTTCTGTGAAGAATGTCTTTGGTATTTGATGCGGATTTCATTGAATCTGTAGAATTCTTTGGGTAATATGGCATTTTTGATTCTGGTCATTTAAGAATATGGAAGGGCTTTTCACCTTCTAGTGTCTTCTTCAGACTCTAGTTTCTCAGGTTTCTGCAGGAGGTCTTCCTCCTCTTTGGGAAGATTTTGCTTAGGACTTTTGTGTTGTTGTCTGTTTCTTTTGGTACTAGCCAGGGATTGAAGTCAGGGTCGATCGACCATTGAGACATACTCCCCCCTTTTCTGATATTTTATATAGAGACGGGGTCTTGCTGAGTTCCTTAGAACCTCACTAAGTTGCTCAGGCTGATTTTGAACTTGCCAACCTCCTGCCTCAGGCTCCCAAACTCCTGGGTTTATAGGTGTGCACCACTGCACCTGGCTACCTAGATATTTTTTGAGACCATTTTAAATGAAAAGCATTCCTGATTTCTTCCTTAGCAGATTCATTATTAAGAAGAATAGTTCTGGATTTCGATGTGGTGATTTTGTATCCTTCTACTCTGCGGAGTTGGTCATCAATTCTACAAGTGTTTGGGGAGAGCTTTTTGGGCATTCAAAGCATGGTACCCCATCATCTGCAAACACTGATAATTTGGCTTCATTCTTTCCTACTTGTATTTTCTTGTCCTTTTCTTTTTTCCTTCTCTTGCCTGCTTTCTCTGACTAGAGTTTTAAGAAGTTTATTGAATGGGAGAGGTGACAGTGGACATCCTTGCCTTGTTCTGGATTCAGGAGCAAAAGCTTCCAGTTTTCCCAGGTTAGCATGATGTTGGCTTTGGGCTTGTCACAGATAGCCTTTAGGATGCTCAGCCAAAATCTTTTGATGTGGTAAAATACATTTCTGAGTTTACATACGGTGTACCCACCTTACATCCCCACAATGAAATCAGCACGTTGTGATGTATGATCTTACAGTGTTAATACAACATGTCTTGAGTTTAATCTTAATGTTGAATAGGATTTTCTAATATTTCAATAAGGTTTTCAGTATCTGTGTTCATGAGGAATATTGGTTTGTTGATTTCTTACTTTATATGTCTTTGTCTGATTTGGGTATCAGTATGATAGTGGCTTCATAGAACGAATTCAGGAATCTTTCCCTCTCTAGGTCATTACCTAATTTGAGCAGCATTTGTCAATTATACATGAATCAAGGTGTCAGGGTGTGAAGAGTGACATGGACAGTCCAGCTTCTGTTTTGGCAGTGTATAACCTGCACCCATGTGCCTACCCGGCAGTGTCCTATGGATCATGGTTCGAGCACATTCGTGGCTGGATGTCCATGAGAGACAGGGAGAATGTCCTGCTGCTGAGTTATGAAGAGCTGCAGAAGGTGAGCCCCCTTCTCAAGGGTCAGCACCTCGTAGCCCTGATTGCTACCCCTGACATCCCTGGTCCTCAGGGTCTCCACTCCACCTTTCCTGTTACAGTGTCGCCTCCCAGAGGTCAAGAAGAGTAGTGAACTTTGATCTCCATGGCTCTGCTTTTGCCTGACCCTCCCCAAGCTATTTTAAAGCCCGATGGTTATTCAATGTCAGTTAAGGATTAGTCTTTGGGGGATTTTTCTCCTTGCTCGTGTTGCAAGGACATTCTCTAGACGTCCAACACCTGCCTTTGGGGTGTCCTGAGCTCAGCCTCCCTGGGAAGACCCTGTTGATCTTCACGTCACCACATACTTCACTCCCTCTGCTGGCCCCTTGCTCTTTCTTCCTCCATCTGGCACCCATTTCAGTCTTTTCCCATTTTGAGATGTCATCCTCTCCTCTTCCTCCCCCACACCCCTCCTAACAAATCTGTTCCCATTTCCCGTCTCTGCTGTCCTTCCCATTCAGAGCATCACTCTTGATTGTTCACATTGTAGGACCCAAGAAGCGCCATAGAGAGGATCTGTCAGTTCCTGGGAAAGAAGTTAGATCCAGAAGAACTGGACTCCGTCCTCAAGAACAGCTCCTTCCAAGTCATGAATCAAAACAAGATGTCCAACTTTGAAATACTGTCTGAAACTTTCACTACTAAGAATTTCAAAATTACTAGAAAAGGTAAAATGCTGTGGTTTCACAAAGTATGAGAACACTCGGAGGGCATTCTGTGTTCACCGCCTGACACTAAAGGTGAAGGAGTGGGACCTTTTCAACTTTAACCATTCATGGCCCAGAGCCTCTCGTGCCCTTGTGGGAAAGCTGTGTTCATGGGACTGGGGTGGGCTGCAGGTACCTGGAGAAGGTTGACTCAGTCTTGGGAAGGAGGGGGGTTCTGGAGATGGGGGTGTCTGGGCCACTCCACTGGTGACTTACCATAGAGAACTGCCCTAAAGAGAGAGATAACAAAAAAAGACCAAATTGGAGAAAATGGGGAGTGGGTCATTTGCTCTGAGACATTGTAAGGCCTCTTTTCTATGAGGAAAGATGAATCATATCTACACATTTGGAATCAGGCCTATTGAAAATATCTGCTCCGAGTAGTGGCAGAACCTGTTTTTCCCAAATTAACGTGCACCTGGAATGGTAAACCTTGGAATCAATATAGCAAATCCTTCAAAGGATATTCAATAGGTCAGGATTCCTGCCACAGAGTGCCTGGAGCAGAGAGCCATAAAACAGAGGACTGGGCCAGGGAGGTAGGCGAGAGCCCATGCCTAGCAGAAGAAATCAATAAAGATGCTTCTACTAATGAAGATACCAATGAAAGTGGGAGTAAGAATGAGTGGCTATAGGAGAGCCATTACATATTAGAAATTCTGCTACTTGATATTCATTTGGGTACAGGGTTTCTGTTCTCACAATTAAAAGTCTCAAGGGTCACTTCTGTTGAACAGGGCTAACTGGGCTGCACGAAATAACCACACAAGAGTCACAAATACCTTTTTCACTGGGGTCGCTGTGACGGCTCCTCTGACCCTAAGGGTCCACAGGAAGAGAGAGAGTGAGAGCACACACTGTTCCTCTTATTGAGGAAAAGCTATTCAAGTGAGGCAAGGGGTCTGGTTTCAGGGGCTGAGTATCTTCATGATGTCCACTGTCAGCAGGTGGACTGACACCTGGGTAGGCCTCACCCAAGGGCACAGTAGGATAAGGGGACACACACAAGGCACTTCCATGGAAGATTCTATCTTAAACAGGTCAAGGGGTAATATCACAAAGGAACAGGTGAGCGTAGCTTCACCCATGGGGCTGTAGCAAGACACACCCATGCACCAGACACTGACCCTCGAACCCAAGAAGGGTGGGGAAAGCTCTGCCACATTTCTGTGACTGAGCGCCTCAGCACCCAGCTGGGGAGTGTGACTTAATATGTGCAAGGTTGGTCTCCCACATTTGGGTGTATTGTTTATAGGTGTATGTTAGTTTAGATGTCATATTTATTTCATTAATTAATTAGTTTGGGCTGGTAGGTCAAATTTAACTTATGTCATATATAATACTGTGACCACATAAGTAAAGGGTATGGCTTACGTCCATATCTTTAGCTTTCCATCCACCCACCACTCAAAAACCCCTTGTCTGGAAAATAGGGTATTATGCTGCCGGGTTTCTGTTCTCTCGACTAAAAGGCTCAGGGGTCACTCTAGTTAAACTGGGCTAACTGGGCTGCACCCATGGGGCTCTAGCAAGACACACCCATTTCTGTGACTGAGTGCCTCAGCACCCAGCTGGGAAGTATAACTCAGTCACCCGTAAGGTTGGCCTCACACATATTCCCTCTTTCTTAATATATAAAAAAAAGAATGTAACTGGGAAATTTTCTTTCTGTCACTTGGCTCTTGGTCCAAGGTCATCACAATCTGCTATTGAAACACAAAAAGAATTAGCAGAAAACATATTATCTTCCTAACAGTCAACACAATAATCTGGATTATTATTACCTTGCCAAACACTCATCAGAAGATTCTTAATCTTTTTCCAATTTTATTGGGACACATTGTTTTTGGCCATAGTAACAGACATTTTCATTGCCATGGCATTTAGGCCTCTCCATAAACCATAGAGCAAAGGGCTCACTCACATTATTCATTATACTGTCTTCTAGAACATCATTACTTAGTTCTCATCCTTCCATCAGCACTTATCTGACCATGAAGGAAGTTGGATGTAATTTAAGTCAAACATTAAGAAAATCCATACATTGTAAGTGTTAAGACATAGCCACAAAGGCCGAAATTGAATAAGCAAGGAATAATAATTAAAGTAGTCACTTTAGGGATTATGAGACCAGCAGTTTGTCTAGGTCTGGTTAATTGACATACAACTGTTTCAAAGCCTGAATATTAACTTCAGCATATTATAGTTCTGAAATATTACCTGGTAATAATTAATGAGGCAATAAGTTGTATTCTTATAGGCTACAGGATATTTATCATTTTTTCTCTTCACTCTCATATTTAAGGAGTTAATTAGGTCTGTCAGTAATACAAATACCCTTGGAAAAACCTATTTTAATAATCTTTCCCACAATTTTCCATAAAGGTAAATGTAGTCTTAGTCACTAAAGTCCAGCATAATTGGCTGGCTTGGGTTTTTTATCTGCTGTCTAGCATAAGTTTCTGTCACTGGTGTGGTCAATTTGCTGCTCAGCTATTTGGCTACGGGAGCTGGTGATAACTGGCTGGTGACAAACCTCAAGTCAATGTCCAGTAGCTCAGTTTCTTTTTGGAATGTACACAACTGTTACAGGGTTTGAGTGGGGCGTGCCTGTCAATCTACATAGCAAGATAATATCCATAGGCCAATCATCTTCTGCCTAGTGTAACCATACTGTGAGGAAACTCTATATGCTCAGCTGTTAGTTGCAACTGAAGGCTATTCTAACATTTTCTTCTCTTCTATTAAATTTATTGTCAAAGAAGAACCCTGATGAGAAAAGAAAGGAAAAGGAAAAGCATAGAAAAAATTGGGAACCAAGAAAGAGAAAAGCATCCAGACATGGCCCATTCCTGTAGCTGCAGTTGTCTCCTGCTGTGCTGAGCAGGCAGTCACTGTTGACTAGTCTCTGTCACTAGGGTTCTGATCTGAGCTGGATGTGGGGAGCAAAGCAGCCATGGGGCAGGAGACCTCTCTCAGAAGGGGAGAAGAATTAGGCCTTTGCACAGGTGGGGGGTGAGGTTCTTTGCCTCACCTCTGTTGGCCCCCAAATTTTCTCCTGATGGCCCCTCTGCGACTGTGCCTGTCTTAGGTTGTCCCTCCCTTGAGGAATCTTACCCGTCACTGGCTAACCAGCCATCCTCCGGGGCCAAACAGGGTGATGTGGAGTGTGCATGGCATCATCCCCAAGATGGCTCTCTGTCACCTAGATAGATAATGCCCTGTGGCCTCCACGCCAGCATTTACCCTGGGATCAGCAAACTCAGGTTTCTTCTCCATGGAGGACCCAGCTCACAGCACTGGGCTGGTGGGGCTGCGTTCAGGAAGGAAGGAGACAGGCCATAGACAGACAAACAGTAATATAGTGACAAAGCTGAGAGACACAGTTGAAGAGAGATCCCTCATACAGAACTGGCCCTTAATTGGTGTTACTCACATCTGGTCCATAGCTGCTCTCCATATGGATGCGGAACAATCCGTTATTTCAACACTGTCTTTTTCTCAAAAGATACTTCCAGACAGTCTCTTTACCATAGAGTCAATAACTGACCATTACAGTCAGGACAATTGATTTAGTTTCATGGGTGGACTTTCCAGTCCTCACTGCAAGACATATTAAAGGTGGACCTGGGAAATGGGTCCATGCAAGTCTTTTCATAATTTTTATTTACCTGACAAGCTCGTGAAGCTGCATGGCTATAAGCTCTATAGCTGGAAATTGACCTTCCTGGGCCAGGTTTCTCAGTCAGTATCATGATGACTGGTTTAAACTCTCCTTTGATATCTGATTTAATTTACTGAATCATGTTCAGTAACATTAAGTCTCTCAATATTACAATTTAAGAAAAAGCTTTTAAAGTGTTTTGTAAAATCTAGTGTCTCTCTGGGAACCTGTATTCCCCCTTTTCCTTATTTAATAAAATTGAGTAAAGGCTTGACATAATTCATAGTATTATTAGTTTAAGTTATAGATAATAGTACAAGTATTTAAATGATTAAGAACAGATTTACCTTTTATTGATTATTAAAATTTTTTAATATAATATAGACTAGTCGATCCATCCTAACAATTTAGAAAGAATCCTCAATCTTTTTGAGAGAAGGTCTCAAAATCTCTATGTTTTAGATTATACTTTAAATAGGTATCTCTTAATTGCCTTTAAAAATATGATTAAGGTTATTTTTGTGAAGGGAGCAGTGTATAAATCTTACTGTATTTTTTATGGACAATAGATCTAGTCAGAGAACTTATATCAATGAATTTTTTTTAAGTTTGTAAACTTTATTGTTTAAAATTAATATATAACTTTAATTTGGAGAACCTTAGTCTTAATAAAATGTTTTTTTTTTAATTTTATAATTATCTAACAAACAAAATATGTAAAAATTAGTATCTCAGTGTCTTAGAATCAATCAATTTTAGTCTCTAAGGACAGTTGTTAAAATCAGGATTTAAGTTAGTAGTTCAATATACTTAATGTTTAATCAACAATGTGAATTTATTTACCAAAATTAATCTTTGTCTTAAACAGTAAGAATTATTAGGCAATAAGGATCTTTCTTAAAAGAAATAAACTTACATTTTAATAGGTGCTTATCATGTCAAAATATGGACAAAATCTTAGCTCACATTAGTATAGTTAAATTAGGAAAATAGCCTGAAATACCCTTAAATTAATTATAGTCAGTTTAGTATATATAAATCTCTTTTTTATTCGTTCTAACTTTTTACATCATCTGTTTAGATAACAATATACAAATCTTTTTTACTTAGGAAAATACTTTTATCATTGAAATATGAATATAAAGACCTTGTTTTACCCAAAGATGATTTCTTTTTTCTGTTTAGGATCCATGTGTGCTTTTTCTTTGTTGGAGCATCTTTTTCTTTTAGAAAATTTTTTTGGTTATACTTTGGAACAATTTCTGAAAACCTTAGAATCTATAAACAAATTATTATACTTTGATAAGAAATATCAATGAAAATATATTTAAAATCCTTAGATATTTTGTAGACATGATTATAATTATTTATCATCTTATGAGTTTGAACAGTAACTTTGAGAATTAGAAACTACTTGAAGATTGTATTTCACTTAAAAGCAAATTTATAGTAAACACATTTATCTCAAATATCTGTAACTGAAAAGGCAGAGTATCTGATAAATGTAAATATAAAACATAAATTATGGGTTTTCTGTTGAAGAAAAACAATTAGGCAAATATATATTAACTAATCAATTAGGCATGTGCTAATTATTTTATAGATTAACAAATATAGGTTATCTAGATATCTAAAAAATATATATTAAGAATAAGAACATAACTTATAATTGTATTAACTTTGTGTAACCACGTGGTCTTAAAATATTTGGATCCATTTTAATTTATTTTTAACTAGGAGTGCACTCTTCTATGTGACGTCACTTGATGTAACTGAAATAAGATCCTTGAGTATACATATTTGTTTTTTATAGTTAGGAATGAGAATAAGGATTTTTTGGTCATCACAGGAACATTGCCAGCTTTGTTCCTGTGGCAAGCAAATGCATCCTCATAACCTCCAAAATTAAAAGGAAAATATAAAGAAGCATGTTTGATATCTCTCATCAATAGAACATTATTTAGTAACACAACTATAGAGAAAAGTCAGGTTATTTAACTCAGAACTAACTTAAATTTAGGGCTGCAACATAGAAACCTGTGAAATTAAATTTTGTCTGAAAAAGATATATTTTGTTAGCATTTACAGGTAGGCATTCTTAAAAATACAGGCTCTGAACAGCTCCGGTAGAAATCTGAAACACAGTAGTACAGGTTAGTGGCTGGAAGGCGGGACTAGATGTCCTGAGTGACTGTGGAAGAACCAATCGGAAGCCTGCGAAAGTGTGGGAGGTGGGACCAGGAAGCCCACTCTTCCGGCCAGGCACCTCCTGGTTACCATGGTGATGCAAACAACATGGAGTCCACTGCCCATTTTCGGGGCAAAAGTTCCCCAAGTTTTCCTAGCCGATTGCATTTTGTTTGATATTGTCTGCATTTTCCCCCGCTTGGCCAAGATCTTACTGTGGTAGCAGCTTGTTCTGTCTCTGAGACCTGCGGTTGCAGCTCCTGTACATCCTGCACTTTTTTCTGTGGCATGTGGGTGTTCCAAAGGTTTTTCAGCAGCAAATGCTAGCATTACCATCAGATCTTAAGTTAGTCTGTGTTTGGCATTTAGGTCAAGTAATTCAAGGGTTAAAAGCACTGCTGGCCGCAGGGGCTAGGACCCCATAGCAAGCAGCAAGCAACTGCTAAAGTCTCTTGTCCCCAGTGGCTGAGTTACAGACATTCTGATTCACAGGACAATCATGAAGTAAAAAGGTCCCTACATACTTTCTGAGTATTGACCAAAAACAATAGAAAATTGAAACTTATTTTTCTCCAGGTAAACATCACATTTTCTCTCCCTTTTTCTCACTCTCCTAGAGCAAACTTCTAGAACATAAAGGCCAAAAAAATCTCTCTTTTTTTTAAAGCTTTTTTTTTTATGTGATGCTGAGGATCTAACTCAGGTTCCGCCCATGCTAGGCAAGCACACTACCACTGAGCAACAATCCTAGCCCCCCAAAAAATCTTTTATAAAGATTTATAAAAAAAAATTTTTAAAAATCCACAAAAGCGCGCTTTCGATGGAGAGGACTCAACAACATAGCCCATCAATCTCTTAATAACTATATTTATTTAGAGTCTCTACAATTATACCCCAATATTAAAAATTTTAACGTCACAGATTTTCCTTTTGTCTAATTCAATTACTTTCTACAATTCTGCCCACAATACTCTGCAGTCCTAAGCATGCTTAACTTCTGCAGAGAACTTTCAACTTCACTAACTTTCTTTAATATTTAAATTGGAGTCCTCTTAGGAGCCAGCATTTGTCACCTTTGTCCTGGTGGCTTAAAGACACAGACCTTTCAGCCCACATTGGAGGCCAATTGCCGGGTTTCTGTTCTCACGACTAAAAGGCTCAGGAGTCACTCCAGGTAAACTGGGCTGACTGGGCTGCATGAAATAACCACACAAGAGACACAAATACCTTTTTCTTTGGGGTTGCTGTGATGGCTCCTCTGACCTTAAGGGTCCACAGAAAGAGAGAGAGAGAGAGAGCCAGAGCACGCACTGACCCCTTTTATTGAGGAGAAGCTATTCAAATGAGGCAAGGGGTCAGGTTTCAGGGGGCTGAGTCTATCTTCATGATGTCCACTGTCAGCAGGCTGACTGACACCTGGGTAGGCCACACCCAAGGGCACAGTAAGAGAAGAGGACACACACAAGGCACTTCCATGGAAGATTCTATCCTAAACAGGGCAAGGGGTTATATTACAAAGGAACAGGTGAGCATAGCTTCACCCATGGGCTGTAGCAAGACACACCCATTTCTGTGGCTGAGCGCCTCAGCACCCAGCTGGGGAGTGTAACTCAGTCACCCCTAAGGTTGGCCTCCCACATTATGCTAGTATATTACTTTTTATTTGTTTATCCTTCAAACATTTGTTATTGAGTATATACTATGTCATTCCATTAAGTACCAATTCTTAGGTAATTTGTAAAAATGATTTCATATCCTGATATCTCAGAAATGCATACCATATGCACATTGAGAAAGGAAGTACAGGGGCTGGGGTGGTGGCTCAGAGGGAATGTGCTCCTCTAGCATGCCTGAGGCACTGGGTTCCTTCCTCAGCACCACACAAAAATAAAATAAAGATATCATGTCCACTTATAACTAAAAAAATAAAATATTTTAAAAAGGAAGTACAGAACGAATCATGTTTGATCATTGCTATGAATGAGGATGGAGATGTAGGGTTCTGAGCTGAGAGCCCCACTGAGTCACTGCACTGGAGTAAACATATGAGTGAGGCCAATGGACAGAGGTGGAGGTGTCTGCTAGGACAGCACTCTGGGGTAAGGAGCAGGAAAGGTAAACACCCTGAGGAGGGGGCAGCCTGGCATGTCTGAAGCTCAATCAGAAGACTGTGTCATGGAGCCGAGAGCAAATGGGCAGTCCCAGGGATGGAGTCCCAACCAACAAGGACCCTAAACCTAGAGCCTCAAAGCACCAGGGAACTTGGCTGATGGAGACTGGACGTCCTGGGAGACTCTGAGCCACAAGGGACTGGAGCCACGGGCTCTGGGAATGGATCCACGTGGTGCCACGTGCAGAAGAACTTCTCACAGGGATTGGCCAAA
Source organism: Urocitellus parryii (assembly GCF_045843805.1). Lineage (NCBI taxonomy): Eukaryota > Metazoa > Chordata > Mammalia > Rodentia > Sciuridae > Urocitellus > Urocitellus parryii. The sequence continues at coordinate 8,513,716 of NC_135545.1, forward strand.
AGCAGAGAGACTATGTGTGACCTGCTCTCATCACACAGCTCAGAAATTCTTTTAGCTTGAGCCAAAGTGCTACAAAGAGAAGTGGTCAGCCTTAGTTATATTCCAGATGTTCTGATTTTATACCCAACATCGCTGCTTGTGGATTCTGTGCAGGATGGTTTGGGAGAGCAGGGCAGTCAGGACACACTTTCCAGACAGGGAGAAGGGGAAATGCACATGGTGGCCAGGCAGGAGAAGGCCTCACCAATGACCCAGGGGTCACTCTGCTGTCTTGACAGAGCAGGGAGGAGGTCTCCATCTTAAGACCTCTCCCTAGATCTGATCTGCATCTACTTCATGTTTTCCAGGCATCTGTGGGGACTGGAAGAATCACTTCACAGTGGCCCAAGCTGAAGCCTTTGATAAAGTTTACCAGGAGAAGATGGCAGGTTTCCCCAAAGAGCTGTTCCCATGGGAGTAACCTCTGACAGATCCAGGATCTTCCATGGTCACTGTGATGATTTTCCTGTCCTGGGACATGTATACATCTTGATGGTTCTTAAGATAAAACACATTTCTAAAAGGAAGGGGGAAGGAAGGTTAGGTAACATAAAGAGCCAGTGAAATATAAAATGATAGATGAGAAAAAGGAAGTCTAGTCCTATAGAGAAAGGACAATGGGAGAGGGAGGGTCCTGGCGGGGAAAGTGGGATCATGCACTGAAATGGATTCCCATGCACCAAGGAGTTTTTCCAAATGAACCCAACATATGTAAACGCACAAAGCTGTGATAAAAAATTAAAAATGTGCTTCTTCATTCTGGAGTCTTGAATCATACATTCTTGTTTCTCTGATCACTTGCTTGTAAAAATTACTGGGACTTCAATATTCACTTCATCACATCCTAGCCCTTAAAATAGTCTTTGTAGTATTTCAAACACACAGATGCTTACAAACATAATATGAATATTACCCACCAAGGTGTCTACATTTAAATGAAGAAATACAATTCAGGAGTAGTTAAGGTTCCTTTTCTGTCACATGTATCACCAGCATTTATGATGATGATGATGTAGAGGAGTATAATTTCCAACGTACATTTGTTTTAATTCCTGGTGTGTGTTACAGCATCAATCAAAAGTGGAATGAATAAAACTTTTAATACTTACATAAATGGTGAATGGTGCAATATATTCATAGACTCTCATTTCTACTCAGCATTTAAGAAATGGTTTTATGTGAGCTGACATGTATAGAGTCGTTCCAAATTAAATTGAGACTTGGGACACAGTTGAGTCACCTGTTCTGCTATAAATGACTCTGGGTTTGTCCCTCACCAATTCTCCCACATTTAAAGCAGTGTCTGGAAGGATGAGAAAAACAAAGGTAGGAGGTGTCCTAGGACGTACCTTTAGTACTGACTGGTAACTTACTGGCCTGTTATGGGTGATACTAAATATTTCTCCAATAATCTTGTAATAAATGTAATATTTAAATAAACTCTTTTTCTACTGCCTGCTTTGAGTTTGGTGTGAAATTCACAAATTTGGAAGACATGCAGCTGAGATATATAGTATTGGTCTCCCATTTCAAGGTGTTGAAGACCTTGAATTTGAACAAAAACTTTTTAACTGCTAGAAAAAGGCATGGGGTCATGACTCTGACATATAGTGACAGGCATTGATTTCCTCAATAATACACCTAAAATTTAGAAAATAGAACAAAGATTAACCGAAAGATACCAAATTAAAAGATTCTGCACAGCAATGCAAGTATGTGAAGTAAGATACTAAAGAATGGGAGAAGATCTTTGTCAGCTATTCTTCTGACAGAATGTAATAAGAACTCAAAAAAAAAAAACACCAAAAAAAGAATTATTTTTAAATACATGACAGTGGAATGCATTACAATTCTTATAATCAATTAATTATTTAAAAAACCATGATTTTGCCAATCAATACATGGGCAAATAACATTTTCCACTAGAAGAAATACAGATGGCCCACAAATATATGAAACAATATTCAATATTCTTATCAATCAATGTAATGCAAATAAAAACCAATAAGAATTTATCTTCACTTAGAATGTTAAGTATCAATAATAATAATAAATTCTGGTGATGGCATGGGAGAAGGGAAGTTTAGGCACTGTTGGTGCAATTAGAAGTTAGCACAACCAGTATGAGGATAGGAATGGAGATTCATCAAACACTAGGAAGGGTACCACCACATTCCCCAGCTCTATCTGTGGTATTATTCAAAAGAATACCAGTCATTATACTATACCACAGTTCATGCACACCCAAGTTTATACCAGTGAGAGTTACAATAAGCAAGTTAAGGGAATAAATTTGTCAACTGATGAGTGCATAATAAATGAGGTATATATTCATCAGGAAGCTTTGTTCAGCCATAAAGAGGAACAAAGTTATGCCATTTGCAGGAAAATGGATAAAAATGGAAAACATTTTTTAAGTATAATAAGACAGACTTAGAAAGACAATGGTCATATATTTCATATCATATGTAGAAGGTTGAAGGAAAAAAGAAAATAGCAGAGACAGTACAAAGGTAAATGAAAGAGACAGGAGAGTCTTGGGAATGAATCACAGAAGGGAGGAGTGGGTGGAAGGGGAAAGCTTGGTCCAGCAGTGAAGCAGACCTCATTACGCTCTGCGCATGCATGAAGACATCACCACAAGCCCAAGTATTCTGTGCAATCCTAATGCACAATAGATCCCTCCGTGTGGGCTGCTTGGATAACTCTTTCCAATGCCTTTATGTTCGCGATGTGGGAAGGTTTTCCAATTGCTCATGGAAATACTTAAACAAATACACATATTTTGTTTATACTATGTTTAGTTTGATAGAAATCCCTGTGATGCTGTTTTAATGAAATAGAATTTGATTGTCAATTCTGCCGCTGAGTAATATCATAATTTTAATTACTAATTTTACAGATGCTCTCTCTGTGGTCATCTCTCTGGGTTCAACGGTTAACTTCTATATTTACTGTACAGTGAACACTGCTTTGTGCCCTACTTTCCTTTACATAAAGCAATTAAAATAGAAACTTACTCATAAATTGGTTGTACTATACATGATACAATGTGGCAAGCAATAAAACAATATCTAGCTCATACTGAGTGCTAAGAAAATGGTTTATTTAGCATTGTTGGCAATCTTGCTCCTATTACTACAACCAATAACAATAAAATGAACATTGTGCAATGATTCTTCTACTAAAAAACAAAACCCCCAAACTTCATACAGCATGCAAATGTATGAATGCAATTTATTGATGGAGAAACTTTGCCCTAAAAGTTTATCAAACATTCTAAGTTCTTCCTGCTGGTAAATATGTGTTGGGGATCAAAATTTCATGTCATCTTATTCTGGCATGAGCTAAGTCTTATGACAACATTGTTGTTGTGTAGACAGAATTTACTGATTTTGTTAACCAACTACACTCTTTGTAGGTCTTGGTATCTATCCAGGTAAAACTGTATTTTAATTATGGAGAGTGAACAGTGTTGATGCCTAGTGGATTCCTCCATAAAAGCATGTGAGAACAATTACTGAGATTTATATTGTGCATAATTTTGTCTGGACCCTTTATATTGGATGAACAGCTTGGCTGGGTATAGAGTTGTTGGTGCAGAGGTAGGGTTGGCTCAGTGGTAGAGCACTCATGGAGCATGTGTGAGGCCCTGGGCTCGGTCCTCAGCACCACATAAAAATCAATAGATAAAATAAAGATATTGTGTCCAACTACAACTAAAAAATAAATGTTAAAAAATTATTGGTGCACACACTTATATGAATAGTTTCATAGCATTTCCCTCATATTTATCTGCCAATGAATGTTGGTGTGACATATTCAATAATCTGATAAAATTGGTAGCTAAATGTCTGTTAAGTGTTGAATGGAAAAATAGAGTGTGACACATATAAGTAATGCAATCTGGTCAGTCTAAGAAAGGCATGCAATGCTATTTCTTATGGCAGCATGAATGGACTTGCAGGACATTATAAGTGACATCAATCAGTCTCAGAAAAGCCCATACTACACTTGTAATGGCATATAGAAAAGATGACATCGGAACAGCAGATGGTAAGGGATGGTAAGGAGCAGAGGACGAGGAAGTTTGGTCAGTGGGTACGGTTTTACAGGGAGATTGGAGAAATATGTCCTGGTGTTCCATGGCACAGTGTGCCATATGGTCAACAATAATGCACCATATGTGTCCAATTAGTTAGAAGTTAGAAGTAAGGGTTATTTATAACTTTGTCCTTTGGGAAAGCTTAGAGTTCTCAGGTGCTTCAAGCTACATACTTTTACTTGGATATGAATCAGCATTGACTATTTAGGGTAAATGTTTCCCTTTAATGTTTGCTCTATGGATATATCAGGATAAGATCTTTTTTTTTTTTTTACTTCTTTCATACATGAAAATAGTGGAATGCATTATCTTTGTTATCATATGAATTTTCTCTTGTTGAGAAAATTTGGATTTTTTTTAGAAATTGCAATTATTTCTATGTCTATCTTCTATATATAATCATTTTCTAAAAGGGTGTTTATTTATTTTTTTTTAGAGAGAGAGAGAGAATTTTTAATATTTATTTTTTAGTTCTCGGCGGACACAACATCTTTGTTGGTATGTGGTGCTGAGGATCGAACCCGGGCTGCATGCATGCCAGGCGAGCGCGCTACCGCTTGAGCTACATCCCCAGCCCAAGGGTGTTTATTTTTAAACATAGTTTTCTTTTCTTCTTGCATCACTATGTCTATATCCCTTCTTAAATTTGATGATTGTGATTATGGTGGCAGTCCTTTGAATCACATCTTCATTTATGATGAATTTTAGTGCTTTTACCTGTTTCTAACATTAGTTCTATAGGTTTCTGCATAATATCCTTCTGTTGAACGGGTCAGAGTTTGAGGTAATTGGGGTAATACTTGCCTTTGTTCTCAACAGTGGGGGAACTTATTCAGATTGTGGCTATGTAAATCCAGAGAGAGAGGAAGAGGGAACAGAGAGAGAGGATGGAGGGAGGTAGGGAGGGAGGAGAGGGGCTAGAGATGGGAGAGAGGGAGACATGGTGGGAGGGAGGTAGGGAGGAAGGGAGAGAGAGAGAGAGAGAGAGAGAGAGAGAGAGAGAGAGAATATGAATGTAGCTATGATAATTCAGGAATTCATGGGTCATTCCTTTTAGTCAGCCCAAAGTACTGACCTATCAACATCACGAAGGAAAGGGTTTACTGCTTGTTTAATTTTACCAAAAATAAATGCCATGGAAGACACAGTAGGCAAATTGCATAAAGCAAGACATTCTCCATGGTGCTACCACTTAGTTGTCCATATTCAGAGCTTGGATACAGTGAGTGGCTGTAAGAGGAGCCTGAATTAACAATGAAGACTGCCATCAGGCCTCTGATCACATCCTGGACCACACAGGTACAAGACAAAGGAAAAAGCTACACCAAGCCCAGATAATCAGCACATTAGAAGTTCTTAAAGAAGGAAACTCATCACTACTTGAAAACAGAACAGTCACTGGAATCAATTCATTGACTTCACTCTCAAATGGGCCCAGAATTTGAGGCCAAGCTCTTGGGGAATGAGAAGGATTGAGGTTCTTCAGCTAGGAAGCCAAGGAAGATGGGAGGCTCTCACCACAAGGCCAAGAGAGGGAGCCCAGGTGCTGAAGGAAGAGAGGGAGGGAAGCAGGACTGGGCTGGGAGTGGGCAGCAGGCACCAGAACCGGAGACCTGTAGGTGGCGCTCCCGAGGCCTGCTTGGCCCATTGTCTTACTTCACTTTATTGTGCTGTATTTATTTTGCTGTACTCAGGATGAGATAACTTGGGTACACTGAGGTCAAATTCTCCTTTTATTTCAGGTCCATTTACATATGTTTTAAAAGTTCTAAACATGGCACTTGTTTTTTTATGCTGTAAAAACCACTGGGAATGAAAATAAATCTGTGTTGGAAATTACACTCTTCCAGATCATCATCATAATAAATTCAGGAGCCACAAGTAATAGAAAGGAACCTCAACTGGTTCTATGTTTTATTTCTGTTTTAAAAATGAGACACAATGGTGGGATATCCATTTTATTTTTGTAGGCCTCTATGTGTTTGAAATATTAGTAAGATTATTCAAAAGCTAGGATGTGGTGAAGTAACTAGGGAAATTCTAGTAATTTTTAACAGGCAAGTGATTAGAGAAGAAAAACATATAATTCAAATAAGCAGAATGGCTAATTAGGTTTTTTTTTGACACAGCTGTATTGTTATACATAGTGTTGAGTTCTTCCATAAAAAGTCATCCATGCAATCAATTTTATGTCACGATCCCTCTTTCTCTGCTGGGCACCCCCTTACCCATTCTCCTTCCTCTGACCGACTAGACATTCTTTTGCTCATCTATTGTTTTACATTTCATTGGTTCTTTATGTTATTCTATCTTTTCCTTCCTTTTCTCATAGAATGGTTTTTATATTAAGAACCTCCCAATCCTGTAAATATCCCAAGACAGGAAACAATGTCAGTATCCATAAAAGATCCAGAATTTTTGGACACTACTCCCATGGGAACAGCTCTTTGGGGAAACCCAATATCTTCTCCTGGTAAACTTTATCAAAGGCTTCAACTTGGGCCACTGTGAAGTGATTCTTCCAGTCCCCACAGATGCCTGGAAAACATGAAGTAGACACAGATCAGATCTAGGGATAGGGCATAAGATGACGACCTCCTCCCTGCTCTGTCAAGACAGCAGAGTGACCCCTGGGTCATTGGTGAGGCCTTCTCCTGCCTGGACACCACACCCATTTCCACGTCTATCTTCCTGGAAAGTGTGTCCTGACTTCCCTCCATTTTCAAAGCAATCTGTACAGAATCCATACGCAGTGAGGCTGGGTATAAATCAGAAGATCTGGACTATAACTAAGTCTGACCACTTGGGTTTGAGCACTTTGGTCCAAACCAACAAAATTTCTGACCTGGTGATCAGAGCAGGTCACAACTAGTCTTTGTGCTTTAACTTTTCTCTGTGAGAAGTTCTTCTGCACATGGCACCATGTGGATCCATTGGCAGAGCCAGTGGCTCCAGTCACTTCTGGCTCATGTCTCCCCAGATTTCCAGTCTCCTTCAGCCAAGTTCCCTGGTGATGTTGAGGCTCTAGGTGTAGGGTCCTTGTTGATTCAGACTCCATCCTGGGACTGCCCATTGGCTCTCTCGGCTCCATGACACAGTCTTCTGATTCAGCCTCAAGCTTGCCAGGCTGCCCCCTCAGGGTGTTTACCTTTCCTGCTCCTCACCAGAGTGCTGTCCTAGCAGACACATTATGCCATGTCCGTTAGCCTAACTCAACTGTTGACTCCAGTGCAGTGACTCAGTGGGGCTCTCAGTTCTAACCACACAAATCCATCCTTGCTGACTTCAATGACCAAAATGATATGTTCTATGTATTTCCTTTTTGAATGTTCATATAGTATGCATTTCTCAAATATTAGGACATCTAAAAAATTTATAAATTATATAAGATTTAATACTTCAAGGAATGACACAGTAAATGTTAAGAAATAATTTTTGAAATGATTAAAAGGACCATGGAATTTTACAGATATCATTATTCAAAGTATGTGTATGAAGACACAAATTGGTGTGAACATACTTTATATAAAGAGATATGAAAACTTATGCTGTAAAAGTGTAATAAGAATTGTAATGCATTCAGTGTCATTTATTTAAAACAAAAAGAATGAGTAATATACTAGCATAATAACCTGTTTCACACAAAAGGTTTTAAACAGTACCCTGTCAGGGTTACCCTGTGGGAATGTGTTGGGGGCCAAATGGAAGCTAAAGTTACGGGCATAAGTCAGACCCTTTCCTTATCTGATTATAGTGCCATTTTATATATCATAGGAATTCATTTTCACATACCAGGCCAATCAAATTAACTAACAGAAAATACAACAATATCTGTTGTATATGCATGTAAACATTATACTCATATGAATATAAAGAGGAATGTCTAATATGTAATTGTTATCCTATAACCACTGATTCTTACGCCCATGTTCATTGATACATTAGTCATTAGAAGAAGCTTTCTTGACTTCTTCTGCTAGGCATGGGTCTCCCCCTGAGGTATACCCCTAGCCCACTCCTGTTTTATGGCTCTGTGCTCCAGCCTCACTCTGTGACAAGAATTCTGATCTTTTGAATATCTTGTGAAGCATTTAGTATAAATACTCCATGGATTGCCATTTCAGATACATGTAAACTAGGTGAATTTTGGAAAAACTGGTTCTGTGAGTACATGCAGTAGACATTTTCAATAGACATGAAACTGAAGTGTAGATATAATTCGTCTTTCTTCACAGGAAGGAGGCCTTCCAATGTCTCATAACAAATGACCCAGTCCCTACTTCACCTATTGGCTCATTCTCTGTGTATCTCTTCTTTAGGGCAGTTCTCTATGGTAAGTCACTAGTGGTGTGGCCCAGACATGACCATCTCCAAGACGCACTCTCCTCCCCTGGAGGAATCGGCTGTCTCCAGGGATGGCAGCCCCTCCCAGAACCGTGGAAACATCTTTCCACAAGGCACATGAGAGGTTTCCTTGGTTATGAATCACTCAAGTCAATATGTTCAAACACCCTAACCCTAAGGGTCCGGTGGGAAACACAAGAATTCCCTCCAAGTATTCTCACACATTCTGAAACCAGAGCTTTTACCTTTTCTTGTAATTTTGAAATCCTTATCAACATGAGTTTCAGGCAACGTTTCTAAATTGGACATCTTGTTTTCTTTCATGACATGGAAGGAGCTATTCTTGAGGACTGAGTCCAGTTCTTCTGGATTTAACTTCTTTCCCAGGAATTGACAGATCTTCTCTATGGTGCTTCTTGGGTCCTAAAAGGTGAACAACAAAGAGCGAGTCTATGAGAGGGAATCACAGTGGAGAAGGGAGGATAGTAATGATGGTGTTAGGAGGGCTGGGGGAAGGGGGAGAGGAGAGGAATGACATCAGGAGGAGAGGAGACTGCTATGGGTGACAGAAGGAGGGAGAAACAGAAAGGGTTTTTTCTTACATTGCTTCACAATTCTGAAAAAATTTCTAGATATTTTAAATTACATTAATTTATTATGTAATTTAAATGCATTAATTACATTTGGTGCTCTTAAACTCACATCCAGAAGTGGACATCTATGTGCAAGTCAGTGTGCCATTCCTCTACGATAACAGAAAAATAAAGTTAGAATGAGTATCTATTCAATGTGTGACATCCAATCTGTAAAGTAACACATCCACAAACTCCGACATAAATCATTGATTTAGTTGAAAACATTCAAAATCCTCTTCACTTGCTATTTTGAAATGCATTATTGATTATCATTGTTTATAGTGGCCACGCTGTGCTATAGGTCATTAGAAGTCATTTCTGTTACCCAGCTGTACGCGGCACCCAGCCCACCAGTGCCGAGCTTCATCTGTAAGCCATTGGGATTACTCCAGCCCCTGACCTCTCACAAGAGTTACACAAAGTGACATCTCTCCTTCATCTCACCTGGCCAGTCAAGGGGAGAAGCCAGACAGGTGGACACAACTCTGGGATTAATGCTTTCTACCCAGTCCCTTCTGATGATGAGATTTCTGTGAGCATCATAGGTCCTGCACACAGAAACCTTGGCAGCCACAGGTGCTAGCATAAGCCGTTGCCCTCAGCCTGGGTGTGTGGAAGGGCCCTTGAGATGTTGCCAGATGGAAAAGTTTGAAGACATGAAAGAAGAGCCTGGATTTGGGGGCAGATCAATGAAGAAACGGCAATGGAGACCAAGGGCTCATCTCCTCTTAGTGACCCTTAAGAGCTACAATTTACAGAAAGTCCGAGAGCAGATACTGAGGACCACGGACATTAGAGGGAGCAAGGATGGTCAGGAGCTGGCGGGCGCTGGATCTGACAGGTGCTCACCTTCTGCAGCTCTTCATAACTCAGCAGCAGGACGTTCTCCCTGTCTCTCATGGACATCCAGCCACGAATGTGCTCGAACCATGATCCATAGGGCACTGTGGGGCAGGCACAGGGGTGCAAGTGACACACTGCTGAAACAGGGCTGTGCCATTCATGTCACTCTAACACCCTGACAGCTTGATTCATGTATAATTGACAAATACTCCTCAAACAAGGTGATGAAATAGAGAGGGGAACATTTCTGAATTCATTCTATGAAACCAGTAGCATATTTACCCAAGGCAGACAAGATATCATGTAAGTAAACAACAGCCCAATATTCCTCTGAACACAGATAGAAAACCTTGTTAAAATTTTAGCACATTCTATTAAGATTATACACAGGGCATGGTGTGTTGACACTTTAGGATTATACTTTAAGACACGTTGATTTCATCCCAGGGATGTAAGTCTGGTTCACCTTATGTCTACCACGCGGCCTGCGCAGTGGTTTCATTAATGAGGTTCTAGGCATAAAGTTAGTTAGACGAGATCGAAATAAAAACACACAGACTCAGTTACCTTAATTCTATTGCTAGGTCCAAGACGGCTCCCATCTCTGGTTCGCTCCTCTAGCCGCCCAGCAGGGCAGCAAGGATTACTCAGGGCTAGCAGGAGAGAGAGAGAGAGCACGCCGGGGAGTAGCCTTTTATTAGGGAACCAGAGATTCAGGGGAGAATTCCATCCAATGAAGGTTGAGGGGGGGCTGCACTCCAAGGTCAGGGTCAGCGATTGGGTCCCCGGGGTCAGTGGTCAGGCACACCCCCACACGGATGGGCTCTCTCATCAGGAGAGGGACAGGAAAAACTTCGACATGTGCCAAAGTGCCTCAGACCCTCAACGGGAGGCACCCGATCACGTGTGAGAATGGCTCCCAACATATTCCCCCTTTTTTGTCTTAAAAATGAGGCGGCGGTTCATTCTCTGGAGTTCCTGGATTCTTGATTGAAAGACTCGCCATCCTATAGTTACAATACAAAAGAGAATTAACAGCAAAGAGAATAATCCAATAATGTACCAAGCGGAGTGTTTAAGAATATTTCCAGGGTTGAATCCATTTAACTCCTTCAATATTTGGTTAGCCAAAGAAGAAGGATCTGAAAAATCAGCTTTATTATTTTGAATGTCTTGGATATGGTGATGAAGTTCCAGAATATCCAAGCTATTATTACTATTTTGCCAAATACCTAATAAATGGTTTTTAACCTTCTCCCAATCCCAGAGAGAAGCATTGTACTTGGCAGCTGTAACACATACATACTTATAATTAGCATGGCATTTAAGCCTCTCCTTAAATTTTAAGGCTGAAAGTTCATTACCTATGTCTATAACAGTTGCCTCTAAGGCATTTAATTTAGTTTCAATCCTTTCATCAATATTTACTTGATTACGCAGAGCCTTGGAAGTATTTTGAGCTAAATTATTAAGAAATTTTGCATGTTGAATATTTTGAGACAACGTCAGAGACGCAGAGACAGTTGAGGCAATAAATGAGACCAGTGCTAACACACCAACAATTATGACTCCCATAGCACGTTTAGGTCTTGTTAGCTGAGCATGAATTTGCTGCAAGACTTGTAAACCAGCATCAGCATACCATGGCTCTGAAATATTAGCAGGTAATAAAACAAAAGAGGGCTGACGAAGTATCAGCACTCCTTTTCCTCCATTATACCTAGTAATACAATTGGTTAGGTTGCACTTATTACAAGCAATAACATATCTGTCACCCATCCATTTAACTTTTACATTTCCAATAATTAAAACATAAGGAGATTGGACACAAGCTCTTAAGCCATAGCAAGATCCCTCTTTACAGTTCTTGCCGACAAATTTTGGTAAAGGCTTATCTGTAAAATGTAAATACTCTGAGGCAGCAATTAAGCGCCAAATATCTTTTTTAATACCTCCTTCACTATAAGTCAAAATATTACTGAAAAATCCTGCAGGTGTTATAGCAGAATTTTTTCGTAATTGTCTCTTATCAATTTTTGGAGACCAGTCTAAAATATACCCACTATCTTTAGACACCTTATGTTGTACAGGAAAGGCATTTACACAATCCATCCATTTAGGAAAGGCACCGATCTCAATTATAGAACTATTTGGACAGTGGGGTATCTGTGGAGGTTTTGCAGAAATGACTGGCTTGTTATGGGAAAGTCCCATTTTAATTACTGATCTAGTGTTAGGTTTTAAGTCCCCATAAATAGAATTATTTGTCAGTCTAGGTTTACCAATCGCTGTCTTTTCTTCAAATGATACTTTCAGACAGCCAGCATGTTTATCATGTGACCAACACAAAGGTAATTGGGCACTGTAGCCAGAATAATTAAATCTAGTCACATGATTGGGAGTAATATGAGTATCTGTAAATCCTCCCATCATGAATGAGTCATTAGTAAATACTGGAATAGATTCTCCAGTCCACACAGCTGGGTGTACCAGGGGTGGATCTGGGAAATATGTCCAATAAGTGTCTACTTGATTCCCTTTTACCTGACAGCCCAGTAGGGCAATTACTGTCGCTACCATCAAGACTGGGGTCCTGTTCTTTCCTAGGCGTCGAAGTATTTGGGAAGCCTGGGTTGTTAGTTTCTTTACGTCTTTCCACGAAATCAGCTTTTCGACTGGTTCAATCTGGTCTTTCTTCATCCTTTTCCGAAATCTCCTCCTTCTGGGTAGTGGCTCCTCTGGGTCGATCCTCAGTCGCTTGAATCTGGGTTCTATCTCCTCCATGTCTGATAGCACGTTCAGGCACCCAAATAGGACGGAAGGCACCTTCTGGGAAGATACAAGCATGGCCTTTTCCCCACATTATTACCGGATCTGGTCCCTTCCACTGACCAGTCTGTAAGTCTTTCCACAGAACTCTGCCTAAGGGGCCTGTTACTGAAGGAGACATTTGTCTCTCAGCAGCAGTGTGACCTTCTGCATCACAGTTTAAAAAATTTAAAACAAACAAGGCATGATTAAGGCTATTTTGGGGAGTGACAATCCTATTCCCCCCTTTTAATTTTTGTAATTGAAGCTTAATAGATAAATGAGCTCGTTCCACAATGGCTTGACCTTGGGGGTTATAAGGAATTTCTGTTTTATGATTAATTTTAAACTCTTGACAGAATTGTTGAAAAGAAGAGCTTACGTAAGCTGGAGCATTATCTGTTTTAATCTGCATAGGGCACCCTAAAACGGAAAAAGCTGCTAAGCAATGAGAAATTACATGTTGAGCATTTTCCTTAGTACGTGCTGTGGCAAAAATAAATCTAGAATAAGTGTCCACTATGACATGCACATAACATTGCTTACCAAATTGAGGAATATGAGTTACATCCATCTGCCATATCTGATTTGGTTTTAATCCACGGGGATTTACCCCTGATGGCCGAGATGGAGTGTGAATAACACACTTTGGGCATTGGCTTACAATCTGACGAGCTTGTTCTCTGGTAATACTAAATTTTTTACGTAAGCTAGAAGCATTTTGATGGTGTAAGGAATGGGAAGCTAGTGCACAGTCATATGAAGACATCTGTTGACAAAAAGCTACTAACTTATCAATTTTGTCATTACCTGAAACTAGAGGTCCAGGAAGATTAGTATGGGCTCGAATGTGTCCTATGAAACATGGGTACTTTCGCATTAGCACTGTCTTTTGTAAATTATGAAATAATTCAAATAACTCCTGTGATGAAGTAAACCCAATCATTGAAGTTTCAATATTTTTGGTAACTCCGACTGCATATAAGCTGTCAGAATAAATATTAATAGGCTCATTTGAAAAGTAATCTAAGGCACAGATCAGAGCTTGAAGCTCTGCTCTTTGGGCAGAAGTATAAGAAGTTTGTATCACCTCTGTGTGAACACGACTGAAAAAACCTGCCTTACTGGAGTTAGAACCATCTGTGAACACCGATAAAGCTCCCTCTATTGGGTGAGCTCTTACAATTTTTGGAAAAATGAGTGATGTTAATGATGCAAATTGTACAATCTTATCACGAGGATAATGGCTATCTATCTGTCCAGGGAAATCAGCAAAAGCTATTTGCCAATAGTTAGAAGTTTGAAAAAGCCAGTTAGTTTGTTGAGCAGAAAATGGAATAATTATGATATCAGGCTCAGATCCAATTAATTGTAAAATCCTAGTTCTACCTTTAATTACTAATTGAGCTATAGAATCATGAAAAGGAATTAATGTTTTTTGAGGAGAGTGGGATAAATAAATCCACTCAATAACTCCTAATCTTTGCCATATGGCTCCTGTTGGGGTATGCTCAGTTGGAAATATTAATAAATACACTATTTCTTTAGGATCTATTCTAGTAAGCTGTGCATTTTTAATTGCAACTTCAACTTTCCTTAAGGCTGCCTTAGCTTCCAAAGTTAGCTGACGTGGAGAGGTTGGAGAAGGATTTCCTTGTAATATCTGAAATAAAGGACTTAACTCAGAAGTAGTTAGTTTTAAGGATGGCCTTAGCCAATTAATATCTCCCAATAACTTTTGAAAATCATTAAGGGTACGTAACTCCTTAACTCTTATCTGAAGATTTTGAGGACGGATTGTACGTCCTTGAATTATCTGGCCTAAATATTGAAAAGGAGACACCTTTTGAATTTTTTGAGGAGCTATACATAAACCCATTGCTGTAAGTGAAGCCTCTAACTGAGTAAAAATTTCTGAAAGTGTCTCTGGATTAGCATGAGCCAATAATATATCATCCATAAAATGAATAATATATGCATCAGGAAAGCTATTCCTTATGGGATCTATTGCCTGATCAACGTATTTTTGACACAGTGTAGGACTATTACGCATTCCCTGAGGAAGAACCTTCCAGCAATATCTCTTAACAGGTTCCTTAAAATTAATTGCTGGGACAGTGAAAGCAAACCTTTCACAATCTTTAGGATGCAACCTTATAGAGAAAAAGCAGTCTTTTAAGTCTATTACCATCAAGCTATAATCTAAGGGAATGGCTGTGGGGGAGGGAAGTCCTGGCTGTAATGATCCCATAGGCTGAATTGCATGATTTATTGCCCTTAAATCCTGTAGTAATCTCCAATTTCCTGACTTTTTCCTAATAACAAAAATAGGTGTGTTCCAAGGACTAAGCGTTGGTTCAATATGACCAGCCTGAAATTGTTCCTCAACTAATCTATGAATTATTTTAAGTTTTTCCCCTGAGATGGGCCACTGAGAAATCCATATAGGCTCCTCTGTGAGCCACGTGATTTTTTCAGCTGTCTTAGGGATCGGGGAAGTGCTCAGGGCCCCTAGTAAAAATTTTGGTTTGGAGCATTTACTAATCTTTGTCGTGGAGACTGGCTTGTAAACAGATACTCTTCCTGAAAGGTCTCCCTATCATCTCTAGGAAAATACCTCTGATTAACTTCCTCAACTGACCTTATAGAATTTGGAGTAACTAATAATAATCCCATTTTGGTTAAAATATCTCTTCCCCATAGGTTAGCTGGTAAAGACTCTAACACATAAGGCTTAAATACTCCACTGTTCCCATCAGAATCTTCCCAATGGAGATAGTTGGCACTTTGAGCAGGCTGTGAAACCTGTCCTATTCCCTCTAGGTTAGCTGGTGCTACATGCAAAGGCCAGTTTCTAGGCCAAAACCGACTAGACAATACCGAAATATCGGCTCCTGTGTCGATTATTCCTAGAAAATTTTTATTATTAATTCTAAGTTTTAATAAAGGACGTTCTTGTCTTACTAACTGTGACCAATATACTCTGTCCGGCTGCTTAGAAACTGAAGCTGCCGGCAGGTGCCTTTCAGAGACACAAGGCAATAATATTAATTGGGCAAAAGTATCCTTTGGGGTGAGTCTTAGGGGATAATTGGCTTTTACAGTAACATATAGCTGTTCTTTAAATCCTGAATCTATCACACCAGGTATTACCTCAATGGCTCCCTTCAAATTATTCCGTCCCAAAATTAAACCTACAGTATTATCAGGAAGCGGCCCGAAAATCCCAGTAGGAATTTGTTCTGGCCCCGTTTCAGGATTTAATTCAACTGTCCTTGAAGGTCCTAAGAAAACTGTCTGTGATCTCTGTCCCTGTCCTGGTAAAAATCGCGGACTGTTCTGGTAGGCGCCAGTGACGTCACACTGTGCGACCTTCCCCGGAATTCCCCGTATTGTTGCTTGGCTCCCGCTAGGAGGGAATGATGGCGGCGAGAAGGCGGGCTCATCCGCGCCATCTGAATCCTCCACATGGGGCTGCAAGTTTAAGTTCACATTTCTAACCTTTGGCTTGGCTCTTAGTGCCTTTGTTTTTAAATGGCTTAAGGGAAAGGGAATTAACTTAGCCTCAGGCTCATTCTCCATTTGAATAGACCTAACAGCTCCTTGAATGTCTTTTAAAAGGTCCTCAGGGGGCCACGAACTCTGGCCTATATATTCAAAAAGACAAACTTCTAGAGCTGTCCATGTTTTCTGTATATTTTCAATGCCTCCAGGTAATTCATTAGAAATACAAACTCTCTGTAACTTCCTTCCTAATTTCTCCCAAGTAAGTAAATTTGGAGATTCCTGTTCACAAAACCAAGGACAATATTCACCTACAATCTTTAAAAATTCTAATAACTGAGTTTTCTTAATCTGTTTCCCTTTCTGATTAATTATACTGTCTAAAATAGTCAGGTACATTTCCTTATCAGAAGAAGTTGAATTTCCCATTTTAATTAATTTAACGTCTCTTTCCTTCAATAACTCCAGGTACTTTTGTGACCCAATGTCACCTCTTCCTTTATCTTTATCTTTTTCCTTTATTTCTTTATTTCCTTTTTCCTTAGCCTTATATCTTTTTTCCTTATCTTTATAGCGCGCTCCCACTCAATCTAACTAATCTAGAATGCCCCACGTTGGGCGCCAAATCTACCACGCGGCCTGCGCAGTGGTTTCATTAATGAGGTTCTAGGCATAAAGTTAGTTAGACGAGATCGAAATAAAAACACACAGACTCAGTTACCTTAATTCTATTGCTAGGTCCGAGACGGCTCCCATCTCTGGTTCGCTCCTCTAGCCGCCCAGCAGGGCAGCAAGGATTACTCAGGGCTAGCAGGAGAGAGAGAGCGAGCACGCCGGGGAGTAGCCTTTTATTAGGGAACCAGAGATTCAGGGGAGAATTCCATCCAATGAAGGTTGAGGGGGGGCTGCACTCCAAGGTCAGGGTCAGCGATTGGGTCCCCGGGGTCAGTGGTCAGGCACACCCCCACACGGATGGGCTCTCTCATCAGGAGAGGGACGGGAAAAACTTCGACATGTGCCAAAGTGCCTCAGACCCTCAACGGGAGGCACCCAATCACGTGTGAGAATGGCTCCCAACACTTATGCAAATTCATAAATGTATTTCACCACGTCAGTAGATTTTACCTTGAGAGAAGAACATGGCTGAGCATCCTAAAGGCTACATGTGACAAACCCAAAGCCAACATCATGCTAACCTGGGAAAACTGGAAGCATTTCTCCTAAAACCAGGAACAAGGCAAGGATGTGCATTCGCACCACTCATTAAACAGAAGTTTGGGAACTCTAATCAGACAAGTCAGGCAAGAGAAGGAGATCAAGATAATACAGTTGGAAAGAATGAAGCCAAATTATCAGTGTTTGCACATGATAGGATGCTGTGTTTGAGGACCCCTAAAGCTGCCCCCAAATCCTTGTAGAACTGATAACCACATTCAGCAGAGTAGGAGGATACAAGATCATCATAGAAAAATCCATAATAATAATGAATCTGCTGAGGAAGAAACCAAAAATACAATTCCACTCACAATGGTCTCAAAAAATACTTAGGTAAACAGGTGTGGTGGGGCACGCCTGTAATCTCAGGAGCTAGGGAGGCTGAGGCAGGAGGATGGCAAGTTCAAATCAGCCTGTGCAACTTAGCAGAGTTAAGGACCTCAGCGAGACTACCTTATTTATATATAAAATATAAAAATGGAAAAGAAATATTGCTCAGTAATTATTTGGTTTGAGATCAGTACCTGGTATCAATTCAAAGAAACAGAAAAACAACAACAACAACAACAAACAAACCCTTGGCATACTACTCGACCCAAAGAGCAGATACACCTCTTAGAATGAAAATTATAGAACACTGAAGAAAGAAATTGAAGAAGACACTAGAATGTGAAAACCCCTTCCATGTTCATGGAGAACCAGAATTTAAACAATGCCACATTTCCAAAAGAAATCTACAAATTCAGTGCAATCTCCATCAAATACCAATGAGATTCTTCACTGAAATAGAAGAAATAGTCCCACAATTTTCATGAAAAACAAAAATGCAAAGCCATTTTCAGCAATAAAAATAATGATCAAGGGCCGAGAATGATACTCAGTGGTAAAGCACTTGACTGGTGTTGCAAAGCACTGGGTCTAATCCCAACACACACACACACACACACACACACACACACACATAATGAACAGTGCTGAAGATATCCCATTTTAAATTCTTCATGGTCTCAAATCATATTAAAGTGGTGCAATAACAAAAAAAATGTGCTGCATAAAACAGACGTAAAGATCAATTTATTAGAATAGAAAACACAGAGAGAGACAAATCACCCAGGTACAATCATCTGATTCATAACAAAGACACCAAAAGCTAATATTGGAGAGAACACAGTCTGTTTAATAAATGGTACTAAGAAAACATGTAGAAGAATGAAGCTAAATGCTGCAACAAATTCCACTCAAAGTGAATCAGCAAACAGGAATTTGACCCTAATCACTGTAACTACTAGCAGAAAACATCGTGGTTACACTACAACATACAGGCGCAGGCACAACCTCCTCCACAAGACTCCTCGTGTTCAGGAAAGAAAACCAAGAATTGATAAAGGAATGGCATCCATCTGAAAAGCTTTTTTACAGCAATGGTAAGGAGACAAGATAGGGCTGAAAAATTGGGAGAAAATCTTTGTCAGCTACTCTTCTGACAGAGGATTAATATCCAGAATGTATAAAGAACCCAAAAATCTTAACACCAAAACCCAAATAACCGAATCAATAGATGGGTAAATGAACAATCATTTCTCAAAAGGAAAAATATGATGGCCAACAATTTAATGAAAATAAAAGTCAACATTTTTAATGACTAGAGAAAAGCAAATCCAAGCTACACTGAGATTGCGTCTCACTCCAGTTAGAACGGCAAACGTCAAGAACACAATTAATGATAATGCGACAAGGATACGAATGAAAATAAATGCTTACCCACCAGAGATTGGAGATTAGTACAACCTCCATGGAAATCAGTTCAGCACCTCTGAAAAGACTAGGAGTGGGACCACCATATAACCCGGTCACAGGGCTCCTTGGTTTTCATCTAAAAGAATTAAAGTCAGCCACTGTAGCAATATGTGACACCCATGTTGATGCCAGTTCAATTCCCAGCAGCTTAGTTACAGAGTCAGACTAGGTGTCCACTGACTGAGGAAGGGGTAAAGAGAATGTGGCACATCCATGTGATGGAGTTTTCCTCGGTCATAAGGAAAAACTGAATTATGTCATTCACAGGAAAATGGATGGAACTGGAGACCAGCATGCTCATTGAAGGAAGCCAGGCTCACAGCATCAAGGGTTGTCTGTTTTCTCTCATACATGGGACGTACACAGAAAAAGAGCAGAAAAGTCATGCCACACAATTAGGAGAGCAGTGTGGACGCAGATCTGTAGGTCAGAGACTCACCGTGGCCTTGGAGGAACCACTGATTGATCCAGTGACTCTGGTTTCTTAGGAAGTTTTGTCATGGACTAATGATAGTAAGCTGACACAAGGACATCTTTGGGATTTCTCATGATATATATCACCTTAAATGAAGGAAAATGAGAGAGAGAAAGAAAAAAAAACAGTAATAATCAGTCCTTTCCCACCTTGATTTTCCTCTTTACCCAGGCAGTTCCTACTTAATATCTGCTGAACATCAATGGATTCATTTAATTAATTATTTATAGCATTCGTTCATCAAATACACATTTTAGTTTCCCATTATAGGAATAGAAGAGGAAGACCTTGCCTCTTCATTCTAGGACTTTAGGTTACCCAACATGGGAGCCTTCAGGAAAGTTCTAGATGGTGTTGGTGAGGCACTCGTGTGCTTTGCCATAATGATCACTAACAGCAGAATGAATTGATCAATGATGGTATATTCACCTTCATAGCAACACACAGTCATTCTCACACTCAAGGCCATGGAGGAAGCTCACAGACAGGACATCCATGCAGCACGAATTCCTTATACAAAATACAGATATACACCAAAGCCATCTGCAGCTGAAGTGCAGGGGCAGTTTCCCTCAGGTGGTGGGCACTGATGGGTACAAGGAGCCTGGGAACTGTCTGGACAGCAGGAATGTTCTAGTCTGGTTGGGGGATAGTTGCCTAACTGTGTACATATGTACATATTAAGAGGCTGGTGTTGATTAGCCAGTCACTTCACTCCCAAATTCAGCCTGGGCTAATCTGTGCAATGGCTCACATTCCTGCACCTTAGTGTGGTCTGGTTGTGGCTACATCAACCTAAACTAGTATCTGAGACTCTCAGGTCCCGCCTAACCCACCCAGGGAGCACACACCCCAGCAAGATCTGCAGGAGGTGTTATCTGGGCACATGGAAGGGAAAAAGCACTGATCAAAATTTGGTACTGACCTTGGCCTTGGAAGTGAAAAAAGACTTAGGGAAGAGATGGAAGGGGAGGTGAAAGGCCAGAAGCCGTGGGCCCTCTCTCTCCTTTAACAATTTGTATCCTGAATCTATCTCTAACCAGGGTGCACGTTCCCAGATGGACACAGATCGGATCCATTTGGTATCGCCTTTGGAGTGAATCAGGCAGAGAATTTCAATCAACCAGTGGGTTCCTAGATAAGAAAGTAAAAGTGATGGTCACTCATTTCAACATGACTTGTGAACAAAAAAAATGATGGTAAAAATGCATGACACAAACTTTACCATCATACCCATTTGAAGCATGCAGTGGGGTAGTGCTAACCATGTTAAACACCTTCCTGATTTTGCTCTTCCAATGTCCAGATACTTTTCGTCTTCAAAAACTCAAATTCTTGCCTAATTAACAACATTTCCCTAGCTATTCCATATTTCATCCCTGGAACTCACCATGCTTTTTGTTTGAACCCTAGGTATTTTGCTCCATTGCAATCCTAGTACTTGTCCTTTTATGCCCATAATATTGCATTTAGCATGACTCCCTCAGGATTTCTCTATGTTGTAGAAGGTGTGAGACTATTCTTCCTTGTGATGGCTGAATCGTATCCCATTTTATTAACATGCCATATTTTGTTATGCATTCATCTATGAAAGGATTTTAGGTTTCTTCCACCTCTTGGCTGTTTGCTGAAAAACTTTTTGTATGTCCCCCTTTCCCTTGACTTCCCAGCACAGTGCCCCTTCCAAGGATATTGGCCTCAATCCTTACTCTGTTTGCAATGACCCTGCCCCCAGGCCCACCACATAGATTTATGATGCATGTCCTTTCAATCCCTTGAATTTCTCGGGCTCCTGTCTGATTCCCAGCCATTGTCCATGCTGACCCTCCTGCTCTAAAATCCCCCTCTTCACCCTGTGGCCTCCCACTCCCTCTTTCATTTCTATGGAGCTGGTATTTCACCCTTAAGTGCTCGCTGGTCACTCTCTGGCACCCCCTCTCCCAGGCCACCACACAGATGCCTGGATGTCATTAGGATTCACTTCTGTATCTTCCTGCAGTAGCTTAGCTGATCCCTGCTGAGCACTTATGTCACTGTGTCCTAGTCTGAATGGTGGTGGCCTGGGGCACTGCCCCTTCGTCCCCCAAGCAGGGCTCACTGGCTGTAGAGGTCATGAA
This sequence comes from Urocitellus parryii, assembly GCF_045843805.1. Lineage (NCBI taxonomy): Eukaryota > Metazoa > Chordata > Mammalia > Rodentia > Sciuridae > Urocitellus > Urocitellus parryii. Next base: position 8,535,598 of record NC_135545.1, read on the forward strand.
CTCCATCTGCTGAGCAGGTGAGGAACACAGCCCTTGCCTTTCTCCTGGACAGTTCCTTTCTAGTTTCCTTACCTGACTTAGGGTATGACACCATTACTGTATCTTCCTCCCTTATTACAAATTCAGTACATGCTTCTTTTAGACCTTCACAGCTCCAACCAACATGGGGGAAAGGTAACCCTTCAAACCACAGGTAGCCATCTGTCATGATGACGATTTCTCTGCTGTGCTGAGGTTCACAGCATTGGACCTTGTGGGAGATACTGAGAGACTAGACTTTGAGTCCAGTCTTATTTTAACGAAATTAAAAAATCATTGAAGATTCAAGAGAATCATTAACATTATTGGTGTCAAATTAACTGGTATAAATACAAATAGTGACTGGTAGTCCAAAGTTTCACTGTGTTGATCAGTTTTGGACTCATTCAGAGAACATGAGCCTCGTGACCTCAACATGATCTCACAACGCAGTGGCAAGTGCTGCAAAATAATCCAACTGATGAATTCCTGAGACCTGAGAAAGCCACTCTTTCTCAATTATTTGCATTTGAAGAGTTTTCAAAGTAGATTTTTCACATGCACCCGACTGATAGAGTGTATAAATAACAGCCTGGAAGCAGACAGAGGGACAGTGGACTGAAGACTCTCAGGCTGAAGGGCAGGAGCATGCTTCAGAGTCAGCAGATAGGAGGGTGGACTGTCACTGACTCCAGGGTCCAGTCCTCCCTTTCCTTCTGATTAACCTGTGGGAGTGGGCTGCAGGCTGTCAGTGTTTAGGGGCTGAGATGAGAGAATCTTCATATCTACCACATCAAGGATCTATCGAAGCTCTGCCTCATCCTTGGTCAAGCACTCTCAGTGCCCAGGGGACTCGGGGACCAACAGCTCCACATGTTCAAGCAACACGCCCATCCAGGGGGCCCATAAATAGCCACCTACTGATTCCAGGAATGCTTCAGGATGCACCTACATCTTTGTCAGTCCCCATGGTCTTCTGTCAGCTAAAATGAAAACCGTCTAATGAATGTAAGCCCCACATTGAAGGCAACAGTGTTTCATGTAGAATGTATGATAACCAGGAGCAAAAACATTGCCACTTTTCCCCTTAATTCTTGGGTAATCAATAGACTGAGCGCCTGTGTATGATACCAGGAGCTGGTGATACTGACCCTAAATCTCAGGTGGCCACAGACTGCTGTGTGTATCTTGGGGAGAATGACCAACAATTGGGCATGAGTAGTATTCTGGCTGAAGGAAAAGTGGATCCAGTTAAGCAACATTGCAGAGGGGGACCTGTTCTCTGACAGAATAATATGCACATGAAGAAAAGGAGCTACCTTTTTAAAATTTAATGATTTATATTTAAACCTTTTCTTTTACTTGTGTATTTATTTTGTGTGGTGCTCAGGATTGGACCCAGGCCTTACACATATTAGACAAGTGCTCCTCCACGGCGTCACAAGCCCAGCCACAAGAGCGACCTTTTTAAAAAGGGGAAACTGTTTCATGAATCTTGTTTTATTCTTACTATTGTCAGATAATTTCAGAGAAATATGTCACATTCACAGTGACCCTGTGACACTGTGAATGTCCAACAGTAATGGAGGGCTGACACGTCTCTGCAGCATTCTGAACACTTAATACTTGTGACCCGTTACAGCATCCCACCAAGCCTATGAAACGAATGAGAGTCCTGAACCCACCCCCCGACAGTGTCAAATGCTTGACTTTCCTATGCTCTTATTAGTGCACTGGGGTTCAACATTGCAGTGGGGTTCATTCTAACATAACCATCTAGACATGGGATTTAACTCCCTCCCATTCTGTGCCCAGTGACTCTGCCCTCCGTCCCCACTTTTCCTCCTCTACCTACGAGTATTTATTTATGTATTCATGCGTTATCAATATGCATGAAGGTGAACCCACTGTGGGGTATTTATACATGCTCATGGCATAATTTTATCCATTTCATTCTGCACTTGCTTGCCCTTCCACCTCTCCCTTCCCCCTCAGTCTATTTCTTCTTCTCCACTCACCTTCCCTCTATCTTTATGATATCAAAGCCCCCACCCCAGAGTTCCCCCTTACTTTGCTCTATCTTCTGCATATGGGCAAGACATTTAACCTTTCACTTTCTGAGTCTGGCTTATTTCACTTAGCAGGACAATCTCCAGTTATATCCATTTATCAGCAAAGTCCAAAATTTCATTTTTTGTCATGACTTAGTAATTCTCCTCTGTGTATATAATGCCATATTTTCTTAATCCATTCCCCTGTTGATGTGTTCTGGGCTACTTCCAAAACATGGCTCCTGTGAGTGATGCTGTTATCCACACTGATGCAGCAGCGTCACTCTAGTATTCTGACTTTAGAGATAGGGCAAGGCGTGGGATTGCTGGGTCACCTTGGGGTTCCATTAGTCTTTTGAGGAATCTCTATAGGACTTTCCAGAGTGGCTGTGCTAATTTGCAGTTCCACCCACGATGTTTGAGTGTACCCTTTCCCCCCATCCTCCACAGCATTCATTATTTGTGTTCTTGATGATTGTAATTCTGATGGAGTGAGATGAAATCTCAATGTCGTTTTGATTTGCATTTCCCTGATTGCTAGGGATGTTGAACAGTTTTTTTCATGTATTTGTTGGCCATTTGCCTTTCTTCTTCTGAGAAGTGTGCATTTAGCAGTTTTGGTAAAATGGTTACTTTATTGGAAAGCGTCCATGTGTCAAGAGTGTGATGATACTTACATATAGTTTCTCTGAAGCACCCTCTGCCTACATTTGTCACCAGATGTGACCCAAGTTCATGCTCTCTGCTGGATCCCACAGTGTCACCAGAGTCCATGCTCAGTACAGAACTTCTGTCCATGTCCTGTCGTGGACCAGTGTTATGTCTGAGGGACAGCAGAGTCCAGCATCCACGGGACTACAGTGATCCCTGGGTGACACCAGTCCAGCTCTGTGCTGCACTATGCTTGTTCCCAGTGGTAACCAAGTTCATGTTCTCTAAATGGAAATGCTGGTGACCCCTGAGTCAGTGCTGCCCTGGTCACTGTTATCCCCAGTGCCCTCGAGTGCCTGCTGTGTACGGTCTGCAGTTATCCCTGGTGGCACAGGAGGCTCTGACTGTACTGCTACAATCTGTCCTTCCTGACTAGTCCCTCTGCTAGGGTGGTCCAAACATGTCACCCAGGGAGATTTTACAAGAAATCGATGAAGTAGATCCCTGTATTTCTCCTTAATATAAAAGTCAACACAAAATGGGTCAAAGACCTAGAATCAGACCAGAAACGTTATAACTGTTATAGAAGACATAGGGTCAATTCTCTGACTTATAGTTCCCGGCACTGACTTCCTCAATAAGACTCCTAAAATTTAGGAAATAAAATAATGAATCAACAAATAGAAAGACACCAAATTAAACCAGTTCTGCAGAGCAATGGAAGCAAGTCTGTGAAGAAAGATGCAAGGAATGGGAAGAAAACTTTGCCAGAAACTCTTCTGACAGAATGTAAAAAGAACTAAAAAAATCTTATTTCCAAATAACCAAATACTCCAATTAATAAATGTCAAATGAAAGTTCTTCAAAGACTAGGAGCAGAGCCACCATGTGACCCTACTCTTACACCCCTTGGTACTTATTCAAAAGAATTCAAATCAGCATAATAAATAGCAATACATGCACAGCCATGTTTATACCTGTAAGAAAATAAAAAGGAGACAGAAGCAGGTGCAGAGGCAGAGTGACAGGGAGCAGAGTGGCCTCTTGCCCAAGCTGCCTGCTTCATTTATCCCAGTAGGTTACTGAACACACTTACTGTAAAGGAAGTCAAAAGAATCATTGATGATTCAAAGAATCATTAACTCTTTTTGTTGACAAATTAACTGGTTATAAAAGAAGATTGTGACTGGTGACCCAAAGTTTCTTTGTATTCAGCAATTTTGGAATCACTCAGAGAACAAGAGGATCAGGATCTGGGCATGAGTTCACGGGCAGGACCCCATAGCAAGTGCTGCAAAGTAATGCCACTGATCAATTCATGGGACTGAAGAAAGCTGTTATTTTCTGTTTATTGGTGTTTTTAAAATAGATTTTCTCTCTCTCTCTCTGCTTTAGAGTTGCAGATAAGGGAGTAGAATGTCACTGGATTCCTGCGTCCAGTCTCCCTTTCCTTCTGATTAACGTATGGGAATGGGTTTCATGCTTTTAGGAATTAGGGACTGAGATGAGAGAATTTTCATATCTAACACATCAACCAAGGATAACTGCAGACTGTATGCAGCATGCACTCGAGGGGCACTAGGGATAACTGTAGCCAGTGGAGTCACCCAGGACCACTGTAGTCCAGTGGATCCTGGATTCTGCTGTCACTCAGACGTAACAGTTGTCCAAGGACAGGGCATGGACTAAGGTTGAGTCTATGGAATCTGGCAACACTGTGTGATCAAGCAGAGAGCTTGAACTTGGGTCACAAATGGGGACAAGTTTAGGCAATTGTGTGCTTCAAAGGCACTTTATATCAAAGGGTCAACACAATCCTGACACATGAACTTATTCCAGAAAATTGACAATTTTGTCAGGAGAACTGAACACATACTTCTCAGAAGAAGAAATACAAATGGCCAAGAAATACATGAAAAAATGTTCAACAACATTCGTAGTTATCACAGAAATGCAAATCAAAACTACATAGAGATTTCCTTTCACTCCAGTCAGAACGACAATCATCAAGAACACAAATAGTACATGCTGGGGAGGATGTGGGGGGAAGGGGACACTCATCCATGGTGGACATGCAAATTAGTACAAACACTCTGGAAATTGGTATGAGTGTACCCACAAAAGCTTCAAATAAAAACCCCATGTGACCCAGCTATCCCACTTCTTGGTATTTACACATCTCTAAAGTCAAATACTATAGTGATGCAGCACATCAATGAATATAATAGCATAACTCACAAGAACAAAGATGTGGAAATAGCACAGCTATCCATCAATAGGTGCATGGATTCAAAATCATGGTGTATATACACAGTGGACAGTTACTAATTTATAAGGAAGAACAAAATTATGGCATTTGGCAGTAAAACTATGGAATTGGTGAACATCATGCTGACTTAAACAAACCAGGCTCAGAAAGCATACAGGTAGATGTTGTTGCTTATATCCAGAATCTAGAGTAAAGTAAGAGGGAAAATCAGGTGGGGGTTCTGATATCATAAAGATAGAGGTAAGCTCAGAGGACTAGAAGGAGACCCAGGGGGTAGGGAGATGGATGGGAAAGGTAAGGAAATGCAGAAGAAATTAACAAATTTATGCTGTGTGCAATATAAATAGACCACAGTGGATTCCTCCTTAATGCGTATCTATAAAGCATAAATAAATAAATACTAGCAGTTAAATAAATAAATACTAGCAGTTAAGGAGGGAAAAGTAGGGTAGGAAAATCACAGTTACTGGGGACTGAAGTGGAGCAAATTATATCCCATGCATGTATGATTGTGTCGAAGTGAACCCAACTATAATGTATAACCATAGTGCACTATTAAACTATAACAAAGTTCACCATTTTACTCTGTTGAGTGTGTGGAGTTCATGACCTCCTCATTCAATTCATAGGACTTGTGGATGATGTAATGGTTGACATGTATGAAGTGTTCAGAATGCTGTAGAAACATGTCAGCCCTGCATTATTAGTGGACATGACAGGGTCATTGTGATTGCCATAACTCTCTAGAATTACTTGGCAATACTGAGAATGAAACAAAATTCATGAAAGTTTCCCCTTTTAAAAAAATGATAGTTTTTTTTTGTCTTGATATGCATAGTATTCTGTCTGTCCAGAGCACAGGTATCCCCTGAAACTTTGCCTAATTCAATTCCACTCTTCTTTCAGCCAGAATAATACTCAAGCCCCAATTGTTGGTCTTTCTCCCCAAGAAGCACACAACAGCTTCTGGTTATATCAGATTTACATTCAGTGTCAACAGTCCCTTGTTTAATAAACAAGTGCTTCATCTATTAATACTTCCAGGAATTAACAGGAAAAGTGAAAAGGGTTTTTCCTCCTGATTATAAAATATTCTACATGAAACAGTAGTGCCAAAAAATGGGGTTTGCAGATTCAGGCATTTTTACGGTGGCATGGGAGAAAGCGGTGGAAGAGTGAAGATCTCCTAGGGAAATACCAGCTCAATGGAAATGAAAAGTCTGAATGGGAGTTCACGTGGTGGACAGGTGTACTGTAGAGAAGGAAAGTCAGCATCGACAATGGCTGGGAATCAGAAAGGAGCCTGGACAATTCAAGGGACTGAAAGAACATGCATCATGCCTCTACAGGAGAGGGACTTGGGGCAGGAGCATTGCAAACTGGGCAAAGCTTGAGGCCGATGTCATTGGAAGGGGCATAGGACTGGAGAGTCAAGGGAAGTGGGAACATATTAAAAGCATCTCAGCAAAGAGCCAAGTAGTGGAAGCAACCTCAAATCCATTGACTGATGATGCATAAACAAACTGTGGCATGTTGATACAATGGAGTATGATTCAGCCTTAACAAAGAAAATAGTCTGACACCTTCTGCAACATAGATCAATCTTGAGGACATCATGCCAAATGCAGTCTGTTGGGGACAAAAGTCTAAATAGTATATGATTTCATTGGTGCAGAATACCTAGTGTAGTCAAGATCATAGAAATAGAAAGCTCCATGGAGAGTTTCAGGGGCGGAATGAAGGAATCAGTAGGATTTATTGTTAATAAGCAGAGAATTTCAGTTTTTTAACAGGAAAAAGTTCTGGACATTGACTGAGCAAAAATATGAACATGCTCAACACAGCTTAGCAACACCCAAATGTATGCTGACAGGGGTATAATGGTAAATCTTGTGTTATATATTTTGTCATAATTTTTTGTTCAAAAGTAAGTTCAAATGAGTGACCATCACTTTTTCTTCCTTATCTAGGAAACTACAGGCTGATTAAAATTCTCTGCCTGATTCACTCTAAAGCAAATCCCAAGTGGATTTGATCTTTGCCCATCTGGGAACACTCACCAATGTTAGAGACAAATATGGTTTACAAATTTTTGAATGACAGGGAGGGCCCACAGCTCCTGGCTTCTCACCTCCCTTTCCATCTCTTCCCCAAGTCTTTATTCACTTCTAAGATCAAGGTCGGTGCCTAATGTTTGATCAATGCATTTTACCCTTCCATAGGCCTAGATAATCCCTGCAGATCTTGCTGGGTATCTGCTCATTGGTAGGTTGGGTGAGACCTGAGTTTCTCAGACATTAGATAAGGTTGATGTAGCCAGACCTCACATGAGTGCAAGGATATGGACCATTCCACAGATTAGCCTAGCTTGAATTCAGTGGTAAAGTCACTGGCTACTGTTGCCCCCAGCCTGAGGGGCCAGCTGAACTTAAGTTCATTCCTGTGAATTTCCAGGGACACCAAATAAACATAGACACACACTTCACCTTTAAACAAGCTTCAGGATGGCTCCTCCACTCTTGGCCTCAAGGTCCCCAAATGGGAGAATGAGAGATAGTCACAAGAGGCTGGCGAGAGAGAGAGAGTCAGCATGTTCAGAAGTGGGCTTTTATTGGGAGGACCCTCATTCTTAGAATATTCCATCCAAAAAAGATAAGAAGGGGGTGGAGTTACAAGGGACATGTGAGTGTAATTCCACCCAAGGACTGTAGGGTGACACCTACATCTGAAGACGTGTCCTCAAACTTCTAGGACCAGGGCAATGTCCAAGTCACTATGAGATGTAATGCCCATCAAAGCCTCTCCGCCCTGGGAGGGAAACACAAATCATTCAGAGTGGCTCCCCACATACTCCCTTTTCTTTCTTTGAAAAGCAGGTGATGGGTCACTATTTCAAGTCCCAGAATCCTTGTTTTGAAGGCTCGCCATGCTACAATTACAAGAGAGAATTCGTAGCAAAGAGAACAATACAAGGATATACCATGTAGAATGTTTAAGAATGTTTCCAGGGTTGATGTCATTCGATTATTTATGTATTTGATCAGCTAAAGAAGTAGGATCCGAAAAATCAATCTTACTTTTTTTGTATATCTTGAATATGATGATGGAGCTCCAAAAAAATCCAAGGTGTTATTATCATTTTTCTGAGTACCCAATAAATGATTTTTAACCTTTACCCAATCCATTGGGAAGCATTGTATTTGGCAGCAGTAACACACACATACCTATAGCTAGTGCAACAGTTAACTCTTTCCTTGAATTTCAAAGCTGAAAGTTCATTACCAATATTTATTTATTTATTTATTTATTTATTTATTTATTTTTATTATTATTGGTCGTTCAAAATATTACATAGTTCTTAATACATCATATTTCACAGTTTGATTCAGGTGGGTTATGAACTCCCAATTTTACCCCGTATACAGATTGCTGTATCACATCAGTTACCCTTCCATTGATTGACATATTGCCTTTCTCGTGTCTGATGTATTCTGCTGTCTGTCCTATTCTCTACTATCCCCCCTCCCCTCCCCTCCCCTCCCCTCCCCTCCCCTCCCCTTTTCTCTCTCTACCCCTTCTACTGTAAATCATTTCTTCCCTTTGTATTATCTTGTCTTACCCCTCCTTTCCTCTTATATGTCATTTTGTATAACCCTGAGGATTGCCTTCTATTTCCATGCGATTTCCCTTCTCACTCCCTTTCCCACCCACCTCTCGTCCCTGTTTAATGTACATCTTCTACTCAAGCTCTTTGTCCCTACCCTGTCCTTGTTTACTCCCCTTATATCAAAGGAGTCATTTGGTATTTGTTTTTTAAAGATTGACTGGCTTCACTTAGCATAATCTGCTCTAATGCCATCCATTTCCCTCCAAATTCTATGATTTTGTCATTTTTTACTGCAGAATAATACTCCATTGTGTATAAATGCCACATTTATTTTATCCACTCATCTATTGAAGGGCATCTAGGCTGATTCCACAATCTTGCTATCGTGAATTGTGCTGCTATGAACATCGATGTAGCAGTGTCCCTGTAGCATGCTCTTTTTAGGTCTTTTGGGAATAGACCGAGAAGGGGAATAGCTGGGTCAAATGGTGGATCCATTCCCAGCTTTCCAAGAAATCTCCATACTGCTTTCCAAATTGGCTGCACAAATTTGCAGTCCCACCAGCAATGAACAAGAGTGCCCTTTTCCCCGCATCCTCTCCAGCATTTATTGTTGTCTGACTTCCTAATGGCTGCCAATCTTACTGGAGTGAGATGGTATCTTAGGGTAGTTTTGATTTGCATTTCTCTGACTGCTAGTGATGGTGAGCATTTTTTCATGTACTTATTGATTGATTGTATGTCCTCCTCTGAGAAGTGTCTGTTCAGGTCCTTGGCCCATTTATTGATTGGGTTATTTGTTATCTTATCGTCTAATTTTTTGAGTTCTTTGTATATTCTGGTTATTAGGGCTCTATCTGAAGTGTGCGGAGTAAATATTTGTTCCCAGGATGTAGGCTCCCTGTTTATCTCTCTTATTGTTTCTTTTGCTGAGAAAAAACTTTTTAGTTTGAGTAAGTCCCATTTGTTGATTCTAGTTGTTAACTCTTGCGCTATGGGTGTCCTATTGAGGAATTTGGAGCCTGATCCCACAGTATGTAGATCATAACCAACTTTTTCTTCTATCAGATGCCGTGTCTCTGATTTAATATCAAGCTCCTTGATCCATTTTGAGTTAACTTTTGTGGATGGTGAGAGATAGGGATTCAGATTCATTTTGATGCAAATGGATTTCCAGTTTTCCCAGCACCATTTGTTGAAGATGCTATCCTTCCGCCATTGCATGCTTTTAGCCCCTTTATCAAATATAAGATAGTTGTAGTTTTGTGGATTGGTTACTGTATCCTCTATTCTGTACCATTGGTCCACCCACCTGTTTTGGTACCAGTACCATGCTGTTTTTGTTACTATTGCTCTGTAGTATAGTTTGAAAACTGGTATCGCTATACCGCCTGATTCACACTTCCTGCTTAGCATTGTTTTTGCTATTCTGGGTCTTTTATTATTCCATATGAATTTCATGATTCTCTTTTCTATTTCTGCAAGAAATGCTGTTGGGATTTTGATTGGCATTGCATTGAACTTATAGAGAACTTTTGGTAATATTGCCATTTTGATGATGTTAGTTCTGCCTATCCATGAGCAGGGTATATTTTTCCATCTTCTAAGGTCTTCTTCTATATCTTTCTTTAGGGTTCTGTAATTTTCATTGTATAAATCTTTCACCTCTTTTGTTAGGTTGATTCCCAAGTATTTTATTTTTTGGGGGGATATTGTGAATGGAATAGTTGTCCTCATTTCCCTTTCAGAGGATTTGTCGCTGATATACAGGAATGTCTTTGATTTATGCGTGTTGATCTTATATCCTGCCACTTTGCTGAATTCATTTATTAGCTGTAACAGCTTCTTTGTAGACCCTTTTGGGTCTGCTAGGTATAGAATCATATCATCTGCAAACAGTGATAATTTAAGTTCTTCTTTTCCTATTTTTATGCCTTTAATTTCTTTCGTCTGTCTAATTGCTCTGGCCAGTGTTTCAAGGACTATGTTGAACAGAAGTGGTGAGAGAGGGCATCCCTGTCTTGTACCCGATCTTAGTGGGAATGTCTTCAATTTTTCTCCATTCAGAGTGATGCTGGCCTGTGGCTTATCATAAATGGCTTTTACAATGTTGAGGTATGATCCAGTTATCCCTAATTTTTCTAGAGTTTTGAACATAAAGGGATGCTGTACTTTGTCGAATGCTTTTTCTGCATCTATCGAGATGATCATATGGTTCTTATTTTTAAGTCTATTGATGTGGTGAATAACATTTATTGATTTCCGTATATTGAACCAGCCTTGCCTCCCATGGATGAATCCTACTTGATCATGGTGTATAATTTTTTTGATATGTATTTGAATCCGATTCGCCAGAATTTTGTTGAGGATTTTTGTGTCAAGGTTCATTAGAGATATTGGTCTGTAGTTTTCTTTCTTTGAAGTGTCTTTGTCTGGTTTCGGAATCAGGGTGATGTTGGCCTCGTAGAACGAATTTGGAAGTTCTCCCTCTTTTTCTATTTCCTGAAATAGCTTGAAAATTATTGGTGTTAGTTCCTCTTTAAAGGTTTTGTAAAACTCTGCTGTATACCCATCCGGTCCTGGGCTTTTCTTAGTTGGTAATCTTTTGATGGTTTCTTCTATTTCCTCTATTGTTATTGGTCTGTTTAGTTTGTCTATATCCTCCTGACTCAATCTGGGCAGATCATAAGACTTAAGGAATTTATCTATGCCTTCACTATCTTCTATTTTATTGGAGTATAAGGATTCAAAATAATTTCTGATTATCATCTGTATTTCTGAAGTGTCTGTTGTGATATTGCCTTTTTCATCCCGTATGCTAGTAATTTGGGTTCTCTCTCTTCTTCTCTTCGTTAGCATGGCTAAGGGTCTGTCAATTTTATTTATTTTTTCAAAAAACCAACTTTTATTTATTTCTTCAAAGAACCAGCTTTTAGTTTTGTCAATTTTTTCAATTGTTTCTTTTGTTTCAATTTCATTAATTTCAGCTCTGATTTTAATTATTTCTTGCCTTCTACTTCTTTTGCTGTTGTTTTGCTCTTCTTTTTCTAGGATTTTGAGATGAAGTATGAGATCATTTATTTGTTGGTTTTTTCTTTTTTTGAGGAATGAACTCCAAGCAATGAATTTTCCTCTTAGAACTACTTTCAAAGTGTCCCATAGATTCCGATATGTTGTGTCTGTGTTTTCATTTGACTCTAGGAAGTTTTTAATTTCCTCCTTAATGTCTTCTAGAACCCATTGATCATTAAGCAACCTATTGTTCATTCTCCAGGTGATGCTTGATTTTTCCTTCCTTCTTTTATCATTGATTTTCAGTTTCATTCCATTATGATCAGATAAGATGCATGGTATTATCTCTACCCCTTTATATTGTCTAAGAGTTGCCCTGTGACATAATATATGGTCTATTTTTGAGAAGGTTCCATGTGCTGCTGAGAAAAAAGTGTAATTACTTGATGTTGGGTGGTATAGTCTATATATGTCAATTAAGTCTAGGTTATTAATTATGTTATTGAGTTCTATAGTTTCCTTATTTAACTTTTGTTTGGAAGATCTGTCCAGTGGTGAGAGAGGTGTATTAAAGTCTCCCATGATTATTGTATGGTGGTCTATTAGACTCTTGAACTTGAGGAGCGTTTGCTTGATGAACACAGCTGCACCATTATTTGGGGCATATATATTTATGATTGTTATGTCTTGTTGGTGTATGGTTCCCTTGAGCAGTATGAAGTGTCCTTCTTTATCCCTTTTGATTAGCTTTGGCTTGAAATCTATTTTATTAGATATGAGTATGGACACTCCTGCTTGTTTCCGCAGTCCATATGAGTGGTATGATTTTTCCCACCCTTTCACCTTCAGTCTATGAATATCTTTTCCTATCAGATGCGTCTCCTGTAGGCAGCATATTGTTGGGTCTTGTTTTGTGATCCATTCTACTAGCCTGTGTCTCTTAATTGGTGAGTTTAAGCCATTAACATTTAAGGTTATTATTGAGATATGACTTGTTCTTCCAGCCCTATTTGTTTATTGATGTTACTAAACCTGATTTGTTATCCTCTTTGACTACTTTCCCCCCTTTACTGTCCTACCTCCCATTGTTGGTTTTCAATGTTATTTTCCATTTCCTCTTCCTGTAATGTTTTGCCAAGGATTTTTTGAAGAGATGGTTTTCTAGCTGCGAATTCTTTTAACTTTTGTTTATCATGGAAGGTTTTAATTTCATCTTCTATCTTGAAGCTTAATTTCGCCGGATACAAGATTCTTGGTTGGAACCCATTTTCTTTCAGTGTTTGAAATATGTTATTCCAGGATCTTCTAGCTTTCAGAGTCTGTGTTGAGAGATCAGCTATTATCCTGATTGGTTTACCCCTAAATGTAATCTGCTTTCTTTCTCTTGCAGCTTTTAAAATTCTCTCCTTATTCTGTATGTTGGACATCTTCATTATAATGTGTCTAGGTGTGGATCTCTTATGATTTTGCACCATCGGCGTCCTGTAGGCTTCTAGGATTTGGGATTCTGTCACATTCTTCATGTCTGGGAAGTTTTCTTGTATTATTTCACTGAATAGATTGCTTAATCCTTTGGTTTGGAGCTCTGTGCCTTCCTGTATCCCAATGACTCTTAAGTTTGGTCTTTTGATATTATCCCATAGCTCTTGAATGTTCTGCTCATGGTTTCTTAGTAGACTTGCTGAGCTATCTATGTTCTTTTCAAGTTGAAATACTCTGTCTTCATTGTCTGATGTTCTATCTTCTAAGTGATCCACTCTGCTGGTAGTATTCTCAATTGAGTTTTTAAGTTGGTTTATTGTTTCCTGCATTTCTAGTATTTCTATTTGTTTGTTTTTTATTACCTCTATCTCCCTGTGAAATTGATCTTTTACTTCCTGGATTTGTTTGTCAATGTGATCTTTCATTGTCTGATTTTGCTGTCTCATGTCTTCCTTGAGACTCCAGATCATCTGAAGCATATATATCCTGAACTCTTTATCTGATATTCCATCTGTTGCAGCTATTACCTCTTCTAAAGTTGAGTTGACCTGCATTGCTTGTGATCCTTTATTTCCTTGTCTTTTCATACTGCACGCACTTCTTTCTGCTTGGTGCAACTGTTGTGTTTTTGAAATTTACTAGCCTGAAATCACCTCTTCCGTAGCTGAATGAGCTGTGATCAGTAGAACATGGGGATGATTACATCATCTCTCTGAAATGGCGGCTGCTGTCCTCCTCTGTGGTCCGACCAGTGTCTGGAACCAAACTGGACTGCTTCTCTCCTCTGTCTCAAAGCTGAAACTCAGCCCTAAGTGCTGCCAAAGTCCTAGCGCCAAACCGCTAGAGGCCGTTCACAGACTCAGGCCTGCGGGGCCCAGCCCAGCCGCCTCCGTGGCTGGCGGGATTGTGTCCCTGCTCCGCGTTGCTCCAGACCGGCTGGAGGGGGGTGGGGTGGTAGGAGTGTGGATCCTAACGCTGAACCACCAGAGGCAGTTGGCAGACTCAGCCCTGCAGGGCCCAGATCAGCCGCCGCCGTGACCGGCGGGATTGTGTCCCTGCTCCGCGTTGCTCCGAACCGGCTGGAGGGGGGTGGGGTGGTAGGAGTGTGGATCCTAGCGCTGAACTGCCAGAGGCCGATCACAGACTCAGCCCTGCAAGGCCCAGATCAGCCGCCGCCGTGACCGGCGGGATTGTGTCCCTGCTCCGCGTTGCTCCGAACCGGCTGGAGGGGGGTGGAGTGGTAGGAGTGTGGATCCTAGCGCTGAACCACCTGAGGCCGTTCACAGACTCAGCCCTGTAGGGCCCAGATCAGCTGCCGCCGTGACCGGCGGGATTGTGTCCCTGATCCGCGTTGCCGAGATTCAGTCGCCTGGGACAAACTGACCCCTCACACAGACTTACTAGTTATCGGCAGGTCTCCTTACAGTGGAATATTGTTAGAAGATCTTCAGCAGGTCCTATGCAAGTGTATTTATGTGTCTCTCTGATCCTGTTACTGCGGAGGTATAGAAAATGCTGCTTGCTCGCCGGCCGCCATGTTGGATCCCCTCCTCATTACCAATATTTATGACAGTAGCCTCTAAGTTATTTAGCTTAGTCTCAATCCTTTCATCAATATTTATTTGGTTATGAAGAGCCTTGGAAGAATTCTGAGCCAAATTATTAAGAAAATTTGCATGTTGAATATTTTGAGATGTGGCCACCGAAACTGTGACCATTGAATCAATAAAGGAAACTAAGGCAACAACTCCCACTACAACAAGTCCAAGAGCACATTTAGGTCTCGCTGGCTGGGTGTGTAATTATTGTAAAACTTGAAAACCAGCATCAGCATACCACGGCTCTGAAATATTAGCTGGCAATAAGACAAAAGAGAGCTGATGACGTATCAGCATTCCTTTCCCTCTATTATATCTGGTGATACAGTTAGTTACTTCGAGATTTCTTCTTTTTGAGGGAAGGCTTCTCTAGGTCAATCTTCAGTCATTTGAATCTTGGTTCGATTTCCTCCATGCCTGATGGCACGTTCAGGTACCCAAATAGGACAAAAAGCACCTTCTGGAAAAATCCAGGCATGACCTCTGCCCCACATAATCACTGGATCTGGTCCTCTCCATTGACCAGCCTGTAAGTCCTTCCACCAAACTCGGCCTAAAGGGACTGTCGCTGTGGAAGACATGTGTTGCTCGACTGCAGTGTGAACTTCTGAGTCACAATTTAAAAAATTTAAAATAAATAGCATGATAGAGGTTATTTGGGGGAGTCCTAGTCCTATTTCCCCCTTTTAGTTTTTGTAATTATAGCTTAATAGATAAATAAGCTAGTTCCACAATGGCTTGACCTTGGGGGTTATAAGGAATTCCTGTTTTATGGTCAATATGAAACTCTTGGCAAAATTGTTGAAAAGTAGAGCTAACATAAGCCAGTGCATTATCAGTATTAATCTGTAAAGGACATCCTAATGCTGCAAAGGCAGCTAGACAATGAGAAATAACATGTTGCATGGTCTATAGCAAAGATAAACCTAGAATAAGTATCTACAATTACATGTACATAACATTGCTTACTAAATTGAGGAATGTGAGTTACATCATTTGCCATAATTGATTTGGTTTTAATCCATGGGGATTTACACCATATGGTAAAGATGGTGTGTGTCTAACACACGGGGGGCAGTGACATACAATTGACAAGCTTGCTCTCTAGTCATATTAAGATTTTTATGTAAGCTAGAAGCATTTTGATGATATAAAGAATGTGAACCTTGTGCACAGTCATACAAAGACATTTGCTTACAAACAGCAACCAATTTATTAAATTTTTATTACCTGAATTTAGAGGCCCTGGGAGATTAGTGTGAGCCCATATGTCACCTATGAAATATGGGTGCTTTCACATTTGCACCAACCTTTGTAGGATATGAAACAAACTGAATAACTCTTGTGATGATGTATATCCAATAACTGAAATATCCAAGTTTCAATATTTTTTGTAACTCCAACTGCACATAAGCTGTCAGAATAAATATTGATGGACTCATTTATAAAATAACTTAAAGCACAAATGAGAGCTTATTGTTCTTCTCCTTGGGCAGAAGCATATGAGGTTTGTATTATCTCTGTATGAGCATGACTGTAAAAACCTGCTTTACCTGAGCTTGAGCTATCAATCAATACTATTAGTGTGCCATACTGGATTTGCACATACAATCTTTAGAAATATGAATGGCTTTACCAATGCAAATTGAATAATTTTATCACGAGGATAATAACTCTTTATCTGACCAGGAAAATTAGCAAAAGCTACTTGCCAAGAATTGGAATTTTGAAACAGCCAATTATTCTGTTGAATGGAATGATTATAATATTAGGTTCTGATCCAATGAGCTGTAAAACTCTTGTTTTGCTCCTTATCACTAATTCAGCAACAAACTCATGATAAGGAGTTAATGACTTTTGAGCAGAGTGGGCTAAATGAATTCACTCAATAACTCCCAATGTTTGCCGTATCACCCCAGTAGGAGCGTGAGCAGTTGCAAATATCAATAAATATATAGGCTCTTGTGGGTTAATTTTAGTAAACTGAGCATCTTTAATAGCAATTTCAACTTTCCTCAAAGCTGTTCTTGCTTCTGCTGTGAGCTGATGAGGAGAAGTTGAAGAAGGATCTCCCTGTAATATCTGGAATAAAGGACTCAAATCTGAAGTAGTTAGATTTATACATGGCCTCAGCCAATTAATATCTCCTAAAACCTTTTGAAAATCATTAAGGGTGTGCAGCTCCTTGACTATTATTTGTAAGTTTTGAGGACAGATTGTATGTCCTTCGATCACATGACCTAGATATTGAAAAGGAGATGTCTTTTGCAACTTTTAAGGTGCAATGCACAAACCTATTGCTGTGAGTGAAGTCTCTAATTGGGCAAAACTTTTTAAAAGTACATCTGAATTAGCATGAGCTAAAAGTATGTCATCCATAAAATGAATAATATATGCATCAGGGAGTTTTTCCCTCACAGGCGTGATAGCTTGTGCCACAAATTCTGACACAGGGTAGGACTGTTACACATTCCCTGTGGCAGCACTTTCCAGCAATATCTTTTAACTGGTTCTTTAAAATAAATGGCTGGGACACTAAAGGCAAACTTTTACAGTTATCTGGGTGCAAAGGTATAGAGAAAAAACAATCTTTTAGATCAACTACTATCAAATTATAATTTAAAGGGATAGCTGTGGGAGAAGGAAGCCCAGATTGTAATGCTCCCATGAGCTCTATGACCCGATTAATAGCTCTAAGGTCTTGTAATAATCTCCAATTACCAGATTTTTTCTTAATTACAAAGATAGGTGTGTTCCAAGGGCTGAGCTTAGGCTCTAAATGACCAGCTTGAAGCTGTTCCTCAACTAACACGTGGGCTATTTTAATTTTTTCCCCTGTTAGGGGCCACTGACTTACCCAGATTGGCTCTTCTGTGAGACAATTAATATTTTTGCTGTTTTCAGGGTCAGGGAAAAGGTCAGAGCCCCCATGAAAAATTTTGGTTGGGTGCATTAAATAATCTCTGTCAAGGAGATTGGGTCATAGGTAGGTACTCACCCTGTAAGTTTCCCTCAATTTTTCTAGGAGTCAATCCTTGATTAAGTTCCTCAAATGAACTGATAGAATCTGGGGTTACTAATAATAATCCTAAGCTGCTTAAAATATCTCTGCCCCATAAATTTACTGCTAATGTGTCCAAAACATAAGGCTTGAAAATTCCAGTATTACCATCTCAGTCTTCCCAGCGAAGATACTGGGCACTCTGGGCAGACTGAGAAATCTGCCCTATGCCTTCAAAATTGGCAGGTGCAATATGTAAAGGCCAGCATTGGGGCCAAAATCGGTGAGATAAAACAGATTTATTTGCCCCAGTATTTATGATACTTCTAAATTTTTTATGATTGATTTTAAGTTCCAGTAGGGGGTGCTCCTGCCGAATTAACTGAGCCCAGTACACCCTGTCATGGAGCCTGGATGTTGAGGTCTTAAGCTGGCTGTCTAGGGAACAGCAAGGTGAAAGCACTGATTGTGCCAGCGCGGCTTTTGTAGAGAGCCGAATGGCATGCTCTGATTTCACAGTGACTGTTAGCTCTTCTCTAAAATCTGAATCGATAACTCCAGGCATTACTTGAATTCCCTTTATAAAACTATTTCGTCCCCAAATTAGGCCTATGGTACCTGGGGGTAACGGCCCATGGATTCCAGTGGGAACTCACTGTGGTCCCATTTCAGCTGTTTGTTACCAGGCTGGTCATAAAAGTACCCTCTGGGTGGAGCTGGCTGGTAATAGTGATGCTCTGCCACGGCCAGCTGTGATGACGTCAAGGCCTGCGCCTCTGACTCCTCCTCCCACCCATCCTGCAGAGCCCCCACTGTTTGTAGGGCCTGGGTAGACCCCGCCCTCCATTTTTTGGCCCCAAAGGAGGCGGATGTGAAGTTAGAAATGCCGGCCGGCCGCTGCCATATCTGTTCCCATCCCCCCTTGCCCCCGCGGCTTCAGCCGCCAGCGGGAACCAGGAGAGGTTCTGCCCTGTGGCGTGGAGATTCTGGAGATTCCCAGTCCTGCGCCAAATGACCAGTCCTGCCTCGATTAAAAATCCGCCCACGAGAATGGCATCTCCAGGATTGGGGCTGAAGTACCTGTTTTAAAGCCGCGGTGAGCATAAAACCTTGTAATTGTGTAGGACCAACATCCGCACAAAGGCAAACAAATTCCAAAAGTGTCCCTTTCTTCCAGTGGGGTCGGAGTGAAGCCAGAATCAGACAGGCAGTCAGTATAGAGGGGTACATCCAGTCAGGTCGGATCCAGGAGGCCAATTTTGAGTCAGGGAAGGTGGAGACTGTCCCCTGAGGGATTGAAATGTTAATTCCTTCAGGGCCCTTCTGTAGTAGGGACAAATGAGGCAAGGCACAGAAGACAGCAGGACACAGTTTTATTTGCCACAGCCAGGTTGAGGGGGTACAGCCTTTGCTGTATTCAATTAATCCCCTGAACCCCGAGTTCAGGGAGTTTCAGAGTTTTATACCCAGCATGAAAGGGGAGGGGCTCAGAAGTTCACAGTCTGCAGAAGTTCACAGAAAAGCAGCTTTTTTTTCCACTGTTCTGGGAAAGTTAATCCTTCAAGGACAACACCTGACTGAGAAGGGGGGAGCTTCTTCTCCCCTCTCCTTCCTCCCCCTGGCAGCTGTTACCATGGAGCCCATTTGTAACTTATCTTAAAAATGTAAACATCTCTGTGAAGCCCAGCTCAAGGCCAGAGGCCTTGCTTGCACATTTCTTCAAAGTACTATACTGGATACATGTTTGTGAAAAACTAGTAAGGGGGTGTCCAGCACCTAGAGTGCTGGTGTCTTCTTGGCCAATGGCCAAGTAAACAGGGCCACAGAAAAATAGGAAGTTTATCTACATTGAACTCTTTTGCAGAGACTCTTTTGCTGACAGTCCTAAAATATAGGGCGTGGCTGCCTGCTTCCTGGTCTTGAGGCCACACATGTGACTGGGATGGCTCCTGGGGATCAGCCAGGAGGCAGTGCTGTGGGCGATGATGGAGGAGGCAGACCACCTCAGGATAGGTCTAGGACTCTTCCACCCTAGTGGACAGCTTGTGCCTTCCCTTATAGACTATGGGGTGGGTGTACACGTGAACTTGCTCCACCCCTCTGACCTTTATCCTGATTGGCTCCTGTGCAGTATATAAGCTGTGTGTACTTCCTCATTAAAGGAGATCCTGCTTTGATTGTTCTCCCTGGCATGTCAGATTGTCCTCCCAGGAGGGAGATCTGGGTGTGGGCGGCCAGTGGACCTTTCCTCTCTTGGCTCATCTTGGTTGGGGCGTGCTTTTCCCACTTCTCCCACTGGTCAGGAGGAGACTGGGGCTAAAAACCCTGACATCTGGCGCCCGGAACAGGGACTCCAAACACGGACTCAGAACAGGGACACCAAGAAAGTGTCAAGGAGCCAAGCCAAGTGAGTACTGAGGTAAGGGTATCCCCCGGAAAGATGGGGCAATCTCACATTCCCTGGTTGATGCTTCTCCTGCTTCCCTGTATGGCTGAGGGGAAGCAGGAGGGAGAAGTTTGTGAGAGGGAGCCAAGCAGGCCATCTCAAGGCTCGCCCTGTGCCCCTTTTAGTTTTTTACAAATTTTGACATCCCAGAGCCCCCACTCCACTTTCTTGGGGAAACTTACTACTGAAAAGTTGGGAGATATGGAGCCTGCCTGGTGCCTGGGGTGGGACAAAACCAGAGGAACTAATTCTGTAATTGGGAGGAGAGACTGAGCTGCAGAAGCCCTTTTGCTTTGGGGAACTGCCTCCTTCCTTCCATGCACTGTAAGGAATACTCCACCTCTGTCTATTTAAAAAGGGGGAAATAGGGGGACATTGAATGCAGTAATGTGTCGATGTTATAGATTGCTTCTTGGGAATGACCTTGGCTGAATGTGAGTCTACAGGATGATGTTTTATTGTAACAATCTGGTATCTGAATGGTTTTTGAAACTTTGCACAATCTTGCAGTTAAAACTTAGGTTTATGTAATTGTTTAGTTTATGATTTCAGATAATTCATGCCAGAGAACTTAAATATTTAGGATGGGAAACTAAAGAACTGTACTTCCAAGTTGGCGGGTAACTCCCAATCATTCAGTTTTTTCATCAACTTTTGAATTAGGTAGCCTGGGAAGATTTCATTAGGTGTACCAGTGCATTATTAATTTGGGCAAGGATAGTAATCTGTTCCCCTCAGTGTGTAGGATTTAGGAAAGGAAAGTGTTGGATTGGGATGTTGGTCTGGCTTATTGAAATGACATTGAATAACAACAAGTCTTGGAAATTTTTAAAGTTTAATTTTGGATATACATGGTAGTGTGTGGTTCTCTTTGGAATTTTTCAGGTGATGTAATGTAAGTTAATACTACTTTAGGAACTTCAGAACAAAGGAATGGCTTAATGATCCTGAAGGGATTTCTTCGATAGTAGCTTTTATATTATCAAGTAAGATCCTATTTTCAGTTTTATGTGAGCAAGTTTTTTCTAGTGTAGGAAATTTTTTTTTCCTTTGGCAAAACAAGATGTAAAGAAATGAAATTTTGTGAATTGTATCTTAAACTTGTATCATAATTTTCAACATCCAAACCTGGGAATTATGACTTAAGATTAAAATGCCTTGGGCATGAGGCTTCTGCTCAGAATAGCAGTTTTCTCTGCTCCTTCCACACCTCAGCCAGGACTTAAGTTGAAATGCAAATGGAAGAAGGCTGTGAGCTCAGTAGGAGACTGATCTGGGGATAAAAAAAAAAAAAAAAAGGAGGGGGGAAATGTGTCTTTTACCTGAACTCAAACTAGACTAAACCAAAAAGAAAATTGTATGATATTTACTAATTACTGGCCAATCATTTTTTCTAGGACCCTTGCTTTTTCTTAGATTCTGTATTTTTTGAGCTCATGATTTTGATCTTACAGACCTAAGTTAATGTTTTTCTGATCAGTTCTATTAAAAACTGGAGTTTTTAAACATTGCAATGGAGATTTCACTTGAGAAAAGCTACGAGGCCTTGTGTTAAGTGTGCACACTTGTGTTATGTGTTGTATGTCTGTGTGTGCATATATCCATATGTCATGCACATGGTATGAAGATTGGCAGATATATGAGGAGCACTCATGAAAATTTTTAAAAAATGGATCCAAATATCTTTTATTCACATGATTTAAACAGTTAAATTTAAATTGGGTAAACAGATGAAAGTAAAGATGTCTTTAAAATTAAGCTTATCAGTTATATGTTAAAAGGACAAAGATTCCTTAAAACATTAGTTTACCCATAACATTGTGTTTTATTAAGTTTTGTTTCTTGTTTCTAGAGCAAGTAATCTTAAAGAAATTAAACAGCTGGTTAAACAAGAACTGTTATTTTAGAGAATTGTGCTTTGTTAATTCTTTAAAAGCTAAATTTAGTTAATATAAAAACATCAATGTATCAATCTGGTGTTCTAAAGTTGTATGGTAATTTTAGGTGTAAAAGAAAAACAGGTTGGAGATTTGTTTGTATCATTTGATGTTCTATGGCTGGACCTGTTGTCGATGGGGTATGTGGGGTTTTATGTTGAGATATGATTCTTTAATTATAAGAATGAGGGACCATTCTGGACTCTTTGCCTGGTTGTGGCCGGACTCCTCGCTGTCTCCCTCATGGCTTTTGTTGTGGCCACGGGGATGGGAACTGGACTTGTTGGCCTCAGTGCACCATGTTGTCAGCACTACTTCCAATCTCAACTCAATTCCTTGGCTGTGGTAGTCCTCCAAACCTGCCTACCGCCTGAGAAGGAGGACTAGGTCTGTTCCTAGAGGAGGAGTGCTGTTTCTATTGGGCTCCTCCAGTTTCTCAAGGATTGAGCCAGAACTGTTCAACTGATGGTGTTCGGGCAGCAGTACTCCATCTTACAAGATACTGACTGTGAACCCTATGAGGTTGGCCATGGCCCCTACTGAGATGTGCAGATGTAAGCCAGGGGCAGAGCCATCTCCCTTCCTTAAGGCTTCCCATTGGGCCTGCAAGCTCTGCAGGTAGGATTGCCCGAAGAGCTAGAGTGGTAGTGAATGACAGGTAAGATCACCAGAGGGGGACAACCTAAGACAGGCACACTCACGAGTAAGGCAAACACCTGCTAATAAAACGAAAAGGGGGAGATGTAGGGCGTGGCTGCCTGCTTCCTGGTCTTGAGGCTGCACATGTGACTGGGATGGCTCCTGGGGATCAGCCAGGGTGCTGTGGGTGGTGACGGAGGAGGCAGACCACCTCAGGATAAGTCCAGGACTCTTCCGCCATCATGGACAGCTTGTGCCTTCCCTTACAGACTATGAGATGGGTGTACACGTGAATTTGCTCCACCCCTCTGACCTTTATTCTGATTGGCTCCTGTGCAATATATTAGCTGTGTGTACTTCCTTATTAAACGAGATCCTGCTTTGATTGTTCTCCCTGGCATGTCAGATTGTCCTCCCAGGAGGGAGGGCTGGGTGTGGGCGGCCAGTCAACCTTTACCTCTCTTGGTTCATCTTGGTTGGGGCATGCTTCTCCCACTGGTCAGGAGGAGACTGGGGCTAAAAATCACAACATTTTTTCAGAGACTCTTTTGCTGACAGTACTAAAATCAGCCATGGTGAAGCAGGCTTTTCTGTGGAGAAAGGGGGTGCCACTTCAATTCCCCCCTTTAATGATGCTCCCATAATTTAGTCCTTTAATTTAAGAGCATCACTACCATTATCTTGGCTTAAAGCCTTATATAATGCCAAAATCTTAGTTGTTGTCTTCCTTTCAACAGCAGCTTCTATAGTGGACCCGATACTTTAATCCACTGTGGAGCCAAACATGGGAGCATTGAACAGATTAACAGCAGAATATCCACTACACCAGTTAAGCTTTTAAATCTACAAGAGTTGAAAACCATCTTCTCAAAGCCTATTTGGGACCCAAACTTTAATGCCCTTCTAGGTATGAACTAACATGTGGTAGTTCTCTTGTGTTGTTGGCTATATTCTTAACCATTTGTTTATTGTCATCTATTTGGATGCAACAATCTGAGCTGTTGAACTCTCCACATATTTCTATTTCCTCAACCAGTAGGTAATCTAATGCTAAGCAGTTCTGATAGTTAGCCACTCGCATCTGGTCTGTTGTATGGCTAGGAGGTCAAAGGCTGTGGCAGTCTGATTAATAATAATTTCTAGTATAGCTTGTAAGTGAATAATTATGTTTAACATGTAAATAGGAGTTCTAAAGCTCCAACTGCCATTTTGTGCCCAGGTAGCGAGACCATAAGTGGCAATAATCCTCTGGGGTGGCCCGTTACCTTCACCCCAAGATCGGTGACCTCCTGAATCAAGTTTCTTTCCAATGGACCTCTTTTTCTTTTCCAGTCATCCATCTATAGCATTCCTCTGGTGGGACAGGTCCTAAATACGTGTTTTACCACCTCTTAGTTATAGTGGATTGTCCTGACACATGGTTCACATGATCTCCATGGTTGGAATAGGAGTAGGGCAGAATCCCTAAGGTTATCAAAGGAAACCAAACTAAATAATAGAGAAATGTTTTGGTTAGCGTAGGTTAAACAGCATAAATTAACAAAGCCAAACTAATACCAAACAAATCCTAGAAAACTTATATAAGCCAGACAAAAAGCATAAGTGAAATTTTGTTACCCAGAGTCCAATCAGAAGGAGTTACTGTTATCAAACCAGTAGCAAAAACCAAACAGAGAACTGTGTATATATCTAGAAGCAAGGGGTGGCAATGTATTACTGTCTTAGAGGTTGATAGAGTTCATTAGTCCTGGTGGGAAGTTTATCTTTCACAGGGCATTGATCAGCTAGTCCCTCCTGTGTGGCTGAAACAGGGCCGTAGTCTCCTCAAGCTTTGGCCATGTGTAGACTAGTCAGCTTCAGGAGTGACGGGAGCAGGGCTGTTGTCCTTCTGATCCTCAAGCTTCTCCGGTGCTTCTTTCTTTTTCTAGACAGTCAGCTTCAAGGGCGTGGCAGCATCTGCAGAGCACTCCCGGTCTGAAGATGCAGGCGTGAGTCTGGTGTAGTGAATCCAGGGACCTATCCCTGCAAACTTTATTGCAGTTGGGGTGGATAAAATAACAGGGAAAGGACCCTTCCAAACAAGTTCAGGGGTTGAATATTTTATTCTTTGACCCAGACTCAACCTCCAGGCTTGAAGGAGTGTGCACCTGGGTCAAACTTACTGGCTCTCTCTCTCTAACCCATTGGTTGAGAACGTAATACCTGAAGCATTAATTTTCCTACCTCTCTTAAGTCTCCCTGTAGTCTCCTAATAAGGGGGGGGGGTCCTCCCATATATTATCTCAAAAGAAAAGAATCCACTCCTCATAGTAGGAGTGGATCTAATCCTCAACAGTGTAATAGGGAGAAATTCATCACAATGTAATTGAGTCTCCTGACACAGCTTACCTAATTGAGCCTTAAAGTACTGTTCATCCTTTGAACTTTATAAGAACTCTGCAGCCTATAGGCAGTATGTAACTTTCATCTGATGTTTACACTCTTGGTCAGTAATCATATCACCTGTGCCCAAAAGCTGGCCCATTGTCTGAGCCAATAATTATTGGGACACCAAATCTGGGAATTATTTCCCAGAGAAGCATCCTAGTATCTCCCTACCCTTTTCAGCATGGGTGGGAAAGGCTTCCACCCAGTCAGAGTGGGAGTACACAAAAACCAAAAGTTACTTATAACCCTTGAGCGTGGTAGTTCAGTGAAGTTTACTTCCAAGTCTTCAAAAGTTGCTCCTCCTATAGTTTGGATTCCTGGTGGAAGCTCTGGGCCCTGACAAGAACTGTTGTGAGCACAAACTTCACATTGTTTGCAGATCATCCAGGTGTTGCTTGCAAGCCAGGGGACATAGAAATGTTGACTCGGAACTGTCTCAAGTGCTGTATGTCCAACATTTTTTCCTGCGAAAACTGTGTTGATAAAGGCTGGGGCTAGAATCTCTGGGATGGCTATGTGGCCATCAGAAAATCTCCATCATCCACCTGGGAGAAAATTTCCTTTTTCAGCCTTAAATCACTTTCTTTCATGTTGGGAGTATGTTGGCTCCCTTTCTGTTAGCTAGTCGGCCAGGCAGAAGGGCAGCATTTAAACCTGGGACTGGATTTTCTTCCCTTTTCTTGCCGACAACTAACCTGGACTCTCTGTCAGCCCTCCGGTTGCCCTGAGAAACCACAGTGTTTCCTTTTTGATGACCTCAGCAATATAAAATCACAACCTTCCTGGGAGCCCATAGTGCATCCAAAAGTTTAAGAATTTGTTGCCCATACTTCATGTCCCCCCTTTTTTCCTCCCTAGTTAATTAGCCTACATAAGGCCTTATGAACATCTAGGGTAGCAAACTCAAATTTTGAGTCTATGTAAATATCCACACAGAGTCCTGCTGTCAACTGAGGTGCTCGAATCAAAGCAATAAGTTTTACTTTTTTGTGCTGAAGTTCCCTGAGGCAGAGGTTTTGCCTCGACATTAAAGTCCAGAGTGACCACTGCATATCCAGCAAAACATACCCCATCTTTTATAAAACTGCTTCCATCTGTGAAGTACTCTACATCAGTGTCCCCAAGGGCTGGTCTGCCAGGTCTGGTCTGCTGGAGAACACTTCACCCATGACCTCAACACATTAGTGATCAGGTTGTCCAGGTCCAATGGGCAGCAAAGTTGCTGGGTTTAGAGTTCTGACGACCTCAATGTGAATACGTGGGTTTTCACATAACATGCTCTGATATTTGACCATTCCTTCATTAGTCAACCAGCAGTGTCCTTTATATTTGAACAATGTTAAAATTAAATGAGGAACTCTGACAACCAGTTCTTGTCCCATGGCCCCTTTATCAGCTTTCAACACAAGAAGAGCTGTGGCTGCAAGGGCCCATAAACAAGGTGGCCAGCCCTGGGCTACAGAGTCCAGCTGTTTGAACAAATAGGCCACTGGACAGTGCCATGTCCTCAGCCTCTGAGTCAAAACTCCCACAGCCACTCCAGACAGATCATGGACATACAGAAAGAAAGGCTTCATGAGATCAGGGAGCCCTAATCCAGGTGCACTGGTGAGTGCTTATTTAATGCCCTCAAAGGCCTTTTGCTTAGTTGGCCCTCACATCAGAGGATCTCGTTCTCCCCACTTTGTGGCTTCATAGAGGGGTTTTGCCATGACTGAAAAGTTAGGGATCCATATATGGCCCAACCTAGTAGCCCCCAAGAATTCTCTAGTCTGATGGCAGGTTGGAGGGACTGGAATTAAGAAGATCTCCTATTTCTTTTAAGGTTTAGTGGTTGTTCTGTTCTGTTGTTAAATCAGATGGTAACCAAGGTATTTGACTTTTTCTTGATAGATGTGGCCTTTTAAGTTAGAGTCCAGTGCTGTCGCAAAGATGGTGTACTCAAGTACCTGGGAGAACTGTCATTTAGGGAAGGGAGACATACATAGAGCCTCTGGTGCTTTAAGATGCAGGAATTTTTTGTTATCTCCCTGTGCAGGATCTTGGCTGCTGGGATTCTCCAACTCTCAAATCTCATGTAAATCTTAGCAGAGACTGATGACCTGGGACATCACTTGTGTAAAAGGCACCTATGTCAATCTTGCTGTGGGCCATCTGCCAAGGTTGGAGGGCAGCAGTGCCATCCCGTGCAGGTCCCAGTGTGGCAGCCACATTGTGCCCACCTAGGTGTTGCTCTTTGACTGTGTGGTTTTCTCCTCTTGCCAGGTGGGAGCTGCTCTAATGGTATATAGGAACTGCCCCGCTTGTGTTTTTCTTCAGTATGCCTGGGTACATGGGACTCTGTGGCCCTTCCTGCTGGTGCTTCACAGCGTGTGGCTTGGAGCCGGGTGACATGTCCTTTTGGAGTGAGCACCCTATGGCCCACTACTGGCTGTTAACATGAACATATTCCGGGTTCATTTGGGGCTTGCAGCAGCTGAGCCCTCCGCCGCTGGGTCTTGAGCATCAGGTGCAATTGTGTGTGTCTATTGGAGCCCTGTCATATTCACCAATCATCGACTTCCCAGCAAGTGGGAATCAACTGAAAGGAGGGGCAAAACAAATGGACCCAGGGGCCAAAGGCTTGGGGAAAGCATTCATTCCTTCTCTGTTCAAGTCTCAGCTTTTGAGCACGGCAGTGGGTGCTTGCCCACCAGGGCCACTGGAGGCTTCCCCTTTTGTCTGGCCACACTTTTTTTCCTTATAATCATTTGAGCCATTGGCTTTGTTCTAGTGAGACCCGCCTTTGAGTGACCTCTGGGTTTGTAAGGAGATCCATCCTCCTCTTTATCTTTCTGGTCTGCCTGTCATTGAGTCTCTGGATCTCGAATGAAGAAAACTGTGGTGCCCTCCTTAATCAGCTCACTGTCAGACTTTTCATAAAAGTCTTCTAGAATTGTAATTTTTGGTAAATGGCTCTCTGAGCCTGTCCCACAAAGGCTGCACTGATCATCTGTTGCTTGCACCTGTGCATTATTTCACTAACAAACTTGCACTGTGGCTGCAATGTTTGTATGGTGTCCCTCCTCCCTTGGGCACCTCTGGGCAGGGAGAGGGGTGGCAGCGGCGGTGGCCTGGACACTTAGCTCTGAGTCAGTTGGGCACATCTCTTTTGATCATTGCTGCCAGTTTCATAGGGCAGAGGGGCCTTAGGCAGATATAGGGCCCAGTTCAGGGCTATGGAGGGTGTGAGAGGGAGATGCTGGAGCAGCAGGAGGCTTATCTGGGCTCTGTTTGTCTGCAGATGTGCTCAGCTTAAGCGGGGGATCAGGGCTGGCTCCGATTCCTTCTAACTCTTAGGTATAGACAGTGTGTTTTATTATCTTTTTTATATTCTTTTAGACTTTCTATGAGGCTTCTTGACATCTCTTTACCTTTAGACCTTCTTCTTTGTTAGGGCCCCATCCTAGGTCTGTATAATGGGCTGCACCAGATCAGTCCTGGCCCAGGGCTTCTCCGTGGAGGAGGGAGCATGATTTCTCCAGCTTATGAGCTCTGGGGTGGAGAAAGGCTGCACACAAAACGTCCTTGTCTCCCTTGGGTGTTTCCCTCTGGTCAATATGAGCAGGTCCTTTATTCCCTTGCAGGGGCATCTGGAGAGTCATATGGGCTGTGGCTCTGGTCTTGGGACAAATCTCCCGCCTTATTCTTGGGAGGTGAAGAGTCTTTGGTCCTAGGAAGCCTCTGGCTCTGAGGCCATCACAGAGGAAGGAATGGCCAGTACTGGGGCCATCTTTTGTTGCCTCTGAGGACGAGGGGGCTAGGGGACAGTCTGCTGTCCCAGTGTCTTGGCAGAGTTGGTCCTGGGTCCTCTTCTGGCTCATGGGGAAACTGTTCCCTTTCCTGTTTTTCTTAGTCAGGTTTCCTGTTTAGCTACTTTCCGCTGGGTCTTAGAGTCCACCTGCTCCTGGCTAACATCAGCTTGGACTGTCCATCTAGACAGGCTCTCAACCAAGGGGACTGTTTCTGTACTATCTCTTGACAGCAATCAATGTAAGAGAAATAGTTCAGGGGTTTCAAAACAATCAAAGGACCTCAGCAATGACTCTCTCATCTAAAGATCCTTCTGGTGGCCAGCCCACGTCTTGGGTGAGCCACTCTAATTCACAGAGTATGCCACCTTTGTGGAGTGAGTCTCACCCACAGTTACCAGGAAAACCTTCCTAAAGGTCTCTAACACACGTTTCAGAAGGCTCAGTTTCCTTAGTGTGCCTCCCGTGGTCCACCCTGCATCGGTGTCGCACACTGAGAACAAAACACACTTAGGACAAGACTCGCTTCGTCCATCTCTGGCCGCTCCCCTAGCGGGGGGCTTAGGGCCCTCTTAGCCTTGCGGGTGGGTATCAACCCCGACCTGGAGCTTTCACCTGGACTTTGGTTGGTGAAATTCCGCCATAGACTGTATGAGGGGCCACGAACCACGGATCAGGACTCTGCACTCGCTTCGGCCCTCAGGTTGGGTTGGAACCCTTCCCTTTGTCCATCTCATCCACACTTTCACACACTTTCCCACAGACATGGCCAGGACAGAATTTCTATTCTGCCCAAATTCCAACAATTTCAAACCAAACAGAAAAGGGAGTCACGGTGTCCCCTCTGCTCACTGACCCCAAACAGAGACTACTCGGGCGACTCCCCGGGTCCCTTTCAGCTCCAACCACTTTGGAGGGCACTCGGGACCCAACAGAGGGCGATCAGGCCTCTCTTCCACCCACTTAGGCCTCGAAGGGGAAGTCAGGTGGGCTGCAAAACAAATGGACCCGGGTCCTACCTGTTCAGCTGGGCGGTGCTCCAAACCCTAATTCTGGTTCCTGTTGCCTGTGGGTCCCGTTGTGCTCCAGGGTGGCAGCCCCAGGGCACTGGGTGAATGGATCACTCTTCAGGCCAAGAGTGGCCTGGGCGCGCCAAGTGGAATGCTGTCCCTTATCACCCCAGGGAAGCTGGTCCCTGGAGACAAGAGAGGCACAATAGCCTTCCTTACCTCCTCCATCCCATCTGGGTCACCAGAAATGTTGTAGGGACAAATGAGGCAAGGCACTGAAGACAGCAGGAAACAGTTTTATTTGGCTGCAGCCAGGTTCAGGGGGCACAGCCTTTGCTGTAATCAATTAATCCCTTGAACCCCGAGTTCAGGGAGTTTCAGAATTTTATACCCAGCGTGTAAAGGGAGGGGCTCAGAAGTTCACATAAAAGCAGCTTTTTCTCTCACTGTTCTGGACAAGTTAACTCTTCAAGGACAACACCTGAGAAGGGGGGAGCTTCTTCTCCCCTCTCCTTCCTCCCCTTGCTACCTGTTACCATGGAGCCCAGGTGGTAACTTCTCTCCTCTTAGGAATGTAGACATCTCTGTGAAGCCCAGCTCAAGGCCAGAGGCCTTGTTTGCACATTTCTTCAAAGTACTCTACTGGATACGTTTGTGAAAAACTAGTGAGGGGGCTGTCCAGCACCTGGAGGGCTGGTATCTTCTCAGCCAGTGGCCATGTAAACAGGGCGACTCGAAAATAGGAAGTTTATCCACATTGAACTCTTTTGCAGAGACTCTTTTGCTGACAGTCCTAAAATCAGCCATGGTGAAGATGTTTGGAGAGGCCCAGTTAAGACTTTTCCATGGAGAAAGGGGGTGTCACTTCACTTCCTCCACCCATATCAAGAACCTGCCCCTGCTCTAACCTGTTGCCAAGGTAAACTGTCCCGGGAATTTCCCCTCCCTACAGCGAGCTGCAAGGTTGTTAATGTGAGCTTGGCTGCACCATCCTGCCCTTCCTCCTTCAGCCCACCTTTTCCCACCTTCTGGCCACCCACCAAGCATTCCTGTCCTAGTCACACCTGCAGGAAGGAGAAAGGCTAGGGGGAAGGCAGAAGAACCAAGGCAGCCTAAGACATTAAAAGGGCAGAACACCTTGCTTCTTAGGATACCAGCTAAGTCCCCTTCTCCCTAGGGGAGAAGTCTATGTTACCCCTTTTTAAAATATGTATGCTTACCCCTTTTTAAATATGTATGCTTGCCTCACGGTGCTTCTCTAAGGTTCAAATTTCAACTGGTAGGGAAGCAGGACTTGTCACTGATAACCAATAGTGTCAGGAGTATGTCCTGACAAACATTATTGGCATTTTTAAATGCTAGCTGTTTAACTATGAATTCTGAGGTGTTTGAATTTCTGATCGACCTGTTAGCTGCCAGGTACAGGTGTGCTACAAAATCGGAGAATTCTTCTTCTGATCCCTGTTTTATCTGGCTAAAATCTAACTTCTCTTGATCCCAGGAAGGTGTCTCAAACCATTCTATTTTGGCACATGCAGTGATCTGATCATAAATGGCTAGATCATAATTCAATTGTCTCTCTAGGTCTGCAATTTCTCCAGTTCCCTTTACTGTTACCAAGGCATCAAAGCCTTGCCTCCTCTGTTTCTCTCAGCCTGTTTGGTACAATAATCAGTCCAGTGAGATCACCAAAGGAGATAATCACCCCCAGAAAGGCAAGCATCTGTCATTGATTTCAGTCATTTGGGGTAGAGTCTCCTGGAATAACAAATCAAGCAGGCTTTGCACAAAGGGAGAGTTTGGACCATCGGTACCGCATGCGCTTCTGAGCCCCTTTAGTTCAGTCTTCAGGTGAACTGCAGCGTGCACACGGACATGCTGGCTTTGTTAGTCAATCTGCCTCAAAGACTGGAAAAAGCTGGAAACCTGTCATGTCTTCCCCTGCTTCCTGCGCTGTTCTAAGGCCACGTTGTAGGGGGTGAGCATGGCGACCTCCAGGTCAGAGTAATTGTTGATCCCCTTTCTCCCAGAGGAGAGTGGCCGAATTCAGATGGTGGGTGCCAGGCCAGCTAGATGTAATTTAGGGAACTTCTCTCCTCCAGGTCTTCCTCACCTTCTGACTGAGTCCCCTCAGGTTGTGACTCTTTTCATCTGTAGCTTCCTGTCCATGTTGTTCCCCTCCATTCATCTGCTTGGCTGTTAGTCATCATTTTGGGAAAGCACACAAACCCCTCATTGTTGGTAAAGATCCTCCCGGAGCGCTTCTCTTCCGGGAGTTCAGGTCCATGACACACTGAACTATCACCTCCAGTCCCTGAAATGGCACAAACTGTGACCTCCAACCTCTAGGAGGCTCATACCCTGTCCTGCCCAGAGAGGGACCCTCGGCCAATAAAGAAGTAACAGCCCACTCCCCCCCTGCTCCCCCTCATCCCCTGCTGAGCCCATAAATATCAACACCCTGCTCGAGCTCCCCCCCCCTCGACCCCCTTCTCTTCCTTGACCAGCTGATGTGGTCCCGCTAATAAAATCTCGGACAGGTAAACAGTTGTTTTGCTTGTTGAATTCACGGAGCCTTTCCACCACTCCCTATAAACCTTTCCAGCAGCCCCCATGTTGAGTAGACTAATACCGCAGGAAGAAGAGGCAAGGTCCTCCTCTTGTACACCTAGAACAGTGAATATGTAGGAGGATCTTGTAAACGTATATTTGATTAATGAATGCTCCAGCTAATTCATTAAAGGAACCCACTGATGTTTTATACAAAATAACAACAGCCTGGATCAAGATCAAGCTGGGAAATGACTGATTTAGACTGATTTTCCATTCTCTCCTTTGCCTTCGTTTATGGTGATACGTATCATGAGAAGTCCCCAAGATGTCGGTGTGTCAGGTTACTATGTTTGGACTATGTCAAGACTTTCTACAAAAGCAGTCATTGGAACAATATTTTCAATGGTTCATCTAAGGCACCTGTGAGTGTGCGTGACACAGATCTGCTTCCTCTACTGGACTTTCTCCTAATTTCGGGTGTGCCTTTTGTATTCTTTTTCTGTGAGAAAAGAGAAAGAGACAACTCTTGACCCTGTGAGTCTGGCTTGTTTCAAGAAGCATGCTGGTCTCCAGTTCCATCCATTTCCCTGCAAATGGCATAATTTAGTTCTTTCTGACTGAGGGAAATCCATTGTGTATGCATAGCACATTTTATTTATCTATTTGTCAGTCAGTGCACTCCTAGCTGGTTCCATAACTTAGCTGCTGTGAATTGAACTGCCATCAACCTGGGTGTGCTTGTGTCACTATAGTGTGTTGACTTTAATTCTGTTGGATTAATACCAAGGAGCTCTGTGACTGGATCATGTGGTTTCTCCATTCCTTGTCTTTTGAGGAAACCCAGTACTGATTTCCGTGGTGGTTGTGCTAATTCCTATCCCAATAGTGTGCCAGTGTTCCTTTCACTCATATCCCTGCCAGTATTTATTACTATTTGTGTTGCTGATGATTTTTATCCTAGCTGGAGTGAGATGCAATCTCATTGAGAAACGATGGTTCATTTGCCCATGTATTGATTTGGTTATTTGGTTTTTGGTGTTAAGCTTTTTAATTTCTTTGTATATTGTGGATATTAATCCTGTGTCAGAAAAGTGGCTGGCAAAGATTTCCCCCATGCTGAAATCCCTCACTCCTGTCCCATTTTTTTGCTGTGTGAAAGGTTTATAACTTGATGCCATTCCACCTATCAATTCTGGGTTTTCCTTCCTGAACACAACGAGTCTTATAGGAAGTTGTCCGGTGCCTATTTATTGGAGTGTAGGTGCTATGTTTTCTATGAATAGCTGCAGTGTTTATGGTCTAATTCCTGTGTTTTTTGATCCCTCTGAGTTGATTTTTGTGCAGAATTTAGCTTCCTTTTTCTACATGTAGATAATCAGTTTTCCAAGCACCATTTATTAAATTGGCAGCGTTATCTCCAAGATTTGCTCTTTGTTAAGAATCACTATGGGTTTGTCTCTTTGTCTTCTATTCTAATCTGTTGATCTATGAATCTGTTTTCATATTAGTACAATGTTTTGTCACTACATACCTTTGCTATGATTTTTCTACCAATGACATAATTTCATTCTTCTTTATGGCAGAATAAAGCCCCTGGTACCTATACATACCCTATTTTTAAATCCATTCATTGGTGGAAGGTTAATTCCTTAACTTGGTTAGGGGACTCTCACTGGCATAAACAGGGGTGTGCATGTGGTGCTATACAGGATGCTGACTTGAATTCCTTTGAACAAATGCCAGGGGTGTTAGAGTTGGGTCACGTGGTGGCTCCATTCCTGGGCTTTGGAAGAACCTCCCTCCCTATCTCCATAGTGGCTGTGCTAATTTCTCTTTCCACCAACAGTACATGGGTGCTCTTTCCTCCATGCCCTCACCAAAATTTGTTAATATCCTTGATACTTGACATTCTAACTAGAGATGAAATCTTACTGTAGTTTTAATTTGCATTTCACTGATTGCTAAGAATATAAAACATTGTTTTATATATATGTTGACCATATATATTTCTTCTTGTGGGAAATGTATGTTAAATCTATTTGCATATTTAGACATTGAAGTAGTTTTTGTTGTTAATGGGTTTTTTTTAAATTTTTTTTGAGTTTCTTTTATTTTTACTTTCTGTAAGAGTAGCCAGCAAAGATTATCTCCCATCGTTTAGCATCTTTCTTTGCATACCTCTTTCATTCCTGGGCTTTGGAAGAACCTCCCTCCCTATCTCCATAGTGGCTGTGCTAATTTCTCTTTCCACCAACAGTACATGGGTGCTCTTTCCTCCATGCCCTCACCAAAATTTGTTAATATCCTTGATACTTGACATTCTAACTAGAGATGAAATCTTACTGTAGTTTTAATTTGCATTTCACTGATTGCTAAGAATATAAAACATTGTTTTATATATATGTTGACCATATATATTTCTTCTTGTGGGAAATGTATGTTAAATCTATTTGCATATTTAGACATTGAAGTAGTTTTTGTTGTTAATGGGTTTTTTTTAAATTTTTTTTGAGTTTCTTTTATTTTTACTTTCTGTAAGAGTAGCCAGCAAAGATTATCTCCCATCGTTTAGCATCTTTCTTTGCATACCTCTTTCATTGCTGTGCAAAACTCTTTTAATTTGGTGTCTTTCTATTTGTTAATTCATTGCTGTATTTCCTACATTTTTGGAGTCTTATTGAGGAAGTCAGTGTCTGCAACTCTTTGTTGGAGAGCTGACCCTATGTCTTCTTCTAGCAGTTAATAAGTTTCTGGTCTGACTCTAGGTCTTGACCCATGAAGTTTTGACTTTTATATGAAGATGAAGTACAGGATCTACTTCATGAATTTCTTGGGGAATCTCTCTGGGTGACATGTTTGGAACACCCCAGCTAAAGAATGAGACGGGAAGAACAGATGGTAGCAGTACAGTGAGAGCCTCCTGTGCCACCAGGGATGACTGCAGACCGTACACAGCAGGCACTCGAGGGCACTGGGGATATCTGTTGCCTGTGCAGCACTGAAGCAGGAGTCACCCAGGGTTTTCCATGTACAGCGGCTTGAACTTGGTTATCACTGAGAACAAGCATACCGCAGCACAGAGCTGGACTCAGGGTCACTCAGAGATTGCTCTAGTCCGGTGGACTGTGGACTCTGCTGTCCCTCAGACATAAGAGTGGTCCAGGACAGGGCATGGATAGAAGTTCAATACTGAGTTTGGACTCTGGTGACACTGTGGGATCCAGCAGAAAGCATAACTCGGATCAGACCTGGTGACAAATGTAGGCCAGCAGGTGATTCAAATGAACTATATGTAAGTGTCACCACACTCTACACACAGGGACCCTTTCCAATAAATTTAACCATTTTATCAAAAAAAAAAAAACTGAACAGTCAATTCTCAGAAGACGAAATACAAATGGCCAACAAATACATAAAAGAGGTTCCACTTCCCTAGGTGTCACAGATATGCAAATGAAAACTACATTGGGACATCTACTCACACTAGTCAGAATGATGAGCATCAAGAACACAAATAACGAATGCTGAGGGCGGGGAGGGGGAAGGTGCCTCATCCACTGTGGGTGGAACTGGAAATTAGCACAGCCACTCTGGAAAGTGTGAGAAGATTCCTCAAAAGACCAACGGAACCCCAGGTGACCCAGCTATTCCATTCCTTGATATTTATCCTTCTCTAAAGCCAGAATACTGTAGGGACACAGCCACATCAAGGTTTATAACAGTGTCACTCACGAGAGCCACGTTTTTGGCACTAGCCCAGGAACACATCAGCAGGTGGATGGATTAAGAAAATGTAGGATATAACTGTGATTGCTATAACTTTTAGAATTATCTGGCAATACTAGGAATAAAACAAAAGTCATGAAAAAGTGTCTCCCTTTTTAAAAAGGTAGCTCTTGTGGCTGGGCTTTTGAATCCGGGGTAGAGGACTTGTCTAACATATGGGAGGCCCTGTGATTGATCCTGAGCACCACAAATAAATAAATAAATAAGGAAAACAAAGTTTTAAAGAAAATATATCTTTCAATTAAAAAATTAGCACTCTTTCCTCATGTACATATCTTTCTCTCTGTCAGAGAACTGGTTATCCCCTTCCAATTTTGCCTATTGGATCCACTTTTCCTTCAGCCAGAATACTACTCATGCTCAATTGTTGGTCATTCTCCACAAGATACACTCAGCAGTCTGTGGCCACATCATATTTAGGGTCAGTATCAACAGCCCCTAGTGTCATACACAAGTGCTCAGTCAGGTAATACACCCAAGGATTAACAGGAAGCGTGGAAAATGTTTTTTCTCCTGATTTTCATACATTCTACATGAAACTCTGTTGCCTTCTACGTGGGGTCTACATCAGGCATTAGGATTCCACTGGTTTCCCTTTTACCTGACAGAAGCCCATGGGGACTGATGAAAATGTCACTGTTCTTTAAGCAATTCTAGGATCAGCAGATCCCTTATTTATGGGCCCCCGGGATGGGCGTGTTGCTGGAACATGTGAAGCTGTAGGCCGCGCAAGTCCCCTGGCACTGAGAGTGCTGGACCAAGGACGAGGCAGAGCTTTGATGGATCCTTGATGTGGTAGACAGGAAAATTCTCTAAATCGGCCCCTAAACACTGACAGCCTGCAGCCCACTCCCACAGGTTAATCAGAAGGAAAGGGAGGACTGGACCCTGGAGTCAGTGACAGTCCACCCTCCTATCTGCTGACTCTGAAGCAGGTTCCTGCCCTTCAGCCTGAGAGTCTTCAGTCCACTGTGCCTCTGTCTGCTTCCAGGCTGTTATTTATACACTCTATCAGTCGGTTGCATGTGAAAAATCTACTTTGAAAACTCTTCAAATGCAAATAAATGAGAAAGAGTGGCTTTCTCAGGTCTCAGGGATTCAGCAGTGGGGTTATTTTGCAGCACTTGCCAAGGCGTCCTGTTGTGAGATCATGTGGAGGTCACAGGGCTCATGTTCTCTAAATGAGTCTAAAACTGATCAACACAATGAAACTTTGTACTACCAGTCACAATTTGTTTTTAGATCCAGTTGAGCTGATAACAAAAAAAGGTTAATGATTCTTTCAAATTGTTAATGATTCTTTTTGAATTTCCTTAAAGTAACACTGGGTTTAAAGTCCAATCTCACTATCTCCCACAAGGTCGAAAGGTGTGAACCTCAGCACCGGGCACAGAGAAATCATCATCATGACAGATGGCTACCTGTGGTTTGAAGGGTTACCTTTCCCTTCTATTGATTACAGCTATGAAGGCCTAAAAGAAGCATGTACTAAATTTGTGATAAAGGATGAAGATACAGTAATGGTGTCATACCCTAAGTCAGGTAAGGAAACTAGAAAGGAACTGTCCAGGAGAAAGGCAAGGGCTGTGTTCCTCACCTGCTCAGCAGATGGAGTTCATGACCTCTACAGCCAGTGAGCCCTGCTTGGGGGACAAAGGGGCAGTGCCCCAGGCCACCACCATTCAGACTAGGACACAGTGACATAAGTGCTCAGCAGGGATCAGCTAAGCTACTGCAGGAAGATACAGAAGTGAATCCTAATGACATCCAGGCATCTGTGTGGTGGCCTGGGAGAGAGGGTGGCAGAGAGTGACCAGCGAGCACTTAAGGGTGAAATACCAGCTCCATAGAAATGAAAGAGGGAGTGGGAGGCCACAGGGTGAAGAGGGGGATTTTAGAGCAGGAGGGTCAGCATGGACAAGGGCTGGGAATCAGACAGGAGCCTGAGAAATTCAAGGGACTGAAAGGACATGCATCATAAATCTATGTGGTGGGCCTGGGGGCAGGAGCATTGCAAACAGAGTGAGGATTGAGGCCAGTGTCCTTGGAAGGGGCACTGTGCTGGGAAGTCAAGGGAAAGGGGAACATATAAAACTGATCTCAACAAACAGCCAAGAGGTGGAAGAAACCTAAAATCCTTTCATAGATGAATGCATAACAAAATGTGATGTGTTAATACAATGGAATACGATTCACCCTTCACAAGGAAGAATTATCTGATACATTCTACAACATGAAGCAATCTTGAATGAGTCATGCTAAATGCAACATTTGGGGCACAAAGGGACAAATACTATAGGATTCCACTGGTGTGAAATACCTAGTGTTCATAAAAAAAGCATCATGGGTTCCAGAGACCAAATATGGAGTAACAAGGGAAATGATGTTAATAAGCTGAGAGTTTGAGTTTTTCAAGGATAAAAGTATCTGGACATTGTAAGAGCAAAATCAGGAATGTGCTTAACACTGCTTAGCACTACCCGTGTGCATGCTTAAAATGGGCAAAGTTTATGTTATGGTAAAGTTTATATTATGCATTTTACCATCATTTTTTGTTCTCAAGTCATGTTGAAATGAGTGACCATCACTTTTACTTTCTTATCTAGGAACCCACTGGTTGATTGAAATTCTCTGCCTGATCCACTCCAAAGGCGATACCACATGGATTCGATCTGTGTCCATCTGGGATCGTGTACCCTGGTTAGAGACAGATACAGGATACAAAATGTTAAAGGAGAGAGAGGGCCCACGGCTCCTGGCCTCTCACCTCCCCTTCCATCTCTTCCCTAAGTCTTTTTTCACTTCCAAGGCCAAGGTCAGTGCCTAATGTTTGATCAATGCTTTTTCCCTTTATCTACCTAGATAACCCCTGCAGATCTTGCTGGGGTTGTGCTCGCTGGGTAGGTTGGGTGAGACCTGGGATAATAGTTTAGGTTGATGTGACCACAACCAGACCACACTGAGTGCAAGAATGTGGGACATTGCATAGATTATTCTAGCCTGAATTCAGGTGTGAAGGGACTGGCTAAAGTCAGAATCTTAGAAAACTACAGTTCCTGTGTAACCTGAATTATAATTGCAAGAACACTAGAGTATCCCAGCTTTGCAGCTCTTTAAGACGTCAGCCTGTATTAATTCAATAAAAGCCTCCTGCCAGGTAGGTGGAAGCAGAGAGGTCAGTGTTGCCCACATGGGGAGCGGAGCACAGCACACATTGATAAAGCATGAATCCAGGGGCGGCTCAGGACTGGTGGCCAGCTATGTCTCCATGGCAGCCCAGGCCATGCCACTGTGTTTTGTGATTAGCAGCCACTGCAGCCTCCCTCTGGCTGACAGAGGGAGAAAACTATGGCACAGACCAGAGATATCCCAGATCTCTTGGTCAACAGACTCTTTGTAGAAAAATACCTTTGTAAAGTGTTTGTTGACTTCTAAACTTTTCCAGTTTTTTTTTTTAAACATCACCAAGAAATGTAGAATACTAATCTCCACTCTTGGAAATGTCATAAAGTATATAACAGTGAGCCTGCTCCAATAGACCCATATCCATGTCTCCTGTTGGGTTACTTTAACCCCTGTCCAATTCAACTGAGGTCTAAGGAGACCTACCCTCCAATAATAACACCAGGAAAGTTGGTGCAAATACAAAGTCAATTATGATGTTCAAGTACAAAATAGTGAGCGTGTGTGTTTGTGTGTGTGTTCACTAATCTTCAACACCAGCCTCTTAATATGTACATATGTACACAGTTAGGCAACTATCCCCCAACCAGACTAGAACATTCCTGCTGTCCAGACAGTTCCCAGGCTCGTTGACCCATCAGTGCCCACCACCTGAGGGAAACTCCCCCTGCACTTCAGCTGCAGATGGCTTTGGTGTATTCCTGAATTTTGTATAAGGAATTCGTGCTGCATGGATGTCCTGTCTGTGAGCCTCCTCCATGGCCTTGAGTGTGAGAATGACTGTGTGTTGCTATGAAGGTGAATATACCATCATTGATCAATTCATTCTGCTGTTAGTGATCATTATGGCAAAGCACACAAGTGCCTCACCAACACCATCTAGAACATTCCTGAAGGCTCCCATGTTGAGTAGCCTAATATCCGAGAATGAAGAGGCAAGGTCTTCCTCTTCTATTCCTATGACATGAGCATGTAATAGGAAAGTAAAAATGTGTATCTGAAGAATGAATGCTATAAATAATTCACTAACGGAATCCATTGATGTTCAGGAGATATTAAGTAAGAACTGCCTGGGTAAAGATCAAGATCAAGGTGGAAAAGGACCGATTGAGACTGATTTTTTCTTTCTCTCATTTTTCCTTCATGTAAGGTGATATATATCATGAGAAATCCCAAAGATGCCCTCGTGTCAGGTTACTATTATTGGACTATGACAAAATTTTCTAAGAAACCAGAGTCACTGGATCAATATTTTCAGTGGTTCCTCCAAGGCTACGGTGAGTCTCTGACCTACAGATCTGCGTCCACACTGCTCTCCTAATTGTGTGGCATAACTTTTCTGCTCTTTTCTGTGTACGTCCCATGTATGAGAGAAAACAGACAACCCTTGACTCTGTGAGCCTGCCTTCCTTCAATGAGCATGCTGGTCTCCAGTTCCATCCATTTTCACACCAATTTGTGTCTTCACACATGTACTTTGGATAATAATGTCCATCACATTCCACCATCATTTCTAACCCCAAGCACACTCCCTTCCCCTCTCAGCCCTCTTCCCTATCTGGAGTTTGTCTGTTCCTCCCATGCTCCCCCTCCTACCCCACTATGAATCAGCCTCCTTATATCAGAGAAAACATTCTGCATTTGATTTTGGGGACTGGCTAAATTCACTTAGCATTATCTTCTCTAACTCCATCCATTTATCTGCAAATGCCATGATTTTCTCTTTTATTGCTGAGTAATATTCCACTGTGAATATCAGAGAAAACATTCTGCATTTGATTTTGGGGACTGGCTAAGTTCACTTAGCATTATCTTCTCTAACTCCATCCATTTATCTGCAAATGCCATGATTTTCTCTTTTATTGCTGAGTAATATTCCACTGTGAGGTGTTAAAATTTTTGAGTTCTTTATACATTCTGGATATTAATCCCCTGTCAGAAGAGTAGCTGACAAAGATTTTCTCCCAATTTTTCAGCCCTATCGTGTCACCTTACCATTGCTGTAAAAAAGCTTTTTAGATGGATGCCATTCCTTTATCAATTCTTGGTTTTGTTTCATGAACATGAGGAGTCTTGTGGAGGACGTTGTGCCTGCACCTGTGTGTTGTAGTACAACCATTGTTTTCTACTAGTACTTATGGGGTTTAGGGTCAAATTCCTATTTGCTGATCCACTTTGAGTGGAATTTGTTGTAGCATTTAGCTTCATTCTTCTACATGTTTTCTTAGTACCATTTATTAAACAGACTGTGTTCTCTCCAATATTAGCTTTTGGTGTCTTTGTTATGAATCAGATGATTGTATCTGGATGATTTGTTTCTGTGTTTTCTAATCAATTGAACTTTATGTCTATTATTACATTTACAATTTTTTTTGTTATTATACCACTTTGGTATGATTTGAGACTGTGAAATAAGAATTTAAAATGTGATGCCTTCAGCACTGTTCATTTTGTGTGTGTGTGTGTGTGTGTGTGTGTTTTGGGATTAGACCCAGCACTTTGCAGCACTAGTCAAATGCTTTACCACTGATCATTATTCTTATTGCTGATAATGGCTTGGCATTTTTGTTTGTTATTATAATTTGGGGACTGTTTCTTCTATTTCTGTGAAGAATGTCATTGGTATTTGACGGGGATTGCATTAAATCTGTAGAGTTCTCTTGAAAATGTGGCACTGTTTAAATCCTGGTTATCCAAGAGCATGGTGGGGGTTTTCACATTCTAGTGTCTTCTTCAATTTCTTTCTTCAGTGTCCTGTCACATTCCTGGTTACTAAAACATGCAGGGTCACTCCAGGGGAACTGGGCCTCGCGAAATAACCGCACAAGAGACAGAGATACCTTTTTATTTTGGGGTCCTGTGACATCTCCTCTGACCTTAAGGGTCTGCAGAAAGAGAGAGAGAGAGAGAGAGAGAGAGAGAGAGAGAGAGCTCACGTGCTGACCTCTTTATTGAGGAGAAGCCATTCAAATGAGTCAAGGGGTCAGGATTCAGGGGTTGAGTCTAGCTTTGTGATGTCCACTGTCAGCAGGTTGACTGACATCTAGGAAGGCCACACCCAAGGGCAGAGCAAGAGAAGGGGACACACAAAGGGCGTTTCCATGGAACATTCTATCCCAAAGAGGGCAAGGGGTAATATCACAAAGGAACAGGTGAGCCTAGCTCGACCCCTGGGGCTGCAGGAAGCCACGCCTATGCAGGAAAACACATTTTGCAACTTCTGGTATTGGACCGCCATCTAGGGCCACTTTGAGGTGTCCAGATCACAGGAAGTGACCTACAGAGCCTCAACCAAACAGGGCAGGAAACTGCTGGTCACACAATGCAATGAACCCCACAGTGCTCTATAATTTGCATTTTAAGAAGTGTAGCTGCTCTTTGGGTAAAGTATATGCCAAAGGTTTTTTTTTGTTTTGTTTTGTTTTCTGTTTCTTTGAATTGATACCAGGTATTAATGATCTCATACGCAAATAATCACTGAGCCATATTCCCCTTCTGTTTTTACTTTTTATATAGATCAAGGGTCTCCTGAGGTCCTTAACTCTGCTAAATTGTACAGGCTGATTCTGAACTTGCCATCCTCCTGCCTCAGCCTCCCTAGCTCCTGGGATTACAGGCGTGCCCCACCACACCTGGCTACCTAAGTATTTTTTGAGACCATCGTGAGTCAAATTGTATTTTTGGTTTCTTCCTCAGCAGATTCATTATTATTATGGATTTTTCTATGATGATCTTGTATCTTCCTATTCTGCTGAATGTGGTTATCAGTTCTACAAGGGTTTGGGGGCAGCTTTAGGG
Source organism: Urocitellus parryii (assembly GCF_045843805.1). Classification (NCBI taxonomy): domain Eukaryota; kingdom Metazoa; phylum Chordata; class Mammalia; order Rodentia; family Sciuridae; genus Urocitellus; species Urocitellus parryii. The sequence continues at coordinate 8,578,857 of NC_135545.1, forward strand.
GTCCTAAAACATAGCATCCTATCATCTGCAAACACTAATAATTTGGCTTCATTCTTTCCAACTTGTATTATTTTGAACCCCTTCTCTTGCATGACTTGTCGGATTAGAGTTTGCAAACTTATGTTTAATGAGTGGTGCGAGTGCACATCCTTGCCTTGATCCTGGTTTTAGGAGAAATGCTTCCAGTTTTCCCAGGTTAGCATGATGTTGGCTTTGGGTTTGTCACATGTAGCCTTTAGGATGCTCAGCCATGTTCTTCTCTCCAGGTAAAATCTACTGACCTGGTGAAATACATTTATGAATTTGCATATGGTGAACCAGACTTACATCCCTGGGATGAAATCAACGTGTCTTAAAGTATAATCCTAAAGTGTCAACACACCATGCCCTGTGTATAATCTTAATAGAATGTGCTAACATTTTAATAAGGTTTTGTATCTGTGTTCAGAGGAATATTGGGCTGTTGTTTACTTACATGATATCTTGTCTGCCATGGGTAAATATGCTACTGGTTTCATAGAATGAATTCAGAAATGTTCTCCTCTCTATTTCATCACCTTGTTTGAGGAGTATTTGTCAATTATACATGAATCAAGCTGTCAGGGTGTTAGAGTGACATGGATGGCACAGCCCTGTTTCAGCAGTGCGTCACCTGCACCCCTGTGCCTGCCCCACAGTGCCCTATGGATCATGGTTCGAGCACATTCGTGGCTGGATGTCCATGAGAGACAGGGAGAACGTCCTGCTGCTGAGTTATGAAGACCTGCAGAAGGTGAGCACCTGTCAGATCCAGCGCCCGCCAGCTCCTGACCATCCTTGCTCCCTCTAATGTCCGTGGTCCTAGTATCTGCTCTCCGACTTTCTGTAAATTGTAGCTCTTAAGGGTCACTAAGAGGAGATGAGTCCTTGGTCTCCATTGCCATTTCTTCATTGATCTGCCCCCAAATCCAGGCTCTTCTTTCATGTCTTCAAAGCTTTCCATCTGGCAACATCTCAAGGGCCCTTCCACACACCCAGGCAGAGGGCAACGGCTTATGCTAGCACCTGTGGCTGCCAAGGTTTCTGTGTGCAGGACCTACGATGCTCACAGAAACCTCGTCATCAGAAGGGACTGGGTAGAAAGCATTAATCCCAGAGTTGTGTCCACCTGCCTGGCTTCTCCCCTTGACTGGCCAGGTGAGATGAAGGAGAGATGTCACTTTGTGTAACTCTTGTGAGAGGTCAGGGGCTGGAGTAATCCCAATGGCTTACAGATGAAGCTCAGCACTGGTGGGCTGGGTGCCGGGTACAGCTGGGTAACAAAAATGACTTCTAATGACCTGTAGCACAGCGTGGCCACTATAAACAATGATAATCAATAATGCATTTCAAAATAGCAAGTGAAGAGGATTTTGAATGTTTTCAACTAAATCAATGATTTATGTCTACGTTTGTACATGTGCTACTTTACAGATTGGATCTTCACACATTGAATAGATACTCATTCTAACTTTATTTTTCTGTTATCGTAGAGGAATGGCACACTGACTTGCATATAAATGTCCACTTCTGGATGTGAGTTTAAGAGCACCAAATGTAATTAATACATTTAAATTACATAATAAATTAAGGTAATTTAAAATATCTAGAAATTTTTTCAGAATTGTGAAGCAATGTAAGAAAAAACCCTTTCTGTTTCTCCCTCCTTCTGTCACCCATAGCAGTCTCCTCTCCTCCTGATGTCATTCCTCTCCTCTCCCCCGTCCCCCAGCCCTCCTAACACCATTGTTCCTATCCTCCCTTCTCCACTGTGATTCCCTCTCATAGACTCGCTCTTTGTTGTTCACCTTTTAGGACCCAAGAAGCACCATAGAGGAGATCTGTCAATTCCTGGGAAAGAAGTTAAATCCAGAAGAACTGGACTCAGTCCTCAAAAATAGCTCCTTCCATGTCATGAAAGAAAACAAGATGTCCAATTTAGAAACGTTGCCTGAAACTCATGTTGATAAGGATTTCAAAATTACAAGAAAAGGTAAAAGCTCTGGTTTCAGAATGTGTGAGAATACTTGGAGGGAATTCTTGTGTTTCCCACCGGACCCTTAGGGTTAGGGTGTTTGAACATATTGACTTGAGTGATTCATAACCAAGGAAACCTCTCATGTGCCTTGTGGAAAGATGTTTCCACGGTTCTGGGAGGGGCTGCCGTCCCTGGAGACAGCCGATTCCTCCAGGGGAGGAGAGTGCGTCTTGGAGATGGTCATGTCTGGGCCACACCACTAGTGACTTACCATAGAGAACTGCCCTAAAGAAGAGATACACAGAGAATGAGCCAATAGGTGAAGGAGGGACTGGGTCATTTGTTATGAGACATTGGAAGGCCTCCTTCCTGTGAAGAAAGATGAATTATATCTACACCTTCAGTTTCATGTCTATTGAAAATGTCTACTGCATGTACTCACAGAACCAGTTTTTCCAAAATTCCCCCAGTTCACATGTATCTGAAATGGCAATCCATGGATATTTATACTAAATGCTTCACAAGATATTCAAAAGATCAGAATTCTTGTCACAGAGTGAGGCTGGAGCACAGAGCCATAAAACAGGAGTGGGCTAGGGGTGTACCTCAGGGGGAGACCCATGCCTAGCAGAAGAAGTCAAGAAAGCTTGTTCTAATGACAAATGTATCAATGAACATGGGCGTAAGAATCAGTGGTTATAGGATAACAATTACATATTAGTATATTACTCATTCTTTTTTGTTTTAAATAACTGAGAGTGGAATGCATTACGATTCTTATTACACATTTACAGCACAAGTTTTCATATCTCTGGTTGTATATAAAGTATGTTCACACCAATTTGTGTCTTCATACACATGCTGTGGATAATGATATCTACAAATTCCATGGTCATTTTAATCATTTCAAAAATTATTTCTTAAACATTTACTGTGTCATTCCTTGAAGTACTAAATCTTATATAGTCTATAAATTTTTTAGATGTCCTAATATTTGAGAAATGCATACCATATAAACATTCAAAAAAGAAATACATAGAACATATCATTTTGGTCATTGCTGTGAAGTCAGCAAGGATGGATTTGTGTGGTTAGAACTGAGAGCCCCACTGAGTCACTGCACTGGAGTCAACAGTTGAGTTAGGCTAACAGACATGGCATAATGTGTCTGCTAGGACAGCACTCTGGTGAGGAGCAGGAAAGGTAAACACCCTGAGGAGGGGGCAGCCTGGCAAGCTTGAGGCTGAATCAGAAGACTGTGTCATGGAGCAGAGAGAGCCAATGGGCAGTCCCAGGATGGAGTCCGAATCAACAAGGAACCTACACCTAGAGCCTCAACATCACCAGGGAACTTGGCTGAAGGAGACTGGAAATCTGGGGAGACATGAGCCAGAAGTGACTGGAGCCACTGACTCTGCCAATGGATCCACATGGTGCCATGTGCAGAAGAACTTCTCACAGAGAAAAGTTAAAGCACAACACTAGTTGTGACCTGCTCTGATCACCAGGTCAGAAATTTTGTTGTCTTGCATCAAAGTGCTCAAACTCAAGTGGTCAGAATTAGTTATAGTCCAGATCTTCTGATTTATACCCAGCCTCACTGTGTTTGGATTCTATACAGATTGCTTTGAAAATGGAGGGAAGTCAGGACACACTTTCCAGGCAGATAGAGGTGGAAATGCGCATGGTGTCCAGGCAGGAGAAGGCCTCACCAATGACCCAGGGGTTACTCTGCTGTCTTGACAGAGCAGGGAGGAGGTCGTCATCTTATGCCCTATCCCTAGATCTGATCTGCGTCTACTTCATGTTTTCCAGGCATCTGTGGGGACTGGAAGAATCACCTCACAGGGGCCCAAGCTGAAGCCTTTGATAAAGTTTACCAGGAGAAGATGTTGGGTTTCCCCAAAGAGCTGTTCCCATGGGAGTAGTGTCCAAAAATTCTGGATCTTTTATGGATACTGACATTGTTTCCTGTCTTGGGATATTTACAGGATTGGGAGGTTCTTAATATAAAAACCATTTCTATGAGAAAAGGAAGGAAAAGATAGAATAACATAAAGAACCAATGAAATGTAAAACAATAGATGAGCAAAAGGAAGTCTAGTCGGTCAGAGGAAGGAGAATGGGTAAGGGGGTGCCCAACAGAGAAAGAGGGATCATGACATAAAATTGATTGCATGGATGACTTTTTATGGAAGAACTCAACACTATGTATAACAATACAGCTGTGTCAAAAAAAAAACCTAATTTGCCATTCTGCTTACTTGAATTATATGTTTTTCTTCTCTAATCACTTGCCTGTTGAAAACTACTAGAATTTCCTTAGTTACTTCACCACATCCTATCTTTTGTATAATCTTCCTAATATTTCAAACACATAGAGGCCTACAAAAATAAAATGGATATCCCACCATTATGTCTCATTTTTAAAACAGAAATAAAACATAGAACCTTTTGAGGTGCCTTTCTATTACTTGTGTCTCCTGAATTTATTATGATGATGATCTGGAAGAGTGTAATTTCCAACACAGATTTATTTTCATTCCCAGTGGTTTTAACAGCATAAAAAAACATATGTAAATGGACCTGAAACAAAAGGATAATTTGACCTCAATGTACCCAAGTTATCTCATCCTGAATAAAGTAAAATAAATACAGCAAAATAAAGTGAAGTAAGACAATGAGGAGGAGACCACCAAGAGACTGCCTCATGTAACAGCAAAAGGGTTTATTTGGGGACCAGCATGCTGGGGCTCAGAGCTCACTAGAGCAAAGAGAGATAGAGCCCTGAGAACAGCTTAAGCAGAGCTTATATACTTTCCTTGGAGAGGGCAGGGAGGGAAGTTCATTGACGGGTCAGGGCGAGTGGGCAGTTTGCCTGCAACCGAGTGAGGGAGTACATTCTGCAGTTTGGCAATTGGGGACAGCACATTCTGGGAACAAGATTAGCAAACAGTTCTCAGGATTTCAACAGTGTTTTGTTAAGCATACAGAAAAACGGAGTGACAAGTACCTATTTTATTAACCTTTCATTCCCCACTTCTTCTTCTTCTGGCTACTTTTAATCATAAAAGTGATCATTGGGGGGTGTCACATTCCGTGTCTGCTAGTGGGGTATATTGTTGTCTGATTACCATAAGTTTGACTTGTCTAATTTGGGCTTGGAGAAAGGAAACTACACGGTTGAGCAAACAGGGTCCTAGTGTTGGCAACAATATAAGAATTATTAAAGGACCGGCAGGGCTGATAAAAGCGTAGTTAACCAGGGGGACTGTGTGAACCAAGACTCATACCACCCTTTTTGGGCCTCTCTCTCTCGCTGACGCTCTTTAAGGCCTCTTTTTAATTTACTCATAGATTTTCTATAACTCCAGTATGGTCGGCATAAAACAACATTTTTTCCTCAATGCAGCACAAAGGCCCTCTTCTCTCATGAAGAGGAGGTCCAACCCTCGCCTGTTCTGTAAAACAACTTCAGAGAGAGAGGTTAAAGATTCCTGCAAAGCTGTGATGGAGGTTTCTAATATCTTTAAGCAGGCCTCGGGAGCGCCACCTACAGGTCTCTGGTTCTGGTGCCTGCTGCCCACTCCCAGCCCAGTCCTGCTTCCCTCCCTCTCTTCCTTCAGCACCTGGGCTCCCTCTCTTGGCCTTGTGGTGAGAGCCTCCAATCTTCCTTGGCTTCCTAGCTGAAGAACCTCAATCCTTCTCATTCCCCAAGAGCTTGGCCTCAAATTCTGGGCCCTTTTGAGAGTGAAGTCAATGAATTTATTCCAGTGATCGTTCTGTTTTCAAGTAGTGATGAGTTTCCTTCTTTAAGAACTTCTAATGTGCTGATTATCTGGGCTTGGTGTAGCTTTTTCCTTTGTCTTGTACCTGTGTGGTCCAGGATGTGATCAGAGGCCTGATGGCAGTCTTCATTGTTAGTTCAGGCTCCTCTTACAGCCACTCACTGTATCCAAGCTCTGAATATGGACAACTAAGAGGTAGCAC